>NC_136063.1:614302882-615784757 GCF_964261635.1 Lissotriton helveticus | reverse complement strand
TGGGCACTTTTCCATGCCGTCGGCCGGGATGGAGCCCCGGTCGCCCGGGGGAGGACTGCCCAAGAGCCATGGAGCCCGTCCTGGGCAATTTGGCATGCAGTTGGCCTGGAGGAAGGAAGCCCCGGGTGGCCTAGGGAGGTGTTGCCCAGGCATAGCCTATCTGGTCCCCATGGCAGAGAACCAGCAGCTCCTGGAGGGGTGTCCGGGCGTACCCTGCCCCTAGTAATCCGGAGGGAAATTACCCCCCTTTCTTGCAATCTGTGCACGCGAGGTGACAGAGGGGACCCAAGGCGTGAAAGAACCCGACCTCATGGAGCCCTAGCTGGGATCCGGGAGGCAAATGGCACCTCATCGGGACTTCCAGGGAAGTTCGGCCATCTGGTCGCCCCCCATTGGAAAGCATTACGGGCGACCAGATGGCCGAGGCGATCCGGGCGACCAGATGGCCGAGGGGATAGGGGCAATCAGATGGCCGGGCATGGAGGTGAAGCCGCCTGGACTCTCCCCACCCCGTCCCCGTCCCGGGACAAATGCCCGGGATGCATGGAGCCCGTCCTAGGCACTTTTTTCATGCCATCGGCCTGGAGCACCCCGACACCCAGGGGGAGACCACACTGAAAACCATGGAGCCCGACTCGGGCACTCTGCCATGCCGTCAGCCTGGATGGAGCTCCATGCGTCCCGGGGGGCGAAGGCCCGGGACGCATGGAGCCCGTCCTGGGCACTTTTCCATGCCATCGGCCTGGAACGCCCCGACACCCAGGGGGAGACCACCCTGAAAACCATGGAGCCCGACACGGGCACTCTGCCATGCCATCAGCCTGGATGGAGCCCCGGACGCCCGGGGGACGAAGGCCCGGGACGCATGGAGCCCGACTCGGGCACTCTGCCATGCCGTCAGCCTGGATGGAGCCCCGGACGCCTGGGGGACGAAGGCCCGGGATGCATGGAGCCCGTCCCGGGCACTCTGCCATGCCGTCGGCCTGGATGGAGCCCCGGACGCCCGGGGGACGAAGGCCCGGGACGCATGGAGCCCATCCTGGGCACTCTGCCATGCCGTCGGCCTGGATAGAGCCCCGGACGCCCGGGGGACGAAGGCCCGGGACGCATGGAGCCCGTCCCGGGCACTCTGCCATGCCGTCGGCCTGGATGGAGCCCCGGACGCCCGGGGGACGAATGCCCAAGAGCCATGGAGCCCGTCCTGGGCAATTTGACATGCAGTTGGCCTGGAGGAAGGAAGCCCCGGGTGGCCTAGGGAGGTGTTGCCCAGGCATAGCCTATCTGGTCCCCATGGCAGAGAACCACCAGCCCTGGAGGGGTGTCCGGGCGTACCCTGCCCCTAGTAATCCGGAGGGAAATTACCCCCCTTTCTTGCAATCTGTGCACGCGAGGTGACAGAGGGGACCCGAGGCGTGAAAGAACCCGACCTCATGGAGCCCTCGCTGGGATCCGGGAGGCGAATGGCACCTCATCGGGACTTCCAGGGAAGTTCGGCCATCTGGTCCCCCCATAGGAAAGCATTGCGGGCGACCAGATGCCCGAGGGGATCCGGGCGACCAGATTGCCGAGGGAATCTGGGCGATCAGATGGCCGGGCATGGAGGTGAAGCCGCCTGGACTCTTCCCCACCCCGTCCCCGTCCCGGGACGAATGGCCGGGACGCATGGAGCCCTTCCTGGGCACTTTTACATGCCGTCGGCCTGGAGCGCCCCGACACCCAGGGGAGGACAACCCTGGAAACCATGGAGCGCGACCCGGGCACTTTGCCATGCTGTCAGTCTGGATGGAGCCCCGGACGCCCGGGGGACGAAGGCCCGGGACGCATGGAGCCCGTCCCGGGCACTCTGCTATGCCGTCAGCCTGGAGCGCTCTGACACCCAGGGGAGGACCACCGTGAAAACCATGGAGCCCGACCCGGGCACTCTGCCATGCCGTCAGCCTGGATGGAGCCCCGGACGCCCGGGGGGTCGAATGCCCCGGACACATGGAGCCCGTCACGGGCACTCTGCCATGCCGTCAGCCTGGATGGAGCCCCGGACGCCCGGGGGACGAATGCCCGGGACGCATGGAGCCCGTCCCGGGCACTCTGCCATGCCGTCGGCCTGGATGGAGCCCCGGACGCCCGGGGGACGACTGCCCAAGAGCCATGGAGCCCATCCCGGGCACTCTGCCATGCCGTCCCGACAAATTTGTACGGACTCCTAACCTTCCGACACGGATCGGAATCGAGCCCATTCTGACCCAGCAGATTTCAGGTTGACTTGCTATATACTTTACGTACGATTTTATGGGGGCCGATTCCGATCCGGTACGTAAAAGCACATCCGACCGACATGTCGGACAACCACGTACACCCAGGGGATAGGACTGCCCGGGTCACATGGACCCCGTCCTGGGCACTCTGATCTGCCGCCGGCGCCGGGGATCGAACCGTGATCACCAGATGGGGATATCCCAAAAATCTGGCATGGATACGGCCCGCCAGGACAGGTTTGGACACCCCTGCACTAGGCCATTAGGTGGGGGATAGGAGCAATCCCCAGTGCGCGAGGGACTATGGGTCAGTTCGGTGGGGATTCCTTGGGGGAGGTTCTGGCCATACTCAGAGTCTGACAGGGGAGGGGAGTAACCAGTGACCGGGCTCAAAGTACTCCACACTGGCCTCGGTCTCTCGGGCTGTGGGCAGTAGCAGTGGCACTGACGGCTCTCAATCCTCGAGCCACGGGGGAGGATTGGTGGTTGGCAGAAGCGGGATTCTCCACGCGTGGGGCTCCCAATCCTCGAGCCGCGCGTGGCGTAGATATCTCCTGGGCGTAGTGTTCCAAGGTCTGGTTCGCCCGCTGTGGTTCACCGCGGTCTTCTCTATCTTCCAATCCGGGTCGCACCGGGGGCTCGGCTCGGACCTCTCGAGCCGCGGGGCACACGGAGACAGATAGTCCGCCACGTACCACGTTCTTATTCCGGCTCCCAGTCCGTGTCGCACCGCGGGCTCGGCTCGGATCCTTCGAGCTGCGGGGCACACAGAGTCAGTACGCCGCGTAACAAAGGTGCGATTCGCACCGGAGCCCTACCACGCTCGTATTCTGGCTCCCAGTCTGGGTCGCACCGCGGGCTCGGCTTGGATCCTTCGAGCCGCAGGGCACACGGAGTCAGTACGCCACGTACCAGATGTGCGATTGGCACCCGGAGAGGGGCGGGGTTCTTTCTGCGCACAAATGCGGGCCAGTGGATGGCTTGAGCCGCGAGCACATCAGCAGGGCTCGATTGGGGGGCACAGCGGGTTCTTCTACCACATTCTAATCCCCGGGAGAGCCGCGCCAGGTCAGCAGGGCTTGCTCCAGGGTCTAGAGTTCTCCTTTGGTATCAATCACGGGAGCGTCATGACCAGGTCAGCAGGGCTTGCTCCAGGGTCTAGAGTTCTTCCTTTGGTTTCAATCACGGGAGCGCTGTGACCAGGTCAGCAGGGCTTGCTCCAGGGTCTAGAGTTCTTCCTTTGGTGTCAATCACGGGAGCGTCGCAACTAGGTCAGCAGGGCTTGCTCCAGGGTCTAGAGTTCCTCCTTTGGTGTCAATCACGGGAGCGCCACGATCAGGTCAGCAGGGCTTGCTCCAGGGTCTAGAGTTCTTCCTTTGGTGTCAATCACGGGAGCGCCGCGACTAGGTCAGCAGGGCTTGCTCCAGGGTCTAGAGTTCTTCCTTTGGTTTCAATCACGGGAGCGCCGCGACCAGGTCAGCAGGGCTTGCTCCAGGGTCTAGAGTTCTTCCTTTGGTTTCAATCACGGGAGCGCCGCGGCCAGGTCAGCAGGGCTTGCTCCAGGGTCTAGTGTTCTTCCTTTGGTGTCAATCAAGGGAGCGCCGCAACCAGGTCAGCAGGGCTTGCTCCAGGTTCTAGGGTTCTTCTTGTTGTTTCAATCACTGAGAGAGCCGCGACCAGGTCAGCTGCGCACTCTCTGGCAACAGCCTCAGAACAACCTTTGGCAGCCGCCCGGCGACCAGTTATAGCCCATTTCTCCTTTGAAGTCCGGAGCTGTCGTAGGCGGGTCTCTGGTGCTCCGGTGTTGATCGAGGGCTTCCTGCCGGCTGGTGTCTGGCTTCTTTGAAGTTTTGCCACCCGATGCCCAGACGACCAGCGGGGAGCGGGGCCATCTCTGGGGGAGGTAGGAGGTGGGATCGAAACTCCTCCACCCCCTTATTTGGGAAAGGCTCGCTGCTCTGAGCCTGGCATGAGCGTTTGGTGCCCCTGTTCTTCTCTGTTCGGGCCCTGCGTGGGGGGTTTTCGGGGTCAGGGGTCTTAGGACGAGTGAAGTCTAATTAGGCTTGGGGCTGTTTAGTTCTAGGGCTAGGCTTCAGGAGTCCGGCGGATCGGGGTGCTATACTGGGTTACACAAAGGGGGCTGCGTACGGGCTGCTATGGGGGGGCCAGGAGAGTAATGTGAGGAGACCGACGCCAAGGGGGCCAGGTCTAACAGGAATTTTTGTTGCTATTGCACCTCACATTTCATAGAACCTTAAATTGTGTCTGTTAGTTAAATATACCCAGTTCTTATCCTAGTATTGTTTTAATCCACATGTTTTAACACACAAGTCAGACATAATTATAAGTCCTATCCTTTAGTATGTGTAACATTCCAGAGGTCAAAGCACTAAGCTGCCATGGAAAACCATGTGTGGTGGGCTGGCATCCCTAATTATATTTTTGCACTTGAGAGCATGTGTGTGTTTGCTATAATGGAAGCAGTATGTTCATGGGTTTTTCATTTCGGGTGTGAGCGTGATTTTTTAAAACTTCACCTTCACTTAGTATGCAATTAGGATTTGCGTGAATCATTTGACATTGTGCATGTATGTTTCAGGTATATTAACAGCTGATCGACTTTGAGGTAACCCTACAATTGTTCATGACTAGTTGTCCCTTGGGAACTACAAGAGGCTAGCATGTGTAAAATGTTGCTGACTTTGATTAATTTCACATGTGATTTCCTATGAAGAGATGTATCTTGCTGAGGTGCAAGCGGTTTATGTGCCTTCCATACAAGCATTGGTGCTGCCACTGTACGGGGTGGTGGGGCGGGTGAGTCAGAGGGGGGGGCATGAAAAAAAAAAATAAATAAACGTACCTAATTCACGGCCGCCGCTGCACGTCTCTCCTCCGTCCTTGCTCTCTGCCACAGGAAGCACCCAGGCTCCCGGACTCTCCCAGCCAATCACGAAGCTGCAGGAGCAGCATCATGATTTGTCTGAACGGACTGTTTGGCAGCTCAGGCAGTACCTGGGAGGCTGGGCATGTTCTTGTGGAGAACATGTCAAGTGCGTTTGACTGTTTGCCCTGCCCCAGAGGGCCGACCAAGCCATCATGCGCATTTAGGGAGGGAGTGCAAACAACTCCTGCGCCCTCTGATGATGGCGAGGACAGCCCCGCCTGACCTGACTGGAGTCCTGCAAAGAAAAATAAAATTATCATAACTTCTTGTTATTATCATTTTATTTTTATTTTGTAGTGCTCAACGAGCAGTGGGACGAAGCTCCTCCGTCTTAGCGGAGGAGCCGACCCTGCATACAAGGCACATGTTCACATGTTTTATGGCCTTTCCCTTTGTATTAGAATTTTCTCTGCTGACCCTGGTTGTGTGTGTGGTTTTTTTCTGCTGGCACGCAACATTGTTGGCTTAAAGCTTTGTTTATAAACATCGTTATACGGTGACTCTGGGACATAGTGTTCCACAGTGCTTTTGGTGCCAACTTTCTCCTGTGTGCTGCCTGTTCTATGGAGAGTGGTAACCACCGATGTATTCCCTTGCAATAACAAGTAACAGATTTTCGCTTTCAGCTATGCTATCAATGCTCCAAGGATTCTGGAGGACATTGGAAGGTGAATTGAGTCATTCATCATTGTGTCTAATTCTGGAAAGGTATCCGCTTGACATACTGCATGGCCACATAAAGAAGAATATGATGATTTTGCAAGTGGGTTACAATCTTGCCATCAAAGTTTATAGTCCACACTGAGGACATATACTGAGACAGTCAGTTATTCAGAATGTATTGTCGTATGATTAAACATGTCGCAAACAATAGTTGTGATCAGCTGCGGCCTGTGGAGGGAGTTCCGTGGGGCAGACAGGCAGGGCGGGGGAGGGGCAGGGTGGTGGGTGGTAAACACGGGAATATGGATGATTGCAGGTTTAATTAATAAAACGAATTTCGTATTGCACCCTGCATCGCATTTTGCGATGCAGGGCGCGCAACGAAATTTGATTATTTAATTTAATTATTTACTTACCTGCAATCATCCATATTCCGGTGTTTACCACCCCCCACCCTGCCCCTCCCCGGCCCCGCCTGTCTGCCTCACGGAACTCCCTCCACGGGCCGAGGCTGGTTGTGATACCTCACCACAAATGAAATTGCTCTTGGCTTCTGTCCCAACTAAAGTGTAACAAAGTAAAAAAAAAATCTTAATATCACGATGCCATGGTACTTTTTTTTAGTCTATCATACTTGTTCCATTGATGTGGCTCTATAATGCCTTCCGGTCTCCGGAGGGGGATTTGTGCATGGGTATCTAGGTCAGAATATGTACATATGGACACCCTGAGCATCATTCTGTCTTTAAGTGTGGCATTACCAGCATTGTGTTGCGCCACAACACACACTGATCCAACACTTGATCATGCATCATCATCATCATCAGTGTTAAATTGAATACTAAAATTTCATATTTGTATTGTTATGTGGAACCCCTTGCCTTTTATTACCCTGTCCCCCTCCACTGGCTAGAGCCCTTTTGGGTTTTTTATGATCATTCATCAAGCTTTTTAAATTAATTCTTTTTTGCATTAAAGTGCGTGTAAAAAGCATCATTTTAAATTTTCCTAAAAACGTTTTGCATGTACATAGAAGAAAAAAATCAAAGTCGAAAAGCATAGCTGGGTGTACTTTACTGGATTTTTATCGTAATGATATTTAAACGGTCTATTGTAAATTTCATGGGCAAATGTATGTATATGTATGTGTATTTTGGTATTTATTAGGCGCGTGCATTACCCGTAGGTGTCGCAGCGCCAGCAGAGGGTTCAGATACCCACGAAAGCGTTCTCGTATTGCTGAAAAAGCCAAGTTTTAAGTGATTTGCAAAACATCCTGTGATCTTGCTCTGCACAAAGATGTAGCAGTAGGGCATTCCAGGATTCGGGGCCTGTTTTAGAGAAGGCGCTGCCTCCGTTACTTACTGTACGCACTTTGGGTAGAGCTAAGAGCAGTTTGCCGGTAGAGCTCAGTAGTGTGGCTGGTTGGTAATTTATTCGTTTTTTAGTTAGATATTTGGGCCCATTGCCATTTAAGGACTTATGTACTAGGCAGCAGATTTTAAAATTGATCCTTTTTTTGATGGGAAGCCAATGGAGTGTCTTCAGACTAGGGGCAGAGGGGGTGCGGGAAGGAAGATTAAAAAACAATCTGGCTGCTGTGTTCTGTAAGACTTGGAGTTTGGACAGATGCTCCTTGTTGAATCCAGCCAGTAAGGCGTTTCCATAGCCTAGACGACTAATAATGAGACCCAGTACTAGAGGCATTCATGATGGTAAAGGAATCCACTTAAAGACTTTTCTGAGGGTTCTCATTAGGCCAAAGCTGGTACGGATCAGGGTGTTTATGTGATCGGCCATGGAAAGTTTGTTGTCTATTATTATGCCTAGATTACGCACTGAGGATTTGGGTGGAGGGCAGGGATCTAAGGACAAAAGCCACCTGTTGTCTGTCCAGGTTTTCTGTGTATTGCCGAGAAGTAGAATTTCGGTTTTGCTCGCATTAAGTAATAAGTGATTGTTCGTCATCCAATCTTTGATGGGTGACATGCACTGTTTGAAGCTGGATTTGGTGTCATTAGGGCCAGCTCTGAGTGTAACTAACAGCTGAGAGTCATCAGCGTATGACACTGTGTCAAACCCATGGTCTTGGTTGATCTTAGCCAGGGGTGGCACATACAAATTGAAGAGCATAGGGCTCAATATGAAGCCCTGGGGAACTTCTTTATCAATGTTCTGTTTTTCAGGGGAGAAAGTGCCTATTTGCACCTTGGCGGACCTGCCTGTCAGGTAACTTCTGATCCAATTTAGTGCTGGGCCCTCGATACCAAGCTCTGACAGACGCACCAGAAGGACGTCCTGGGAGATGGTGTCGAAGGCCGTGGACAAGTCCAGCAGGATCATAATAGCCGATTGTTTAGCATCAAGGGAGATGAACTATGAACTATTTAACAACTTAAACAACGTAAACAACATTTATGACATGCCATTTATGCCGGGATTCCTCCATAATATTTGTCAAAATGTTATGAGGCTCAAAAATAATTTCAAAAATATTGTGGGACAGATACTTGAAGGAAAAAATATACTTTTATTTAGATAATCTATATAGATTCTTTTTTTTATTTTGCAGTGTTTTAATAGTTTTTGTTTTTATAAATAATTATTAAGTTAATGTTAAGTGTGTGTAATTCTTTTTAGACTAGTTTTTTATCATGATTTGGTACTATATTTAAAGATTGTTTTCATATTATTTGAATGTAATTATTGGTTGGGTGTTTGGTTTGAATGAGAATATGATGTGAATAATTTCAATATTTATTTTTAAATTTCCATAAATAGTAAATTTCTTAATGTGTTAATTTGATTATTGATTCTGTAAATTATTTTATTGGTACATTATTTAACAGATATGTCTTAATAAAATGTCATTGTTAATTGGTTGATTAGATTATTGATATTATAAATAATTAAACAGTGTTCAATAATTTATATATTTATTAATTGTAATATGTTACAGTTGTTTATATATTAATTAACTTGTTTTTAATAATATATTTGTTAAAATAATGTGTATTCATTTGTTTCAAGTATTACTTTAATATATTTTTGGGGGTGTTAGATTTGTGAGGCAGTAGGTAGAGAAGTGTTTTAAATGTATATTTGTTAATGTTTTAATTGGTAAATATTTCTAAAGATATTTTTCATAATGTTAATTGCTATTGTGTTATTTTTATTAGGCAATAATTAAAAACATCTTAGGTATATTAATAAATATATATATGTGTGTTTATATATATGTTTATTTATACATATATATTTATTAAATATATGTGCATAAATACACACACACACACACATATATATATATATATATATATATATATATATATATATATATATATATATATATATATATATATATATATATATATATGTGTGTATATTACCTACTGGCGGTCGCCAGTAGGTATATATAGTTAGGATTTTTTCCCTATGGGATTTTTGAAAATTCTATGTCTAATAACTTTGGCGTTTGTGGACGGAATTGGCTGAAATTTTCTGGAAAATGGAACATTTTGTTTCTGAGCAGCCCCTGAAAATTTGGGGGGGGTTCGTCCAGGGGGGGCCGAGAAAAAAGGGGGGTCCCAAAACGTGTTTTTAACATTGAGTTTTCCATAGGGCGGTTGGCCTCACTTTTAGCCCGAACGGCTGAATGGATTTGCACGAAACTTGGCAAAATTGTAGGGACTGGTAGCCCGATGTGCCTTTTCTATGTCTCAATATATGTGCTCCAGTGGATTTTGAGAAATTAACGTTTAAAAAAAGATATATATCTGTAAGCGCGCTCCGGGCAGCGCTCCGGTCCGCGGACCTTAAGCGTACCGGAACTTCGCGTAGCTAAGCTGATTGGCTCTCCGGTGTCTGTCAACATTCTAAACAGTCCGGAGCGGCCGCCATCTTGTCTCTCGGTAGGATTGAGAGACAAGAGGAGGCCAAAACAAAAGCGAAAATGACCATAAGGGGGCATACTAGATCCTCCCTGACCCCCTAGGTTTAATGTGGAGGTTTTAAAAGGGCCCCGCGGGGCAAAAAAAACAAAAAAAAAATTTTGTTTTTTTTTGCGTGGGGAGCGCCCGGTCCGCGAACCGGGAAGCGTTCTGGGCAGCGTACTGCAATGAAAAATGAATGATAGACTTTTCAAATGCTGTATGTTAATTGATTGTTGTTTTTGTTGATTATTTTTTATTTTCTTTATTTTTTAAGCATTTTTTTTTAATGTGATTGTGTTTCATAATTTATTAAACTTTCTAACATTTCATTGTCAGAAATTTCATAATTATCATGGAATATACATTGTAGTCTCTGAGGGTGTAAAATGTCCTCATTTGCAAGGAGGTTATCTACTGCTTGTACACATTGCAGTAGTTCATTGTCCCAAGTTTCATCGAAAAATTCAATGTCAATTTGATCAATTGTATCAATCAATTCTTGGCTGCTCTCTTGCAGGTCCATTTCAAAAGAAACTTGGTTTTCGCCTTCCATTTTGCCTGAAATTTGGATTAAAAAAATATATATTAGTAGAGATAGGGCAATGTTGGGAATAATTTTAGATAGGCATTTTTTATCAGTGAATTTATCTTTGGGCAGTGTATAGTATCAGAGTGGAAGTAGGAATATAAAAAAGTGTATGTGATTTAACGTAAGTAAATTCATAATTATACAAGAGAAGCCTAACTCCATCCATAACTATAACAGAGAAGTCTCTCTAAATCTATAACTACTACAGAGGGATAGTATATATCTATCAGAAAAAGTTTACCATATTAACTTATAGTGCACAATATACTTCAGTTTTAAAAATAAAAACTTACCTTTAGAAAGAAGTTAAAGGAATTAGTGAAAATACTATTGAAATGTACAGCAAGAAGTAGTAGTCAAAATGGCTGTGTTTTCTTCTCTTCCTTTATATATATTCAGGTATATAACCAATGAAATGTCAGGTAAAAAAAATAGAAAATGAAAGTAACATTTTCATTGGTTGTCAATTCCAACACTTCAGATGTGTTTTGTGAAGTAATTTACCTCAGGGTATTTAGAGAGGTCTACAGGCTAAATGGCTAAATGGAATTCCAATCAAATTTGTGAAAATGGTAGGGATTGGTATGTAGTATGAGCTAGTCTATATTTGGTGAAATTGTCTCCAGTGGATTTTCTGTGAACTACTTTCCCACCTTTTTTGATGGTGCGCTTCCCAGGGAGCGACCCGGTACGCGAACCGTTGAGCGCCCCGGTTCGCGAACCTTAAGCGTTCCGGGAGTCCACCATTTTGTGTTTCGGTCGAATTAAGATACAAGATGGAGGGCAAATAATGTTCAGAATGGGTAGAAGGGGGCACGGTAGAGTTATCTTGACCCCCTAGGTTTTCTGAGGGTGGCTGAGGAGGCTTATATGTGCGAAAAAAAAACATTTAAAAAAAAAATTTCGCGAGGTTAGCTCCCGGTTCGCGTACCGGGTAGCGCCCCAGGGAGCGTACTTTGTTGGAAATTAGTGAAAAATGTTAGAGTAAAATAATAATTGTGAGTGATCAGATGTAGGGTAGCTCTGAGAAGAGCTTTTGGGTTTATGGTACATTTAGGTACTTATAAGTAGGTACCAATGCACATTCCTCAATTCAGAGTGAAAACTCTGTTGCCCTCATCTGAGAAGTGAACTCCATCTCCTCTGTAGATATCTTGCATGTAGTAACGCAAGTTATTGTTGTACAGGGAGCCCATTCCATGGTCTCTCATGTAAGCTGAAACAGATTTGTTTACATGCTTCCTCGACTTCTCAATTTGTGGACAAAATTGGTTTGACCACCTCCATTTCTGTCTTTGGCATATATTTGAATATACCAAGGCAGTCTGAGGAAAAAGTGCCATTAATTGCTCAAAGGTGTCCTTTAAAAGCATTTCCAGACCTACACCAGTCAAAGTGCCCAAGTCATTACCTCCACAGTGCACAATTAACAGGTCAGGTTTGGGCAAATGCATAAAGGTTTTCACCAATGGTATCAATTGGTGACATTTTAATCCTCTGTGGCCAAACCACTTAATTTCCACATCTTGTAAATTGAGGTTAGGTAATTTCCTGTTTTCAACGTACCTTTGAGCCCAGTGAATATAACTATGTCCAACAATCCAGACAGAAAACATGGTGAAAGAAGGTTCTCCTGCAGTCAGATGAAGTGTGGCAATGAAATGGCAGTTGAAAAAATGAGAGTTTAAAATGAAAAAAACTGTGGAGTTTCTGTGTTCATGAAGCAGTAACAGTGATTGGTGGATTTTGATTGCTGAAAACAGAAAGTTAGGGTGCACGGATGTGTTCTTTGAAAGATGTATTTTGAATGGTCAATAAAAAATCATTAAATGAAAGAATGCACTGGATATGCAGGTGCACTGAGAGTTCAGAGTTCAATTGCAACAAAGTTGTGTGAACTTGCAAACACCAGAAGTCTTCCAAGAGGTGGTTGCCATGCAGAAAAGACAGAAAGGGCAGAGGGGGGAAGGGTTTTCATTTGAAAAAAAGTGAGGGAAGAGTTTTGATTGGGTGACATGAGAAATATGTGTGAAGAATTACAGCATTTCTGTGCTTTTGATAGCTGCAGACTCTGGAGTGCATACCTTTTGCTCTGCTGAAGACAAATTGGTGTGTTTCTGAGACTGTTTTCAAACTCAAAGTATTTGCTAAGGTGAGAAAATATTTCTTTAATTTAGATAGAGAATAGTGTGCTTTAAGGAGAAAATTATGAATTATGTGGCGCAAATTGCTTGTAAATATGCTCCCACCTGTGCATGGAAAATTTAGATTTTGAATGTTTGTGTTACATAGCCATGTTAAAAGTGACCCAACCATGCAGGAAAGGCAATCAAAAAACGCTTTTATGTGTCTTAAGGACATTTTAAGTAATTTTCCCATGTGCAGTGTTTTGAAATTATGATTTGAAAATCGTTTTTGAGGTAAAGGAATGTTGTTAAAATTTATGTGCGCCATATGCCCCCAAATTTCTTTTTCAGGGGTGCAGCAGGGTGTTATTGAGACACCCCTGCAGCTTTGGAAAAATTCCTAATTTGCGATGAGCAAATTGTTAATCGCAAATTGCACCTTCATTTATATGAGCCTCCTAGCCCATGGAAATGAATGGGTAATTTGCAATTAGCAATTTGCTCATCGCAAATTTGGAATGGTAAAGAATCGCTATTTATTCCTTAAAATTCGCTATTTTGGAAATGCAAAATAGTTATATGATACATATGGCGGTTGATGTCTAAGAAGATAAGAAGCTTAGGGATACAATATGGGAAAAATGACATCAGAGACACTGAAATGCCTTATAGAGAAGCATACACCATTATGTCCTTGTCATAAATTTGCAAACCATTACTTTTCCCCAAAAACGATTTTCAAATCATAATTTCAAAACACTGCACATATGGAAATGACTTAAAATGTCCTTAATTCAAAATTTGCTATTCCTTATTTTGCGATTGCACTGAAGGATTTGCAAATTTTACGATTCCTTAAATGCAATGTATCAAATAAAAAATATGTAAAAAATGATATTAAGGATTTGGAAACTACCACCAACTTCTAGTTTGTGGTAATTTGCGAATTCTTTTCAAAAAGCATTTTTTTCTAAAAAACAAAAGGTCCCATATGACGCCCATACATGTCCTTAGGGCATGTATGTGTGCCATATGCCCCCAAATTTCTTTTTCAGGGGTGCAGCAGGGTGTTCTTGAGATACCCCTGCACGCTTGAAAAAATTCCTATTTTGTGATGAGCTAATTGCTAATCGCAAATTGCAACCTTCATTCCTATGAGCCTCCTAGCCCATGGAAATGAATGGGTAATTTGCAATTAGCAATTTGCTCATTGCAAATTAGGAATGGTAAAGAATTGCTATTTATTCCTTAAAATTTGCTATTTAGGAAATGCAAAATAGTTTGATGGTACATATGGTGGTTCATCTGTAATAAGATAAGAAGCTTAGGGATACATTTATGATGACTGGCGCAATAAAGTGGACATTACTTACTTCATTGGTAGGCCTTTACATGTATTATCTCCTCTGTATTCTTCATCAAGCGTAACTTTAATCTGCAATCCTGAGTAGGCCTCAACTTAAACAAACCTTTGGATAGGCCACACCTTATTGTCATCCTGGATTAATCATTTAAAATGCTAGGGACAGATTTATGATGGTGTATGCCTCTTTTCTGCCACTGTGCGTCACTTTTATGATGCAGCGGCGGTGGAAAAGATTTGCTATGAGGCGACAACATTACAAATTGATGCATTTAGGCAGATATGTCATGGTGTAAAAAAAACATACCACATGAAACCGATGCAGCAGTGATGCAAAAGATGCACCATGTCGCAAGACAGGCCTCACTTGGGGCCATATGTATCAAGCTAATTAGCATTCGCAAAGATCAAAATTCTACGAATTTCGGCCTTTGCGAATGTTAATTAGACAAATGGTATGTATCAAACAAGTTTGATGCAAAATAAGGAGTAGCAAAATTTGCTATTCCTTATTTTGCAATTGCACTGAAGGATTTGCACATTTTTTTGAGACTACTTAAATGCAATGTATCAAACAAAAAATATGTAAAAAAGGACATTAAGGATTTGTAAACTATTGTGGTAAATTGGTGGTAATTTGTGAATTCTTTTCAAAAAGCTTTTTTTAAAAAAAATAAAAGGTCACATATGACGCCAACACATGCCCTTAGGGCATGTATGTGTGCCATATGCCCCCAAATTTCTTTTTCAGGGGTGCAGCAGGGTGTTCTTGAGACACCCCTGCACCCTTGGAAAAATTCCTAATTTGTGATGAGCAAATTGCTAATCGCAAATTAAGCCTTCATTCCTATGAGCCTCCTAGCCCATGGAAATGAATGGGTAACTTGCAATTAGCAATTTGCTCATCGCAAATTAGGAATGGTAAAGAATCGCTATTTATTCCTTAAAATTCGCTATTTAGGAAATGCAAAATATTTTGATGATACATATGGCAGTTCATCACTAACAAGATAAGAAGCTTAGGGATAGATTTATGATGACTGGCGCATCACCAGGGATGTGCCAGTCATCCTGCGCCGCTGTTCCGCCACCCATGGTGTGCTGCATTTACAATGCGGCGCAGCATGGGGCAAAAACGGCACAGATGCGTGACGCATCTGTGCCGTTAAGGTGGCGCATTGCTGGAGTTGTATCGCAAGTGCGATGCAGCTCCAGCAACGCTCAAGGGTGCACCATCTCCACAATGTTGCGTCAAGACCTATGCCTGCTTAAAGCAGGCGCAGGGTTTTGACGCAGGTTTCTCCTATCTGATTGTAAATGCGGCACACCATGGGTGGCAGAGCAGTGGTGCACGTTAACTGGTGCATGCCTGGGGATGTGCCATTTAACATAAATCTGCCCCTTTACATTTAAGTATGTGCAGGGGACACAGAGTCGGTGAGGCTTATCCAAGGTTAAGAAGAGATGAGTCCTGTTCAGTGAAAAATTAGACATAGGCTTCACCTGCTCAGCATCGCTGGACATGGCTAAATAATAGCTGCAAAATGTTACTCTTGTTAAACAATTTTACTATTATAATCTCTGAGATTTGTCTCTTACTCTGCAACATCTCATTGTTGTTATCTTTCTTTAAAGATAAAGACAACCTCAACATGAGCGACAATCTGCAATCAGTTGATTTTGACCTCATCATTGAACTTGTAATTGAAACATCAGTGGATGTTGATCCCTTGGATGATTTAAATCCTGAGGATGAAGAAGAGCGTGATGAGGATGCAGATTTGTCGGAATTATATGAAATAGGATGGGAAGCTGACCTGCTTGAGCCTATGGAAATATAAACATTTATTTTTAAAATTTATAATTAATAAAAAGTAAAAAGGTAAACCGTTTAATTTAAAAATAAAGACACCTTCAAAAGCAGGTTATGTGTAGTGTCTTCAATAAAATATTAAAATATGCTCATAAAATTAGATCAGATTCACATATAAAATAGCATAGGTAACATAAATATAAATGTCATTTCTTTTCTGGTATTTCTGTATTGTAAATTTGCAAGGACTAAAAAATCTTCTATTTAAAATGTCAAGTAGTGTGTTAAGTTTTTGATCACTGTTATTGTTTTACTGTTTGGTAATAATGGTTAATAACATTTTTTATTATATTTTACCACAGATTCAACTGCAGATCATTTCAAGATTTCACCATGCCTACAATAGAAAGACAGAGAAAGGCTGCAAAACGTCAAAGACAGCAGGTGAAAAAAAATAAGCAGCAGTCCTCTAACAAAAAGATTTGTCAAGTCACGAAGAAAGCACCGGGTAAGAGCACAAAACAATTCATAAGAAATATGTGTAGTAAAAAAAATATTACTACAGAAAATGTTTCAGTCCATAAAACGAGAAGGAAATCAAATGGAAAGGAAAGGCCAATGAAAAATGTTACTGCTAGAGCAAGAGATAACTCTGTGCATGATAGTAGAAGGAAACAACAGTTTAGGGAGATTCGTAAACGAATGTTCCGCAACAGGATAATTGGCAATTTGTTAAAAAATATTAAAAAACGTCAACAGAAACTGGTTTTTTATAAGAGAAAAAAAAAAGTTGAGAAAGTTATTGATCAGGCATTTGAAATTAAACGTAAGTTATTTATTTTGATAATCAATAGAATTAGGAAGCTAAACAAGGCAATTTATGATTTCAAAAGAAATAGTAGATGGAAGAGAATAGTTAATCGTAGTAATTTTTGTGAAGTTTTTTCTGGAGAATGGATGCATAGTTCAAGCTGTGAGGCATTTTTTAATGAGGAGAGTTATTTCCAGGATAATGATTTGGTGCATGCAGTTGACACCAGTGGTCGTGCTTATGAAGTGAAAGATGGTTGTCCAGTTGAAAAAGAAAAACTTGTGACAACAGAGGCAGAAGAGGTGTTAGGTAATGAGGTTTTAGGAAGACGTGCTAAGGGTCCTGTGTACACCTGGAAGTGTAGTAGTATTTGCAGTGTGCGACAGGATTCCATCAATTTGCTTTGTGATTTTGTACGGTCATTTAATAAGAAAAGTTTGAAGCAGAAAATAAGGTTGTTGCAAGAATTAGATCCTTGCAGAGTGAGAGAAGTGACAGGTTTGCATGGTCATTCACTGGCTTGTCTTTCCAGGAGAGTATGCCAGAGTGTTTTTCATCATTTCAGGATGCTAGCAGTGCATCATAATAAAGTGAGGAAATTAGTTAGAATGTTGTATTATGCTAAGAGTCCAGCAATTATGCTTAAAAAATGATGCGCTGCTCTTTTGCATGGTTCTGAAGTAGATGTGAAGAATATATGTGAAGAAATTGAGTTTTGTTACTTTGGAAGTAAAGAGGAGAATGTTGAAATTGAGCAAGAAGAAGAGGGTCATGTGGAAGATAGTGTACAGGTTTCCAGTACAGATAATTTCCAGAGGGAAATTGCGACGTTTGAGGTGAAATCAAGTGAGAGGCCTAATTTCACTTGTGTGTGTTGTCGACGCACTTATTATAAGAATCAGACTAAGTTAGTGGATTTATATGCAAAAAGTGAAAGGCAAAATAATAGTGAATGGAAGGATTTTGCAACATACTTGATGGTAGAAAATTGTTTTGATTTGGGATTGGATCAACGTGTGTGTACTTATTGTTGTTGCAAATTAAATCAAAACCAGATGCCTGCTAGAGCAGTTCATAATAATCTGGAATTGGTTGAGATTCCTTCTGAATTGAAGGATTTAAATACTTATGAATCTATTTTGATTCAAAGTATCCATCCCTTTCAGGCTATTGTAAGAATGGAGCCAAAGACAGGGAAATTGCCTCCATCAGATTTACAGAGAGGATTAAAGGGAAGAGTTGTTTATTTGCCTCTAGATTTGAAGAAAAACATTAACACAATTGGAGTAGAAAAAGTGGAAGAGGAACCTCTGGTTATCTTAGTTAATGGGGTTCCGACAAAGAATAAGAAAATATGGCAAGATTTAGTAGATGTTAGGAAAGTTAAAAAGGCAACATTGTATTTGAAAAAAAATAATAAATACTATAAGAATGTATATGTTGCAGAAGAGGAAGTAAGTGAGGAAGAGGATAGCGATTTGTGTGCTGGTCAAATTGAGAAAGTAGAACCCTCTACTAGTGAAGAAATATATGAACATTATAGTGTTCATCCTTTGCATTCCAAGGAAGTCATGGGGAATGCTATTGAGTTGTTTCAAATGAAACAAGCCAAAGGGAGTCCCATTAGTGTTTGGGAGGAAAGTTTGGAAGCTCGGTGTTTCCCACAGCTTTTTCCAACAGGTCAGGGAGGATGATATGATGAGCGACCTCATCAAATTCCTGCTTCTGAATACCGGACTTTGCGATTGTATGCAGGAGATGCTAGGTTTCGACAATGCATTCCTTATTTGTTTCATCTCCTGTTTGAAAGCGATCTGTCTGGACTGTCATATGCAGTGAACCACATCTTGAAAAGTGGTATACACATGCAAAACATCTCGGCAAGTGACTTTATGGATAAAGTCAATGTCCAAGACAGTATTTTGGATTCTCACCTAATTAATCTCATGGCGTGTCAGCGTGGTACTAATGAGTACTGGTACCGTCGTCATGGTGATTTAAAATGTATGCTGAGGAACTTAGGTACTCCCACATGGTTCCTCACTCTGAGCTGTGCCGAGTATGGCTGGGAAGACTTACTTGAATTTCTACGAGAGGCAAATGCTAACGTAGATAACATCGAATTCAAGACACCCGGAGAACTGTGCTCTTTGGATCCAGTCAATGTATGTAGGTACTTCAATCATAGATTTGAAGCTATGATGTCTTTCATCATGAATAAGAAGAATCCACCTCTTGGAGAGGTGTTGGATTTCTTCTGGAGAAAGGAGTACCAAGCAAGAGGTGCTCCTCATATACATATGTTGCTGTGGATCAAGGATGCACCTAAATTTGGAACGGATCCAGAAGACTCAGTGATGAGTTTCATCCAACAGTATTCTACGTGTGCTGTTCCAAACGCAAAGGAGAAGAAAAGCCTAAGAGAAAAAGTTCTGCGTTTCCAAAGCCATCGATGTGGAAAGTACTGCCGTCGTAAATTCCGAAACAAGGACAAGTTCTACACTAAATGTCGTTTCGGCTTTCCACGACCGGTGATTTCTAAAGGAAGAGTAAACAGTTTGATGTCTTCGCTGCGACACAATGTCATGAAGAAATCACCTAAAAACACTTACAATTTGAAGAGGAACGAAGAGTCCAAGTACATCAACGACTACAACCCGGTGATTTTGTCCATGTGGAATGCTAACATGGATATACAGTTTGTGGCTGATAACTGTATGGCTGTGGCTCGGTATGTGACGTCTTACATCACCAAAAAAGAGAAGACAGAATTGAAGGATATGTGGGAGGACATTTCCCATGAAAAGAGCCTCAGCAAGAAGTTGTACAGTTTCAGTCTGAAGATGTTGTCGCATCGAGAAATCGGAGCGTACGAATGTTCTGACCGGTTGTCTTCAGCAAGTCTCTATGCCAAGTCCAGGAGTATTATTTGGGCGAGTCTTGGTCTTGCAGCAACGCGTAATCGAGTTCTCAAACCTGTGCGGGAAATTGAGTATTTGGCGGAAAAGGAGCCAAACAGTACCGACATTTTGAAGACAAACATGTTGGATACATATTATCCAAATCGAAGCAGTCACCTCGAGAATGTTTGTCTGTATGAGGTTCTGCAAAATTACATATTCAAGAGGAACATCAAAGAAGATACTGAGAAAGGAGTGTATGCTGTAATAGGAAGTGAGGGATGTCTGGTCAAGCAAAGAAAATGCCACTTGGTAAACCATCGAAAATTGAGTGGCGAATCTCCTGAAAAAAAGGAGTTTTTCTATTTAGCACTTTTGCAACTTTTCAAGCCTTGGCGTGCAGAAGAGGAACTGCTTGGAGATTTCCTCTGTTACGAAGACTCTTTCAATGCCGCCAAGGAGACCATAGAATGTCCTGCTTTTCCCAAATATGTAGAAATGTTGAATGCGGAAATTGAGCAGGAAGCAACGATTGCAGCCGAGATTGCCAGAGACAGTTCTCAGGACAGTCAGAGTTCTGCTTCATTGAGTCAGGATCCACTAGGAGGACCTGTTATCGAAAATGAAGCTGCCACTGCTATGAATGAAGTGGAAAGAGCCATGGCACATGCTCAAGAGGATGCGGTTAACTTAGAAGAGTTGGAAAGACAACTCAACGTTGAGCAGAGGAAAATATATGACGAAGTTACCATGCAAATTGATCATGGATTAAGTCATGATAAGAAAGAATGCTCATGTACGTCGTTGAAGCCTGTCCGACTGTACGTGAGTGGAGAAGCGGGAACTGGAAAAAGTTTCCTCATTAAAGCAATTTCATGCTATTTGCAGGAAAGGACAGAGTCATCGCTGTCTTGTGTTGTCACTGCTCCAACTGGACTGGCAGCACATAATATTAAAGGGATTACTTTACATCGTTTACTGATGCTGCCAGTGGAGCATGACAACAAATTACAATATCACAAGCTATCTGGAGATGCTTGTTTTGAAGTTTCAAGAATCTTGAGGAAAATGAAACTTCTTATCATTGACGAAGTAAGCATGGTTTCCAATGTCATGCTTGCCTTTGTGCATTTGAGGATGCAAGAAGTTCTCAAAACAGAGTATGATGTGTTATTTGGTGGCAAACACATCATTGTTTTCGGAGATCTTCTGCAGCTGACACCAGTGAAAGGGCAACCTGTGTTCAAAATGCTCACGCATGAAGATACCAGGAAGTGCCTAGGCAGCATTGGCAACGTCAATATATGGTTAAACTTCAATTATGCTGAACTGCATGAAAATATGCGTCAGGCGAAGGATGAAGTTTACAAGACTATTCTACAAGATGTTAGAATTGGAAAAGTGACCGAGCATGGGAAAGAAGCTTTACATGCACGATTACTGTCAAATTTATATCCAGAACAAGATGTTGTGCCTGAGAATATTTTTCAGAAAATTACTGAGAAGAAATCTGGAATATGTTTGATGCCAACTCTTGCAGAATGTGCCAAATTTAACAACAAAATGTTGCATTTAGAAAAGCAAGAGATTGTGAAACTGGAAGCTATTGATAGAGTAGAGCATATGGGATCAACAATTATTTTGTCTGAGAATCTGAAAACAAAATTGGATTCATTAGAGAAGAGTATATCTAAAACTGCAGGTTTTGAAAAGACTCTGAATGTGTGCTTGAACTGCCGTATAATTTCAAGAAGGAATTTACATGTTGAAAGAGGTCTGGTAAATGGATCAATGGGTAATGTTGTTGATTTTGTGAAATACAGAAATAGAGATGGAATTGAATTTTTAAAAATTAAATTTGATGGCATTGAGGAAGTACAGCTAATTGCTCGTTGTTCTGCTAGATTTTTGCTTGTAAAAGACTTATATGTTCGCCGTAAGCAGTTTCCTGTTTGCTTGGCATATGCGGTGACAATCCATAAATCGCAAGGTTTAAGTGTAGACAGTGCATTGGTGAATATTGGCAGTTCTGTGTTCAAGGAGGGTATGGCATATGTGGCATTGTCACGAGTTAGAACTTTATCGGGATTGTACTTGATTGAGTGTGATGTCACAAACATTTGTGCGGATCTAGATTGTGTTAAGGAATACAATAGGTTAAGAAGAGAGTATGCGCCACATTTGCCTCAGTATCCTTTGTTTGAGAAACGTGTGGTAGGCCGGAAACGAAGAAATGAGAACAATACTGGGGAGGTTGTAGCAAAAAGACAAAAAGTCAATGAACCTAAAATTACAAGCAGAAACAAAAAGGATTCTGTTGAAGATGTTGTTGGTTTTCAGTTTGAAAACAGTTCTGGTGTCAACTGCTATGCTAATGTAGTGGTTAATGTTTTGTTTTCTCTAAAAAATGTAAAAGAAGAGATTGTGGTCAATTCTGATCAAAGATTTTGCAGTTTGTTAAATTCTGTGTTAGAGAAATGTAGCACTGATAGAAGAAACATAGAAAGTGTGTCTGAAATTCGAAATCTGTTAGACAGATGTTCAGGCCAAACACAATTCTCTCAAAATATTCAGCAAGATTGTCAGGAGTTTTTAATGTATATGCTTGATGTATTGCATGCTGAAGGTGTAGATGTAGATCACCTGTTTGGGCTTTCTTATCAATGGCAGCATGACTGCGAGAACTGTATGGTATCAAGTACTACTAGTGTAGACTCAGAAAGATTTATATATTTAACTTTGCCAGACAGTAAATCAGTCTCCTTTAATAAGCTAGTAAAAGCAGCTGATCACAACATGGAGTGTAGCCAATGTAAATCTGAAATGATGTCCACATTATTTATACGAACATATGGCCAGTATGTCATTTTAATGTTCCAACGATGTAGGCCTGATGGAACAAAATTGACAACTTTAATTAAAAATTTTGTAGCTTCGCAGTTGTCAATATCAGGAAGGACTTTTGTAACTGCAGCAATTATATATCATGACGGCCCTTCAATAACATCAGGACATTACACAGCTTATTTAAAGTCTAGAAATGGCTGGTCATTCTGCAATGATTCTGTTTTAATTTTCAAAAAAAAATTGCCGTATGACCTTAAAAACTCTTACCTGGTGTTTTTAAAACCAAAATTTTAGGGAAATAATCTCGGGATGTGCTCTGTGGAATTTCAAGAAGTTCTAATGGCTCCTACACAATTTGGCCTTGAGGATAAGTGTAGTTCAGAGACATAACTTCTAACCATAGGACTGGACATTATGGAGAAATACGTGCACTTTGAATGAGTTCAGAAAAACTGTTTCTTTTTATAAGCTAATTGAAGCAGCCAATCAAAACATGGAGTAGAGGGAATGTAAGTCTGCAATGCTGTCTACTGTTTTACATTGCTTTGTGATTAAAAGTGATGTAGAGAATTAAATAATTGTAGTAGTCATAGAGGTAGTGTAAGTCTGCTTGTATCAGTGTCATAGGAAAAGTAGAACATGACTGAGCAAGAAGGGGAAGATATTACTATTCCAGGATTGTGAAAATGATCTTCAACATTTTAATTCTGAAAGTTGCGGAAATGCCAAATGACGGGATTGGCTTACAAGAAATCCAAGAGTTATAAATGGCTCTGACCAGATTTGGCCTTGTGGAAAATTGTGGTAGAGAGCAAGAAGTCATTTATTGCATGTAACGTGTTTTTAAAAACGATGGAGATTTTCTTTCAGAAAGTGGCGGGCTGAAAGTAATAACAGCACAAAAGAGTGTAAGCTGTTCATAGGACATCCTTGGACGTCATGGAAAGTAAGTTAACTTTAAGGAGTTCTGAATTTTGATTTCTGATGTTGTATGGGTTTTTTAAACACAATCATTTTGATTGTGTTTTTTTTTCCCCGCTGTTACATGATGAATACCTTCAAGTCACTGTTTTTAGTGAATTTTGATACATTCTGAGAACAGCAAAAATAAACCATTTAACATGTATAATTAATTCTGTACTGTTTGCATTTATGATGTATATGTAGAACTGTGTAGGAGGAATGGAGAAGGTGAGGCTTCTATAAGTGTCAAAGTTGTTGCATGCAGTGCTGCACTTCTGCGTATTCTTTCATATGCTAGACTACATCTGCACAATGAGATACCTAAGCAAAGGAAACACAAGTGATGTGATTGTGAAATGAGCAAAATAAATTGCATGTATTTCAATTACATCACCTGTGTTTCCTATCATTACAAATCACATTGTGCAGATCAAGTTTAGGTCTGTCCAGGGAAACATAGGAGGTTTGGACTTTGTTGAAGAGTGCAGTGGACATGACTCACTTCATTGGTAGACCTTCACATGTATTATGTCCTCTATTCTCTTCAACAACTCGAAATTTCATCTGCAACCCTGAGTAGGCCTCACCTGAAACAAACCTCTGGATAGTAGACATCTTATTGGCATCCTGAAGCAATTATTTAAAATTTTAGTGTGTTGCGACACTTTTCTGAAACAACAGCAATGCAAAAGATGCACCATGTTTTAAGATAGGCCTCACTTCATCTGCATCAAGATACTGTTAGTTTAAAATGTATATCTTTAGGACTGTGTAGGGGGCCTGGAGAAGCAGAAGCTTCTGTAAGTGTCAAAGTTTTTGAAAAACTGTTTCTCCTTCAATCTTTTCCCTTGTCTTTTCAAATTTTTAAATACATGTTTTAATATTTTTCAAATGTTTGTTCTCTCTTTCACAGATTGAAAGTATAAAAACAAAAAGTGAGTAATTTAACGACAATTATAAGGTAAATATTTTGTACTGTTTTCGTTACATTTATATCACATTTAACTACTATTGGTTCCACTGCTTCATTTCTTTAACCCTCAGTTTCCTGCCTTTGCTACTTCCCTCATTCCTTTCTCTATTACCTACTTACTCAACTCCTTCCACTCTTTTTCTCAGTCCCTCTCTTCTCATAGTTCCTCACTCTTGTTCACTCACTGCGTCTCTATTACTCTTAGTGTCTTTGACTGATCA
This sequence comes from Lissotriton helveticus, assembly GCF_964261635.1. Classification (NCBI taxonomy): domain Eukaryota; kingdom Metazoa; phylum Chordata; class Amphibia; order Caudata; family Salamandridae; genus Lissotriton; species Lissotriton helveticus. The sequence continues at coordinate 615,760,357 of NC_136063.1, read as the reverse complement.
GTCTATCACTACTTGTTCATAATGCTTTCTCTGTGTAGTTGAAGCACACTAAGGGGAATATTATGAACACAGCCAATAAAATTATTGCTCTTTTTATTGGCAGAAAACTGGTGCAAAAGTGGTTTTAGTGGCAGTTTTCTGCCACAAAAGCAGCTTTAGCGACACATTTCTGCCAATAAAAGCTGCAAAACTTTTATTGCCTATGTTGATGATATGGCTCTATGTTAATTACATTTCTTTGCTGTTTCAATTAATCTTTTTCTGTTATTTTTTGTTTTCTGTTTTCTATTTTTTCTCTCTGTTATTCCTCATGTTTTAATCTTATTTTGAACATTCACTCACATTCTCCAAGAAACTCTTCTTTGTTAATGTTATACTCTCTTTTTTTTTCTTTCACTTCCTTATCTATTTTGTTTTTCACAATTATACCCTCTTCTGTCTTTTCTTCGGTAAATAGATCTATTAAACAGTATCTCTTCTTTACTCCCTATAGCTGTCTTTCTTTTAACATCACTCTCTGTTTCCTTTCCTTATACTTACACTTTTTTTTTTTTTTTTTTTTTTTGGTTAGCTCCCGGTCCGCGTACCGGGAAGCTAACCCGGAAGCGAACCAAAAGAAATAGAGCTTGCCAGAGTGCTAAACATTCTAGCAATTTTTTTGGAAAGGGAAGGTAGTTCTGAAAAGAACTTTTTTTTAAATATTTTTGTTGTTTTATATATTTTTTTTTTTTTTTGAACATTTTTTGGGTTTTTTTGTATTTTTTGAACGATTTTATATTTTTTTTGGTTTTTTTGGGGGGGGGGAAACAACAAAAAACAGGCGTTGAAAATGGCTCAACAGGAGCAAAAAAAAATTACTTGGGGCGGTTAGGGCAATCATGGTGTTCATATGCCAGGTTGAGTGCATTGATGCTCATGTTGCCACAAGCTAATAATGCACGACAGTGCATACATAAGTGAATCATGTGCCCAAAATTTTCTTGAATATTTGGCACAGTTTCCCGTGCCTCTTCTGGTGTTAGAGAAACCGGTATTGTTGGTCTGGCCACAGGAGTTGGTCTTGGATTGTCGTGCATATCCCTTAATTCTGCCCGGCTGTAATTTAGGGGATGTTTCCTCGTCATGTGCCTGTGCATTGTGTGATTTCCAAAGCTATATTTTTTGTCCGTCCCTCTGGACAATTGTTCCTTGCATATCAGGCAGGTGACATACCTTGCGTTGACCTTTTTTTGGCCACGAGGCATTGAAAAAAACTGCCAGATGAAACTGGCTTTCTTTCTGGAAACCCGGGGCAACTCTTCTAAAAATTGTGGTTCTTCTCCCTCCTCATCCATTTCTTCCTCTTCCTCCTCAGTGTTGGTAAGGACCTGGGGAGGTGGTCCTCTCTTCCCATGAGGAGGTGGTGGTGGTGGTGGGGGTGCAACAGCTGAAGCAACCAATGAAGCCATTTTCACACAAGCAAAATAGGTCTTCCAACAAGCAAAATAGGTCTTCCTCTCACAATGATGAAAGTCAGAGTGAGGAAAGAAGGAGGGGTTTTCATCATTTAGGAAAAACAATACTTCTCAACCAATGAAAAGTGTTATTTTTAAGTCACCTGACCTAGCCTTCCATCATTATGAAACCAAAAGTGAAATGAACCAATGAAAAGTTTTATTAACAAGTCACATGACCTCTCACGCTCATGTTACGTGCTGCGGAACGCGCCCCGGTTAGCTTCCGGGTCGCTAAGCTTCGCGCCCCGGTCCGCGCCCCGGGACACTTCCGGGTGCGCTAACGCGATACGTCACAAGACGCATTTCGCGGCAACGCGATACGTCGCGCTTTCGCGCCGCGGATCGCTTCCGGGGAGCTGCGTTTCGCGCCTCGGTCCGCGCCCCGGGGCACTTCCGGGTGCGCTAACGCAGTACGTCATAAGACGCATTACGCGGCAACGCGATACCGTCACTATGTTGATTTCTTACCGGTTCGCGGACCGGGTCGCGGAATTAAATTGAGCTAACGGGAAGCTTCCCGGTTCGCGGACCGGGAGCGGAACAAAAAAAATATTTAAAAAAAATTATTAATAAACATATAAAATATATTTTTGGATTTAAAGAAGAATACACTTTACAGCTATAGATATTAGCTTTTAAAAAACCAATGAAATTCACTGAAAAAACCATAGGTTATAGACCATATATAGTTAGGAATTAGCATTTACAAAACCTTGAAAATTCACTGAAAAAACCATAGGTTATAGACCATATATAGTTAGGAATTAGCATTTAAAAAACCTTATTTTACTCACACAAAACCATTGAAATTCCATATATAGTTAGTTGTACTAACTATATATCGCGCACCCGCAATCCACTGCTGATCATGTCACATATTACATCATTCATGACATGGTCAGTGACATCACTGATGACATCACTGATGACATCTCAAATGACATCACTGATGACATCACTGATGACATCTCAAATGACATCACTGATGACATCACTGATGACATCTCAAATGACATCACTGATGACATCACTGATGACATCTCATTTGACATTACTGATCACATCACTGATGACATCATTCATGTGATAATACGATGAACCTCTTCAGACTCTAATATAACCTTAGATACACTCAGTGTAAACATACACTCACAGACTGTCACTCATCCATGGAGTTACTCAGACACCTAGTCAGTCATGCAAAGAATCAATCACACCTCCATTTTCTCAACTATACAGTTATACACACCTTACTTATTCAAACATATACTAAAACATATTTACTCTCTTATACAATCCTGGATACAAGTGCACAATGATGCATACAGCCACTCACACATTCACTGGCTCCTATGCACAGTTATTTATATATGTCAACTCTCACATGTACTATATTTTACATATGTACTTACTTTGACATGTAGCACTGAGATATCTATTCACTCACCAATACAGTCATGCACACAGTCAACCGCCCATACAGCTGTTTCCACATGCACTTTTGAACCCATACATCTATGCACAGAGTCATACACCTCCCAGCCACCCACACACACTCCCAGTTTCCCATACAAATGCTTGGGCAACCAATCAATAACCCATATAGTTACTCATATAGCTACTGATCAACACATGCAGCAGTTTACAGAACAACAGACATAATGATGCACAAATTAAGACAGTTTAGTCACTAACCCATGCACTCAGTGAGACACATTTAACCACTCACTCATACAGTCAGTCATGCACTTACTAAATCCTTCATCCAGACACTTATACATCCACTCATTCTTAAATATGTAAGACATATTTTAACTTTACAGAAAAATACAGTCACTGGATGTTGTCATCAGTGATGTCATCAGTGATGTCATTTGAGATGTCATCAGTGATGTCATCAGTGATGTCATTTGAGATGTCATCAGTGATGTCATCAGTGATGTCACTGACCATGTCATGAATGATGTAATATGTGACATGATCAGCAGTGGATTGCGGGTGCGCGATATATAGTTAGTACAACTAACTATATATGGAATTTCATTGGTTTTGTGTGAGTAAAATAAGGTTTTGTAAATGCTAATCCCTAACTATATATGGTCTATAACCTATGGTTTTTTCAGTGAATTTTCAAGGTTTTGTAAATGCTAATTCCTAACTATATATGGTCTATAACCTATGGTTTTTTCAGTGAATTTCATTGGTTTTTTAACAGCTAATATCAAAACCTTTACAATGTATTCTTCTTTAAATAGAAAAATATTTTTTACATGTTTTTAATACAATTTTTTTTAAAATTATTTTTATTGTTTCGCTCCCGGTACGCGAACCGGTTAGCTTCCCGTTAGCTCAATTCGGAGGCGCGACCCGGTCCGCGAACCGGTAAACGTTCCGTTTGCGCACCTCTCGCGTTAGAAAACAACATCGTGACGCGTCGCGTCAGCATGACGTTTCGCGTTCTCGCGTAATACGTCATATTACGTGCTACGTTAGCGTACCCGGAAGCGCAGCGGTACGCGAACCGGAAGCGATCCGCGGCGCGGCGCCGACCGCGTAACGTAAACACAGCAGGTCATGTGACTCGGTAATAACACTTTTCATTGGTTCATTTCACTTTTGGTTTCCTAATGATGTAATACTAGGTCATGTGATCTAAAATGAACACTTTTCATTGGTTTAGAACTTTTGCTTTTCCCAAATGATGAAAACCCCTCCTTCTTTCCTCACTCTGACTTTCATCTTGGTGAGAGAAAGACCCTTTATTTACACTTTGACATGGCTTCATTAGTAGCTTCAGCTGGTTCTAACCCACCACCTCCACCAAATCCAAGAAAGAGAGGACCACCTGCTGAAGTAATTTTGCAAGAAGAGGAAGAACAGGAAGAGGAGGAAGAGGAGGAAGAGCCAAGGTTTTTGCCAGAGGAGCCCAGGAGGTACAATCGAAAAGCGAATTACATTTGGCAATTCTATAGAATTCCTGAGGGGCAAAAAAAAGTGAATGCACGCTACGTGTTTTGCCGTATATGCGGTGATAGATTGTCAAGGGGAACTGAAAAAAAATACAGTTACGGCAATCACACTATGCATCGGCATATGAGTAGGTGGCACCCAAATAATTATAGTGCTGCCCAGCTACGTGATGAGCAACAAAATCCCCTCCCAATGGCAAGAAGATCGGTTGTTCCAGAGGTGTCGGGACCAGAGGCGAGGGAGATGATCCCAAACATTCAAATGTTGTTTGGGCACGTGAAGCAAGTGTGCGTGCACTGCGGCGATTTCATCTGCTACAGGGAAAGTAGCATCATTTTGATTATGAGAGCTATTCAGAATCATGTTAATGTTTGTCCGAAATGCCCCAAAAAATAAATTCTTTTTTTTTTGTTGCTCCTGTTGAGCCCTTTACAATGGATCGTTTTTGTTTCCCCCCCCCAAAAAAAACCAAAAAAAATATAAAAACGTTCAGAAAATACAAAAAAAGTAAAAAAATGTTTAAAAAATACTAAAAAAAATATAAAACAACAAAAACATAAAAAAAAAGTTCTTTTCAGAACTACCTCCCCATTATAAAAAAATTGGTAGAATATTTGGAACTCTGCCAACCTCTATTTCTCTCAGTTCGCTCCCCGGAGCGCTACCCGGTACGCGTACCGGGAGCTAACCTCGCGAAATTTTTTTTAAAAAATGTTTTTTTTTCGCACATATAAGCCTCCTCAGCCACCCTCAGAAAACCTAGGGGGTCAAGATAACTCTACCGTGCCCCCTTCTACCCATTCTGAACATTATTTGCCCTCCATCTTGTATCTTAATTCGACCGAAACACAAAATGGTGGACTCCCGGAACGCTTAAGGTCCGCGAACCGAGGCGCTCAACGGTTCGCGTACCGGGTCGCTCCCTGGGAAGATAAAGGAAATAAAAAATAATCAACAAAACCAACAATCAATTAACATACAGCATTTGAAAAGTCTATCATTCATTTTTCATTGTAGTACGCTCCCCAGAACGCTTCCCGGTTCGCGGACCGGGCGCTACCCACGCAAAAAAATTTTTTTTTTTTTTGCCCCGCGGGGCCCTTTTAAAGCCTCCACATTAAACCTAGGGGGTCAGCGAGGATCTACTATGCCCCCTTATGGTTATTTCCCCCTTTGTTTTGGCCTCCTCTTGTCTCTCGATCCTACCGAGAGACAAGATGGCGGCCACTCCGGACTGTTTAGAATGTTGACAGACACCGGAGAGCCAATCAGCTTCGCTACGCGAAGTTCCGATACGCGTAAGGTCCGCGAACCGGGGCGCTGCCTGGTCCGCGCTTACAGATATATATCTTTTTTTAAACGTTAATTTCTCAAAATCCACTGCAGCACATATATTGAGACCTACAAAAGGCACATCGGGCTACCAGTCCCTACAATTTTGCCAAGTTTCGTGCAAATCCATTCAGCCGTTCGGGCTAAAAGTGAGGCTAACCGCCCTATGGAAAACTCAATGTTAAAAACACGTTTTGGGACCCCCCTTTTTTCTCGGCCCCCCCTGGACGAACCCCCCCCAAATTTTCAGGGGCTGCTCAGAAACAAAATGTTCCATTTTCCAGAAAATTTCAGCCAATTCCGTCCACAAACGCCAAAGTTATTAGACATAGAATTTTCAAAAATCCCATAGGGAAAAAATCCTAACTATATATACCTACTGGCGACCGCCAGTAGGTATATATATATATATATATATATATATATATATATATATATATATATTACCTACTGGCGATAGCCAGTATGTATATATAGTTGGAATTTTTTTCCTATGGGATTTTTGAAAATTCTATGTCGAATAACTTTGGCGTTTGAGGACAGAATTGGCTGAAATTTTAAGGAAAATGGAACATTTTGTTTCTGAGCAGCCCCTGAAAATTTGGGGGGGTTTCGTCAAGGGGGGGCCGAGAAAAAAGGGGGGTCCCAAAACACGTTTTTCCCATTCATTTTTCCATAGGGCGGTTGGACTCACTTTTAGCTCGAACGGCTGAATAGATTTACATGAAACTTGGCAAAATTGTAGATATGGTCTGCCCGACGTGCCTTTGCTATGTCTCAATATATGTGCTCCAGTGGATTTTGAGAAATTAACGTTTAAAAAAATATATATATCTGTGACAGCGCTCCGGTTAGCGCCCCGGTTCGCGTACCTGACGCGTAACGGAACTTCGCGAAGCGAAGCTGATTGGCTCTCCGGTGTCTGTCAACATTCTAAACAGTCCGGAGCGGCCGCCATCTTGTCTCTCGGTACGATCGAGAGACAAGATGTGGTGAAAAACGAAGGGGGAAATGAAGGAAAGGGGGCAAGGTAGACCACTCCTGACCCCCTAGGATTGATGAGGGGGATATTAAAGTGCCCCGCGGGGCAAAAAAAAAAAAAAAAATGTTTTTTGCGATTTTACGCCGTAGAGGCGCGTCCCGGTACGCGAACCGGGCAGCTCACCGGGCAGCTCACCGGGCAGCTAACCGGGCAGCTAACCGGCAGCGTAGCTGTCAACATTGTAAACAGTCCGGAGCGGCCGCCATCTTGTCTCTCGGTAGGTTCGAGAGACAAGATGTGGTGAAAAAAGAAGGGGGAAATGAAGGAAAGGGGGCAAGGTAAACCCCTCCTGACCCCCTAGGATTGATGAGGGGGATATTAAAGTCCCCCGCGATTTTTTGCGGTAGAGGCGCTTCCCGGTACGCGAACCGGGCAGCTAACCGGCAGCGTAACGGGAGTCCGCCATCTTGTGTTTTTGGAGCGTCCGGTTCGCGTACCGGGTAGCGTCCCGGTAAGCGTAACAAAGGGAAAACCAAGAGAAACAGTAAAAAAAAAATTAAGGGAATAGATTTCCAGCAAACTTGGCAAAATTGTAGGGACTGTTTGTTTGATGTGCCTTTGCAAGGCCTCAAGATATGTGCACGTGTGGATTTTGTCTAATTAAGGTTAAAAAAAATATATATATCTGTCAGCGTGCTCCGGCACGCTTACGTTACGGGTTTTGTTTGCGCTGCAGAGCCGATACGTCACGGTTATGCGACGCGTCATGAGGCGTCTCACGTGGCTACGTGATACGTCACGTAATAAAGAATATATTTTACAGCTATAGATATTAGCTTTTAAAAAACCAATGAAATTCACTGAAAAAACCATAGGTTATAGACCATATATAGTTAGGAATTTGCATTTACAAAACCTTGAAAATTCACTGAAAAAACCATAGGTTAGAGACCATATATAGTTAGCTGGACATTTTATTGACATAAAACCAATGAAATTCCATATATAGTTAGTTGCACTAACTATATATCGCGCACCCGCAATCCACTGCTGATGATGTCACATATTACATCATTCATGACATGGTCAGTGACATCACTGATGACATCACTGATGACATCTCAAATGACATCACTGATGACATCACTGATGACATCTCAAATGACATCACTGATGACATCATGACACACCAATACCAGTTACTACATACGCACTCACTGATTCCTACGTCTACACACACATTCACTCATTCACCCATACAATCACTCATACATACAGTCACTCATTATTACAACACTATCATATGCACTCATACACCTATGCAGACACTCACACACTGCCACTCATCCATGGAGTTACTCACACACCTAGTCAGTCCTGTAAAGAATCAATCACACTTCCATTTCCTCATCTATACAGTTAAACACAGAACACCATACTTCAGTGACATCACTGATGACATCACTGATGACATCTCAAATGACATCACTGATGACATCTCAAATGACATCACTGATGACATCATGACACACCAATACCAGTTACTACATACGCACTCACTGATTCCTACGTCTACACACACATTCACTCATTCACCCATACAATCACTCATACATACAGTCACTCATTATTACAACACTATCATATGCACTCATACACCTAGTCAGTCCTGTGAAGAATCAATCACACTTCGATTTCCTCATCTATACAGTTAAACACAGAACACCATACTTTTCACACATATACTAACACATGCTTACTCTCTTATGCAATCACTGATACAAGTACACATTGATATGCACAGAGTCACACACCTCCCAGCCAGCCACACACACACACAGTCTTCCATACATCCACTCATTCTTCAATATGTAAAACATATTTAAACTTTACAAAAACACACAGACACCAGATGATGTCCTCAGTGATGTCATTTGAGATGTCATCAGTGATGTCATCAGTGATGTCATTTGAGATGTCATCAGTGATGTCACTGACCATGTCATGAATGATGTAATATGTGACATCATCAGCAGTGGATTGCGGGTGCGCGATATATAGTTAGTGCAACTAACTATATATGAAATTTCATTGGTTTTATGTCAATAAAATGTCCAGCTAACTATATATGGTCTCTAACCTATGGTTTTTTCAGTGAATTTTCAAGGTTTTGTAAATGCAAATTCCTAACTATATATGGTCTATAACCTATGGTTTTTTCAGTGAATATATATATATATATATATATTTCCTACTGGTGGTCGCCAGTAGGTATATATAGTTAGGATTTTTTCCTATGGGATTTTTCAAAATTCTATGTTGAATAACTTTGGCGTTGATGGACGGAATTGGCTGAAATTTTCCTGAAAATGGCACATTTAATCTCCGGTCCTTCCCTGAAAGTTTGGGGGGGATTTGTTAAGCGGGGGCCGGGAAAAAAGGGGGGTCCCAAAACGTGTTTTCCCCATGTTAATTTCCATAGGGCGGTTGGCCTCACTTTTAGCCCGAACGGCTGAATGGATTTTCACCAAACTTGGCAAAATTGTAGGGACTGGTAGCCCGATGTGCCTTTGCTATGTCTCAAGATATGTGCTACAGTGGTTTTTACGAAAATTCACTTTGAAAAAATATATATTGGGCTACTTTGGGCTATATATATGTTAGAGCCCAAATGTAGCCCAATGTAGCCCAATGTAGCCCAATGTAGCCCAATGTAGCCCAAAGATGGCCACCAGAGACAAAAAAACCAAATGTAGCCCAAATATCAGCCAGATGTAGCCCAACTATAGCCCAATGACAGAATGTCCCAGAGTGTTCTAAAGAACAACTAGAGCGCTAACAGTCTTACTTATGACAAAAGTATGGCACACCTGAAGTCATCTTGATTGGAATAAAGTGTTAACACTTAAAACATTTAATTTGCAAAGGAACAAAATGAGGGGGTTCATTTTGCCATAGAAATTATGATTAGTGCTGAAGAAAGAAAAATGAGGGCACATTTTGAGTGACTTCTCAAATCCTCTTATATTTCATTAAAAAAATTCTGATTTGCAGTCTCCCAAGATGGCCACCAGAGACAAAAGAGCCCAAATGTAGCCCAAATGTAGCCCAATGTAGCCCAATGTAGCCCAATGTAGCCCAATGTAGCCCAAAGATGGCCACCAGAGACAAAAAAAAACAAATGTAGCCCAAATATCAGCCAGATGTAGCCCAACTATAGCCCAATGACAGAATGTCCCAGAGTGTTCTAAAGAACAACTAGAGCGCTAACAGTCTTACTTATGACAAAAGTATGGCACACCTGAAGTCATCTTGATTGGAATAAAGTGTTAACACTTAATACATTTATTTTGAAAAGGAACAAAATGAGGGGTTTCATTTTGCCATAGAAATTTTATATATATATATATATATATATATATATATATATATATATATATATATATATATATATATATATTCACAGAAAAAACCATAGGTTTGAGACCATATATAGTTAGGTATTTGCATTTACAAAACCTTGAAAATTCAATGAAAAAACCATAGGTTTGAGACCATATATAGTTAGGTGAATATTTTAATCATACAAAACCAATGAAATTCCCATATATAGTTAGTTGCACTAACTATATATTTCACGCACCCGCAATCCACTGCTGATGATGTCACATATTACATCATTCATGACATGGTCAGTGACATCACTGAGGACATCACTGATGACATCTCAAATGACATCACTGATGACATCACTGATGACATCTCAAATGACATCACTGATGACATCACTGATGACATCATCCAGTGACTGTGTGTTTCTGTAAAGTTTAAATATGTTTTACATATTGAAGAATGAGTGGATGTATAAGTGTCTGGATGAAGGATTTAGTAGGTGCGTGACTGACTATATGAGTGAGTGAATAAATGTGTCGTACTAAATGCATGGGTTAGTGACTAAACTGTCTGAATGTGTGCATCAGTATGTCTGTTGTGGTGTAAACTGCTGTATGTGTTGATCATTAGCTATACGAGAGGCTATATGTGTTATTGATTGGTTGCCCAAGTATTTGTATGGGAGATTGAGTGTGTGTGGGGGTGGCTGGGAGGTGTGTGACTCTGTGCATAGATGTGTGAGCAGTTGATTCACTAGGTGTATGAGTTCAAGAGTGCATGTGGAAACAGCTACATGGGCGGTTGACTGTGTGCATGAGTGTATTGATGAGTGAATGGATATCTCAATGCTACATGTCATAGTAAGTACATATGTAAAACACAGTACATGTGAGAGTTGGCATATATAAATAACTGTGCATGAGAGCCAGTGAATGTGTGAGTGGCTGTATGGATCATTGTGAACTTGTATCAGGGATTGTATAAGAGAGTAAATATGTGTTAGTATATGTTTGAATAAGTAAGGTGTGTATAACTGTATAGTTGAGGAAATGGAGGTGAGATTGATTCTTTGCATGACTGACTAGGTGTGTGAGTAACTCCATGGATGAGTGACAGTGTGTGAGTGTCTGTATACACTGAGTGTATCTAAGGTTATATTAGAGTCTGAAGAGGTTCATCGTATTAGCACATGAATGATGTCATCAGTGATGTGATCAATGATGTCAAATGAGATGTGATCAGTGATGCCATCAGTGATGTCATTTGAGATGTCATCAGTGATGTCATCAGTGATGTCATTTGAGATGTCATCAGTGATGTCATCAGTGATGTCATTTGAGATGTCATCAGTGATGTCATCAGTGATGTCACTGACCATGTCATGAATGATGTAATATGTGACATCATCAGCAGTGGATTGCGGGTGCGCGAAATATATAGTTAGTGCAACTAACTATATATGGGAATTTCATTGGTTTTGTATGATTAAAATATTCACCTAACTATATATGGTCTCAAACCTATGGTTTTTTCATTGAATATATATATATATATAAACTTTTTTTAAACATTACATAATAAAAAGAAATACATTGGAGTTGGGGCCCTTAATGTAAAGTATTGGAGGGGCAAGCACACACATTCACACTCGTCCACAAAAACACATGCACTCAAACTCATGCGCACTCACTCACATCCATCTATTCACAAGCATATACCCATTTCACAGCACACATGCAGACATACACATGCGTTCATACATACCACATGCATCCAACTGTCAGTGATGACTTCCAAGCCATAGTGGCGACAACAGGCTGTGGGATGGAGAAGTAAAAAAGCCTTGGTGGTCGCTAGAGACTTTGGTGAAGGATCGAACTGCTGGTAGAACCAGCCAGTTCCTTTCAATGGCTGACCTTGTCATGTAAATGTAAATGTGTGGGACTTGTAAAGCGAGCGGCTGCCCGTAAGCGTCCCGGCGCTGAAGACCGATGGGGAACCCGTCCTGGCTTTCCCTGTGAGATGGTTCCTTCTGGGTATCTCCAAGGTGAAACCAGGCCTCCCTGGCGTCTGTGGGGGGCCGTTGTAGAGATGAGGCAAGCTTAATGCCCAGAGTTGCCGAGTGTGATCCCTGGTTAGAGTAGGCACCGAGGCGAGAATTGTCGAGTCCGCTGACCCTGGTCCACGACCCTGCCGCGTTGGGAATTGAACCCTGGTCCCGGGCCGTTCTCTGCTTCCGGGTCTGCCGCCTCTAACCAGTGAGCCACACCACTCCATTGGCCACACCATTTGTCATGGGTCAGTCAGTAGGAGGGGGGCCTTCCCTGCCTCCTGACCACACTTTGTGATTAGACGCCCTGATAGACGGTCAGCCCTAGGCACTTCAGGACTTAATTTGAAGCACCCAGGTCTGAGTCTATCAGTGACACATCACCTCATCATGAGTGGGAGGCTGTCAAAAGACTTTGCCAGGCTGATTAGGTCATGCCCTACACTGTAACATTTTTATCCCAGCAAAGCTTGGCTCAGGCTGCCAGGTACCTGTGGATTTTTAACATGTAAAGCGCCTGGCTGTCTTGCCCTGACATGGGAAGTGTCCATCAGACTGACGTTTGCTCAGCTTAACAGACTCTTATCAAGCTTTGCATTAGTCAGGGGGTTGGGGTACTGCCGCCCTTAATGATGGGAGTCCATTGAGTAGGAATAGTCAAACTGAGCCCTCAAATGCCCTACACTTTCCCTAATATTGCTCAGACTGGAGTGGGCATGGTGAATAAGCCATCTCAAAATCCAGCACTTTCCCGGCTGTTGCTCAGGTTGGAGTGGGAATAGTAAATCTGCACCACCCCCCATGTTCAATTCAATTTATTTTATTATGTTTTGGCACTCCGAAGTGGTCCACATAAAACAAAATACACAGATACAAATACACATTTCTCTAAATAAAAATGACAACTACAACATTTTCCACTATACAAGATAATCAGCGGCGCAAACCTCCATATTTCATCAATAAATAGCTAAAAAACCTTTAAAAAAATTAAAAATTGTTGAAGCAAAACATTTCATTTGGAGGAGTATATAAGGCCTGTAAAAAAGAATTCACATTCAGGATACCCAATTGCAAGCATATTGGTCTTAACCACTTCAACCGAAGTGGACGCAATGCAGGGCATATAAACAGTACATGAGAACGATCCTGAACAGACATATTACAAAAGTTACATGTGGGGGAGGACCCATACCATTTTGCCAAAAGAATGTTCAGGGGCAACAAGTCCTGCCTTAAGAGGAACCAAAATCTCCGAACACCATGTGGTAAATTCCAGGCGACATAGGGTTGGGCAAGCTTCATTAAATATGTGTTAGCAAGGAGATCACCTCCCCTCTTTACTTGCATGGACTTCTTGTCCAACGTGAAACAAAGATCCCATGAAGCCTGTTTCAAAAGGGATTTTAACTGGGTAGAAGAGATAGCAAAAAGGGTACTCTCTTCCAATTCAAGAAGTGCCACAGCCTTTCTAAAGTTCTTAACAATTATCGAGTACTCTTTTAAATTACCCAACAATTCCCCCTTGAGAAGGAATCTCAAAGACCCCATTTCTCCTCTAGCTAGGCTAACAACCCATCGAACTAGAGCTGAGAGGCCCTGCGCCCAACTGCTACGGAGACCGAATTCCAGTCTGCAGGCGGCCACAGAACAGGCCGGATTAAGGGATGTTATAGACCTTAATAATTTTCCTTCTACCGTCTGTAAAAAACCCCAATGCTTTAAATCAACCAGTTCCATTCCGTACAGGAGGGTTGGAGGAATTTTTGCCCTGAAAACCTCCAGTAGACAAGCAAAATGTCTTCTCCCTGTGGCGGAGTAAAGGACACTCAGACTTTTGCCTTGGGATCTGGCTTTACGGGAATTATTATCGATATGAGGCTTCTCGCTCAAGTTGGCAGAAATTATTTTTCCTAAAAAGGTATATGTCTTAACCACCTCCAGTTTCTGACCACCTACTGCCCAACCAAAATTCTCAGATTTAGATTTTTTCTTCCCTGTAATGCACATGATTTTACTTTTTGTGGCATTTATCCTCATGTAGAGAGTCTCTGCAAAAAGATGTAAAGCCTGCAGACGATTGGCCAGTCCCTTGGGAGTTAAGTCTAGGATAAGAATGTCGTCTGCATATAGCAGGCAGGAAATAGAAGATCCCCCCACTACCGGGGCTATGCCAACACAAGATGAAAGGGAAGCTGGAAGATCAGCAATATACAGGGAGAAAAGTAAAGGGGCCAGAAGACAACCCTGTTTTAATCCATTGATGGAGGGAATAACCCGCGATAAACCCCTTTCTCCACCTTGTAAAACTCGGCACCAGGTGTCCGTATGTAGAGACCCCCATGTTCAAGACTTTCCCTACGGTTGCTTGAGCTGGCGTGTGAATAGTAAATCTGGAACCTACTCCTGAATTTATTGTTATTTTGATTTTTTGGGAGTAATGTTATTTTTTAATGACATATTTTTTCATTTAAATTATTTTATTGTATATGTAGATCATTTTATTGTATTGTTTTTTTGTTATTGTTAATTATTTTTAGCTTTTTTATTAATCATATTTATTTCATACTTCTTTTTATTTATAGATTACCTTTCTCATTTCTTAGCATTTATATTAAAGTATATATTTTTATCTTATGTTTGCAAGTTATAATATATAATTTTATATTCATATTTAAGTTAATGTTTTTTGAAAGGTAATGTACAATACTGTTTAATTTTTCATATTCAATGTACTTAGCTATTGTGTAACAATATTTAGGTCTTCTATATAAAGTATATCAAGTCTATATTTTTGTTGGGAATATTTTTGTATTCCAATTTATTTTCATCCAATATTTTGTTATACAACCATTTATGTCAGACAATTTCTTCTACAAACTGTGGGGCTTTTTGCTTCAATTGGAATTCCATAGAGCATATTATCAAGCCCATTATTGCTGTTTTGGCGGCAGTTTTCTGCCGCTAAAACGGCGATAATGTTATTGCCTGTCTTGATAATGTGCCCCGGTATTCCTAGTTACAATGACAAGCACAACTCAAAGAATAGATTGTTTATGCCCTCATTGCGAATTGGCCTAAAATATCAATTCGGACAGTTATTCCTGATTTCCACAATAAAACCTTTGTATCAGAAAAGAATCCTGCACCGGAATATTTATCAATCCTGATGGTATTTGTGGCTACTATATATGCAAATTCTGACCCGATTGGCAGCCACTTTTAAAATAGTTGCTAGTGTTACAAGATATATTAAATGGCTTATTCTTTTTGATAAGTGTTATGGTCGTATCCCGGAAATGTGGATTTGTGTACTAGTCTTTCTCTCCAAATAACATTTTTTTGATTTTTTTCATCTGGAAGCTATACTATTTGTGAGAGATTTTTTGTTGCTATCTCGAAACTGTAATTCTAGTTATATTGGAGAAACTGCTGACCATTGATAGTGCTGCAACGCCCACTTGGTTGTCTGAGGTAAACTTGATAGCAGGTCAAATATATAATTCTATTTTGACATTCCATCCTTACATGCCATTTTTTACAGTGCATTGCAATATTCTAAACCTAATTCATGTGTATTAATTTGAAATAAAATTAACTCAGGATAATAGTATTGGCTGCAAAAATAATTGCATGGAAACATTACGTTTGATGTTTGTAATTGCTTCTATAACACGAACAAGGAAATATAAAGAATTATAAACAGGGTTAGATACAATTATTCTGAAATAGCTGGGATGGTATGACAACATTATAATCTTTGTCTATGAAAACTATTTTGCATTCCTGTCATAACAAAACTGATAACGCCCTCGGCATCGTATAAACATGAACAAAACATTACAAAGACTCTCATTATGGAGAGAAATAATTGTAGAACAGTTAAAATGACAAATTTTGAGATTGAAGACAATTCATTTTGACAATAAATAGAATCCACAAAAAGTTGGAAACTTGTTTTCATTTATTAATGATTTCATCTTTACAAGGTTTTAATTGTCGGAGCTAGGATCAGTTTTAGGTTGTTCGAAGTATTCTTATAGTTAACTTAAAACTTAGGTTACAGGTTGCAAATGGGTCACAGTTTCAATGAGGATTAGGGATACAGGGATACGATAAGATTATGTTGACATAAAGGGCATGGGTTATTATAATATTTAGGGTTAGGTTTAAGTTAAAGATGTATGGTTAGGACTCGTTTTAAGGATTTTCTTTTTTTCATGTATGTATTCTTCAATAGGGTACATTGTATTAACTGTCAATACAATGTAAAAAATATTCCTTCTTAACATTGAGTCCTTTATATTATCTACTTCTTAAATGTTCTTCCTCATTTTGCATTCTTCAATATATAGTTTTTAATGTGTGCACTTGCAACATGATCACAACACTGTTACTGTGATAATATGGGTAGATTATTTGTCATTAGGACGCATGGGGCAAATTGTATAAAACTTTGGCACCTCCACAAGCGACACACTGTGCCATTCATGGGGCAAGGCCAGCACTTAGTAATTCTCACCATCACCTTTAGAAAGAGATGGTCTATTTTCCCATGGGCATACCATCCTATAGAAGCATAAATGTCGAATAACCAAGGGATTGTCTATATTTTGTGCTTTCCAATCTGGCTGTATTATTGTTTGTTTGCATGTGTGTGATGAGGGCTCTGCGGACTACCAGGCCCTTCACCCAAAGTAGGGCCATGTTTATTTGGCAGGGCAGCCATTCACAGGGCCTGGTTCTGCAACTAAAAAACCCACCTTTGTGGGGGAGTGGCCTCTGTGCATAAACCCACATTCATGGACAATCTACACCCCAGTCAACACTCTCTCAAACATCAGAAGGCCCTACGCACTCTGCAAGTGTGGCTGGTAAAATTGATGTTCAGACAGGGTGTCCTCCATTGCGGACACGTGCAGCGGGTCTGTAAACTCTCAGTGATACTGTACCTGAGTGAAGTGCAGTGGGCTCATTGAACTGGAGAACAATCTCTTTCAAAGCAACGCATGTGTGAAGAGGGAGAATGTAATTCACTATATAATTAAGTCTACAGACCTAGTGGGTGGAAATGATGCGGTCTAGATGCTTAATGTTTGGCCTATAGGTATATAGAGTACTATTGCCAACCAATTTACCAACCATTTTAAACCAATATGCACAGACATGTTTTAACACTGTTTACAGTATCACTTCAAAACATTTCTCAGGCCATGAATGAACTTTTTCACACACTTACAAACATAGACAATTAGTCTCTAAGTCATATCTTTTTGCAGGCTTTATCAAGTACTAACAGAGGTAAGGAGTTAAGGTTGACATGGTGGGGTTGGGACAGGAGGTGAAAGATTGACCATAGCTCGGGAATTTTTGAGCTTTTTAGCTTTCGCATTGAAGCCTCTATAAACATGTTTACCAATCTTTACTGCTTTTTAATTGTTTTCAGTGATTTTCTTTTTATTTTTTTATATGACATTTTGTAAAAACTATGCTTTCGCTGCCTGTCGCATTGTTGCCGAACTAAGTCACCCTTTACACTCAAGGCTTTTATTATTTAATAAGGCTGGAAAGTAGATGGTACACACAGTCGGCTTTTGCTCCATCCATGCTGGTGTCCTACGACATACAGAATAGCATGTTACTCTGGCATGTTGAGATTTTGTCCAGTTTTCTGTCCCGCTGAAAGTGGATGTGCATGCCACCTGCACATGTTTAAATGCCTGTGTGGTATTGAGCTAATGGCTACTAGCTGTACCAGGAGGCATATGTGGATATTGAATAAAAGACTTGAGAGCACTGTAAATCCCTGTTTACAAATCTCCCTTGGTATGGAATTGTCAAAACCCATGGGTGGTTGCATGGGAACTCCTTTGTAGCACGTATGGAATGCCCCTTGAGGCACACATTGCACAGATTTTGCATCTTTGCGTTACTTTGGGGTATAATCCAACACAAATCACAATTTTTACATTGGATTCTAACTCCCACCACAACACTTTGCACAAGGTCTGTGTTAATAAAGTAACACAAACCTCCTGCAAAGTGTTTGTAAAACTGGGCTACTGTTTCTACCAGTGCCTTTTCATTCATGCATATAAACCATCCATATTAAGATGGATTAAGCTTCTGCATGCATTCATCAGCACAGTTAAAATGTTGATATTTCCTCTTAAAACACTGTATGAGTCCTACACCACCTTATTAAACTTCTGAACACATTTATTAGCACCGCTAAAATGTAGGTATTTTTCTGTGTATTATTAGTGGATGAGTCCTACACCTTATTATGCTGATCCACACATTCATTAGCATCGTTGAAATCAACATGAAAATAGAATGTGTGTTAGAGGGTATACACTTAAGCCAAGCAGAACCTACTACTCTAGTCATGGTAAGTCAGATACACACCAAAGATAACCTGTTGCTACCCTATACACAGCCTTCCGCTTGGGCTCTCTGGGTCGGCAGTGGTTGTTCGGCGCTGGTTTCCCTTAGCAGCCTTGTCCTTATGAGGGGCTGAGCAGGGGTTGGTTCTACTTTGCTAACGACAGCACTGAAAATGAGCCAGCAAGCGATGCTTTCCCACAGGATTCCAGCACTGGCCATCATGTCTCCCCTTTTGGAAAGGGGACACGCTGGAAGAGGGTTTCCCTTGCTGAGTGGTGACTCTGTAAGCAGGGAAACAGCGACTACACGCAAGTCGGGGTGCCGGTCAGTTCCGTCCTGGATGAAAGGTGCTTACAGGTTGAGAGAGCACCACAAGGCAGCACTCTGGTTTATCAGAGGAGGCTATGAGTCCTCTCAGAGCAGTGTGCCAGTTCTGACAGGGAAGCTCCTGTAGGAGTAAGAAATGCTGTGATCATGAGGTGTGTGTTGAGACAATTCACAGCGCTTTGCGGCCACAGCACTTGGACAGCTTTGCAGTTCAGGGCACAATGCAGATCTTATTGTAGCGAGGTCTGTGATATCCCTGAGACCTTGGGGAAGAACAGGGGGCCAGGGCCAGCCAGTGAGCCCTTGGTGTCACTCTGCTGGTGTTCTAGGATCTTGCAGCAGGGAAAAGGTCAGCAGGCAGCAGGGCACCTCAGTCAAGCAGAGAGGCAGCCTATTAGAACAGTCAAGCACAGCAAGATGGCAATCCTTCAGCACAGCAGCCTTTACTGCAACATAGTTTCTTCCAGGTTCAGTAGTGAACTACCTTCATGGGGTCAGAGCCTTCATACTTATAATCAAAAGTGCCTTTGATGTAGAGGGTGATTTTAAAAGAACCTCCTGCAATGTACAAGAATCCATTTCAACGCAGCCTTGTCTACAGACTACCAAGAAGGAATAAATCAGACCTTTGCATGAGCTATTCAAGTGTAAGTGTCAACCTCTCCTACCGCTTCCTGCCCAGGAAGGCTCTCAGTATGTAGCTATATACCAGTCACACCCAGACCTTCCGGTGTTGTGGCTGTCTAAAGAGTTTGCTCAAAATGTGGCTGTCACCCAGGCCAGATGTGGAATGGAGGCAGGCTGCAGGCACACAGAGCAAAGTGAAGAGCAGAGAAATGTCCACTTTCTAAAAGTGGCATTTCTAAAATAGTAGTGTTAAATCCAACGTTACCATTAAAGAGGATTTATCATTACTATTCCAACCATACCATGCAAAATGAAACTAGCCAGGAATTACCATTTAAAGATGTATATGGGAGTTCCGCATGATAGCCTATGAGAGGAGTATGCCTAACAGCAGTGACAACCAAATGTAGCTGTTTTTCACTGCCAAATCATGTAAAGCGTAAAGGTTCAAGTCCTGCATTTTAGTTACACAGTTTAATTGACCTTAGGGTCCCTTATGCCTACCTTTTGGGTGACTGATTTGTTTGAGG
Source organism: Lissotriton helveticus (assembly GCF_964261635.1). Classification (NCBI taxonomy): domain Eukaryota; kingdom Metazoa; phylum Chordata; class Amphibia; order Caudata; family Salamandridae; genus Lissotriton; species Lissotriton helveticus. The sequence goes on along the minus strand of NC_136063.1, from coordinate 615,740,263 downwards.
CTTGCAAGTATCTTTAAATGCCAAGTCGCTGTGGCAGTAAACTGCACACACAGACCCTCCAGTGGCACGCCTGAGATAGGTCTGAAAGGCTACTTGTGTGGGTGGCACAATAAGTGCTGAAGGCCCACTGGTAGCATTTAGGTTACAGAACCTGGGGATATGGTATAGAAATGTACAAGGGACTTACAAGTAAACTAAATATGCATATAGTGTACACACTAATATTAACAAGTTTAGTGGAGAAGCACATGCAGTTTAGCACTGGTTAGCAGTGGTAAAGAGCATGTGCTTCTAAAGCTAACAAAAAGATACATCAACAAGCATTTGCAATGCAATAGGTCTGGCATTTACGCAGGTTTGAGCTATCCGCATTGTAAATGACAATGCCTTTTATTTATGTTTTGGTTTTTAAAACTAAAATAAAAGGCATTGTCATTTACAATGCTAATAGCTTAAACTCTCACAAAAGCGAGACCTACTGCATTGCAAATGCTTGTTACGCCTTTTAACAGGAGAATTCTGGCCTCTGGCAGGTCGCTCACGCCCCCCTGAATAACCCAGCCTCTGAAAGCAGCTGAGCCCACCCACCACAAGCACCCTTCTCCGGGCTCGTATAAGTGTGTTAGGTAGACTATACTCCATTTGTGCCTATTGTGGTCGGTTCCTAGCACCATTCTTGGTCTGCATTCCTCCTTCCCGGCATATGAGCAAGAACAAGGCATCCTCCTCTGCAGTGACAAGGTGCCATATAGTTGGCTTCCTTGCCAAGAGATGCCATGTTCAGGTTCTAGTTCCCGGTTGGCACGAGTCTCCATGCTGAGGGCGGGTTCCAGGCAGCGTGCTGCATGAAGCAATATTTATAGTATGTGAACGAGTAGAGAAAGTGTTCCCTGGCTGCTTCCGGCAGCTGGGCATCTTTGTTAGCAATGACTGCCTCCCTAACGCCGTGCTGGGCGCAGCTGTTCTTTATGCAAGCAAAGAAAGGGCAGCTCCTGTCCTTACAGAAATGGCATTGGAGGTCTCCATTTATACCGTGAAAATAAGGATTTCAAAGAGCACGGTTAGCGATGCAAGGGTTTCCTTTTGGACATCGTCTTAATTGTTATACATTACATCTAATAGGCACACTGGATAAATTTTGTGCGCATTAGGAAACCACAGGGCCTATTTTTGTTTCCATTGTTATAAAATGCGCAGTAGAGTGAAACACATTTCAAATAATGTGCCTCTGTGTTGACATGCTGTTCGCGCTCTCCCAGCTTCCGGAAAACATTCCATCTTTTTCTAAACTTTAAGAACTGATGTGTAACCCGCTCCCACCCACACACACAAGGAAAGGGTAGCCCAAAGTGTGTTCCGCCCAGGAAGCTTTGTTTCTATATCAAAAATAAGTCTATTATAATCCATGTGTGCGCGGGCTGCCCTGCAAGGGCTGTGTGGACCACGAGAACCGGTTCATACCACATTCCAAACAAGCTTGGTAATTTTACAATCGGAACCTATGCTTTCATTTTAAGAGCGAAAGTTTATTATATTTTCACTGGGAGAGAAAACAAGCACCGGTTTGCGGTGGTGGGACACAATGGAAGCCTCTCAGAAAAGGGGGGGCTCGAGCGTGAGGCAAGGACACAACGCACGCATGATAAGCAACAGCCAACAGGTGGGCGGGGCCTAAGGGAGACAATGCATGCACCAACCCCACTTTCAAAGCAACCCCACAGAAAACCAACTTTCTCACAAGCGTGCAGCACATGCGTTGCAACGCAGGCAAGACCTAAAAAGAGAGAGGCAAAACACAAAAAGTTGGTGGAAGGCCACCCTAAGAATGACAGGTCTAACAATGTCCCGTCCAGTCCTTTTGGAAATGAAGTACACCAGTATGTTGCTCTGCAGCCCATTTCAAACATTAGATGTTCCTCAAATAAAAGAAATATAAATAAAAAAAACACAGCCTGATGTTTGACCGTTTGCTTGGTGCTGAAAACCAATAGCATTAAAATGCTAACCAGACATAATAGGAAGGCAGAATAGGGGGAGAGGGGTTGGCCTAATGGCTAAGGTGCTCGACCTCAGACCTGGGGATCTGGGTTCGAGTCTCGGTAACGACACCAAAAACCACCTGTGATTCTGGGCAAATCACTTAATCACCCCGTGTCTAAAATGAAAGTGTGTCCTCATGTAACGTAACTGGTGCTATGTAAAGCGCTCTGATAACTGATTTGGGGCCCGATGTAGGTAGCCCTTTACCGATCGGAATCGGCCGAAAATACCGATTTTCGGCCGTTTCCGATCGGTAAAGGGCTATCGAGATGTAGGGGCACATTTTCGGTAATTTTACCGATTCGTTATCATTACCGAATCGGTAAATTTACCGATTCGGTAATATTTACCGATTCGGTAATGATAACGATTCGGTAAAAATACCGAAAATGCAATGTAGGTAGCCTATGTTCCATCAGCACATGGCTTACAGAATCGGTATTTTACCATGGAATACAAATCCATGGTAAAAAACCGATTCCTGTGTACATGCACATCTGTGCATGTACACATGTGCCATGTGACAGACAGACGTGCCCTTAGGGCATGTCTGTGTGCCACATTGCACACATGCCCGTTTTGGGGGTGCTAGAGGGTGTCAAAGTGACACCACCTGCACCCTTGTGAATTCTTTAATTACCGATTCGGTAAATACCGAATCGGTAATGCCTAATCATTCCTATGGGCTTCAAAGCCCATAGGAATGAATGGGCATTACCGATTCGGTATTTACCGAATCGGTAATTAAAGAATTGTTAAGAATTCGGTAACGAATCCAGATGTTGGGACCTACATCCCATTTACCGATTTTGAAATACCGAATCGGTATGATTCGGTATTTCAAAATCGGTAAATGGGATTTACCTACATCGGGCCCTAGGTTCGGTTCTAGTTCGTGCTATATAAAACTCTGCAAAAAAAAAAAAATGATAACTGGAGAGGGAAATACACCATTCTAAGCAGTTAATGAGGCACTCTTTATGTGTGTTTTAATTGACAGGTGTATTCAAGGGCAAAGGTTATGATAGACTATGCGCTTTTGTTGAGAATGGCTAGCCCCCTGTGTGAAGATTCATATTTTAAATATGCTCTTTTGGTCTATATTTTCCAAGGTGCAGCTCTCTAAGGAAGACTAACTTTCAGCATCAACTTCCACTTGTGAGGAAATATTGGCAAAAGTGTGAGAATCGTGCAAATGAATGAAGAAAACTAGGGGAGACCATAAACGATGGGGAAACTGCTCACACTGCGGACTTCTGAAGCCCAATGACCAGAACTCTGCAAGCCTACCACTCTATAATAAAAAGCAGGAACATCCCCAAAAGACATTTGTTATAAATATAGGGTGATGACAGACTGCCATTGGATTCTTGTGCTATCAATAATTTACAGTAAATCCCCTCAAATAAAATGCTAACCCTTCACACCCTACTCTTTGTCAAGGTGGCTCCTTCGCTTTGGCAGAGGAGTTTCGCCCCAATGCTTTTAAGCAGTGAGAAACATAAAATGATAATAACTTAGAGTTATTATCACTTTATGCCTCATGTCCTGCGGTGGGCTGGTGGGTGGGCGGGGCTGCTCTGCTCTTGGAGCAGGGTAGGAGTGGTTTTTCCAATCCTAAGTGCTCAGTGACTGTTTGGTCGGCCCTCTCGGGCCGCCCAAACCAGTCATGCGCACTTTCCTCGTTTTCCATGCAGTCTGCATTACATCCTGCATGGACAACATGCCCACCTCTCCAGCCCCTGGATAAGTTCAAACCAATTGCAACGCTGCATTGCAGCCTTGTAATTGGCTTAGGGGAGGGATGCCTGGTGCCTGCTTTCTGTTCCTGTCAGAGTCGGAGGCAGGAGAGCAGGAGCAGAGATGCAGGACCTCGCCTCAAGGTTAGTTTTTTTTGTTTTATTCTGATCCCCCCTATGTGACCCTCCCTCCTGCCCGCGATGCCTCACCAATTGCATGCCATGCCGGCCGCCACTGCTTTTTGTTTAAAACGTATTCAGATAATGTGCACCAGAGACCATGCTGGTGGAATGTGTTATGATGCTTTGTGCTGCTATGCGTGGGAAACACTGGGCCTGTAATTATCCTGAACTTGTACGCCTGCCCATGGCATAGGTGTGAGTGTATCTGTATGCGACTGCACTGTGTAAAACACTTACATTTAACTCAGAATTTCTCTGAGTTAATGCACGAACTTCAGACTGCACAACTCGGAGACAACCAGCAGTCCTTGTTTTACTCTGTTTTTGAGCTTTTGGTAGTCATGCCGATTCACTAAATTTCGAATTAAATGTATGCGGAATCTCCTAAAAAGCAGGCGTACAGCTGTACCCCGCATGAGCGCACAAGTTCATACTCTAGGCACTGTTGGTGCAGGCTTCCGACACTGCCACTTGTCTAAGCCTTCAATCAGCTCCTGCACACATCTCCAGTGCCCTCCCACACAGCCACTGAAAAGATAAAATTTTAACAGTGAGACAAGAGGCCCTCGCGGGCATGACAATGAGCCGTCGGCTGCTACGCTCCAGCTAATTCATTGGCTTCCTCCTTCTGCCATGTTTTGGAGCCGCAGAGAGGTACATTAGTTTTAAGAACACCCTCATTTGTCCTTGTGTGTTCAAACAGTGCCCTGCTACCACTATTATTATTGTCTCACCCTTTGTAGTTTGTGTTAGCCGCTGGAACTGAGGCAGGAGTTGGGAGAATGAATACATGAATGAATAAAGGCTTGATTTGTGCAGCTGTCAATTTGACTCCCTGAGTTAAATGCGAACTGCAGAAACCCGTACATGGCCTGCGGCCTGCGGGGCAAGAGTATACACCCAGACAAGGTAAACTCAGTATTTCATTCACCTTTGTTATTCAAGTTAAAAAAGCAGATATTGGTGGGGTAGCCATTTAGATAAGGTTTCACATAAATTTAACAAGAATGCATTGTAGACAGCTATTCAAAAATTGAATGTATAGTAAATACAAATCTACTAAACGAAGTAGGAGGGCAAATAATTGAGTGACAGAACCTTCAGTGAAGGCAAGACCTTCATTAAGTGCTATGCGAACAGTTTTTATTTGATAGGACACCAACAATCATACAAGAGTGCTCCGGCAATAGCCTCGATATCCTACTGGTTTACAATCAGCAGTAAAATGAAATTAATCAGACACTTATGCACTTATTTAACCAGTCGGAACATCTGTTGTTCGCCCATTCATGTAGTTCCCCAGCACTTTATTATCTATTGTTCTATGGTTAACATGAAGGGTTTTCGAGTTAATTTTACTAGGGAATAATGGTGACTGTTTAATGGTTTAGAATCAAAGCCCACAGGAGACGATTTAGTCAATGGTCGCACTTCATCAATGTTTTGCAAAATGTGTATACCCATGAGGTCTTTAATGCCTTAGCTTTATAGCAATTTATTATCTTGTAGCATTTTAACTGTTAGGAAGGGAGTATGTAAGATCTGTTGTAATTATCAATTGCATTGGCGAAAATTCCGTTAAATACTATGAGATTGAATTGTATAGCTCATAGTTGTTTCTCTTTTTTTTAATGTCTTCTCATATTTTGTTCAATAAAAAAATTGTTCAGGAGCTCTTGTCAAAGGAATCTTTCTGCAAAGAAAGTGGAAACATTGCATAACTAACCACGTGAGGGCTTTGACCTTAGTCAAGCATTGTATTATTTGAAGGTCACTTTAGAAGTGGGGTTGTGCTGCTCCTGTAACAAATATGGTCATATTTAGTGGACATGGCTAATTTGTATACACATTAAGCCAGTAACATTGGACAAAAAACTGTATAAGTTAAATACTACTTTACATAAAGATTTGGGGATTTTGCACAAATGAGTTGGAACATTTTGAACACATTAGATGTGTAGGAATTAAAGACCATGCTAACTAAGGGTTAGGATGAAGTGGTCTTTACTCCAAACTTCAGCAGTTATCACACACAAACTAAAGCCCTTATAATGATGTTGGGCAAACCACCATCATCAGGCCGTCAGTGGTGGTCCACCAGACATACAGGGCATCGGTCCAACTGCTGCATTACGATGCAGCTGTTCAGATCGCAGAGGTCGGGGTGGGACCGCAGCCTCTAACAGGATCCAGGATCCTGTTGGGGCGGTAGTCGGAATCCTGACCCTACAATGGAAGCACCATAGGGTTACGGATGTCCCTTTCCGACTACCTTTTCATGGTGGTCACAACGCCATGAAAAGGCAGACAGAAAGGGACTTTGGGGACCCCAAGCAGTGTCCCTGTCCTCATAAGCCCACTGTTCAGTAGCCCAGAGGGCACATGTAGCGCCCCCACACACATTCATGCACCAGTTGCCAGGCACCAAATGATGCCTGGCATGCGGTGAATGAATGTGCACAAAGAGCTCTATAACACTGCGGCTTGTGCTGCAGCCCTTTTCCCGTGCTGCAGTACAAAGTGAAACAGTGTTTACATTAGAATTCAGGCACTACAATGAACGCATCGTTACCACGTGTTCCATTATGAGTTAAAGCCACAAACAGAATCGGAACTGTCTGGATGCAGGGGGAACTGTTGCTCTGATTTTGCTCGACCTGTTGCCGGCTTTCAACATTGTCAATCACAATCTCTTACTAAAGCATCTGGATTCCATTGGCATTTCCGACAAAGCGCTCACACTGGTTTCTTCCTTTCTGTCTGGTAGAATACAGTCAGTAGCCTTGGGCAGCTACGAGTCTCCCCCTTTGTCCTCCCATTTGGAGTCCCTCAGGGCTCATAACTGAGCCCCACTCTTTTTAATATTTACGTTTCCAAGCTGGCAACACTTATTAGATCCTTTGGACTGGCTCTTACATCTTATGCAGACAATACACAAATTGTCTTGTCTGTGTCAAAAAATACATTAGCACCGATGCAAAATTTTAAGGACTGCATGCTGGCTTTCAGATCCTGGATGAGCTCACATTAACTTAGATTGAACTCAGATAAAACTGAAGTAGTCATCTCTGGCAATTTTCTGCCAAACTGGTCACAGAGTTGGTGGCCGGATGAATTAGGGACGGCACCAGTTCCGGCCGCCAAAGCAAAGAACCTTGCCGTGATCATTGACAATAAACTGAACTTTGAGGCACATGTTAATGCCATTTCCTCATCAAGATTCTTTTTGCCTAAATTAATCAATAAAATACTATCTTTTATTCCCACAGACAACAGGAAACTGTGATTACCTCACTGAGTCTCGCCAAATTAGACTATTGTAATGATATCTATCTTGGAGTGCCTGATAAACATCTCAATAAGTTGCATATAATTAGGAATGCAGCCGCCAGGCATCAGCTGCGAATTCCTAAGCATCATTCAGTCCGAAAGTATCTGCAAAAGCTGCACTGGCTCCCACTTAGGAGCCGCATCATCTTTATGCAAAAAGAACAATTGATGGACAGAATGCAGAACAATGTCATACATTCACCCCAGTACAGAGATCTGGGCCTAACTCCATCGTTTTTTTGCTCACCATGCCATTCCAGTTTGGACCCAGCCATGTGCAAATTAGTCTTGACAATGCGCCCAATGGGAACAGTCCAGGCCTCAACTGCCAGGCCAGGTCCTCCCTGGACTGGAAACAAGCATCCTAGGACCGGTTTCGGGTTTTCAGCCCTCATCAGCCAGGATAGCTTGACTCGAGTGGAATGGAGAGCACAGGACCAACATCTGGGCATACCCGGCCCTCTCGGGGTGCCAAATGCAAAACGAACAATTGATGGACAGAATGCAGAACAATGTCATACATTCACCCCAGTAAAGAGACCTGGGCCCAAATCCATTGTTCTATGCTCACCATGCCATTCCATTTTGGACCCAGCCATATGCAAATCAATCTTGATCCTGCGCCCAATGGGAACAGTCCAGCCCAAACTGCCAGGCCGAATCCTCGCTGGACTGGAAACAAGCATCCCAGGGCAGGTTTCGGGCGTTCAGCCCTCATCAACCAGGATAGCTTGACTCCAGTGGCATGGAGAGCATGGGACTCATATTGGGCAAACCTGTCCCACTCGGGGTGACAAATGCAAAAAGAACAATTGATGGACAGAATGCAGAACAATGTCATACATTCACCCCAATATAGAGATCTGGGCCTAACTCCATCGTTTTTTTGCTCACCATGCCATTCCAGTTTGGACCTGCCATATGCAAATAAGTCTTGACCCTGCGCCCAATAGGAACAGTCCAGCCGAACTGTCAGGCCAGGTCCTCCCTGGACTGGAAACAAGCGTCCTAGGGCAGGTTTCAGTCTTACAGCCCTCATCAGCCAGGATAGCTTAACTCCAGTGGCATGGAGAGCACGGGAGCCACGTATGGGCATACCCGTTCCACTTGGGTTGACAAATGCAAAAAGAACAATTGATGGACAGAATGCAGAACAATGTCATACATTCACCCCAATATAGAGATCTGGGCCTAACTCCATTGTTTTTTTGTTCACCATGCCATTCCAGTTTGGACCCAGCCATATGCAAATCAGTCTTGACCCTGTGCCCAATGGGAACAGTCCAGTCCGAACTGCCAGGGCAGGTCCTCCCTGGACTGGAAACGAGCATCCTAGTGCAGTTTTCGGGCTTACAGCCCTCATCAGCCAGGATAGCTTGACTCCAGTGGCATGGAGAGCACGGGACCAACATTGGGCATACCCGTCCCACTCGGAGTGACAAATGCAAAAAGAACAATTGATGGACAGAATGCAGAACAATGTCATACCTTCACCCCAATATTGAGATCTGGGCCTAAATCCCTTGTTTTTTTGCTCACCATGCCAGTCCAGTTTGGACCCAGCCATATGTAAATCAGTCTTGACCCTGCGCCCAATGGGAACAGCCCAGCCTGAACTGCCAGGGCAGGTCCTCCCTGGACTGGAAACAAGCATCCTAGTGCAGTTTTCGGGCTTACAGCCCTCATCAGCCAGGATAGCTTAACTCCAGTGGCATGGAGAGCACGGGAGGCACGTATGGGCATACCCGTTCCACTTGGGTTGACAAATGCAAAAAGAACAATTGAAGGACAGAATGCAGAACAATGTCATACATTCACCCCAATATAGAGATCTGGGCCTAACTCCATTGTTTTTTTGTTCACCATGCCATTCCAGTTTGGACCCAGCCATATGCAAATCAGTCTTGACCCTGCGCCCAATGGGAACAGTCCAGTCCGAACTGCCAGGGCAGGTCCTCCCTGGACTGGAAACAAGCATCCTAGTGCAGTTTTCGGGCTTACAGCCCTCATCAGCCAGGATAGCTTGACTCCAGTGGCATGGAGAGCACGGGACCAACATTGGGCATACCCGTCCCACTCGGAGTGACAAATGCAAAAAGAACAATTGATGGACAGAATGCAGAACAATGTCATACCTTCACCCCAATATTGAGATCTGGGCCTAAATCCATTGTTTTTTTGCTCACCATGCCAGTCCAGTTTGGACCCAGCCATATGTAAATCAGTCTTGACCCTGCGCCCAATGGGAACAGTCCAGCCTGAACTGCTAGGACAGGTCCTCCCTGGACTGGAGATAAGCATCCTAGGACCGGTTTCAGGCTTTCAGCCCTCATCAGCCAGAATAGCTTGACTCCAGTGGCATGCAGAACACGGGACCCACATTGGGCATACCCGTCCCACTCGGGATGACAAATGCAAAAAGAACAATTGATGGACAGAATGCAGAACAATGTCATAGATTCACTCCAATACAGAGATCTGGGCCTAAATCCATCGTTTTTTTGCTCACCATGCCATTCCAGTTTGGACCCAGCCATATGCAAATCAGTCTTGACCCTGCACCCAATGGGTACAGTCCAGCCCGGACTGCCAGGACAGGTCCTCCCTGGACTGAAAGCAAGCCCAGAAGCAATAGTCTACAAATGAGGGACAAAGCAATAGGGATGGTCAAAAGGTTTCACTAAGCCTGCAAATTGGTGGAAATGTGGTAGTTCTGTGTAATTTCTTTAATGCAGAGTTCAGGCCAAATTCTGCCCAACACCCTGAGTTTTCCTCCCACAAGGCTCCAGAAAATGCGAGCTAGCAAACAAGATTTGCCATCTCCTAGGCTGACGCAGTCAGAGGACTGCAGCTCTAGTAGATTTTCTCCTCGAGCGACAGTAAAATCATTTTGAATGGCCACACGTTCTTGTGCAACACATTGTGCCTTTTACGCTGAATTTTAGGTGCTGCTTGCGCCACTGCCGCTAAATTGCAGCATAAGCTGCATTTTGTCTGCCCACTGGAGAGTTTTTATGTAACTCCGCAGAATCAGCGGATTAAAACTCTGCGAGTTCCGCTCAACACTAGAAAAGAAGCAGGCACATCCTCCTTTTGCCAGGTCTGGGGCCAGTCTCATTCTCATTAGAGAGCTTCTATCCCTTTACTGCCTTCTAGAACTGTCATGGCCACTGACATTCTCTGTACGAAAACATAAGCAGTGAAAAAAGCTGCACTGACCATTGTATGAAAAAGAGTGAGGTAAAATTAATATACTTTACAATAAAAACACCCCTAAGTTTTGTTCTCAAATGACAGTTACTGAGGTGTAATTATCCAGTTGTGAACTATATTCTGTTGACATGAAGGAGCATATACTGATTTTCAAGGGGCAGAAATATTTCGCCCAAACTCTCAGCCTCTCTTGACCACTTCTGTACCCCTCTTAGTTTTTGTAGCATGATCACTGGTGACGAAGGAGGTGGAGGAATCTAAAAACATTTATAGGACTGGCCTTTAATTCCGCAACAAATCACAGACACAGAAGAAATCAGACAGCTATCGGTCCAGCATCATTCTCATCGCTAGCTATTTCTAATAGAAAATGGGTGTTAAAGATGGGTTTGTGATTTGCCTAGTGAGCTGAGTCCAAAAAAGATTCCTTTGAAAAGTTGTGATAAGCAGCATTACCTCCAGTTAGTTGGGATATTGCCTAACCTCAAAGTTTTATTCTTAAAATATTAATGATAAAATTAAGTACAGCCACAATTAGGGATACAAATAGATGACAGGTGATAGTCTTCCCAAATGGTTGGGTCATAATTGAGATGATTTTGATAAATTCATGTAACAGTTCTAAATGAAACTAGGGGTTATTTTTCCTGCTATGCTTAATCTCTACCAATGTCAAATAATGGTGGGCCTACCATTTGTTGAGTAGCACTCTAAGATTCATTCATTTTATCTTTAAGAAATCCTACAGAGCAGCACACAATATTTATGATAGTACATTTTTGGTGGTATGTATTTGAATCACCGATCTTTATGAAGGTTATGAAAATCTCTTAAGACGAGTTTCTTGCTATACATATGTAATTTCTAAAGATGTTTCGCTGAATTCAATTATGACTGAACAGTATTCCTTTCTAAATTTTTCAACTACACCTATCTTGTCAATCTGATTTCTTTAAGAAAGTTTTTCCCACTGTTGCAATACTTTTTAGCTTGCTAAGGGGCAAATCCTTCACGCCATAAATTTAAAATATTTCTCTTCATTTGCTACTTATCATTGTACAAGTAAGCAATGTTTAACCCAAAATGTAGGAACATTTATTTGAAACTTTTGACTCCTGAGGACCCCCATTGATTCACCACTGGAAGCCGGGGACCCCCCAAGAAATTTGTATGAGTTAAATTTCAAATATTAAAACAGTAATTAAAAAAAAAAAACACACGTGTTCACACAAAACAAATACTCAAACTGCTAAGGATTTTGGGGCCAGATGTACGACCATTTCATTTAGCGCCTCGCAATTGGCGACACAATGCAAGTGGCAAATTGCGAGTCGCTAAATGAAATGTACAACAGTGTGTTAACACTGTTTGCGATTCCCAGTGGGGTCGCAAATTGCGGGGCTCATTAATATTAATGAGCCTCTCGCAATTTGCGAGCCCATTGGAAATGCCTGCCCTCCCAGGGATGGTGCACCATGTCTGGAACTGCTTTCAAATGAAGCAGTTTTTTTAAAAATGCAGCCTGTTTACCATGCATTTAAAAAAAAAAAAACGTTTTAGTTTAATTTTTTAAGGGCAGGCAGAGGTCCCTGGGACCTCTGCCTGCCCTTAAAAATTAATTTTGCATGTATTTGCAAAGGGGAAGGGGTCCTCTGGGGACCCCTTCCTATTTGCAAATGCATTACCATCTACTTGAAGTAGGTGGTAATTGCAAGTGTTTTGTGACCGAAAAACATTTGTACATGGTTTTGAGACTCGCTATTTGGAAGGGAATGCCCCTTCCAAATAGCAAGTTGCAAAACCTATTTAGCGAGTCACAAACAAATTGCGACTCGCGAAATAGGCTATGTACATGGCCCAATAGGTTTTTGCATGCGCAAATGGGTTCACGAACCCATTCGCGCATATGAAAACGGATCGTACATTTGGCCCTTAGTATTTTATATTGAAGGAACATGGATTTCATTTGTTTTATAGCATCTCTCATACCATTGTAGGATGTCAGAGCACTTTACATCACACACATATAGAGACATTGAATCATACATGTAAAGCAGTGTGTATATAATATGTTACATAAGGTAAAGGGGCTACAAAGATTACATGTCATTCATACTGATAGGCATTTTTAAAGAGTGCTTGGTCTGGAAAAGCACAAACTCAGGATACAGAACATAACACATTGGCTAGTAACATTAATAATGTATTTCCGCCCAAATAAATCTTTTTAGCATCATCAGGATAATGAATAACTGGGAAAAAACATGAGTTACTAACTGGTACCATGCAGTTTGCAAGCAGCTCTTTGATGACAGTTTATAGGCCCCTCTGCTAGATTACGATTGCCACTTATGAAGTGCACAGTAACAAAATAATCTCTGTGACAAAAGCAGTAACCAGGAACCTATGCACATAAAATACTGCTTTTCTAAAATGCATGTTACACGTTCTTTGCAGTAGGTACATTAACCCTCTGAGCTACATTAGTTAAGTCAAAGCTGCCACTGAACAAAACTCGCCTGCTCTCCAGCAGGTACATTAATCACTGGAATTATCTTGACACTTTTATTGTTGCTGGAAAGCTTCTAATTACACAAGAAACTTTTCTGTGCTTTTAAAACTGCTGCCTACGGACCCCCTGGGAATGTGTCACGGACCCCTGGGGGTCCGCGGACCACAGTTTGGGAAACACTGTTTATTTCAGTAAAAGTTTTGAATATTTTCGGAATTTTATTATTTTATTTGATCTAGGTCTGGTTTTCCCTTCAGTGGGTAAGACACTGTGAAGATGAAGAGTTTTATGATGAGACTGGTGTAACGTTTAAGTGATGACCTGATCCAAAATAATTTGTAGTCCTAGAAACGAATATGTTATTCTTCCATTAATATGGGTTGGCAAATATGAAAATGGCTATAATTTTTTTGTGGGTGATTGGAGCAGAAATAGACCATGTCATATAGCGAAGTATCTGTAAACAATAAAGCATCTAAAGCACAATCAGTTATTACACCATGAATCTCTTAGCATGTACATCAATATATCGCACATGGATCATACATAGTGTAAGATAATTATTTATGTGCCTTATTAACTTCCTTTATAGGGTAAAACCTGGAGTTTCAGCCTTATTTGTGGCATGTATAGATGTTTAAAACTTATACATTTCCTATTACCCTCAGGAAGTGTTGATAAAGGGCAAATCAGTCTTTTTTATCTGCCTCAATACTGTAGTTTTTTAACCAATCAATCAATTAGTAGATTTGTAGAGTGTTCTTGTTACCTGTGAGGGTATCCAGGAGCTGGCAGGATCAATTTGATTTGCCGAATAACCAGCTCTTCAGTGACTTTCGGAACTCTGGAAGAGATGGCGAGGGCTGTAGACGAAAGGGTAGCTCGCTCCATGTCTTCGCTGGTAGGTAGGAGAATAAGTGACCTCCGCATATCCTATGTCAGATGCGGGGGTGAGGGTTAGAGCAAGGGATGCGAAGCGGAGGTGTCTGATGGAAATTCAGGCGGTGGTTCAAGTAGGCGGGTCCACAGTTGTGTAGAGCTTGTATACATTGGTCATGATCTTGAGCTGGCATCTTTTCTGTACAGTAAGCAAGTAGAATTCCCTGAGGTAGGGGGTGTTGTGAGTTCATCTAGGGAGATCCAAGACGAGTCTGGTTGCAGCATTCTGTATGGTCTATTGTCGTCTAGTTTCTACATTTGAAGCATTATGGACATAATATAGGGATACTGTTCCAAGTATTCCCTCGTTGAAAATATCAGCAATCATCTCGCCCTCCTTGAAAGAGCCCTAGTAATATTAAACACTCCCTCATAGGGGTCATCTGTAAGCCTTGGGTGTTTGAATGAAAACCTTTCAATTCTGGGAAGTGAACATTAACTTCCAGGTGAGAATACACAGGACAATTTAAAACCAAATTCTATGTGTGCAACTGTAACAAAGGTTTGGCGACTGGCTTGAAGTCTTGATCATAATAGCTCATGGGCATGAACTGTTCATACTCTGGAACCTGGCATTAATTTGCACGGGAAGAGCGATCACACATTTATAAACTTAGGAACATTTGTTAATTATTCACAGGCTGACTGAACCCTGTAGAGATTAGCAATGTGGCAGACAAATAGTAGCAGTCCACACCCCAGGATCTTCCCAGATCTAAAAAGATAATTAACCATGTATATGTTTTTCACATCTAGGTGGCATCCTTATTGGCTGGTCACCAATCAAATGATTTATTGATCACGTGGATGAATGTGTACCGCACAATAATGTTGGCAAACGCGTTTGCGTTCCTGGATAAGCACTCATAGTAAGGTTAACAACTAAATCTCCCCAAAAAGTCCTACGAGCAATGATGTTTCAACCTGTTAGCACATTTATAAAATTAAACTGCTGTTTACAGTGGTGTATGAAACAAGGTTTTGCAGGTATTTGAATAATATTTCTTTCAGTTATGTTATTTTTTTAATAACTAAATATTTAAATTGCCAAAATGTGTGTTTTATCTGTGAATGCTTATGGATTTAAGGACTTTGCCTTTTTTCACAAAAATACTGATTTGCACATGTGCACAGTGATCACATAAATCCCCAAAGGAAACCACCCTCAAATGAAACATTTGCATTTGCATTATACGGCAAACAAATAATACTACAATAATATCATACCTTAAACATCAGCACTTAAGGATGGTCTTTTATACAAGACAATGCCATGAGTACCTATGTATGTTCTCTAATTTTCCTACATCCTCCCTTTGCTTCGATTCTAAATATCACCTTCTCTCACATTCTTTTTTACTCTCTCCTTTGTCTGTCACTTTCTGTTCAGCCTCTCATCTATCTCTTTTCTTATCTCTCACCATCTGCTTCTTCTTATATTTTCAGTGTCTCTCTCTCTCTCTCCTGTCGCTCTTATTCACTCTCTTACCTCAATCTCGATCTCTCTTTTAAGTAATTCTCACTTTATTTGCTCTTTCTTTTCTTGTATCTCAATTCTTTAATGGTTTTTCACATACAATCAGCATGTAACAGATAGAAAAGATAGTCAATCTGCAGAATCCAAGATACCATAGAAACAAAAACTTCTGAGAAGACATTGATAACAAGAAAAACACTACAGAAACTGAACACAATCCCTCCAAATAGAGGTTTTGCGCCAATGCTAACGCGGGATTTCTGGTTACTAATTATCTTACCAAATCCCATTTCCTGTCGACTGAATCGTTGGTACCTGTCTTGAGTAAAAGGTAATCTCGCAATAAAGCAATCAATTTAAGAACTTACACCACTCTAAATGACCACTGACCAAAATTAAGTTTTAAAGATTTAATATAAAGTCAAAGATAACTGAAGATACAAACTTCTCAAAATGAGATTAAGAAGATAAATCGGTATCACTATGAACATGAACTTTTTGAATAGTCTGAGTCTGAAGAACAAAATAATGAGTACAACTTCTAATAACATGAGCGTTGCCAAAATGAATACAAGTTGCAACTTCAAAGTCATTACAGAAAAGAAAATTAAGGTTAGTCTGTCCCTACACTACACTAAATGACATCCCTACTTAGCAAGATCTTAACCCTCTAGGTGTCAGCCGTGGTGACTTCCTAAGAAGATCACGCACTTCTCTTTGTCTCTTCTCTGATGATGGGTCTCTCCTGATCAGCCTATCTGCCTACCCATCCGCTTCCTTAGGCTCCCAAAATCATCTGCTCTGCTCTCCTCCCGGGTCACTTTCCCTAATACCAAATCACATTTTCAATAGAAACGCCCCTTGGGACGCCCCTCACGTGGTACATCTTTGCGCGGTAAACTCCATGATGGTACTCTTGAAGACCCTCGTTATAGTTGACCTTGGTTCCCAGGCTCCTTCTTCCGTGCGCTGATACCCCCTGAAATTCCTGGAAACTCCTACAGGCCTGCGCAAGGCGCCACTGAACAAAGTCTCTTTCATTCGAGCTGATTAGGACCCTCGCACCTGCATACAGCTCGTCCTGCAGTGGGCCTCAAATTCCAGACTTCACCATATCTTAGGCCATAAAACACTCTCAGAGCTCCATACTGGACACCTCACGACCTCTCCTCTAACGAGGACATGACGATTTAAACTACATGACATTATCTGTTCTGGCCTACTTGATTTACATGCAGCAGGTTCCTGCACTCTTAAAACGTTAACTTGATTTAAACAGCAAACATTCTTAACTAGCATACGTTTCTAAAATAACACATCTATAAAGCATATACTTTTAACCCTAAATTCAATAGTACATTTTGAAAGAACCATGTCAACTTTATCTCACGTAAATTTAGCAGCACGTTCAGGTTTGCTGTGAATTGCCCTAAGGCCTACACAAAATACTGGAATCCAAAGTTACATTTAATTCGGACATGACTCTTTTTAACATGAGAACATGAGGTTTTCACATATACTCCAACATTTCTACATTTAATCTCACACCGTTATAATTATGGTTACTCTACTTAACATTCTATACATTTCGCTATTGAATATAAAACACTCGTGTGCAAAACATGTTTAAACTAACTACGTGCTTGTAAATATGGCGTACTTATACATTTTTTTTCAAACTTGTGCTCTCTCAGTCCCCCCTTTGATGACCTTCAGGGGTCATCATTACCATGACACTAAAAATGTAGAACCTTTAAAGTGAAGACAGGGCAGTACCACTTCTTTTCATACTCTCTAATGCTTTCAGACTCTTATATTGAGTGTCCTGCATCGCTGTCAACTCTTCTTCCTGTTTCTTCATAGCTCTCTGTAACCTATTTGCTCTATACCATTGATACAAACGCACCAATCCCCACAAAGTGATTACACAAATCACTACTATGATGATGGGCTTCAATATGTACCAAACGAGACCCTTTCCTAAGTTGGCAAACCAACTTCCAACTTTACCCATTCCATGACCTACTTTTTCCCACACATTTACCTTTGCCAGGTCCTCAATTTCGTAGTGTATGGCAGTGATGTTTTGTATATACTTCTCTAGAGGCTTTGAATTGTCTGGAATGTAAGTACAGCATTCCTGGACCTTCAAGGCCCTACAGACTCCTCCCTCTTTTGCTAACAGAACATCTAAAGCAAGTCGGTTCTGAAGAACCATTGCCCTAATCGATTGCATCTCCCCTTCTATCAGCATCAAGGATCTTGCAGTACTGGCAGACAGTCTATCTACGACTGTAGCTAACCTCCTGATCTTAATGTCATTCATTATCAATCCTAAGAAAGGGAATGCAGCACCTATTACATCTCCAACTACTTCTGCTGCACCCAGCCCTCGCTTCCATCTAGTTGATATTTCTTTCTTAGGCGTGTCTAAATTCTCAACATGATATATTTTAGGAAAGACAACAGCCAGATAGCATGATCCGTACCAATTATCTGGTAACTTCACATAGGCATATCTTCCACATACAAAATATACATTTGGTATTGCTTGCATCCCTTTCATGAAGTTCTTAGAGTAGTACTCCAATTGAAAGGCATGTTCACAATTTACTTGTCCTACATAAACGTTTTCATAATAGGAGTAACTCCTGTGAATGCACAGTTTCCCCCGTTTCTCCTTATCCAAAGCAATTGGACCAATACTACCTTTTCGTTGTTGTGCCCTTTCCTCCTTGGTCCAATCTGTTTCCCCTTGTCCTGATGCCTTCAATATCTTCTGCCTCCTGTATCTAGTATCTACCTGAGCTATAAACTTTTTCTCAACTTCTGATATTTGACAAGTCAGATTGTTGATTCGAGCATGTGAAGTATCTAACGTTCTCCATGGAATAAACCATTTGTGTAATCTGTCTTCGCTTTTGTAGTAGTCCCATTTGTTCAAATGCTTGAAATTCGGAACCTCTGGCAATGTCGAGTCGAAATTCGAGAAGTAATACTCAAATCCGTCTCGTCCATAAAACATACTTAACAATAAACTGCACGTTATCCCATATGTCAACGGGAGATGATGGTATTTGATACCCTCCTCCACCGAAATTGGTAATTGCATACAGACATAGCAATCCTTTACCTCCATGGCATCAACATATTCATAAAGCAACTTAGCATAAGCATTTGACTTGTAATTCCCCTGTGACTCATCCATGTGTAACCTTTTTACTTCTGCATCTAACAACGCTTTGTCTTTCTCATTGATGTTTCCCTTCTCCTTAATAATGGTAGTTCTCGGTGTTGACACTCCCTTATCCTCCTTAACTGTGGTTCCATCCCCTTCGTGTCCCGCTAGGAATGAAACAGTTACCACTAAAATTATAAGAGAAACCACTACTCCTAAAAATGTAACAGCTATACATTTTGCCCTGCGGTTCGGGTTGCCAGCCTCCATGTTCTCAAACAGTGTAGTTTTCGACTTTCTTCCAGCATTCACTTCCTCTTCTTTTCAAACAAAGTCTTTCTCTCTTGCAATGTCTTTCTTGGAACACTTGGAAGCTTGACAATTTATTTCCGCAAAACAATTCAAAGTCCAGTAAAAATAGACAACCCTAGCCCTTCTCCATCCGCTAAAAGGAAACCCCTACCATTTTTTCTTCTTCCACTCGGCGCTAGGTTATCTTGCAACAATTTACAATTTCTTTTCAAAAGTCTTATTTTCGTCTGAAGTTATGTATGACTCAAGGAGTGACACTACTTCTTCATAAATGTCCATCCGAAGTATCATTCCCTCAGGTTCTGGACAGTTCGTACCACACCATGGAAAGTCAACTTTTTCTAGGATTATTCTCCTTATCTCGCTCAAGACAAGTGGACGGACAAAATTGAGAGTTAGCGTTTTTTCAATTTCCAATCCTGGTACTATCAGTTCTATATCCACAATTACAAAGGGGTCCGTTCTAATCAAGATCACTTTCTTCACTTTTCCAGATCTGCACCCCCTTGAAGCCATTCGCAATATGATATTAGTCCACAACAATAAGTGCTCCTAGCATTTCTACTACTCGCTCAAGCATTTCCAAACGAAGAAGAGTTCCCTCCAATATTGGATATCGTGAACAGCAAACTGGAAACTCAACTGTTTCTAAAATCAACTTTCTTATTCCACTCAGGAGAGCAGGATGAACGATGTTGAGTGTCAGCAACCTTTCGGTCTCCGCTCCTGGCAGTAGAAACTTTATTTGCACTGTGATGATCGGGTCAGTTCTGATCAGTTCCACTTCCCTGATCCTCCCTGTTCTGTGTCTCCCAGACATCTGCAACGAGGTAGGTCCAATCGGGAGTAGAGTATCTTCTGCTAGGCACTCGCACCCTACTTGATCTTCTAAGACCCTCCTCGGCTTGATCCTGGATATCTTCTTCTGGATCTGAGTCTTCGGATATAGGAGTAAACGTTTCTTCCTGGGCCGACCTCAAACTTAGCCTTCTTCTCCTTGTTGGCCAAGTGGCAGCTCCAAGCCTTATTCTCCTATTCCTTGTCCTCCCACTTGGTTCTTGATCGCTCCGATACGGATCTGAGTCTGAGTCGTATTCACTTCTGCTCTCTCCTTCAGTTGCGTCTTCTGTCTCACTGCCGTCCTGCCTTCGCTCTTCTTCTGAATCCGATGCGTTCCCAACTTCTTCCGACACCTCCTCAGCTGCCTCAATCCCTTCTTGCGACTCTTCTTCCACTTCCGGGCTTTCGTCTGGGATGGGAGCTGTTCCTTCTAGAGGTGCTGGAACTCTTCGAGTATGGGATGCATGAATCCAATTTGGCAGCCCCCCGCACTTCACCGCGGTGTTCGTTATCAGGATTACCTGAAAGGGCCCACGCCAGCGAACATCTAGGCAGTTCTTCCGGACGTGCTTTTTAACCAAGACCCAGTCCCCTGGGTTCAGGTCATGACACAGGTTCCTCGCTGCTGGAACTTCAGCCGCATGCACCTGAAGGGACACAGAATGGATGGCGTCAGACAGTCCTTTACAATAATCCAAGATCAGATCATCTGTAATATTCAATAGAGCAGTAGTTGGAACTGTAGGAAGTCTCATGGCCCTCCCCATCAGGATCTCGTGGGGAGAGAGACCTGTCCTCCTATCAGGTGTGCTGCGCATGCTCATGAGCACTAATGGAAGAGCATCTGGCCAACTCAAAGATGTGGATGCCACTACTTTAGCCAATCTATTCTTCAACGTGCCATTCACTTGTTCCACAATTCCTGAAGCTTCTGGTCGATAACTACAATGCAGCTTTTGATCGATATTCAGTGTGGAGCACAACATCTTCACTATTTCGCTGTTAAAATGTTTTCCTCTGTCCGATTCCAAAGAGGCAGGCACCCCGAAGCGCGGTATCAACTCCCTGAGCAACAATTTAGCCACTGTGAGTGTATCGCACCTACGTGTAGGGTACGCTTCAACCCATCTGGAAAATACGCATACAATCACCAACACATACCGAAGGCGATTGACTCTTGGCATTTCGATGAAATCTAGTTGCATTCTATTGAAAGGCCCCCCCGACCTCCCAATGTGACTCAGTGTGACTGGTGTTCGTTTGCCTACGTTCAGTTGTTGGCAGGTAACACATCGCTTACATACTGATTCTGCTGCTATTCTGAATTTCGGGCAATACCAAGTCTGCCTAAAAACTCTCATCATAGCATCCCTTCCCAGATGTACTGGACCATGTATTTCTCTCGCCATGGGATTAGCTAATTCTTCAGGTAACACAGCTCTCCCATCTGCTGAAACCCAAAAATCCATTTCACTTCGCACACAACCTGCTATTTCCCATGCCTTTTTCTCTGTTTCAGGTGCGTTCTCCTGCATTATTCTTAAATCCTCCCAAGTGTCTACAGTTTCTAACATCATACTTAATTCAGTCTTTTCTTCTGCACCTTCTATTTCCACCTTTGAGAAAGAATAACTTTGTTCCGTACAATAGCGTGCGACTTCATCAGCATATCTATTACCTTGTGACACAAAATCTGTATTCTTAGTATGAGCTACACACTTCACTACTGCGATGGCAACAGGACCTTGTAATGCTTCTATCAGCAATCGCACAAATTCTCCATTTCGAATGGGCGAACCAGAGGAGGTCATGTAACCCCTCTGAGACCACAACTGCCCGAAATCATGAACCACACCGAAACCATATTGGCTGTCCGTGTAGATGGTGACTCTCTTTCCATTTCCGGCTATGCAGGCACGAGTTAGGGCAATAATCTCTGCTACCTGTGCGGAACGTACTCCTTCCAGGCAAGCGGCTTCCACAACTCCAGTAATGGTACAAACAGCATAAGCTGCTCTCAACCGACCAGTATCGTCTCTTAAACATGAGCCATCAACAAAGTAAATTTCATCGGGGTCTGACAATGGCTCATCCACAATATCTGGTCTGGGTTTCGTGCATAGTTCAGTCACATCAAGGCAATCGTGGTCTTCACATCCTTCGCCTTCTATTACCGTAGGTAATGGCATCAAAGTAGCAGGATTCAAGACAGAGCATCTCCTGAGAGTCACGTTTTCTGCGGCAAGTATAACTTGCTCATAACGCGTGAGCCTGCTATTGGTCAGATGCTGCGTCTTCGTCCTGGTCATTAACAATTCAACTGAATGCGGTACATACACCACCACTGGATGTCCCATTACAATACTTTCGCTCCTTTCAATGCTGACACCCGTTGCAGCAACGGATTTGAGACATCCGGGCAACGCTGCGGCTACTGGATCTAATGTAGCCGAAAAATATGCAACTGGTCTACGGGCATTACCGTGGGTCTGTGCCAAGACTGACAAAGCACATCCCTCTCTCTCACAGCAATAGAGTGAAAATGACTTTTCGTAATCTGGCATTCCCAGAGCCGGAGCACGACATAAATCGTCTCTCAGCTGTAAAAACGCCACCAGACATTCTTCATCCCATGGTACCGGATCACTCACCTCCTTGTGCGTCAGTTTCTGTAAGGGCTTTGCTTTCAGTGAAAAGTTAACTATCCACTGTCGGCAGTAACCCACCATTCCTAGGAACATTCTAACTTCTCTCTGTGTTGTAGGCGCATTCATTTTCATTATCGCCTCAATCCTCTCTGGGGACACCTTACGTTTCCCTTTTTCTAACCTGTGCCCTAGATACTGTACTTCTGTCAGACAATACTGTAACTTGCTCGGAGATACCTTATGTCCATTTTCAGCTAAATGATTCAGTAAGGCAATTGAATCTACTTTACAAGCTTCCTCTGTTTCTGACGCAACAAGTAGGTCATCTATGTACTGTACCAGAACCGAGTTCTGTGGCAGTACTAGATTCTCAAGATTCTTTTTCAACAACTGATTAAAGATGGATGGACTGTCTGTGAATCCTTGTGGGATTCGACACCATGTTAAAACGCGATCTTCCATTTTAAACGCAAAAAGGTACCTGCTCTCTTCATCCAATGGGATTGAAAAGAAAGCCTGACAAAGATCTATCACTGTGAACCATTCTGCTTGACATGGTATTTGAAACAATATCACTGATGGATTCGGTACCACGGGACAACATGAAACGACTATGTTGTTAATCTTTCGTAAATCCTGAACTATCCTAAACTTCCCACTAGGTTTCTGCAAACCCATAATCGGGGAGTTACAGGGACTGCCCACGATTTCTTTCAGTATTCCTTGCTGTATCATTGACTCGATCACAGGCTTTATTCCCGCAATCGTTTCCTGGGACAGTTTGTATTGAGGCGTTCTTGGAAACTCAACATTTGGTTTTACCAGAATTTTTACCGGTTCTACCCCTTTAATCAATCCTATATCTTCTCCTGTGAAATCCCACACCTCTGACGCCACTGCATCTCTTAAGTCTTGTGGAAGATCTTCTACAGTCAGAGTAGGATATAGTTCTACACAGAATTTTGAATTGGCCACCTTAAAGGTAGCATCATCGTCGGTAGTCTGTACCTCCACTCCTTGTGGGGTGCAGTATATGGTGCAATTCAATTTGCATAACAAATCCCTACCTAACAGACATACCGGACTCGAGTCACAAACCACAAACTGATGTTCGTTCATATGATTGCCTATTTTCACAGATACTGGTTCTGTCAACGGACTAGTCATTCTCTTATTTGCGACTCCTACCACCTGAATTGTTTCCCCTGACATCGGCAAGTCTGGAACCACCGCTGATCTCAGAGTCGAACGAGTAGCCCCAGTATCCACTAAGAACGTAGTGGGACACCCTGCCACTTCTGCCTCAACAAATGGCCCTCTTTGATCCACTTCTAGGACTGCCCCGAGGGTACAATCCTCTTCACTGCTCACCCGTTGTCCTGTCAATGGATCAATGTAATAACATTTTTCTTCCTCAATAAACAGAGGCATTTGTTTAAAGACCTTTCCTCCAGCTGTTATCTTCGGTGGCTGTGGGAATTGGGCCCGTGGAGCCGAAGTCCCCCCTTTGGCCACCTTATTACTTGGGACTGTCACTTTTTGCACTGGGTCTTCTTGGACCTGTTCTTCTACTTCTAGCTCTCCATTTTCAGGGTTAAAGGGACACTCGCGTCGCCAATGCCCCACCTGATGACACAGATGACACTTTGTCGTTTTCTTTAAAGTGGCAAAGTCTATCCTAGGTCTCTGCCCTTCTTCATTATCTTTGTTCTGACCATTTGGTTTTCGTCCCATCCCCTGCTTCTGCTGGCCACCCTTCCCAGCGGACTGCATTTGCACCACCATCAATTTCTCCTTTAGATTCTTGGCTTTAGAATCTATCTCGTCACTGCAGTACCTCGCATATCGTAAAATCTCATCTAGTGGTTTGTTCTGCCAACAGATTAAATGTTGCTGTATCATCAAACAAATATCAGGTCTCAACCCCAAGACAAACTTTGACACGAACTGCCCTATGTCTTTGGGATCCATTACATCTAGTCCACTGTATTGCTTGAATGTTTTCAACAATCTTTCATAAAACTCGTGAACTGTCTCCTTGGGTTCCTGCCTTGTTCGGTCTATTTTTACCCAATCTATATCCTGTGGTGGTACCTTATCTTTCAGCCATGCTATTACCCTTTCATACTTTCGCATGACAATCTCAGATGGTCCATTTGTTCGAGCATCCCTCGATGGTTCAGCATTTGGCCATTCGACACTAGTCTTACAAGGGGTCCACAGATCAGATGGGACCACGATGTCAAACAACGTGTTCAAATCTATCCACAGTACTTTCGAGATTTTAACGAACCTCTCTACCTGCTTATACCATTCGACTGGATTGTCCCGCAACTTCGGAAATGAGTTGGTAAATGCGGCTAAGTCTCCTCTACTCCAGGGCACATGTACATAATTTCCATTTGATATTTCTCGCAAAGGGAATGCCTCCATCTGCATTACCCTTCCCTCAGGGGTCATCACATTTGTACTTCGCCTAACCGTGCCCTTTTTCGACCACCTTTCTTCCCATTTATCCAGTTCTCTCCACACTCTTATCCCTGTTACCAACTCTCTTATGTGTGTTTTTAATCCAGTAGTTCTCTTCTCGTCTAGATCTTGGTCTGCGTACTGTAATCTGTGGTTGCTCTGCAATGCCCTTGTCCTAGACAAATCCACGGCATACTTGTCTGCCAAATCAGTCAGTTTTTCATGAAACGCTCTAGCTTTCCTAGTAATATCCTTTGCCATGAACAATAACTCATCCTGTTCGTACAATTCTATCCTTTCCAAAGGCAATGTTCCATCTATTATCTCATCAACATCTGATTTTAAACTGGTAACATCAAGCCTTTTTGCCTTAATTTCAGCTTTCAAGACACTCAATTTAGCTCCTCCATCCGCATCTCTCCCATCCCAGCTCCGAGATCTACGTTTAGGTATGGGTGAATTATAAGGAGTCCTCCCCTGTTCCCATCTCTCTAGATCCCATGCCTTTCCGTCTTCTCGGGGTGGGTGGTGAAACACTCCTTCATGCCTCATAGCCCCTCTCTCCCCCTCCGGGCTAGTTTCACGGGCTGCAGGATAAGATGTTCCATTACTCCCTCTTTCTTCCCTACTTCCCTGTGATTCCTGATTATTCGAGGCGTGGCGGGACCTATCGCTGTTCTCCTTTCTCCAATGTTGAACGTCTTCCCCAAGTGTATGATGAAGGCACCTAAACCTATTCTGAAAAGCCCGTACCGCCTCATCTCCTCCGTTCCCCCAGAGACGGGACATTTCCTCACATTCTACAATCCTAGTATTTTGTTCCGGCTGTTCTCTCTGATTTGTAGGACATGCATCCCCTCTATTCTCTTGACTTTGGCCTTCCCGGCCCTGACTACTCTCGCTGGCCCCACAATGAGATACTGTCCCGTTACCCCTGCTTTCCCACTCTGGTTCCGTTCTTGTCCTGTTACTCGGAGATACTATGGACCCGTCCCATTCCCTCAAATCAGCTCTTAACTCTGAAAAAGATCTTGGCCGCGGTCCCCTTAGATCCATTGGTCCTCTCGGACCTCCCTGTTCTGAATTGGGACCGACAGTTGTGTCTAATGGGGTGTTCCACGTTACCGAACCTGGTAATTGTTTCCATGCATTCGTCACATTATTCCTCCTTTCCATCTCAATCCTTTCCCTATCCAATTGCCTTTGTTGTTCCCCTCTATCTCTCTCAGAATTATAGATCGAAACTATGGGTCCTATGGTAACAGGCACTTGAAGAGCGTCTGGCAATCCCACAGACTCAACCCTTTCTGTGGTTGGCGTTTTCTGCACCACAAACCTTCCCACTACACTCTGTACAGTGTTGTTTGGAGGTGTTTCTCCGCCTTTGCTAGGTGTCCATTCCGATATAGGGAGTGGTGTATATCCCTCTATCTCATTCCCATCTTCCCTTGCGAGCCCTCTATCTTCTATCAACTCCACTCTCGGAGGTGGTCTATCCATTAACAATCTGTTTATCAGATTGTCCTCCGACTCGCTTTCCTCGTCTTCTTCCATGAGGTTTCCCCCTCCTGACACCTCCCTCATTGGATACATTTTCTCCACCTCAATAGTCTGTACCCTCCAACGCTTTTCCTCCTCATCCCATTTGGAATCTCGCACTGCCCTTACCGATCGCGTCAGCCTTTGTTGACGCCTGTTCAAATTTCGGTCGTGTGCAGCCTTAATCCATGCATTAAGAGCCTCAAACTGTGTTGGTCTAGGTGAGGGTTTCAATGAGGACATGGTTGCCTTCAGCCGATGTAACACCTCTAACTTAAACGTCCCGTACTTTGGGAACTGCATTTCCCCATTCCCTTCTGTAAGCTTATTCCAAGCCCCAATCCACAATATCGTATGCAGCCCAACATTCGTTGCCATATAATGAGCTGGCGTACCCTCCGGGGGAGCCTCTTCCCCATAATAATGTTCACTTCGTTTACGTTTGAAAATCCCTTTCAAACACTTAAAACACTTCATGATTTCTCTTTTCTCCGCGTTTGTTTACTTCCTGATGACTCTCCACCAATCTCAGCGCCGTTCTCACTAACTGGCCTATCCGTACGCGGCTTTCCTCCGACGTCACGCTAGCCGCCCAACCAGAGCGCGGCTCTAGCTAACGTCACACCAACCGCTCAATCACAGCGCGGCTCTAGCCGACGTCACCCGTCCCCCTTCGCAGCAGTTCCCCTCCTTTCTCAGCTCGTCTCCTCGGTCATACACGCATCCCATTCATACTCTGAAAAATGATTACTTCCGTCCAAGCGATCACCTTTCTTTGACTGTACGCCCACAGTCTTTCTGTAGTTGTCACCTTAACTTGGCGAAATGTCTTTCCGATTACTTCCAGACAATCGCCTTCTCCGATAGGTTATTCACACACAGTAACTTTCGACCAGCGTCCGTTACTCATACACTCACTCTTACACTCCCCCTATCTTGGATCCACGGCGGTCAATGGTACCTCGTGACCTCCGTACTATGGTCGACAACTACCCTGGATGTTCGATACACCCAAAACCACTTAAGCTCTGGCCTGAACTTAAGATTTCACCAGTTAACCCGTTTACCAGGTTACCAGTTTACCAGGTTGCGCGCGCTCACAACCGTCTCTCATTCACACTACAGGCATTCAACTCCGCAAGACATTACAATACAAATACAACACAAAACACCGCAATCTATTCACGCATGACCCTTTTTATACTCACTCTCCGATACTGCTGCTTTTCTCGCACCGTCTGCACCTTTCGGCACACGATTCTTCCGCTGCTCGTCTCTCGGCGTCTCGGGCCTTGGGGGTAAACTAACCTCTCTAGATTACCTTCCTCAAGAAGATAACCATCCTCACTCTGCTACCAACTGCTAACGCGGGATTTCTGGTTACTAATTATCTTACCAAATCCCATTTCCTGTCGACTGAATCGTTGGTACCTGTCTTGAGTAAAAGGTAATCTCGCAATAAAGCAATCAATTTAAGAACTTACACCACTCTAAATGACCACTGACCAAAATTAAGTTTTAAAGATTTAATATAAAGTCAAAGATAACTGAAGATACAAACTTCTCAAAATGAGATTAAGAAGATAAATCGGTATCACTATGAACATGAACTTTTTGAATAGTCTGAGTCTGAAGAACAAAATAATGAGTACAACTTCTAATAACATGAGCGTTGCCAAAATGAATACAAGTTGCAACTTCAAAGTCATTACAGAAAAGAAAATTAAGGTTAGTCTGTCCCTACACTACACTAAATGACATCCCTACTTAGCAAGATCTTAACCCTCTAGGTGTCAGCCGTGGTGACTTCCTAAGAAGATCACGCACTTCTCTTTGTCTCTTCTCTGATGATGGGTCTCTCCTGATCAGCCTATCTGCCTACCCATCCGCTTCCTTAGGCTCCCAAAATCATCTGCTCTGCTCTCCTCCCGGGTCACTTTCCCTAATACCAAATCACATTTTCAATAGAAACGCCCCTTGGGACGCCCCTCACGTGGTACATCTTTGCGCGGTAAACTCCATGATGGTACTCTTGAAGACCCTCGTTATAGTTGACCTTGGTTCCCAGGCTCCTTCTTCCGTGCGCTGATACCCCCTGAAATTCCTGGAAACTCCTACAGGCCTGCGCAAGGCGTCACTGAACAAAGTCTCTTTCATTCGAGCTGATTAGGACCCTCGCACCTGCATACAGCTCGTCCTGCAGTGGGCCTCAAATTCCAGACTTCACCATATCTTAGGCCATAAAACACTCTCAGAGCTCCATACTGGACACCTCACGACCTCTCCTCTAACGAGCACATGACGATTTAAACTACATGACATTATCTGTTCTGGCCTACTTGATTTACATGCAGCAGGTTCCTGCACTCTTAAAACGTTAACTTGATTTAAACAGCAAACATTCTTAACTAGCATACGTTTCTAAAATAACACATCTATAAAGCATATACTTTTAACCCTAAATTCAATAGTACATTTTGAAAGAACCATGTCAACTTTATCTCACGTAAATTTAGCAGCACGTTCAGGTTTGCTGTGAATTGCCCTAAGGCCTACACAAAATACTGGAATCCAAAGTTACATTTAATTCGGACATGACTCTTTTTAACATGAGAACATGAGGTTTTCACATATACTCCAACATTTCTACATTTAATCTCACACCGTTATAATTATGGTTACTCTACTTAACATTCTATACATTTCGCTATTGAATATAAAACACTCGTGTGCAAAACATGTTTAAACTAACTACGTGCTTGTAAATATGGCGTACTTATACATTTTTTTTCAAACTTGTGCTCTCTCACCAACAAGAACCCCCAAATGGGCAGGGAAGGAGAGTTAAGCACTTTCATTTTTCGTCTGATCTCTTTCACCGTCCTATCCACAGATGTACTTTTCATGTCTCTCTATCGGCCTCGATGTCTCTCTCAGTAAAATATCTCTAGAAAATGCCATCTGCTTATCGTTTATTTAAATCATTTATTCCTGTTACTATGCTTTTCTTTTAACTTTATATTGAAAGATGCAATAGTGAAAAGCCAAGAGCATATGTGAGATTAAAAAATTATTAAAACAATATAACCACGCGAACCTAGACAATTCTATATAACACAGTTTGTGCAATTGATCATTTCCAAATAACACACATACCATTTCTCCATGTTCACCTCTTTTTCAGTCAGCAAACATCTCAGATTCTCTATTGTAGAGTCAGGTTTTTTAATACAAGGTTTCAAGGTGTGGTTCAGCTATGAAGTAGATCTGAACTGGCTTTTGTTTTATTAAAGAATAATATCTAGGGAATTTTTTGAAAAAAATACAAAAATCCTTAATCATTGTAGAATTAGTGATCCAAAATGAATCTCCGTCCCCATGGCCTTGCTTCCACTTGCAGTTTCTTATTCCTAATAGCAATGTCATGGCACACTGCATTGATATTCAGTTTCTTTGCAAAGGTGCAGCCACTTCAGAAAAAGAGTTTTTTGTCTGTTTGTATAATTCAGCTCCCAGCATTTCTGTTGTGAAGACAGCATTTAATGCCAAACTCAGTGATGTTTCCTCCTGCTTCTTTTATTCGATTTTTCCTTTAATAAACTCAATTTTTGAACACATTTCCACAATACAAGCTTGGTTGAATTTATATAAAATCTTATCTAAGTGGCTACACTGCCAATATCTTATTTTGCTAACTGTTTTGTAGGTCTCGCCTAGCGTTGCAGCACACTTGTGCTGCTCGCTCGGCGAGACATATTGTGAGAGAGCATATTTCAGAAGGGGAATTGAAGCCCCGCCTATCGTTTTTATTGGGTCCCATCAGAGTTTATGCTAAACACTGGCTTCCCATTGAAAAGGATATTTTTTGGCCACTGTCCTTTCTACCTTTCGTCCGGCTCATCCTGACTGGATCATGTGCTTCACGGCGATCGTGAAGCAATTTTTTATCTTTATAGGGGCCATCTGTTTCTAACTAGCATGTCCTTAGCACGGTCATGCACCCGTCTCACAGCAGATAATGGAGTTGCTCAGCCTGCCCTGCTCTCTTCACCCCCTTCCTCTCCTCACACTGGCTCTGGAGTTGCGCGGCCTGCCCTGCTCTCTCCACCCCCTCCCTCTCCTCAAAATCGCTCTCCTAACCCGGGCTGCTGCAGGCGGTGTGTTTAAAATAACACTTCCGGATACTGGCACTCTCCGGGCATCCCTCCCTCCCTGACTACAGTGTCTTCGGTGAGCGGCCCTCCGACATCTGTGTGCTACTAAGATTTAAAGCACGGAAGTGACGTGGATTCTCGCCTGCGCCGCACCTGATCTGTAATCTTAATTTTTTCCCTTCTTTATGCACTGAACTCATTCTCACCCAAGGTTTCAAAACCGGAAGCGTCAGCCCTCGAGAAGCGAGTTCACTCCCTCCCTGCAGCTCTGTCTATCCTGGGCCTGGGAGGCTGCCTCGGTGGGTGTAGTGCCTGCTACAGATCTGTGTGTAAGAGGTGCTTGGTCACAGACTTCACCAGTAGTGAGACAGCTCAGCGGCTCAAAGCACCTGTGGCAGAGATCGGAGTAGGCTGCCTCGGTGGGCATAGCGCCTGCTACAGATCTGTGTGTAAGAGGCTCTTGGTCATAGACGTCACCAGTAGTAAGACAGCTCAGCAGCTCAAAGCGCCGGTGGCAGAGATCAGAGTAGGCTGCATAGGTGGATGAAGTGCCTGCTACAGATCTCTGCATATGAGGTGCTGGGTCACAGACTTCAGCACTAGTGAGACAGCTCAGCGGGTCAAAGCGCCTGTGGCAGAGATTGGAGTAGGCTGACTCGGTGGATGTAGCGCCTGCTACCGATCTATGTGTAAGAGGCACTTGGTCACAGACTTCAGCACTAGTGAGACACCTCAGCAGCTCAAAGCGCCTGTGGCAGAGATCGGAGTATGCTATCCTGGGCCTGGTTAGGCTGCCTCGGTAGGTGTAGCACCTGTTACAGATCTGTGTGTAAGAGGCGCTTGGTCACAGGCTCCACCAGTAGTGAGACAGCTCAAAGTGCCTCAAAGCGCCTGTGGCAGAGATCAAAGTGTACCTTGGAGTAAGAGAGATGGTTGGGCACATCAGCCGGCTGGGAGATGGGTGTAACCAGCAGGGAAGTGTGTCCTATGGGCCACATGTCAGATCGGAATAAGACAGCTCACTCGGTTTCTGAATCTGTAGGAGAGACCTGTTTGCACAGTTCCCAGTAAGCTGACATGGTTGGTTAATGCACCTACAGCAGAGGGAGCTCATTGGGTAACACGCATGGGCAATAGTGTGCCGAGTACCCTGTAAGTAACCTAGCTGAGTTGGTTCATGCACCTCCTGCAGAGAGCTCCATGCCACATGCTCCAGTCCTAGAGATAGCTCTCAGTGTTAACTCACCTGCTGTTCTGATCTCTCGCTCTCCGTCTGTTTGAACTCTGCAGGTCCACTAGAGTGCGAGGGAGATAGCTCAGCAGTTTATGCCCCTGGTGCTGAGATCTCTTCGTAACAGCAGATACACTGTGCTACACTATAGCTCAAACACACTGGCAAAGGCAATAGCTCTCACTAAACACTTATATGGTCCCAAAGGCGAGACCTATTGTCCATGCCAATGTTTGTTTTTAAAGGTGTTTGAGTACAGAGTAATAATTTGAAGACAGGCGCTCATTTTGAAGTATGACAATTCTCCTTTTGCCATCCTTGCCTCCCCTCTCCCCCTTTTAGATGTAGAGATTTAGCAGCGTTTCCAACAGCGAAGCTTCATCTAAAGCCACAAGTGAAAGCACATTTGTCAGATGGCCTGTTAGTAATGGGGGTCACTAGTTATCAATGGTTTGCACCTTTGTACAAGTAAGGACCCTTGCTTCTAGTCAGGCTAAAGGAGATACGCCCTTAGACAGCCCCTGTTCACACCCTTGGTAGCGTGGCATGAGCAGACAGGCTTATCTCAGAGGCAGTGTGTAAAGCAGTTGTTCGCACATACAGTAATAGAGTGAGTGAAAACACTACAAATGGACACCACACCAGTTTAGAAAAATAAGTTATCAAAACCAAACAAGACCAAAAGGAAAAACATTCCAACATACAGTTATCAAGATATGACTTTTAGAAGGTAAAAACAGGTATGTCCATAGCAAACTATAGATGCAACACTTTTAACATAAAGTACCTTGGATAAATAAAAAACCATAAGCAAAAACAGCTGCAGGGAAAGTGATGCATTAGTTCCTTATGCACAGGTAAGGTGATTTGTTGGTTCCTTGCTCCAGGGGGAGGTGATACATCTGTTCTTTACTGCCACGCAGGGGAGATGATGCATCGGTTCCTTACTGAAGAGGAGGCGATGAGTCGGGTTCTTATTGTGCAGAGAGGTGATGCATCAGTTTCTTACTGCGGCCATGGCGTTGTTGTAGACTTGGCACCCCGATGCGGTATGAGGGGATTTGGGGATGCATTGGTTCTTGATGCGGCGGCTGCAGCAAATGCGCTGCATTGATCTCTCCAGCTGCTGTTCCACAATGCGTTGGTTCTTGCAGTCACACAGCAGGGCCTGCATTGAAGTCGGTGCGGTGATCTCGGACTTCGGAGATCAGTGCACGGGTCTCGGTGTATGGCGATTTCTCCAGCCGTAGGCACGTGCTGCGTCGGTCTCTTCAGCGACACAATGGTGATGCGTGGGAATTCTCCCCACAAGGTAGTGTTGCATGAGAAAAGAGTGTGGTTGCGTCAGGCTTCTTAGGTTGCTTCTCTTTTCCCAGTTCCCAGCAGCAGGAAGAACCTCCAGAGGCCCAACACAGGAACAGGCGCCTCTTGGCAGGTCAGAACTCCCAGCAAGGAAGTTAAGGGGAGCTGGTGGTGAAGTTTTTGTGTTCCTGATGCTTCAGAACAGGAGGCAATCTCTACTTCAAGCCCTTGGAGATCTTCTTCAAGTAGGATACATAGAACACAGCAAAGTATTTGCCCTCTCCTTGGCAGAAAGATCCACTGCATACCAACCCCAGACAGCACATAGCAAAGGGGCAGGTCTTCTCCTTTAGCTTTCCCATCTCTTCTCTTTGATAGAGGTTCCTCTTGAGTCCAGAGATGTTCTAAATTTCTGGGGCCGGGCCCCTATATTTATACTTAATTTCTCTTTGTGCTCTTGTGGTAGAGAGGCTTTGTGCTCAGTTAAAACCAGGTCTGTCCTTTCTGGTCCAACTTCCCGGCAGGAGGTGGAGACAGTATTGTGTAATGCAGACCAGGCCTATTCAGGTGCAAGGAAAACTCCTCCCACTACTCTAAAAGCAGGCCAGGTCAAATCAGCCCAGCCCTGACTCATCCAGGAAAGGCAGGACACACCTCACCCCCCCACCCCGAGTAGCTGTCTACAGTCAATGCGCGTCCCCAGCCCTTGTCATTCCAAAGTCAGACAGTCAATCCACAAACCAGCAGAGGCACACAGGATGGCTAAAGAAGGAAATACCCAGTTTCTAAAAGGTGGTATTATCAAACACACAAAATAAAAATCCTCTTAACTAAAAGAAGCACTTTTATATTCTAAATTCAGGCATACTAAACTCCATCTTCCTACCTTGTCCCAATGAGAAGTTATACTTATACAATGTTAGAAATGAACCCCCATTCTATACTATGAGAGAGATACCCTTTCCATAGTGAAAAATGGATTACATTGTATTTCACTATCAGGACATGTCACACACACCAGGACATGTTCTACCTTTCCCATACACTGCTCCCTGCCCATAGGGGTAACTTGGGCCTACCTTAGGGGCGACTCACATGTAATAAAAGGGAAGGTTAGGGCCTGGCAAGTGGGTGCACTTGCCAGGTCGACCTAGCAGTAAACACTGCGTGCAGACACTGCAGTGGCAGATCTGAGAACCCTTTGAAAATCTGCCTGTGTGGGTGGCACAATCAGTGTTACAGGCCCACTAGCAGCATTTGATTTACAGGCCCTGGGCACACACCATGCACTATACTAGGGACTTGGTCAAAAATCAAATAGGCCAATCATGGAAACACCAATCCATAATAACAATTTACACAGAGAGGATATGCACTTTAGCACTGATTAGCAGTGGTAAAGGGCACAGAGTCCTAAAACCAACATAAACAGGAGGCCAAAAAGCAAAAGGTCTGGGGATAAACACGCTGGAAAAGCCAGGTCTAACACAGCCCCTCCGCCACAATGTCACCGGGGCCTACCAGGTCTATGCCATATTTAGGGTGGGGCGACTTTTACTGGACTCTCTGCTGGGCCCACGTTACAAGCTGTGTGGTTCCTGTGCAGGGAGACCCAACAATGACCCGACATGCATGGAAAAAACTCCCTCTGTGTCAGTGCCATAGCTGGGAGCCTAAAACCCAGCTGCATCAACCCACAGAAATGGGAGTGACTTCAAAAAGGAGCAATCTCTCACAGTCTCAAAGCACTGCTAAATTTGTAAATAAGCCCCTCTGAAATTCCTGCTCAAAACATCAAATAATATAATGTTCCAGATTTAGATTTAGAACTTTAAAGAATGCAGAGTGGAATTATTAATGGCTGAAAAAATGTAGGGCGCAAAATTACATATTTGCTTTGTTCAGTCCACCTTCGGATTGCTCTGATACACCCAAAGTTATGTCATGAAAAGAACCCAAACCACTATAAATATATGTGGCGGGCACCAAATGACAAAGAGATACATTTGTGCATCATCCGCTCAAGTGACCTGTCAGTCACAATAAGTACAAAAGTAAGCAAGTGAGGAGCCCATCCTAAAGCAGATGCACATGCAAGCTAGATTACTGCAAAGCCTAGAGCCACTTGTGCATCCCAGTGTGCTATAAAGCAGCGCGCATCATAATACCCCAGCTTTTCTACCAGCTACTTGTAGGGAGTTTGTGTGTCAAAAGTGCCTCCCTCTTTATCACTGCCAAGGTGTGCCTATATCAGGGGCCCAGTTGTGAGTACACAGAAAGGGAAGTTGCGCCATCCATTCAAATTTCTCCCAGCTCATAAGGTGTGGCCGAGTTTCAGTTCTTCTTTTGGTTTTAACTGTCAATGAACGTATTGTTTGAATAGACATACTCAGACCTAATAGCACATTCCTAGATGGATGAACTGTATTCCCCACATTATTCCCCATTTTTGACATTCTGCTATTAAAATACATTTGTTTTCATTTGTTTCATGTTGGCACGTACCAATAGAGGTGGCTGTCTCCTCTGCTTATATATGTTCTTGCTGTACTAGTGTTTTAAGAAGTATAGTGGATGTGAGAAATATTTTGAGGATCTAGCTTGAAATTTTTGTTCCAAAAGTAGGCAGGGTCTGTGCCAGAAAAGCAAATGCATTTAAGTTATAGGATTTTGAATTGTATTCTGTAGCCAATAAGGCATGATTGCAGATGCATTCAATGAGTGTTTGCGTCTCTCTTTTTAAGTCCACTTATGAGTGCATTTTTTCCTTCGGAATTTGACCTGTTCAGCTTGTATTTGGGAAGTTGGCCTAAAACGCTTGCCTTACTTAGGGCATATGAATTTTAAAAGAACTAATAAATCACAGCTTTTCACTAAGTGCAATAAGTAATTGCAATCTACTGTGACTTGTGGCTAAGGGTTCGCCACAACATGTAACTTGAAAACTGCTATATAGGCAGTCTTGTGGCAAAAAGCTCTGGCATGGGTCCAGTCACAGGGGCCAAAAATGCTCCACTAGAACAATTAACTTGCAAGGAAATCAGTCTCCCGTCCAGATCCAAACTCTATGGGTGAACCGCCATAAGGTTCAATGGAGTAATCCTGATGCAAAGGATACAGGATGCTGTAGATGCTCATGGCTGCTGAGGATGCTGAGCCGGTGTCTGGGGGTCTTTCTGTGGCCACCCCTCGATCCATGACCACTGGCCCCAGGGGTCAATGTCCCATGCAGTTCAGGTGAAGTCCAGCCAAAAGCCAGTTGCCATTTGTTTATTGTTCTCAGATTATAGCAAAAACAGTGGTTCTCTTTAGCTTGCAGTAAAGTATATGCTGGGCAACCAAACTGCAGTACAATGACTCTCCCGGGTGCAGCAGACTTGGATGCAACTTTTGAGGTTTAGGTCTCGGACTACCAAGCTGCACCTTGGCGTCCAGCGGCGACCAAGCTTCTTGCACTAGGCTATGAAAGGAGCAGGCTTTTAAGCTTTTATGGGTCTAGGGCTATAATAGGGAGTCAGCCAACTGACTCTTAGAGTCTTCTACTTTGTCTTGGGCATATGGTTGACTTTTCTTCGAGTAGGACACCACAGGCACAGTCCTTTCTTTTCTAGCCCAAGAAGCAGGTGGTGCAGTCCAGTCTTAAGTTCCGTCTCTCTTTGCTGGGTCCAAGGAACAGCAGGGCCGTCCATCTTTGGTCCTCTCCCCAGTTCAGATGTGATCTGAGGTCTGGGTGCCAATGGTGCCACATTTAGGCCAATTTCTTGCCTTTTGGGAATGTGGGGACTACTAGCTAATGGGCTGAAAGGTCCTCTTCCTCCTAGTGATGACTTTGTGCAAAGTGTGGCAACTAGCTAGCCCAGAA
The DNA here is from genome assembly GCF_964261635.1 of Lissotriton helveticus. Classification (NCBI taxonomy): domain Eukaryota; kingdom Metazoa; phylum Chordata; class Amphibia; order Caudata; family Salamandridae; genus Lissotriton; species Lissotriton helveticus. Next base: position 615,703,295 of record NC_136063.1, on the reverse strand, counting down.
TGGATCTCACTGCCCACTCCCAACATTGCAGAGCCCTTCTCTTGGTGTGTGGAGCTCCCTAGCCCAACCCAGAGGTGTGGCTACTTGGGGGGCTACACACCCCTTGAAAATGTATTTAGCCATTGCTTTTCCCTCTGTGCCCAAGATGCCAGCCTGTCTACTAAAGCAAAAAAGGAGCTTCTCCTGAGTTTGACTACCATTTACCTTTCAAAGGCAACCTCACCCTCAAAGGTAGCATGTTGGGTTTGCACCCTATTTGGCCATCTTGCCAGTACGAGGTCACACCTTTACCCTCGGCAGGCCCTTTTTGGTCCTTCCTGAGAGTCATTTACACTTCTTCTCAGAGGGGCAGAAGACTGTCTTGAGGACAGCAACCTGTATGCTACTGTAAATGGCTACTGGAGACGTTGGGCAATAAAGTGGCATCTTTCTAAAGTTGTAGTTTATAAACTAGTGACATAAAATTTGACTTGAGCAACAAAGCAGATTTAATGCAACAACTATTTTGATACCTTGATGTTCCAACTTTAGTAGTCCCATTTAGAAGTTAGCACTGCTGAGTTGTCAGCGTCTAACTCTATACTCGCCAATGGGGCTACTAACCTTTCCACAGTAACAATGACATTGCAGGGTTTTATTGCCAGGACATGTAAAAGCACATGTCTTTCTTTTTAATATACAGCACCCTGCCTTAGGATTCGTTAGGTCTCTCTTAGGGGTGACATACATGTAACATAAATTAAGGTTTGGAATTTGCCATGAGCTTTAATGGCAAAGTGGAGTTAGCAGTTGAATTGAAGAGATATATGATAGTGAGGGCCCTTTGACCGAAGGGTTTCAATACCGAGATTGATTTCTTATTTCACATAGTATTGTTGGTGGATTTAGCTCAGAGTCTGGGGACATTCCAGGCACATTTAGGAAGTCTTGACCATAGCAAATGAAAGACGGAACAATCAGAATCAGATTGAGTGGGACATGTGGCTTCTGAGGCAACTGAGGATCAGATATCATTTGGAAATAGATTGGAAAGGAGATATAAATGTATAGTAAGAAGGTGGTGTTTACATATTGGTGCCACTAGACATGTTGTTGTGTGTGATGAATGAGTGATTGTTTGTTTATTTAGTTTCTTCCTGGGGAAAAGCTTTTGAATTTTGGTTTGTAGATCCCTGTACCCTTTGTTTGAAGAATATCTCTTAATATTGTTGATCTACTTAATGAATGCACCTGATATTGCTGTTTAGCTATGCATGCAAAGCACTCCGATACCTATTCCTGGCCTGAGTTGTATTATGTCAAATCACAAAATAAAATAGAAGAGTACCACAAAATATTGAATTCACTTCCCACAGATGTACTCTTTTCACAGACCCTCAAAAATGTTGATATTCCAAATTGATCAGGAGCCATCTCTAGGTCCCCAGACACGAAATATGCGGTTTACAGACTTCTTCCAGCTGAGACTTCTGAAGAACATTCTTCCCTTCATCCCGCACTATAAATATATATTAGCATTTAACTTGTTTATGTGGTGTTCTTTCCCATCTTGACTGCTGTTATCTAAGCCTTCCTGTGTTCACCATATCTAAACTACATTGTGGTCAAAATCTGTCCTTAGGGCTTCTATGTGTTCTACACAAATGTGACCACTTGTCTGCAGCCCATCAAGCTTTACACTGGATGCCAGTCAAACAGATAATCCATTTGGAGACCCTTTGCCTTTCCCACTAGCCTGCACATAAATGGTTCAATTTGTATTTCACATTTCATGACCCCTAACTGCCCGGCAAAAAGTCTGACGTCCAGCACATATCTGCTACTCATAATAGCTTGTTTTTGACACATTTGTTCTGGTGGCAGATCCCGCCATGTCTTTGCATCTTAGCTATAGAGCTCCCAAATGTTAGAACTTAACAGAATTAGTTATTTTCAACATGTCAAGCATGTTCTGAAAACAAGCTTTTTTGATTCACCCAAGACAGTGCATGTGCTGTCTGTTGTAAGACATGTTGTCAGCTTAGAGTTAGCTTAAATGTGCCCATTTCTTCCCATTGGTTGGCTTTATTGTCACTATTTGATTCCTTCTTATCCATAAGCTTCTCTAGGCTTTTTCTTTCTCTTCTTGTGTATGTCTCTCCCCTGGAGTATGGATGCATTACTTATGTCCTTCTACTGCTCAGGTTTAGGCACTATTTTCTTTCTTTTTGTTTAAGCACTCTGCAAGAGCGTGCATGATTCCTAGCTGTCTCTCTCCTCTGTGTTCCACTTTCTCACCCTCCCTCAGTTGCCATTTTTGCTTTCTCCCAGCCCATCTTCTCTTGCAGTTCTTGCATCCCAAACCGCCCTTGTCTGTTTGGATCCCCTAGCCCTGCCTGCCTACCCTCCATTATACATTTGCTTCCCCAGCCCCTGCCCACCCTCCATTGTCAGCTTTCTGCCCTCGCCCCTCTCACCCACCCTCCATAGTCAGCTTGCTTCCCAGCCCCTCCCACCTTCTGTTGTATGGCGTTTTAGATTCTGAATGGATTTTTCCGATTCATGCCCTTATATAGGTACAATTCACATTGCCCTTATAAAGGCATAGAAATCAAGCCCTTATTTAGGCATAGCCCATGCTACCCAAATACAGGCATGGCTACTTCCATCCGTTCACCAAATATCACAACGATTTCTTGGAAAACCAGCTTAAGCCGTTAGGGACTTCCCCTTGCTCGAATATTGATTTCTCCAAGAACTCAGTTAGTTTTACAATGAACATCTATTCCTGAGGGGTTCATTCATGACGTTCATATGCCCGACTTTACGTCAAACATAGCATTTCTAAACACCCTCAAGGTATAAATATACCTTCACTTGCTATAGCAAAGTACGGTGGATCAGAGCAGTTCGATGACCTACTTGCCCGACGCAGCTCGCTACAGCAAGTGCCGAAGGAAGTCGACTCTCCAGTTGATGCACTGATCAGGAAGCTGCTCTCTCCTGCTGAGACTCCAGCTCCAGTGTTTCTGACTCCCCTACTGGGGTGTTGGGAAATCGAGTCCCGAGACTGAGATACCAGACCTCCTTCATTCTAAGGTATGGAGCTGATAAGAACCTAGAGAAACCTTTGGTAGATTATTGGCAAAAACTAAACCTATGCTAAAGACCATACTTACTTCTTCCCTCGTACTAGGCTTAGGTTAGGTACATTGGGGTAGACGTATTTAGAAGCACCAGTTGAGTATTTTAGTCTGTGTTATTTATGTATATATTTTTATATGGCTTAGAAACCATACAATGCTATTACAGTAATATTTCATAATACTATTCTCGCTGTACGCATTATACTTTCCATGATGCATCAACGATTGTAGCAGTTCACCTCTCTTGAATGAGAAAGAAGACTGTTCAAAAAACCTTTTATTGATAATGCCCGTCTCACTATTTCTCTGCAAACTCTGTAGAAGCGAAGAATGCACGATTGACTGAGTGAAATACTTACCTATTGTTTCTACGACTCTGAAGATATTTTCCAGTCCTACGGAAACAAAGTTGTCATGTTTATGCGGTTGTCATAAACTACTCCCTTCTTGTGAATTCGAGAAACCTTCTAGTGACCTCTGAGCTAGCTGGCACTCACAATTAAGTTTAGTATATTTGATAGAGACCTACTGACCTAAGTCCTACGTCATATCTATAGGCTATATTATTCCAATGCGCAGAGCCTATTGGGAATATAGGACATACACTACACTTCTCTCCATTGTCTTGATGCCCAGCCCCTCCCACCAACACTCCATAGTCAGCTTGCTTTCCCATCCTCTCCCATAAGCCCATCATTTTCAGCTTGCTGTCTCAGCCTGTCCTGCCTAGCGTTTGTCATCATCTTGCTGAGCCCAGCTCCTCCTTCCTGCCCACTATTGTCAGCTTGCTGCACCCTTCATTGTCAGCATGCTTCACCAGGGAGATGGGTGGGGGGAAGGGAGCTAGGGACCAGTGGTCGTGGTAACCAGGAGTTGAGCGCTGGCTGAGGGGGTCGAGGTCAAGCGGGAGGGGGTCGCTCAATCGTTGTGATGGGGGGGGGCTGAGTGCTAGGAGTTGACACCCCTGTGGGTGTCTAGTGTTGGTGGGCAACTTACCTAGGGTTGTAACGGGGGTGGTCTCACCTAGAGCCTGTGGGTCTGCTTGAGGAGCCGTTGGTTCTACTTCTCGTGGTGGAGCTTCTTCTTGTGTTCCGGAGCAATGGGAATTTTATGAGTGAAGGCCTTCAGTGGGTGTCATGTTGGGGCCAGTCCGGGTGGGAGTCGGATTCTGTTCTATATCCCGGAATTTTCCGCTGTTCTCTGCCCCACTGAGGAAATTCTCTAGGGGTCCGGGAGTTTGTGCCCCTATGTTAAGGGGGGATGATCAGGTGTAGGCGCCGTTCCCTTGTGTTGGATTGTGGCCTGGGGTAGTTCTGGTCGTTTCATGGTGGATGTCCCATTTTGTGCACCATTTTGAGGTCAGGCAAGGGAGAGGGAGGGGCCGGTCGCGGTTCGAGTCACCTCTGACTCAGTCAATTCGGGTGTTGGGTTTTAGGTTCCCCTTCTGAGGGTGTTGGTGGGTTGTTTAGGCTTCCTTCCTAGGTCGAGATCATCTCTTATGCCAAAGGGTACGAGTGGGGTGTCTCATTCACGGCGCCATTTTGGGGTCAGGCAGGGTGAGATCGGACACGTTATGCAGTAGCTCCCTTTGAGAGTTATTGTGGAGCCTGCACTTGATTGCTTAATGCTGATGAGGGATAGGCGAAGTCTCTTACCCCTTTGCTGTTTATTGGCCGATGGGGTTGCTGGACATTACCGGGGCGATGTTCTGCCTTTAGCGCCATCTTGGGGACAGGCTGAATGGGGAGAGTCGGGGTCCGCGCTTTAGCTGCATCTTCGGGATTTTGCTTGTTCATTAGTGTGTGGCACTTACTTCTCCTGTAGATCCGATGGGGCTCTTTGTCTTTTTACTGTTTGTAGGTGCGGGTGGGGTTTCTTTCCTGCGTCGGAATCGTCGATTGAGCCGGTGGAATCGGGCAGGGTGTCCCTTTCACGGCGCCATCTTGGGGTCGGGCAGGGGGGATGACTGGCACGAAATGTTGTTGCTTCTTTGGAAGATTGTGGAGCTTGCGGTGGGTTGCCTAATGGCGGTGGGGGGTAGGCGCATGTTCTTTACCACTTTTGTTATTTCGTGGCAGATAGGGTTAATTGGCAAGTTCTGGGGCGATGTCCTGATTAGACGCCATCTTGGGGACAGGCTAGATGGACACCGTCGTGGACCGTGGTATTTTCCCGGTTCTCTCTGTCCTTAATTGTTTATCCGCGTACAGCGAGATTGCTTCTTCTGTATATCCGGTGGAGGGATAGTCGTAGTCTCCCTCTTACTGCTTATTGGCAGGGTTGCTAGGCATTTCCTGGTCGTTGTCCTGGCCTGAGCGCCATTTTGGGGGCAGGCTAGATGGGGACCGTCGGGGTCCGCGTTTATTTCAGCTTTCTCGGTCCACTGTTCGTGGTTCGTGGTTGTTCCTCGCTGTGCAGAGTATGCTTCAACTGCAGATCCGGTGAATATCCCGGTGTCGGGTGTGGCGGATGGAGGTGCCGGTCATCTGTCGGACCAGCGGGATTCCGCTGTCGTTAGATGTTAGATTACCATGCATGCCTTTATCAAAAAGGGTGTTGGGGGTCGAATTAAGAAAGATGTAGAATTATGACTATATTAAAAAAAATTGAGGGGAGTTTGGGGGATTTACAGCCCCAAAAAAGAGAATGATATATATATATATATATTCTCTGAAAAAAACCATAGGTTTCAGACATGTTATAGTAAGGAATTAATATTTATGAAACCTTAGAAATTCAATGAAAAAACCGTAGGTTTTAGGGGTATTATAGTTAGCTGGACATTTCACTCGTACAAAACCATTGAAATTCCTCTGTTATAGTTAGTTCTGCTAACTATAACTCGGGCGCCCGCAATCCACTGCTGATGATGTCACATATTACATCATTCATGACATGGTCAGTGACATCACTGATAACATCTCAAATGACATCACTTATGACATCACTGATGACATCTTCCAGTGAATGTGGTTTGGTTTGATATTTAAATAAGTATTATATATATAGCAATCTGCATTGAAGACTGAGTGGATGTATAAATATCTGGATGGAAGATATAGTAGCAGTGAGATTGACAATTTACTTGACTAATTTATAGTGTCTCACTAAATATATAGGATAGTGACTAAACTGTCTGAATGTCTGTATCACTTTGTCAGTTGCTGTGTAAACTGCTGCACCAGTCGGTTACTAGCTACGTGAAAGTCTATATTAGTTATTGATTAGTTAATCGAGTATTTGTATGGGAGAGTGAATGTGTGTGTGGTTCGGTGGGGGCTGTGTGACTGCCCAAAGATGTGTGAATAGTTGATTCAGTAGGTATATGAGGTTAAGACTGCATGTTATAACAGTTGTTTGGGTGAGTGAATATCCGTATGGGTGTGATGATGAGCAAATATATCTCTCAATGGTACATATTCAACAAACTAGAAAAATAAAAGGCAGTGTATGTGACAGTTGTTGTTTATAAATAAGTATACATAAGACTCAATGATTGTATGAGTGACTGTATACTTGTAATAGTGATTTTATAACACACTAAGTATGAGTTACTATCTATATGAATAAATGAAGTGGTGTTTGTATAAGTGTGTAGCTGACTAAATGTAAGTATGATCCATTGTCTGCATAAGTGAGCAGAATGAGTGCATAAGTGAATAGGATGTGTGCTGGTATGTAATTTCGATATAGGTGTTAAGTATATTTGATAGTGTTCTATTGATCAATGACAGCATGTATGAGTGAATGTATAGGTAAGTGATTAGATGTGTGTGTAGATCTAAGAATCACTGAGTGGGTTTTTAGAAACTTGTATTGGTGTGTCAATGGATTCAAATATGGTACTCTGTATTTTACAGTGAGTGATGAAAGGTTATACTAGTGTATGATGAGTTGTATCTGATTGTCACATGGATGATGTCATCAGTAATGTCATCAGTGATGTAATTTGAGATGTCATCAGTGATGTCATCAGTGATGTCACTGACCATGTCATGAATGATGTAATATGTGACCTCATCAGCAGTGGATTGCGGGCGAGCCAGTTATAGTTAGCAGAACTAACTATAATGGAGAAATTTCAATTGTTTTGTACGAGTGAAATGTCAAGCTAACTATTACACCCCTAAAACCTATGATTTTTTTCAGTGAATATCTAAGGTTTTTTAAATGCTAATTCCTAACTATAACATGTCTGAAACCTATGGTTTTTTTCAGTGAATTTCGAAGATTTTTTAAATGCTAATTCTTAACTATAACATGTCTGAAACCTATGTTTTTTTCAGTGAATTTCAAAGGTTTTGTAAATGCCAATTTTTAACTGTATTAATGGTTATATTTCTTTCTTGATACTAATTTACTACATTTTTTTAAACTATTTATTTTTAGATTTTTTTAAAATTACATTATACATTACATTACTACATATACTTTCTCAGAATGAATTACTTTATTTTAAATACTTTGCAAATAGGCAATAGACTTTTAAGTACAGTAAGTACAGTAGTTACAGTTGTTGCAATGGGCAACACAATTTCAAACACAATGCAACATTGAGCTCAATGGGGATTTCTAGTTAAATGCAATTAGTTACTTTATGGATTATTTTTCTAACCACAGGACTGAATCTTAGACTCAGTGCTGGGACATCTCCTGTAAACAGTTGAGTAAAAGCGTTTTGGTTACAGTAGTGATTTTTAAAGAATATTATTGTATTTTAAAAGTTGACAGAAACTTTTTACATAGAATCACCAATGTTATCCTATGGGAAGAAATTCACTTAGCAGGTGAGTAGTGTTATCGTTACTTTTTCTTACTCAGTGGTGGATCCAGCACTGGTGCATCTCCTGTAAACAGATGAAAGAATGCGTTTAAGTCATACAGGCGATTTTTAAGGAATATTTGTAGTTTGTAAAAATCGACACTTAGAAACTTTTCTGGTGAAAGCCAGACAATGGATTCCTACGAAAGGAAATGCAAGTTAAAGGTAAGTACGGTTAGAATTACGTTCCAGGGTCAGTGCTGGCCTAAACGATGCAGCACTGGGTTCTCTCCTGATAACAGGTGAGTACATTGGAATTTGTTGTTCGGATGATTTTAGGTGAACATTTTAAAGTTCCAAAACTCCACACTTAAAAGAATTTCCAAGTGAAACCAGTCAATGTAAGCCTATGGAAGGAAATTCAAGTTACTGGTAAGTATGGTTAGAATTACTTTTCAGGATCAGTACTGGGCTCAAAGATGAAGCACTGACGTCTCTACTGATAACAGGTGAGTAAATCGGAATTCGTAGTTCGACTGATTTTAGAGGAATATTTGTAAGTTCCAAAACTCCACACTTAGAAGAATGTCCAAGTGGAACCAATCAATGTTAGCCTATTGAAGGAAATTCAAGTTACTGGTAATAATAAGTCTATCTATGTGGTATATCAGATGTGCAATTCTTAAAGGAAGCCCAAAAACACCCCCCAATAGCTAAGGGTTCTCCTCTTGACCATGGTAGAGGTATTCCTCTTTTGGAAAACTGTGTGGGGCCCTAGCTATTATTCTATGGTTGTTATTATGAGACGGTGTATGGCCCCATATTGCCCTCATTGTCCCTTTGTATATTTTATGATACAGTTTTTATTGAGAAGTATTTAAACAGTTTTTAACTTGTATTTTTTAAAATGAGATTATGAAATTGTAAATTGTCTTTTTATGGTTTTTACCCGAAAATAAAAGCTTTCACTGACTGACTGGTAAGTACAGTTAAAATTACTTTTCAGGATAAGTACTAGGCTCAAAGATGCGGCACTGAGGTCTCTCCTGATAACAGGTGAGTAAATCGGAATTCGTAGTTCGCCTGATATTACTTTGGTCCACTAAATATAGAGCCACTTTCCTACACCATCCCCTCCCTTCACCACTGTGTAATCGCGCCCTGTGTCCGTTTTAATTTGGGACATTGAGTCCCCTTGAATCCTGAGGGTCCCTGGGGTCCAAGTAGCCCACTAGGTACCACCAGTTAGCGCCACAGAGCTGTGTTGCAGAGAGGTGTAAAAAGGGGCACGGCCTGAGCCACCTCTTTGCAATACAGCGCAGTGGCGCTTACTGGAAGCACCTGGTCGGCTAGTTGGACCCCAGGGGACCTCAGGATTGAAGAGAAATTATTTCCCCAACTTAAAACGCGCCACAGATAGTGTTTGCACACATATCACCTCAGGTCCCACCCCCAACCTTCACCACAGTGCAAACGCGCACCGTGGCATGTTTCAAGTTGGGGGATTAAGTCCCCTTGAATCCTGAGGTCCCCTGGGGGCCAACCAGCCCACCAGGTACCTCCAGTAAGCGCCACAGAGCTGCTCCCCCTGTGGAAAACCAATCTGCTTTGCTATTTGGAAGAGAGAGCAGGTTTCCTACTGTCTTTTCCAAATAGCAAAGCAGTTTGCAATGACAGGGTGGGAGCCGCGAGGCTCCCGCCCTGTTATTGCAAACTACAGTGTCCTGGGGTGGGCACCCCGGGACACTGCAGGAGCTGGCCCTGGGAGGTGGTGGTCCCCAGGGCCCCCCTCCCACATTTTACAAAGCCCCAAGGGGTGGTCCCTGGGGCTGGACGTCCGGACCCCCCAATTTGAATATTTAGTGCCCCAGGGAGCTGGCGGTCCCCGGGGCGTGTGGTGGGGCTTGAGCCCCCCCACACAGGGTATTTTATTTAAAAATTAAGCACTGGGGGGTGGCGGTCCCCGTGCCATTCATTTTTTAAAGCCCCAGGGGGTGGTGGTCCCCGGGGCTGGGGGGGCCGGAGAGCCCCCCGCAACTAATTAAAAAGGAACCCCAGGGGTGGCGTTCCCCAGAGGTGGTGGGGCCTGAGAGCCCCCCACCTAATTTTAAGAAGCCCTGGGGGTGGCGGTCCCCAGGGCTGGGGGGGGCCTGAGAGCACCCCACCCTAATTTTAAGAAGCCCCAGGGGTGGCGGTCCCTGGAGCTGGGGGGGCCTGAGAGCCCCCCCACCTAATTTTAAGAAGCCCTGGGGGTGGCGGTCCCCGGGACTGGGGGGGCCTGAGAGCTCCCCACCCTAATTTTAAGAAGCCCCGGGGGTTGCGGTCCCTGGGGCTGCAGGGGGGCCATCAGCCCCCGCCTATATTATGATAAAGCCCCAGGAGTGGCGGTCCCGGGGGCAGTGTGGGGGATTGGGCCCTCCACATTTTTTTTTATAATGGCCCCGGGATTTACTGCTAATTAGCATTGAAGGACGGTAGTCCGCGCTTCATTTTTTTGGGGGATACCGATTTAAAAAAAATATATGGGGGGGGCCTTAGGGGTCCTTGTGGGACCCTCTGAGAAGGCCTAGGTGGTCAGGGTGTTTCTACCCTGACCCCTTTTCGCGTTTTGCACCTTTTTTTTATTAGGTTTCTTGTGCCTCGGTTCTACCCGGTTTTAGCTTACCTTAAATATATTTACCTTGGATGGTGAAAGCCTATTCGTGATTAAGGCATGCTTGGTAAAGGCTTGGAATTGTAAAGGTATTGCGTGGTGAATGATTTGTGGTAAAGGCATGCATTTTAGCATCATACAACCACTATAACAGGAAGACCTATTGCATTTGCCAATGCTTGTTGTTAATGTGCTGTTCTCTTTCTTTTCTTCCCCTCTCTTTGATTCCTAGCTCCAAGATACATTTTGATGAACATGCACTGCTTGAAGAAATGAGTTGGCCTCTGCTATTTATTCTTGATTGCCCTTCCTCTATACACCCCCTTTGATAGGTTTTGTCAATCAGTTGCACTTGCACCAGCCCTTGCACTTAGCTGCTGTGTTCCTTTAAATACATACAGAGACAGAAGGGCAACTAGGATTGAATGGATTCGTGCATGTGTTGTGTCAAAGATTAGGGGCTGAGTCAGCCATTAACTCTGAGTACCAAATTCTGTAAAGGGGAGCAGTAAAGCTGAAACAACTTAAATGGAATAGTTGTGCCATGTCGAAGTACACAGGACTAAACATCATCTCTGCACGGTTCATGGCTAAAGATAGGTGCTGCATCCTTGCAGCAGCTACAGATACGGATTATAACAACATCCCTGAGGGGAGAAAAGGGAGCTCAGCCAGATGCTTTTCACGGCCCTTGGGTACAAACAAGAACAGCAGCTCTGAAGGGTCTCTCGGCCCTGAATAGAACAGCAACAAAGCAAAGGTACTGGTGGTAACATTAATTACTACGAATACATAAACAGGATAAGCATCATTGGTTCACACAGATGTGTGTAATCCAACGAGGGCTACAAAAACTGCAAAAGAGGCCGCCTACATACATTCGATTTCGAAAAAGTAGAAGGAAAAGCCCGACATCACACGTTTGGAGAGCGTTGGCACTTAGGCAACATGCGACGATGTGCATTTTATAGGGTGTGCGGCGATTTGCGTTTTATTCGTTTCCGTTAGAAGATCTCTTGCGGAAGGCCTTAACTAGTACACTGGAATTTGAAGGACAACTCTCTGCCGGTCACAATTACAAGTCGGACATTTAAAAACTGTTCAAAGTTGCAGAATTAATGCTAAAAGAAGACACACTGAGCCTGGTTCTCAAAAGTACGTAAAATCAACATTTAAACTCAATCAACCTGGCGGGGAAAAAAGTTTTGAAGCGAACATTTGCTGAATATTTATACGTCATTTTACATTTAGCACACGAGTATATTATCTCACATGTGATAAAGTTCGAATTTGTCAAACAATTCCAGAACTGTTCCTGCTAAACTGACTTCTGGCAGCTGCCCTGGAGTACTTTTGAAATTATCTATGAATTCGAAAAAAAGATAGGAAGTTCACCCTAAATTTAAGAATAAGCCTAGGGGTGCAGATGTCTGACATTTCTGAGAACCTGTTCGATTGAGCCTAAAAGGAATCTGCGCTCTCAATAAACACTAACTAACGCTAATGGCTGACCGTCTCATAGCTAGAAATGTAATCAGATCCTTAATTTTAAGCCTGGCATAGAAACATAAGGTGAACTGCATTGCATTGGCGTTACAGAAGTGGGACCATGGGGCATGCAGATGGAGTATGCTTTATATTTTGCCTTTACATTCGCAGAGTGCAGCATGGTCCAATGTATTTGCACTTGAGCATGGCTCACCGATTCGTTCTTTTAGTTTCCTATTGGCATGTTTACTGCGTCATCAGCCATTTATATGGCATGCACAAATGTGTAAAGTCTACCCTAGTACGTATCTAAAATAAATGCAAATGTGCATCTGCACATGTAATAATTTTTTAATTTCTCCACAGTGCAGATTTTCCCCATGAGGGTGTTCCTATTCTCTGGATACAGACTGGTGGAAATGGCCCTTTTGCCCAGGTTATCCCCAGACGTTTCGCTTCTTCCTCCTGTTTTTTTGGCTTTAGGACTCTGTGTACTTTACCACTGCTAATCAGTGTTACAGTGCATATGCTCTCTGTGTAAATTGTTATTATGATTGGCTTCCAATGATTGGCATATTTGATTTCCTGCTAGGTCCCTAGTAAAGTGCACTGAGTGCTACTAGTGGGCTTGCAGCACTGGTTGTGCCACTTACATGAGTAGCCCTGTAAATGTATCTCAGACCTGGCACTGCAGAGTCTGCGTGCACAGTTTTCAAACTACCATGTTGACGTGGCAAGTGCACCCACTTGCCAGGCCCTAAACTTCCCTTTTCTTACATGCAAGATGCCGCTCTGGTAGGTCTCCAAGATACCCCAATGGGCAGGGTACAGCGTAGGTAAAAGGTAGGACATATGCTGGTGTGTTTTACATGTCCTGATAGTAAAATACTGGCAATTTCATTTTTTACTAGTGAGAGGCTATCTGTCTCATAGGTTAACATGGGAGTTTCTTTGTAATATCTTATAATTATAACTTTCCATTGGGATAAGATGGAGATATAGAGTTTAGGCTCTCTGAACTCAGACTGTAATAACTCATCTTTTAGTAAAAATGGTTTTTAAATTGTGTGTTTGAAATTGCCACTTTTAGAAAGTAGACATTTTCTTGTTTAACTATGCTGTTTGCCTCTACGGTTTTGTGTACTGACTGTCTGGTTTTGGAGTGTCAGGAGCTGGGGATCTGTCTTCACTGCAGACAGCCACAGAGGGGGTTGGTGTGTGTCCTGCTTTTCCTAGGTGACTCATAGCTAGGCTGAATAGGCCTTGTCTGCATTTAGACTGGTGGGAGAAGTTTCATTTGCACCTGGAACGGCAGTGTCTCCTTTTGCACAATGCTGTCTACACCTCCTGTAGTGAAGCTGGGCCAAAGAGGACTGAACTGGTTTGGGCTGGGCTCAGAGACCCTTGCCACAAAGAGAACAAAGAGAAAATGTGATATAAGTATTGGACCTTAAACCCAAGAGAATTAGATCACTTCTGGACTCAACAGGAACCTTTTGCCAACGAGAAGAGCTGGAGAGCTGTTAGGAGGAGTCCTTCCCCTTTGCTTTGTGATTTGCTGGGTTGGTCTGCAGCTGTGGCTTCTGCAAAGGAAGAGGACAAAGACTGGAACTTTGCTTTGAACCTGCTTGAAGAAGAATCTCAAAGGGCTTGTGGGTGCTGGCCTACTGTTCTGTAGTTTCAGGGACACAAAGACTTCACCAGCAGCTCCCCGAACTCCACTACTGGGAATTCTGACCTGCCAGGAGGTGCCTATTCCAGTTTGGGCCACTGGAGGTTGTTCCTGTTGTTGGGAGTGGGAAGAAACCTAAAAGAAGCAAGAAAAACAATCTCTGACGCCGCCAGCGCCGTTGCCGTGATGCCATGACCTGCACTGAGGCCAGGGGCACCACTTGTGAAGTGCACGATGCACCATCCAGTCTGCACCACAGCTCCGATGAACTTCCGACGCCTGCAGTTATCGACCTTACTGATGCCAGCGCTAGCACTGATGCTGTCACCGACAGCTACTGTCTCCTGTTTTCCTGGAGCCGTATCATGGAGCAGATAACTGCAGAGGGTAACTCCACGAGTTTTTGACTTCACATTGCCTCACCGGAACCGACGCCTCACCACTGACGCAACCGACTTTCCCTGCCCTGGTCTCGACACATCCACTCCTCGTGGACATGACACCTTACCTCCCCCGTGACAACCAGGGAGCCGGCCTTGACCTCAGCACCAATGCCTCACATCCACAACACCGTGCATTGTCCAAAAACTTAGTTCCAAGGTGCTTATTTTGGGGGTCCGCGTGACTCTGTGTCCCTCGCGATTAGCGACGTACTTTGGAATATTGCCTTTCACAACGTCATCATAGCCCTAGGTGGAGCTATTTGTTTGCCACAAGTTTTATTTTTAAATAACTTTTCTAAAGTCGTATTTTACTGCCATCCCCCTGACGAAGGAGGGATGAGTGTTCCAAACTTCTTAGAATACTTTTGAGCGACACAACTTAGATATTTGGTAGAATGGAGTAGGCCAGAATCAGAAAAGAGGTGGCTGTTTCAAGATAGGGCATTGGCGCAGCTATCCCTTTTGGAAAGTGCCCTTTCTCAAGCGTTCTGATAGACCACCGAACCTCGTAGTCTCCCCATTTACACACATTGTACCGCAGGTGTGGGACAAGGTGGCAATTAAACGTGAACTTAATTCCTTCCCCTCACCACTCACGCCCTTGTTTGATAATCCGGAATTCCCACCAGGGCTAGAAGAGCGAGTGTTCCCACAATGGCGGGCAGCGGCATGAAAGTCAGCAGAACACCTATTTGAAATAGAAGGGTTTCTCAAGTTTTCAGATGTGCCACAAGCATACGATATTGAGAAACCGAAAACATTCCAATACTTCCAAATTTGTCACTGGCTCCTACACACAGATGTGCGCCTGATGGTTGGTAGGAAACTAACGACTTACGAGAAATGCTCATAACCAAAACCTCGGACCGAAAGATGATCTTTGAACTTTATAGGTTGCTGTGCCCCTCGGCTTCTCCAGGGCCCTCTGCCAGACAAAGGCGATGGGCATGAGAACTTGGGTGGGATCTATTGGAAAAGGAATGGCGCAATATTTACTTTAGGGTGAATCACACGGCCAAAAACACAGCAAGTAGAGAAGCAGCAGCCAATGTAGTAACCTACTGGTACTTGACACCAGCCAGACTCAACAAGGGAAACCCTGATAGCAGTCCAACATGCTGGAGGGGTTGTGATGAGGAGGGTACGCTGACTCACATGCTATGGGACTGCATGGAAGTGACTGGATACTGGCTGCTGTCCTAGACAACATTGACAAACAATTTGACACGGAAATACCTCACTTTCCTGCCTACACCTTGCTGAGGCTTCCCAACTCGCTTACATACCCACTAAAGTCAGTTAGGGGGAAACAGATGGGCCTGGCGATGGGAGCAGCGGTACAGCACATTCTCTCCCTATGGGGTACGCAGGCTAGACCAACACACACGGGATGGCTACACAAGCTATGGTACATTTTCGGAATGGAAAGAATCCAAGCCAACCTTACACAATCAACAGACACATTCACCACCATATGGCGACCTATACTATCCCTATTAGCATTGGAATCCAACGAAATAACGTGCCCAAAATACCTTAGCCTTCTTCGACTCACTGACACTCAACAAACGGTGGCGGTCTCTTGAGGCATAGTACAAAATAAACTCTATACGCAACAACCTAACAAGGTACGGATACAGCACACCGGTTCGGGGAGGGGAGAGTTTGGATACGGGGAAGATGCGGTTGGGAGTTTTTCTTCTATAAGGCCTTGCATTACGCATAGATAGTTCGGGCCTCTACCCTACTCTGCCAGTTCGGGCAGTTGATTTCACAATGGAACTGCATAATGGTCCTCTAAGATGGGGGTGGTTGGGCAGGATGGGGAGAGGGAGGGGGACCAAGGAGGCGAAACATTTGATTATCTTCTGTATGTAATATGCCTTTTCACTTGCCTGAAAACCAATAAGACAAAGTGTAGTATCCTCAGGTTTGTACATATGTTCCTTTACACCTCTCCATCTAGCTCACGGGTACTCGTAGTGGATGTATGACATCACAACGCATGCTTTTACTCCGCATGCCATTACAACGCAGTTTTTACAATGCAAGTCGTTACAACGACTTGCGTTGGGGGGCGCTGGATAGTGGAATAGTTTAATTTTCTATTCCAACTCCAGTCCCCGTGGATAGTAGGGAAGGTGTTGGATAGAAAATTAAACTATTCCCTATCCTACAGCGCTCTCCAGTGCAAGTCGTTGCAATGACTTGCGTTGTAATAGCTGCGTCGTAATGGTAGTGCGGAGTAAAAGTTGCGTAGTAAAGGATGTTCCCCTCGTAGTACCCCCTGCGGGCTGCCAGTGGCCAGTGGCCAGGTAAGCCTTCCCTGGTGGCCCGCTGACCTTTCAGACATCTACCAGTGTGACTCGGAGACTCTGCTGCTATGTGGGGGCCAGCCTCATTAACACGCGAATGGTCTTTTAAAGACCTGTGAAGAGTTCAGGTGCGGCTCTGTGTGTGTGTGCCTGGAAGCTGTCTCAGCCCGGGCACACACAGGCAGAGATGACGGCGAGGGAGGGAGGGAAAGGGAGGGAGAGAGAGGGAGAGGGAGGGAGGGAAAGGGAGGCAGAGTGAGGGAGGGAGAGTGAGACAGAGGGAGAGTGAGGGAGGGAAAGGGAGTCAGAGACAGAGTGAGGGAGAGTGAGGGAGGGAAAGGGAGATAGAGTGAGGGAAGGAAAGGGAGTCAGAGGGAGAGGGAGGGAAGGAAAGGGAGGGAGAGAGGGAGATGGAGGGAGGGAGGGAAGCAGAGTGAGGGAGGGAAAGGGAGACAGAGGGAGAGGGAGGGAGAGTGAGGGAGGGAAAGGGAGACAGAGGGAGAGTGAGGGAGGGAAAGGGAGACAGAGGGAGAGTGAGGGGTAGAAAGTGCTCCATCTAGGTTAATACAGTCCTTAATAACCTCCCTGGAGAACCCTAGGGGCATATTATCAAGAAACGGCCTTAACATTATCGCCGCTTTAGCGGCAGAAGACTGCCGCTAAATCGGCGATACTGGGCTTGATAATACGCCCTTGTGAATTCCCATAGAAGCCCATGTTCTGGTGTGAACATGGGCTTCTATGGGAATTCTCTAAGGCATATTATCAAGCCCATTATCGCTGCTTTAGCAGCAGTTTTCTGCCGCTAAAATGGCGATAATGTTAAGGCCGTTTCTTGATAATATGCCCCCTAGTTCTTTGGACAACCAGATTTTGGCCCATAATAACAGAGGGGCAATTCTAAAGTGATCCTCTAAGAAATCAAGTCCCAGCTCTTGATGACAGAATATCGCGGGGCACTATTAGGAGTCACCAATAATCTTTTAATACATTTGTTTTCCATAACTTGAAGCTGTTGGTTGTTATGGTATCCCCACACTCCTGCCCCATATGTTACAACGGGCACACATTTGGATTTATACAGACAAACCAACTCAGACACTGGCTTATGGCCTAGCTTGTGGCCAAGATACTGTAGAAGTTAAATGTGTCCTCCGGCATGTGTGTCAAAAGCTCGTCTATAGTGCTGACCTAAGGACGTTGCTTATGGACACGGCTCCAGCTTTCGGATGCGGCTAATACCGTCTCGAAGAAACACCTTACTAAACATACCTGCTGATCTATGAGCTTCATCTAACCTTAGGATTCGCTTAGATCGTCGTTTGATACACACGCCGGAGGACACGTTTAAATTCTACAGTATCTTGCCCTGAAGAAGCCCATGTTTGGTTGAAACGCATTGGCTGGTTGTATCATATGAAGCGCAACAGAGAATAAAAAGACTAGAAAATATTCACTTGCTAATGCTTTTTATTGATGTGTTCTTATGTATCTAATTACATGTGTCTATATATTGCCTCTCATCCAAACCAGTCTGCGTAGTTATATTTGTGATATACAAGCAGCAGATCATTTGACGTGGACAATATCACATACAATTTGTGACTAATCCTGGTGGTGCAGTCCTCTATGACCCGGCTGCTTTCAATCCTCTTTCTTCACATTCTCTAAATAGTTCAAATTATTCACGTTATCAATATTCTTACGTCCCACCGTGTATTTCCTTGTTTTTGTAATTTTAGGACCACACACCATAATATACGATTTTATCAAATTCACTTTTAGGTCAAGAGCCAGCATAAAATCTGTAAAAGCATTACGCAATTTTTGGAGGCCAGGTGCTTTTGGTGCCATTAACACTGTATCATCCACAGAAAGAAAGTAGCTGGACCCGTGTGCCTCCAATACGTGGGCAATCAGTTTCTTTGTCTATTAAGACGGCCTCCAAACCATTGGTGCAAATTAGAAAAAGAAAGGGGGCCAAAATACATCCCTGCCTTACATCTTCTGTGGGGGCTAGAGGCCTAGTTTTCTCACCTTGGGGGCTATAACATATAGAAACGGATGTATACATATCCGCTTAACAGGAGTAAATCTATGATCATCAAAGAAGAGAAAGTGCTTGCCAGCAGCTGTAAATATGTGAATTTTCACAAACATTAGAAGGTAATCCCACCATGAAACTTCCAAGACAAGAGTCTTTGAGAAGACGTACACAGAAAAAACAGACAAAAGATTGGGTTTTTTTGTGATGGCATATCCATTTAATAATGCAAATTATATTTTTTCACTGACAAAAGTTGATACTCACAAAGGATGCTATTTGCACATTGTGGGGAAAGGTGACAGAGTGTAAAGTTATTCAAAAGCAAAGATTTACATTGTCTCCACCCTTTGTAAAAGGGGATAGAGACAAACTTACACGCATAAGTTACTACTGCCAAAACATATATATAATTTAATATAAAAAATCTAAAAATAATTCTGATTTATTATCTAATTAGCAAAGATTATAAAAAAATATCTAAAATGTTAGATACAAATGGCATCAAAGATAATTACATTTTTAATACGTATTAATGCATAATAAAAACAAAATTTGGTGAAAATATATTTTCAATTTACAATGCAGCAAAATAATTTTAATTTATAGTATTCAAAATAATATAAATTGTAATTAAAAATTAAGTTGTTTTTCCTAGTTAGTTAGTGGTTCCTGAAGACCCTCAGAACCTTTGTTGCGCCACAATCTGCATTAACCATTCTGTATTTTTTTCTATTACATTTTCATTTTAGTGTACTTAGCATGAAAAACAGAAATGTTCAATCAGATCAGTAGAAGCATTAACACTTGGTTGTCAGTTGTAAACATAGAGAACTATGCTTATTGTGTTGTTCAGATCATGGGGATTTAGTGAAAATGTGTTAACTGAGTTAAGAATTGGCAAAGTTAATAGGTTTGACGTTTCAATGGTAAATTGCAGTGATGAAACCCAATAGGGTGGTGGCACATGCATACTCAGTTGACAATCATGATGCCAAGCCCTAATGAATGAAAAATATTTCTGAGATATTAAACATTGTTAGCTTTTTCAGGCGCCTTGAAACTTAAATACATGGAAACAGAAGACATAAAGCTCATGTGGTGACTTCCTATCTACCGCAAGCAGATTACTTGCCAATCCAAGCACAGACTAAAACAATGAAAATGTAGAAAGAAATGATTGTTTTGTGCATATGAAACAAATCATTGTACAAGGGTGGCATACATAGGAGGCAGTGCCAAAATTAAGACCAGGGAAACTCTGGTCTTAAGGTGGCGAAACGAGGAGAAATGCATTATTTCTCCCCATTTTTCCTTTTTCTATGTGTGCTGACTTGTGCAGCACACATGGAAAAGGCAAAATACCATGGTTTGCTTGTATACAGGAAGGTGTCCTTCTTGTAAATATGGTGCAGCCTTGCGTTTCTGGAGTAGCGATGCGTGTCGTTAAGCCCAGGAGGCTAGCGACACGCTCCGACACTTTGTCGTACATATGGCCCTCAGTGTTACAAAAAGAATTATAATAGGGTGTTTTCAGATGTAAAAGACTCCCTCTTGGATTCCAGTGGCAATAGATGGGTTGGAAGATGATGAGGGAAAAATACTCCAGTGGGCTGATCCAAGATGTGATTGACAATGTCTCAAGCGAATGGCTGCATAGCCGTCAGTCAAAGAAGCCAATGGCAGAAGGAGGCTGACTAAACTTTCTTATCTGTATGTACACAGTATTAGTAGAATGCAATGTGTTTGCAGTAAATGGATTAATGTCCATTACATGTCAAATCTCGAAAAAAAAAACTTATGTTTAAAGGAGAGAAACATATAAAGCTACAGGGTGCAAGCTGCGCCAAATGTACGTAAGGAAGATTCTAATTAAACATAGAGCAAGTATGAAGCTTACCAGAGTATATTTTTGCTTACATTATCTAAACATAATGTCATGAGAACTCCTTTTAGATAAAACCCACAATTTATGGAAATGTTATCATTTTCATGAACTATGAAAAAAAAATATGGGTTTGACATATTTCTTAAAAAGGATGCAGAATTTGGTGGCTCATACATCCACCTTATGAATCTATCTTCGAACACATGATCCCAGGTTCATATTCTGGCAGTATTACTCTGCTTTTCATCCTCCTGAGGTTGAAAATATATATGTATATTGTGTCTACAAAAATGTCAATAAAAATATTATTAAAAAAAGAAAAGAAAAAATAAGTACCATTGTTGAGGGTAACAATAAACACCAGTTATGTGTCAATAGTGCCAAGATACCTCGGGTGAACTTTTCGCTCTACCAATTCACATTATGCTACGCTAAAAAAAGATCCTACATATTGTGAATTTGAATGCGTCTTATGTCTTTTATCTGCATTGAGGTACATCCTTTTATGAGCATCTCCTTCAGTGTTAGTTTTTAAAAGCATTATAGTCACATACATTTGCATGTATTAACTCAGTAACTTTTTAAATAAATCCAACCTAGGACATGAAAAGCATGCTTAGTGTTCCACAGCACTGAGGCATTATGAAGTTTTCATACACCAACCTGTGCCTTCGCTCTAGATAGACTGTCCTTCAGAAATCAGATCTTTCACATCAGCCTCCCTGCGGCACTGCTTGATCTTTGAATACAGATCCCTTGTCTGCTTTCAGTGTCTTAATTAAGGTGTTGAACTGCATTAAAAGCACAGTGTGCCTTTGGTATCCTGGGAAATGAATATTTCAAAAGCAATCTACATTTAAATTCATCTTTTCCTCGCAACGCAAAAAAATAGTTCTTTAAAAAAAGACTACATTTGCCTATGTAGCTGCTGACTCATTAAATCAATTGCTGCCGCCAACCTTGACAGGGTGAAGCATTCAAAATAAAACTGTGGGCAATAGAATTCGCTGCTTTCAAGATCCATACATTATACCGCCACTGCAAGGATAGTAAATGAGAAAAAGGAATCGCTTTTGTTAAAGGCTTTCAGTGCATGCTTGTGCCAACAATCGCCTTTATTTTGGATGTTTATAATGTCTTATGAAGTAAACAAACGTCCCCTGAGGTCTCAAAGGTGTGTGCCTGCATTTGTAGCATTTTAATATTACTAAGTCGGTTCTAGGAAAGCTGCCATCGCCTCACAGAACAGGATCGCCTTGCACGTAAATTCCATTCAAATACATAAAACAACCAGATTCAAATCCCTCCCTTAGCTCAATAGCATGCGATTTTGGGGAACTCACTTAGGGGCATATTATCAAGCGGCAGCTTTATTTATTGCTGGTCACCCTCAGCGTGAAAATGTTTATTGCCGGCTATCACTGATAATTATCGCCATGCTAGCGCTATATTAACAACGCATAGCGCAATGGCGATAATTATTCCAGCGATAGCGATGTTTACCATGGAACATTGCTGGTTTTTCAGTGATGTTCCATGGAAAACAGCGATAACCTTGCTGATACGACCCTGTGGTCGTATCAGCATAATCCACCCCCAATGGTAACTATACCTAAGTCAGCATTTTAGCAGATGTAAGTTTTTGGCGAAAACCGTGTTTTTTGCCAAAAACTAAGGTCTGCTAAAATGCGTGGGCCTCCTTGTAAGTATCGCGATGTGCACCAGTGACTCCTACTTAGCATCTCATTAGCGATACAAAGCAACGCGTTGGAAGACGGGTGCTAACATGCGCTAATGCATGTTAGCATCCCCTTGTAGATAGGGAGATAAGGCCCTTGTTAATATGAACCTTAATTTCTCTGCACCCTATAGAAATGAAAAAAAAAAGTGTAACATAATCTGGTTCTATTGTAAACTGGTCTCATGTCCTTGGCCAGGTTTGCACTACAAAAAATAAAAATTCAAAAACGTGCAATATATTCTCGAAGAGGAAGAAAGGAATCCAAATTAGCATTTTTTGCAAGACCAGATGTATGAACCTATTTTCTCATAGACACAGAATGGGTAAAACTGCTTGATACATCTGGCCCATACTAACTGCTTAACCCTATTTAATGTAGTAAATATCGTTTTGCCATCGAGCATAGCACAGTTCAAAGAAGAGAATGGGGAGCCTCTCAAATAATATATGCAAGGAAAACACATTAGGGAAACATGGTCTGACATTATGCCGGTGCTTTCTATGTCATGGGACTGCATTCCAGGTTGGTTGTTAGTTTCGGTGTTAAGGCTCTGCTCCACTGAAGACTCTGGGCCCGATTCACAGAATGAACTTAAGACTCAATCCTAAACTTACTACTATTTTGGTATTCACAGAATGCACTTACTACTTTTGGCATTCACAAAATGTGCTTACTACTTTTGGTATTCACAGAAGTTAGGATTTTGTTTTAAGTCTGTCTTAAGTCTGTCTTAAGACAAACTTAAGACAAAATCCTAACTTCTGTGAATACCAAAAGTAGTAAGTTCATTCTGTGAATGCCAAAAGTAGTAAGTGCATTCTGTGAATACCAAAATAGTAGTAAGTTTAGGATTGAGTCTTAAGTTCATTCTGTGAATCGGGCCCACAGGGTCTATTTCACAAAGCCACAAAACTTTCCTTAAAGAAAAGGTTTGACTCAGTCCTCAAAAATGTGGAGTAAGCAGTGCTTAACTTGCCAAAGTCTGAGTGCTGGTGCCCAGAGCTCTGCTCTGAAGCCCGCGGCTAGTGCAATTAAATGTGGGAAGGGCTGGACTGGCCGTAGCTGGCATAGGGCGTTTTCTCGGGAGGCTGGAAGGGTGAGGGCCAGTTTTGCAGTAGTGGGGGCTGTTATTTTGTTACTGGGGGCCTGTTTTGGAGCGGTGCTGCAATATCGGCCCCCAGTAACAAAAGCAGCAGTGCTTCAGCCTTGCACTCCACCCCATCCCACAGGGCTGGTCCTTTCAAAATTGCCAGGGCTGCTTTGGCTTCCGAGTTCGGCCGTGAATGTCGGTGCCACAAATATCAAGGCTGCTAATCTTAAATCCACTGCCACATACCCTGCAACTCTGTCTCTCTCTTGCAGGGTCCTGCTTTCTTCCTTTATGACTATTTAACGTCTTTCTCTTCCTCAGTCTTTCCGCTTTCGTTTTCCTTTTCTTACTCTTGGTAAATGTCTCATGCATGAAAAATTAATACTGGGCAATAAAAATGAGTGCTGCTGGCCCCCACCAGCAACTACTCACTCAAATTAATCACTGGAGGTAAGCGAATAATAGTCAGGAATAGTGAAATGTTAAATGTGCCTGTTTTTAACATTACATAGCTTTATCATATAATGTCCAAGATGTGCTATGTGCAGTGCTTGTGAAACTTATATAGTGTCCCAATTTAGTAGCAA
The DNA here is from genome assembly GCF_964261635.1 of Lissotriton helveticus. Lineage (NCBI taxonomy): Eukaryota > Metazoa > Chordata > Amphibia > Caudata > Salamandridae > Lissotriton > Lissotriton helveticus. The sequence continues at coordinate 615,679,486 of NC_136063.1, read as the reverse complement.
GAAACAATTCCTGCAGCTGCTCGTAGCTGCCCAGGACAGGGGATTGACTCCTTTCACTTGGAGCTTTAGCCCCTCACCCCAACCACCAAAGAAAGTAAAGTGGTTTGAGCATGAACAACCCCCAGACTCCTATCCGGAGCCTGAGCCGCCCATTTTTCAACACCTAGGCATTCCCGACACAATTTCCAGGAGCAGGCTGCCCCTCCCTTCATGAGTAGGAAATAATGCATCAGGAAGTTATCATTGCTGGCACCAGGGACAACCCCATGCCAAAGGTAAGTTAAGAGTAAAACACATCCACTAATGAGAAATATTATGAGGCTGGCACAATGCCATCAGATATACATGGTCGAACATTGAATGAAAGCAGAAGATCTATCAAATTTAGGTAAGAATATGACCAAAGCATATCAGCAGCTACAATGAATGAAAGCTTTCATTGCCTGGCCGTCCCCGCATAAAGTTAGGGAGGGCGTCTCAGAATTCCGCATATGTAGTATTAAATCAGACATCATTCAAAGTGGACAGACAGGATGGGGCTGCATCAGCGACAATGTATCTGATGACTGCAGAGACCTATTTGGATTGTACCAAACTATTTCATGTTGATATTCTTCTTGAGTAGTGTCTCCTTCAGATTTAGCTCTCCCTCTAGAAATCTAAGGATATAAATATTTCCCGACTCCAAAACAGGAATGTAGACATTTTAATTTTAATCCACTTCAATATTAAGTCGATTTTATGTTTGTATGTGTCCTAGGTACGGTCCTTCTTCTGTTTTTACAGGTTGGGCCACAAGTCGCAAGTATTTGTACTGCCTATGCATGCGCTTGTTTGCATGCCTTACACAAATTGACCAGTGCAAATAGCTGTTTAACTGCGGAGGTGATACATATTGACAAATCACCCTGATGAACCTCTTTTGGCCCGCAAGAGTAGGGCTAAAACATGTTGGCTAAATAAGGGTCAGAGAACCATTGAATTCTAGATATCCAGAATTGTTATTCAGATTTACTGTCCCCAACCACTCCGTGAATTAAGGGAAATCTTGGAGCGGTTGAGGGATTTTAAATCTGTTGTTACGCCCCCTATTTCCTTCTCAAAAGAGCTCCTTGGAACATGGTTGAGCCCCCCACCCCGACTTTTAGGAGTCACGGTGAACCACATGAAGAAGCATGATACTACAAATGTGTGAGAGAATTATTTAAAGAAAATTAATTTTTTCCTTTCCTGTGCCTTTTGATGTGGAGTCTAGTTGAGATGAACACTCCCTCATCACGTCACGTTTTGTGACACTAGGTGGGATACATGTGTGAATTGAATAGTTAGATTGGGATGACGTATCCCCCCCCCCCCCTCTCCTTTCCTATAGGTGAAAGGACCTCTCCACTCTCCAGGACTGGCCAGTGGTTCCCACACTCCCAGATCTATCTATCTATCTATCTATCTATCTATCTATCTATCTATCTATCTATCTATCTATCTATCTATCTATCTATCTATCTATCTATCTATCTATCTATCTATCTATCTATCTATCTATCTATCTATCTATCTATCTATCTATCTATCTATCTATCTGTCTATCTACCTGCCTATCTATCTAACTTGGCAACTATGTGAAACCCTGTTGCTCTATCCATATATCTGTCTATGTCTGTCTCTTAGCAACCCTATCTATATATATTTTAGCAACCCTACCTATCTCTAATTTATCTTTTCATTCGTATCTACAATCTATCTTTTCAGCCCTAACTATTTGCAAATCTACTATATCTGTCTTTGCAAATCTATCTATCTCCTTATTTATTTGTCTGTCGTTGTTGGCCTCTCTACCTGGCTTTTCTTGCAGGCCCCTCTATCTGTCTGAATTTGCAGGCTTCTCTGTCTATAATAAAGATTTACAAAAACATTTTTTTAAAAATGTTTAAAAATGGCTGGCTATTCGACCATCTATAATGCCATCATATCTGATCGTCTGTCCTCACGGAGTCTTTGCCAGTGGCATGAGACCTTTTGGTGATATGTGCGCTTAATAATTCCTCTGACTGGACTTGAAAAGGTAAGAGGCTGCCAGCCACTTCCAAACCGATTGATTTTTTTAGGTCTGAGGTTAGTCAAGACATTTTGATTTTGCACAAACTATGTGTATTACATACTAAGTTATAGGGGTTTTCAGCCAGACTACCTCCATTAGTTTGGTGTTGTGCCAAGCACATTTTCTTCCACTCACTCCAGCATGCATCATGGGGCAATGGGCCACTTCACTTCAGTCATTTAACTTACCAACCTCGCTGTAAGTTACAAAATACTCGCCCTTTCACAAGGAGCAAATCCACACACAAAGTAGTTCTCTTCAGTGCTAGGAACTTCTATGCTAATTTGTGTTTTTTTATAGACCCAAAAATATTTTTGCCTTTAGCCAATATTTTTTTTTTTTAGATTGATGAGACTCCGCCAGCTTCCCTACAAATAGGTTTTGCAGTTACCCAGAGAGAACAAAATAAGAATTGTGAAAAAGCTTCCTGCCAGTGCCAGACCTATTGGCTTTGCCAATGCTTGTTGAATGTACTACCATGAAGATGAGTTGCACTGACAAACCAGACCTGCATTCAAGCCTATTGCTGGGTGGGAACTCAAACAACATCATTATGAGTTGCCTTTAGTTGTCAAGCCAATAACTTCCAAGTTTTCGTATCACACTAAACATCAAACCTCTAGAACTTTTAGGGAAATATATCAAACGCTGTCATCATTTTAATTCATATTTGAGAAATGTAGACTATTTTGTATCCTCAGTCCAGGCTTGATGTGAGGATAACCCGACTCCACATTTGAATGTGTATAATATACAGGTTTCAGTTCTCCCTTGGCTACACGGTTGGAGAACTGGTTAACAACACTGTAAGTCAGTGGATATATTTTGCTCAAACCTTTCAACTGTGCACAGTTAAGTCACTAGTTCTTAGAGTTAATGTCATACACTAACCAAGAGAGCAATACACTACACTAGTTTGATCAGGACTACAATTCATGCTAGACACGACAATAGGCTTCCACTGGGTCACCAGGGAGATCATGAAAAGTTATTCCCTTTCAGTAGCGGCTGCTACCAGACTCAGTGGTGAGGCGGCGGGGGGATGGAAGGGGGTGTTCGAAGGACAGAACAAAAAAATAAACGATAAAAAAACCACTTACCTGGAACGGCCAGCTTGCCGGGCGGTTGACCGCCGCCTCTCCTGCATTCCCTGGCATCTTCTTGCAGACTCCCAGCCAGCAGCAGGAAGCACCAGATTCCCCTGAACAATCACTATTCTGCAATACAGCATTGTGAATGGTCTGAGCACCATGGTTCAGCTGCAGATGGGGACAGGGAGGCTTCACATGTTCCTCACCAGGCTGTGTAATGCAGCCTGGTGGGGAACATGCAAAGTGTGCATGGCTGTTCTTTGGCTGGCTAAGCAGTTGTGCACACTGAAGGAGTTTAAATAACTCCTCACCCTGCTCCACCAGCCCCGCCCCACCCGAGAGCCACTGACAGCCATAGGAAAAATTAAATAATAATAATGATAGTTTTTATTCAATTTCTTTTTCTTTTCTTTCAGTAGGGCGAGGCTCCTACGACTTATCGGAGGAGCCGCCACTGTTCCCGTTAACATTCAATGCAAAGGTATGTGCCCATATAGTGACCATACATCTCACGCTGTACACAGTGTTGCTTGAGAACTATTAAGGAGAATAGAGGGTGTGGCGCAGCCGCCAGAGCTGCCGTTTCGATAGCTGGGGATCTGAGTTTGTGTCTCTGTGTCGGCTCCACATCCTGAGATAGACATATCACTAACTCTCCTCGTGCACATGGACAGCCCAAGGTGATAAGACGTGCTATTTAATCTACAAATTCCATTTAAAAACGTTTTATTTTCTCTCGTATTTGTTGAACAGGGTGAACGTTCAACTCAAAATGACCAATTTGAAAGAACGAGATCTTCCTGCAATCGTGCACCTAGTGATACCACTTTTACCATCAGCACAATAAGTCCCGCTCGTTCAGAAGACCCAGAGAGGCTTATTGAAAACCTCGAAACATGCAGAGTAAACGAGAAAGGCCAGAATATCCTACGTGTCTTGTAACCTTAGCAGTGGATGTTGGATTACAACTTTTTGGCCCGCTCTGACACAATTTTAATGGTGCCTGGTGTGTACCAACCTCTTCCCTTACGAAAGGTAACTTACAGATACGATTTTGTTTTCCCACATTAGGGTTTGTAGAAGGCCAGAGGTGGCATTACCAGCTCGACTGTGGAACTCCGGATGGGGGTAATACCTCGCTGGCGAAATGCTGCACCCTGCATTGTCTCTATTTACCCATCGGTAGAGACAACCCAAATGATGCCCCGTTCTGTTGTTTCTGCTCCAGTTGATGGAAGATAAGATTGCGCCTGTGCACTCTATAAACATCTAAACAGTCGGTGCGCATGGTCTGGGACTACCAACCACCCCTTCCCATCATACAAATAACACTTACAATCCCCGTAGTAATTTTGACAGGAGAGAGGATTCTTTGGAAGGCAGGGGGTCTCACTACCCCCCGGCCGTATTTATTAAAATATGAAAACGAATAAAAATTTCATAAAATAAAACATTATTTACATAATTATTAAATGCAAAATTCAGACATTAGATTTACAGCAAGGTAGACAGGTATGAAGGGCTAACCTTAACAAATGTCTAATACAGCGTGTTCCTAACCGAATCTAACATCCTACGTATCCATTTTGCATTCTAATAATTTCTGGGCCTACGGCAAGGTCGTTAACCGGTGTCAGATCCTTTTCCCGCTTCGCCCTCACGTCCGAGTGCACATGCGCAACAAGGGCCCGGTTACTGGGAGAGTACGTCCCTCTCCCGGTTACCCTCGTACGCACCTTGAACTCCATTTAACCAAAAAAGAGGGCCCTTTCACTCGCGCCATTTGCCGATGTCATAGTGAATGTGCGGGGTGGCTACCAGCCCGAGGAAAGCGTGACTCCCTCCCTCGCACCGTTCCAAGCAAGCGGATATCCTGCCCCTGAAGTTCTAGGAGAGACCAGTGGCCCCTCCCCCTGGGCAACCTCATTCGTAAATGGTGCCGCCCCCTTAGGACCTTAAATTGCTGCTCACCGATTATGACCTTACCGCCTGACCAGTGCAATAAATACGACATTAAGAAACCTATGAAGGGAAAAAGGCCAAAGGAGAAAACAAGTAAATACGCATCACATATCAAATTATGCATCATACTCTAATATTGCCTGTTAAACGGGAAAAAAGGCCTAAGGAAGAAAATCACACACCTAAATACAACACTCAATATCTTCACCGATGATACTTACCAACGTACCAACTGAAATTCTGCTAACAGGGATTGTGGGAGGGGAAAAAGTTATCAGCCCCACAACGGGGATGAGGAGCGAGCCTGGGGAGCGCGGGAACAAGAGGGCACTTCCCGCACCCCACAGGCCTTTTAAACCCTAATGGTCCCGCCCCTTGACCCGGAACGACTCACATCACTTCTGGATCAATGGCGGGACCCATCAATCACAAAGGGGATAGGGGAGGGGCTGGGCCCAGCCATGCGTGCGTGGGGGCCGAGCGGCCCCCCTTTCCTAAATTCCTGTGGCTGTACAGTTGAAAACACGAAAACGACTTTAGTATGTTTATTGACGTATTGCAAAGCGTGATGTATTTATCCTGGCTGGTTCATCTCCATTGTTCTCCATTTCCCCATCCGCAGCTGACACAGTTAGCGCATCTTCCAAGGTTACCATGTAAAGGAGCCAGTCAGCTGGAAGATTTAGTGAACTATTCTTGTCTTCTTTCGTCGGGCTGGAAACAGCTGCTTTCTCTTCTCATCCATCCATCTGCAGAGCAGCAGAGAGCGAAGCCCCGCTCTGATGGATAGAGCTGTCCCGGTACTCTGCCTGTATTTATCCACCGCATCAGCGCATGGCACTACAATGGACAGCAACATATTGGCCGGTTCTTTTTGTGTTCAGAAAAGTCGCAAAAGTGGGGTTCTCCGGGCACCATTGTTAGGAATACAGCGGGGCTGCCGGCTCAGCCTCTCTTGCCAAATGTCGCACACAGCCTAACAAATGTGCAACTCCTCGTGACCTTCAACCACACAATGGCCTTTACGGCGCAGCATCTGGGTACCCTTTACACATTCCACTGGCATTGCTTTGTGTCTGTTTTCTTTGTTAAAGGAGTTGCTGGCGCATACATATTGTATCTTGTTTTGCCTCGGAGCAAGGCCTATGTTCGATGCAACCTGCTGCGCCTTCAGCTATTGGCTTTAGATATTGTCAATCACATCTTGGATCAGCCCACAACAACATTTAAGCCTCATTGTTTTCACGAAAACTATTTAGGGGGTTTCTTTCACCACCACTGGAATGGATCAGAGACAATTTTACATCTGAAGCCAGTCACCGAGCAGCCCAGTAGTAAGGGGAAGCATGCAATGGCAAAGGCTCTTGACAAATAGATGCTGCAGAATAAACGGATTGCTTTATTTTTTTTCCCAGCATTCTCAAGCTTTTTCAAAAGGTCTTTCGTTTTCTGCTTGATCTTAATTGCCAGAGCAAGGAGGGACTCTTTTCTAGCAACCAGGCAGCCACACTGCACAGTTAGAACATCAAACGTGACTGCGATTTCTAAAATTAGCCCCAAGTGGAGAAAAAAGCCACTAGGGCGAAAAGCCTCAAAGACAATCTTGTAGTTCTTGAGTGAAGAAAATTGATGCAGTAATAAATATCAAGGTTTCAGATCCACCCTGAGTCAGTGTGGAGAAAAAAACATCAAACGAAATTCAGGAATTCCGACACAAAGCAAGAGTCTTACTGATAAAAATTAGAGACAAAAAAAGGAACAGCAAGTGGGTGGTGGAAGCCCAAAAAATAGACTTCCAATGCTCTTTGATGCATCTATCTCCTGTACTGAATTCCTTATATATGATCTTTACAGGACGAGATGTCTGAGGAACTTGGACGGACTGGCGAACTAGAGGTAACTAGCATGAGTTGACCGCCATCCTAGACTGGCAAAAAAATGCTGCCCAGTATGGAAGGAGTAAGATACGCAAATTATTCCTAATCTCAGATTTACTGCCAGTGCTGAATTTGCCTTCCCATGCCCCGCACTGCCTAAATTTGTGGACCGTGAAGTCGAAAACACTGCAGGCTCCAATGAGCCGAGTGCTGGGGTACAACAGCGCTGGGAGTATGGCCATCCCCTTCCTAGTTCAGAGCTCCTCAAACTCCACTGCGTGAAAAACATCAACTCCACTGGGATGGCACTGGACATGAGTCCCAGGAGTAAGTGATCCAGCGGCCTATAGAAAATATATCATAAACAACGCTACCCAACTTCATAACCTATAAATAAAATTCTATACTAAATATGGACCCATTTATAAACCTGACATATTTTGGGCCTACTGAATCAGGTGGTCAGATTAAATCTATATACACATTATCTACAAACTATATACATATTTATACATCTGCAGAAAGAATATCATCATTAGAATAAAACTTGACCATTTAAACGACCACCATTGGCGACGTGATCTAGCTAATAGTAACCTACACTTCTGAATAACCAAGACCAGCTTGTTTGTCAAAAGTAAGATTTTATTTACTAAATTATGGTATATAAGTTGATAGTTTTATAAATGAATTTTATTTGCAATAAAGCAAGCATGATTGTAAAGAAATATAAGAAAAATATAATTTAAGCAAGTAAATCAAATTTAAAGTGAATATATAAAGTTTAGCATTTCTAAAACCTAATTCCCTAACTGAGCTAAATAGATAGAAATTATAGAAAAGTTCTTTGAGGATTCTTACGTGCTCCACGCAAAGTCCGTCAGCACTTCACCCTCATCGGAAAGTCAGAAAGCAGCAGCCAGCCCATCCCTAGGGGCATGACTTTTTATACCTTTCTATGCTAACTAAACTACGCAAAGGAAAGTTTTCAGAAATCTTCGACGTCCCATTGGCTGAGAGTGACAAGTGACATGTCACCCACTTTTCAAAATTTCCATAAAGTCATATTTCTTAGAGACCATTGTCCCTTCCGAGTGCAACCAGGAGCTTCCTGAGTTTGCAACAAATGTATTAAGTCATTCTCGCAGCGTCCATTGACTTTCAATTGACTTCCGCGGATGCCAAGTTAAGGACTGACAAAATGTTCTTTTTCGACCTTGGCCATGTCCGACATAATGATGACAGCACATTAGTTTTTGCTTTGTGAACGCAGTTTTTGACGAATAATTTATTTCAGAATAGGCGTCTCGTGACTTTTGCAGAATTACAAGTCAGCTCTTTTCTGCGACTCAAGTGACTAGGCCCAAAAACAGGCAACTTATGATTTCTAGTATAAAACAAACACAAGAAAAGTATTAATGTAAGAAATAATGTAGATTCTGTATCCACCCCAAGATTTACTAATTAATTAACCCACCCGATTAATCAAAATGTTACCTAGCCATTGCAAACAAATAAAGCAGCGTTTATATCTACCAGTCTCCGTTATTCCATGAGACTTAAATGCACCTAGAATAGTAGAAATGACATCACACAGACAAGGAAAAGCAAAACAAGCACATGCTTCTTTTAAGATTTGCAGCAGTTAGTAATGACAAAAACGAAAACAATAAATTATTTTATTATTTTGCACGAACAAAAAGATGCAACAATTATGCACGTTTATGAGCACACATGTTAGTCCCCCCATGTGTAAAGTTTAATCTAAGTTGTATTAGCACGACATATCACAAATCATTAATATTATTATTCATGTTATGGAAATGTGACTTAACGAGATTAAACAAAATTTTGTTTTCTATCTCGCTCCATCAACTCCCTCATCTGGTGATTAACAAATCACCACACCAGCACTCAAAATTTTGATAATTTAAATTTCTAAGAAATCGATTCAAATTCATTTGTATCAGTAAACCTAAAAGTCTGTTTCTGCAAAATCTTTGGAATTTACATAACGCTCTCCATGTAACTCCTGTAATTCAATTTCTCTTTCTTCTTCTTTTCTGAGTTTATAGATTCTTTTCTTTTCTTTCAACTGTTTCTTTCTTTTATGTAACAAACAACCTAATTTGGTCAAAATAAAAATGAATACTATTATAATCAAAGGTGCCAGAATCTTGCCAAGAATTGAACTTCCGATATTATGAAACCAGTTTTTAATTGCTTGAAACCTTTTTGAAAGTTTCCCTGTAAAATCATCTTCTTCTAAAGGAATTATCTCTGAATGCATTTGTGTAATATTCTTAATATACATTTCAATATTCTTACTTTCGTCAGGTATATATGTACAACAATGTTGCACATGTAAAATGCCACAGACTCCTCCCTCTTTTGCTAGGAGTATGTCTAAAGCAAGGCGATCTTGAATTACCATAGATCTAATTGCAATAACTTCAACATTTACTAATTGAAATCCATCAGCTGTGTCAGTTGATAATCTATCAACTATAGTGGACAATTTTCTGATTCTCCCTGCATTTAGGGTTATACCAACAAAAGGTATTACAGCTTGAAAAATATCTCCCAGAACTTCAGTAAAAGTTTCTCTTTTAACTCTATTTACATAATTATGAATTTTAAACAATCCTTCTGAATCTCTGTCAACATGAAACACTTTAGGAAAAACAATTCCCACATAACAAGTTCCATACCAGTGGTCTGGAAGGTTGTAGTAGGCTTTGTCACCACAAACAAAATAAATCCCAGGAAAGATAGGATCCTTTCCACCTTTAAATCCCCAACCTCCCAGAATCTGATAAGTATCTTCACAGTTACTTGCACCTACAAAATAATTATCAAAAAGTGTGTTATCTCTTCTAATGCAAAGCTTTCCACTAACTGGTTTGTCTATGTGAATTGCAATATTTTCAAGCATTTTGCCATTTAATTTCTCATCCTCTTTCTGCCAGAAGACTGACTTAGTCTGCTTGACTAATTCATTCCTCTTATAAATTGCTCTTCTCTCCTCAACCATGTTCAAAAATTTCTTTCCTTCAGCACTTAGTTTACATGTTAGATTATTCTTGTAAGCATACTCGTAAGTGAGTTCATTAGTAACAAGGAAAAATTCTCTCATTTGTTTTGCTTTCTTATGCTTATTTAAAGCATTATCAATCTTAATATTTGCCAAAATTTCATCATAATTTGAATAGTAATATTCTAAACGTCCAGTTTGATAAAATAAACTAGTTAATACACTACATGTTACATCATAAGTGAGAGGAAGCATATTATATGTTACTCCCTCAGAAACAGAAGCAGGTAACTTAACGCAGACGTAACAGTCTTTTGCATCCATTACCTTAACATATTCACTCAATAGCTTTGTGAATGTATTACTTGAAAAATCACCAATTGATTTATCTTGATGAATGTTAGGCTGATGATCAATAACTTTTGTAGACGTACTATGTTTAGTTTGGCTAACCAGAGCTTTGCTTGTTATGTTAACTTTGTGTAATTCTCTATTCATTTCTAAAGGAATAATTACAGCTAGAACTAACCAGAGCAGAACTAAAATGAGCAGACATACCAGAGTCATCTTACAGCATCTTTTAAAAACAGAACACTTTGAAGTGCTCTCCTTAACATAAGGCATTCTTGGTTAATTTTAGCCTCAAAAAAATAAAAATAAATTTTAAAATTTATATACACCCCCCTTTTAAAAATATTTTTTTTTTTTTTTTTTTTTTTTTAAAACCCTAAACAAGATTTCTTCGACCTTATGTCATACATAAGTTTTCTTCAACTAAACAGTTTTTTCTTCGACCTTGTGTCAACTAACAAATTTTCTTCAGCCTTTTGCCAATTTAATATTTCTGTACTTCAATCATTGTCACTAATTTCTTGGATTTCGTTTTCTTCTTCACTACTATCATATATGTCAATAACAGGTGGAATTACTAAGTAAGTCCACTCAGGAGACTTGTATTTTTGGTTTGGTCTTATTATTCTCTTCCCTTTTCTCGATATCACTTCAATTTTCCTTCCAACTCCAACTTCTTTTCCAGGACTCTTTTGACTACTGATTTCTTCAACTTGTTCCTTTGGTTTCTTGATCAATCTGACTCTCAATCTTCCACCTGGCCAGTAGTCTGCTTTTCTCACGTATTTCTTCTTTGGTTCAGAATTATTTGATTCTGACTTCCAAGTCCTTTTCTTTCTGTTTTCACTTTCACCTTCCACGTCACTTTCTTCAGTTTCGTAGTCTGAAATTTCAATTGACTCAGGAACTTCTCTATTCGGCAATTTCACTCCTTCAGGAATTTCACTTTGTCTTCCATCACTGGTACTCGGTAATTCGTTTTCCTCCTCTTCCTCAATTACCTCTAACTTCCCAGATTTCGGATATTTGTTCCTTACTTCAGAGTTTGTTCTCTGCCTTTCGATACTCTCCTGGTCTGAAACTTCTTTTTGTTCTGCTTCTTTGTCTTCAATGGAGACAACCGAATCCTCAGTTATCTTTCCTTTTAACAGATTCTCTTCACCTTCAGAATCTATTTCAATTATTTCCAAGTCTTTTCTTGTCAGATTTCCATTCACTGGCACATTCACTGGCACAGTTTCCAGATGTCGACTTTCTTGTCGATCTTCAGAATCTGGAATTATTTCACCTTCTGTTTTGCCTTCTGCTTCAGAATCAGAATCCTCTGTAGTATCACTTTCAACATCAGAACTCTCAGGAGTTGGTACTGGAATAGTATGACTAGGATGTATCCAACGTTTCAATCCTCTGCACTTTACAGCATTAGTAGTGATCAAGATTATCTGCCTAGGTTTCTGCCATCTAGGAGCTAGACAATTCCTTCTCCGATGCACTTTTGTTCTGACCCAATCGCCAGGTCTCAGATCATGTGTCAAAACCTTTTCATTTGATTGTGCTTCAGTTCCCACCTGATTAGACACAGAAGTTACCATATCAGATAACCTTTTACAGTAATCCAAAATTGCACTGTCATTTATGCTCAACAGTTTACCTACAGGTACAAAAGCTTGCCTCATAACTCTTCCCATTAAAATTTCATGAGGACTCAAACCTGTCTTTTTATCTGGTGTACTTCTTAATGACATCAAAACAAGTGGAAGAGCATCAGTCCACTTTATACCTGTTTCAAGACACATTTTTCCAATTCTGTTTTTAATTGTTCCATTTATTTGTTCAACTACTCCTGATGCCTCTGGTCTGTATGCACAGTGTATTTTCTGCTCAATGCTCAAAGCTTCGCAAATTAATTTCATCAGTTTGTTATCAAAATGGCTTCCTCCATCACTCTCAATAGTGACTGGAAAACCGTACCTTGGGATGATTTCTCTGAGCATTAGTTTTGCCACTGTAATTGAATCACAATGTCGTGTAGGGAAAGCCTCTACCCATCTTGAGAATAAACACACAATTACAAGCACATATTTCAAACAATTGTGTAAGGGCATTTCAATGAAATCCATTTGTAACCTGGTAAAGGGACCACCTTCTCGACCAATTATTCCTGTCCCCACCACTGATTTTCTGTTTGGATTCATTTGTTGGCATGACAAACACCTTTGACAAAAAGATTCAGCAATAGTTCTAAACTTGGTATTGAACCATGTTTCTCTGAAAAGTCTAACCATAGAATCTCTTCCTAGATGTGCTGGACCATGATATAATCTGGCCATGTCAGCAATCAAACAATTTGGTAAGACTACTCTGCCATCTTTGTAAACCCACACTCCATCTTCTTCACGTGGTCTACAATCTGATCTTAACCATAAGTCTTTTTCATCATCTTCTGCTTCATCTTGTAAATCTCTAATCTCATGCCATGTTTCTACAACAGTTGTTAGCATTAATGAATTTGAATCAGTTTCTTTACTCCTCTCCCGATTGTATGAATAATTTTTCCTTGCGCAGTATTTAGCTGTTTCATCTGCGAAGGCATTTCCCTTGGAAATATAATCAGTTCCTCTAGTGTGCGCTGCACATTTAACAATGGCGATTTCTTTTGGCAATTGTATTGCTTCAATCAATCTCCTAATGAAAACTGCATTTTTAATTGGTGATCCTGCTGATGTCATGTATCCTCTCTGTGACCAGAGTTGTCCATAATCATGCACAACTCCGTACCCATACTGACTATCAGTAATGATGGTAACTCTTATATCCTTTGATATTTCACATGCACGAATTAAAGCAATTAATTCAGCCACTTGTGCTGAACGAACTCCTTCAAGACATGATGCTTCTTCAATATCAACGACTGTACAAACTGAATATGAAGCTTTTAAGACACCTCCTTCGGATCTTAAGCATGACCCATCTACAAAGTAGACAAAATCCGATTCAGACAAAGGTCTGTCTTTGATGTCTTTTCTTGGTTTAGTGCAGAATTCCATGACATCTAAACATTCATGTTCTGTTTCAATGTCATCAACAATTTCAGAATCAGGCAGTAATGTAGAAGGATTCAGATTCAAACATCTTGAAATTGAAACATTATCTGCTCCCAGTATGATTTTCTCATACTTTGTCAATCTGCTACTTGTTAAGTGTTGAGTCTTACCTCTTGTCAGTAATATTTCAACTGAATGAGGCACAAAAACCTTCACTGGAAATCCCATTATGATCCCCTCACTTTGTTCGAGGCTGATACTTGTAGCTGCAACTGCTTTCAAACAACCTGGTAATGCTTTTGCAATTGGATCAAGAACTGCAGAGAAGTATGCAATAGGTTTCTTTAAATTTCCATGTCTCTGAATTAACACAGATAATGCACATCCTTCTCTCTCACTGCAATACAGTTCAAAATCTTTCTCATAATTTGGCATATCTAAAGCAGGAGCTTGGCATAAGCTCTTTTTCAGGTTCTCAAAAGATTCCATCTCAGCATCATTGAGAATAATTGGATCTTTTACATCTGACTTTGTCAGTCTTTGTAATGGTTTTGCAATTACTGAAAATCCGCTTATCCATTGTCGACAGTAACCAACCATTCCCAAGAACATTCTTACCTGTCTTTGTGTTCTTGGTGGTAACATTGCTTGAATCATTTTTATTCTCTCTATTGTTACTTGTCTTTTTCCCTTTGCAATTCTGTGACCAAGATATTTTACTTCTTGTTTGCAAAACTGTAGTTTTGCTGGGGACACTTTATGTCCTTCTTCTGCAAGGCGATTTAACAGAATTATTGTGTCTGTTACACAGTTTTCTCTTGTCTTTGCAGCTATTAACAAATCATCAATATACTGCACTAGCGTAGACCTACCAGGTAAGTCTAGGTCTTCTAATGATCTTTTTAACAGTTCGTTAAATATTGAAGGACTTTCTGTATAGCCCTGAGGGATTCTTGACCATCCGAGGGTCTTACCTTGGAATCTGAAAGCAAATATTTCATAACTATCTGGATGTAAGGGAACAGTAAAGAATGCATTGCAAAGGTCAATGACTGTATACCATTCAGCATCATGTGGAATCTGAAATAGAATTACTGCTGGATTTGGAACCACAGGACAACATGGAACGACAATTTGATTAACCTTTCTCAAATCTTGTACGATTCTAAATGTTCCGTTAGACTTTTTAACTCCCATAATCGGTGAATTACAAGAGCTACTCTCCATTTCTTTTAATACACCTTGCTTGATTAATTTTTCAATTATAGGTGTAATACCTTCAATTGTTTCTGTTTTCATTTTATATTGTGGAGTGTTTGGAAATTCTATTCCCTGTTTCAATGTAATTTTTACTGGATCTACGTTTTTCATCAGACCCATCTCATTTCCAGTAAAATCCCATATTTCAGATTTCACTGTTTCTTTTAATTCTTCAGGTAAGTCCTTTTCTTCAAATGCAGGAAACAATTTTGTTTCTTCTGCTTCTATCATCATCATTGTCATTCTGTATAAACCATCTTCCTCCATTGTTTGTAACTCAACTCTATCAGGAGAACAATATATTCTACAATTCATTTTGCATAGGATGTCTCTGCCTAATAGATTTACTGGACTACTATTACAAACCACAAATCTGTGTTTATCTCTGTAGTTTCCAATTTCAACTGGTACTGGATCAGTTAAGTCAGTTTTAATTTGTTGATTACTTACTCCAACAACTTGGATGGTATCCCCAGAGAGAGGTAGGTTTTCAATTTCCACTGATCTAACAGTAGAACGGGTAGCACCAGTGTCCACTAGAAAAGTGATGTCTACATCATTAACTTTCCCGTTTACAAAAGGACCAGACTGGTCAACCTCAAGAGTGGCTCCAACGACACACTCTTCCTCCTCTCTCGGGCACCGTCAGCAATAATCATCAGAATCGCTGTCTTGACTTTCTGTTAATAAGAATTGTTGTGAAGCATTTTGCATTTGAACCCTTTGCTGCTTTTGCTGTTTTTGTGGTTTTATTACCTGTTCACTTCCCTGAAATCCCACGTTTGGATTATATTTTTGAACTCCCCCACAATTCGGAAAAGGTGGTTGTGGCAATTGGTCTTGACGATTATTCACCTGTTGTTGTTGCTGTTGCTGTAACTGTCGCTGAATATTAAATTCGTTTAACCCCTGTTGCATCTGTAGCTGTCGCTGCAGGTCAACACCATTCTGCATCTGTGGATTTAATAAGGGATTCTTTAAGTTTTTAGGAGGATGAGGACACTCGTCTCTCCAATGTCCAATTTCGCCACAATTAAAACAAGGCAATCTTTGCTTTAACTCTTCAATCTTTGGGCTAAATTTCTTTGGGAAATTATTACTTTTAAACTTTCCTTGTATCTGGTTTGTATTT
The DNA here is from genome assembly GCF_964261635.1 of Lissotriton helveticus. Classification (NCBI taxonomy): domain Eukaryota; kingdom Metazoa; phylum Chordata; class Amphibia; order Caudata; family Salamandridae; genus Lissotriton; species Lissotriton helveticus. The sequence goes on along the minus strand of NC_136063.1, from coordinate 615,663,637 downwards.
CCAGTTTGAACAAAATTAGTGTTCTTATTTCCCATGCTGGCAATCTGTTGCTCAGCCACCTTTACCTGAGCCCACATGGCTTTCTCCTTCAGCTTCTTCTGTTTTACTTCTATTTCATCACTGCAATACTTAGCTTTTCTTAGAATATCATCTACAGATAGTGATTGCCATCCGACAATACTATTTCTGATCATTTCTCCAATTTCAGGTTTTAGTCCATAAACAAATCTATAGACAAAATGGCTCATGTCTTTTTCATCTAATTTTTCATAACCACTGTATTGTTTAAAGATTAACAGTAGTCTTTCATAAAAAGAATGAACTGATTCTTTTGTTTCCTGTTCTGTTCTTTCTATTTTAACCCAATCAACTTCTTTGGGTGGAATTTTGTTTTTCATCCAAACAATTACTTTTTCATAAAAATCCATTACAAGTGGATTTGGAGCACCTGTTTCTTTGATTCGCTCAGGTTCTGTTTTTGGCCAACTAATCGATATTTTACATTCTGTCCAAAGATCAGATGGAACAACAATGTCAAAAAATCCATCTAAATCAATCCACAGAACTTTTGACACTTTGATAAATCTATCGACTTGCCTGTACCACTCAACTGGTTTTTCCCTCAATTTTGGAAAGTCATTTGTAAATAACAGAATGTCCTGTCTCGACCAAGGGACATGAACATATCCTCCACCTGCAATTTCTCTCATTGGAAATTGTTTTGACAATTTTTCCAATCTTTCATCTTCCTTCTTTTTCGTCCATTTTACTCTCCATTTATTCAGTTCTCCTAGCTTTTTGATATAGACAATCAAATCTTTAATATGAACTATTCTTCCCATTGAGTTCAAACTCTCAATGTCACTTTCTGAAAAATCTAATCTGTAATGCTTTGCAAAATTCTTTTGTTTACTCACATCGATTTCAAGTTCTGCTGCTAGATCCTCTAGTTGATCATATTTGTTTTTCGTTTTCCACAGAATGCTTTTGCAAATAAACAGTAGTTCATCATCTCGATAGTAATTTAAACTATCTGGACCAATTGTTCCAATTATTAATTCTTCGATATTCGCTTTTAATTTGGCCACATCAAGTTTTGGTGTGGTTACCCTGACTTCAGGACTCCCTATATCTGATATAGCACCCATTGGTGTTTTTGGAGATAAATCCTCATTAAAGGTTAAATCAGGCATTCTCGATTTAGAAGTGTTTATTTCAGATAAATCTGAATAAAATTTTTCAGCAGCCTTTTGAATTTCTGTATTTAAAGGAATAGTTAATCCAGCTTTGTTTGTTTCTCTTTGATCAAATACGGGCTGAACAGGACCAATTGTTACTGGAACTGTCACGGCTTCCATGCCTTTTGTCATTCTTTTTATTAATTCTTCTTTTGATCTTATATATTCATTATAATCAACATCTTCAACATTTCTTGCCTCTCTTGAATAATCTTTTGGAGGTTCTCTTGCTCTTGGAGCCATTGTAAAATGTCTACCTTCATTTCGAGCATTCTCGAATTCTGGTCTTCTAGGAGTTTCAATGATTTCACAATTATTTGGATAAAGTTTAGGAGCTTCATTAATTGGAGGTGCACTCGGTGAAGTTTCAGTAGAAACCACCGGAGTAGACCAAGATCTAGGAGGTCTCAAAGGCTGATTCTTTCTAGCAGTTGTATATATTTCTTCCATAACTGCATCCTCAGATTCACTTTCCATAGATTTCCCTGTAGGAGAACCCATTACCATTTCATGAATTAAATACAATCCTTCACTCATGTTTCCCTGTCTCCACATTCGCAATCTATCTTCATGAGTTTCTCTTTTCCAAGATGGATTTTTAGAAGGTCTTTTAATTCCACTAGCTTCTCTTTGTAACTGATACATCTCGTCTTCCCACTCAACTAAAGCTTCAAATTGAGTTGGTCTCGGTTTTGGAACAAGAGCATTCATTTTCTCTCGTAAATTTCTTAAGACTTTTACATTAAATGAACCATCATCAGGCCAAGTTAAAACACCGTCGTTCTTAGTATATCGTTTCCAACTATCGAACCATAAGACAGTATGATATCCATATTCACCTTCCATATACGCTGCAGGTGTTTTATACTTATGAAGTAGTTTACCACCTCGCGTTTCGATTTTCTTGTCAGGTGAAAATAAATTCTTAAACTTCTGAAATAATGTTGGCTTTTTCTCAACATGTTTAAAATGATAACTCATTTTTAAGAGTTAAATCTAATTCACAAAATCGTTCGTAAAATATTTCCGGGATGTTCCGTAAAACAACCAATCCGTGCGCGAAACACACCAACAAGCCAATGACAGTTGAGCTACGTCACTTTTCTGCTCAACCAATAAATTTAGAGTTTTTCCGAAGGACCAATCAGCTCACAGGCCGTCAGAGACTCAAGAGCCAATCAGAATATAGCTTGTGACGTAGGTCACCCAATCCCAGCGCGGCTCTGTGACGTACACAGCAGCTGCGGTTTCTCGTTTCTCACTCCTGGCGCTTACCCCTCCTTCACAAAATCTTTTCACAGCGCCATTTTAAGGACACTTTTCAGTGTAAATTAATTCTTAACAATGACTATAAAGACAACATCTGTTCGTTTCACTATTTAGGATAGTTTACATACATTCAAGTATCCACACTTCGGAATAGACGGCGCTATTCACACTAAGGATAATATTCAATTGTCAGTAGAGTAACCTTACCCCACCCTTCTAACACGTATAATTATGAACTCGCTTTGCTCTGAACCCACCGCGAAGTGAAAGTTCTAAGAGTTCCACTTGAACATAAAATACAATTCAAACTCGCACTTTCACACTGAAATTTCCCTAATTTCAAACATACATGAAATCCGTACAGGACTCTCACCTGTTTATAGAAATCATGCACCGTTAGCAAAATAACGACGTTATCCGTACAGGGCTCTCACCTGTTTATAGATATGAAACATGTACCCGTACAGGACTCTAACCTGTTTATAGATATTCATGCACCGACGCTAATTTACCCTTCACTCAAGCTCGGATATAACTAATACTCTCATCACTGTGAGTTTTATGGAAGGCGCTTTGTCCCTATTCTCATGCTGCTTTAATTTCTTAGAAAACCCTCACTTTACAAGATTCAGACCTAGCCCTAAAACTGTGCTGCTCGGCGACAACACTATGGTACACGGCGATACCTCTTGTGATACTCGGCGATATCACTACAAACAGAACAGATGGCTTGCGTGACTAATTTCTCGCCACACAATCTATACCGGTATAGCTTACAGATAGCACGAAAAACGAACTTAACATGTGTTAAAACATCGATCCTATTTCCATACCATAACACTTTAGTAACCCTTAGCAACCAACATATTACCTTGGTTACCCTTAGCAACCATCAATTTCTGCTACCAGAGAATTGATCCAGCGGCCTATAGAAAATATATCATAAACAACGCTACCCAACTTCATAACCTATAAATAAAATTCTATACTAAATATGGACCCATTTATAAACCTGACATATTTTGGGCCTACTGAATCAGGTGGTCAGATTAAATCTATATACACATTATCTACAAACTATATACATATTTATACATCTGCAGAAAGAATATCATCATTAGAATAAAACTTGACCATTTAAACGACCACCATTGGCGACGTGATCTAGCTAATAGTAACCTACACTTCTGAATAACCAAGACCAGCTTGTTTGTCAAAAGTAAGATTTTATTTACTAAATTATGGTATATAAGTTGATAGTTTTATAAATGAATTTTATTTGCAATAAAGCAAGCATGATTGTAAAGAAATATAAGAAAAATATAATTTAAGCAAGTAAATCAAATTTAAAGTGAATATATAAAGTTTAGCATTTCTAAAACCTAATTCCCTAACTGAGCTAAATAGATAGAAATTATAGAAAAGTTCTTTGAGGATTCTTACGTGCTCCACGCAAAGTCCGTCAGCACTTCACCCTCATCGGAAAGTCAGAAAGCAGCAGCCAGCCCATCCCTAGGGGCATGACTTTTTATACCTTTCTATGCTAACTAAACTACGCAAAGGAAAGTTTTCAGAAATCTTCGACGTCCCATTGGCTGAGAGTGACAAGTGACATGTCACCCACTTTTCAAAATTTCCATAAAGTCATATTTCTTAGAGACCATTGTCCCTTCCGAGTGCAACCAGGAGCTTCCTGAGTTTGCAACAAATGTATTAAGTCATTCTCGCAGCGTCCATTGACTTTCAATTGACTTCCGCGGATGCCAAGTTAAGGACTGACAAAATGTTCTTTTTCGACCTTGGCCATGTCCGACATAATGATGACAGCACATTAGTTTTTGCTTTGTGAACGCAGTTTTTGACGAATAATTTATTTCAGAATAGGCGTCTCGTGACTTTTGCAGAATTACAAGTCAGCTCTTTTCTGCGACTCAAGTGACTAGGCCCAAAAACAGGCAACTTATGATTTCTAGTATAAAACAAACACAAGAAAAGTATTAATGTAAGAAATAATGTAGATTCTGTATCCACCCCAAGATTTACTAATTAATTAACCCACCCGATTAATCAAAATGTTACCTAGCCATTGCAAACAAATAAAGCAGCGTTTATATCTACCAGTCTCCGTTATTCCATGAGACTTAAATGCACCTAGAATAGTAGAAATGACATCACACAGACAAGGAAAAGCAAAACAAGCACATGCTTCTTTTAAGATTTGCAGCAGTTAGTAATGACAAAAACGAAAACAATAAATTATTTTATTATTTTGCACGAACAAAAAGATGCAACAATTATGCACGTTTATGAGCACACATGTTAGTCCCCCCATGTGTAAAGTTTAATCTAAGTTGTATTAGCACGACATATCACAAATCATTAATATTATTATTCATGTTATGGAAATGTGACTTAACGAGATTAAACAAAATTTTGTTTTCTATCTCGCTCCATCATAAGCACCACAAAAGAAGACAGCAGGAATGTCCTGTTGAAAATGCTGGACCTGAGGTAGCGAGCCAGTGCCGCCAAGGGAGATACGACCAGTCATAACAAGCGTTCATTTTTCAGATGTTTTTGTCAACACCGCTCACTCGCTATTTGTTAACATGGTGGCCATTTTAGACCAGTACAGACAATAGGGAGTGGCTGGTCGTGGCAGCAGACTGGTTACTCCTTTTAACTGACACCCAGTGCCTGGTTGTAGCTGTTGTGACAAACTCCTACCACAATACAGTTCAATCCACAGCAGCTGGAATGCTTCAGTAAGAGAGCACACGGGGTAGTGCACGCAATCTGAGACAGTGGGCACCCAGTCTCTGTACCAAAATCCTTTTGCAGAAAAACAACTTGTGGGAGGTGCTCAGGATCACCATAAAAGAAGCAGAGTTTGTTCTTACTGGTGTGGTGGCTAGAATGAGGGGCGGCGACTGGACAGAACCTCTAAACAGAGTCACATGTAGCTTTGTTACCTAAAATGAATGAACAATGCACTTCTGCTAGAGCTTGTAATTCACAGAAAAGCGTCCTAACTGTGAATTATTTCCTGTAGTTCACAGTGAGTGTATGTGAAATATGAACTTTGAAACCACTGACAAACATTTTACCATGCAATTGTATTTATCGTTAACATTGTATTGTAAATGTATATTACAAGGTTATGTCCTCCATTGAATGTTTGTCAGTGGTTTCAAAGCGTGAATGTCACAGAAAAGAGGTGAAACTGTAAATTATTTCCTGAAATTCAGTGTTGAATTAATTGGGGTATTTAGCTTCCCTAAATAAACAACTTAAACACAGCAACCCCTCCTGCTTTCAGTGCTGGTGAAGACAGTGTTGTCACAATGACAGAGCGTTTGGTAAAACATTAATCAGCACAACTGCCTAGCTCCCCTTGCAGGCCCAGCTTTGATTCAAACGTCTAGCAATGAATCCTCCCCCAGTTAGTGAAAATAAACAGTGTAGCACAGAACATATTGCACTTTATTTTCTTTCTTTATATATGTCAAGTTAAACCTACTCTTTAGTGTCAATACACTTTAAAAAACTCGTTATAGATTGAATGATTTTTCTTTCCTTATAGTGCACCTTGCGTTTTAGATTTGATTAATAATAATACATGTTGGTGCATAAAACACATATTCCCCAAAAAACATACATTTCTTAAAACTGTGACAGACACACCTTCAGTCTCAGGAAAACAATGTATAGTAAATAGGAGAAGATCAAAAGTTCTAAACCTTTCTATAGAATACTAAAATGAATTAATAAATACTGTAACATACAAAAATACAAAATAATTATCATATATTATGGTCTTATGTTGCCATCTCAGGATTAGATGACGTTTATAAACCATTCGGTCTTCGGATTCGTGATTTGTAAACGTCACAAGAACCCCTCAATGGCAATATAATCCCATATTACAGTTACCTGTTATGTATTCTCTATATATACCTATGGCCACACCACAAAGAGTATGTTGTGGAAATCATTAAGGGACTTAGGGACATGGCCCCAGTGACCTGTAATGGAATTATTATTTTACGGAGACAGAGTATGTATACCCTAAACCCCAAGAGATGTGGGTGGGACCCAAAGGGACTCCGCCCTTGATTGGCTGGTGACAATATGAACAACATGCTGTGACATCCATTACAGGACTCAGAGACATGATCCCCATTGAAATGCAATGCAGTGAAAGCCTTTTTTTGAGGGTCACACAAAGGAACACATATGAAAGGTGATAACAGATTTTAGTCACAATGTAAATCATGTGTTGATGGTACCATACTAATTTGAGAAATTATGGTGTGTTCTAAGATGATGTTACCGAGTGAAAAATGATAATCCTCTGCTAGGATTGAAGAACCATGTTTGAGAGAAGGTTTGAGAGAAGACGTCATTCTCTCATGACTTTATCATACATGTGATGAAAGGTGCTCCAAAGCCTAACATGAGAACACATTTCCTATAATTTCACATACCTTATCACTCACAAAATGTTAAATGATAACATGTATGATATCACTTATTCGATTTAAAGAACAACATGTTGAAATTACTAATGAGTACTGTGGGGGTACAAGTTATAGTTAAATGACTAAACTATAACTGGTGTATTTCAGTGTTTTTGAGTTTTTTAATGTTAACTCGTCTCATTTCAACATCCAACTATAACTATACTTTAAGCTTTGTTGTTTTCAGTGAATATAGATATGTATAAATATACACATATGACGATAAATCATAATTACTAGCAATTGTCCTGTGATGTATTCATTCATATTAATTTTGTGTCCAGAGGGTTATGAAGCAGTGGGTCACATGTTTCATATATATTCTAGTGTCCCTGCACAAGCTGCATACCTCTGATAAACTCCTTTGTCAGAATGTCACTCAAGCTAATTCATTGTATGTCCCATGTCCCTGGCACATTTCCCATACATTTTACAAATGCTATACGCTCTGTATCTCTTAAACATGCAACATCTACGCACAAGTCCATACCATACGAACCATGTCCCTAACCATAAACTTGACATGCCCTTCTGTTTTTAACAATAGTCCTGAATATTGGATACAAATTATGTTTCTAGACGTATGCTCATGTACCTGGCAAGTGGGCCATTTCCTTGTCTCTAAACCTGTGTCCCTGAAATCTGCATGGTGTTCCCTGGGGCAGGTGGCTGGTTTCTTTCACGGTCTGTACAGATGCTCTTCTATACTCTGTTACTCACATCCCATGTGCTGGCCTTATTACACCTGTCCCAGACACACCTCTCTAAAGCTAACACACACAGGGCATAAGTACAAGCACCTATCGCTACCACAACCTCACTTACTTTTTACGACGTTGTGGTGGCGATAGGGGCATTGCCTTATTTATTATATGACAGCGTTAAGCCACTCAATGTGCCTTAACACTGCCTTGTAAATAAGGCCCCCTTTCACGCTATGCTTAGCGTGAAAGGGGTGGGCAGTGAGAGTTGCGGTGGGCGTTCAACCGCAACATCCATTGATTTTGACGCTGGCCCCTATGTACAAGAGCAGCGTAAATAGGAGGCAGCGCCAAAATTAAGACCAGGGAAAACCTGGACTTAAATTGGCGAAATTAGGAGAAATGCATTATTTTTCCTTGTTTTTGCTTTTTCCATGTGTGTTGCCTTGTGCAGTACACATGGAGAAAGCAAAATGCCTTGGATTGTTTATGTACAGGAAGGTTCCTCTTCCTGTACGCAAACAATCGCTAAAATAAATGCAATTTTTATACTTCCATATGTGCTGCATTAAACAGCACACATATAAGTGACAAAATCGTATTTAAAGATTTTTTATGTACAGGAAGGGTGACCATCCTGTACATACACAATCTTTCCCCTTCACGCAGGCACCCTTTCACTATGGTGCAAGGGTGCCTGTGCTGACGCTACACTGCTAAGTGTAGTCCCAGCGCAGAGGGAAACAAAAGGCTGAACCATATCATTGTAAATATGGTGCAGCCTTGCGTTTTTGAAGTGGCAGAGTGTGGTGTTAAGCCATGACATCTAACGCTTCACTCCGCCTCTCCCTTGAACATATCCCCCACAGTTCCTTGCTACAGGCTTTTATGTCCACTACACATACTTCTCACACACACGCACTGAATCCATATCTAGAAACATTTGCCTCAAATCTCCTCCGGGTCTTTGGTAGTGTTGTAGTACACGTGGCCATTGCCTAGTGTCTGCTGGTACCTGCACTGCCTTCACTGACACTCACACTTTCTCTTGTGGAAATCAGAATAATAATCCTCTGAGGTAAACTGAGTAAACTGAATATGGGGCACACTAGAAAATGTACTTTTATCTTATACCACCCAAGTCAACAGGGTCTGACTAGGGCAAAAAATAGGACTGAGTTTCAAAATAAAAGAGGCCCCATTCGCAAACCAGATCGCTAAACAAGTGGCCCACATTTGCAAATCCGCCATTTTTGAACGTATTAGGACAAGCTGTATATGGGTTTTGCAAGCAACGAAAGGCTGCATGGATTTTAGCATACTGCAGGCAATATTTGTGGTAATATCCAGGCGATCAGCAGTAAACACGGCCCACCTGGCTGGCCAAAAAAAACAAGCGACAATCTGCTACAAAACCGGCCCACACACTGATCTGTGAGACCAGCCCTTCTGCACCGTCTGATTGCGGCAGAGGGTCACCTCGGAGGGCGGCCACCATTAGTTTAATTTAGGTGCCTCCCCATCCACGTCTTGGGGCTCCGGGAGGAGTCCCCTTACAGAGGCGCGCTGGACACGTCATGTCCGGAGCGCCATGAGATGGGGAGGGGTATTTAGCCCGCCCCTTCCGTAAAATAACCCACCGTAATTTGCATACTGTTGTATGTAATAAACCTGCAGCCATAATTTTCTCCAAACAAAATGTTGTGTGGTGTATTTATTTATGCATGCCTTTTCTACTTTGGTGCGGGTGGGGATCATCCTGCGCCTATAAAGGAACTATGCCTTATAAGCCCGTCTGGCCATGCTCTTCAATAGTTCAAGGAACTTTTAAACTGTAAATCACTTTCTCTCAAGTATTTCAACGTCATGAATTTTGACATAATACTTTTAATCCCTGACAATGCAGCATTGCAGTTCAAAATATAGGTAATCTTATTAACAGGTCCATTCCAATGTGTAACTCGATACCCTGGGCCTTCATTGAACTCGGTATGAAATATGATAATATTTTACACAACTACTCTTTTGACCGTGTGTATAATATGTTCATTTTCTAGATTGTTTTGGACGTCTTGTATATTTTATAGGGCGAATCGTATATTGCAGTGGAATAAATGTTGAATCGATTCTAACACTGGGATGAATCAAAGGGCACTGTCCGTAAAGATAGTACCCTAAACGGTAAAGTTAAGTTCCCTAAACTCCTTTAAAAGCAACTCCCATAGTGACCTTCGTATCATGTTAATCACAGAGGTACAGCAGGTCAGAAATGCCTCCCAACAAAAACCTAATCTCAGTGCATTCGCCCTCCCTGGCATCCAGGCGCCTCTTCACTGACACCACTGTTCCTATATAGAGTAGGGAGCTTTTGAGATCCTTCCAGCTTTAGTGTGCAGATTGAAACTGAGTGAATTAAGAGCTCTCATTAGTATTCACTCACTTTTTGACAGATTTTGCTCTTCTTCCGAGTCTCTGGACCCTGGGTTCTTCAAATGTTCCCCTAGAGCTTGGGAGCAGGGTTCAAAAAATGCATCCGTCCCTGGCACCCCGCCTGTAAATGTAAAGAAATGTAAATGTAAATCCAGTATTTGTAAAGCGCACAGCTACCCGGAGGCATCCCGGCGCTGGGGGCCGTTGGGAAGATTAAGCGAACTATTGCCCAGAGTCACATGGTGCTGGGCAGACCCCTGCCCCTGGAACCGGGGATCGAACCATGAGCCCCAGCGTCCAGTGTCAGTCGCCCTGGCTGCGGCTCCACACCTCTTCCTGTGCTCGTGTGCCATGTCTCATTCAATGCTCACGTCTCATTCAAAGGATTAATTCTGCACAATTAGCTGAAGAACCAGAGGGACTACAATGCTGCTGCTCAAGGATTCTTTGGATTATATAACTGATGCACACACTAATCAGATAAATATGGAGGAGACACAGAGACCTCATAGACCATACTGCTGTCCTACTGCAGAATGCTTGCCGTCAGCCGCCCTCACTAATGCTATACAGAGTCTAAGCCCAACAGGGTTTCAGTACAACTGGGACTCCACCACAGGCCAAATTTCTGGCCACCCTCACATGATCAGCACTCCATGCAGTTGCCTATGGACAGAACTCAGTGCTTCCTGACTGTTGTCATGTCAATTGGCCCCATGGCACCTGAGGATGAGTGGGCAGAGTGGAGATCATATTGCAGAGCTTCATCTATCAAGAATCACTTCCTGTTGCTAGGTGAGTAACAAAGGCACCTACAGCTCCGCAGTGTGGGGGCCTGGAGCCCCAGGGGCCCCCTCAGCACAATACCCTGGCCGAAGAGCTCCTAAGTAAGTACAGAGGGCCCCCTTCTGTGTACTTTGCAGAGGGGCCCCCTCAAGTTTCGTTACAGCACTGCCTGTTGCCTTACTGGTTCCAGGCATGGCAGGATGAGTACATCAGAGGAGCTATGCTGTGCATGGACCCTTACAGGCTCTGCTTTTCTCCTTCCTTTTAGGTTTCGGCTCTAGACTACGCGAATGCACTGTCTCAAACTAAGACATGCTGTGCCTACATCTGAGCTTACAGCCCACCCCCAAGCTTCCCATTTGCAGGCACCATTGTCGCTCCATTTTTCGTTCTCCCCATTTGTGAAGGGCATGCATATGTCATGCCTCTTCTGGTGTTAAGCCCTCCCCGAGTGCAGCATTCCCCTACTTTAAACCTATACAACAGCAAATGTTATCCACTGTCTTGGGGCAATTTTATTATTTTTTAAAATGGGTGATTTGTTTCGTCACACATTAGGATCGCTGTTGTTTTAATTAGCAGGGATTGGATTATTTTTCCTAAAGCCTGTGCCGTTCCTGTTTGTCCCATGGCAACCCCTCCCCAAGATATTTGGAGTGTCTCATTGGGCAGGTTAAAGAGATGAAACACAGCGAGAATGCAAGTTAACTTTACGTATGATGTGTGTAACTTGTATATAGCGCACACCAAAGCGTGCATTTTCTCTTGGCGAATAATAATCGTTTTCAACTTGCATGTTAGTGGTACTCTTTTAGGTATCGCCTAGCGTTGCAGCGCGCATGAGCTGCAAGCTCTGTGAGGCATATTTCAGTAGGGTATGTTTTTTAGAAGTGGAGTGGAAGCCCTGCCCATCTTTTTCATTGGCTGGTGTCATTGTCTTTGGTAAATGCTGGATTCCCATTGATAATGAGGCTTCTTAGTCCCTCCTTGTCACCTTTTGTGACTGCTCATCAGGACTGGATCTTTTATGTGTGGCTTTACACTGTCTCCTTCATTAGTCTGTAAACACTTTTTTTTGCTTCTTGGCATTTGGAATTCTTTTAAACACGCTCCCTGCACGTAAAGCTGCATAGACACTTCCGCCTTTTTTATTTCTTCTGTTATTGTGTTTTGTTCATCAGCATGGTGCCCTTCTTGGGCAGCCATGCGCATAACTTTAATTAGCAGAGGCACTGCGCTATATGTTGTAGCACAGCGCCCGCTTTTGTCTTTTGTTTTTATTATTTCTTCTGTTATTGTTTTTTGTTTATCAGCATGGCGCCCTTCACGGGCTGCCATGCATATATCTTTAATAGACACAGGCGCTGCGCTATATGTTTTAGTAGGACGACACCCGCTTTTGTATTTCTTTAGCAAGGATATAGACACAGGTAGGAGCGCAATAGCCATATTAAGCTTTTAGTGGCGAAGCAGCCAGAGAGCTGCGTGATCCTGGCTGAAGGAGACTGCTATCCCAGGCCACTGCTGCTGTGGTTACTTATTTGTGCTGCACAGCTGCTGCTTCAGGGACTGGAGGAGGCGGCGGCAGCAGCAGGGAGAAGCAGCGGCAATACCTGGCCAGAACTGAATTGGCAATTGCTGGACTGGAGGATCCCTGGCTGAAAATGGAGGTGTATGCCAGCGGTTGAGAGGTGGGTATTTAAATTTAGTTCACATGGCTGTGGGGAGGGCAGTTTTGATGCCCTCGAGCTCCTGCTGCTACCAACAAGTTGCGTGTGTGTCATCCTACTGGCCTGTCTCACAGCTCGCAGATATGTAGTGTATACAAACCAGCCATAACACTACTTATAATTTACTACATTGATGGTGCCCCCAGGGAGTCACATGGACTTGCGTTTTTCCTAGTTTTATGAATGGTGCAGGAACACACAATCACATTCCTTTTGTGGACAGAGGGAAAATAAGTGATGCACCCAGAATGTCGAGCTGACACTGGCACGTCACAACCAATAACTCTACTGTGGTCAATATATGTGTGTTCACGTGCCAATGCTAGGAACATCAGGGAGGTCCACGGTGGGGCTCTGTTTAGAAACGAAAGCACCCTTACTTCTGTCATAGATCAGTTTGAGGTCATCTGCACTCCTACAAAACAAGGCTGTATGCTAATTATCTAATGCACAGGGAGTCAAAACTTCCTCAATCAAGAAGCGCCTAGGAGTGGTTCAATGTGTAGCGCTGCAAAATAGCGATAGAAAAGGTGATAAACTGTTAGCGTGCTTGTCTGCCTTGGTATCTTCACATATGTTAGGAGGCCAAATAAAAGATCACGCGCGCTGCTCTAAACACCACGCACAGTGACATAAGAACACTTGAAAGTGTCTGCATTGATTTACTCTGTCACGTATGCACTAGTCCAGTCATTCCCTCGCTCTTTCATTCACTAGTTTATCACTCACTCACCAATTGGCTCAACCATTCACACGCCCAGCGGCTCCCTCATCACGTCATTCCCACGGTCATCTTTTTGTTTACTCCGCTTTTTGATTTGGTTGGGCTTTGTTAGACAGTAATATCTATGCCTAAAGAGTGATACATTAGTCCACGTTATGGGCTAATTTGATGCGATTCTAATGAATGTGACTTTTCCTTTATGTTGGTCCTCGCGTTTATCCCTCCCGTCCCAGTTCCTTCGGCCTATTTTGACTCCACTTGGTACAATAAACTCCTCTGGCCATTAAGGTCAGGTGATAGTTTTGCTCAGCAGGGTAAGCACCTGCTGCAGTGATCCACATGTCATCCTCATCTTTGAATACTACTGGTAGCCTATTTATAGGCACTCTCGCCGATTAATGCATATGGGTGTGGCTCACGGAGGCTCACGGTGTCTTAGGAAACTATGTGCAGAATTTTAAAGTATTAATGGTCTTTACATAGTAGCAGTCTTTAGAGGTACACAATATGAAATCCTCATGAGTTAATTAGGTGAGGTGTTAAGCACTCGACTGACATAGACACTATTAATTGTGGAGAAACCTTTTGGGAACTGGTGCATTCACATATGTGTACGAGTCACAGACAACCTAAACACTCGAGAATCTTCTGGCAAAACACCTACGATAGGTTCAGCTGTTCGGAAAAGAGAGCTATTTCTTGCGTTATATCGACGTAAGACGACCCCAACTTACATAACAAAGTTAGCCTTTATGTTAGGATACCTGACAGATTCAGCTGGCATTAAATAGCAGAGTTATCCCTCGAGTTACTCAGGGTTCTTGCAAGCTCGGTATTTAGACAGTGAATGCATTCTGCAGGGTACAAGAATCATAGAAGTGTCAGGATAGCTGCACCTAAGGTTACACAGATGTTACAGGTGCCAGCATCAGATCGTGCAGAGCTACTGGTGTCAGCCAGACTGCATACATTTTAAAGGGCTGTACAGCTGTCCTACAGGTTACACAGACTTCACAGAGGTCATTTAACAGAGCTGCTCCTTGGCTAGTACGCATCCCACAGCCTTTGGCAGTGGGACATTCCTTCTGGTTACTGTTACACAAGTTATTTCGGTGTTTGGCAACACAACTGTGACTCACTTTAAATAGATCTAACAGGTGCCAGCGACCATAGCAGCATCTCAGGCTACAGAGATCTTACTGGTGTGAACCTGCATAGCTGCTTTTTACATTTTGCATATTGCACAGACTCAGGCATTGGACTGTAGCGCTAATCTTCAAGCTATACAGCTCTTCCAGGCGTCAGTGAGCACAGCTAAGACTCTGGTGTACAGATCTAATAAACTCTGACCTTTGTCTCTGTTTTTATCCCACACGGTCGTCCAGGTGCGACTGAGCACAGCTAAGACTGGGGTACAGATCTAACAAGGTCTGCCCTTTGTCTGTGTTTTATCCTTTATTATAACCAGATCGTACAGGTGTCAATCAGCATCGCTAAGACTGGGTTACAGATCTAACAAGGTCTGCCCTTTGTCTGTGTTTTTATCTTGTATGGAACCCAGATCTTACAGGTGTCAGTCAGCACAGCTAAGACGGGGGTACAGATCTAACAAGCTCTGCCCTTTGTCTGTGTTTTTATCCTTTATGGTACCCAGATCTTACAGGTGTCAGTCAGCACAGCTAAGACTGGGGTACAGATCTGAGTAGCTCTGGCGAGCAAGTGAGCACAGCTAAGGCGCTGGTGTACAGTTGCTGCACCCTTTCAGTTAAGCTGTTTGAAAGGTGTCAGTCCGCACAGATGCGGCGTGGTTATAAGATACAGGCTCAGTCACTGAACAGTAAAGCTGCCCATCACGTCACACAGATCTGAGAGGTGTCGGTTAACATATTTTGCAGTTCATGCAGTTGTCTGCCTTTGTTTTAACATATTTAATGAGCATGGGTTATGCTTGAGAATGCCACTGGCTCCCTCTGTACTCCCTTACATGGCACGTACTATATACCTTGTTTAATATAAGCGTCACTACTCTGGCACCAGCCTCGCCGATAGAGGGGCAGTGCTTTTATAATGGAGTTCGTCTTTCAAGGAATCCTCTACCGTGCCCATCTGCTGTTTATCGAGTTAGGTGACATTAAACATCAGCTCCAAGACGCCCCTCGAGGTATGCAGTTGCTACATCTGGCGGGGGACTCCTTTTTATCGCAGCTGGAGCAAACTTTTTCTCACACTCTGCTGGCATACGTTGCTCTGCAAGGCATGCTGTATTCAGGTAGGGACTTGCAGCTCTGCTCTTATTGGTCAATAGGCTTAGTAGTCACTCCTTATTACCGCCTCGTCTCATTTTGTAACCTCCCATGGCGACACCCCGTTATGTGTGTTGATTTTAATTACAGCCTCCAAGCACTATTTTTTCCAATAGCTTTGTCGTGCCCGCTTTTGCAGACAGACCAAGCTCTCTCCTAAAGGTTAAAAAAAAAAAAAATCTAGCACGGGAGCTAAAATGCATTTGCAATGCAATAGGTCTTGCATTTGTGAGAGTTTAAGCTATATGCATTGTAAATGACAATGCCTTTTCTTTATCTGTTTTAAAAACAACACATAAATAAAAGGCATTGTCCTTTACAATGCCAATAGATCAAACTCTTGTATATGCGAGACCTATTGCATTGCAAATGCTTGTTCTGTCTTGGAGGGAAAAGCTGGAGACATTTGTGCTGTGCAGAGTTTTTAATGTTTGTGTGTTTAGCGATGAAAAATAAATGTTTAATGTTCAGTAATTTCTTATTGTATCCATTTCACGTATCTGCTCATGTGTTATAATTGATTCAAGTTCATCTTTTCATATGGTTTAAAAACTAAAATGTTGTGCCGTTTGCTTGTAAGTTACCCCGAGACAGAAAGCCGACCACTTGCAGGGCAGTCTGTTATCACGCACTCTTATGGTTTACGTAAAATTAGTTTTTAAAATTGAACCACAGTTGGCATAACAGCAGTTGTAGTGGTTAGCTTTAAATGCTCAGGCCGTTGTTAATAAAAACGCGAGACTGCATGAATGTCTGTTACAAAGTACGGTATATAGTCTTTTGAATTAGAATTGTGTTTTTTATGTTACGCTGTGATGGGGCTGTTTTCGTTGCAAATTGAACCTGAAAACTGGGGAAAGAATATGTAGTTTAGAACTGTCTGCAATTTTAACAAGTAAATGTATGACATGCAACACAAGCAAAGGCTGATCGCTTTGTAGAGGTTAGTCAAGTTAATAGCCCCCATCCCGAAACTAGAGCGCAATGCTAATGTTTTTGGGGCATGTGATATAAACCTGCAATATGCTTGTTTTAATTTGAACGGCGTTATACTCTCGCCATTTTGACGTGCAGAAATTTGGTGAGACCATTTTTATGACTGCAATCAGTTACAAAGGATCATTTGCTCATACATTTGTTAATACTCCTTGTGGAGACTGGTTTAAGGTGCCAAATGAATTATTAAGGCAATAAGAATGGTGTTTAGTTAAGCGAACCGGGTAACTGAATAACAGGCTAGGACTTCCGTGTTTAGCTGCACATGTTGATGACACATTGGAAGTATGAGCCTCTTGCCTGTACACTACATGTCCAGTTTCATGTATGTGTCCTAGATCGAAGTAGTTGATCTAAGCCATGGGTACTCACAAACATTTCCCCTAGGGGCCGCAAAGGAATGCCTGGGCATGGCCATGGGCCGCACTGCTGCCATCAATGTGAAAGGTGGGCATAGGGGGACATGACACATATTTATGGTGTGGACAACAAACCTAGCCTTCACATGCCTTCTGTCTGCCACCAGCACTCTATTCTCATGCACCTAGAATTAAAGTCAATGCAATAACTTCTAACGTTAAACGTGAGAGAGAGCAAGATACTGATCTGGTGGCTGGATTGCAAAATGTGAAACAAGAAAACCTGGTATCCGTCCTGGATTCCCCGCTTGACATAATTGTGTGATCCTAGGCAATCGGTTAATTTCACTTTGCCTCCTATTTCTACATTTGCAGATATGAGCGCCCCTTATATGTATGAGTTCAGGATTTGTGCTGTACAAAACTTTCTCTTGTATTTTATTTAATAAACTAAAATATTGTATAACAACCAAGGCTACACACAAGAGGCGCCTGACAAAGTATTTGCCTCTTGGTTCACTAATAGCACTGATTTCAGAATGGGGGTGGAATGAATGTTTCCAAGATCATGTTTGGAAACTATCTCTGCCTATAAATGCCTATAAATTCATGTTAATAAAATACACTTTTTTGAAGTTTTGAAGAAACTGTATCACGTCTTTACATATTGGCAAGATGTCTTTAAAACTAAATATGTTCCTAAAGATAGATTGTTTAGGACACCTTCTTTTTTTGTGTACGATTAGTTTAGTTAACATGAAACTAAAGTATTCCTGTTTGCTTCACAGCTTTCTGAATGTTCCTGCTCTAATGCATTCAGACCGGAATGCATGCTCTCATTGCAAGTGAACAGCCGAACTGGGCCACAATTAAAGGTCAGGAGAGCAGCATGCGGCCCCCCAGGCTGTACTTTGAGTATCACTGATCTAAGCGATGGTAAAATGTCTGTAGACTCAAAGGAGTTTACTATGCAGTCAGCTCAACAACCACAGTAAGGGTGCATTCTACCCTTGGGTTTTATTGACATTTGAAGCGTATCACTGCAGGCAGATGGAGACTGATATTTGAGCCAGCGCTGAGGGGACCAGCCACAGTGTTTAGACCGCCTGGAGGGGCACTAATATGCCTCCCACTTTATTCCAGAAACTCTTCAGCGAAAAAGGCGGCTTGCCTCCCCCACAGGCAGCAGAGAGCAGGAGTCGTGACTAGTGGATAATGATATAGTGTGAGAGACATGCTCAAGCCACAATAATACCGATGTATTAATTTATTTATTCTCATATGCCGGGAGCTCCCAGCAGCCATGATTTAATGGGATATGTAGTGAACATACAAAAGCAAGTTTTTTTCCAGTCCGGCAGTGGTGGCTTTTAACAAGAACAACTCCAAAAGTTCTTAGCTCATTGTTTTTCTTTGTCCTACTCAAGGCGCAGTTTGGAAATGGAGTAAAGGTGACAAAGTGTGGTTTTATAGGTTCCCCTTCAATAAAACTCATGAAATATATATACTTTATGCTCAGGGTAATACCAAAGAGCTTTATTTCTCTGTAGCAGCATGCTTTCTTCTGAGCATCATTGGGTATTTGGACCCTTCAGCCCATACATCTGTGAATTCCTCCACAGGCGTTCATTCAATTTCCTATCTACCACACAATATAAATACATTCCACAATATGCCACTCAGCACCACAAAATGAAAGTCCATATAATTACAGTCTACTACATACCAGATAAATACACTCCGCATAAATTCATTCTATGCCACAAAGCAACACCCCACCTAAATACACTCCACACCATGCCACATAATTGCACTCAACATATGTTCAGTCAACGCCACAAAGTTCCATGCCACACAATTCAACTCAACACAATTCCATTCCACACCACACCATGTAATTTCACTGCACAACACATAATTCCACTACACATTACATACATCCAATTCACACCATATAATTCCACATCATGCTACAAAATTCAACACCATGCCAAATAATTCCACTCCATTACATGCCACTCTATGACCGAAATGCCACTCCACATAATTACACTCCAGGACACCCACTCCAACTCCACATAATTAAACTACACTTTATACCACACAATTACTATCCACATACTTTCACAGTACACCATGCCACATAATCCAACTACATATAACTCCACTCAACACCACATAAGTCTACAACACCCAATTCCACAGCAAACAATTCCAGTCCAACCCACATAATTCCACTCCACACCACATACAACCACTCTACTCCACAATACATGGCTAAAACACATTATCATTGACAATGCCAATAGATCTCGGATTGCAAAGACTTATTGCCCTTGCCATAGTTTGTTTTTAAAGTTTTCCACCATAGCTGGGTAAGTTGTACGGTTATTCTGCTGACAGCGTTTAGTTGTGTAGTGCATGGGTGGTGCTGTGTTTCTCCTGAACGATTGATCACAAATACACAAATGTACATTCTTTAGGCCTGCGAACACCAGTTTGCTAGCCTATTATGTTTGTCTGTAAACGTACTGCATCTAACATTATATCCGAATAGCAGTTTGACTGTGTTTTGAAATGCACCCACAGTTTTTGTGACATCTAGGCAGATTCAAAATCTAGTGCAATTTGATATAGATTGTCTTGAGTTAGTTAAGTATTTATGTGCTCTATGGATGGATCCAAGTTAAAAACCTGCTAAGCTTTTAACTATAAAACACAAAGCCAATAATCATCAAACTTCACACATTCAAATACATTTGATAACTCATTAAATTATTTGAAACTATCAAAATTTTCTGAACCTTGAAAGAACAAAAAGCCTAATCCACAAAGTGCCTCCACACTTGTTGCAGAGGCCCCCCAGTTGTAGGGGAGTCTCCACAGTCATGGGGGAGTCTCTACACTCGGGGTGGAATCTCCGCAACGAGAATTCTCATTGCGGAGATTCCACCCCGAGTGCAGAAACTCCCCCACAACTGTGGGGCCTCCACCACGAGTGCCGGGGCCCTTTATTATCAGGCTCACAGTGACAAAGAATGGCCCTCAGCAGTATCAAAGTGATCAATGGCAAAGATTATTGTATGATTTAATTTTCTTATAACTTTTACGGGGAAACATTATTGGTGACATATTGGGGGAGTATAAGTGGATGGGACAAAGTTTAAGTGGGTTGAAGGTGCTAACAAATAGAACTTTCATTGTTAGCAGAACAGACCTAGAAATGTTTTACCTTTTGTTAAGGATCAATAAATAGTTACATGTTGGTGCCACCTGAGTAAAAGGGAAACAAGGTCACTACACACCCACGTGGTCAATGATAAATAATTATAGGGCATGAGGTGTGATTTGCACTGCATAGCCAAGGCTGTGGACAGGCCCTGCACACAATCACCGCTGCAGTCTGCCAATCCCCCCACCCCACTGCACTAGGCCTTTGACTGTGCGCTGTGTGGGATTGACTGTAGGACCTGGATTGTGGCTCGGCCGTTCCCCAACCTGCCACAGTTGACCCATATTTGGCCATGCATGGGGTGGGGTGTGCTCTTCCCAAGTGCCTGCGAATTGCCAACCCCCGGGCAAATGCGGAAAAAATACCCATGTCCTTGTGCTTTTTAATTAATTGTTTTTCACTGTACTGGAGTGCCATCCACTGTACCATAAGAGCACTTATTGATATTTGTGTGTTTTCATGGTACCCCAGCTCCTGTGCGAGTACCCTGATACTAGGCTCGGACAGCATTGAGGAACACTGGGTCCTGGGACCAGGCCCTGCACCCAATCCCCATGGGAAGCCAAACCCTTGCCGCCCATGGCCTTTGGCCATGTGCAGCATGGAATTGGGCAGGTCTTATTCCCTTGCCCCACAGACAGTCAAGCCCCGCAGCACAAGGCCTTGAGTCGTTCATGGTGTGGTGTTGGTTTCAGGGCATGGCCTTTGGTCATGCCATGCACCCAATCTTCCAGGGACACCAATCCCCCTTTGGCATGCAAATAGCAGCACCGAACTCTCCAAAGGTGGCCAAGCTCCCTGCTGTACACAACCTTTACTGTGTGTGGCTTGAGGTTGGATGGTGGGCTTGGCCCCACCCAACTTCCCACCTGTGGCCAACCCCTCACTTCACACAACCATTGACTGTGTGCTGTTGGCAGCAAGGCCTGACCAGCAGCCAGGTCCTGCACTCAACATGCTACATATGACCAACCCCTTTCAGTCGTGCAGGACTCGGGGTTGGCCAGGCCCTTCCCCCAACCCCCTGTGGGCAGCCAAACCCACACAGACCTCGACCCCACATTTTCTTGTGTTTTTCAAACATTTTTTTTTCATGTTACTCCTGTGATTCCCCTTCTGGAGCGCCATCATGGTACCGCAAGCCCACACAAGCCCGTCACAAGCCATTCGGAGCTCCGGTTCAGATCCCTTTCCAACCAACCCCATCAAAGTGGGTTGGTCAGAAAGGAATCCGAACAGCAGATTCCAATGGGATTGGAACAGCTCCGACTGACTATCGGAGCCGTTTCCTACTGCATCGTAATCAGGCCCTTAGTGATTTTTGTGTGGTCTTACTGTACCATGGCTCATATGAAAGTCCTCTGCCACCATGCGGGAGCCACACTGGGTCCCGTTGGATTACTGCAGGACCTGTAGCATTTATTTTATTCTGGCATCAGGAGGGTCCCACTAGGACCCCTTTACAAGAGCCAGGGAGTCAGGTTACCCCTACTTTGCCCCCTCCCTTGCATATTTAAACATAGGACACAGGAACCAACTTCCCAAGTCCTGAAATGGTGGTCTCAACATTTCTGGTGATCTTGCAGCCAGATTGCTTGGTCTCGCAGGACTGGTACCGGTCCTGCAGACTGAATGGATTTACACCAAATCACAAAAAGCACACTTTATGAGTAGAGAGTTAACTTCTTGCCAAATCTGATGTAGCTCTGTTCTGATGCTTATGCTTTATCACTTTCCAAAATTCCTGGGAGACCTTGCATGGGAAAAACACATTTTCCTTGGTCCCCTCTTGAATGATTACACCAACATTTTCCTCTGTGGAAAGATGTCTGTCTATCTATCTATCTATCTATCTATCTATCTATCTATCTATCTATCTATCTATCTATCTATCTATCTGTCTGTCTGTCTGTCTGTCTGTCTGTCTGTCTGTCTGTCTGTCTGTCTGTCTGTCTGTCTGTCTGTCTGTCCGTCCGTCCGTCCGTCCGTCCGTCTATCTATCAATCTATCCGCACTCACACATATATGTATCAATACGGATTTCTAGCTTTTAAAAGAAAATCTATTAGTACGCTCACTAAAAAATATAACTTTAACTTAACTTTAAAACATTGCTAAAGATACTATTAACATTAATTAAATACATAACTTCCAATCAGACCAAACAAACTAAAAATAAAAATGTTAGTGGGGATGGGCAGTTTTTCAAAACAATTAAATAAATGATACTTATAAATTAAATTAACCTATTTACATTAATGTATTTAATTTGATTTGTTAATGTGCTGTGGCATTTTATTTTATTGATATCAGATTAATGGTAAATATATTAAATTACTTTATATGTATATTATACATTAAATAATGTCAAATATCTTTTTTATTAACACACTTTATTAAATTTGTCAGTACCTTTCCTCAAGGAACTTGCGATTTCCACCAACAGCTAAAAACTAACTAGTAGAAACCAGCATTAACTTTACACTTGTGAATGTTGTTGTTCGAGGCACCTCCATGTCATTTGAGGTGAATGGAGACACATAGGTTTAAATATACGTGTAAATCTCCACTTGGAAAAAGTGAATAGCACAAAGTGGAGAGGTACACCTCGGTGTTGGATTAGATCTGCATTTGAATAAATATACATATGCATTTTTTGCCTTTGTGAATTGGGTGTAGTGTATTTAAAACCATTAATGACATGTTCAGATGAATTACAACATCAACTTTTTTAGATCCCTGCAGAGAACCTCCAGTCCAGGAGACAAACTCAGCCGTGTATGGTGTGCATAATAACCACAGATGTTCATAAGATACAGGGCCTTTGAAAACCAGGGATCAAAATAGTTAAATGCACTAAAAAGTGAAAAATCTAGAAGCATATTTCAGGACCAGTTGTGATAAAGTACAAATGGAAATTCAGAGGTATTATCTTTAGACTCATACTTGATACAGATATATTAATTTATTTTAGGTCTGGGTGTAGCACAATAAAGACCAATTACACAATGGGCAGCAGAATGTTTACAGCCAGGTAAAACTGATACAAAATAGAGGTAATTAAGGCAAGCAGGATTGTTCAGTAGGACTGGCTGTAAAGTTATACAGATAAGAGAGACATTGGGAGTTAAGAGAATCACATGGCATGGTCTGGATTCCATGCATTGTATGTAAATCATGTGAAGTCTGTAAGAATATGCTGTTTGAAGTCTCTCGTGTCAAAGTTGAGAATAAAGAAGCCTGTCTGACTTATTATGTAAAACATCTTTGGCTCGTTTGTAGAAAAAGATTTTGTGAAGGTGTTTCTAAATATGAATGTGGCCAGTTTAATCGAGTTTGACTTCCCAGGGCTCTCTTTATTCTGGAGATCTGAATTATTTTTAGATAGATATTTGAACGTGATAGGGGGATCACCTTTGTAATGTATGCAGTCTTGTTCGCAGGGCAATATTCCAGAAGATTCCAATACGCCATGTAGCATTACTTATAAACTGTTAGAGATATAACATGGACTTTAAGAATATGTGAACCTTGAAGCTGCATGAAAGTGTGGATAAACTAGAAGAAAATAGAAACTGAAATATATGCCAGATAAATTACATCCACTCATCAAGCAACAACATGAATTTTAATCTCAAGCATATGTCCCCAATTGTATGTATATCTTTGTGCAAACTTCTGGGTCAAAATAGAGAAGAATCAATATATGCCTGTTGTTCATTTGTCCATTGGTCAAATGGTATGTTAATAGCAATTGGAACATGGGTGCAACTTGTAATACCTATAAAATACTTTGGACTAGAATTGTTTGCTTCAGTTCTCAAACATTGTCCTTACTGAACAAAAGGACTTTTTCTTTGCAATATTGACAATTATGACATTTAGTTATGTTTTCAAAGCAATGGGTTAAAAAAGCTTATCAGTGCATTCATGACATACACCACATACTTGGGAGAGGACGATAGTACTGAAATCAAGGTATTCTATGACAAATAATACCAAAACACATGGATGTGCTTTAAATAATAATAGACTGGAGCATACATGATAAATATCCTTTATAAGGATATTTAAGGCTACCCCACAAATATGTTATCAGTTTTTCATAATTTAAATTTCTAGCTGGCTTAGGATGTACTTCTCCGGTAAAAACACATGGCAGCTTGCAATTTCTTTAAGTTAGATAGCTTATTGTCAAAGAGCAAGCAGAACAACAGCAGAAGAGCTAGAAGAGCAAGAATCATGTAATTGTAATTTGCCCATGAACACCGTGTTTGAATGGCTCTAAGTGTTAGGACACTGGGTCAAAAGACAGTCTTTGCATGTTATACCCACACTACCAACACTGAATATAATCACTCATATACCAATGTAAACCAATATGAATCAAAATACATTCTTCTGGCACACTAAAGTTATAATAAAGTAATCTTAAATCCTGGTTTCTTCAGTCTTGTTGTCAACAAGTTGGTTATTGTAATTCTGATGGCTCTTCGCAACAGCCTTCAAAGTAAACGTAGCCAACATGTATTTCGTCGCACTCACAACTTCATCAGGGCTACAAATATCAAAAGAAATAATAGACAAGAATTGTCTAGTCTGAGACTAGTTATTTTAAAATAAAATAAGGCACTGATAACCACCACCAGTGACGTAAATGTGCAACCCGTCTATTCAGCAAACATAGTGAACATTGTGAAGATAGGTTAGATCACCATATTGCATTTACATATATTTAGTCAGTTAATTCTCTTATTAGAAAACAAATAGAGGAGCGCAGCATGATGGATAATGTGAATCACGGACAGAATATTGACAAACACAATATTGAGGTCCCGAAATATCGACACCTAAATATCGCAGTCAAGAATATCAACATCCTATCTACATCATGGTAAGTACAAAAATATCGGGAAAAATATATTTGGAAAAAATATCGTTAAACATATCGTTTTTTAAATGTGTAAAAAAAAATATAAAATTAAGTAAATGATACATATAATTTAAAAAAGATAGTTATATTTATTTTGAAATGTTTAAAATTAGAAATTAATATGACTAAAAAAATTAAACATACATATATAAAATATAACATATATATTTACTTAATGATATTAATAAAAAATGATTATAAAATGTT
The DNA here is from genome assembly GCF_964261635.1 of Lissotriton helveticus. Taxonomy (NCBI): domain Eukaryota; kingdom Metazoa; phylum Chordata; class Amphibia; order Caudata; family Salamandridae; genus Lissotriton; species Lissotriton helveticus. The sequence continues at coordinate 615,638,209 of NC_136063.1, read as the reverse complement.
AGAAACATATTAAAATGTATAAACATATATATATATATTACCTACTGGCGATAGCCAGTAGGTATATATAGTTAGGATTTTTTTCCTATGGGATTTTTGAAAATTCTATGTCGAAAACCTTTGGCGTTTGAGGACAGAATTGGCTGAAATTTTCAGGAAAATGGAACATTTTGTTTCTGAGCAGCCCCTGAAAATTTGGGGGGGTTTCGTCAAGGGGGGACGAGAAAAAAGGGGGGTCCCAAAACGTGCTTTTCCCATGCAATTTTCCATAGGGCGGTTGGCCTCACTTTTAGCCCGAACGGCTGAATGGATTTACACCAAACTTGGCAAAATTGTAGGGACTGGTAGCCCGATGTGCCTTTGCTATGTCTCAAGATATATGCTCCAGTGGTTTTTACGAAAATTAACTTTGAAAAATATATATTGGGCTACATTGGGCTATATATATGTTGGAGCCCAAATGTAGCCCAATGTAGCCCAATGTAGCCCAAAGATGGCCACCAGAGACAAAAAAAACCAAATGTAGCCCAAATATCAGCCAGATGTAGCCCAACTATAGCCCATTGACAGAATGTCCCAGAGTGTTCTAAAGAACAACTAGAGTGCTAACAGTCCTACTTATTACAAAGGTATGGCATACCTGAAGCCATCTTGATTGGAATAAAGTGGTAACTCTTAAAACATTTAATTTAAAAAGGAACAAAATGAGGGGGTTAATTTTGCCATAGAAAGTATGATTAGCGAATATATGACGAAATCCCGCATACCATCAGTCCGCATACCATCAGTCCGCAAAAAAAATCCTGCATGTACTGTTAGGCCGCAAATTAGAATAACGAAAACTTTTAGAACGAATATGCCTTTAGCATACACTAAACAACTAAACTACCCTAAACCCTAAAACACTACCCCCAGCATGACCCTACACTACACAAACACTACAACACTACCCTAAACCCTAAAACACTACCCCCAGCATGACCCTACACTACGCAAACACTACAACACTACCCTAAACCCTAAAACACTACCCTCAGCATGACCCTACACTACGCAAACACTACAACACTACCCAAAACCCTAAAACACTACACCCCAGCATGACCCTACACTACGCAAACACTACAACACTACCCTAAACCCTAAAACACTACCCCCAGCATGACCCTACACTACGCAAACACTACAACACAACCCTAAACCCTAAAACACTACCCCCAGCATGACCCTACACTACGCAAACACTACAACACTACCCTAAACCCTAAAACACTACCCCCAGCATGACCCTACACTACGCAAACACTACAACACTACCCTAAACCCTAAAACACTACACCCCAGCATGACCCTACACTACGCAAACACTACAACACTACCCTAAACCCTAAAACACTACACCCCAGCATGACCGTACACTACGCAAACACTACAACACTACCCAAAACCCTAAAACACTACACCCCAGCATGATCCTACACTACGCAAACACTACAACACTACCCTAAACCCTAAAACACTACCCCCAGCATGACCCTACACTACGCAAACACTACAACACAACCCTAAACCCCAAAACACTACCCCCAGCATGACCCTACACTACGCAAACACTACAACACTACCCTAAACCCTAAAACACTACCCCCAGCATGACCCTACACTACGCAAACACTACAACACTACCCTAAACCCTAAAGCACTACCCCCAGCATGACCCTACACTACGCAAACACTACAACACTACCCAAAACCCTAAAACACTACCCCCAGCATGACCCTACACTACGCAAACACTACAACACTACCCAAAACCCTAAAACACTACCCCCCAGCATGACCCTACACTACCCAAACACTACAACACTACCCAAAACCCTAAAACATTACCCCCAGCATGACCCTACACTACGCAAACACTACCACACAACCCTAAACCCTAAAACACTACACCCCAGCATGACCTTACACTACGCAAACACTACAACACTACCCTTTAACCTAAAACACTACCCCCAGCATGACCCTACACTACGCAAACACTACAACACAACCCTAAACCCTAAAACACTACCCCCAGCATGACCCTACACTACGCAAACACTACAACACTACCCTAAACCCTAAAACACTAGCCCCAGCATGACCCTACACTACGCAAATACTACACCACTACCCAAAACCCTAAAACACTAGCCCCAGCATGACCCTACACTACGCAAACACTACAACACAACCCTAAACCCTAAAACACTACCCCCAGCATGACCCTACACTACGCAAACACTACAACACAACCCTAAACCCTAAACACTACCCCCAGCATGACCCTACACTAAACAACCACCACAACTCTACACTACACTAACACAACACTACACTACACAACACTACACTACACAATAACTAACCCACGAAAAAATTAACACAAACCCACTTACCTCTCTCGTCATCGTGGTTTTCACAACGCAAATGCATTTACCATACATGCCTTTAAAACGTAATTCTTTGTAAAGGCATGCGTGATAAATGCACATGCGTTTTGAAAAAATGCGGGATAATGGTATGCGAGGTCAATGACCTTGCGGGATAATGGTATGCGGACTGAAAGTCCGCGGGATAAAAAATGCGGGAAAATGGCTGCAAACCATGATTAGCAGCAGACTTCCCTGGTGAGCACTAGCTTTACTACAGTGATCTAATGAGCAACTAGAGTGCTAACATTCAGAATTGATGGCAAATGTGTGACACATCTGAATGCCTTCTTGATAGAACCAAAGTAAACAAGCATTGAAAATGCAATAGATCTCGCCCTCGTTTAAGTTAAAGCCATTCTGTTTGTAATGAGGTGGCTTTTTAGCTTTGCTTTTATTAGTGTTTTTAAAACTTTCATGTAAATAACATGCATATGTATGCATATATGTATATGTATGCATGCATTTATATTTATATAGATATGCAGATTATATATGTTTATATATGTATATTACCTACTGGCGATAGCCAGTGGGTATATATAGTTAGGATTTTTATATGGCAGATTATATATGTTTATATATGTATATTACCTACTGGCGATAGCCAGTGGGTATATATAGTTAGGATTTTTTCTCTATGGGATTTCTGAAAATTCTATGTCTAATAACTTTGGCGTTTGTGGACGGAATTGGCTGAAATGTTCAGGAAAATGGCACATTATGTTTCTGAGCAGCCCCTGAAAATTTGGGGGGGTTTCGTCAAGGGGGGGCCGAGAAAAAAGGGGGTCCCAAAACGCGTTTTCCCATTCATTTTTCCATAGGGCGGTTGGACTCACTTTTAGCTCGAATGGCTGAATGGATTTACATGAAACTTGGCAAAATTGTAGATATGGTTTGCCCGACGTGCCTTTGCTATGTCTCAATATATGTGCTCCAGTGGATTTTGAGAAATTAACGTTTAAAAAAATATATATATCTGTGACAGCGCTCCGGTTAGCGCCCCAGTTCGCGTACCTGACGCGTAACGGAACTTCGCGAAGCGAAGCTGATTGGCTCTCCGGTGTCTGTCAACATTCTAAACAGTCCGGAGCGGCCGCCATCTTGTCTCTCGGTAGGATCGAGAGACAAGATGTGGTGAAAAACGAAGGGGGAAATGAAGGAAAGGGGGCAAGGTAGACCCCTCCTGACCCCCTAGGATTGATGAGGGGGATATTAAAGGGCCCCGCGGGGCAAAAAAAAAAAATTTTTTTTTTTTTGCGATTTTACGCCGTAGAGGCGCGTCCCGGTACGCGAACCGGGCAGCTCACCGGGCAGCTAACCGGGCAGCTAACCGGCAGCGTAGCTGTCAACATTGTAAACAGTCCGGAGCGGCCGCCATCTTGTCTCTCGGTAGGTTCGAGAGACAAGATGTGGTGAAAAAAGAAGGGGGAAATGAAGGAAAGGGGGCAAGGTAAACCCCTCCTGACCCCCTAGGATTGATGAGGGGGATATTAAAGTCCCCCGCGGGGCAAAAAAAATAAAAAAATGGTTGCGATTTTTTGCGGTAGAGGCGCTTCCCGGTACGCGAACCGGGCAGCTAACCGGCAGCATAACGGGAGTCCGCCATCTTGTGTTTTTGGAGCGTCCGGTTCGCGTACCGGGTAGCGTCCCGGTAAGCGTAACAAGGGGAAAACCAAGAGAAACAGTAAAAAAAAAATTAAGGGAATAGATTTCCAGCAAACTTGGCAAAATTGTAGGGACTGTTTGTTTGATGTGCCTTTGCAAGGCCTCAAGATATGTGCACGTGTGGATTTTGTCTAATTAAGGTTAAAAAATATATATATATCTGTAAGCGTGCTCCGGCACGCTTACGTTACGGGTTTTGTTTGCGCTGCAGAGCCGATACGTCACGGTTATGCAACGCGTCATGAGGCGTCTCACGTGGCTACGTGATACGTCACGTAATAAAGAATATATTTTACAGCTATAGATATTAGCTTTTAAAAAACCAATGAAATTCACTGAAAAAACCATAGGTTATAGACCATATATAGTTAGGAATTTGCATTTACAAAACCTTGAAAATTCACTGAAAAAAACATAGGTTAGAGACCATATATAGTTAGCTGGACATTTTATTGACATAAAACCAATGAAATTCCATATATAGTTAGTTGCACTAACTATATATCGCGCACCCGCAATCCACTGCTGATGATGTCACATATTACATCATTCATGACATGGTCAGTGACATCACTGATGATATCACTGATGACATCTCAAATGACATCACTGATGACATCACTGATGACATCTCAAATGACATCACTGATGACATCATGACACACCAATACCAGTTACTACATACGCACTCACTGATTCCTACGTCTACACACACATTCACTCATTCACCCATACAATCACTCATACATACAGTCACTCATTATTACAACACTATCATATGCACTCATACACCTATGCAGACACTCACACACTGCCACTCATCCATGGAGTTACTCACACACCTAGTCAGTCCTGTAAAGAATCAATCACACTTCCATTTCCTCATCTATACAGTTAAACACAGAACACCATACTTCAGTGACATCACTGATGACATCACTGATGACATCTCAAATGACATCACTGATGACATCTCAAATGACATCACTGATGACATCATGACACACCAATACCAGTTACTACATACGCACTCACTGATTCCTACGTCTACACACACATTCACTCATTCACCCATACAATCACTCATACATACAGTCATTCATTATTACAACACTATCATATGCACTCATACACCTAGTCAGTCCTGTGAAGAATCAATCACACTTCGATTTCCTCATCTATACAGTTAAACACAGAACACCATACTTTTTCACACATATACTAACACATACTTACTCTCTTATACAATCACTGATACAAGTACACATTGATATGCACAGAGTCACACACCTCCCAGCCAGCCACACACACACTCAGTCTTCCATACATCCACTCATTCTTCAATATGTAAAACATATTTAAACTTTACAAAAACACACAGACACTAGATGATGTCATCAGTGATGTCATCAGTGATGTCATTTGAGATGTCATCAGTGATGTCATTTGAGATGTCATCAGTGATGTCATCAGTGATGTCACTGACCATGTCATGAATGATGTAATATGTGACATCATCAGCAGTGGATTGCGGGTGCGCGATATATAGTTAGTGCAACTAACTATATATGGAATTTCATTGGTTTTATGTCAATAAAATGTCCAGCTAACTATATATGGTCTCTAACCTATGGTTTTTTCAGTGAATATATATATATATGTATATATATTACCTACTGGCGGTCGCCAGTAGGTATATATAGTTAGGATTTTTTCTCTATGGGATTTTTGAAAATTCTATGTCTAATAACTTTGGCGTTTGTGGACGGAATTGGCTGAAATTTTCAGGAAAATGGAACATTTTGTTTCTGAGCAGCCCCTGAAAATTTGGGGGGGGGGGTCGTCAAGGGGGGGCCGAGAAAAAAGGGGGGTCCCAAAACGTGTTTTTGCCATGCAATTTTCCATAGGGCGGTTGGCCTCACTTTTAGCTCAAACGGCTGAATGGATTTCCACGAAACTTGGCAAAATTGTAGATATTGTTTGCCCGATGTGCCTTTGCTAGGTCTCAAGATATGTGGTCCTGTGAATTTTGAGTAAATTAGGTTTAAAAAAAGATATATATCTAGAGCCGCGCCCGGTACGCGTACCGGGGAGCGCTCCAGGCGCGCCACGCGACTTGCGCACGGCAAGCTGATTGGTTCTCGGGTGTCTGTAAACATTCGAAACAGTCCGCAGCGGCCGCCATCTTGTGTCTCGGTAGGATTGAGACACAAGAGGTGGCAAGAATCAAAGGGGGGAAATGAGCAAAAGGGGGCAGGGTACACCCCCCTGACCCCCTACTTTTGATGTGGGGGCCATAAAAGGCTCCCGCGGGTGAAAAAAAAAGAAAGAAAAAATTCGATTTTCGTGGGGGGGAGCGCCCGGTACGCGCACCGGGGAGCGTACGGGGGAGCGTACCATGGAGATAAAAAATGACAGACTTTAAAAAAAAAAAAAAAAAGCTTCTTTTTATAAATTGGAGGTAGTTCTGAAAAGAACTTTTTTTTGATTTTGTTGTTTTATATTTTTTTTTTGTTTTTGTTGTTTTATATTTTTTTTAGACTTTTTAAAACAATTTTATATTTTTTTTGGATTTTTGTCAAGGGAAAAACAAAAACAAGGATTCCAAAACTGCTCAACAGGAGCAAAAAAATTTGAAAATTTAGGGACTGGAAGAGCAGCGGTGTTGCTGTTTCTTTAGGGCAATGAGTTCAACACTCTGCTCCCCATAGCAGAGCAGTTCGTCACACTCCGTGCACAAAAATTTGATGCCTGCAAACACCGGCTGAATGTTAGGGACCATTCTTCCACGGGGTGGTCCCGAAGGTGTTGCTCCACCAGTGGAGGTGCTGCCGCCATCTGTGGGTACATTCCGTGCCAGCTCTCTGACACTCTCCCTGGCAAAGTTGTTAGGGTGTCTTCTTTTCACATGCCTGATCAAATTAGCATTTCCAAAACTATATTTTTTCAGAGGATTGCCTCTGGATAAACTACTCCCACATATTTTGCAGGTTACTTTGGGAGCGTTGACTTTTTTCTGTCCTTCAGGGATGTCGTAAAATTTCCAGATGAAATGGGTTTTTTTCTTTTGCTGAGGAGGGTCCTCATCTAAAAATCCATCTGAATCACTGCTGGATGACTCTCTTGCAGCCATTGCTGGAGATCAGAAAAGTAGGAGATAGAGTAGACAGAACAGCTCTTGCTCTCTCCAAGTACAAAGCAATAGTGAGAGAAATGGGTGGGTTTCACACAATTTGAAAAAAAAAAGTTCTGAACCAATGAAAAGTGTTATTTTAAAGTCACATGGTTTGACGCGCTTACGCTACGCGCCCCGGGGCGTGTCCCGGGCGTGTATCGTAAGCGCATCGGGGCACATACATTGCGCGATCGTATGCGCTTCCGGGTGCGCTTACGCGGTGCGTCATAAGACGCATCTCGCGGCTACGCGATACGTGTCTTATGACGCAAGGCGTGGCGGCTACGCGATACGTCACGATGTTGTTTTCGTTCGCGGCAATAGCGCTTCCGGGACGCGCATCAGTACGCGCCCCGGGGCGCGCCGCAAGATTGCGCTTACCCGTGCGTTCACCTGTCCGCGCCCCGGGAGCGCACCAAAAATAATATTAAAAAAAAATAAAAAAATTATAAAATATAAAATTCGATTTAAAATGTATTATTTTTATAAAGATTTGCTATTAAAAAACCTATGAAATTCACTGAAAAAACCATAGGTTATAGACCATATATAGTTAGGAATTAGCATTTACAAAACCTTGAAAATTCACTGAAAAAACCATAGGTTATAGACCATATATAGTTAGGAATTAGCATTTAAAAAACCTTATTTTACTCACACAAAACCATTGAAATTCCATATATAGTTAGTTGTACTAACTATATATCGCGCACCCGCAATCCACTGCTGATGATGTCACATATTACATCATTCATGACATGGTCAGTGACATCACTGATGACATCACTGATGACATCTCAAATGACATCACTGATGACATCACTGATGACAACATCCAGTGACTGTATGTTTCTGTAAAGTTAAAATATGTCTTATATATTGAAGAATGAGTGGATGTATAAGTGTCTGGATGATGTATTTAGTAGGTGCATGACTGACTGTATAAGTGAGTGATTAAATGTGTCTCACTGAGTGCATGGGTTAGTGACTAAACTGTTTTAAATTGTGCACCATTGTGTCTGTTGTTTTGTAATCTGATGCATGTGTTGATCATTAGCTATATGACTAACTATATGGGTTATTGATTAGTTGGCCAAGTATTTGTATGGGAGATTGAGTGTGTGTGTGGGTGTCTGGGAGGTGTATGACTCTGTGCATAGATGTGTGAGCAGTTGATTCACTAGATGTATGGGTTCAAAAGTGCATGTGGAAACAGCTGTATGGGCGGTTTACTGTGTGCATGAGTGTATTGGTGAGTGAATGGATATCTCAGTGCTACATGTCAAAGTAAGTACATATGTAAAACACAGTACATGTGGTAGTTGACATATATAAATAACTGTGCATAAGAGCCAGTGAATGTGTGAGTGGCTGTATGGATTATTGTGAACTTGTATCAGGGATTGTATAACAGAGTAAATATGTGTTATTATATGTTTCAATAAGTAAGGTGTGTTTAACTATATAGTTGAGGAAATGGAGGTGTGATTGATTCTTTGCAAGACTGATTAGGTGTGTGAGTAACTCCATGGATGAGTGACAGTCTGTGAGTGTCTGTTTACACTGAGTGTATCTAAGGTTATATTAGAGTCTGAAGAGGTTCATCGTATCATCACATGAATGATGTCATGAGTAATGTCAAATGAGATGTCATCAGTGATGTCATCAGTGATGTCATTTGAGATGTCATCAGTGATGTCATCAGTGATGTCACTGACCATGTCATGAATGATGTAATATGTGACATCATCAGCAGTGGATTGCGGGTGCGCGATATATAGTTAGTACAACTAACTATATATGGAATTTCAATGGTTTTGTGTGAGTAAAATAAGGTTTTTTAAATGCTAATTCCTAACTATATATGGTCTATAACCTATGGTTTTTTCAGTGAATTTTCAAGGTTTTGTAAATGCTAATTCCTAACTATATATGGTCTATAACCTATGTTTTTTTCAGTGAATATATATATATATATATATATATATATATATATATATATATATATATATATATACATATATATATAAACTGAAAAAACCATAGGTTTTAGGGGTGTTATAGTTAGCTAGACATTTCACTCGTATAAAACCATTGAAATTCCCCCGTTATAGTTCGTTTTACTAACTATAACTCGCACGCCCGCAATCCACTGCTAATGATGTCACATATTACATCATTCATGATATGGTCAGTGACATCCCGGATGCAATATGAAGATGGCAAGATGTTGGTGAGACTTTCGCAACCCACTGGGGAAGTAACATCATCACTGTATAAACTGTACCAAGCGAACGACCGACTTGGGATTACAGTAAAGTACCAGAATGCCACGCTGTGACACGCCCTTGAGGCGGAAACTTTTGATTTCCTGGTACTTTATAAACAGTGACCCTGATGCACAGAGAAAGTGTTTTCCACCCCTGAAGAAATGCTAACAGCATGAGATGCGTCAGGTGAACTGAATTAATGCGAAGCTGCGAGCAGTTTGTTCAAATTTAATCCTTCACGCAATAAAAGGCATATTTTAATCCTCTAGTGGCTCTCCTAACAGCAGGCAACTTCTGTGGGATATATATATATATATATATATATATATATATATATATATATATATATATATATATATATATATATATATATATATATATATATATATATATATATATATATTCACAGAAAAAACCATAGGTTATAGACCATATATAGTTAGGAATTAGCATTTACAAAACCTTGAAAATTCACTGAAAAAACCACAGGTTATAGACCATATATAGTTAGGAATTAGCATTTAGAAAACCTTATTTTACTCACACAAAACCATTGAAATTCCATATATAGTTAGTTGCACTAACTATATATCGTGCACCCGCAATCCACTGCTGATGATGTCACATATTACATCATTCATGACATGGTCAGTGACATCACTGATGACATCACTGATGACATCTCAAATGACATCACTGATGACATCATCCAGTGACTGTGTGTTTCTATAAAGTTTAAATATGTCTTACATATTGAAGAATGAGTGGATGTGTAAGTTTCTGGACGAAGGATTTAGTAGGTGCATGACTGACTGTATGAGTGAGTGATTAAATGTGTCTCACTGACTGCATGGGTTAGTGACTAAACTGTCTTAATTTGTGCATCATTATGTCTGTTGTTCTGTAAACTGCTGCATGTGTTGATCAGTAGCTATATGAGTAACTATATGGGTTATTGATTGATTGCCCAAGTATTTGTATGGGAGACTGAGTGTGTGTGTGGCTAGCTGGGAGGTGTGTGACTCTGTGCAGATCAATCTGTACTTGTATCAATGATTGTATAAGAAGGTAAGTATGTGTTAGTATATGTTTGAAAATGTAAGGTGCTCTATGTTTAACTGTATAGACAAGAAAATGGAAGTGTCATTGATTCTTTACAGGACTGACTAGGTGTGTGAGTAACTCCATGGATGAGTGGCAGACTGTGAGTGTCTGTATAGGTGTATGAGTGCATATGATAGTGTTGTAAAGATGAGTGATTGTATGTATGAATGATTGTATGGGTGAATGAGTGAAGGTGTGTGTAGACGTAGCAATCAGTGAGTGCGTATGTAGTAACTAGTATTGGTGTGTCAATGGTTTCAAAAATTATACTCTCTTTTTAACACTGGGTGAAACAGAGGTTATATTAAAATGTGAGGAGATGCATTGTATTGTCACATGAATGATATCATCAGTGATGTGGTCATTGATGTCAAATGAGATGTCATCAGTGATGTCATCAGTGATGTCATTTGAGATGTCATCAGTGATGTCATCAGTGATGTCACTGACCATGTCATGAATGATGTAATATGTGACATCATCAGCAGTGGATTGCGGGTGCACGATATATAGTTAGTGCAACTAACTATATATGGAATTTCAATGGTTTTGTGTGAGTAAAATAAGGTTTTCTAAATGCTAATTCCTAACTATATATGGTCTATAACCTGTGGTTTTTTCAGTGAATTTTCAAGGTTTTGTAAATGCTAATTCCTAACTATATATGGTCTATAACCTATGGTTTTTTCTGTGAATTTCATTGGTTTTTTAACAGCTAATATCTGTAGCTGTAAAATGTATTCTTCTTTAAATCCAAAAATATATTTTATATGTTTATGAATAAAAAATGTTTTTAATATTTTTTTTTCTTCGTTCCCGCTTCGCGAATCGGGAAGCTTCCCGTTAGCTGACCTTGATGCCGCGAAATAGACCGCGAGCCGGTAAACGTTTCTTTACCGCAAGTGCCGCGTTAGAAAACAACACCGTGACGCCTCCCGTCCGCATGACGTTTCACGTTGTCGCGTGATACGTCATATGACGTGCTACGTTAGCGAACTGGTACGCGAAGCGAGTCGCAAAGCGCAGGTTTCTGGAAGCAAACCGGGAGGCCCTGCAAAGCGCTTAACGTAAACACAGCAAGTCATGTGACTTGGTAATAACACTTTTCATTGGTTCATTTCACTTTTGGTTTCCTAATGATGTAAGACTAGGTCATATAATCTAAAATGAACACTTTTGATTGGTTGAAACTCTTGTTTTTCCCAAATGATGAAAATCCCTCCTTCTTTCCTCACTCTGACTTTCATCATTGTGAGAGAAAGACCCTTTGTGATCACTGAGCAATGGCTTCTTTAGTAGCTTCAGCTGGTGCTTCCCCACCACCTCAACCACATCCAAGGAAGAGTGGACCACCTGCTCAAGTTATAATTCAACAAGAAGAAGAAGAAGAGGAACAGGACGACGAGCACGAAGAGAGGCAGTTTTTGCCTGAGCAGCCCAGGACGTCTCACCGGAAAGAAAACTTCATTTGGCAATTTTTTAAAATTCCCAAAGGTCAGAAAAAAGTAAATGCAAGATACGTAACTTGCCTTATATGTCAAGATAGACTGTCCAGAGGAACCGAGAAAAAATACAGTTTCGGAAACTACACAATGCATCGCCATATGACTAGGTGGCATCCTAACAACTACAGTGCTGCACAGTTTCGGAACGACCTAGATAATCTCCCTATTATGGCCAGAAGATCTGTTGTACCGGAAGTAACGGGACCAGAGGGCAGGGAGATGGTGCCAAATATACAAATGAAATTTGGTGAAGTAAAACACACCTGCGTATTTTGCGATGGATTCATTTCCTACGGAGAAAAAAGCATCACTCTGATCAACAGAGCTATTGACTATCATATGCAAGTTTGTACGAAACGCCCAAAATAATAAATACTTCTTTTTTTGTTTTGTTGCTCCTGTTGAGCCCTTTACAATGAATCGTTTTCATTGCCCCCTCCAAGAAAAACCCAAAAAAATATAAAACTTCAGAAAAATTCAAAAAAAGTAAAAAAATGTTCCGAAAAATAATAAAAAAAATATAAAACAACAAAAACAATAAAAAAAAAGTTCTTTTCAGAACTACCTCCCCGTTATTAAAAAATTGGTACAATATTTGGAACTGTGCCAACCTCTATTTCTCTTAGTTCGCTTCCCAGTTCGCTCGCCGGTACGCGAACTAGAAGCGAACCAAAAACAGTAAGTATAAGGGAAGGAAACAGACACTTATGTTAAAAGAAAGACAGCTATAGGGGAGTAAACTAGAGATACTATTACCCGTAATCCACTGCTGATGATGTCACATATTACATCATTCATGACATGCTCAGTGACATCATCAGCAGAGGATTGCGGGTTTTTTGGCAACGTGCCTTATCCACGGTTTAATAACGCTGCCTTTTGCTTTATATAAGTTTTCAAATTGTATGAAATATATACCAATAGGTCGTTATGAACCTTTAGGTAGTGCTTTTCTTCATGAGGTCTGGTCGCTTCCATACACATACAGATGTTTCAAAGATGATCAAGAAGTTTATCTGAATGGAGAGGAATGCACTGAGACGCCAGATCATTCACTAATGTGTAGGCACATACAGTTACACGGTTCATGCAACAAACACCGACCAAATATGGCTTGCGTGTTGCAAGGCACGCCAGTTCCTGCTATCATCCCCACGTTCAAGTTGTTGGAAAATGGTAGTTATTTGATGCTCAATAATGAAGATTGTTCTGAGTTAATTGAAAAGGGTCTGCACCTCTGTACGGGTGTTCGCTATGTGAAGCACGAAAGTTTCACGGGCCGAACTCAAGGCCACCTCTCTCTGAGACAAAAGAGCTCTTATTCTTGCCATGCCGTTGAAATCTGTCCCAAGGTTGGTATTTGTGGCCAGATTGAAAACTCCCTATGTTCATGTGTGGGAGGAAATAGAACATTTCTGCAGCAAATAACCCGTTCACTTACTGTTACGATAAAAGGAATACTTTTAATTCAGATTTGCCTTTCAATTTCAGCAAGATGGTTCCGACTATCTTTAACGCATCCTCCACAAAGACCCTGGCGCACTTTTTTAAAGTTGTTACCAGTGGTCTCGTGACTTCATTTGAGAAAATCTTTGGAGTCATCCCTGCTTCCTTTCATTCCATTTTCTCCACTCCGGTTCGTGGATTGGCATTTTTACTTGCATTACCAGCGGACGCTCTTGTGCTTTTTTACATTTTTAAATATGGATGTCCCTCCTATGCAACCTCCCACCCTGCAGCTGCTGACACTGTTCCGCAATCGCATGCTAGAATATTATGGCACAATGCCGTTGGCGATATTAAGCACGGCATATGGATTATCTTTTCGATTCTCCTACTTCACCTGTGTCCAGCCTGTATTTCACTGCCTGACCTGTGATTTCGATTGGGCCATTGATTTGTGTCTCTGCGGACCGGTTTCTCCTGACGTCGACTTTAATCAGCTGATGACTCCTATCATTACTCACGAGTTGGTTTGTCCTGGCGAAAGGATTATGGCTGTGGCATTGATGCATGGACTACTTGGTCCCTGGAATTTACTGGCGGCAGCACAGTCTTTCTTGGAACAGAGCTTTCTTGAAAACCCACCGAGCTGTCCTCTGATGGTGATAGAGGATCCGGTGCTGGGAGAGCACGTATGTTCTTTTCCGCTTTTAAATTGGATGGCTGAACTGTTTTCGGATGAAGACGGTGACTTCCTATTGGAGGCTGTTGCAGCTTATTTTGCATACACAGTTATGTCATAGACCTTTTTCATGTTTGATATGCTGAGTACTAGCATTTCATTGACAATTCATTGACTTATTTGTCAAGTTTTTATTATTTACCTTGCCTATTGGCTTAAGACTCGATAAAGTACTTGGCTGTTTTATTTTTCTTTAGCATTAAATTTTCCTAGTTTTTAATGCTTTACCTTGCGGACCGTCCACATATAAACTTGCAATCTGCTCTCATGAGATGGCACTTCTATTATCTTATTCAGTTCGTTTCCGGATCATGGGGAGGTGTCATCTAGGTCCTGGATATCTTTACACCGTGTTAAGTTAGCATGGGCTCATTACCGGTTTAAACGCCATTTTTCCTTTTTTGCAACTTCTGCACACGACACTTAGTTGTTGCTTTAGCTTTCCACCTAGTAGTTCATCGTGGTTTACATGAGAAATATGTTATTGCTCTACTATCTGCTTTGCTTGTTAAACTATATCTGTACAGCGAGTGCTAAAGTTTCAAGACCAACACGATACAGAATTGTTATGAGGTCTGATCTCCACGACTTCATACTCATAACATAAGTGCAACTTCTGCCAATTCTGGGCATGAGGCGAGTTTTATATTGCTTTGCCGAACACACATACACAACAGTTGATGCGGTTCACATGAAGAGAGAGCTGGTGTATGCTGATGTGATTCCTTCAAATCTAAGACACTAAAGTATGGGCACGCCCTAAACCAACACAAAGAGACCTTCTTAGCAAATAATATAATATGTGTATTAGGGAGGGTGAGATATAAGCAGCCGCGGGCCGTGGAGGGAGTTACGGTGGGGCAGGGAGGCGGGGAGGGGGAGAAGCAGGGTGGAGCCCTCTCTACCTTGCCCCTCCCCCTCCCCGCCTCCCTGCCCCACCGTAACTCCCTCCACGGCCCGCGGCTGCTTATAAGTGTTGCTAACTCTTATTCATTTACTGCATGTTAACATACTGTCACCATTCGCTTTTTATGTACTAGTAACTATGCTGGTAATTTTGCTACTGATAATATGTGTACTTCTATTATCTAAGATACTACGCCTGAGAAGACGGCATTAGTAAATAAACATTTCAAATACACATGTGTTCTTCTTAACTCCATGTTCTGGTTTCTAAGAAATATATAACGACCGACTGTTCATGAGTTCCACGTATCCTGAGGTACTATAAGTTCATATTCTGGATTGTCTAAACATTGAGAGTTTGTTATATCCAATGTGACACTGTACCTAGCTTGCTAAGGAGTTTTTGATTACTAACGTTTGTTTTGGGACACCCTAATTCGCCGAGGTTCCAATCCTCTGTCCACAGTTCTGTGTGAGAACAGAAACCCTGCGACAGGGGCACCCCCGACCCTTGCTGGAGCTTCATCACACTTGCGATACAACTCCAGCAATGCGCCACCTTTACGGCACAGATACATCACGCATCTGTGCTGTTTTTGCCCCATGATGCGCCGCATTGTAAATGCAGCACACCATAGGTGACGGAACAGCGGCACAGAATGACTAACACATCCCTGGTGATGCGCCAGTCATCATAAATGTATCCCTATGCTTCTTATCTTGTTAGAGATGAACCGCCATATGTATCATCAAAGTTTTTTGCATTTCCTAAATAGCGAACTTTAAGGAATAAATAGCGATTCTTTACCATTCCTAGTTTGCGATTAGCTATTTGCTAATTACAAATTACCCATTCATTTCCTTCATTTCCATAGGGCGGTTGGACTCACTTTTAGCTCGAACGGCTGAATGGATTTCCACGAAACTTGGCAAAATTGTAGGGACTGGTAGCCCAATGTGCCTTTGCTATGTCTCAAGATATATGCTCCAGTGGTTTTTACGAAAATTAACTTTGAAAAATATATATTGGGCTACATTGGCCTATATATATGTTGGAGCCCAAATGTAGCCCAATGTAGCCCAATGAAGCCCAATGTAGCCCAATGTAGCCCAAAGATGGCCGCCAGACACACAAAAAAACAAATGTAGCCCAAATATCAGCCAGATGTAGCCCAACTATAGCCCAGTGACAGAATGACCAATCAGCTTCGCAAACCTCCGTTACGCGAAGCGGAGCGCTGTTACAGATATATATCTTTTTTTGAACGTTAATTTCTCAAAATCCACTGGAGCACATATATTGAGACCTAGCAAAGGCACATCGGGCTACCAGTCCCTAATATTTTGCCAAGTTTCGTGCAAATCCATTCAGCCGTTCGATTATTATTATTATTTTTTTTTTTTGCCCCGCGGGGCCCTTTTAAAACCTCCACATCAAACCTAGGGGGTCAGCGAGGATCTACTATGCCCCCTTATAGTTATTTCCCCCTTTGTTTTGACCTCCTCTTGTCTCTCGATCCTACCGAGAGACAAGATGGCGGCCGCTACGGACTTTTTGGAATGTTGACAGACGCCGGAGAACCAATCAGCTTCGCTTCACAAAGCTCCGTTGCGCGTAAAGTACGCGAACCGGAGCGCTGCCTGGTCCGCTGTTACAGATATATATCTTTTTTTAAACGTTAATTTCTCAAAATCCACTGGAGCACATATATTGAGACCTACAAAAGGCACATCGGGCTACCAGTCCCTACAATTTTGCCAAGTTTCGTGCAAATCCATTCAGCCGTTCGGGCTAAAAGTGAGGCCAACCGCCCTATGGAAAACTCAATGTTAAAAACACGTTTTGGGACCCCCCTTTTTTCTCGGCCCCCCCTTGACGAACCCCCCCCAAATTTTTAAGGGCTGCTCAGAAACAAAATGTGCCATTTTCCTGAAAATTTCAGCCAATTCCGTCCACAAACGCCAAAGTTATTAGACATAGAATTTTCAAAAAACCCATAGAGAAAAAATCCTAACTATATATACCTACTGGCGACCGCCAGTAGGTAATATATATATATATATATATATATATATATATATATATATATATATATATATATATATATGTATATATGTATATGTATATATATATATACACACATATACCAGTAAAATAAAAATACAAATAAAATATATATATAATAAATTAAACTATTACAATATTTCTATTCCTTTACAATTACATTTTACCCTACATTAACAGCAATGGTAGGGAAAATATTGGATAGCAGAGGGGATAACATTACTATTCCCACTCCAGGGAGTGCACCAGTAGAGAAAGTGTTGGATAGCGGAGGGGAATAAGTTACTGTTCCCTCTCCAGCAGGTACAACAGTAGGGAAAGTGTTGGACAGCGGAGGGGAATAATTTACTATTCCCACTCCAGCAAACACAAAAGTAGGGAAAGTGTTGGATAGAGGAGGGGCAACAATTACTATTCCCACTCCACAAAGTAAAACAGTAAAGAGAGTGTTGGACAGAGGAAGGGAATAATTTACTATTCCCACTCCACAAAGTAAAACAGTAGGGAAAGTGTTGGATAGCAGAGGGGAATAATTTACTATTCCCACTCCAGTGAGTGCAACAGTAGGGAAAGTGTTGGATAGGGTAGGGGTAAAAATTACTATTCCCAATCCAGCGAGTGCAACAGTAGGGAAAGTGTTGGATAGTGGAGGGTAACAATCCTTTTCCCACTCCAAGGAGTGCAACAGTAGAAAAAGTGTTGGATAGCGGAGAGGAATAATTTACTATTTCTACTCAACGGAGTGCAACAGTAGAGAAAGTGTTGGATAGCAGAGGGGTAACAATTACTATTCCCACTCCAGTGAGTGCAACAGTAGGGAAAGTGTTGGATAGCAGAGGGGAATAATTTACTATTCCCACTCCAAACAGTGTAACAGAAGAGAAAGTGTCGGATAGCGGAGTGTAATAATTCACTATTCCCGCTCCGGCGAGTGCAACAGTAGGGAAAGTATTGGATAGCGGAGAGGAATAAATTACTATTCCTACTCCATGGAGTGCAACAGTAGAGAAAGTGTTGGATAGGGGAGGGGTAACAATTACTATTCCCACTCCAGCAAGTGCACCTTTAGAGAAAGTGTTGAATAGCAGAGGGGAATAACTCACTCCTAAACAAATAACACAATTTACACATTTACCAATTAATTTTTAATAATTAACAAACAATTAATGACAAATTAATAATACAATATTTACCACAATTAGGAATATAAAAACATAAATACATAATTATTAATTAATAAAATGATCAATTAATTAATTATAATTAAATTACTTCCCACCATATTCCCCTATAAACCCACAGCATGCTCCTAAAATAATAACATGATTAATTTATTTAACAAACAATTAACAACCAATTAATAACAAATTGATACCAAATTAATTACCACAATTAACAATATAACGTATTAAATATATACATATTAACTAATAATTGATATTAACTAATTAAATATGTAATTATAATTATACTACTTCCCACCCTATTTCCCTATAAACCCACAACCCGCTATGGAACTAAAACTAAAAATTTACTTTAAAAAAATGTAATAACTTCTAAAAATGTAATACATATATTTAAAAATACATACAATACTTAAACAAAAATATAGAACACATACATTTAAAATACATATTAAAATACATCACACTAATATAAACATGATATTATTAACAACAATATTTTTACAAATGATATTACTATCTCCGATATAAAAAAAATGATATTTCTTACCTTACTGTTGATATTCTGGGCCCCAATATTCTTGCTGTCGATATTCTTGCACATCAAATAGATATTATGGTACTTCGAAATAAAAAACTCGATATTCTGTCTGTTCACCGGATAATGTACAATAGTGCAAAGTAACTAGTTACAAGAAAGTAATGAAACTATCTTTCACGGTGCAGTAAGTTAAGTGGAAGCAAATAGCTTTGGAGTCATTAGTATGACAGTGGATATCACAATATGAAGATTAATGTGTACGCTGTCAATTAGAGCCCACGTGCAGGTAAAGTACTATGTGACACAACAAGTTATAACTCTTTATTTTAGATTTCTGAATTGAGTAGTAGTTCATAGATGGTGTTATCCATCGCTCCATTTACGGGGAAAAAGTGTGTGGCGATGTAGAAATTTAGGGAAATAGAAAAATAGTGACAAAGTAATTGTCTACTCAGAAATTTGTGATAACGTTGATTATGGATGTTTATGTCATCATTCACCCCTAGCTGTAAAAAGACAGGGGGTCGGTGGAGATATTATGATTCCTCAGTAGGTAGATAACTCTCATGAAAGGGACCAAAATAGTTTACAATGAACAACTCATTATGTACAAAATGACAAGTCAAAGAAAAGCAATTTGTAAGTAAGCAATAAAACGGATCACAACTCACCCTGTGGACGCGAAGGTTCAGCGTGCAAGTTTGCAGGAAGTAAAATTATTATGTGGTGCCTGGTGTCAGGTAAAGCCTTGTAATCTAGCTAGGAAGGAGGACGAGACAACATAAGTATCATTCTCATGTCGATTGAGACAGAAATCTGCTAAATTAGAATAGACTACATCTATGGGCTGTCGGGGGGATTACGGGGAAAACCATGTAACTCCGACATAAAATGGGGACATGAGAGTTTGTGTAACACTCATAAGTCAAAAGGACAGAGTTATACTAATTGATATTATGCTAGCACTTATGACTTATGACTGCGAATGTGCAGTGTGTCCCGTCGTTGTGCTTGGGCGCCATCGTGAATTACCTGTATTTAAACAGCACTAGATGACAGATAGCTATCACAGCATGTATTGTTTATGTGAAGGTGAAAAAAGTACTGCCATGCTGGAATAGTGGGTAATTGGCAAGTATGCCATGACAGCTTGTTTAACTTTAGCCCTATTATGGACTGTCTGGTTAATTCCTTAAAGTGATTGGAGTTAATATCCTAATTCCAACGATATCTTATATAAGGTGCTGTAATGGAGACAGCTACTGTGCTGTTTGTTCTTTGTATGTGAACATCCATATCATGGCTAGTCTACATCCAAATCAGCATAATCTAAAGGGCGTATAGAAAGTCAGAAACTACGGCCAAATACAGCAAAGTTTTGAATAATGGGTAACTGTTAGGAGCAGGACCTCACCTCAGGCTCCATGAAGTTAATGGAAATACTGATAGAAAATGAAGAATGGAAGGTGTCTAAATTACAAAGTTATATTCAAATAATGGAAAAAGAAATTTCAGACCTGAGCTTACCAGATGCAACCAAGAAAATCTATGACATTCTAGTTGGTGTAATAGCCAAACATCAGGAAGACATAAAACAAAGAAAGGCTAGAAAATTGAAGAGGAACGAGATGGACTATAGGAGTGGGAGAGTTTTTACTTTCTCAAAGATATATGCCTATCTAATCAGAAATTACATTGATAATAAACAACAAGACCACTTTACAACTAGTCAAAGCACCTCTTTAGCATCTTCTCTAGTAACGACGGAAAACTACATATAGGGGAAGGTACTTCTGGATAGAACCTAGGAGAAAATACTTTTTAAGGGAGTTTCAAAGGATAAAAATGGGGAACAGAGAACAGTAGAAAAGAATGGAATATATAATAAAACCAGAATTGGTAAGAGAGGTGGGAAATCAGAAAGAAGAACGGAGAAGAATGCATACCAGATCTTGGGACAAAAAGAACTGAATGAGGAAGCAATTAAAAATGTCTCAATAATTAACTTGTCTGATGCTCTACTTTCCCTTGATATGCAATCCCTGCTCAAAAAAGGGATGGACTGTTGCCCTATTACAAAGGGAGACATCTATAAGATCAATCTTGACTTGTTCAAATGCATAAAATGTTTGAAATTGAAAAGATATATATATATTTTTTTAAACTTGTTTTTATTGTTGCATCAACAAGCATATGAAAAGAGTGAAACATCCGCTGGCGTAGCATCAACATTCAGCCACTGTCAGCCGTTTGCGCAACTTTTGTTTCTAAAAAGCTCTAATTTTTGCCTTTTGTGTGCACAACTTTAACAATACAGGCATGGAAAATGCAGCATATCCCCCTCTACAACCCCCCTCCCAACACACAGCACAAACGTTACATCAGCCTATTCTCGGTCTCGTTTACCCCACCTTGTCCCTGTAGTGTGTCTATTCGAAGCTCTCACAGTTGGCAATGGTACACGTGGTATTTCCGTAATGGTCGCAACCCCCCTCCCCGGACCTCCCCCCCTTTACTGCCCACCCTCCAATCCATGATATTGCCTCCACTTTGCCCACACTCTTCAGAACTTTTTGGGACAGCCTCTTGCGTTATAAGTCACTCTCTCTGCCGCCATATACAAGTCCAAGCCCCTCCTCCACTCCTCTATGTCAGGTGTTTCCGTTGCCCCCCAGTATTTTGCAATATCCCTTTTTGCTACCACCAATGCGAGTACCAGGAAGATAAGCAGTGGGCGTGGCAGGTCCACCTCGTTTCTCATGCCTATGAGTGCCAATTTTGGTTCTTGCGACAGGGCCACCCCTAGGACCTCTCCTAACTCCGTGAATATGTGCGTCCAATATGTTTGTATGCTGTCACATGCCCAGATAGTGTGAAAGAAGCCCCCTTGCCGTTGACGGCATCTAAGGCAGGTCGGATCATCTATTTTCCCCATTTTAAGGAATCGTACCCTATCAAAATAGGTTCTGTGCAGCACATTCAGCTGAATGAGGCGTAGTCTCGATTTGATCGCCACCTCCCAGGGGTGCATTAGGACTATCTCCCAGTCCAGATCTTCCATCTCTCCCACCTCCACCTCCCACACTCTCCTCAGCCGTGCCAAGTCCCCTAGCATGTTATTGGTCAAAGTTTTATATGTGAGGGATACCGCCTGACCCACGATCTGTTCCTGAAGAAGCCTACCTTCCAGTGGTGCATATTCCGGTACCTCCATGAGCTGGATATTTTGGGCCCTCCAAGCATGTCTCAACTGCGTGTATTTGAAGAGTTGTGTGTGGTGCAACCCAAATTCATTCTTAAGTGTCTGGAAGGACTTCAGTTCCCCATTAGCAATCACATCTCCGATATTCGATATGCCTATGTCATCCCATCTTCGGAAGCCGCGCAGCATACTGAGTTCTTTTAACCATGTACAGTGCCATAACGGCGTCTGCCGGGTAGGTCTCTTTTCCCAGCCCATTCGCTTTGTGGCCTTGGTCCAGGCGTTCAGTGTAATTACCGTTGCCGGTAGAAGTGGTACCCTCATCACACCTCCATAGAGATAGTACAATATATTTTTGGTGGACATTTTGTGCCTTTCCAACGCATAGGTCGGGTGGTCCGCCGGGGCGTGCATCCAATCATTTATCGGTGTTAAGTGTTCTGCCCAGTAGTAGGCCTCTAGGTTGGGGAGCGAAATCCCCTCACTATATTGGTGGCGTTGGAGCGTCGACAGGGCTACCCGCGGTTGTTTACCCAGCCATAGAAAAGTGCGAAGGTCCGTGTGAATTTTGGGTATCGTTGTAGCCGGGAGCGGGTAATATTCGTTTTGGAGCGCGTATAGGAACTTAGAGAGGACAATCATTTTGTACATCGCAGCCCGACCCAATAGAGTGAGCGGCAGTTGCCTCCACCTGGTCATATCCGCCACCGCGCTACCCATTATCCGTTCTATATTCCTGCTAAATGAAAGTTTCCCGTCTAGGGTAATGTAAATACCCAGATACTGAAATCCTTCTGAGGTGTTGACCAGTTGCTCCGGTTAGTTCCCCCCTCGTTCCTATCCCTGTGGGTCATAGAGGACCGACTTGTGCCAGTTTATGGTATGACTCGCCCTTGCGCCATAGCCATCTAATTTCCTAAACATTTCCGGGACCGTAGTTTCAGGTTTAGTAATGAACAGTAGCACATCGTCAGCATAGAGTGATATTTTTTCTTGCGTGGCAGCTGAGATTTCCCGTGAGAAGCCATAAATCTCTGGGTTCTGTCTTATCTTCGCCGCCAGGATTTCGATGGTTAGTGTGAACAGAAGAGGGGACAAAGGGCAGCCCTGGCGCGTACCCCTTTCGACACGGAATTCGTGGGATAACCTCCCATTCACCCGAACCCGTGCTCTCGGTGCCGTGTAAAGAAGCTGGACCCACCTCTGGAATTTTGGCCCGAGGCCAAACCTCTGCATCGCCGCCATCAGAAATGGCCAATGTACCGCGTCGAATGCCTTCTTCGCGTCGAGTGAGAGAAACCAATGAGGCTCTCTCCTTCCCTTGACTGCTTGCAACCAATTGTGCGTGCGTCGGAGGTTTTACTTGGTTGCCCTATCCGGCAGAAACCCCGACTGGTCCATGTGTATGAGGTCTGGAATAGCCGATCTCAAACGGTTTGCTAGAATAGTCGCTATAATCTTCACCTCCATATTTAGGAGGGAGATGGGACGGTAGGATGCACATTCGTCTTTCGGCTTGCCCTCCTTATAGATCGGGATGATGGTAGCCAGGGTGAGGTCTGGTGGTAAGCTCCCCACCTGATATGCTTCCGTGAAGAGGGCCTTAAGGTGTCGTGTCAAGAGATCAGTCGTTCGCTTAAAGAATTCCGCCGGAAACCCATTCGGCCCCGGCGTCTTACCAGGTTTTAATTTGGCTATGGCTTCAGATATATCATCTAGCGTTATATCCGCTTCCAGTGTTGTGCGCGCTTCGGAGGACAATGTGGGTACCTCCGTGTGTCCTATGTATTGCAGCGCATCCTCACTGGTCCCCAGGTCTTTAGCCGCGTAGAAGTGTTCATAGTGCGACGCAAACACGTCTGCTATCGCCTCATCAGTGCGGACCTGTCTTCCCTCCACCGACTTGATCTGTTCTACCCATCTTGCCGCCTGTTCCTTTCTGCTGAGCCAAGCCAGGAGCTTGCCGGATTTATCCCCAACGTCATATAGACGGAGAAGGGTCGCCAGGGATTGGGTCTGTGCCTCGTTTGAAACCACCTCCCTGTTCCTCCTCTGGGTATCTAGCAGTTGTCGGAGAGTCCCTTCGTCTTTTCGTGTTTGATACTCCTTCTCTATGGCCAAGATCTTTGTTTCCAAGCCCGCAACTTCGGCTTGTCTTGTTCGTCGATCTTTCCCCAACCTACTCTGTATTCGATCCCGTAAGACCGGTTTCATCGCCTCCCAGAAGGTGACCCCTGAGTCGACTGTTCCTTCATTCTCAGCCACATCCACTTTAATGTCAGCTCTGATACCACGTAAAATCTCCGGCATTTGAAGTTCCCACGCCGCTAAGCGCCATTCGACTCCCCCCCTCCCCCGCACCCGCCCCATCTGTGCATATAAGGGTGAGTGATCCGAGATACCCCTCGCTTTGTATTCCGCCACGTCGTCCGCTGTTAGGTATTGTCTCGATGTGAATATATAGTCAAGCCTCGAAAAGACCCTTCGTGCCCCTGAGTAGAAAGAGTAAGATGTCTGCGTAGGGTGGAGCCACCTCCAAACGTCCGTGAGTCCTATATTAGTCATCTGCTGCGCCAGGGCTGTCTGTGACCCCCCCCCTACGCGCTGTTCCTGTACGATCCTGCACTTCACACATTACATCATTAACGTCGCCACCTACTACTTGTCTGGTATCCGCTGTGTCCAGGAGAATGGATGTGATTGCTTTAAGTGTGCGGGCCTGGAGTTTCGGCGGTGCATAGACCGAAATTATAGTGTACCTGCGCCTTCTCCATGTCCCTTGCACTCCCACATATGTCCCCTGGGGGTCTAGCCATGTGCGTGCGATGCAAAACGGGGACGATTTTTTTAACTAGTATCGCCACCCCTCTGGAATCTGACGTGTATCCTGCATGTGCTAGGACTGTATGGCGCCCTCTCGCAATGAACGCACATTTAGTACCTCTAAGATGCGTCTCCTGTAACAAAATTATATCCGGCGCTACTCTCTTGAGATAAGCATTCACCAGTCCCCTCTTAATTTTTGACCCCAGGCCATTCACATTCCAGGTTAAGATAGTGACTCCCCTGTCACCCTGTTGTGGTGCAGCTAGTGTACTTGCCATTGTGTAAAGTGGTCCTCATTCACCGTTTGTCCCTGCGATGTATGTGCGGTACGGTGTATCAAGGTGCATGCCTGCATTCCCAGATGACTGCATTAAACTAACTGTTTCCCCCCCTCCCACCCAACTTCCCCCCAACAAAACTACTCAAAAACCCCACATCCCCGCCACCCCCACCCCACCTTCCCCTCCCGTCCATCCCATCCGTACAACTGTTGACGAGCAGGACTTCCAGGTGGCAAAGGTCTGTCGCCCTCCCACTTGTGATCCCAACTAGGTGATCTCTAGGGCCCTAAACACAGGTTCCCAACAGGTCACTCGGGGCTCGATTGTCCAGCAAACTGCCGGACGGGACCATCCGTGCCGTGTGAACCACGAGATGTGCCAACTAACCAACAAATAACAGTGTGTGTCCACACAAATGAAAAGTGTTTCTAACTTCCATGTCTAAACTATCCGCGGGAGTAGGCCTGTCGCCCTCCCACACATCCCTCCCTTCACAAACCATAGAACAGTAAAAACTTAAAGAACAGAGAAGGCCGTGTCAACTTGCGTGCTCCCATATGTCGAGCTGCCATCTCCAAAGTCCCAGAGCACCATCGTTCATGAGTGTGAGTCTTGTGTGTCCATTGCGGGAGCGCTGGTCTGCCCTGAAGAATCATGCTCCAAATGTCGAATTTCCTCGACTAGTGGGTAGACAGAGTCCCCCCCTCCCTCCTCTCCCTCTCCTCCTGATGCGCGGCCCTCCGATTCCTCCTCGTCGTCTCCTTCTGAACGGATTTCATTCCGCAGGCAGCTGAACCTAGAGCCCACCACGGATTTGTTTCCCCGTGAAGCCTATCTACCTCTTCTCTTGTCACCCATGCCATGGCCCTGGTATGGCGTCGCCGGTGTCTGCTTCCTCACCCTTCGCGATTTCCGTCTCTGTGGCTTCGGCATCTCCCAATGAGACCGTTCCCGCATCGATCTGTCCAGCTCTTCTCGCCCCGCGACCTCTCTGCTGTTCAGTATAGGGCGTTCCTCCAGCCACTGCCATGCGTCCTCCGGGTGGGAGAAAAAGATGGACTTGTCTTTGTATAGCACTTTGTGCTTAGCGGGGAAAAGGAGCATGTATGTGATGTTCAAGGACCTTAGCTTTGC
This sequence comes from Lissotriton helveticus, assembly GCF_964261635.1. Lineage (NCBI taxonomy): Eukaryota > Metazoa > Chordata > Amphibia > Caudata > Salamandridae > Lissotriton > Lissotriton helveticus. The sequence goes on along the minus strand of NC_136063.1, from coordinate 615,611,689 downwards.
CTTCACTGAGTCGAACGAGCGGCGCTGTTTCTGAACTTCCTGGCTGTAGTCCGGGAATATCATTATAGTCGTATTCTCCGAACGGATCTCCCCCGTTTTTCTGGCCTCTCTCAAGATCAGGTCTCTATCCGCAAAGTTCAAGAAGCGCGCTATGACCGGTCTCGGTCTCGCCCCTTCAGGAGGTTTAGCCAGGAGGGCCCTGTGCGCTCTTTCAATGATAAAACAAGGGGAGAACTGTGCTGCCGGGAAGGTGGTTTTCAACCAGGCGTGGAGGAATGAGGACATGCTCGTCCCCTCAATTCCCTCCCTAAATCCCACGAAACGAAGGTTGTTGCGTCTCGATCGATTTTCAGCATCGTCCACCTTCCATTGCAGTTGGCGGTGCGAGGCCTGCAACTCCGCCATATCTCTCTTCAAGGCGGATATCGAGTCGTCATTTTCGTTGATCCTTGTTTCGGTCGCCGCCACCCTATCGGACAATTTCCGAAAGTCTTGCCGCAGCAGTGTTACCTCGGAGCCCACTTCCCCAATCTTAACCTCCAGGGCCGCCCGAGACTCCTGTATGTCCGTTCTGGACGCCTGGATAGCCTCCATCAACAGGGCCGTGTCTGTCTGCACCACGGATGCCGCCGACTGGGGCTCCGCCGTGTGTATTGGCGCCGCAAAGTTGTCCATGGGCCCTTGTTTCGTAGTTTTAGGGATCGTGTCTCTTTTCCCCATGGCTGTCCACTCCTCAGGGAAGGACCCCTGTATCAGATCGTAGGCCTCAGACTCCTGGTGCACCGGTCTTATGGCAGGGCAGAGCAGGCGGGTTCCCTCTCTCCTAGTGCTGGTGTGCCGTGAATTTTGTACACCCCCAGCCTCCTGTTCCAACTTCCTCCCCGCTGGCAGTGATCGAGGTCCCCTCTGTATGCACCTGTCGCCTCCACAGCCTTCTGGGCCCGCTCTTGGGTTTCCCTGCAGGGGACAGGTGGTCACGGAGCGAGAGCGACCCCTTGGCTCTTTCCACCCAGCCGAAGAGGGGTTCAGCGCCGCCATATATCAAGGACGCCCTCACCAGTCTCTGCTCCTGACCCTCCGGGTCACTCCCCCCACACCCGGTGTATAGGGGTTCGAGTGATCAGCCCTCCAGAGGGAGGTGGGGGGGTGGGGGACGGCGAGCCCAGATCCCTCTCCGCTGGGCCCCACCTCTCACCGTTCTCCAGGTGCCCCCGAGGCGTTCGGCCCCTACAGGTGTCTTTCCAGCACTGACGCCATGTTGGTGAAGGCGCAGGGTCTCCTCCAAGGAACCCCCCGCTACGCCACTGTCTCTCCTGGCCTCACATGGGACAGCGTCCCGTCAGGGATCGTGCAGGAGCTCTCTCGCTCTCCGACCCCTCAGTCCGCTGGTCGCACGGCAGGGGGGATGGTGGAGACGGCTCTCGGTTCTCTCGTACCGGCTCAAGTTCGCGCCGGCCGCCATCTTGGTAAAGGCGGCCGGTCTCCGGTATGTCGCTTTTCCCCCCTCCGGGCTCCAGGCTCCCAATACCGCGGGCAGGTTCCTTGGCGATGTCGCTCCAGGCGGCGGGTTTTGGCACTGCTGGGTCCCGGGCGGGCTTCTAGGAGCTCCGACGACTGCCGGGCGCTGCGGTCGCCATCTTGGCCATACAGGGTCACGCTGGGTCGGCGATCCGATCTGTCAGTTCCACGTGTCCCAGCGCAGTTTCTTCAGTGGAAGCACCCTCGCCAACTCCTGGGACGTTGCGGCTCCCGCTGGCCAGTTTTGTGCCCCAGGGGGATAGTTTTAAGGCGGATCTGGGTGCAGCTCGACAGGAGCTCCGGTAAGGGACTTCCTAACCGGCCATGCTGCTGGCCACGCCTGATTGAAAAGATATTTTGAGCTGAACGCTAAATCAAATAAAAATATATGGACAGATGGCATGAGTACTGTGTGCAGTGAACTCCCTATACAGGACATACATGTTACTGTGATGCTGATGTCATATCAAATTTGGAAGATGACCCAATTACTGTGCATAAGGTATTGAGTGACTTGAGTGTACAAACTGATATGAGCATTGAGAGTGGTTTAAAAAACAATTCAAGGTGGACACCACAGGTAGCAAGGACTAGCAACATTGACACATTTTTTGTTCAGGTCTGTAACGATTTGAAAAAACTTAGAGACAACAATAAAGACAGGACTAAACAGGGTAGCGGTGGAGACAATCTGAACCCAGGTGAGAGAGCAGCCCTTAGAACACTCCAGAATAATGATGAGATCATATTGAAAGAAGTGTCAAAGGGGGAAACATTCTGGTCATGAATTAACATAACTACGAGAGGGAAATACTGTCGCAACTAAGTGACCTGACATGTTATGAAAAGGTTCCCGACAAACCTACATTTGCATTGAGAACCAAAGTCAATCAGTATCTAAAGACATGGCATAGCCATTATTCAATCAATGATGATGAAATATGTATTTGCAATTAGATATCCCTAAGTATCTCTGTATCTACACCCTCCCCAAGAATAAACCCTTTCCACTGGTCTGACCAAATATATTGGTTAATGGGGGCCCCACAGAAAAACTATCTGAATATGTAGGTGTATTTCTACAGCTCTTAGTTAAGAACTTGCACTTCAATATACAGTATACCAAGCACATACTTAATTTACTGGGAGACAATATTTTGGAAACAGGCATGAGAATGGTTACTTTGGGAGTGGTATCGTGAAATAACAGCATTGGACATAACCAAGGACTGTGGAAAATTAGTGCGTTTTGGTGAACATTATCTGCGCCATCTTGCCTCTTCCCCTGATGCCACACTTTTGTCGTGCGCTCGCCATTTTAAGATGCCCCGGTCAGAACAAACCCTTTTGCATGCCGCTGGCCCCTGACATAGCCCTTTGCCTTCACTACGCCTGCACGCTGACCACCCCCTGCTTGCACCTGCCTTGAGTCATAAACCCCTCTTCGGCGCTGCTCTGCCCCCGGCCCTCATCCTGTTCCCAGCGCGACACCTCCCCGCCTTCCTTTCATGATCTCCGGCCCTTAGATGCAAACCCCCTTTTCCCCCGTGTGCCCGCTTTGTCCTCCCCGTTCCCAAGCCGACACCCAGCTCTGCCGATACCATCATTGCCCCTCCCCGTACAATAGAAAGCTTCCCCCATCAAAGAATCCCCGGGTTGATCAAAGCCCCCCCCCCCCCCCCCCCCACCATGAGATCCGATCAGACTCCCCACATTCCGTGAATCGGCGGATTATCCAGCTGCGCGATGTTCATCACCTGTTGTGACTAGGGTGGGGACTTTAACTGTAAATGTGTGTGGGAACGGGCCCAAAGGGGAGTTCCGAGAATGTCTTTTCCGCACATCAAAGCTTTAAACATGTATGTGTAATCTGCAATAAAGTCATAAATGTGGATATAAGAGGCCAGGCCTCAGAAATACAGTTAGAGCACCTCAGAACGATACCTTCTGTCCGTTTCGTTGTGTTCTCCTCCGGAGAGAATAAAAAAACCTTGTTTCCTGCTTTCCAGTCTCCAGCGCCTGCCTCTTCATTGATTTAAATAACTAGAGGGTCACAGAGGCAATACCGCCGGGCAAATATCGATTGTCCCCGACCCGAATGAACCTTTTACAATTGGCGTCCCAAGCGTGGGGCCCATCAGCGACTCGTGGATCCAGTGGGAGAGGTCCCGACGACAGAGTGAACGACTGCAACGATCGGGAGAGCTCTTGCCCAATAGACCCTCGTCTGGCAGCCGATCATCCGAACTTCACTAGTTCCGAACAGACCTCTCTCGAGTGATCTACGGTCCTGACTGGGAACCATCAGGAGTGCCGTGAGAAATACGAGAAAAAGAGGACGATCGGGCGCTGGATTCGGAAGACAAGAAACTGTCCACATGGTCCGGGTAAGGTCGTGTTGCCACGACAAATTGCGAAAGAATTTGTTTTGATTGCTTGATTGTCAAAAAATACTAGTATTGCCTTGTTTATTTTTATTTAGAGATTCACTGTCTACAAACGGAGAAGCAACAGGCTCTCTCTCCCTTTGCAAGCAGTGGAGGATAAGTAGGGTAGCAGCCGTGCTTGTTCTTTTTCTCCCCCACTCAATAATTGCTTGAAACTGAACTGTTGTTCACAAACTATTGTTTCCTGGAGATTCTCTGTCTGCAAGCAGGGAAGAGACCATCCTTTTTGCAGATAGTGAAAAGGGTAGGTAACGCAGATCTTTGCGGTCCTACTCATTCTCCCCATTGTTATTTTGTTGGTCTTTTGGTTTTTTTGGTTCCATGAGGTATTCACTGCCTGCAAACAACGTAGAATAGAAATATTCTGTCTAGTCTTTGCACCTAGTGATAAGATAGGCAGTGCTGACTTTTTAGTCCCTCGTTACGAGCCGTCATGTCTGTCTTCTCCCCATTGATAAATAGCCTGTTTAGCCCGGACCGGGTGTTAGAGGTGGACCATATGGCTCCACTAGAAGGCACCCCTAATAAGGACATGTTCATAAACTATGGGTTAGTCACCATAGCTTATAATAAATTATGGCACAGGTATACCGAAGATAGCCAAGACAAACAGTGGCCACTGGCAGGATCCTTTGACCTTGATAAAATAGAAACGTTAGAAATAGCCCTTCGAAATAATAAGACGACGCCAATTATGCTCGACAGTCTCGGTATGTGGCGCAGAGAGGCTACGAAACGACAGAGAAAAGACGAGGATAAACCAAGTAGGGAAATATACCGACAGGACAACCCCAGGACACCGCTACCCACAACTTATCCCCCGACACTATACAAAGGACGACCAGACTTAGGGTCAGACCAATGCGCTTTTTGTAGGTATGTCGGACACTGGAAAGCCCAATGCCCGACTCTACTGAGCGTGAGTAAAGGCAAAGGGCCGACAAGAACGACAGACCGACAGTACGAGAAAAGGCGCGAGACAGAGGAGAACTCGACTTACATAGACAGACCAGACAGAACCACCACGTTTGATTATGCCCGATGGCACAGATTTCGCCAGGAAAATCTCAGCGGCATGATCAAGTTCTCCTAGGTCGGGCAATGTCAAGACGGGAACCCAGCCTCGTTTAAAATTCACAGACGGAAAGAGATAATTATGACCAATAACTGTTTTTATATTTGTCTTGGGTCTTTGTATGTCGTACTTGTACTGTCCCCCGTCTGAGTTCGTGTGTACGTAATGTACAAATCTGCGTCATCCCTCTACACGTGTTTCCGTGTTACTCGACCCCTGTTAGCAGAAACTTAGCATAAAAGCAACCTGGAAAGGAAGAAATGATAAAACAAAATCCGTAGACCATTAATAAACTTGAACTTTTAATTTAACACAACAAACAAGGAATAATAACGATAAACTGTAGAAAATGAAAGTCAAACAGAACATTCGCCCCCCCCCATTCTGGAACCTTCCAAAGTAGGGCAGGGTTACGGCTACGCCCAACCAACGGCAACCCAAATAAGGCGAGCCCCGCCGCCAACTCTTGGTCAGGAAATCTTAACGTATGGGGGAGCCGGAGGAGAGGCAGGAGCCCGCAGCCTGGGCATTTGCAGGTAGTCCCGCCACATGTCTCCTTGGCCGGCCGCAACGGGCCTGGAAAGACTAAGGTAGTCCCGCCACATGTCAAAAGGAGAACGAGGCACCTCTTCCTTTTCTCTTCCGTCACAGCCGTAGCAGTCCTGGACGGCGGGATGTCCTGCACGTACCTCCACAACAATCTGTCCAAGTTGGGCTGGGAGGGAGAGGCGACGCGGACGAGCCTCTCCCACCTCCACCGGTAGGAGGTTTCCCAGCCCCCAGCCGGCGCCGAACACCCCCAGTCAGGCGATGGTGCCCATACCTCCACAGCACCGGACACACCATGGTGGCACCCCAGTACTTGCGCAGCACCGAACACACAATGGTGGCACCCCAGTATTTGCGCAGCACCGAACGTACAATGGTGGCACTCGGGGAACACCGGATGTGGAGAGGCCTTCATGCGGGGCGATGAAAAGGAGCGGCATGGAGTGCACCGGGAGAAGGAGACGATGTGAACGAGTCTCCCTTGCCCCCCCCCAGGTGAGGGCATCACAGCTGCACCCCAGCTGAACGTCCCGCTCTCACAAAACAGGGACCTCTTCCTTTCACTCCGAAGGGTCTCTTCCATTCTTGCAAACTCGACGAGAGTGGCCCCTGTAGGGCCTCAAAATGGCGTCTGGATCCGCTGGAAGGCGGGCCCCGGCCACTAGAGTAACTCTGGCCAGCCATACAACTCGAACATTTGTCCCATGGAGCACGAGCCCCCATCTCCGACAGCATCTTCGCAGCCTTGAAGATCATACAAAGGTCCCCGGCGGAGCCTTCGGCCTTTGCAGGTTTCCGGTAAGGGACGGCTGCTTCGATCGCCAACGAAACAAACATGACATTGCCACACCTTCTGTTAGCGTGAATTCTAGAACTGCCGAAAAGGACTCTGGTCCAAACTGCCAGTAATGGAAACATTTCCCCCTGATGCTGCTTCCGGACTGTGCCGGCCCCGCCCAAAATGGCGCTGGTATCAATCGGAACTTACGAACACCTCGTGGTGTTCCTTCGCACTAATATAAACTTGATGTTCTGAGATTTTTGTGATCCTTTGTACACTTGGCTAGAAAAGACAAGGAGAGCTCACTCGACGAACAGTATGAAAAGATCCCCGTTACAAATGTTGATTACGAATATACAGTGTATTATATTTTTATAACTGATGTAAACCTCATTTACGATGCATACGTACGGTATGCATATAAGAAATCTGATTACGACTGTTATGATTATGTTTCTAAATTATGAAAATATATGCCCCCGAACCCCCAGCCAATTAATAGACGTTTTAGTCTCTCACAAATGAATGAGTAAAACTTTCCGATGTTTTTACTGTTGCCAACGACACCCCCCCCCACTGTACGCACTTTAGCCATTGCCACGACCGACCAAGTACGACCACACCCTCCTAAACCATATGCTGAAATGAATTTGCAAAATAAAGTCTTTGAAACTATGGACGGGTATTGCATGCTTTATTTTAAAACAATATGGGATGGGTAGGAAAGTTCTTTTTCTGTGCACCCTACTCTGCTCTCTCTTGAAGGTTAAAGGAAGATGGTTGCCCAGCCCTGGAGGACGGATCGGATCGACAACACGACACTCCGTCTTAAAAGTACGCGACTGACTCATGAACTTTCGCGTAGAGGAAGACCGTGACTTCCAAGGATGGGTAAAACGAATGGTGTAAACGAGGGAATGTAAAAGGAGGGTAAAATGAAATAATGTAAATATTGTAAAGCACAACGTTCCAAAGTAGCAGGGACCCAAGAACCGAAGAACTTTAGAACGCCACGGCGTTGAAAGAGGTTTAAGGATCCCGATAGTGAGATATATCCTTTGACTAGATACCTCGCACTAGGCCCCTCTGGTTTCCTTTTATGTTTCCCCGCACACGCCCTACATGAACACACTACCCCCCCCGACTCCGAAAACCATATCCCCGGGGACCCTGCCCCAAGGAGGAAAAGACGAGTAAGAGGTAAGTAAAGGACTTATGAATCCATGTATTTGAATGCGCGCGAATGCTGTCTCCCCCACCCCCCCTCTTTTCCTCCCTCTGCAGGTTACGTCAGAAATTACAGCCGAGGTGTGGCGAAGATCTGAGACCTTGCCATGTCTAAATACACGAAACGGACTAGCGCCGCAGGGTGGTGCCCAAGCACGCCTGCAAACTACTCACGTATCGAACAAGCCCGAAAAATTAGCACAACCTGATAAAAAGTGACCACCCTTAAACCAGACCGGAAGAATGAACCCATGTCACGTATGATGCGAAACTGTGAGGGAATGTGTGTGTGTGTGTGACTGAGGCGTTGACCCAACTGATCAAAGGACCGAGAATGCGAGAAAGTGCGACAAAATGGTACCTCCTTTTTCTTCTTTCCTTTTCTCAAAGCACGTCCCCTCTACCCTGTCTAATGCTCAAACTGCATGATTACAAGATTCTAACGCGGACTCGTGAATACCCTTTACTGTGTAATGCACTAAATAGCCTTTCTTGAATGCACTGCCGCCCTCTCTGTTGCACGTGTACTATTTAGCCTGCCGTTGCACTCTTTCTCTCTCTCTCTCTCTCTCTCTCTCTCTCTCTCTCCCTCTCCCTCTCTCCCTCCCTCTCTCTCTCTCTCTCTCTCTCTCTCTCTCTCTCTCTCGCTCTCTCTCTCTATTTTTGCACTACCACTCCCCCGAGTGGTTAGCCCCGAAATTGGCAGATTGCCACCCCTAGCACACCACCTAATTGGCTTCAAATACCGTCAGTATTTGCACAAACGTTTGTCTTTAAATACAATCACCCTGAGGCCACGTCATTACCTCTCCTTTTCCGCTAGAAGTCAATGAACCCAGGTTGGGCCGTAAGGGAAAGGACAGGTAAGACGACAGAGGTTCCCTAATCTGGCCCGAAATAAGGGAACTACATGTCAACGGCTCCTATAGTATAAAACAAGGACCTCAGAATACGCGACCCTCCCCTCCCCGAATCGTCGCAATACCCAACCCAGAAGAACGATCACCCCCGTTACCTCCCCTGTCTATGTCCCTGGTTGTTTCCCATAAAACCCCTGTCCTTCCTAGTTAAAGTAACCGGGCTGTAAAAGGTTACGTAGGACCCAGAATGATGTTTTACAAGGTTAACAGACTAGACCAAGGTAAAGAAATCATCAAAATGAACCCCGCAGTAGGTGAAAAACAGGATGCACCGATAGAAAGGAAATGTTTAGCCATGTTCGTCTCTCAGCAAAATACCTGTGTAGTACCATGTTGACGACTCACTGTACCCTTTTGTAAATGTGAAACTCTAGAGAACGGCATATCTTTGCCAGATTTGTCTCCCGGAGGTGGGTTACCATCAGATGAACTGTCATGCCTGTAATAAATGATTATGAAGGAAAGTCTTAGTAAATCCAACAGGTCCGCCACCGGTCATTCATATGCCGGTTGTGAACATTAAATGTAACGGACTTTTTCATTCTTTACCTGGAGCTGGGAGAGAAATAGACTTTTTGATTATCTTCATCCGCAAATTTTCTAAAAAACTGTCTTTTCAAACTTGTTTAAGGGTACTGCTGTTGGAGGAGAGAAGGACCGGATGTGGGAGCACGAGGCCCGACTGCAGACTAAGGGACGCCTGCGACATTAGTCAAGGCGAGACCACGACTGAAAAGAGCTGCAGGACGAGGCACTGTTTTCGACAGCGTGAAAAGAAAGGGTCGACCTGATGCCCCTGCTCGACGTCCAGTGCCTGTCGACAAGTCCCCGCTCTCTGAATTCCGTCACACGCCCGCCTATTTGAAGTCTCTCGTTCCCCTAGTTTGTTCCTAATTTGGCCTTGCTCCATCCCCCTTTTTCCTCTGACCTACCCTATGGACTGTTTTGAACGCTCTTCTTCCATCGGAACTTTCTGACAATCACCTCAAAGGACACAGGGCGAAAAGGACCTTTCCGACCAGAAACGCGAGGAAAGGGTCGTGCCCTGCAACGCAGAACTTAGAACAGAGCTGGACTTGTAGCTCCACCGCCGGTGCTCAACAGCGCCAACGAAAGACCACAAAGAACAATGAGAACTCGTAAAACTTCGAACATTTGACATCCTCAATCACCGTTTTTTGCCTCATTTCTCTCCCAGCCGCCATTGTATTGATCCTGCTCCAAACCGAATCTGAAATATGTATTAACCTGCCAGTTCACGTTATGATATGTACTTGCTGCTCGCCGTTTTTTGTATTTCATTCCTATGACTTTCCTGCTGAACAAATTTATCAAAGTTTATCAAATAGGTGCACCTCCTAAAACTAGAAACCTCAAAATGTATTGTTTACAAACTCTTTTTCTAGGGTTCCTACCGGTTTCTTTCTCATGCCCACCACAATAGACCAGAGTAGAAAATGAACCAGCAAGATGTCTTGAATATGTTAAAGGAGGGACTGTGGAAAATTAGTGCGTTTTGGTGAACATTATCTGCGCCATCTTGCCTCTTCCCCTGATGCCACACTTTTGTCGTGCGCTCGCCATTTTAAGATGCCCCGGTCAGAACAAACCCTTTTGCATGCCGCTGGCCCCTGACATAGCCCTTTGCCTTCACTACGCCTGCACGCTGACCACCCCCTGCTTGCACCTGCCTTGAGTCATAAACCCCTCTTCGGCGCTGCTCTGCCCCCGGCCCTCATCCTGTTCCCAGCGCGACACCTCCCCGCCTTCCTTTCATGATCTCCGGCCCTTAGATGCAAACCCCCTTTTCCCCCGTGTGCCCGCTTTGTCCTCCCCGTTCCCAAGCCGACACCCAGCTCTGCCGATACCATCATTGCCCCTCCCCGTACAATAGAAAGCTTCCCCCATCAAAGAATCCCCGGGTTGATCAAAGCCCCCCCCCCCCACCATGAGATCCGATCAGACTCCCCACATTCCGTGAATCGGCGGATTATCCAGCTGCGCGATGTTCATCACCTGTTGTGACTAGGGTGGGGACTTTAACTGTAAATGTGTGTGGGAACGGGCCCAAAGGGGAGTTCCGAGAATGTCTTTTCCGCACATCAAAGCTTTAAACATGTATGTGTAATCTGCAATAAAGTCATAAATGTGGATATAAGAGGCCAGGCCTCAGAAATACAGTTAGAGCACCTCAGAACGATACCTTCTGTCCGTTTCGTTGTGTTCTCCTCCGGAGAGAATAAAAAAACCTTGTTTCCTGCTTTCCAGTCTCCAGCGCCTGCCTCTTCATTGATTTAAATAACTAGAGGGTCACAGAGGCAATACCGCCGGGCAAATATCGATTGTCCCCGACCCGAATGAACCTTTTACAGGACTGGCAGCTTGAGAAAAATTGAATAAAAGATCAGCCAGCCTTTGGAAACACGCAGAGATGTTGTTAGAGATGACTGAATTGATCTTGAGGAACAATATGTTCCTATTCAGGGATGAATGATATAGACAACTGCAGAAGAATGTCACAGGTTCCAGATCCGCTCCTTCGTACGCATACCTCTTTGTGGGGGAGCTGGAGGGAGAGCTAATTTGGGGCCCACATGGAACGCCATGGATTGACTATTTTTTGTGAGAAAGAGCCCGGATGGGGGTCACGTTATGCCTACCCTGGTGCTCGGCCCTTGGTCATGGAGAGAAGAGGGTCCGGCATACACAGGGTTAACAAAATCCTCACGCCCTATCCTCTTCAGGATGACTTAGTGATCCCCGACGAAGCCATCCAATCAGAGTCAAGAGAAGCGGGGAAAAGAGACCTCTCGCGGGCAAGGTTGCCAGATTGGGCTATTTCCCGCACAAGTGGGAGACTTTTTTCCCAGTTGTGCGGGAAAAACCCATGCCTGGCGGGGGGCTAGTTTTTGGGCTATATTTGTCTTCTTGTGCGCCAAAAAGTGGCTTGGGCGGGCGCCCCCAATCACACACACACACTCTCAAACTTAAAGTCAGAGGTCAGGGGGCTCAGAGCGCATCGCGCTGCTTTACGCGCACACAGTCAGTCACTAATTAAAGGTCCGATGATTGATGGGCCTGCCTCTGCGCAGGCACATGATGACCCGCCCACCCCTAGAGCAGGTCTGGCATCCATCAATGATTGTGGCCTGCATGCCTGGCTGGCTGCAGTCCTTGCTACATTCTTGCTTCTTGTGTGTTATCTCTGGTGTCACTATAATTCATTTGCTGGAAGGACGGCACGGACCCGCACGGTGCACACACACTCACTCCGCACATGCGCGCTGTACCTGCACGCCCCCCCCCCCCCTCCCAGGTCACCACTTGCTTGCAACATCAAGCCTGGAGGCATACATTAGCCAATGCCAAATTAGCCAATGTGGCGGGGGTCTCCCAGGCCGTCATTTGTGTAGCGCGCGAAAACGCTACCAATGACGGCCCTGGGCAGCAATTGTGTTGGTCAGCCCCCGCGCGCTTCCCATATATGCGGGGGGCTGACGTGAGCACCCTCTCTTTCGGTGCGGGCCCCGGGGCGGCGGATGCGGTGTCGGTGATGAGTGGTGGACTGGTGGACTGGTGGTGCCTGCGCCGGTGCCGGTGGTGACTGACAGGCAGACTGTCATTGTTGTACTGCGGGTGCACTCCGCTGACTGTGAGTGACTGACGGCCCGGGCTGCTTGCTGGGGAGGAGCGAAGGTCGGGAGGAGGACTCGTCGTGAGTCCGTGTGTTAACGCGGGATTTCTGGTTACTAGTTACCTTACCAAATCCCAAACTGTGTCGACTGAATCGTTGGTACCTGTCATTGAGTAAAAGGTAATCTTACAATAAATTAATCAATTCAAGAACTTACACCACTCTAAATGACCACTGACCAAATTTTAAGTTTCAAAGATTTAATATAAAGTCAATGATAACTGAAGATACAAACTTCTCAAAATGAGATTAAGAAGATAAATCGGTATCACTATGAACATGAACTTTTTGAATAGTCTGAGTCTGAAAAACAGAATAATAAGTACAAGCTCAAAAACCATAAGGGTTGCCAAAATAGATACAAGTTGCAACCTCAAAGTCATTACAGAAAAGAAAATTAAGGTTAGTCTGTCCCTACACTATCCTAAGTGACATCCCTCCTTAGCAAGATCTTTACCCCTCTAGGTGTCAGCCGTGGTGACTTCCTAAGAAGATCACGCACTTCTCTTTGTCTCTTCTCTGATAATGGGTCTCTCCTGATCAGCCTATCTGCCTACCCATCCGCTTTCTTAGGCTCCCAAAATCATCTGCTCTGCTCTCCTCCCGGGTCGCTTTCCCTAATACCAAATCACATTTCCAATAGAAACGCCCCTTGGGACGCCCCTCACGTGGTACATCTTTGCGCGGCAAACTCCATGATGGTACTCTTGAAGACCCTCGTTAAAGTTGACCTTGGTTCCCAGGCTTCTTCTCCAGTGCGCTGATACCCCCTGAAATTCCTGGAAACTCCTACAGGCCTGCGCCAAGCACCACAGAACAAAGCCTCTTTCATTCTAGCTGATTAAGACCCTCGCACCTGCATACAGTCCGTCCTGCAGTGGGCCTCAAATTCCAAACTCCACCATATCTATAGGTCATAAAATATAAGTGAAGCTCTGTACTTGGCACCTCTCGACTTCTCCTCTAACGAGCACATGGCACATCAAAGGAGATGACATTATCAGTTCAGGCCTACTTGATTTACATGAAGCAGGTCCCTGCACTCTTAAAACATTAACTTGATTTAAACAACATTCTTAACTAGCATACGTTTCTAAAACAACACATCTATAAAGCATACATTTCAAACTTAGTTCGATAATACATTTGGAAGAACCACGTCAACCCCATCTCACATTATTTTAGCAGCACGTTTAGATTTGCTGTGAATTGCCATGAGGCCTACACATTATACTGGATTTTCAGAGTTCTATTCAACTCTAACATGATTCCTTTAACAAGAGAACATGAGGTTTTCATATTCATCCCAAACATTTCCACATTAGTCTCACACAGTTATGATTATTGTTACTCTACTTAAACATTCTATACATTTCACTACTGAATATAAGACACTGTGTATTTCACTTCTAAATATAAACACTCTGTGTATTTCACTTCTAAATATAAACACTCTGGTGCAAAGTACATGCTAACTAACTACGTGCTTGTAAATATGGTACACTTATACATTTTTTTCCCAAACTTGTGCTCTCTCAGTCCCCCCTTTGATGACCTTCTGGGGTCATCACCATCAAGACACTAAAAATGTAGAACCCTTCAAAGTGAAGTCATGGCTGTGCCACCTCTTTTCATACTCTCCAATGCTTTCAGACTCTTATATTGAGTGTCCTGCATCGCTGTCAACTCTTCTTCCTGTTTTCTCATAGCTCTCTGCAACCTATTTGCTCTATAACATTGATACAAACGCACCAATTCCCACAAAGTGATTACGCAAATCACAATTATGATGATGGGTTTCAGTATGTACCAAACGATACCCTTTCCTAAGTTGGCAAACCAACCTCCAACTTTACCCATTCCATGACCTACTTTTTCCCACACATTTACTTTTGCCAGATCCTCAATTTCGTAGTGTATGGCAGTGATGTTTCGTATATACTTCTCTAGAGGTTTTGAATTGTCTGGAATGTAAGTGCAGCATTCCTGGACCTTCAAAGCCTTACAGACTCCTCCCTCTTTGGCTAACAGAACGTCTAAAGCAAGTCGGTTCTGAAGAACCATTGCCCTAATCGATTGCATCTCCCCTTCTATCAACATCAATGATCTTGCAGTACTGGCAGATAGCCTATCTACGACTGTAGCTAACCTCCTGATCTTAATGTCATTCAATATCAGTCCTAAGAAAGGGAATGCAGCACCGAGTACATCTCCAACTACTTCTGCTGCACCCAGCCCTCGCTTCCATCTAGTTGGTATTTCTTTCTTTGGCGTGTCTAAATTCTCGACATGATATATTTTAGGGAAGACAACAGCCAGATAGCATGATCCGTACCAATTATCTGGTAGCTTCACATAGGCATTTCTTCCACATACAAAATATACATTTGGTATGGCTTGCATCCCTTTCAAAAAGTCCTTAGAATAGTACTCCAATTGAAAGGCATGTTCACAATTGACTTGACCTACATAAAAATTCTCATAATAGGAGTAACTCCTGTGTATGCACAGTTTCCCCCGTTTCTCCTTATCCAAAGCAATTGGACCAATACTACCTTTTCTTTGATGTGCCCTTTCCTCCTTGGTCCAATCTGTTTCCCATTGTCCTGATGCCTTCAAAATCTTCTGCCTCCTGTATCTAGTATCTACCTGTCCTATAAACTTTTTCTCAACTTCTGATATTTGACAAGTCAGATTGTTTCTTCGAGCATGTGAAGTATCTAACGTTTTCCATGGAATAAACCATTTGTGTAATCTGTCTTCGCTTTTGTAATAGTCCCATTTGTTCAAATGCTTGAAATTCGGGACCTCTGGCAATGTCGAGTCGAAATTCGAGAAATAATACTCAAATCCATCTCGTCCATAAAATATGCTCAACAACAAACTGCATGTGATTCCATATGTCAATGGAAGATGATGGTATCTGATACCCTCCTCCACAGAAGCTGGTAATTGCATACAAACGTAACAATCCTTCACTTCCATGGCATCAACATATTCATAAAGCAATTTAGCATAAGCATTTGACTTGTAATTTCCCTGTGACTCATCTGTATGTAGCCTTTTTATTTCTGCATCTAACAACGCTTTGTCTTTATCATTGATGTTTCCCTTATCATTAATAATGGTAGTTTTCGGTGTTGACACTCCCTTGACCTCCTTGACTGCAGTTTCATCCCTCTCGTGTCCCACTAGGAATGAAACAGTTACCACTAAAATTATAAGAGAAACCACTACTCCTAAAAATGTAACAACTATACATTTTGCCCTGCGGTTCGGGTTGCCAGCCTCCATGTTCTCAAACAGTGTAGTTCTTGGCTTTCTTTCAGCCTTCGCTTCTTCTTCTCTCTGTACAAAGTCTTTCTTTCTCGCAATGTCTCTCTTTTGAACACTTGGAAGCTTGCCAATTTATTTCCGCAAAACAGTTCAAAGTCCCGTAGAAATTAGACAACCCTAGCCCTTCTCCATCCACTAAAAGGAAACCCCTATCACTTTTCTTCTTCCACTCGGCGCTAGGTTATCTTGCAACAAGTTTTTACAAAGTCTTTTCAAGAGTCTTATATCCGTCTGAAGTTATGTATGGTTCAAGAAGTGACACTACGTCTTCATAAATGTCCATCCGAAGTATCATTCCCTCAGGTTCTGGGCAGTTCGTACCACAACATGGAAAGTCAACTGTTTCTAGGATTATTCTCCTTATTTCGCTCTGGACAAGTGGACGGACGAAATTGAGAGTTAGCGTTTTTTCAATTTCTACTCCTGGTACTATCAGTTCTACATCCACAATTACAAAGGGGTCCGTTCTAATCAGGATCACTTTCTTCACCTTTCCAGTTCTGCGCCCCCTCGAAGACATTCGCAATATGGTATTAATCCACAACAATGAGTGCTCCTAGAATTTCTACTACTCGCTCAAGCATTTCCAAACGAAGAAGAGTTCCCTCCAATATTGGATATCGTGAACAGCAAACTGGAAACTCAACTGTCTCTAAAATCAATTTTCTTATTCCGCTCAGGAGAGCAGGATGAACGATGCTGAGTGTCAGCAACCTTTCGGTCTCCGCTCCTGGCAGTAGAAACCTTATTTGCACTGTGATGATCGGGTCAGTTCTGACCAGGTCCACTTCCCGGATCCTCCCGGTTCTGTGCCCCCCAGACATCTGCAACGAGGTAGGTCCAGTCGGGAGTAGAGTATCTTCTGCTAGGCACTCGCACCCTCCTTGATCTTCTAAGACCCTCCTCGGCTTGATCCTGGATATCTTCTTCTGGATCTGAGTCTTCGGATATAGGAGTAAGCGTTTCTTCCTGGGCCGACCTCAAACTTAGCCTTCTTCTCCTTGTTGGCCAAGTGGCAGCTCCAAGCCTTATTCTCCTATTCCTTGTCCTCTCACTTGGTCCTTGGTTGCTCTGATACGGATCTGAGTCTGAGTCGTATTCACTTCTGCTCTCTCCTTCAGTTGCGTCTTCCGTCTCACTGCCGTCCTGCCTTCGCTCTTCTTCTGAATCCGTTGCGTTCCCAACTTCTTCCGACACCTCCTCAGCTGCTGCAATCCCTTCTTGCGACTCTTCTTCCACTTCCGGGCTTTCGTCTGGGATAGGAGCTGTTCCTTCTAGAGGTGCTGGAACTCTTCGAGTATGGGATGCATGGATCCAATTTGGCAGCCCCCCGCACTTCACCGCGGTGTTCGTTATCAGGATTACCTGAAAGGGCCCACGCCAGCGAACATCTAGGCAGTTCTTCCGGACGTTTTTTTTAACCAAGACCCAGTCCCCTGGGTTCAGGTCATGACACAGGTTCCTTGATGCTGGAACTTCAGCCGCATGCACCTGAAGGGATACAGAATGGATGGCGTCAGACAGTCCTTTACAATAATCCAAGATCAGATCATCTGTAATATTCAATAGGGCAGTAGTTGGAACTGTGGGAAGTCTCATGGCCCTCCCCATCAGGATCTCGTGGGGAGAGAGACCTGTCCTCCTGTCAGGTGTGCTGCGCATGCTCATGAGCACTAAAGGAAGAGCATCTGGCCAACTCAAAGATGTGGATGCCACTACTTTAGCCAATCTATTCTTCAATGTGCCATTCACTTGTTCCACAATCCCTGAAGCTTCTGGTCGATAACTACAATGCAGCTTTTGATCGATATTCAGTGTGGAGCACAACATCTTCACTATTTCGCTGTTAAAATGTTTTCCTCTGTCAGATTCCAAAGAGGCAGGCACCCCGAAGCGCGGTATCAACTCCCTGAGCAACAATTTAGCCATTGTGAGTGTATCGCACCTACGCGTAGGGTACGCTTCAACCCATCTGGAAAATACGCATACAATCACCAACACATACCGAAGGCGATTAACTCTTGGCATTTCGATGAAATCTAGTTGCATCCTATTGAAAGGCCCCCCCGACCTCCCAATGTGACTCAGGGTGACTGGTGTTCGTTTGCCTACGTTCAGTTGTTGGCAGGTAACACATCGCTTGCATACTGATTCTGCTGCTATTCTAAATTTAGGGCAATACCAAGTTTGCCTAAACACTCTCATCATAGCATCCCTTCCTAAATGTACTGGACCATGTATTTCTCTCGCCATGGGATTAGCTAATTCTTCAGGTAACACAGCTCTCCCATCTGCTGAAACCCAAAAATCCATTTCACTTCGCACACAACCTGCTGTTTCCCATGCCCTTTTCTCAGTTTCTGGTGCATTCTCCTGCATTATTCTTAAATCCTCCCAAGTGTCTACAGTTTCTAACATCATACTTAATTCAGTCTTTTCTTCTGCACCTTCTATTTCCACCTTTGAGAAAGAATAATTTTGTTCCGCACAATAGCGTGCGACTTCATCAGCGTATCTGTTGCCTTGTGACACAAAATCTGTATTCTTAGTATGAGCTACACACTTTACTATTGCGATGTCAACTGGACCTTGTAATGCTTCTAACAACAGCCGCACAAATTCTCCATTTCGAATGGGCGAACCAGAGGAGGTCATGTAACCCCTCTGAGACCACAACTGCCCGAAATCGTGAACCACACCGAAACCATATTGGCTGTCCGTGTAGATGGTGACTCTCTTTCCGTTTCCTGCTATGCAGGCACGAGTTAGGGCAATAATTTCTGCTACCTGTGCGGAATGTACTCCTTCCAGGCAAGCGGCTTCCACAACTCCAGTAATAGTACAAACAGCATAAGCTGCTCTCAACCGACCAGTATCGTCTTTTAAACATGAGCCATCAACAAAATAAATGTCATCGGGGTCAGACAATGGCTCATCCACAATATCTGGTCTGGGTTTCGTGCATAGTTCAGTCACATCAAGGCAATCGTGGTCTTCACATCCTTCGCCTTCTATTACAGTAGGTAATGGCATCAAAGTAGCAGGATTCAAGACAGAGCATCTCCTGAGGGTCACGTTCTCCGCGGCAGGAATGACTTGCTCGTAGCGCGTGAGCCTACTATAGGTCAGATGCTGCGTCTTCGTCCTGGTCATTAGCAATTCCACTGAATGTGGTACATACACCACCACGGGATGTCCCATCACAATACTCTTGCTCCTTTCAATGCTGACACCCGTTGCAGCAACGGATTTGAGACATCCGGGCAACGCTGCGGCTACTGGATCTAATGTAGCCGAAAAATATGCAACTGGTCTACGGGCATTTCCGTGGGTCTGTGCCAAGACTGACAAAGCACATCCCTCTCTCTCACAGCAATAGAGTGAAAATGACTTCTCGTAATCGGGCATTCCCAGAGCCGGAGCACGACACAAATCGTCTCTCAGCTGTAAAAACGCCACCAAACATTCTTCATCCCATGGTACCGGATCACTCACCTCCTTGTGCGTCAGTTTCTGTAAGGGCTTTGCTTTCAGTGAAAAGTTAACTATCCACTGTCGGCAGTAACCCACCATTCCTAGGAACATTCTAACTTCTCTCTGTGTTGTAGGCGCATTCATTTTCATTATCGCCTCAATCCTCTCCGGGGACACCTTACGTTTCCCTTTTTCTAACCTGTGCCCTAGATACTGTACTTCTGTCAAACAATACTGCAACTTGCTTGGAGATACCTTATGTCCATTTTCGGCTAAATGGTTCAGTAAGGCAATTGAATCTGCTTTACAGGCTTCCTCTGTCTCTGACGCAACAAGTAGGTCATCTATGTACTGGACCAGAACCGAGTTCTGCGGCAGTACTAGATTTTCGAGATTCTTCTTCAACAACTGATTGAAGATGGATGGGCTGTCTGTGAATCCTTGTGGGATTCGACACCATGTTAAAACGCGATCTTCCATTTTAAAAGCAAAAAGATACCTGCTCTCTTCATCCAATGGGATTGAAAAGAAAGCCTGGCAAAGATCTATCACTGTAAACCATTCTGCTTGACCTGGTATTTGAAACAATATCACTGAAGGATTCGGTACCACGGGACAACATGAAACGACTATGTTGTTAATTTTTCGTAAATCCTGCACTATCCTGAATTTCCCGCTAGGTTTCTGCAAACCCATAATCGGGGAGTTACAAGGACTACCCACGATTTCTTTCAGTATTCCCTGTTGTATCATTGACTCGATCACAGGTTTTATTCCCGCAATCGTTTCCTGGGACAATTTGTATTGAGGCGTTCTTGGAAACTCAACATTTGGTTTTACCAGAATTTTTACCGGTTCTACCCCTTTAATCAATCCTATATCTTCTCCTGTGAAATCCCACACCTCTGACGCCACTGCATCTCTTAAATCTTGGGGAAGATCTTCTACAGTCAGAGTAGGATATAGTTCTACACAGAATTTTGAATTGGCCACCTTAAAGGTAGCATCATCGTCGGTAGTCTGTACCTCCACTCCTTGTGGGGTGCAGTATATGGTGCAATTCAATTTGCACAACAAATCCCTTCCCAACAGACATACCGGACTCGAGTCACAAACCACAAACTGATGTTCGTTCATGTGGTTTCCAATTTTCACAGACACTGGTTCTGTCAAGGGACTAGTCATTCTTTTATTTGCGACTCCTACCACCTGAATAGTTTCCCCTGACATTGGCAAGTCTGGAACCACCGCTGATCTCAGAGTCGAACGAGTAGCCCCAGTATCCACTAAGAACGTAGTGGGACACCCTGCCACTTCTGCCTCAACAAATGGCCCTCTTTGATCCACTTCTAGGACTGCCCCGAGGGTACAGTCCTCTTCACTGCTCACACGTTGTCCTGTCAATGGATCAATGTAGTAACACTTTTCTTCCTCGATGAAGAGAGGCATCTGCTTAAAGACCTTACTCCCTGTCGCTACCTTCGGTGGCTGTGGGAACTGGGCCCGTGGGGCCGAAGTCCCCCCTTTGGCCACCTTGCCTCCTGGAACTGTCACCTTTGGAGTTGGGACTTCTTGAACCTGCTCTTCTACTTCTAGCTCTCCATTTTCGGGGTTAAAGGGACACTCGCGTCGCCAATGCCCCACCTGGTGACACTGATGGCACTTTGTCGTTTTCTTTAAAGTGGCAAAGTCTATCCTAGGTCTCTGCCCTTCTTCATTATCTTTGTTCTGACCGTTTGGTTTTCGTCCCATCCCCTGCTTCTGCTGGCCACCCTTCCCAGCGGACTGCATTTGCACCACCATCAATTTCTCCTTTAGATTCTTGGCTTTAGAATCTATCTCGTCACTGCAGTACCTCGCATAACGTAAAATCTCATCTAGTGGTTTGTTCTGCCAACAGATTAAATGTTGCTGTATCATCAAACAAATATCAGGTCTCAACCCCAAGACAAACTTTGACACAAACTGCCCTATATCTTTGGGATCCATTACATCTAGTCCACTGTATTGCTTGAATGTTTTCAATAATCTTTCATAAAACTCGTGAACTGTCTCCTTGGGTTCCTGCCTTGTTCGGTCTATTTTCACCCAATCTATGTCCTGTGGTGGTACCTTATCTTTCAGCCATGCTATTACCCTTTCATACTTTCGCATGACAATCTCGGACGGTCCATTAGTCCGAGCATCCCTCACTGGTTCAGTATTTGGCCATTCAACACTAGTCTTGCACGGGGTCCATAAATCAGATGGGACCACGATGTCAAACAACGTGTTCAAATCTATCCACAGTACTTTCGAGATTTTGACAAACCTCTCTACCTGTTTATACCATTCTACTGGATTGTCCCTCAACTTCGGAAATGAGTTGGTAAATGCAGCTAAATCTCCTCTACTCCAGGGTACATGTACATAATTTCCGTTTGATATTTCTCGCAAAGGGAATGCCTCCATATGCATTACCCTTCCCTCGGGGGTCATCACATTTGCACTTCGTCTAACTGTGCCCTTTTTTGACCACCTTTCTTCCCATTTGTCCAATTCTCTCCACACTCTTATCCCTGATACCAGCTCTCTTATGTGTGTTTTTAATCCAGTAGTTCTCTTCTCGTCTAGATCCTGGTCTGCGTACTGTAATCTGTGGTTACTCTGTAATGCCCTTGTCCTAGATAAATCCACGGCATACCTGTCTGCCAAATCAGTCAGTTTCTCATGAAACGCTCTAGCTTTCCTAGTAATATCCTTTGCCGTGAACAATAACTCATCCTGTTCATACAATTCTATCCTTTCCAAAGGCAATGTTCCATCTATTATCTCATCAACATCTGATTTTAAACTAGTAACATCGAGCCTTTTTGCCTTAATTTCAGCTTTCAAGATACTCAATTTAGCTCCTCCATCCGCATCTCTCCCATCCCAGCTCCGAGATCTACGTTTAGGTATTGGTGAGTTATAGGGAGTCCTCCCTTGTTCCCATCTCTCTAGGTCCCATGCCTTTCCATCTTCTCGGGGTGGGTGGTGAAACACTCCTTCATGCCTCCTAGCCTCTCTCTCCCCATCCTGGCTAGTTTCACGGGATGCAGGGCAAGATGTTCCATTACTCCCTCTTTCTTCCTCATGCATCTGTGACCTCCGATCACTCGATGTATGACGTGACCTTTCACTGTTCCCTCTTTGCCAGTGCTGTACATTTTCCCCAGGTGCGTGTGAGTGATGAGTGCACCTAAACCTATCTCTGTACTCTTGCGTTCTTTGGTCTCCCTCTGTTTGCGTGAGGCGAGACACTTCCTCACACTCCATACTCCTCGTATTCTGTTCCTGCTGTTCTCTCTGGTTTGTAGGACATGCATCCCCTCTATTCTCGGGACTTCGGCCTTCCCGACCCTGACTGCTTTCGCTGGCCCCACAGTGAGATACAGTCCCGTTACCCCTGCTTTCCCACTCTGGTTCCGTTCTTGTCCTGTTACTCAGGGATACTGTGGACCCGTCCCATTCCCTCAAATCAGCTCTTAATTCTGAATAGGGTCTTGGCCGCGGTCTCCTTAGATCCATTGGTCCTCTCGGACCTCCCTGTTCTGAATTGGGACCGACAGTTGTGTCTAATGGGGTATTCCATGTTACCGATCCTGGCAATTGCTTCCATGCATTTGTCACGTTATTCCTCCTTTCCATCTCGATCCTTTCTCTATCTAATTGCCTCTGTTCTTCCTCTCTATCTCTCTCTGGGTTATAGATCGATACTATAGGTCCTATGGTAACAGGCACTTGAAGAGCATCTGGCAATCCAAAGGACTCAACCCTTTCGGTGGCTGGCGTTTTCTGCACCACAAACCTTCCCACTACACTCTGTGCTGTACTAGGTTGAGGTGTCTCCCCACCTTTGATAGGTGTCCATTCCGATATAGGGAGTGGTGTATACCCCTCTATGGCATTCCCATCTTCCCTTGCAAGCCCTCTATCTTCAATTTCCTCAACTCTCGGAGGTGGTCTATCCATTAACAATCTATTTATCAGATTGTCTTCCGACTCGCTTTCCTCGTCTTCTTCCATGAGGTTTCCTCCTCCTGCCACCTCCCTCATCGGATACATTTTTTCCACCTCAATAACCTGTACCCTCCACCGCTTTGCTTCCTCATCCCATTTAGAATCTCGCACTGCTCTTACCGATCGCGTCAGTCTTTGTTGACGCCTGTTCAAATTTCTGTCGTGTGCAGCCCTAATCCATGCATTAAGGGCCTCAAACTGTGTTGGTCTGGGCGAGGGTTTCAATGAGGACATGGTTGCTTTTAGCCGATGTAACACCTCTAACTTAAACGTCCCGTACCTCGGGAACTGCATTTCCTCATTCCCTTCCGTAAGCTTATTCCAAGCCCCAATCCATAATATCGTATGCAGCCCCACATTCGTTGCCATATAATGAGCTGGCGTACCCTCTGGCGGAGCCTCTTCCCCGTAATAATGTTCACTTCGTTTACGTTTAAAAATCCCTTTCAAACACTTAAAACACTTCATGATTTCTCTTTTCTCTGCGTTTGTTTACTTCCTGATGACACTCCACCAATCTCAGCGCCGTTCTCACTAACTGACCTATCCGTACGCGACTTTCCTCCGACGTCACTCTAGCCGCCCAACCAGAGCGCGGCTCTAGCTAACGTCACACCAACCGCTCAATCACAGCGCGGCTCTAGCCGACGTCACCCGTCCCCCTTCGCAGCAGTTCCCCTCCTTTCTCAGCTCGTCTCCTCGGTCATGCACGCATCCCATTCATACTCTGAAAAATGATTACTTCCGTCCAAGCAATCACCTTTCTTGACTGTACGCCCACAGTCTTTCTGTAGTTGTCACCTTAACTTGGCGAAATGTCTTTCCGTTTACTTCCAGACAATCGCCCTCTCCGATAGGTTACTCACACACAGTAACTTTCGACCAGCGTCCGTTACTCATACACCCACTCTTACACTCCCCCTATCTTGGATCCACGGCGGTCAATGGTACCTCGTGACCTCAGTACTATGGTCGACAACTACCCTGGATGTTCGATACACCCAAAACCACTTAAGCTCTGGCCTGAACTTAAGATTTCACCAGTTCACCCGTTTACCAGGTAACCAGCTTACCAGGTTGCGCGCGCTCACAACCTTCTCTCATTCACACTACAGGCATTCAACTCCGCAAGACATTACAATACAAATACAACACAAAACACCGCAATCTGTTCACGCATGACCCTTTTTATACTCACTCTCCTCCGATACTGCTGCTTTTCTCGCACCGTCTGCACCTTTCGGCACACGATTCTTCCGCTGCTCGTCTCTCGACGTCTAGGGGCCTTGGGGTAAACTAACCTCTCTAGATTACCTTCCTCAAGAAGATAACCATCCTCTGCTACCAACTGTTAACGCGGGATTTCTGGTTACTAGTTACCTTACCAAATCCCAAACTGTGTCGACTGAATCGTTGGTACCTGTCATTGAGTAAAAGGTAATCTTACAATAAATTAATCAATTCAAGAACTTACACCACTCTAAATGACCACTGACCAAATTTTAAGTTTCAAAGATTTAATATAAAGTCAATGATAACTGAAGATACAAACTTCTCAAAATGAGATTAAGAAGATAAATCGGTATCACTATGAACATGAACTTTTTGAATAGTCTGAGTCTGAAAAACAGAATAATAAGTACAAGCTCAAAAACCATAAGGGTTGCCAAAATAGATACAAGTTGCAACCTCAAAGTCATTACAGAAAAGAAAATTAAGGTTAGTCTGTCCCTACACTATCCTAAGTGACATCCCTCCTTAGCAAGATCTTTACCCCTCTAGGTGTCAGCCGTGGTGACTTCCTAAGAAGATCACGCACTTCTCTTTGTCTCTTCTCTGATAATGGGTCTCTCCTGATCAGCCTATCTGCCTACCCATCCGCTTTCTTAGGCTCCCAAAATCATCTGCTCTGCTCTCCTCCCGGGTCGCTTTCCCTAATACCAAATCACATTTCCAATAGAAACGCCCCTTGGGACGCCCCTCACGTGGTACATCTTTGCGCGGCAAACTCCATGATGGTACTCTTGAAGACCCTCGTTAAAGTTGACCTTGGTTCCCAGGCTTCTTCTCCAGTGCGCTGATACCCCCTGAAATTCCTGGAAACTCCTACAGGCCTGCTCCAAGCGCCACAGAACAAAGCCTCTTTCATTCTAGCTGATTAAGACCCTCGCACCTGCATACAGTCCCTCCTGCAGTGGGCCTCAAATTCCAAACTCCACCATATCTATAGGTCATAAAATATAAGTGAAGCTCTGTACTTGGCACCTCTCGACTTCTCCTCTAACGAGCACATGGCACATCAAAGGAGATGACATTATCAGTTCAGGCCTACTTGATTTACATGAAGCAGGTCCCTGCACTCTTAAAACATTAACTTGATTTAAACAACATTCTTAACTAGCATACGTTTCTAAAACAACACATCTATAAAGCATACATTTCAAACTTAGTTCGATAATACATTTGGAAGAACCACGTCAACCCCATCTCACATTATTTTAGCAGCACGTTTAGATTTGCTGTGAATTGCCATGAGGCCTACACATTATACTGGATTTTCAGAGTTCTATTCAACTCTAACATGATTCCTTTAACAAGAGAACATGAGGTTTTCATATTCATCCCAAACATTTCCACATTAGTCTCACACAGTTATGATTATTGTTACTCTACTTAAACATTCTATACATTTCACTACTGAATATAAGACACTCTGTGTATTTCACTTCTAAATATAAACACTCTGTGTATTTCACTTCTAAATATAAACACTCTGGTGCAAAGTACATGTTAACTAACTACGTGCTTGTAAATATGGTACACTTATACATTTTTTTCCCAAACTTGTGCTCTCTCACGTGTGTCACTGCTACTGCCGGGCCAGGCCCAGCCCCACCCTTGAAGAGCACAAGACACGGTGCGCAGAGCGTTCCTTGTTTGCCCGTGGTGGAAGTAACACTGCACACCTCTGTCCCGCCAGGGATCCAGGTACAAAGATGCGTTTGACCAGTGTGTCATTATTGCAAATGTATCGCATTTCAGTTGTTTGTGTAATGGCTCTATTTGGAGAAACATGGAAATGTAAAGCCCACGATTTCGCTTGGGATAAACTGTGAGGTATAACACTTTCCATTCAAACAGCAGCCAGAGGGACAATTTTCGTCCTTGCACTAGGGCTGGTGACACTGGCTACGCACTCGGAGGACATCTCTTCACTTGTCTGAAGAACGCTGTTTGCTCATTCTATGGTTTCAGTAAAAGGCGGACTAGGGAGAAGAGGCCATGGTTTGAATGGTATGGAGAAGAGCTGCAAGCACCCCGACCTTAACCAGCAGGTCCGGCGTGCAGTCTGTGTGCAGATAGCACTGAGGGGTGCAGGGTGGACAGGTGTGGTCTGGAGCAGGGAAGTCAGCGGTGGGGCAGGTGAGAGGCTGGCAGTGGCGGGCAGTGCAGGATGCTGACAGAGAAAGCTACAGCCGGTGGCCAATGTGAGAAGGCAACACTGCGGGGCAGTGTGGTAGGTGTGGGCCTATATATGTATATATATGGTATCTATATACCCAGGGCCTACTCCAAGGCAGCAGAGAAGTAAGTAGAGTGTGTGTGTGAGAGACTTCTGAGAATAGAGTTCCTTAAAGAGGGGAAAGAAGTGCGTCTTCAGCTGTTTCTTAAATTGGACTAGGGGTGGGGCAGTCCTGGTGGATACTGGGATGTTGTTCCAGAGCCTGGGTGCACAGGCGAGCGGCCTGCAGCACACTGCTTTTCCCTTTCTTGCAATTTCTTCTTTGCAGTCTGCTGTTGACCTGGCTGCAGGTGTGCCAGAGAACCATCTGACATGGGGAGCTAGTCAGCCAGGTGGGCGAGTTGCTGGTAGTGATGATTGGAACTTGAAAGGATGATGCAGCCAGTTTTGAAGGTGGCGCGGGCAGTGTTTAAATTGAGCCGGTGGTTGCAGGTACTGGGACTTATTTTTCGACACCAGACTTTCCCCCAGAATAAGAGCGAGAATGGCAGAAATGGGGAAAGAAAAGGCAGTGAAAGATGGAGAAGGCAGCACAGGGAGAAGGAAGGGATGAAAACGACCATGCAAGAGAGAGATAAGGGCGCAAGGAGAATATGTAGTGAATGTGGCGCCCTCCCCATGGCCCCACCCCATCCAGATTTAAGAACATTTCGATATACATTTGGCATGAACATCAATTCACCTAAATGCCCGGGGTAGCGGAAGTGACATCTCATGCCATGTGACCTATACTTTAACTTACACAGACATACTTACATACACACACTCTCAGAAAATTTCATATAAACACACTCACCCACAAACATGCACACAACATACTTTTAAAACATTTTTTTTCCTACCTCAGCTGCCAGGGACAGTCATATTCCAGCAAATCATACTCCATTATTGAATGCACTAATAGAGAAAACTGTAGCATTATTCACTATTAGTGTAATAAAAAATTAACAGGAAATAAGGAAAGTGGAGTCCCAACCAATGTCCACAAGGACAAGCTGCCTATTTCTTCCGGGCACTGATTTCGCCACCTTTGGGCCAATGATGCAACAGTAGCGCCTGGGGTCTCTTTTAGGAACGAGCCAAGGGTCGCTGCTGCGACCCCTGGTGACTCCTAAATAACTGCCATGTCCACTGGGTAATTCTTGATCAGAGTCAAATTGAAAATTGTGTACAGAAATCACACATTTTACAGGGCATGTCAACATTGACAGCTCACGCAGGATTCAATATACCAAGAGAAGCTGCCGGAAATACTGAGAATAATAATTCCTTCTGAAGATTTGTGCTCAAAACAGTGGCCTCACATAGGCCCCCCCCCCACCGTGGTGCGTGGGGCCGAGCTCTATGTGGGGGTGGAGTGGGGCCTTATGGCAGTACCCTGGCCCTAGAGCTCCTGGGTGAAGGGGGGGGCGAGCTCAGGGAGTGGGCCCTCAGCTCAGTATCCTGGCCTGAGAGCTGCTCCGTCGTTGACGCGCTGACTCAGCAAAGGTAGGCGAACTGAAGCCGACACCAGCCTCGGCCCCAGGCCACGCCAGGTCCAGCGGCCCAGCCCCCAGCAGGCCCATCCTTATTTATTTTATTTTATTTTATTTATGCGTTTTTATACAGCGCGGACTTTACACGAAGGCGTCAGAGCGCTTCACAATAGGAACAGTAATGATACATGAGGAGAAAATTACAAGTAAACAAAGTACAAAAGCAGACGTTAAGTTACATGAGGCAAAAGTGACAATTGTGAGCAAACAAAATACATGAGGTAGCAAACACTGCATTACAGGAGGAAAAAGTGACAAGTGTGCAGGTTACAAGAGAAAACAAAGTACAATTAGAGGTATAGTACTGCAATATATGCTAGACACTCAGGCACAAGAACAAACGTTACGTAGGCAATGGTGGCACTTGTGCAAGTATCAAAAGCAAACAAAATGTGAGAGGTAGCAATCTGTAATGTAATGAATAATGAAGACACTAAGTTTTACAGACTTTATTAAAATACAATTTAGAGGGAGCAGTAGATTGCACAGAACACTATTTTTGCCTTGCTTATTCATTGTTTTCTACTATTGTATTCTGAGTGCTGCCTGTTTCACATGACAAAGTCACAGTAAGGACTGGTCTTAAAATTGAGTAGCATTAAGGCAGGTGCCCAGTTAACGCCCTCCCACCATCTGTATATTGAATACAATGTATATGTGTCCTTAAAATTGTTTGTGATGATAATTTGTGCATAATTTCAGACTTCCTAATTTGGGCTGGTTTTTGGGCTGGAACTGGTTTGATTGGGCTTGTCTTGGGCTTGTATTTGAGCGGCTTTGGGCTTGGACCGGGTCTAAAAACCTGGTAACACTGCTCGTGGGAAGACGGGACAAAGGCGCAAGCCGCTGAGGACGGTGAGAGCGGAACCGAAGACGCCAAGGAGAAAGATCCCAGGATGCCGGAGAATCCAGACGATTCGGAAGCAGAGACCCATAGGACGGAACACGCCATGACCCTCGAAGAGCCAGAGACGTGGAGCGAGGACTTGTGGATGCCCCGGGAGGCACGAGTATGCAGCCGTAACTCATGAGAGTCACGGCAATGGCGGTGAGTGGCAGGAAATAGGGAAATCGGGTAGGGAGGAGGGAGATGGGTGTCTTAGCCAGGGCGGACGTTCGAAAGCAACAGAACAGCCCCGCTTATTGCCTCAGTTTGCGTTTGTGTCTTCCATTTTTGTTTGTATGTTTTGTTTACTTGGGACCTGAATACTGTTGGCGATAAAAAATTTAAAAAAGGGTCATATACCTCATCATTTTCGCCACCCGAAAACGAACCCTCCTACACCCCTGCTATCATTAGTGATTGCTTAAAAGAGCTCCACTTTTCCCCTCATGGCCTTCTTTTCAACCCCTTGCGACCTCATGTATCACACCTCCATCTGCTAGTGTACAGCACTATCTGCACCTGGAGTGGTGAAGGGTATCGTAAAACCATGAATACGTAGGACCTGAGAATTCACTGCCACTTTGTTTCTTGTTTTCCTTCTTTTGAGTAGCCTGGGGAACCACTGAGATCAAGAGAAGAATCCAAGGACCCAAAAAGGCAAAAGCTCTCCATTCTCGACCAGAAGAGGACCTCCCCATCTTATTGTTGGACTATACAGCAATCTCAACTTCCAACCATGGCCCAACTGTTTGTTCTTATCAGTCAACCAAGCTAACCTCACTAAAGAGTATTAATAAATTCTTATTACCATTACGCACCCTATACAGCCTCCTAGCTTTCATTTACGATGCTCCCTCCGACAGGTGGTGTCAGAAGTGAGATCGTCGGGAAGGGAGGCCGCTTTAAAGAAGATGGCCGACACCCAGGAGAAGCTTTGCCACTTTATGGAGAAGTTTCTCACGGTAGCGGAAGAAGACCGCGAAAAACTCCACAAGTCCCTCACAGAACAGAGCCAGACCCGGGGAACTGTGATTACTATACTGGCTGAAACCCTAACCCAACAGCGGGGACATTCTACCCTTCCCTCAGTAGTATTACAAAAGTACGTTAGCAGGGAAGATCCAGATTTCTTTTTCTCTAACTTCGAGTGGATGGCTCGAGTGGTTGCATGGCCCGAAGATAAATGGGGTCAATATTTGGGTCCCCTCCTATCCGGAGATCCTCAAGCCGCCTATCAGGCAGCAAACCCCGATGGGGCCAACCCATACACTGACATAAAAAGGACTATTCTTGAGCACCTGGGTATAGACCAAGAAACCTATAGGATTCATTGCACCAGATCAAAGAGGGACCCCAAGAGACTCCTCGGGCATTGTATTATATGGTACAAGATCATGGTAAAGGTGTATCTTGACCAATACCTGGCTTCCCTCCACCTCCCCATTCAACAGTGGGTTAGAAAGCACACCGATCTCACCCTGGAAAAAGCAGTAGAGATAGCGAGCGCATACAACCGAGCACAAGAAATACAAAAAGGGAAGGATGAAGGACAGTGGAAATATGGAGGTGGGAGCTCCACTCCTCGTGTACCAAGGCCACCTCCTGTAAAAAAAAGTCAGAAACTGTGACTTTGTTACCTGGTCTACCCCACCTTCCTTTCGTCAACTCCCGGCTCCAGGTCCTCAATGTTATAACTGTGGTGGACATGGCCATATCACCCGCGTCTTTCCCCAAAAGGAAGAGCCCATAGAGATTGGACTCACCCGATCATTCGTTTGTAGCCCTGTTCCTCCTGGGGCTCGTCCCTACCATAGGACCGTGAGGGTGAATGGTGAAAAAAGTGGAGCTCTCATAGATACCGGGAGCCTCCAGAGCGTTATTTAGCCACAAATCATTCCAGGGGGGGTCAAGTCCGGAGAAGGAACGGTGACCATCCAATGTGTACATGGGGACCAGAAGCCCTACAACACCACCAAGGTATATATCCAGCATAACCCTGAAATAGATTCCCTTCCCCTTAGAGTGGGGATGATTCCCAAACTGCCAAAACCCTTGGGATTGGGGACCGATTATCCCCACATGAATCAACTGCTCTGAGAAACAGTACCTGAGGAAACAGAATGGAGACAAACCTCACCCTTTTCACAAGTGCCTGACCATGAACTCTGCCCAGGGAAAACACGTAAAAGTAAGAGACAGAGAAGAACAGAGAAGCGTCGGTGGACCCCAGTCTCTCTCACACAAACTGCCACCACTAAGGTATGGGAACACGATCAGGAATTTAGGGTAGCTCAAAGAGACGATCCCACATTGCGCGAAGCGTGGAATAGGACAGCCGCAGCCCGTGGAGGAGGTTGCAGTGGGGCAGAGAGGCAGGGCGGGGGAAGGGCAGTGTGGGGGGTGATAAAAACTGGCATACGGATATTTGTTTGGAGATAAGTAAACAATTTAATTATCAAAACAAATTTTGTAGCATGCCCTGCACCGCATTTTGCATTGCAGGGCATGCTACGAAATTCATTTGAATAATTAAATTGTTTACTTACCTCCAAATATCCATATGCCGATTTTTATCACCCCCTACACTGCCCCTCCCCCGCCCCACCTCTCTGCTCCACCATAACACCCTCCATGGGCCGCCTTGGTTTTAGTTGATGATGCCACCCGGTTTCCGGAAGCTGTAGCCTTACGACAACCTAATGCCACACAAATAGCAAAGGCAATGATTACTATATTCTCCAGAGTCGGGTTCCCCAAAGAAATTATAACCGACCAAGGTACCCCCTTTGTGTCTAACTTAATGAAGCAAGTATGTCATCAACTAAAAATAAAACAGATCAGAACATCTGCATATCATCCTGAGACAGATGGTTTATGCAAAAGGTATAACGCAACATTAAAATTCACCTTAAAAAAATTACTTGGATTAGAAGCCCGAAAACGGGAGGAAATGTTGCCCCTGGCCCTTTTTGCTAGCCGCTACAAACAGCAAAAGAGCACTGGTTACTCCCCGTTTGAGTTATTGTACGGTAGATAGCCCGTACCCTTCTAGATCTGTTAAAGGAGGAATGGGAGGAGGAACCTGAGGGGGCAAAACCTCTACCAGAGTTGTCTTGGGATTAAAGGCCAGACTGTACAAAATCAGGCAGATAGTAAAAGCCCATCTAAAACAGCTCCAAGAACAGCAAAAACAACAGTATAATACAAGGGCCAAGGACCGAAAGCTGAATATTGACGATTGGATGCTCGTTATGAGACCCACCTCAGAGCATAAAATGTTAGGACAATGGCAGGGCCCCTTTAGGGACATTAAACAAATCACCTCAGTGACATACCAAGTAGAACTAGACTCCAAAGAGAAGAGAAACAACCAAATCTGCCATATAAATCTCTTATAAAGGAGGGAGGGGCCCAGACCAGCCTTCATGGTTAAACAGGATAATGATGAACCCCTGTTTGTACAGAGCATGGATCACGACCTACCCTCTGCCCAACAAAAAGAGCTGAGAGAAAGGTTGACGCCCCTAAGAAAGGTGTTCTCCCTAACCCCAGGAAAAACTTCCCTAATCAATCATGCTATACACACTGAACCCCGGAAAGCAGTACAATTAAGACCATATCGAATACCCGAGGCCAGAAGGGAGGCTATTGAAGCGGCAGTCCAACAAATGTTAAACATGGGCATTATTGAGCCCTCTTAAAGCAAATGGAATTCTCCAATAGTAATTGTCCCGAAACCCGATGGTTACATTAGTTTCTGCATTAGGGAAGTCAATAAAATCCCTTGTTTTGACACTTACCCTTTACCCCAAGTAGACGAGATGATCAAGAAGCTAGGGAAAGCAAAATAAATCAGTACCTTAAACTTATGTAAAGGGTATTGGCAAGTCCCCCTTAGAGAATGCGACTGAGAGAAAACTGCTTTCTCTACCCAGGGAGGGTTGTTCCATTTTAAGATGTTACCATTCGGTGTGCATGGGGCCCGGCCCCTTTTCAGCGTCTTATGAACCTGATCCTCAAACCCCATCAGGGCTACACCTCAGCATGTATAGATGATATTGTCATCTACAGTGTTACCTGGGACCTTCTCTTGACCCATCTAGAGAAAACCATCCAAGCCCTAGCAGAAGGGGGTCTCACCATAAACCCTGCTTAGAGTCATCTGGCCGCCCGATCAGTAAAATATCTTGATTACCTTCTAGGGGAGGGGTTTATCAAGCCACAAGAAGAGAAAGTAGCCACAATATCCCAACTGCTATTCTTCACATCACACCGGGACCTCTGGGATTTTCTGGGTATATTAGGATACTACAGGAGATTCATCCCTGACTTCTCCGAAGTCGCAGCACCCTTGACTGATCTCTTAAAAAAGGATGTACACTCAGAGAAAAGTTTAAGAAACCCCACCCAAAGTATCCTACAGGCTTTTACTCACCTAAAACCCCTCCTTACTACCAAGCCAGTCCTCTTAAGTCCAGACTACACCCGGCCTTTCATTCTACAGACCGACGCCTCAGAGAAAGGACTTGGGGCAGTTTTGTCACAAAAAGACTCAAATGGCCAAAAGAAGCCTGTACTCTACATCAGCAGAAAGCTGTTCCCTAGAGAAAGCAAGTATGCCATTATAGAGAAGGAAGCCCTTGCTATCAAATGGGCTGTGGAATCTTTGAAATATTATCTAGAGGGAAATTAATACATTCTGTATACAGATCACGCCCCCCTGGAATGGCTTCCCAGAAACCAGGGACACAATGACCGCATCCTACGATGGTTTCTGGCCCTCCAACCGTATCTCTTCACCACCCAACACAGAAAAGGCAAGGACCAAACTAATGCAGATTACCTCTCTAGGCATCCACTTGAACAGTATCCTGCTAGCAGGAAAGTTAGGGTAGGGGAATGTCAGGAAGGGCCCAGATGGGGGTCAATGTATGCCTAACCTGGTGCTCGGCCCTTGGTCACAGAGAGAAAAGGGTCCGGCATACACAGGGTTAACAAAATCCTCACGCCCTCTCCTCTACAGGATGATGTGGTGGTCCCCGATGAAGCCGTCCGATCAGAGTCAAGAGAGGCGGGGAAAAGGGACCTCTCCCGGGAAGACGGGGCAAAGGCGGAAGCCGCTGAGGACGGTTCGAGTGGAACCGAAGACGTCAAGGAGCAAGATCCTTGGACGCCAGAGAATCCAGATGATTCGGAAGCAGAGACCCAGAGGACGGAACACGCTACGACCCTTGAAGAGCCAGAGATGTGGAGCGAGGACTGGTGGACGCCCCCGGGAGACACAAGTACGCCGCCGTAACTACTGGAGTGGCAGGAAATAGGGAAATCGGGAAGGGAGGAGGGAGATGGGTGTCTGAGCCGGGGGGACGACTGAAAGCAACAGAACAGCCCCGCTTATTGCCTCAGTTTGCGTTTGTGCTTGTGTCTTCCATTTTTGTTTGTTTGGTTTGTTTACTTGGGCCCTGAATACTGTTGGCCATAAATAAAAAGGGCCCCATACTTCATTATTTTCGTCGCCCGAACTGAACCCCTCCTACACCCCTGCTATCATTAGTGATTGCTTAAAAGAGCTCCACTTTTCCCCTCACGACCTTCTTTTCAACCCCTCACGCCCTACCTCATGTATCACACCTCCATCTGCTAGTATATAGCACTATCTGCTCCTGGAGTAGTGAAGGGTATCGTAGAACCATGAATACGTAGGACCTGGGAATTCACCACCTCTTTGTTTCTTGTTTTCCTTCTTTTGAGTATCCTAGGCAATTACTGAGATCAAGAGAAGAATCCAGGAACCCAAAAAGACAGAAGCTCTCAGTTCTTGACCAGAAGAGGACCTCCCCACCTAATTGTTGGACAAAACAGCAATCTCAACTTCCAACCGTGGCCCAACTGTTTGTTCTTATAAACCAAATTCTTATTACCATTACGCACCCTATACGGCCTCCTAGCTTTAATTTCCGACCCTCCCTCCGACAGTGTTTTACTGGCGAGATTATATTGACGACTGCTTTATGATCTGGACAGGAAGTGTATAGCAACTAAAGGGCTTCTCTTCTACCTAAACAACAACAAATCTAACTTATAATTTACCTTTCTTCACAGCACAGAGAGAATCATTTCCCTGGACTTGGAACTGTACATCAGTAATAATAAAATTTAGAGCAGACTTTATCGTAAGCCCACCTCTTGCAAATCAGTATTGCTTGCATCAAGTGCCCATCCTAAATGCCAGGTTAATGCTATCCCCTTTGGAGAATGACATGGGCTTTTCGCAATTGATTGCTGAAAAGAGCTCAACTTTTCCCCTCACGACCTTCTTTTCAACTCCTCATGTCCTACCTCACGTATCACACCGCCATCTGCGAGTGTACAGCACTATCTGCACCTGGAGTGGTGAAGGGTATCATAGAACCATGAATACGTAGGACCTAAGAATTCACTGCCACTTTGTTTCTTGTTTTCCTTCTTTTGAGTATCCTGGGGAACCAATGAGATCAAGAGAAGAATCCAAAAACCCCAAAAGACAGAACTTCTCCATTCTCGAACAGAAGAGGACCTCTTAACCTTATTGTTGGACAATACAGCATTCTCAACTTCTAACTGTAGCCCAACTGTTTGTTCTTATCAACCAACCAAGCCTACCTGACTGAAGAGTATTAATAAATTCTTATTACCATTCCACACCCGATACGGCCTCCTAGCTTTCATTTCCGACCCTCCCTCGGACAGTGTTTTACTGGGGATATTATATTGGCGACTGCTTTATGATCTGGACAGGAAGTGTACAGCAACTAAATGGCTTTGTCTACCGAAACAACATCAAATCTAACTTAAAATATATATTTCTTCACAGCACAGAGAGAATAATTTTCCTGGACTTGGAACTGTACATCAGTAATAATAAAATTCAGAGTAGACTTTATCGTAAGCCCACCTCTTGCAAATCAGTATTGCTTGCATCAAGTGCCCATCCTAAATGTCAGGTTAATGCTATCCCCTTTGGAGAAATGACACGGGCTTTATGCAATTGCGGCGAAGAGTCAGAATGTGAGACGGTGCTCAATGACAATGAGATGAGGTTCTTACAAAGAGAATACAGTAGGTAAGCGTTGTGTGCTGCCAGGAAAAAATTCTTAACATGAATAGGGAACAAACATAAAACAAAAGACATCAAGAGAGTGCGAGAACAAGCCAAGTATGGTTAATTACAGATTACAGTAGGCCTGTTGTTAAATTTCGCAAGTTTCTACAGAGACATTGGCACCTAATGACATCAGATAAAACACTCCAGGGCCACATTTCTAGTAAGCCTGACCACATTTTTCACGGGGAGCAGACCCTTAAAAATCTACTTAGTCCTAGCTACCTGAAAAGCAGATGCAAGGATAACTGGTTAACGGACCAGAGCTTGGGTTTTTACAAATGTGACCACTGTGATGTCTGCCGGTGCGCTATGGGTAAAACGAAGAAATTAGTGATGGGGGTGTAGAAACGTATGACATTTTGCATAACATTACTTGTAACACAAAATTTGTGCTGTTCGTCATTGTCTGGACATGTGAAAGAATAGATGTAGGAAGCAATATTAGGTGCCTTAGAGACAGTATTGGTGTACACATGAGGGCCTTAAAAGCCAACAATGTACGTTACCCTAGTGCGACTCATGCAATGGAATGTGAATCACAAACTGTATTTAAGAACTTTAAATTCTGTTGTATTAAGCATGTGAGCAGAGACCCCAGAGGGGGAAATAGGGAACTATGCCTCAGATGCAGAGAAGCGTTGTATACTATGCAATTACGATCAGTTGAAAGGGGTCTAAACATAGACCATGAACTACAATATTTCCTGGGAGAATGAGGTAGATACTATGAAATGATTACTACGTATGTACTTGGGTAAACGTCACTTGATACCAAGGGATCATTGGTTTCAACTGATTATCGGGTAGATATTACCAAATGAGCAGACTCTGCAGGTAGGTCAACAACACTTGACTTTAGCTCATTTCTGTTGCCTTTATTCCCATTAGTTAGCCCTTTAGGAAGCACTAATAATCAGGAGTTCTACACTCACTTCAGCACCATGAGATTTGTTAACACTGTTCTTCAAGAAAATCTCATGCGCAACATCCCGGACCTGCGACCCAACCACAGGGTTAACAACCCTAGGATAGGTGGTAGGGGAGTAAATGAACTGGCAGAGTGTCAGGATTAAAAACCTGACAATGATTTTTATATGTAGGCCTTAACCCTTAAACCATGCAAAAACATGGGTGTATAGGATCTAATCTCTGGCTGTAAAGGATCAGGGTTCCTGGCCCCTGGCTCCGGCTGAGCGGAGACAGGTGCAGACGGGCACAGACAGGTGCAGACGAGCTTGCCTTAGGAGCACCAGCGGCACGCGCGCTGCGCGCATTCACTGCGCATCCACTGAGCCATCTCTTTTAAGAGGTGATAAAGGAGCAACTAGACCACTCACACCTCGGAATTGAGCATGACCCCGGAAGTGGGCCCTGTTAAGTCTCCTTTGCCCTAAAGATAAACAGCACAGCAGCTGCGGCAGACCAGGGCAGTAGGCCGACACACAAGCAAAGGTAAGCGCCAACAAAGTGAATCACTTGAAGATAAAACTTTAAAAGTAAGAGGCAGAAGAAAAAGCTAAAAGCTAAAAGCGAGCTGAGCAGTGGCAGCATACCTGCTTCTATCTGCTGCGCGTCCACTCAGCCATCTCTTTTAAGAGGTAATAAAGGAGCGACTAGACAGCTCACACCTGTGAAGTGAGCACAACCCCCGGAAGTGGATGCCGTTAAGTCTCCTTTGCTCTGCACACAAACGGCACAGCAGCCACAGCATAAGTCTCCTCCCCCCTCCACACAAACAGCAGACCCCAGGGCAGGAGACAGACACACAAGCAGAGGTAAGGACCAACAAAGTGAATCCCATGAAGATAACATTTTAAATGTAAGAGGAATAAGGAAAAGCTAGAAGTGAGCAGAGATGCGGCACCATAGAGGCTTCTATCCACTGCACATATGCTCAGCCATCCCTTTTACGATGTGAAAAAGGAACGACTAGACAGTTCACACCCAGGAAGTGAGCACGACCCCGGAAGTGGGTGCCGTTAAGTCTCCTTTGCTCTCCACACAAACGGCACAGCAGCCACAGCATATCAGGACAGGGGGCAGACACACGAGCTAAGGTAAGTGCCAACAAAGTGAATCACATGAAGATAACATTTCAACAGTAAGAGTAATAAGGAAAATCTAAAAGCGAGCTGAGCAGCTTCAGTGGCAGCGCACCTGCTTCTATCCCTAATATTAGACATTCGGGTAAGAATTGTGGTCAGTTCCTAAGGTCGGAGGCTTTACGACCGACTTCATGATCGGCCCCTTAGTGTGACACATGGAGTGGAATAAATTATGGATGGCATGAGTAAAATTAATATCAGCCACTGCTAATTACTCTAGGGCACAATGCAGTGCATGTTGTTTGCTCACTATACCACCCTAGACAAGGAGGAATCATATGCACATCAACCTTGGTCCTGCTCCAATGGTAACAATCCTTTTCTGTTTTTCTCATTAAGACGTGCTAATTGTGATAGTATGGTCAGGTGTGGGTCCCATGCTCACTGTGCAAAAGGACAAGTGAGGCTCATTGCAAACTGTGGGCTATTGATATTCTTGATAGCTTTGGATCAATGATACTGAATAATTCTGGGAACTTTGAGACTAATTATCACTTGGGGCCCATTCATATTTATTATATCCTAGGGTTAATGATGAGGTCTCGAAACATGGATTTTGGAGTGATCAAGAAAAGTCTCTTGTCCCTTGGAAAAGTTCTGGAGTGGAGTTTGGAGAACAATGATCTTTTTCTAGGCATTTAGCCAAAGTGTTTTGGTGATAAATGTACTGGAACACCATATGGGAACACCATACTATGACTTTCATTAGTGGTCCCCCAATGGCACCTTTTTATGGCACCACACTCCTTATTATGCCCTAATTGCTGGACACCATATTGACTGCAGTCACACCACTACTATCCCACCACCACATTCGAGCCTTATTACGAGTTTGGAAGTCTGACTGCCGTAGGACCACGTCCGCTCCCGCCCCTGCCGTATTATGAGTTGACCACGGGGCCGGCTGTG
Organism: Lissotriton helveticus; assembly: GCF_964261635.1. NCBI lineage: Eukaryota > Metazoa > Chordata > Amphibia > Caudata > Salamandridae > Lissotriton > Lissotriton helveticus. The sequence continues at coordinate 615,572,525 of NC_136063.1, read as the reverse complement.
TGGAGGCGGGAATGTTGCAGTGGTGGTGAGTTTTTATATCAAATATACCAATGTATGTGCATTTCGACTGCATATGTGAAAAAATACCGTATACCCATTACTCGGGTTCAGCCCATATGTCCTTGCAACGAAAAGGATACACCTGAAGATCACCGCAAACAGGGTCATAATCCTCTGGGTGAAAAACCTGCTGTGAAGGGGGGGCCTGAAGAAAGAGATCCACGTTGGAATCTGCCTGGAAAAAGAAGAAAGGGGTGAGTATGCACCCCAAATACTTTGTCACCACCACCCTGAAGCAGGCAGTTGGACAGCCGTGGTCCACTCCTTGATCAGGCAACTCGTAATAAGCACAGCAGTGCAGCTTCCCTGTACAACCCTATAATGGCTGCCTTTCCCTGACCACAAACCCAGCAATCTGCTGGCAGTCTCGGTGGCCTTCGCAAAGCCACTCCACCCAACTCGTAATATGGTGGTCGGACCGTCGAGCTCACCATGCTTGGACTGCCACCACCGATATGGCGGTCCAGAGGACCGCCAAACTCGTAATAAAGCCCTCTGTGTTTTACTCACTAAATTATTTATTGAATGGAATGTCGGTTTCAATCAAATAATTATTCCAATTAAATTGAATAAACTTTGCCTAATGTTAATTAAGATTGATAGTGTGATAATAGTAGGCACAACACAAAATCTAAAAGAGGAGGATTTCAATATTTAAGTTAATAATATAACCTTTACTCACCATGAAGGATGAAATGCTTATGCTATATGCATGAGAATGAGGCAGACTGAGTGTGTGTAAGAGCTTAAAAATTGGAGTTAAACATGAACCCACTTGCAATTTGAGCAATTGTGTGTGATTCTGCATAGGTTTTGTTGTTTACTAATACTGTGTGACACTGAAAACCCAGACTGGCTTATACGATTGTTCTATGTTGTCCTAAGGCATTAAATGTTCCTCACATGATGCTGCATGATTGTAGATTAGGTATGGTATGTTGGTGTTCTACCTCACTTTCCTCTTAAAGTGCGATTCCAACCATGCGTCAAAAGTAGTTAAATCATTAGTAATATAGATGGTGAAATCTGATTATAAATCTTTGAAACAATGAGAGGTTATAAAGAAAACATAGTGGGGGTGGAAGTTAAGGTTATGTTACTACTTAACTGGTGAATTTCCCATCTGTTTAGGTTTCATGCTGTACACACTTGTTATCCATCAACCTTTATTAAGTGGATGACAGGAAACACATAGGGAACACAGCCAGTCTCAGAATACAGCAAGAAAAAGAAAAGTGAAGGCAGCAGGAACAGACGGTTTACCATCAGAAATTTACAAAAACCTGCTACAGGAGGTCTCTCCTGTTCTGGTGGAACTGTTCAATAAGATCTTGAGGGAAGGAGAGGCCCCCCAACATCTTGGGATAATGCCTCAATAACACTAATCCTGAAGCCAGGAAAGCCCCCATCCGACTGTGGCTCGTATCGGCCAATATCAATTTTAAATGCCGATTATAAGATTTTTGCGGCGATATTGGCCAAAAGGCTCGGTCAGGTAGCCCCTGATATACTGTGGGATTTGGTCAAGCCCGCTTGGCTACGAAGGAACCATATATTCACATTACACAGAGCTTACTACTCCCCGCAGAGACTGTCAAAATTTTCCCAAACAGGGCCGGTCTCTTGCCCAAGATGTGGATTGGTGGCGGCATCCGACATTCACATGTTTTTTGAATGCCCACAAATGACCCCTTTTTGGGATTCCATAAGTAGTAAACTGTCCTCGATCCTAGATTTTCAGGTCATCATTGACTTGGGATTAGTTGTATTTGGCCTGAGTGGCAAAATCCGCAATGCCGCCTCTAACTTAGTGTTCTATTCCATTCTGGCGGCACGTAGGGAAATTTGCAGACACTGGAAAGACGCCTTGCCACCCACCTTTTATGAATGGCGCTCTTCAATCCTCCAAATTTCGAGACTCGACTTGGCAAGGGGTGGGAATCAGGGTAAAAGAGCGTTTTGGAAGCAGCTAGAGAGGCCTTGTTGACACCTGGGGTTTTTTTTTTCCCCAGGTCCAATGATTAACGCAGACTTGGCTCACCTTCTGGGTCCGCTATAGAAGTGGCGTTGCCTAAAGGGCCCTGGTATCCCGGGCATTATTGTCCAACAGAACAGCCCGCATGCTAGAGTCTCACGGCCTGCCAGCCGATACTGAAGGGATTTGATCACCACCCCTCCTACGCTATCCCTGCCAGCTAAAGCTGAGTCAGTATAAAGGCACTGCCTGATTTTCTGCTCCGCGGCAGCTTTCTGTTTTGACAGATTGGAGCCAAGTACGCAAATGAGGATTTAAAAAAAAAAAAAAGAAAAAGAAAAGTGGTGTCAGGGTTTTGAACCCTGAAGCTTCGTTTCCCCACCCAAAATCCCTTAAGATCTGAGCAAGTTCTTTTTGAGCTAGAGTAGACCTCACCTGTACATTTGTACAACGGCTGAAAGTACACTGAGTATACATGTGAACAGGATCCCACCCACCCAGTAACTAGTAGGGTGTGAAAGAATAGGGAGCCTACTCCCCTCTCTTGATAAGGAAAGGAACCCAATATCCCAACATCCAAGCAATGGAAAACATCAGACATCTGCATTTCTAGAAAATCCGGCAGTGGCTGTTAGAACCCATACCTTGCTACCGCAAAGCCCATCGCTGTTCCTTTGGAGGCATCTGCTGATGGTTTCATCACAAATCAAATCAAATCAAAAAGCTTTATTCGATTATCACAAGGATATCATAAAAGCGTACATTACATTAATCAATTTATAATTAAAATCCAAATAAAAAATGCCAGAAGAAAAGCATATACTCACAGGGAACAGATGAGTTAACATTTTCCATACAAACAAATAAAAAAGTTCAAAAAGCAATCACTAAATATACAAATTCATATGTATCACGTCCCTATTCTCCAATTGTTGTAAACGGTCCAAACCAAAATAATACATGAATTACATAATCATTAGTCATAGGAGCAACATTCATTATATACACATTATTAAAAACCATTTCAATACAATAGTAGATTAAATAAATCGATTCAAATGATTAGCTAAACACAGGATATCACTACTAGAAGACAGTTCATAAGAAATAATTTCGGGTGGGGATGTTGGAGCCATTCTGTACATACACACTCCGATCCAGCCGATAATTATTCTCTAAGTTAATACTTTCTGGGAAGTAGTGTTTTCTCTCTGGTCTTGTCTTTGAGGACCGAGGATAGCGGAACCTGGGGTAAAAATCTTGGAGACCCCAGACAGAGATCGGGCCATCCCCTAATTGTGGAAACCAAGATTGTAGATAAGGCACCACCCGATCGCTCCAGAATCTAACTAGCACCAGGTCGCCTGAAAGGGCCTTTGGAAGGGGGCCGAGCCATCCCACCCTTCTAACACTTCGAATGGCACCATCAATGTTCGCTGGCAAGGGTCGATTCCTAGACAGCCAATAGATGACCTTATGTTTTAAATCCTCCGGTCTCTCGGTTTTTCCCTTTGTAATTGGTAAAACACCAGTGAGGACACAAACAAAGGGGGCGGCAATTGGGGGCAGATGTATATGCTTAGTGTAAACTGGGTTAGTACTAGATTTCTCCTCATATAGAGGGTGAACATTTGGCACCCCTACATCAGCGAAGATACTCTTCGTGGTGATGGATCCGGTGACGGGTGGCGAGGAGATACATGGGCGGTTCTGTGGGACCATGGGTCTATTAGGAGAGATGCTTCCTCTTTGAGGTATTAACTTGGAAACCTTGGTAGCGGATAAGGGCTGTGATGGACCCAATCCTGTCAGGTTCTTATTAGGTTGAGTCGGTGCCCTAAATGAGGTCTCAATATCGCTTAGTCTATCCCCTAAGGAGTTGATTCTTGTAGTCAAGGGGGATAGTAGAGAGGAGACCACTTGCTCAATCAGGGCCAGAAGGGCTGCCTGTTGGGGAGGTGGAAAGGATTCAATACTATCACTGACCTGGGGTACTATAGATGACGTGCTGAAGGACGGTAAGGGATTTGTACAAGGCTTGAGTAGTTTAGCTTCCCTCCCCATGCTGTTATCCCCGGGGCGCTTTCTTGTGACCATAGGAGAATTGGGGAGCCCTAGTTGTTTAATGTTTACTTCTACTAACGGGGATAAGAGAGGGGCAACCAGAATATTATCATTTGCGTTCAACAACGAATTAGTCGGCAGATGTACGGGAAGTGCAGAGCTGGGTAGGGCTTGAGGTGGGTCGACTATGCTCTCAACTGGTACATATTGAATGTGACAAAGGGCGTTCAATTCCTCCAACCAGGAAACACTAGAAGTAGTGTTGAGTAGCTGCACCTCGGGTTGTTTGCAGTCTACGCTGTGAGAGGGCAAGCGAGTTTCTAGGTCTTCCAAATCACGAATAACAGGTAATAATGCCCTGTCTATCCTTTCTACATAGCAGTCAAACCTCCCCCTACTAGGATCACTTGGGAGAGTACAGGGATTGAGAGCCCCCTTATGAGACATAGCGACAGTGCAGCAGACAGAGCCCCGCATAAAGTCAATGGAAGTCCTGGTGACTCTGCAGTGGTTGTAGAAATGTAGGTCAAAGGCACACTATACCTTAATCAGTAGAGGCCAAGGGGTGTGGCCCGTCCCGTCCTTCTCGGGCCTCTGAGGGCCTTTTAGGGCCCCGGGCGCTTACCCGCGCGCGGACCCGCAACGGGGGGGCTCACGCTGTACTTGTGAGCACCTCCGGGGGCGGGACAGGACGTGCGCACCTTCCTCGGCGCAAGGGGTGCTGGGGGATGTGGTCCCCGGTCTCCGGCGTCGTCAGGGAAGCAGGAAGCCCGGTATGGGCAGCAGAGATGCAGCGCTGGAGCTGCGGCGATCCTGGACCCCAAGGGAAAGCTCCCAGGTCAGTTCCCAGTATAGAGAGGTCCCCCCGCTCCCCCCGCTCCCCCGGGGCTCACGCTGTACTTGTGAGTACCTCCAGGGGCGGGACAGGACGTGCGCGCCTTCCTCGGCGCAAGGGGTGCTGGGGGATGTGGTCCCCGGTCTCCGGCGTCGTCAGGGAAGCAGGAAGCCCGGTATGGGCAGCAGAGATGCAGCGCTGGAGCTGCGGCGATCCTGGACCCCAAGGGAAAGCTCCCAGGTCAGTTCCCAGTATAGAGAGGTCCCCCCGCTCCCCCGGGGCTCACGCTGTACTTGTGAGCACCTCCGGGGGCGGGACAGGACGTGCACGCCTTCCTCGGCGCAAGGGGTGCTGGGGGATGTGGTCCCCGGTCTCCGGCGTCGTCAGGGAAGCAGGAAGCCCAGTATGGGCAGCAGAGATGCAGCGCTGGAGCTGCGGCGATCCTGGACCCCAAGGGAAAGCTCCCAGGTCAGTTCCCAGTATAGAGAGGTCTCTCTTGCTTTTTCCTGCTCATTCTCCCACCTATCACATTTAATAACTGATGTTTGGCCTTGTCTATTGAAAACAGCAGAGAGATGTGAAACTAAAAACATGCACATTTGACTGGTAGCCTTTATTTGTCAGAATATAAATGTATACACAAGATGTCACATAAGTGCCAAAGTGCATTTCAATCTAGGATATAGCATTGGCGTTTGTGAGACTTGAAATCTATTGCTTGTGTTTCCCTTGTCTTTTTGCTTCTGACCTTCTGTTTTTGACTGTGTACTCAACTTCGTTTTTGCCGGTTTTAGGACTCTGGTCACATTACCACTGCCGACCAGTGCTAAAATGCATGTGCTCGGTGTCTAAAATAAAATGACATTTGGTTTCCCGATGATTGGCATATTTGATTTACTAATAAGTCCCTAGTACAGTGCACAGTGTGTCCTGCACCTGTAAATCAAATGCTACTAGTGGGCCTGCAGCACTGATTCACTCTAGACAACCACACACAAAATGAGTTGAAGTTTACCCTGTATAAACTGATGACCTATTGCCTAACTGATGAGCCTTCCTGAGCTAGAGTTGTGGGAGGAGCTTACACTTGCACCTGAATAGAGCTGTGCCTGTCTCCATACAAAGAGCTGCTGCATACCCCCCTCTAGTGTGTCTGGAACGAAGCCCAGGTAGGGCACGGTCTTCTGCACTACAAAGACAATTCTTTGAGGTCTCCCTACACTTCTGGACTGAGAACATTGTGCCAGGAAGAAGAGCAGTTGTGCTTCCACAGGAGTGACTGCCACTTTGCTGCTTCTTCTTGCTTGGGAGTGAGAGGACTGATATTTGCTCTCTGTATTCTGCTTTCTAAGGTTCTCCAAGGGCGTGACTAAGTTTGCTTGCTATTGCTGAAGTCTCAGGGACATCAAAGACTTCACCTGTATCTTGCTTCCAGAACCGGGGCTCTTATGCTGTGAGTCATAGTCAAGTGGTGCCAAATCCAGTCCTAGGCCCATAGAGGTGTATTTGGTGCTGCAACAAAAAAATCAACGCATTGATTCCAAGCGTCAGTTTGGAACCGGCACATCCCTGTGAAATCGATGCATCACTCCTGCCTGCACCAAAGCTGTGTTCACCGCTCACCAAACATGTGGGGCACTGACCTCGTCTTTCAATGCAGCCCAACTTTGCCACAGTGCCTCCGAAGAACCGCCACTGCGTCAGTCTCGAGCACCACCTCACCGAAGTCTGTGATACACCTCTCCAACTCTGATGCAGCCTTGCCCTGCGTGGCCTTCAACCACCGCATTGCCTTCAGCCCAGCGGTTCAACATCAATGCCGAAGAAACGACGCAGCGTGCTCTCGATATCGGTGCATCATCGACACCATGTCTCCTTCAGGAACCGAGGTCTTGCACAGGCAACCGATTACAGTAACCTGTATCCTATTTATCTTGTTACTTTCTCCCTGGCTGCTCAGCCAGTGTGAATGTGATGCATGGAATGTTGTTGTGATGGTCATGAACTTAATGTTTGGGTGCCTGGATGTTTGAGTGTGACAGTTGGAGTATGGGCTGAGCAGCAGCCAGACTGCTCCTGGTTGGGCTGCATCTCTACAACTCAACTACTTGTAACTACAATTAATAAATCTACATAAAACTATGTCCTGGCTATGGATTTCATCACTACATCGATGCATCACCTCCTCTGAGCAACACATTGTCCTGGAGCAGCAAGGCTTCTGCGACCCTGCACCATCCCAAGGAACCACTGCCTCACCTGCATCCATGATGCCTTACCACCTCTGCGGCACGCATCCTCTTTGATTTCTGACGTATTTAATGTACTGCAAGGGGGTCTGCATGACTCCTGTATCCGGCCTGCACTCCATCGCTGTCAGGCTGAACTTTTTGATTTTCCTGGTCAAGCGCGACCAGACAGTCCGAGTTGAAGCTATAGACTTCTAGACACTACATTTGTATTTAAATAAAATCATATCTTGACTTGTGCATGTTGAAGTTTTTGTCATTTTGGTCTTGTTTTACTCAGCTAAATATTGGCTATTTTTCTAAATTGGTGCAGAGTACTTTTGCGGTGTTACTGCGTGTATTCACAACTACTTTAGGCATTGGCTCTTTTTGCCTGACTGCTCTGTGCCAAAGTACCAGAGGGTGAACACAGGTAAACAATTAGTGTGCACTACACTTACCCTGACAAGAGTGTGGGTCCCTACCTGGACAGGGTGCATACCTCTGCCAACTAGAGACCCCATTTCTAACAGAGTTGTAGAAAAGGCACATTTTGCAATCATTTCCATCTATAGCATTTATTCAGAATTAAGGGTCAACGTGTAGAGTAACCGAAATTTTGTTTTGAACATTGATATTGACTTGAAACATGAAGTCTCACTTTCTCTTCATAGGCAAGAACTTTTAATTTCTTCTCTTAAATGTTCGTTCCTTACCAAAACATGCAGGTGACAATAATTACCTATTCATGACAGTAATCTGGACACACTGTCCTAGCAAAAATGTGTATGAAGGATACTTCTGGTGCACATACAGTACACCCCAATCCCTGATGACGACTCCACGATTTGTAAAAACAGATTAGGAAGGAAAGGAGAAGGATTAGGCAGTATGCAGAAACCAGACTTGAGCTACAAACTAATTAATAACTGCAAGCTCAGTCCCGAAGTAGATTTACTTGCCTTCTTGATTAATCTCAGCTCTTCAAAAAGCGGTCTCATGATCATTAAATTGATTATCACTCCCTGAGACAAATCATTAGGCTCATTGGTTCTCTGGTAAAAACTATTGCATCCTGTGCTATTAAATTTGCTAATTTCATCATTCTAGGTGATCTGAATTCCACATGGATAAACTTGGGAAATCAGAGCGTTCGTTATTGGAGAGCATAAATTCTTTCAACTTCATGCCGATCGTAAGTGCCTGACTGACTCAGCAAGCCATTCACTAGATGCGTTTACCAACAAGCAAAAAATCTGCTAGGCAGCGCACCCATAGACGGAACATTTGGTTGTACTTTTTCCATTGATTGTTAAGTCCTCTAAGAGGGGTTCAGAAGTTAGACATCTAGGCACATCCCTCAATGATTTTTACAATTGATAAATTGCGTCCACTCTGGGTGACCTATCACTTACAACATGAACATCTCCTTGTCAACGGTGATCCTACATAAGCAATTAGTGAGTGCACTGAAACATGTTTATACTAAACCCAATTTACCCTTGGCACTGTGGTACTCCTTAGAACTCCAAAATAGAAAATGACACTAAAAGGCTTTAGAGCATTAGTGGACATCCAAGTATGACACTGCTGCAAGCAAACTTATAAAATAGCAAATAAAAGCATAAAAACATGTGAGGAAGGCTTGTATCATTTATTATGCTCAAGGCTTGTATCATTTATTATGCTCAAAAGGTTAAAGGACTAACCATTCCACTATGGAAAAATTGTGCCCAGTAAAATCCTTATTAAATCCACAACCCTTAAAACGGGCTGGCAATTTTGTCAAGACAAAATAGAGAAACTGTAAGCCACCACTAGATTTGGAAGTTGGAGGTCACAGGATGAAATAACCTTCGTCATTCAACAAAGGCGCTACTCACTCATCTATTGTCCCATCAACAGAAAAAGACACATTTGCTTTAAAAACGATCAAATCTGGGCTTCCATTGTCCCATTATTGTCTTTAATATACTGTCTGATAGTATTGTGCCAACAGATCTTTTGAATCTATCTTTAATTGCATTCTCTGTGCCTATGAGTAGGAAAAGAGCAGCTGTTAAACCTCTTTTTTTATTTATTAATTTTTATTAAATTTCAAGAAAAAGTGGAATTCATCACAGTCATACAATGCAAATATACAATTGTAACTTAGGAAACAAGCAAAAGAAAGGGGTTGGGTACCGTAGACATTTCTCTGCACAGTTTGGCATTATACATTCAGCAGTGCGAGTTGTTCGTCAACCCGGGTGATCTGGGGGGGTTCGCAAATGTGACCTCTGTACTCATTCCAGTTAGACCAGATATCGATCCATTTCTGTGGGCATCCCCTGGCCACATAAACCGTCTTCTCCTGCAGCATGCGCCAGTCCATGTCCACTTTCCAGGGGCCCAGTTTCGGAGGTCCTGTAGCCCCCCACAACCTAGCAATGTTCCTTTTTGAGATAGCAAAGCCCAACGTGGCCCAGATCCTCCCACGTTGTGATGAATCAGTGGGCTCCCATATGTTTAGTAGACACCTCTTAGTCTCTACCCGCAGCTCCACCTCCCATACCTCCCGCATACATTGATGTATCCGTCGCCAGTAAACTTGGAGCACCGGGCACTCCCACACAATATGGAAGAATGTTCCTGCCTCTCCACACCCCCTCCGGCAAAGGCCATCCACTCCGCGGCCCATCAATTGCAGCCTAGTCCCCGAAAGATAGACCTGATGGAGAATTTTGAGCTGAATCAAGCGAAGTCTCGCCGATATGGCCACTTACTTAGGGGACGCTAGTGCATTTTTCCACTCTTCTTCGTCTATTTCCAACTCATCTGACTCCCACTTAGTTTTCAGGGATTGCAAAAGATCTGGGGAGTTGTTTATAATTTGTTTATATGTGAGGGAAATGGCGTGTTCGGGGAGGTGGCCATCCAGTAATCTGTCTGCCTGGGGGGATGAGGCCGGGGGAAGCGATCCTGCAGGAATGTTAGATTCGAGGGAGTGTCGGACCTGTAGGCATCGGTAGTGTTCCGTGTGTGAAAGCTCATATATCTGTTGGAGTGAAGTGAAGGACACTACACCCCCCGAACCCCATAAGTCTTTGATGTGGGAGATCCCGATCAAGTCCCAATTGCGGAACCCCTTGGTTTGGCTCAGGGTGCCCAGCCTTGTTAAACCTCTTTTGAAGAACCACTAGCTGATCTCACCAATCCGAAAATCTAAAGACCAATATCGCTTTAGACTCTACCTTCTCCCTGTGAATAAATAGTTGTCCAGCTATCTAAATGAAAGCAAATTACTAGACTATGTGCAAACAGGAGTCAGGTCTTCACACAACACAGATGCAGCTTTGTTAGCTGTTTCAGATAGCATCAGATCTATACTAGCCAAGGGAAAATCATTCCCTCTAATTTTAATACATTTCTTGGCAGCTTTTGACACCGTATCCCACTCAATTTTGTTGCAGCTAGGAATCTGCAATTCAGCATTCAAAGGGCTAGGTCCTTTTTGACAGGAAGGTCATGGCTTGTTTAGTCAGACTGTTTTTATTTGGACCTAGCCTCACTCCATAAGGAGGTCCTTCAAGGATCTTCTTTAAGTCCTAAGCTATTTGATGTGCATGTGATTCCTTTAGCTAGGGTAGTCTGGTCCTTCGGGTTGGATACACTGTCATATGCTGATAACACACAGCTGTTTATCTCAATTGTTTTTAGAACCTTTATGTAATCTGCACCAAAACTGCTTAAAACTCAATTGTGAAAAAACCAAAGTGACGCTTTTCGGGCAACAAATCATCTCCTGGACACAACTTTGGTGGACTTCAGAACTGGACACCTCTCTGACCCCAGCAACAGTGGACAGTAATCTGGTCCTTAAATTTAACAATCAACTTTCATTCAATCCCCGGATCACACCAGTAGCAGGTACGTGCAACAACATCCAGATTGGACTACAGTAATTCTTTATAGAAGATCAAAACACTTACTTCAAAAAGAAAAACTGGTCAAAACGCAGAAGTGTGTCTATTGTTAGACCTTTCCAGACATGACTCTATGTCCCAGCATTTTAGAGTATTACATAGGTTGTGCATTGAGAAACAGGAACATTTAAAGCACTTTGTCTGAGATTCAGAGCCCTGCACAAGGAAGGCCCTGTCAGCTTGCAACGGCTCATGGGTCCTTGCAGACAATGAAGGACCCCAGGATCCTCAGCTCTCAACCTCGTCAATATCCCTACGTTTTATAGAGCCAGATTTAGTGATCGATCCTTCGCAAATAGAGTGGCCAAACTCTGGGACGAGCTACATAAGGAGATAAGAGCCACACAAGTAGAAGCCACCTTTAGAAAAAAAACGAAAAACCTGACTGGGACTGTTTAATAGTGTTGTTCTCACTGTTGTTCATCTTGCCCAAGCACCAGGATGCCAGCTTGTGTGTATTCATGGACTTCACAAACAAATAACATAATATAACAGAACAGAAGCAAAATCAACTACACTTTCTCCAATCCACTGAAAGTGCAAAGCCTGGCCGTTTTTCTAGGGAATGAATAATATGCCGGCAAAACATAGAGCGCCTGTGGTTTCAAGCTCTCTCCCTTGTGTGTTTCTCTGCCATTGCAAATCCTCAACCATCACTTTGTGTTGCTCTCTTTCTCATGTGCATCATTTTTCCTCCTCCTTAATTCTTTCTCTCCCACTCCTGCCCACGATCCATTGCTTCCCTCAGCCACTCTCTGTTACTTGCCCACCACTCGTGGTCGTTTCTGCATTATTTGGAAGGCCCAACAGCTTTAATTTTCTGCTAGGCCAATTTACTTGCTTTAACACAATTAAACATGTATTTCTTAGTTTACTGTGTCAAGTGGCATCCTCCATCTTTGATCGGTACATGAAAACAAAGCAAAACAATTGCTCCACCTTCATTCAGTGAACCCACGCGTGTATGGTGGATGAAACATGCACATCATCACGCATGCAAGAGACAGGTAAATGGTACATACACCACTAGCATAATGATGCAAATGTATAATGTGCACGTTCAGTCATGATATATTTTTTCTTTTTCTTTTTTTGTTTCTCCAGGCTGCACAACATCACCAAAAAGTATTTTGCTTTCTACCAATGGTGTACTCAGAATCACCAAAACGCTCTGGAAAGCCAATAGGTCCCAAGCTGAGACCTATTGATTTTGATAATCATTGTTTACTTGACTATCGCTTAGATGGGGGTGTGTATTGCCATAAATAGGCTTGAAACTTGAGCCAAGACAAGATATTACTTGTAATCTACAAATGTTGACAGTAGGAAAAACTCATACTATGTTTCATGTAAAGTCACACTTATTTTGACATATTGATGTAACATTCTGTGGCTCTTGCAACTGAAGCCTGGACAATAAGACACAGAGTTAAGGCCTGATTTAGATCTTGGTAGGACTGGTCCTACCACTGCTTTTTTGGCGGTCTTCACACTCGCTGCTGTGGTGATCCGCCCGCTTGATTTAGATGTTGGCTGGCTATTAGAGGGAAGACCTCCACAGTCCCACCACCTATGTCAGAATCTTCTTCCTGCATCAATGGCGTCGGAGGCTGAAGCGGCTTTCAGAGGGACTCCCACCAAGATTCCTCTCATCCAGATTACACTGCGCCTTTCTGTCAAGACAAATGTGGCTGGGAAACCTCCAAGTGTGAGTTGGCGGAATAGAAGAAAAAGAGGTGACAGCTCACCTTTAATCAGGGTCCAACCACCGAATTCATCTTCAACGCCATTGTCCAGGTCCTTCCTGTGCTGCTGCTACTTGACCACAATGCTCAGCCACCCTATTGTCGTCTGAACCTAAGGTAGACTTTTGTGGTGGGTGTGGGTGTACATTCAATAGTTTGTGTATGTTGTTGGTTTGCAATGCTATATGTTAAATAAATGGGCAGTACACATTACCAACATAAACATTTTAACAGATTCACAATATGTATGTGCATTGAGATGAAAATAAGTTGTGCTTACCTGTCTCCACACCACCATTTCCTGACTTCATCAGGACTCCGCATCCAGAACACCGCCAGCACAACTGGAACATCTAAATCGGTTTGGTGCAATACCGCCGACCTGAAAAGACAGAGTACTGCTAGCCAGCAGAAAATACCTCTGCGGCAGCAGGAACCTGCCTATTGCTATAACATCTAAATACGGCGGGCCGACCAAGGTCATCTTGACGAAGTACTTGGGACTGCCGCCACGGCATGAGGGCGGTAATACCACTAACATCTAAATCAGGCCCTTAGTAAAGACAGACATTGGACTCATAATGCCATGGACCATTGCAAAGCGCATGCGTTTATAAAATATGAAAGGTAAATAACTGAATAAGCACACAGCCATTCATATGAGCTTGCACACTTACACATAAATACACCTATGTGTAATCTCTCTCTCACATACACACTCATGTATACAAACATACCTGCCACATGTAAAATCTTGTCAGTACCTTCAAAACACACACACACAATTCTACAATAGTGACTTTGGACATATGAGCTGTGGTCAATGAAACTGTTCATGTTGTGTAGGCCTACGTATATCATTTTTGATGCTCTGGTACTATTCCATATTAATAGAAGGCCAGGGCGGAATTTTAAATTCCGCTTGTGGAATTTGAGAAATGTGGAAACTCCATGTTACTCTTGTAACATGCCTGGCAAGGGCATAGCTACCAGAGTTGCAGCTGGTGCGATGCAGCCTGGTCCAGAGGTTGGTGGGCAGCCCAACTGCAACAGACCCTTCAGCCCTGAGAGTGTCCCTATTGGTAGTAGAGGTGCGAGGAACTGCTGCAGCACTGCACCCCTAAATTAACCATGATTGAGTCAGGAAGGTGAATGAGAAATACTATGACTTTAATTTTCGTTGTTCGCTTGTCACATATGCTGCACCTTCAAAGACCAGGGTCAAATGTCAGACGATTGACAAATTGCTGTTCAATTCTTTTTTCATGGAGTCTGGGTTTATGTTTCTTTCTGCAAAGTGTGAGGATTTTGTAAAGCAAACTAGGTGACAGTCTTGCTAGTGTGAAAGGAAAGGCTGAAAGGTATAATTTTTTCTAACACAAAATACAATTTAAATACCTATTGTATGTATTTATGTATTTATTTATTTGTGAAACCAAACGCCCGACCGCCCATCCTCACTCTATTGATCCTTGGGACCGTCACTAAAAACGCGGAGGAGGATCTTAAGGATCTAGTGGCGCAATACCAAGAAAAAAGACTTTGAATCGGCGTCGGCCCCTGTCCGTGCAGGGCCTTAAAAACAAGACATGCTGCCTTGAACGAAATTCTCTGCTGGACAGGTAGCCAGTGAAGATCAGCCAATGCTCCAGTGGAGGAGGCGGATCGAGGACGCGCTAGGGCCAGCTTAGCTGCCATATTTTGTATCCTCTGGAGTTTTAGGATTAAGATTTTTGGGGCCCCCAGAAGCAGTGCATTGCAGTAATCTAAACGACTAAGAATAGAACTGCGCACTACTTCTGTTCTAGCCTCTGCAGGGAGGAGTGGTAAAATCTTGCGTAGGGCGCGGAGTAGGCCCATACAAGTCGATATGGTTCTGTTCACTGAAGCATCAAGCTGCAGGTTGAATTCAAACAGGACTCCCAGATTACGGGCCGACTCAGCGGCCTCTACCGTACCAGGAATAGATACAGGCCAAAAGTCGTCCTATTAATGAACTGTATAAACATTTCTAAAATAAATGCACAGTTAGAAAAGCACACAGGAAACACTTTATTTTAATTCTGAAGTGTGATGGAAACAAAGATTTTACTAGGATGAAAACAAATCAAAAATAAATAAAGTCCCTGAGCAAAAGGATGCTTACTACGTCGTACTACCGCCTGACTACAGTAATACCATAGAAGGCAGTATCCGACCTGCAAATAGCCTTGAGACCAAATTAAAATTACCCTCACTCTGTGAGTTTAAGGGTTATAAGTAACGTCAGTTTTGAACCTCTGTGTAAATCCCACAACAAGTTTTTAAAAAAAACAATATAAAAACAATATACTGTAAAAAACAGTTAAAACCATCAGTTTATTAAAAAAAGTTTTTAACTGATCAAGACATAATCTTGAAGTCAATACATAATACATTCATTACAACAAAAACAATTTGCAAATTACACATTAAAAACCAAAAGTCGACGCGGCGTTTCGGTGCTTTATGAAGATGGGAACACCTTCTTCAGGACGGTTTTTATCTCTCAAATTTTCAGAGATTCATGTGAAAGTTTACACATATAGAAGACAATGATACGGCTACTTGATCATTTAGCGGTGTATCGTGCACTTTAGGAGAGAGTCTTTTTAACATCCACCTGTTGATAAGCGTTTCATTGGGTCTATGCTGTACTAAGGGTGACCACCGTATGAATCAATGATAATAGGGCCAACACGATAGTGCTTCAGTTAAATGGATCAATACGATCCCATCGTGGAGTCACGTGTAAGCGAAGTATTAAATCTGCGCTTCAGAAAGCTGTACCAAGACCCGGTGACAGGGAGGCCGCTGATTTCCAATAAGATTAATGCAACCATGTGAAGATAAAAATAGCGGCAGAGGCAACAAGTTCCAAGACGTTCCCTCTTCTAAAGTGTAGCGCAGATTTAATACTTCGCTTACACGTGTCTCCACGATGGGATCGTATTGATTTGGCATGTGGCGCAAAGAAACTGAACAACGTAAAAGGAAAATTGAGAGTAGGTTGGAAAAAGAGCTGCGAAAAGCAGCCCACCTAGCTGCTCAGAAACTAGAAGGAGAGATAAAGGAAAGAGAGAAAGCCAAACAGAAACTAGAAATGGAAACATCAAGCCAGTGCCCGGTTAGAACGCCCTCCATGCTCTACCCTGATTTATCCGCGAGACAAAAACGAGAGAGCGATGATCTGCTGTTAGGCCCTCCGACCATCTACATGCCCCCTCCATATGCCCTTTCCCAACCCCTAGCACAGCACTCACCACCCCCAGGTACAAACGAGGGTAGCGCCACAGCCTCGGCCCCCATGGCCTCTGTGCCGGCCGAACCCCTTGTATTAAATACTACGCAAACGGCAACGTTGGGCGACCCTGAGATCCGAGGGACCGGTTCCGCAAGAATAAACAGACTAAGCAAAGATGAGCGAACAGGGATCGACAAGATAGTAAGAACCCTGGTAGAAAGGAAGGAAGGTGAAGAGTACATCACGGATATGTTTAAATCATATACAGGGAGTCACAGACGACACTTTACTGTACGACTGTGTTACCATGTCTTGAACGCATACGAGGACCGATATCGAGACAAAGGTCCCGAGGGCCTAACGACTCTGTACCGGAAGGTCGATATCGGGGATGAGGGCGAGTGTGATGTGACGGACCTCCTTACGCGTACGCTTGAGGTTTTCCGCCACCTCACTGAACGTGAATCGGGAACTAAACCCACGACATCCGTGGCGACCGAACCACAAACTGAGCAACCTAGCGCCATGATGCCAATACGAGAGGCTGCCCCTTACTGGGTGCCTCCACGAGGTGCAGGGACTCACGATGATGCAAACCACCAAGATGCAAAAGGAAGAGTAGTGTACAACTGGGTCTACCAGCCATGGGACCGACAAGAGATTCTGACATTCCGGAAATCTCTACCCGACCTACGTAAAAACCCCACTGCCTTCTATACTGAATTGGGTACAGCCCTAGGTTCAACGATTATGACCCTGGCTGACATCGACTTGTTTTTCGGGTTATGTCTACCAGCTGATGTGTGGAAGCAAATCCGGAAAGTCGACCACCATGAGCTGCTCGGACATACCTGGACACAATTCGAGGAAATTGATAAACAACGAGGACCGGGACAAAAGCCTTTGAAATCCATTTTAGACCTCCCAGATAAAATCGTGCAGAAATTAAAAACCCTGATTCCAGAAAAGAAAGTGGACTGGTCGATAGTAACGGCCTGTCGCCAGAAACCCCAGGAGGATGTATCGGAATACTTCTCTCGGTTCGAAACAGTGTTCTCCGATTACAGCGGCCAAGACATGACCACTGCAACCGGACACCATCTATTTGTCCAGAATTATGTTAAGGGTCTGTCATCCGAGGTCTCCCAGAAACTACAGGCTAGCGAGAGTAGTTGGGCAGCCTCCAAACCTACGGCTATCCTCCAGATGGCCCAATATTATGAACATCAGAAAAATGAAAACGATAGGGCAACAGAGAGAAAGAAGAAGGACTTGAAAGAGAGGGTGATGATAGCCCAGCTGCAAGGGGTGACTATAGGACGAGACCAATACCGGGGAAACTATCAGACGAACGCCCCTAAGTCCCAAGACCGTACTTCGACTCCCCACAGTGGACGTACAGACATTAGAGAGGACCAGTGTGCTTTCTGTAAAGGGACTGGCCATTGGAAATCCCAGTGCTCAGTTCTTCTGGACATGGTCAGAAGCAAAGACCCCAAGGACATAGCAAATGGGCCGAGAAATAAGGGACAACAGCGAGGGCCCCCAAATGACACGACTAACGACAGATCAGGTAGACCAAATACATTTGATCGACCCAGGCAGAACCAATACCAGCAATCTGACTATGATGACACCCACAACTTTGCATAGGACTGCCAAGGGCAAGGGAGGGATCCAGTCGAGCTCTATGTTGACCAGCAAGGCCCTTACGTCACTGCTAAGGTCCTGGGTACCAAGTCTCCATTTCTGGTAGACACTGGCGCAACACGTAGTGCGTTATCTAAACGACTGATTCCGGGGGCACCCTTGTCTGGCTCACTTATAACATCGACAGGTTTCGATGGAACGCCCTCCACTAACCCTTTGTCCGCCCCGATCCTCTTTGACGTAGAAAACAACACAACTGACACCACGTTTTTGCTTTCCTCCAATAGCCCTGACGCCATTATGGGACTTGACCTATTGAAACACTTTCGAGCGACGATCAGATGTTCTCAAGACGGAGTTCGAGTTTTCCTTTACGACAACCCTGTCCTACTTAGACATTGCCCTCCCCGACGCATGTTTTCCATCTCTGACGCTCACACATCCTTACTTGACACTCTGCCTCCGTATCTGTGGGCCAAGGCGGATTCGGACGTAGGGCGCATGCTGATTGACCCAGTGCACATTACTGTCCGACCAGGCGCAACTCTCCCAAAACTTCCACAATATCGGATATCGCCCGAGGGCGAGAAGGCATTAGCTAAGATTATCCAGTCACTGATAGACGCAGGAGTGGTAGAGGAAGTAGTTAGCAACGTTTGCAACAGCCCTATCTTGCCCATCATCAAGAAACAGGGAGAGTGAGATGAGAAAGCATACCGTTTTATCATTGACCTACGAGAGATCAACAAAGTAGTGGTACCCCAGTACCCTGTGGTCTCGGACATCACCACCATCCTGACTTTGATTCCTTCTACTGCCACCACCTTCACTGTCATTGACCTCAAAAACGCATTCTTTTCCATCCCCATCCACCCAGACAGCCGATACCTCTTCGGCTTCACCCTAAAAAACCGCTCATATAGGTTCTGCCGAGCACCCCAGGGCTACACAGAAAGCCCTAGCATCTACAGCCAGGCCCTCAAGAGACAACTAGATCAAGTCAAGTTACCCGACGGAGTGGTGTTAGTGCAATATGTCGATGACATCCTCTTAGCAGCCGACACCACTCCATTAGCAGTCACAGCCACCATTCAACTCCTGCACTTCCTTGCGGAAAATGGCCACAAGGTCTCCAAGAAGAAATTGCAATTCTGCCAACCCCAGGTCACTTACCTAGGCCACCTTTTGTCCAAAGACGGAAGGAAACTCACTCCTGATCGAATCCAAACCATTCTCGATACTCCTGTCCCTAAGACCCAGAAGCAGGTACGCTCCCTATTAGGCCTCACCTCCTTCTGCCGACAGTGGTTACCAAACTTTAGCCTCGTTGTGAAGCCACTGCTTTCTCTGCTAGGTAAAGACGTCCCCTTCCCACTCCCTTGGACCCCTGAGTGTCAAACCTCCTTCACGGAACTACGAGATGCCCTTTGTTCAGCCCCTGTCCTAGGTACCCCTGATTACAAAAAGCCCTTCTCCCTTTACACTCACGAAAGGGAGGGGTGCGCTTTATCTGTCCTGACCCAGGCCATTGGCCCAAAGCAACTACCGTGCGCTTACTTCTCTGCCACTCTTGACCCTGTAGCCAGAGCCTTGCCTGCCTGCCTTCGAGCTGTAGCTGCTGCTGCAATCTCTATCCGACAGAGTGAGGGGATCGTACTCTCGAATTCCCTCACGGTACTGGTACCCCATGCAGTCGACACCCTCCTGAACCAAACCAAGACGCAACATCTGACGAGTGCACGACTGACTGGATACGAACTGACTTTGCTTGCACCCCATATCGCCCTGAAAAGATGCACCACACTGAACCTGGCAACTCTGTTACCCCTGCCGGAAAACGATCCCAACGTGCACCCTGTACATGACTGCGTGACTCTTACGGACGAGCAAACTAGAAGCAGGGTTGACCTTAGAGACACGGCTTTCCCTGATCCTGACGGAGAGCTGTGGGTGGACGGTTCTTGCATCAAACTCCCCGATGGCACCACTTCCGCTGCCTATGCAGTCACCACGGCCCGAACTGTAGTTGAGACAGCCCGTATCACGCAACGATCTGCCCAGGCAGCGGAACTGATTGCCCTGACCCGAGCCTGCATCCTGGCAACGGGAACTACAACGAACATTTACACCGACAGCCAGTATGCCTTTGGGGTGGTTCACCATTTTGGGCTCCTTTGGAGGGAAAGGGGATTCTTGACCTCACACGGCACCCCCATTTTGCACGGGGATCTAGTCTCCGCCTTGATCGAGGCCGTCCTTCTCCCCAACAAGCTTGCAGTCGTCAAATGCCAGGCACACAAAAAGGTGACGGACATCATTGGGCAGGGAAATGCGCTAGCCGACATCACTGCCCGAACGACAGCTGAAAATAGGACGACAACACATATGTACGTGACCAGGTCACAAGCAGAAAAACTGGACTGACGCTAGAGACACTATTAAAGACATTCAAACGGCTAGCACACAACACGAGTTGACTGAATGGACACGGGTGGGATTAAAAGACGATGAAGGCTGCTGGCGGACAAGAGACACAAACAAGTGGTTGCTACCTGATTCATACTTGATCCCCATACTGGCTATGGCTCACTCCCCTGCCCACATAGGATCAGCCCCCATGATCGAACTTGTCTCCAGGGTTTGGCACAATGATAAAATCACAGATTCCGCCAAATGTCTGGTCCAACAATGCTTGATATGCCTGCAACACAACCCCGGGAAAGGAACTGTAGTGCCCCGGGGAGGATTTGGGGTCCCAAACCACCCATTTGAGGTCCTGCAAATGGACTACATCCAGCTAGATAGGTGCCAAGGCCTGAAATATGTACTTGTCGTGGTGTGCGCCTTTAGCAAATGGGTGGAAGCATACCCAACCCGTGACAACACTGCTATGGCCACCGCGAAGGTACTGTTAAAGGAGTTTTTCCCCCGTTACGGCCTTTGTCGTATTTTATGGAGCGATAATGGCCCCCACTTCATAGCCGAAGTCATCCAGTTCATCTTAAAGGGGTTGGGCATCAAGCAAAAATTTCACGCAGTCTTTCACCCCCAGTCCGCTGGACTTGTTGAACGACACAATGCCACACTAAAACTTAAGCTGGCCAAGATAGTAGCTACCACGGGTCTGAAATGGCCAGACGCCCTCCCAATAGCATTGCTATCGATGCGTTCCACCCCCACCCGACATCACTTAACCCCTTATGAAGTTATTTTCGGCCGACCCATGAGTATCTGGTCTGCACCAAAGCCAACTTCCATTCATGGCGTCCCGGACGTCCTAATGTCTGATTATCTGTATAAGTTGACTGAAACTCTGTCTGTCATTCATCAGCAGGTGCAGCAGGCCATCCCCGATGCTTCCAGGGGTCCGGGCCACGCCATCCAACCCGGGGATTTTGTGCTGATCCGAAACTTTCAGCGGGCGAAAAGTTTGGAACCCCGGTGGACGGGCCCCTGGCAAGTGTTAATCACCACCCGGACGGCTCTTCGTGTGGAGGGGAAAAGGCATTGGCTGCACGCACACCACTGTAAGAAGGTCTCCCCGACCCTGGCCACGACAGAAAACATCGGCGACCAAGAAGAGCTCCTGAACAAGGACCGACCGTCACTAACCTGCTATCCTGATATCGAAGCACTTGAACTTTCAAAATTCCCTGATCCCACTGTGCCATCCAGAGAAGGGTATTTCCTGCGTCGAAAGGAGGGAGCTTCGGCTAAGTAGACCACAAACTAAGTTGAATCTCAAATCGGTGACACAAAGCAATCAAGGGCTGCCTGGAGAGAAGCGAAACTAAGTCTGTGGTTCTGCCCACTACCGAGCACCTTGAAGATGAAGATGATGGAAGCGCCAGATAAGAAGATGATCGAAGCGCCAAATAAGAAGATGATGGAGACAACAGGAAATACCCACTACAGAAACCTAAGAACAGACAGACTCCACAGCTCAAAGACAATTGCACTCTTCATCGCAATCCTTTTTTGCTTTCTCCTCATGACCACACTCTGGATTGTGGAAGAAAATGCACCTGCTCACGAAACATTCCTGACCACTGCTCAGCCTGCCACCACGAAGGAACATTATCTGATTTCGCTCTCTCCCCAACTCAGAGAGAGGCGAAAGGAGTTTTGGAATAACTCTTTCGTACAGCTCCTTCACCAGCACAATCTTGCCACCAATGCCACCAACTGTTGGATCTGTGGGTTGCTACCCCACGCCACTGGACACTCGATACCATTCATCCCTTCACCCTTCTCAGTTCATGGCTCCTGCCTTGCTTGGCTGATCCTCTTGCAAGAAAGCTATAAGGACAATGCCACCTCCAGCAAAACCGTAACGCATTTCTCCCACGGGGTCCGGCGAAACAAAACAAAGACACACTTCTGCCCGCAGACCTCCAACGACTCCATCCACATGGACATCCCTGCTAAAGAACGAATTGAAATACCAGGTGTTCAACAATCCAACCAGACCCACCTTCTCCTACCTGCGGAAACGAACGGCTGCCACTCTGACTGTGGCCCTATCAGTCGTCAACGTCACAGGCCACATGTGCATAGAAGGACATGGGACACAGCTGGTGGGCCGCAGTGCTTGCCGGTTGACCAGAACTTTGGACACTACGGATCCACCTTCCTTTGTATCGTCCCCAAACATGTATTTCGTCTGCGGCACAAAGGCCTACACCTGGCTCCCCAAAGGCTGGGGGGGCACTTGTTTCATCTCCTTCGTCCTTCCTCCGACTTATGTGGCCCCAGCGAATCATCATAGGCAAAAACGAGCCAAGGACATTGAGCAAGCCGACTCAACAGGAGCACAGTTCCTCGATGCTATGAAGGGACTTGTTCCTCTTTGGGGCCCGATGGCAAACAGCCGGGCCATCCGACATTTGACTCAGGCCGTTGAGACGACAATGAACATCACAGCTGGTATCTTTGCCAACAACACCGCCGAACTCCAAGCGGTCCGCTTGGTGGCCCTACAGAACCGCCTTGTCCTAGATGTGGTTCTTGCGGACCGTGGTGGAGCATGCCGCATTATTGGGTCCAGCTGCTGTACATACATACCGGACAACTCGCCCTCAGTGTACAAAGCCATCGAACATCTTCACAGACTCTCTTCGGAAGTCCACCAGGAACAGGAAGAATGGTCGCTTGGTGGTTGGTTCTGGAACACCGTTAAGAACTGGGGCTGGAGACTGTTCACCATTATCCTAATTCCTGTAGTAGTAATATGTGGCCTATGCTTAGGAATTCAATGTCTGCCACCCCTGTGTTCATTATGTGCAAACTGTATTTGCCCTAAGGCCGTGGACTTTGGAAATGAACGCATGGGAGCATTATATGATGCCGAGGTTGGGAATTTGATGAAGATTGACATTGAGTAGGCAAGTTGGCTAGATATGTTGAAAAGGGAGGACTGTTAAAGATTAGACTGAAAATGTCAACATTATCGGCACCATCTTGCTCTCCTTGGGCCCATTCGTGCGCGTAAGCGGCAGCCATTTTGTACACCATGGCCTCCCTGCCCCTCGCCGATAGCCAACGTCGCTCTCTCTCTCTCGACCTCGCAGGCAACCCCCCCGCGCGCTGACAACCCCCCCTCTACTCTCACATGTCTTGGGTCATAAACCCCTCTTCTGCGCGGCTCTGCCTCGGAACCCCATCCTGTTCCCAGCGCGACACTTCCCTTCATTCCTTTCATGGTCCCAGGCCCTTTGATGCAAACCCCTTTTTCCTGTGTGCCCGTTTGTCTTCCCCGTTCCCAGGCCACCACCTAAGCTCTGCGGATACTGTTTATTGCCCCCCCCCGTACAGTAGGAAGCTTCCCTCATTAAAGGACCCTCGAGTTGATCAAAGCCCCCACCCTATGAGATCCGATCAAACCCCCCACGTTCCGTGAATCGGCGGAATGTTCCGCTGCGCGATAATCATCACCTGTTGCGACCGGGGTGGGGACTTCTACTGTATATGTGTGTGGGAACGGGCTTGGAGTGGGGATTCCGAGAATGTCTTTCCGTACATCAAAGCATTGCCAAGAATGTGTTGTATGTAATAAAGCAATAAACCCGTGTATAAGAGGCCAGGCCTCAGAGATGCGGTTAGAGCACCTCGTGACGATACTTGCTGTCCGAACTGAAGTGTTCTCCTCCGGAGAGAATAAAAAACCCTTGTTTCCCGCCTTCCAGTCTCCAGCGCCTGCCTCTTCATTGGTTGATAACTTGTGGGTTTAAGAGGCGACACCGCCGGGCAATACTTAAGGTTCTTTTAATTCGGTTGGTAGCCTGACCTTTAACAGTTATTTCAATGGAAAATTAGTTTTCTGTGAATGTTTTG
The DNA here is from genome assembly GCF_964261635.1 of Lissotriton helveticus. Classification (NCBI taxonomy): domain Eukaryota; kingdom Metazoa; phylum Chordata; class Amphibia; order Caudata; family Salamandridae; genus Lissotriton; species Lissotriton helveticus. The sequence goes on along the minus strand of NC_136063.1, from coordinate 615,548,408 downwards.
CTACCACACCATGCTTTAGTGATATATTTGTGACAATGTGTGTCTAAATGCAACACCAACTACATACTACTGTCACTTACCTGATAAATGAGTGCAGTGAATTTGCAAAAATAGTTCCTTGAGTGATGGCAGCACCCCCAGTCTGCATCACTGACCACTAGCACCACATTAGCGCTTATAGCACTGGCAGCTTGCTGTTTGCTCCGTCTGATTCCCTCAGATACAGGAGTCAAACTCCGAGCAGTAAAAGCTGCTAAAACACTTGGGGAGTACTGCAAAGTCCTAATTGTGCATACACTGAATAGCTGCGCAGGGGGCATGCTCCTTTTTGTAAATGCATAGTGTGCCATTTCCACCCGCGACTGCTGCAGGTAAGACCGGTGGGGCAGTGGAGCCGGGTGGGGGAGGATTTCAAGAGACGACTGCGGGAAAATGTATTATTTATTTCATTTTACCTCATGGTCGTCTCTTGAAACCCCCCCAACATGTCCCCATTGCTCCACCGCTCTTAACTGCAGCAGCCAAATACATTTTCCCTCGTAGTCGTCTCTCGAAATTCCCCCCACCCAGCCCCACTGCTCTTACCTGCAGCACCCACGGCTGGCCATTATGCCCTGGCTCCCTGCTGACAGCAAAGGTCAAAGAAGACATTATACGCAAGCTGCTGCATAGCTTCTGAAGACAAAACAGTCACAGTAATCACTGCATTCAGCTTGATGGGTAGCGTTCCGACGATGACAGTTAGTAAAGGAATATAGACTTACTTAGGACAGAGTGCTGCAACTGGGAAATAAATTAGTTGAGCTTTTTTTGTTACATTTTCTGCTAATAAATGCACAGGAAACTTTAAAACAACTTCTTGGGTCATTAATGCACAATTCTTCCTTATTAAAATGAGAAGTAGTAATAGTTATCATTCTCAGACATGTCAAACCCAGCCAGAATCTCAGAAAACAAGATGTTGCTTTTCACAGCGCGATACTGGGGATAGAAGGGGGGGGTGCTGACATGGAGGTGTGGCTCAGGCAGCTGTTCCACACAGTACAGTAGTGGAGGTGGGCGAGTCAACAAATTGACATGGAGGGCAAAGCCAAGTGTCTGTCTTTGATCTATGAGCTTGTTTAGGTGCTAAAAGTCCAGGCACAAGTTCAGGCATGGAAACATTTGGCATGGAAATGGTTCAAAATATTAAGTAAAAATATAATGAAGCATCTTCAAAATTCCCAAAAGTTTATTTTCTTAACAAGTGCTTCATCTTAGTACATCCGATTATATCACTTTATCAGAATGCCTTGTTTTCCAAGTGATAGTATCAAAACATGAAGTTAGGAACATTCATGCCCCGTGCCACAACTTGATGACAATACCAATAATAAAGTGAGATGCAAGTCAGTCATCATGGGCATCCTACATGTGTGAGGTATTCCTATTTAACACGGAGCAACATTATAGTCCATTGAGTCAAATACATGAGAGATTGTTGAAATACAAACATTGTCACGTATTTCAAGGTTTCCTCACATACAATAAAGAAAAAGATAGGAGGCATGATAAAAAATTTTTTTGCCTAGGATCACACAATTTGTCAAGTGACCATGATCCCAGGTTTTCTGGTTTCACATTGTGTAATTCAGTCACTGAGTTGGCATCCCTTTCTGCCTCCTTTATGACCTCAAAGTTTAATGTTTTTTCTTTCATTGTTGATGCATGAGCGTGGGTAGCAGGCAGAAGTTACATGAAGTTCAGATCATTTTGGGCTCAATGGGACCTTATACTGTACCAGAGCCTGGCATCTGGCTCGGGTCTTCAATAGCTCACCCACCTAAATCCTTAACTATGTGCAGTCTATGCATGAAATAAACTTAGATGATGCTGTTAGTGGGATACCTGTTTTGTATGTGAGGATATCTTAGCTTGTACTGCTGCTGATCATCTTGTACCTGTGTTGTAAATGAGGGGAACTTACACAGCTGCCAAATGCTGCACATTGTGTGTGTTTACACACAGGCTTGGACTTCTGCTGCAGATGCTGTCCATGCTCTATGCATGCGAGGGAAGCTTGCATTGTTTCTGGCACGATTGGTATGAGTCCTAAGAATGTGAGTAAAGCATGTACTCCTGCCTGATGCAGTACTTTGTTTGTGTGTGGAAATCTTTCTACGCATTCAAGTCAAACTTGCAGCCATACACTACAGTGCTGTTCCAAACCCTAAATGCTGCCTATTTGTACTTAACGGTAGTATGACATTTGAAATGGTGCTGCCCAATGTGACACTGCTTTCATGTCTTTGATGGAAGCTGGCAGAACCCCGAATTAATACTTTTGTTCCATTTCTTTGAAGGAAGTTTGCACTGACTTGCTCTGTAGTAGCACACTTGTTCCATGTATTTGAAGGAAACTTGTTTTGGTTCTACAGCACCACACTTGTTCCATATCTCTCAGGGCTTATTTTGATCATGTTAATCAGTGCTCTATGACTTATGCATGTGGGTCAAGGACCCACTGCACTCCTGCCCCCTGGAATCTATCTATGTATATGTGTTTTAGGGCTGATAAAAGACTGTGTTATCTAACTCACTAGACTCATGCTTTCTAAAAAATAAATGCATAATCTTGCTTAGAGAAAATGGACTTTGACTAAGTCTACAGCTTCTTATCAGACAAAGTGTCAATCATATATTTGTTTAGCCCCTCAAAACAGCATACATACAATTGGGCAGTAGATCAGCCTTAATCAGCCATTAGCTTTATTGCCAATGTTTGGCTAGTAGACAACCGCTGGTCTTTAGGATGTCAGGCAATCTGAGTACCAGTATTTTGCCAGCTTACTTTGTGTTACTTTGCTTCTAGGGGAGCCTGTTCTCAGGAAAGATTTAGTGCTAATTGAGTAATGACAGTACCAGTAGCTCCACTGTCATTGCTACCTGACCACAACTTTCTTATTCAAAGTGCCAGGCATCACTGCTGCAAGTTTCAAAAGCACGCCAGTCTTGAAACAGTATCCTCCATACCTTATCAGTTTTTACTGTTCCTACATGACAGACCAGTGCAAAGCTTTACTTTCTAATTTGTGCATTGAATCACAGGCCCTCCATATTTTGTTGGCATATTTTTTACTTTACTTTTCTTTGTTTATTTCTTTACTTATTTTAACATTTGTTTGTGCTACACCTTGTTTTTAGGAAGCACATGGGACTTTTTTTTGTTGATGCTAAGACTCTTTCCCACAAAAGTCAACAAAGATCAGACTCACATTATATGCAGTGCTGATCGAAGTGAGGCTGATGGGAGATTAGATAACCTCAGTGGACATTCAGGGTTCATTGTAGCTTTCCTCAACAGCTGTGAAATGCATAATGGAACCATGGGCGTCCGCCAAATTTTTTCGGGGGGGGGGGGGCACATCATTTAAAACATTTTAAGATTGCGGTGCTGGTATTATACTGGAAGCACAAACTTGACATTTTTTTAAAGGACAAGTGAAAAATCTCCAATCACGGGGGCAGGGGGAAGGGACAAGTCGCCCTCCCCTTGCCCTCCTTGCGGACGCTCGTGAGTGGTACGATGCACCAGATGCTCAACCAGTGCCTGCTATGCCACCATCTTTCCCACCTCCACCCATTCCTAGTGAGCAGTGTATCTGTGTTTGAGTAGTGCGCTTGTGTGAGTGCAGGATAGCCACCATGTTTTTTTAGTGCATTGTGAGGGGTGTGTTGTGTGATTGCAAGATTAACATTATCTTTTGTGAGTAGAGGGTCAATGGTTTATAGGTTGCAATTTGTTCCTGTATGAGTGCAGTGTGAGGCATATGCCTGTAAAAGTGGTTTGAGGGGTGTGCCTATTTGAGGGCAGTAGTGTAATAGGGTTCCCACACCTGTTATGTTTTTGAGTGCATGCATTTTATAAGTGCCAAACCTATTGGCTTTCATAATGCTTTTTGTGGTTGTGGCTTTGACGTGAGAAATGCAATGCAGGGAGTGGACTACAGTTATGTGTGTATGAGAATGGTAGTGAGTTTTAATATGGCAGTATGTCGCAGGAAGTTGAGGAGCATCAGGACAGAGGACAGAGGACAGACTGAGATGTCACTCTACTGAATGGGCCCAGTTACTTTGCTCGCACTAGGACCACGGTAACCTAACTACGTTGCTGGTGCCTGAGGTGGAATAAGGATGTGTTTTTTTTGTCTTATGTAATACTATTTACTTTATTGGGGGGTATTTATAAAATACAAATCTATACCCTGAGGGTAACATACCAACAGGAAGGACAGCTCAAACTGTGGAGGACAGGTAGCAGAAGGTGTGCAAACATGTTTACACTTTGAAGCTAATCCATTAAAAATTAAACCTATACAGAGAATCATTGTCTATTAGAGGCAGAATGAAGAGGAAAGTAAAAGGTGTTGTACATCACAGTAGGAAACTATTGAGGAGATATATTTTAATGTCTTTTTTCTGAATTGTTCAAGCATAAATAATTTTGCCAGCATCTCAATTGCTTGAACAAAGACATATTATTTATACGGCAGTCACCCACATTCTAGCTACAACTGCCTCTAAGTTAGATGTAGTAGCCATTCTAATAAAAAAAAAAAATGACCCAAACCATTTTGCAGGAAAAGCAAGACATCTTAGGAACATTTGCCAATTTCAAAGCAGGTCTTGATGGTGAAAGCATACCTTTCTGGATCCAAGTAAACCTCTACCCCTTTACTCCCTTTTCATACCCAAGTGGGTTTGTTCATGATCTCTGTTAGACTTAGCTCTCTCTGTAGGGAAGCCCCCAAACCTTTTGCCTTGCACCCTACACTTTTTGCTGAATTCCTTTTGGTTGGCCTTCGGACCAGCGGTGGCCGGCACAGGTGAACGGAGTGGGCGGGGTCGAAGGGGGGGAAGTCGACAAATGACGGAATAGGTATAATTAATTAAATAAATAATACCTTTTCCGTCGTCTTTCGACTTCCCCAGCCACGCCCTGCCCCACCCACCGCGCTTACCTGAGCCGGCCACCGCTGCTTAGGACTCTATTCAGTTTTCCACAACTAACCAGTGCTAAAGTGCTTGTGCTCTCTCCTTTGAACAAACCTATTTGGAATATTTATTTACCTATAGGTCCCTTGTAGAGTTGTATATCATATACCCAGGGCATGTAAATTATTAAATGCTTCCAGTGGATCTGCTCACTTTTTGTGCACCTTAAAACATGACTCAGGTCTGCCACTGCAGCTTGAATGCAGTATTATTTTGCCATTTTGACTTGAGATTTAAACCCCCTTACTAAGCCTTGAACTCCGCCTTTATTATATATCTCACCCCTACATTAGGCCCTACGTAGCCCGCAGTGCAGTGTGCTCTGTAATTAAAAGGTTTTACATGTCCTGGTAGTGAACAACTCCTAATTTCGTTTTTCTCTACTGTGAGACCTACCCCTCCTATCTATAGGCCATTCCTTATTACATTTACATTAACAGGCTGTAATTCTTAATTGGGTGTCGGTTGACTCCAGTACTTCCTAATTGCTAGTAGATAGTTATGGCACATTTGGCACCCTTGAAATTGTAATGATGAACCCACTTTGATGGAAACATCAGATTTTTCATTACAATTTAGAAAATGCCACTTTTAGAAAGTTAAAAGAACAAATGATGGACAGAATGCTGAACAAGTCAAACATTTGCCACTAGTTACAGATTTGGGTTTCATTCATTATTTTGTTTGCTCAACAGGGCCTCCCTGGACCAAAAACAAGCCTACTGGGACCGGTTTAGGGTTATCAACCCTGATCAGTCAGGCTAGCTTGAATCCAGAAGGACAGTGAGTATGGGCCCACATATGGGCATACCCTTCCCACTTAGGGTGACAAAAGCAAAAAAGACAAATGACAGACAACATGCTGAACAAATCAAAAACTCTCCCCCAGTCACAGATGTGGGTTTAATCCTTTTGTTTTGCTTGTTGCTCGTCCAGGGAGGACCTGGCCTGTTATTTTGGGTTGGACTGCTCCCATGGGGAGCAGGGTCAAGACTGATTTACATATGGCTGGTTCCAAACTAGAATGGCATTGTGAGCAAAGAAATTATGGATTTAAACCCGATCTGTGACTGCTGGTGAATGTTGTGATTTATTTTCTCAGCATTCCTTTCATTTTCTGTTCTTTTTGCAGTTTTAGAAAGTTGTAATTTTCTTGCCCCTAAACGTGGGCGTCTGCAGCCTGTCTTTGACCACATGACTAGATGTACCTTACAATTAGACTTTGTGAATTCCTCTCGGACAGTCATACAATTGAAGGATTAGGTGTGTCCCAATGGACAATTTGCTGTCACAAAGAGTCTAATGGCCCTGCATTGTCTTTTCAGCCAACTTGGAGCCAGAGCAGGGGAGTCAGTAAATTCCATACACTTCAAAGAACCATTCCAGAAGCTTCTCCCATCTTCCAAAAGAGGGGCACCAGGGTATAAAAATAGGACCTTTACATCTAAGGTTTAGTTCCCTACTAGACCTGTGTAAGGACTCTGAGAGGACTGCCTGTTGCTGTGACTTGCTGTGCACTCTGCCAGACTGCTGCTGTACCTGGAAGGACGGCTTTGTAGAATGGAGCCTGCCTTGAACCCTCAGAGGCTAGTCCTGCTTTTGAGCCCCGCATCTTCACCTGCACACAGGACTACCAGAAGTGACTCCAAGGGCTAGTTTGCTGGCCTTCTTTTCAGATCCACAAGAACATAAAAGGCTCTCACCATCTTGAACTTGCACCTGGCCCCAGCCTGAATAAGTCCTGAACTGCCAAAAAGTGTCCTGCCAGTATTGGACCCTTGGTTGTGGTGCTAAAGGTACCCAGATGGCCAAAAAAACAAAACTAAGGAGATTTTCAAAATTTCTGAGTCTAAATTAGGACGTAGAAATGTTCACTGTGGCTTTGACCCAAGGCCATCCAATGAGAGCGCTCCTTTCTATGACACTTCCTGCAGCCTTGCCCCGCTGAACTTTGCCTTCTCAGATACTTTTCCTAAAATATCTTCAAAGTCAGAAGATAAGTGCTACCCAGGCCTAAATCTACTACTAGTATCCAAACCATGCTTCATCGAGATTGACCAAATTTTTTGACTTTGACCCGGTCTCCCATGATAGGATGTCCACGGTTGGTGCTTTGAATTTTTTATTTTAGGAGATAGTTTTAACTAGAAACTTTAAAAAAATCATAACTTTGGTTCCACTGGTTGGATTTTTGTAATTTTGGTGTCAAATAATTTATTAAAATATGTCCATATTTTTCATGATTGGTTTGGGATCTTGCTTGTTTTATGTTTCCACTCAATTACTGTTTTTGTGCTGTATAAATTCTTTACACATTGCCTCTAAGTTAAGCCAGACTACTTTTTGTGCCAAGCCCTCCAGTGTTAAACACAGGTTAATTTTATGACTTTATTGGGTTCACCCTGCAAGGGATTGTGGCTGTTACTTGACTGGGGCTCACACCCTAGTGAACCAACAACCCAATTTCCAACAACCTCTGTTAGACCTCTCAGGCTTAGGGTGTTCTTCCTCCTAACATTTTTCCACCTTCATACTCCTATTTTTTCTGACTTTGCTTTTGCTGGCCTTAGGACTCTGTTAACCAGTGCTAAAGTGCCTGTGCTCAATCCTTAAAATATGGTAAACTTAGTTTACACCTGATTGGCATATTTCTTATGCTAATAAGTCCCTAGTAAAGCGGTATACCATATACCTAAGGCTGTAATCTAAATGCTACTTGTAAGCCTATGGCACTTATTGAGCCACCCACCTAAGTAGCACCTTAAAATATGTCCCAGACTAAGATTGAAGCCAGTATGCAGTTTTCAATTGCCAATCCGGCTTACAATATAATCCCCTTCCCAAACCTAAAACTCCCTTTTTATTACCTATAAGTCACCCCTAAGATAAATCTTAGGCGGCCCATAGAGCAAGGTGCACTGTAATTAAAAAGTTGGACATGTACTTTTAAGATTTACTGAGCTAGTCAGTGTTCTGATTCCCTCCCTGCGCTTCTAAGCCTGGTAACTGCTGCCCCTGCTGGTTGGTGGTCAAGGCCCTCCTCCACCTGCAGGCTCCTGCCTGCGCTTCATAACTCATGGGCTAGTGGAGAGCATCTTTGCTCTGCTGCTAGTCTGCCGTTTGTCCTTTGCTTTCAGCCTCTGCCTCTTTTTCTCCTCTGCCTCAGCACTCTTTTTTCCTATTTTTCTTGTTTCCCCCCTTTTTGGATTCTTCTCTCCACTTTCTCACCTCCTCCTTTGCGCTGTGCCCCTACAGCTGCTTGACCCCTTGGTCATGCCCCCTTCCAGTGCCATATTTCCTGCCTCCCATTTCCCACCTCCCAGCCACTACTTAAAGAAGCCCCCTACGCCAGGTAAGAATCTATTTCACTGACCTAGTCAATGATCTGCTTTCCTCCCTGTGCTGCTTCGTCTGGTAGCTGCTGCCTCTGCAAGCCACCGACCCCTGCTGGTTGGTGTTGAGGCCTCCTACACCTGCAGGCTCCTGCCTGTACCTCAACCCTGGTGGGCTGGTGGAGAGCATCTTTTCTCTGCTGCTAGTCTGCCTTCTGTCCTTTGGTTTCAGCCTCTGTCTCTTTCTGCCTCTTTTTCTCCACTGCCTCAGCCCTTTTTTCTCGTGTTTTCCACCTTTTTGGATTCTCCTCCCCACTCTCTCTCCTCTTCCTTTGTACTGTGCCCCTGCTGCTGCTCGACCCTTGTGGCACCACCCCTTTCCAGCACCATGTGCCCCACCTCCCCCTTCCACCTCTCATCCACTACGTAGTGGTGGCTGACACGCAAAAGGCATGCCAAAGGCTAGCCTGTCAGCACCCGGACTGTGCCCAGCACCACAGATCCTGTTTTTTTGACCTTCTAATGATACAACACCAGCACACATCTCGCCCTCAACACCAGTCGCAATGTCACATGCCACACTGCATCACCGAAGGAAACCCAGGGACCTTTGTCCTGTTGAAACTGCAGCTGCACCCTCACCCACCTCTAACCTCCTGCTGCTTGGCCAAATGACAGCACACAGACCAGCTCAGCTGCATCCTTCTCTACAAACATGCCATGGAAATCGGGGACCTCCTCAACTCAGTCTCCCCCGACATCACCTTCCTCACAGAAACCTGGATGAACCCAGCTCTGGCCCGGGCATCGCCACAGCCATCCCCAACAGTTACAACATCACCGGCATGGACATCACCGTCGACCAGGAGGAGGCATCACCATCATCCATAATAACTCCTTCCGCCATGGCCAACCACTCGTACAACAAAGTGAAGGCCATGGAACGCCTCCACTTCCAGGTCCAGACCAACCCCAAACCACACTCCACTGTACCCTCATCTACCGATGACCTGGCCCACTAACTTTTCACCAACAGCAGCTTCATTGCACCCTAGGCTCTCGAATCTACTGACTACATCCTACTCTGTGACTTCAATTTCCATATGGGTAACCCCAATGACCAGAACACCGCATCGCTTCTGGAGAACCTTGCCAACATCGGACTCAAGCAGCTTGTCACCTCCCCGACCTGACGAGTGGGACATATGCTCAACCCGGTCATCTCCACTAGTGAAAACATCACCTACAGCCACACCTTCGAACTCCTCTAGACCTACCACCACTGCGCTAATTTTGCCTTCACCAAACCCATTGTACACCACCGCACCCAACACCCCCGCCGCAACTGGAACAAGGTCACCCAAAGAACAGCTCAATGCCACACTCAGCACAACCACACTGCCAACATCTGCAGACACCAATATCGCAGTACACAACCTCCGCCAATGGATCTCCAACTGCTCTGATGCACTGGCGCACCTCAAAAAAGCACTTGGTAAGCACCACTCCAAGAAAGCCAGCAGGTTCACTGCCACAGTCCACGAGTCCAGACACACCTGTATACGGCTCGAAAAGAGATGGAGGAGCAGCAAAAACCCAGAAGCCCACGCAAACTTCAAAGCCACCATCACATCGCACCACCCCCTCCTCAAAACCGCAAAGAACATGTCCCTCCAAGATAGAATCAATGCTAGCACACACAACAGCAAAGTTCCCTCCGCCATTGTCAAGGAATTCACCAAACCCATCAGCGAAATCACAGAAGCCCCTGCCTCCCAAGATCTCTGCAACAAACTAGGCACCTACTTCCACCACAAGATCAAGCAGATCTATGACAGCTTTGACACCCAAGACCCGCCCATCAATCCTGCCACCAGTACACATGACATTAATGCCCCAGAACATCCTGATCAACTGGACCCCGCTCTTCATGGATCACACTCTCAAGACCTTAAAGAGCATGCACTCTGGAGTACCCTTGGACCCCTGCCCACACCACATCTTCCACAGAGCAACCACCTTCAACGCACCCGGGCTCTGTCGCACGATCAACTGCTCCATCGAGACTGCCCCCTTCCCCGATGACTGGAAACATGCTGAGATCAGCCCCTCCTGAAGAAACCATCCGCCACACGACAGACCTCAAGAACTTCAGAACCATCTCCCAGCTCCCCTCCTAACCAAGGTCATCGAGAAGGCCACCTACGCCCAACTCTCCAAGTTCATCGAAGCCAACCACATCCTGGAATCCCCTCAATTCAGTTTCTGCAGCAACCACAGCACCGAGACCACCTTTCTCGCCACTGCCAATGACATCCGCTCCCTCCTCGGCCAGGGAAAGACCACAGCCCTCATCCTCCTGGACCTCTCTGCTGCCTTCAACACCGTCTCCCATGGCACCCTAAGCACGAGAATCCACAGCGCCGGCATCTGCAACATAGCATTGGACTAGATCTATTCCTTACTCACCAGCAGAACACAACAAGTCAGACACCCACCGCCCCTTTCTGAACCCACAGAGATTAGCCCCACCCTCTTCAACATCTCCTAAGCTGATGACACCCAACTGATCCTCTCCCTCACCAACGAGCCCACAATCGCCAAAAACAACTTCCATGACAGGATGAAGGCCGTCGCTGCCTGAATGAGAGAGCTGCCTCAAGCTCAACCCGGACAAGACCAAAGTTCTCATCCTGGGGCCCAACACCTCCGCTTGGGAAGACTACTTTTGGCCCACCTCATTAGGTAACCCCCACACCCAGGGACCATGCACGAAATGTCTGCATCATTCTAGACTCATAGCTCACAATTAAACGCCAAATCAACGCTGTCTCCTCATCATGCTTGCACACTCTTTGCCTGCTTTGAAACACCTTCAGGTGGATCCCCACTGAGGCCAGAAAGACGGTCACCAATGCGCTCATCAGCTGCAGACTTGACTATGGCAAAGCACTCTATGTAGGCGTCACCTAGAAAGTCCTCAGGAAGCTATAGAATGTTCAGAACGCACCAGCCAGACTGGTTCTCAGCATCCCCTTCCTCAGCCACATCCTCCAAGCACCTGCAAGAACTCCACTGGCTCCTAGTCAACAAAAGAGTCACCTTCAAGCTCCTCACGAACGCCATGATGCCAGACCAGCTTACCTCAGCCACTGCCTCTCATTCCATGTACACACCAAACACCTCAACTCTGCTGAACTGGCCCTTGCCACTGTCCCTAGGATCCGCAAGACCAGTACCAGAGGGCGATCCTTCTCTTACCTCACTGCCAAAGCCTGGAACACCCTGCCTCTCCACCTCCGGCAATCCCATCGCTGGGTCAATTCAGGAAGGACCTCAAGACCTGGCTCTTCGGCTGAACCGCAGCATACATCAGGCCTTGCAGCCACCCCCAATGCCTTGAGACCCTCTTTGGTGAGTAGTCACACTTAATAAGCACTGATTTATTGATTTTTACATGTCCTAAAAGTGAAAAACTCCAAAGTTTTTTTTACTACTGTGGACCTACCTGTCCTATAGTATAACATTGAATTACCTCATTACATTTAATAAGTGATATCTTTCAAATGGGAGCAAGGAGGGATATCATTTTTTGGGATCTGAAGAATTGTAATTTAAAACCATTTTTAATGATGAAGTCGGGTGTTAAGTCAAAATTCTGAAAATGCCACTTCTAGAGTGTTGTAAACAAAAAATGAGTCTCTCTCAATTATTCACAAAATACAAGAATTAGGGCTCTTGGTGGGAAGTGAAGTGTAGGGAAATGGTGAAGATTTAGTGAGCAAGAAGGGTGCTGTGAAACATAAACATAAAATGTTCACGTATGGAAGCACATTTTTCAAGCTCAGTGAATCCCTGTGCCTAAGGCCCCACAGACAGCACATTTCTAATAAAGTCAACAGAACAAAACATCGATGTTTTGACCCCAATAATTCAACTTATAAAAGAAGTCTTTTTTCAGGACAATGCAAGTAGACACAACAGTAAAGAATAAATAAACTCTTAGTAATGATAGAGGTGTGATTTTAATTAATATGTAATCTCCAACAGGAGAGGGGGGTAAGACCCCTTACCTCTTAGTGCAAGAGATATGTACGGAATTAGGTTGTTCTGAGTCAATCAGTTTCACAATACTCAACTGTAAGGTATAAGACTGTTATTTTGAACAAAAAGCTTCATGCACAAAAACACAAGCATTGGTGTGAGCATGCATCCACCTGATCAAAAAATAGGAAACTCTGACGTGTCATCTAAGAGTAAGGCCCGCAGGCTGAATTATACTAGAGAAAAACACAGTGTGGGTCTGAGTTATCCTACAGGCATGAAAAGAATGTAATGTGCAAAATACTAAGGGGCCGATTATGATGTCATGCGGAAAACCTCTGACCAACAGTCGGATTTCCCTAGACCCTGTTGGAACCCATCCGCCCGACTTGGTTGGAATGCAATCCGCCCGACTGATTACGATGTACGCTGTCAGAAGGGAAAATGTTCGGTCATTTTGAATCGGTTCCGACCGGCTCTCGGAGAATCCGTGTCAGTCGGAGCCAAATTGTACGGCTCTACGGACAGCGTTTCTGACAAAGCGAATACGATGTTGGTTTTCAACATCCTTTCTGACCTTGTCTGTCCGACATGAAAAGACTTTCGGAAACTGACTTTGGTGGCCCCTAGCAGGCCCCCCTCATCCTGCAGCCTCAGGTTTGGGGCCAGGGGGTACCCAAGGCAGCCCCCTGTGAAACCATGCACTGTGTGGCAGGCACCATGGGGTGCCTGTGAAAGGGTGCAAAGTTTACCGCAAACACCCCTTTCCCCATAGGAGCCAATGTTGTTGGTCGCAACGGGGTTCCCATAGAAGTCAGTGGCAGTCTGACCAATTGGTGTTCAGAAACATCGTAATTGGTCGGGCGGAACTGACGATGTCAAGTCGGTCAGAACCAATTCCGAGAACGAGTCTGGTGGAAAGTTTCCGCATGACATCGTAATCGGCCCCCAAGTGGCGTCCATGCCAACAATGGGCTGCAATGTACTGAGTTTGCATAATGCCGAAGGGATAAATGGGACGGATTCAGTAAAAAACAAAGACTATGAGCATGGTCAGCAGGTGGAAAATGTCCTCAGTGAGCCTGCCGATAGCCCGTAAAGGTGCCAGGCATCAGGATCATGCAATGGTCTGACTAAGCATAATGACAAATGGGTGAATAGGGCGCATACGAGAAATCTGAAGACTGGTGAGCGCGGTCAGCAGCATGGAGAATGTCCTATGTAAACCCACCGTAAAGTTGCCAAGCTCCAGGATCATGCATGGGTAGGCGTGCACCCACAGAGTATGTCATGCAAATACGTGAAGTCGCACAGCATGCAGAAGCCAGTGCAGAGGGAAAATATAGAGCACAAACTCAAGAGCTCATCATCGTCACAACAAGTGGTGTAAAGACTAGGGGAAATTACTAATCTTCATGGTGTCGTCCATTTAAAGAGCAATTGAAGGATATCTAGTCAAAAGAGGGGGTACAAATATATTATAAGTACAGTATAGTGGGTGGCATGATAGCAAAATCATCCTCAGTGAGCTGACAGGCTGTATCTTACAGTAGCATTGGGACAATCATTTCCTGCAGACTAACGGTCAGTGTGCAGATGTGCACGTCTCGCAGTGTCATGCCAACCATCTCTAGGGGCGTGGCCAGATGAAGTAAAACATATGGCTCAATACAGGGGAGGGGAACAGAGGGGTTGAACATTCAGGAATGCGAGCTTCAGGAGGAAACTCAAATGAAAGGAAAGGTTTCAAATGCTGTCTGGTTGAGCAATGAAAGGCAAAGATCGGAAAACTGAAAAGGCCTCAGAACACTGCAAGTCGCTAGGAACAACAACTGGAAACCAGCACACTAAAGATAGTTTTAAACATATACAAGATTATACATATTTATTACATTGTGCTGGGGTGGATCATTTAATATCCAGGCAAGGAAAAATGTCCATCGAATGTCACATTGTGGGCAGGAAATGGCAGACAAAAGAACTGTATTTTATAATGCAACCAAGGCATTTAATGTGAAGGCTACAGGTTTTTGACTTGTCGACCAGTCCTCGAGGCGATTGAAACCTTGAGGCTCTATTCTTAGTGATAGAGTCCACATGATCAATATATCTGAGTTCATCGGTCATAAGATGTTGTGTTAAGTATTCTCCATGTTGGTCCAATCACAATTGTTCAATTACTTTACATAGGATTACGTCTGTGGTGTGTTGTTATTCATGGAAGTCCTCGACAAGTGGGGCTCCTGTCACATTGTATTTGATACATATACTCTGATACAGGAACACCAGATGACATATATCACTCTGAGTTAAAATACATTTCTAACAGAACCCAACACAAAACCACATCCTTGTATAATAAACTCTTTTGTTCCCTAGCAGTATTTGCAGGCTGGAAAATGGGCACACTTATAATGGCTTTTGGCAGGGGGGAAACCCCATTGTGGTGTCAAAAGTGGAGTCGGAGGCTTGGGGAGGACTGCTTTGATTATCATATCTCTGACATTGGAACCCCTTTTGAACGTTTTTTTCTGGTTTCGATATAGTAGATTTTATCATCCCAATGATTTACACACTCCACAAGGTTCATAAAAATCTTGCGAAACCTCCTGGTAGACCTATAGTCTCCAGTTATGGATCTGCACTTGAACCATTATGTATATATATTTATTTCTTCATAAAACCACCAGTATGTGAAACCAAAGCATACATCAGAGATAGTATGGACTTTATCAATATCATCAAAAATACTCCTTTTGATGAGTCAGAAGATATTCTGCTCACCATGGATACACTCGCTTTGTATATCAACATACCACAGGAAAAAACTCAAAGTATGATCCAAAAGACACTAGAGAATAGGCCCCAACCTACACAGGTCCTTTACATGGTTTATACTATATCTTACTGAAACCATGTGGTGTCTACAGCCTGTATCCAGGGTCCAATGACTAGGTGCAGCTGACAGTTGGTCTTTGTGTATTACTCCCAGACTTTGAGACAAAGGGCGAACAAGTGTTGGCAGGATGAGCCAACTCTGTCTTGATAGTAGGGAGAGCTGTAACCTATCACACTTGTGCATCACAAAGACTCTATTTCAGCTCACTCACAAAGGGTTTTACACTAATCTTTTGTGCCCCCAGACAAGCTGGGGTAAGGGTGGGGAGGCAGGATATTCCAAGCACTTCAAAGGGATTTTCAAGAAACTTCTACTTCAAAGAAGGGAATTAGTATAAAATAGGACCCACAGACACATTCTTCAGTACACTTCTGGACCTGTGGAAGACTCAGAAGAAGGACTGATGTGTAGCTCTGTTGCAAGAAGGACAGCTACTCTGCTACCCTGCTACACTGCTGCCCAGCTGCGTGAGTGAGAATGACTGAACCTGCACCTGGACCCCAGGACCACAAGAGTGATTCCAAGGGCTAGTTAGCTAGCCTGTTGATCAGAGCCTCAGGAACAGAAAAGGCTCCCACAATCCTGAATCCTCAGTCCAGCTGTGGCCCTACCACAACCAACAGAGCACAGCATATTGCCTCACAGCTCTGCATTGGAACTGCCACTGCTCAATGCATCCCTGATACAGAACCTCACCTTGTAGCCCCGCAGCCCCTCAGAACTACCACTGCAAAATGCATCCTTAATGCAGGACTTCTCATCACCACCCCACGACTTCCATGAACTGCCACTGCACCAGGCATCCTCACCGCGGGACCTCACAACGCTCAGTAACCAGGATTCAAGGTACTTTGCTCAGTGGGCCTAACTTTGACTGGGTTACACTTTTTTTTCTAAATTGGTTTGGAATTTTTCTTGTGTTGTGTGTTGACTTTATTACTGTTCGAAGAATCCATAAATACTTTACACATTGCCTCTATGTGAAGCCTGCCTGCTTTTATACCAAAATAATTACAAAAAGGGGGTGGTGATGGACAGAGTATCTGAGTTAATCAGAATACTCCTACCCAGTCAACAGATCAGGGCTTGATCCATCACCGTTTTTTAGCTCACTGCACCATCCCAGTTCAGAACCTGGCTATATGCAAATTAGTCTGTTCCTGACCCAGTGCATCATGGGAACAGGGCAGACCAAACTACCAAGCCAATTCTTCACTGGAAAGGAACAAGCTTCCGGGACCGGTTTCTGGCATTACAGCGTCTTCGGCCCAGCTTGCTTGAATCCTGATGGTGCAATGAGCAAGGGACTCATGTCTGAGCATACCCTTCCACACCCATGGTGGCCAAAATAATTACAAAAAGGGGGTGGTGATGGACAGAGTATCTGAGTTAATCAGAACACTCCTACCCAGTCAACAGATCAGGGCTTGATCCATCACCGTTTTTTAGCTCACTGCACCATCCCAGTTCAGAACCTGGCTATATGCAAATTAGTCTGTCCCTGGCCCAGTGCATCATGGGAACAGGGCAGACCAAACTACCAAGCCAATTCTTCACTGGAAAGGAACAAGCTTCCGGGACCGGTTTCTGGCATTACAGCCGTCTTCGGCCCGGCTTGCTTGAATCCTGATGGTGCAATGAGCAAGGGACTCACGTCTGAGCATACCCTTCCACACTCATGGTGGCCAAAATAATTAATTATGAATCGTTTTGGCCACCACAAGCATGGAAGGGTATGCTCAGATGTGAGAAGCTTGTTTCCTTTCCAGTAAAGAATTGGCTTGGTAGTTTGGTCTGCCCTGTTCCCATGATGCACTGGGCCAGGGACAGACTAATTTGCATGTAGCCAGGTTCTGAACTGGGATGGTGCAGTGAGCCAAAAAACGGTGATGGATCAAGCCCTGATCTTTTGACTGGGTAGGAGTGTTCTGCTTAATTCAGATACTCTGTCCATCACCACCCCCCTTTATGAATTGCTTTTATACCAAGCCACTAGAGAATTAAACATTGGTTAATTTAGTGACATTAGTGGTTCACCCTGACGGGCATTGTCGCTGTTACTTGAGCAGCGTTCTCACCTCACTCAACCAACAACCATATTTCTCACAACCTCTTACTCTTTTTTCCCTCATTGTTTTACATCCTTGTGAACATTTTTTTATTGAAAAGCCCAAAAACTGTGCCCATCTCTTTTTGTGCGGGCAATCGGTCATATTGGAATAGGTCTGGCTTGTCAGAGGGAGGACGTTCTTGTGTGTCGACCAAAACTGAAGTTAAGAAAGAGTGTTGAACAATGAGGTGAGAGCCCTGACATGATAGAAAAAAATCCACTATCTTGTGCTGTAGAACTAACTCTGCCTGTGCATCCCTGTGACATTGCACAGAAGGACACATGCCAAACAGTGGGTGTGTTTCTGCCAAGAGTAAAAGTGTGCGGATATGGGGAGCCCTGGTCCACCATGTACCATTAACATTCATTCTCGGGACCCACCAAGCTCACATTGAGGTAGTGGTAGTACCCTACATTATCTCGTACCCTATCACAGTAACCTTACTTAAACTGTGCTTAATTGACAGCCATGATCATAATTTCTGAGCCAATCTGCCGAACCGGAACATAGTGGGTCTTGTAGAAGCTCCCCTCTGCTGCATTATCCTCTGACTACAACTCCAAGGAAGTACATGAAATCTTGCCTTAAAAATAACGTTCTTTTTCTCCTTGATCTGTGTAAGCCATGATAATTATAAGAGAGTCTCATTTGGTCTTTGATCTATTTCTGTGGCACCATGCAACTGTGTTGTATTTGGGCACAGAATGAAAAAGGTATGGATGTTAAATAATTCACAATCATACAGGTATATGGAAATACCTTAAACAGGACCTAACCAAAGTTAGAACAAAGCACCATAAAAAACGCAAAGTTTTAACTCTCAGATGAAACATATAACTGAATGGAAAGACTTACATATTATGATGTATAGCATAATTCCAAAGGTTTGAAAATGCTAGGTCTTTGGAAATCTTCTTAGCAGCATGAGTGCTTCAGTGTGGACCTCTCTTACAAAGAAGGGGCAGTATGTTTCACAGTTGGGCATTAAACATGGAAACCACCTGTTCACAAAGCATGAGTAGGACATGGCCAAAAGGTATACCTACCTGGATATCAGCATATTTATAGGAATGCATTTCTTGATTTTTCATTTCAGATACTTTGCTGCAAAAACATATAAAATTAAAAAATGAAGACCCATATTTACAAAGAGTTGATGCAGCGCAGGAAAGAAAGCAACATTGCTCCACTGTGTTGCTTGAAGTGGAAAGAGTATCACTTCATATCTACAAAAAAGTGGCTCAGCTCTGCTCTCTCCCAGCGCTAGCTACTTTTAGTAGGCATCCACCAAAGCAGGCACCCCTGTGGCATAGTGCAAGGGTATATGTGTTGTGGTCAACATAGACTTTGTGCAGGAAAGCTGCTTTTCTGCACAAAAACTATGCTTAAAGACAATTTCCTCTCTGCATGTGTCCCGCAGAAAGCAGCACACAAGTAAGGGGTAAAAAACAAGGAGAAATGAAAATATTCCTCCTTGTTAAATCATCCTCACTAAGGTGCTGGATTTTGGTGCAAATCCATGTCTACAATTCTTAGTATGATCACACATGCACCACAACCATGGAATGCCCCATTACCCGGAAGTAATGCAAGGCATTGCATTGCAGTGTTGCATTTGCTTTTGGTTACAAGTAAACGCAAATCCCCATTGACTTTGTTCTGCAAATACCTATCTGGATTTAGCTTTGGATCTACGTAATTTTTTTTTTAACACAATCCAGGTGCAAAATCGTTGTAAATTTCGGCCTCATTTCTGGATCATGAAATGTATACTAACGTGCATTGGTAGCATTGTAGCAGATGGTGAGACTCAAAGGGAGTCTTCTTTTTTCACAGATGGGCAGTAGGTCTTCCTGAATAGTGTTCTTTCTTTTTCAAACAGATGGTTTGATGTAATTTGGCACGCTAATAATCGTGCGTATTGTGAATTGGAGCAATATGTGGGGATTCATGAAGGTTCCACCACCATGTGTTATTCTTTGAGGATAGAAAGAAGGCTTCTTTTGGGCATTAAGCTGAAAGAACGCCTTCCAGCAGAATTCTTTGATACACATTTTGGCATGAATAGACTAGTGTTTGAGTACCTCAGATCCTGGGAGTTTCTTTTGAGTCTGAGCTATACTGTGGTTTTGTAGCAGGTTCAAAGTGATATGGAAAGAGTTTGTTTTTTATTCAAACGTCACTCCATCTCACTCCAAAACTTTAAGCAGGACATGAAGAGATGTTAATGTAGACAGCAGTGTGCTGCTCCACTCCCAGAGGTTGTCATCCTTCAATGGATAAACAGAGCAGCCCCTTCCCTTTGTTCAGGATCGGGTGGTGGGCTCTAGTTGAAATATCAGCAGACGATTCCCAGATTCACAAAAAAAACTTTCTGTGAGACCCAGCCGCAGCCTGTGCAGGTACGAGTGGTGGGCCCGTGGGGGGGGGGGCGGGGTTATCGATGGACCGTGATGAAGAAACATTAGTTATTTATTTAATTTTCCCTCTTCATCGTCTGTCGAAATCCCCCCACCTGGCCCGACCCCTCTTACAAGCACGGGCCATGGCTGGTGAGACTGATCTCCTCTTGTTCAGAGGGTGCATCAGGCACGGCCCGTGCAGGGCGTTATACCGAGGCGATGACGTCAGGCAGGGGAGGGTCAGGGTGAGGGGTTGTAAAAAAAAAATTTGCCCGCGCTGCATCACATTTGGCGATGCAGCGCAGGTAACAAATTTAATTTTTTTTTTTTCCGGTACTTACCTGTAATGGTCCATATCCCGCATTTTACAACCCCCCACCCTGACCCTCCCCCGCCTGACGTCACCGCCCCGGTATAACGCCCTGCACGGGCCGTGCCTGGGGTGCATGAGTCCAACATCAATGTCCCTGGTGCCAAATCTTGGTGTGCTCTGCAGGCACAGCGCAGAGCCGAGTGCCTGTTTACTGTGTCTGCAGTGCGCAAAGCTTATTCGATTAGCCCGACACTTCTCTGAGGTTGTGCTTTATTTTCAGATACTACAGCTCGAAAAGAGTGTGTTCCTCCTTCTGTTTCTGAGCTGTGGTGTCTGAAAATCACGCACTAACCTGGAGAAATATTGGATTAAATGAATTCACTTTACACACTGCAGGTGCATAAAACAATCGCTGGCTCTGTGCTGCAGCAGCAAAGCCCATCATGATACCGCCCTTGGCGTTGAACATAAGAAGAAATGAGAACATTTGAGTTATTTCTGCAGGTAGAGTGCCTAGGTATCCAAAATACTTTGCATAATCTGACACTTCTCTGTTCACTGCCACACAGACAGGGAACATGCAATTGCTCTGTCACATTACATGTGTGCGTGGCTATTTCTAATTTTCCATGGCCCGGTGTTTTCGTCACCCTCACTTTGAGGCTCTTGCATTGACAGCAAGCTGGAATGAAAATAAATAAAATAATTAACTTTAATGGGGAACTCCGGGGCAGTGTTTCTTTCTATGTGCTACACATGTTATTACTTTACACCCTCACTTCAATTTAGCAATTAGCATGCAGTTGATGTTGTGAAAGGAAATAAATGGTGATGCTGTAGCGCAATGGGATTTCTCAAATGACGTTGAGAAACGTTGGTCACCATGTAGATGGAGACTAGCACTTTTCAATGGATTTTTTAAATAAGGCATTTTGTTTTGGCAGTCAACATGGAGCTACATGCCTTTGTATTTATTAAGAACCTGTGAGGAGCATGACAATGCTTGTTATCTTGGTGGCTCACAATCCGTGGTCTTTTTGTAAGCTCTCAGATGACGTCCAGTGGATTAGTCAATAAAGAATTCAAGGTCGAGACGTAAAGTTGTATTAAAAACACACAGTTTCTTTAATTGTAACATACAGTTGCAGAGGCAGGCCAGAAGTGTACAGAAATTATCTCCCAACAGCACACTTGATGATTTACACGACGACTTGCTGTAATTAAACCCACTGCCTCTCTCGTTATAGTTCAAGCAAATAAAATCGATGATTTGTGAATAGTCTGCCCTCATAAATCAGTCAGGGGTTTAAGGCTAGCTCAGGGATCTGACTGACTTTTTATCACATGACTAACAATGCAGGATACATTCGTCTGGCTGAAAAATCCCTATGGGCTCCATAACTCTGCCAACTCTTAGAATTTAATCAAGAGGCTCGAACCTCTGCAGCCCGTGTAACTGCACAACAGTCATATACAGTTTCGTTTCTGGGGAAAAAGTGGATAGAACTGACAACTGAGTGGGAAAAGTTTGTTTTTAATGAATAGTGGATACTGATAACACTAACGGCGAAACATTATTTGACGGAAAAATATCAGAAGTAAAATATAGTCAGAGCATTCTATGATAAAGTGTAACAAGTTTGAATGTATAAAACAAATGTTTTTCCGTTAAAAACATATTAATGGCTGGATCTGTTATCTACAGCCTGCAACTTTTAAGACAATCGAAGGTTTGCTTTGAAGTAATTCTGGCATGAGCAGCCTGAGAAATAATTATGTTTCCTTAACCACCAAACATGTATTGCTCAGTAGTGTAAATTTGGTGATTGTGTGGGTGTGTGCGTGTGTGTGTGTATGGGTATGTAAAACTCATATTTCAAAGAGACTGGTAGAAATGGGGTTTGTGGTTGGCTAGGGTATGCACCTAAGCCAGGCAGAACCCACTACTCTAGTCAGGGTAAGGGAGTTACACACCCAAGGTAACCCCTGCTCATCCCCTTGTTAGCTTGGCATGAGCAGTCAAGCTTATCCCAGACACTAGGGCACCTAAGCCAGGCAGAACCCACTACTCTAGTCAGGGTAAGGGAGTTACACACCCAAGGTAACCCCTGCTCATCCCCTTGTTAGAGTGGCATGAGCAGTCAAGCTTATCCCAGATGCAATGTGTAAAGCGTTATTATTATTATTATTATTATATAAAATTTATAACGCGCTCAGTTACCCAGGGGCATCCCGGCGCTGTAAGGAACGAGAAGGGAAAGCACAAGCTCAGTCACTACACCGGAAACAAATGAGTCTTCAAGAGCTTCCTAAAGTGCAGAATGTTGGGCTCTGAACAAATCTTAAAGGGCAAGGAGTTCCACAGTGCCGCCACTTGCACCGAAAAACGCCGGCCCCCAGAGCGAGCTCTTTTTACTCTGGCTGACTGCAGAAGATGTCTTTGGTCTGAACGCAGTGGGCGTGTGGGCTTGTAGGGGCGTGCCATAATGGACAGGATAGAGGGGCCCCTACCATGCAAGATTTTATGAGCCGCGCATAACGCTTTGAATTTCACCCGCTCTTTAACGGGGAGCCAGTGAAGCGTTTTCAGGGCCGGGGCAGCTGAGTGTCTTCTAGGAACCTCCATCAGCACTCTAGCGGCTGCATTCTGCACCTGTTGAAGGATTTTAAAAGTCGCTTCGGGAGCACCGAGAAACAGCACATTCCCATAGTCAAGCCTCGACAAGATTAAACCACGAATCAGGAGCTTCCTAGATGGATTAGGGAGCAGTGGTAGCACCTTGCGAGCTGACCGCAACAGACCAAAACACACCCCGCGGTCTTCCTGGCGTGCGTCCTGAAGGACAGATCTTCCTCCAACCAAACTCCCAAGCTCTTGATCTCCTTCTTGGGAGATGGTGGGTCACCCAGAGACCGGGGCCAACAGCTAGCGATGAGTGAGGGACTAGATTTGCCCAGCAGCATAAGCTCAGTTTTCTCTCCGTTGAGCTTAAGGGCAGAGTGGGACATCCAACGATGGACATTGGCAAGGCAGTCATGAAGAACTTCAGGTTGTTTCGTCAGCTGGGTGAGGCCTACAACCAGCTGAGTATCATCAGCATAGCTGATGATCTTCACTCCTGAAGGGGATACCACTCTTTCAAGAGGAGTCATATAAATATTAAATAAGGTAGGGCTCAAAGATGAGCCCTGAGGGACTCCACATTGAAGAGGGAACAAGGTCGACTGCTCTGCCCCTTCCCAGACTTGATAGAAGCGGTTGGAGAGGAAGGATTCGAGCCATTTCAAGGCCATCCCTGTAACACCCACCTCTGACAGACGTTGGAGGAGCACCTGGTGACTTACGGTGTCAAAGGCAGCACTCAAGTCCAGGAGGATCACTGCCACTGACCCCCCTGTATCAAGAATGCTCCTTGCTTCCTCCACCACTGCCAATAAGGCTGTGTCCGTCCCCTGACCAGGGCGAAAGCCCGTCTGGGAGTCTCCCAGCAGATGATGGGATTCTAGATGATAAGAGAGCTGGCGGTTAACCATCTTTTCTGCGACTTTTGAGAAGCCGGGCAAAAGTGAGATAGGCCTGAAATTGGCCAAATTAGAGGAGTCTAATCCTGTTTTTTTCAATAGTGCTTTGACAACTGCCTTTTTCCATCTCTGAGGCACCGTGCCCTGGGAGAGTGAAAGGTTAATGAGGTCAGTAAGTGGAGTGGACAGAGTGTTTGCCACTTGTTTGAGATATTTCATAGGCACTGGGTCACTAGGAGACCCACTCTTCATCCCTTTCAGGACTTTTACGACCTCCTCCTCCGAAAAAGGGCCGAAAGAGGACAGCTCAGCGGGGCATATTACTGGGCTAAAGTCCATCTCCGGGATCTGAGAGGTCGCAGGCAACGAAGACAAAATCATCTCTATTTTCGAATGAAAAAAGTCAGCCAGCTCTTCACATTTTTCTTGAGGATTGTCGTGCACAACTGAAGGGACCGGAACCTTCAGGAGTTCCTTAAAATTTTTAAAGGATACCCCTGGTGAGTTACTTGCCCTCTCGATCCTATCGCTGAAAAAGTTCCTTTTGGCGTCTTTCAAGGCGACTTTATACTTCCTCATCGATATCTTGTAGTCTTCCCGACTTTCTTCCGTCCGCTCTCTCCTCCATGCTCGTACTAATCTTTTACATGATGTTCTGAGACCCCTAAGTTCGGGAGTGTACCAGGGAGCGGAACCGACTCTTCTTTCCCTGATGGGCCTCCTCTTTTTCGGAATCAACGAGTCCAGAGTATTAGTCAGCCAGTTACCCACATGCTGGTCGGCAATACTGGGGTCGGTGACAGGGGGAGGACAGGTTCTTGCCAACTCGGCCGCCCAGCTATCCACTGGCAGCCTTGACCAGAGTCGTTCCACTGTATACCGTCTAGGTACCGGATCTCTCCCCTTCTCCAACTGCCATCTAAGGGGGATTAGACAATGGTCCGTCCAGGGAAGAGCCAAAGGCTGGAGGGCTTGCAAGTTCTCTGAGTTAGCAAAAGCAACATCCAGCTGATGACCCCTATTATGGGTGGCACCAACATTAGCAAGGTGTAGATCGAGTGCACCCAGCATGCCTTGTAGTTCTCTCGCCACTACATCACAGGGATCATCAAAATGTAAGTTGAGGTCTCCGAGAACTATAAAGTTGGAGGACACGGCAGCCAGTAGTATCACTGCCTCAATGAAGGAATCTAAGAAATTTCCCATCGTTACAGGGGGCCGATAGACAAGAAGGCCAGAGATAGAGGTAGTAGAAGATATGCGTAGCGTTTGCGCAACACACACACCAGTGATATACTAAACACACCACAAATGAGACTGCACACAGTAGTATATACAAATATCTCATATATTGTACATAACACATACACCACAATCACATAAATCAGACATCACAGTTAGTGCATTAAAGTAAATAAAGACTTCCTACACCACTACTGCACATATTATGCAGGTCCTGAAATTATACTCTTTAACATATCATTGTAAGGCATAAAACAACATAAACCACAATATCAGGGCATAAAATACAGCAGATAGGTTAGAGGGAGAAAACACATGAATTACCACACATCACTGTACATAAATCACCAAATATTACGAGGTGACAGCCAGTATCCCCATAAACCCATTGAGGCTTATTGACATTCCCTTGCACTGCCAGTATACATCACTTTATCTCATATTAAAGGTGACACCGCGGGGGCACAAGCGACTTGTAAATAATCCCGATAGAGCACATTGCTTCTAATACACATAATACAGTAATCTTCCACAACACGTAGGTGACAGGACCCTCTGCCCACATAGAAGAGTGAATGTGGTAATTCTAGTGATGTTTCATAAAGCGAGCGGGGGCTCTGTTGCAGTTGATCCCATGCCGCTACGAACACAGCAACCAGGCGCCCTCAGCAGGTATGCACCAAGACGGGGGTGGGGGCACGTGATCCCGGCAATCCGCGGAGAGACCCTGCTCACTCTCCCCTGCATGGAAAGAGAGCAAATGGCAGCTGTTTGCGTCCGTGATGAGCAGCTGCCAAAACCAATGGAGCTTGCTCTGGTATTCAGTTCGGCATTGCAGCCTGTCCAGGACCCCAGCAAAGGAAGTCAGGTAGTACAGGCTCTCCTCATGGGGCATGGACAAGCTGATGTAGCCTGCAATAAAACACGGCAGCCGGCTCCTCAACATAGCCCCTCAGGATTTCCCCACCGAGATGGCAGTACATCCGGGATCTATATCGGGCCTCACGAACCGCAGCTGCAGAGAAAGGCAGACACCTCAGGATCGCATGTGAGACCTCACTGGGTCCCCATGCTTAACACACCACTGCTGCGGTCCCAAGAAAAGATGCAGCACTCCCTTTGAGGGAGTTACGGTCTTCTGCTCTCCAGAGCTATGCAGCCCCAAAAGGGGGTTCCCGACAGCCACCAGCAGTGTCCCAAGACAGGGAGATGGCACCATGGGGAATGTATGATGTTACAAAGCATACATTTACAATGCATGCCTTTACAAAGCAGTTTTTACATCGCAACATCCTTCACAACGCATTCCATTACATCGCATTATACCTTTACAATGCATACCATTACAATGCATACCATTACATTGCATTTAAGTTAAGTGTTGGATAGTATAGGGGTAATACTTACTATTCTAACTCCAGTGAGTGCAACAGTGGGGTAAGTGTTGGATAGTGTAAGGGTACTATGCATTGTAATGGCATGCAATGTAATGCCTGCGTTGTAGTGACGTGCATTGTAATGACATGCGTTGTAGTGACATGCAATGTAATGGCCGCGTTGTAATGATATGCGATGTAAAGGATGTTGCGATGTAATGACTGCTATGCATAGGTAGTGCGACGTAATGACTGCGTTGTAAAGGTTGTTTCCCCACCATGGGATCGCCCTTCTCCTTTAGGCAGTATACATCACCGCCTCCCTTTTCAGAAGGGGAACCGTGTTCAAGACAATGCCCCAGTTGCGGGGAGAGGGAATTCGCTTCTCTCCACCTCAGCCTTGGCACAGGCAGTAGGCTGGTGTGCAGACACATGCGCTCTCAGGGACAGACAGGATAATTCAATTTGTGCCAAATACACAGTGCCCCCCCAGGCACTGACTGATAGGTTTGACAAACCAGCGACCGCACTTCAGATACAGGAAGCACAAAGCACTCCACACGTGCTTCTCTGGCTATCAAGTGCTCACCAGGTGCTAGAATTGCAGAGAAAAGGAGCATAAACAGCACTCCTTGGAGAGCACTGGGGCACTGGGGCACCAAAGCAGGAGTGCAGGCAGTAGTCCAGCACACAGGGTCCTTCTTAACAGATCTTCCTGGGAATGTGCAGTTTGTAGAGTCAGCAGCATCTGGTTACAAGTGTGCACAGTGTCTAAAATCATGGGGTCACAGCTCCTGCACTTATATTCAAAAAGTATTTGATCTGGCGGTAACTTCAATACAAAATTTAGAAGTGCACATCTCCATTCAAACTCAGCCCTGGCTCCAGACACAACACAGAGGGGTGGAGAGAGCATTGTGAAAGGCAGGCACAGCCGTATTCAGGTGCAGGTGACAATTCTTCCCACCGCTCTAGCCCAGGAAGACCCATCAGGATATGGGGGGCACACCTCTGCTCCCTTTGTGACTGTCTAGAGTGAATGCACAAAACAGGCCCCTGTCAGTCCAAACCAGACGTTGATTGGAGTCAGATTGCAAAGCACAAAGAGTCATAAGCACAAAGATATGCCCACTCCTAAAAGTGGCATTTCTAAAGTAGTAATAACAAATCTGCTTTCACCAATAAGCAGGATTTATAACCACTATTCCAAACATACCAAACATGGCAACGCTACTCCTTCCAGAATAGAAATTACCACCAAAACACATATCAGGGAATTCCCAATTCACACCTACCAGAGAAGCAGCCTCACAGCAGCGAGAAACCAAATAGGTTGTTTGTCACTACTAGGACATGCCACACATCAAAGGCAAATGTCCTACCTTTTACCTAAGCAGCACCCTGCCCATAGGACTACCTAGGGCCTATGTATAGTAAAAGGGGAGTTTCAGACTTGGCAAGCACTTTAAATGCCAAGTCACTGTGGCAGTAAACTGCACACGCAGGCCATGTAGTGGCAGAGGCCTGAGACAGGTTGAAATGCTACTTCTGTGGATGCTGCAAGCAGCGCTACAGGCCCACTAGTAGCTATTGATTTACAGGCTCTGGGTATATATGATACCACTGTACAAGGGACTTACACGTAAATTAAATATGCCAAACAGGTGTAGATCAATCTTACCAAGTTTACGGGAGAGAGCACATGCACTTTAGCAGTGATCAGCAGTGGTAAAGTGCCCAGAGTCCTAACACCAACAAAAACAGGTCAGAAAACATACCGGAGGAAGACAAACTGTTTTGGTATAACTCTGCAAAAAGGGCCAGGTCCAACAGCGAACTATTAAATATTTACAGATTTTACAGAAATTACATCATGACAGCCTCTGCAGATCTTCACCCTGGCCCATTGTTTAATTAGTCCCCACTACATAAAAGCTAAAACAAAAATGGGCCCTTTAAAGTGCAAGGAGGGCTCATTGTTAGCTGAACACCACATAAGAAGCTTTAAACACCTCTGAGCTTAGATGTTGTTCATTCTTTAATTAGAAGTCTATTTTTGAAACCTAACAAAACCTGAACATTCCAAATATAATTAGGGCTCATTGCTAGCTGAAGATTAGAGGAACAGTTTCACAATTCTCTAAGCATAACACTGTGCATTGTTTAATAATCAGTCTAAAGCAGAACATTCTAATGCTAATCAGGCCCATTATGAACTGTGAATTCACCAATAGGAAAACTCAATTTCCTTGTCACACATTCACTGAGTCATACCTTTCATTCAATATGAATTCTAATAGAAAAGTAAAACCTTTCTCGCTGTTCCAAATAGGGACCCTTGCTTCAAAGTCAGGGAAAGGAAGGACACCTTCTCAGATGGCCCCTGCTCAACCCTCGGTAGCTTGGCACGAGCAGCCAGTTATTTCCAAGGCAAATGTGTAAAGTATTTATAACCACACTCTCAGTAACCCAGTAATGACACCACAAATGGACTCCACACGAGTTTCATAAAAACAATCAGATGTTTGTAAAAAAGATATACGATGAGACCACACAATAACAATCCAACATATGTGTATTTGTAATATTTCACCTTACCTGTTATTAGGCCAGCAAGCCCTTCTAGGTTCTTGCAGTATTAATGAGCAATTCTTAAAGATCCAATGCAGTCCCAATGCAATGCTATGCAGTTCGTAATGCAAGAATCAGGCACTACGTGGTATAATAATAATGCAGTTCGTAATGCAACAATCAGGCAGTTCGTATTGCAAAAATAATGCAACAATCAGGCACTTCGTAATGCAAAAATGATGCAATTCGTAATGCAACAATCGGGCAGTTCGGTATTAAAAAATAATGTACTCCGGCATCGATCGCGGTGCTCTGGATGGTCTTTATGCCACTCTTACTGACTCATGGTCAGCTACTGCCAAAATATGCCCCCCAACACTGTGATGATGGAAAACAAAGTGCAGCTCCACACTCCGGCTCCGGTACTGCCACTCCTCGGCAAATACGGGCCGCGATACAGGCTTGAGCGGAGGCTCGCGCCGCAAAGAAGGGAACGTTTCTCTCGTAGCCTGCACCCCGCCTCCCCAGGCAGCGACACATGCGCGCTAGCTGAGCGTTACCTGTTCTCACTCTCCTCTCCTCGCGGCTTGGGCCTCCGATGCGACTTCGTTTATCTTAGGTAGTGGAACTCAGATCCGCGATGGTGATGATCGAGGTCTCTCTTTGGCAAAGGCAGGCTCGGGCTGGTGGCGGTGAGCTCCCACAGCTCCTCTAGGGATGCCGGTCCGGGCGATGGCAATGACGATCACAGCACTTCTGGTCACGCTGTCGATCAAGCAGAGAACAAGACTGCTCCGGGACACACGGTCACAAAGGTCTCATGCTGCAACAGGGCACACGCACACAGAGTTGCTGAGACTCACTTGAGCTCCTGGTGCACACGATCACAGGACAATCCTCACAAAGGTCTCAGGCTGCACAAAGCACACGCACATAGCGTCGCTGAGGCTCACTTGGACTCTGGGTGTACACGATCACGGGGCAGTTCTTACGAAGGTCTGAGGCTGCAAAAAGCACACGCACACAGCGTCACCGAGACACACCTGGAAACTTTTATGTTCCTGAGTTTCCACAACAGGGAGCCAGCTCTCCTTGGGCCCTTGGGGACAAGTTACTTCAGGACACAGCACACAGCAAAGTCCTTTCAAGCAGGGTAACACAGCACACATCAAAGTCCCTTAGCTTCTCCTTGGTTAAGTCAGCAAACTGCAGGCCAGCCCCAGAACATATAGCAATGGTCAGTCCTTCTCTTCAGTTGTTCTTCCTTGGCAGAGGTTCCTCTTGACCACGAAGAAGTTTTCAATCCTTTCAGTCTTGATCAGTCCAACGTTCAGGGGTTTCAGCTCTCATAGTTACACCCCTAAATGTTTTTGAAGTCTTTGTGTTCAGGGTGGCACTGACCCCTGTCCAAACCAGTTCTTGGTCTCTCCTTGCCAGTGACACCTTCTTCCTTTGATTAGTGGGGGTCTGGATCCTCAATCACTCAGCAGGAGATGGAGCCATTGGTTTATGGCAGCAGCACAGGCCTCTTCACCTCCAGGGTCTATTTCTTCCCCCTGAACTCCAGATGCAGGTCAGCCTATTGCTGTCTCACCTCTTCACCTGGGTCAAGACATTCCCCAGATCCTATCATATTCAAATCCAGATAGTCACTCCACAACTAGGCAGAGACACACAGAATTGTTAGAACAAAGAAACTAGCCACTGCTAAAAGTGTGGTCTCTAAACACACAATTCAAAAACCATCTTCACAAAAAGATGAGTTATTAAATTGTGAGTTCAGGCACACTAAACTTCACCTCTCCATCTTAAGCCTATGGGAAGATAGGCTTGAAACATATTACACAGCCTCCCCATTCTGTCCTATGGGCAAGATAGCCTTGCAACAGTGAAAAACGAATTTGGCAGTTTTTCCCTGTCAAGACATTGTACACACCTTAGTACATGTCCTACCTTTCACATACCCTGCACCCTGCCCAGGGGGGTACCTTGGGCCTACCATAGGGGTGTCTGATGTGCATAAAAAGAAAAGGGCACAGTCTGGCCAGTGGGTGCACTTGTCAGGACAACAAGGCAGTTTAACAAACTGTGCGCAGGCACTGCAGTGGCAGGCCTGAGTTCTCTGTTTAGGGCTACTTGTGTGGGTGGCACAATTAGTGCTGCTGGCCCACTAGTAGCATTTGCATTACCAGCCCTGGCACACTTAGTGCACTTCACTAAGGACTTTACTAGTAAGGGAACCATACCAATCATGGACTTGCATGACACTGATCAGCAGTGGCAAACTGCCCAAAGCATCTAAGCCAGTCAAACGCAATCCATCACAGCATCAAAAATAGAGGAGGTAAAGGCAAAAAGTCAGGGGTAATCATGCCAAGAAATGTCAGGTCTCACACTCGCCAATTAACAGATATATATATGTATATATATATATGTATATATATATCGTGAACTCCGTATCTCTCCTGCACACGCTGCTTTTTCAGCCGGCAAAACAGGACACCGGACACGGACCTCGAGGTGTTTCAATCTTTATTCAGCAGAAAGTGTCAAAGACGTTTCGGCTCAACGGAGCCTTGTTCACATGACAGCGATAAAGCTTCAAGGTACACCTTTTAAAGTGCTAGTACGTGATAAAATTAAAACCACCTGTGCATGAACACGTGTAGACATAGAGGAAATACTTGGCGTTGCACCCAACAAAATCACATTATTTTTCAAAATTGATGTGAAATACATTTTTAAAACATGTTGAATTTCGCTAAAAAATATAAGTTCATTATGAGCTAAAGTCCATTGATCGATCATTTAAAAATCATTGTAAAATACACATTTTCAAGATTTCTGATTTAAATGAAGAGTCCTAGTGCATTACTGGTCAGGATATATACAGGACCGCTGTTTGAATAATAAATACAATTCCTAAAACAGTTATATATGTTAAAAAAAGTTCTGTAAAAACCTCATTATAAATTTCCTGACTTCCGTACCAACTATCTCTGCATACTTCCAGGTTGGAATTCAGACCAAGGGATAACGAATAAATAAATATAAAGTGCAAAGTGCTGACTCTATAAAATGCATATCATGCTTAAAGTGCATCATCAAAATATGTGCAAATCTAGCATTACTGTGCAATAATGCATTTCTGTCTGTCCCTGGGTCCACAATCAGTTTTCACAAATAATTATATATCTCAACTTAGCAGATTTAGGATAGATGGTACAGAAAAATCCTCAACAGTTGTGTATCAATATTTGACATCCACTACTGCACTCTCCCCATATTGGGACGGCCTCCCTGTTCATATTAAAATGAAATCAATTCATGTATATTTTAAAACGATTCAAGAATTTGGCTGCCATATTTGCCATTCCTTGGTTTTTAGTGCAAAAAGTAAATAAATGTGAGGTTGGTCATGATGACCCATAACCCTACCCTGAATAATAAACAAAATAAAATAAAAAGAAAAGAAAACTGTTAGGAACTCTGTCATATGTATCTTCATGTGTATTCCTAACAAGTAAAACCAGTGCACAGTGAAAATAATAATCAAAATTGATAATCTAATCTAAGCAGCATTACGTTTTCAATCAGTTAATAATAGTTGGTGTGTGCTCGCAGCCCCCTCGAGGTCCACCCAAGTCATCACCCAGCCGGGCGCTTGACGAGGACATCACTCAAGAGGGGGAGAACACACAACCCAATCATACATGTTATTATATATATATATATATATATATATATATATATATATATATATATATATATATATATATATATATATATATATATATTTTCACTAAACACCGACAACTGTATTATGCAAAAAAGACAAATTTGTTACACATTTGTTCGTGTGTGCACTTATACCATAGTATATACAGTACTGAATTATACTGCATTAAAAAAATTATTATAATAAAGACTCAAATATTAAATGTCAGATCTCATCCAAACTATAACTAAGTAGAGGTATAGTTTGGATGAGATCTGACATTCAATAATTGAGTCTTTTTATTATTGGATCTTAATTATTTGTGAATTTCTTGGACTGTCATTCAGAATTATTGGGAAAAGTAACTCAAATTGAAATGAAATGGTTGCATTTTGATATCTAGACATTCATTAGAATTTTAATATGTGAAATAATCAAATATTCTTTTTTTTAATCCAGTGTAATTCAGTACTGTATATACTGTGCTTTAATTTTAAATAGGAACAAATGTGTAATACATTTGACTGTTTTGCATAATACAGGATTCAGTGTTTAGTGAAAATATATATATGTTAATTCGCGAGAAAAGTTTCACTTTTCTAATAGGAGTCATAGTGAATGAAAAGTATGAGTTGGTGAATGTCTGTCAAGGAAAGGGAGATTTCCTATTAGTGAATTCACTTTGAGACCCTATCCCTTTCTTACTAACAGGTCACCTTTCCCATTTTTGTGAGACCATTATTATCTGTACCCAGTAGCAGTCGGTGGTGATAGTAGCTGCCGGGTGGTAAGTATGCCAGGATTACAGGTAAGTAAACATATAAATAAATACATCAAATGTTGTTGCGTGCTCTGCATTGCATTTGGGGATTTATATGTTTACTTACCTGTAATCCTCCGTAATCCATAGATTACTAAACCCCACCGTGCCCCTCCCCCTCCCCACATCACCGCCCGGCAGCTACTCCCACCACTGACCGCTACTGTCTGTACCTTGTTAGCAGTCACATCAACAGTCTCTGATGTCTCCAGCTAGAAAGTATCTTTTTAAGAGGAAAAGCCCGTTACATTTGAAAGCCTCTATTCTTAACAACATTATTATATACTTTGCTCTTCTTTCTACTGCAATCAAACAGTATAGTTGAGTACAGCCCGACTCCCAACACGCAGCTCTGCTACACCACCTGAAGTAATTTTTTATCACCTTAAGCAATTTGAATCGCCTTGTCTTAGTTTTATTCTCAGATCTATGTGGGGCGGGGGGGGGGTCTATAGTTTTTACATTTTAAATTTGCCACCTCCCTCTGGTCCGTTGCAGCTCCTTGTGCTGTTTGATGTGTAGAGGTAACTGGCAGTTCCAGGAGGCGGTAGTCCCGCACTTCTGTAGGCTCCATACCGCACCACCATTTTTGGCGGTTAGCGGTCTAGCCTTTCAGGTAATTGAACCACCTTCAGTCCTGCACCTACTTCAAGCCATGATGACGTGGACCCACTAGTGATCCCAGCTCCCGGCTCCCCGCACACATATCTAGTACACCACTTCAAGTAATTTGTAATCATTTGAAGCAATTTTAATCGTCTCTTCTTAATTTTACTCAGGGGGCCAAGTTAAGTGGTGAGTTCTCTAGTTTTTACATTTGAAATGCACCACTTTCCTCCGGCCCTCCACAGCTCCTTGTGCTGTTTCACGTGGAGATGTAGCTGGAAGTTCCAGGAGTCTGTTTTCCCGCACTTCTAATAAGCTCCATACCACACTGCCATTTTTACAGTTAGCTGTCTAGTCTTCCAGGTAATCGAACCTCCTTCAGTCCTGACGAGGATGCGCAGCAGATGCGTGCAGCGGGAACGCTAATGGTGTGCTGAAGCCATGTCAAAGGCAAGCCTATCTGCGCCCATCCGCGCCCAAACTGGTTCAGGGTACAGAGACACTGCCAGTTGTAGTACGGAAAGACAGGTAATTACCTATTCACTTGTGGAACTCCTGGAAAATAATATACCCTACACTTACAACAAATCTCTATGTTGAAAAGGTTTGCCGGGGATGATAGAGGGATCTTTTTTGTGTTGTCATTGCAAATGGGTTGGTGGGCCGGTTGAGGAGTCATTTAAAAACATTCCTAAGCTTGTTGGTGAGACGACTCTAAGATGTTTGTACTTGAATGCTGGGTTATTGCTGAGACATTGCATTGAGATTTGGGACTTGATCTCGGACTCTAATCCGGATCTGGCACTTATTACTGAAACGTGGCTTAAAGCTTCCAAATTACCAGATATCGCAGCAGCTATACCTTATAGGTTCACAGCTACTGAATTGTGATAGAAATGACCACCCTGGAGGGGGTATTGCTGTTATTTTTTAAAAATCCCTCAGTTGCAATGTGGAACTCAAGCCCATATCCAAAAGCTGGGAGATTCTAGCCTTCCAGCTGGCCCACAAAGAACGACCACTGTTATGAGGTACAGTTCTTTATAGACCTCCCAGTTACGATTCTCACCTGACCAATAACATTTTTGCTCAAATAGCTCAGCTAAACATAAAGTATGAAAGTTATCTAATCATTGGAGATTTTAATCTCCATTTTAAAAAACAAGTGGAAGATGAGATATGCAGGCAATTGGAGAATGATATGAGTACTCTCCAAATGGAGCAATGGATTAGTGGCCCAACTCACAAAGCAGGCCATACTTTACATTTTTTTCCAACATCAAAATATTAAAATCCAGGACATGGTCATTTTTCTAATTCTGTTTTCAGTTACGATCCCTAGTGATACATCCCAGCCAGCTGACCCCTGCACTACTCTAGAGAGACCTTGGAGGTGTGTGAATGAGGATGTATTTTCCAAGCATTTCTCCCTCCCCTCAACTCTGATGAAAATACCTTTAGCTAAACAGATTGAATATCTAAATGCAGTCATAGTAAGCTCATTAGATAAATGTGCACCTTTAAAAGCTAATACATTCTCTAGAAGCCCATCTTCTGAAAAATGGTAAACTGCTAAATTTAGAATTGCAAAAATGAAATGCAAGGGCCTTGAACAAAAGTGGAGGCTTTCTAGAAATAGAACAGATCACCTAAATTATAAAGAAGAACTGAAACAATATCATAAAGCCTTAAGAAGAGTAAAGAAATACTATTTTATCAGAAGAATTGAAGAAAATAGCAGCTCCTCAAAAGAATAGTTTACAATTGTGAAAAAGCCGGTGCTGCCAACATGCCTATCTCAATCAATTCCCCCCACTAGGATGCTTTGTGTGGAAATTGGAAATTATTTCACAACTAAAATTGAAAAAATATATTCGCTGTTTTGAGACCCAACCATGTTTAGAGGAATTCTCTTGGATCACTATGAGCCCCCATCCTGACGCTGTCTCCCATGTGGGAGCTTTTGAATATTCCATGGAAGAAGAGGTCCTCAATTTGATGTTGGAGGTTAAATCTGGTTCTCCTTCTGACCCCTGCCCAAATGTTATCTATTCTTGGCTAACTACCACACTATGCCCCTGTTTTACTAAAATTATGAATCAGTCGTTTGCAGAAGCTTCCTACCCATATGTTTGGAAGGAAGCGATACTTCTACCTCTAGCTACAAAACATGGAATTGACACCTCCATGTCAAAAATTCTAAAAAAACTAGTGAACAGGCAACTGTTAGAAATGGGGTT
Organism: Lissotriton helveticus; assembly: GCF_964261635.1. Classification (NCBI taxonomy): domain Eukaryota; kingdom Metazoa; phylum Chordata; class Amphibia; order Caudata; family Salamandridae; genus Lissotriton; species Lissotriton helveticus. The sequence continues at coordinate 615,512,178 of NC_136063.1, read as the reverse complement.
CTATAGCAGATAATGGTTTGTACATTTGTCCAAGTAGGGACTCTTCTTCCTAGTCAGTGTAAGGGGGTTACACTTCTAAAATAACCCCTGCTCACCAACTTGGTAGCTTGGCACAAGCAGACAGGCTTACTTCAGTGGCAGTGTGTAAAGCATTTGTGCGCACATACAATAATACAGTGGAAACACTACAAATGAACATCATATCAATTTAGAAAACAAGTAATCTTTATATAAACCAAAACAAGACCAAAACAATAAAAAAATCCACAATACAGTACTAAAAATATGATTCTTAAAAGGTAGAAACAGTTCTTTTCCAAGAAAATGTTGGTTGTGACACTTTTAAACAAAGTACCTTGGATGCGTCAAAAAATGCAAGCAAAAAGGGTCGCAGGTAAGGTGATGCATCAGTTCCTTACACTCAGAGAAGGTGATGTGTCGGTTCCTTGCTCCGGGAGAGGTGATGCGTTGGTTCCTTACTGCTGCACTGGGGAGGTGATGCATTTGTTCCTTACCGGAGAGGAGGTGATGCATCAGTTTCCTACTACGTGGGGAGGTGATGTGTCAGTTTCTTACTCTGACCCCCAATGATGCGACAGCCTTGATGCTTCGATGCGTTGCGTGGCAATCCGGTGCAATGCAATACGTGAGGACCCGGGATGTACTTTGATGATTTCATGTGTCACCTTGATGCGTCGGATCTTCCACAACAGGGCCTGCATCAGAATGGGTGAGGTGATGTAAGACGCCAGAGATCGGTGCATAGGATTCTCGCACAGCATACACTTCAGCCACAAGCAGGCGCTGCGTCAATTCTTCAGCAGTGGCAATGCGTCCGAAAATTCTTCTCGCACTGTTGCAATGCATCAATTTTCACGGTTCTTACAGTTTCCAGTCCCTAAACAACATCCTGAGGTCCTGAACACTGGCAGGCAACTCTCAGCAGGTCAGAACTCCCAACAAAGGAGTTCAGGGGGGACTGGGGTGAAATCTTCGTGTCCCTGAGACTTCAGAACAGGAGGCAAGCTCTATTTCAAGCCCTTGGAGATCTTTCTTAAGCAGGAGACACAACATACAGCAAAGTGCTTCTCCTTTCCTTGGCAGAAAGTAGCCACTGCAGGCCAACCGACAGCAAACAGCACAGGGGTAGTATTTCTACTCGGTTTATCCAGCTTTTCTCCTTGGCAAAGGTTCCTCTTGATTCCCAGAAGTAATCTTTGAAGTTGTTTCTATCGCTGAGACTTCCAACAGGAGGCAAGCTCTACTTCAAGCTGTGGGAGAAAACTCTAACAGCAGGAGGATTAAAGCACAGTCCAGTCCTTTCCCTGCCCAAGACAGAAGCACCACTGTAGGCCAACCCCAACAGCACACAACACGGGCAGTACTCCTCCTCCAACTTTCCCGGTTCTTCTTCCTGGCAGTATCCTTAGTTAATCAGTAATCTAAAGTTCAGGGCCCCAATATTTATACAGCAACTGTCTTTGTTCTCTTTGTGCAAAGAGACTCTGTGCTCAGCCAAAACCAGTTTTGTCCTCTCTGGTGCAGCTACCCAGCAGGTGGTGGAGACAGCATTGTCCAAGGCAGACAGGGCCTACTCAGGTGCAAGGGAAATCTCCTCCCATCACTCTAAATACAGACCAGGTCTAATCAGGTTCTAGTGAGCACTCCACCCCCTACTCTGAATGCAGCCCAGATCTATTCAGCCCAGTCCTGTCTCATTCAGGAAAGGCAGGACGCACATCAACCCACCCCCCAAGTGACTGTCTGAGAGAATGCACATCCCCAGCCCCTGTCACTCCAAAGCCAGGCAGTCAATACACAACCCAACAGAGGCACACAGGATGGTTAAGCAAGAAAATACCCACTTTCTAAAAGTGTTTTTTTCTAAAACACAATATACAAATCCTCTTTACTAAAAGATGCATTTTTATATTCCGAGTTCAGGCATACTAAAATCCCATCTTTCTATCTTTTTCCCAATGTGAAGTTATAGTTATACGATGTTATAAATAAACTCCCATTCTATCCTATGGGACAGATAGCCTTTCAATAGTAAAAAAACAAATTGGAAGTATTTCACTATCAGGACATCCCACACACATCAGGGCATGTCCTACCTTTCACATACACTGCACCCTGCCCACAGGGGTACCTTGGACCTACTTTAGGGATGACTCACATGTAAGAAAAGGTAAGGATAGCGCCTGCAACTGGGTACACTTGCCAGCTTGACATGGCAGTACCAAACTATGCACAGACACTGCAGTGGCAGGTCTGAGTTACATTTACAGGCTGCTCATTTGGGTGGCACAATCAGTGCTGCGGGCCCACTAGCAGAATTTGATTTACAGGCCCTGAGCACACACAGTGCACTGTACTAGGGACGTATAAGTAAATAAAATATGCCAATCATTGAATTACCAATTAATACACACAATTTACAGGGAGAGCATATCCTCTTTTGCACAGATCAGCAGTGGTAAGGTGCCCAGAGTCATAAAACCAACAAAAACAGGGTCTAAACAAGAGGCTAAAAAGCAAAAAAGTCTGGGGATAAACCCGCTGAAAAGCCTGGTCTAACAGCAACTAACCATTTTCTTCAATAAACACTAATCTACTGGATCCTTCGCAGATGGGCTTTCGGGCCAATAATTGCACTGAGCCTACGTTGTTAGCTGTGTTGGATGACATTAGGCTAGTAGTTGATCAAGGCAAGTCTGCTCCCCTGATCCTGCTAGATCTTTCTGCAGATTTTGACACTATGTCTCATAGTATTATGATTAGCACACATTTTGACATTGGCATACATTCCAAAACTCTCCAATGGCTAGGCTCATTAAAAAAAAGAAAACAGCTCATATATAGTTCTGCTGGGCTCTTTCAGATCCAATTCCCATAAACCAGAATGCGGAGAATCACAGGACTCCTCATTAAGTCCTACCCTTTTTAATGTCTATGTGGCATCTTTGGCAACAATTGTAAGAAAATGGGGTTTAAAAGTATGTTCATATATGCGGGCGATACCCATTTGATCATTTCACTAGGAGAGAACGGAGAGGAAACACGTGGCAGACTACATACGTGCCTCACCGAAGTGGCAGACTGGATGATCAATCATTGTCTACAGTTAAATGCAGACAAAACTGACATCCTGCTATTCAGTGGGGCCCATCAGATGTGGGATGCCTCTTGGTGGCCAGGTTCTCTGGGTGACATGCTTCCCCAAAGAAATCTGAGAAACATCTGGGGTTCATCATCAGTTACTCTTTCGATGCAAGAACATATTAATACTACCTGCGGCAAATGTTTTGATATCCTAACACATTTCAGAAGGCTGTTTAAATGGATTCCAATAGCCTGACAAAAGACCATAGTCCAGGCTCTGATCACCCGTCATTTGGACTAGGGCAATGCCCTCTTTGTGGGCGTGGTAGACTACGTTTTTAGAAGATCGAAGGTAATCTAAAATGCTGCTGCTAAATTAATTTGTAATACGGACAGGTTTAGCTCTGCCTCAGCGTGCTTAACATCTTAGCACAGGCCACCAATGCAAAAAAAACAGGCTTCAAACTTTTATGGCATGCTCACAAGGTCTTGTACAACACAGGCTCAGAAACTTTACAGGCCAAAGTTGAGTTTTATAAACAGTTCCTTGACTTAAGAACCGGAAATTTAACTTTAGGAAAAACTATAAGGAAAGCCAGGACTGACAGACACTCTTTTTTAAATCTGGCTGGAGTCCAGTGATTACTTTCAATTTAGAAATCAGTTGAAAACCTGGCTGATTTCTATTTAATTCCCTCCTCCATGGGGATGATCGTTGCGCTTTATAAATAAATGAATAGTGACTAACTGTTTTCAGCCCACCTCTCTCTGTTTGGAAACAAAAACTTGATGTCTCATGACATTTGCATCAAAATGTACATATAGTTTAAAAACAAACATCACAGGTATTGCCTTATTAGACTGTTATTGACATTTATAAACCACTCCGTCTTTGGCCTCGTGGGTTTTGATGACAACGGAACCTTTTGAAGTAAATAAAATATGCTACTACTGGGCTATCCATCCATCTATCTAAACACACATATCCAGGGGCTATAGAGCACTTTTCATTGCTTTTTTTTTTACATATTTACTATTTAGGGCACTGAACGATATTTATTTGTCAGTAATCATACATGCCCAGAATCACAGAGCCATTTGCACATGTAAGTTCTATTTGCATGAGTGAATGGCATAATTTACAGGTGCAAATCACATTTACAATTTATATTATTAGGTCTGTTTATTTACATGAAATATTAACTCCATGTGGTTCAATAATACGTGGAAGAAATTTTCTATAATATCAATCAATCAATCAGGCGTTTGTTAAGCGTGACTACTCACCTGTAAGGGTCTCAAGGCGCTGGGGGTGGGGGAGTGCAGGTTCCAGTCCATCAAGGCGGGGGTCCGTCGAAGAGTAAGGTTTTGAGGTTTCTTAAGAAGATGGGAAGCGATGTTGTCTAACTGAGGTGGCGCGGGAGGGCGTTCCAGGCTTTGGCTCCGAGGAACGAGAAGGAGTGGCCTCCCGATCTGGTTTTTCTGGTTCGTGGGACCAAGGCGTAGGAGAGTAGGCTGATCGTAGCGTCCTTTAGGGTGCGTCAATTTTGAGTTGGCTGTTTAGGTACGCTGGTCCAGTGTCGTGGAGGGCCTTGTGTGCATGGGTGAGCATCTTGAAGGTGACTCTTGCCTCAATGGGAAGCCAGTGGAGTGTGCACAGGTGCTGGGAGATGTGGCAGTGTTTTGGCACGTTGAGGACTAGTCTTGCGTTGGCGTTCTGGATGTTCTGATGCTTGCGGGTGACGTATTTGTTTATTCAGCATAGAGTGCGTTGCAGTAGCCAAGTCTGCTGGTGACCAGGGCATGAGTGACGGTCTTTCTGTGTTCGAGGGGGACCCATTTGAAGGTCTTACGTAGGAGGCGGAAGGTGTGGAAGCAGGAGGCCAAGACTGAGTTGATCTGGCGGTCAATTTTGAGCTTGGAGTCCAGGATGATTCCCAGATTGCGTGTGTGGTCTGTGGGGGTGGGCGGGTTTCTGAGGGTGAAGGGCCACAAGGTGTTGTTCCAGGAGTATGGGTTTGGGCCCATGATGAGTACTTCTGTCTTGTTGGCGTTTAGTTGTAGGCAGCTGTTCTTCATCCATTTGGCAACGGCTTTCATGCCTTCTCGAAAGTTGTGTCTGGTGGTGTTGGGTTCCTTGGATAGGGAGAGGATAAGTTGGGTGTCATCTGCGTATGACACAATGTTGAGTTCGTAGGTTCTGACGATGGGGCGTGCGGAGCCATGTAGACGTTGAAGAGCGTAGGGCTGAGGGAGGACCCCTGAGGGACTCTGCAGGTGGCTGGTGTAGAGTCCGAGAGGAAAGGGGGGAGTCTGACCCTCTGCGTTCTGCTGGAGAGGAAGGAGCTGATCCAGTCAAGGGCCTTGTCCTGGATCCCTGCGTTGTGAAGTCTGCATATTAGGGTGCGGTGGGAGACTGTGTCGAATGCTGCTGACAGGTCGGGAGGATGAGGGCTACTGTTCTCCTTTGTCCAGTAGGGTGCGGATGTCGTCTGTTGTGGCGAGAACGGCGGTTTCCGTACTGTTGTTTTTCCTGAAGCCTGATTGGGAGGAGTGGAGGATGTTGTGCTCTTCGGTAAATGTGGCGAGTTGGCTGTTGATGGCTGTCTCGAGTAGGGGGGTTGACCACGGCATGTTTCCAGTCATCAGGGAATGAGGCAGCCGCCAGGGAGAGGTTGATGGAGTGGCGGAGCATGTATGCATTGGTGTCGGCGGCTCTGTTGAAGATCTGGTGGGGTCAGAGGTCCGTTGGGGGCCCGAAGTGGATTGACTTCATTGTCTTCAATGTGTCTTCGGTGGTGAGGGCTGTCCAACTGTCAATTGTTGGCTTCAGGGTGTCGGTGTGGTTGGTGGGGGTTCCGTGTGTGGGCTGTCTTCGTTGAAGTTGGTGTAAATGCTCTTGATTTTGTGGTGAAAGAAAGTGCTGAGTTTGTCGCAGCGGTCTTGTGAGGGAGGGATGTCAGTCAACTCGCTGGTGGGTTGGGGGAACTCCTTGATGATGTTGAAGAGTTCTTTGCTGTTGTGTGCCTGGGTGGCGATTCTGTCTTTAATCGCTTTTTACCGCGTTTTTCTGATGAGTTGGTGGTTGGCGTTGTTAGCGGCTCTGAAGTTGTTGTGAGATTCTGTGGATTTGGTGTTCCTCCTGGCCTTTTTCGAGGTGGCAGCAGGTGCATCTGGACTCTCGAAGTTCGCTGGTAAACCATCTGGCTTTCTTTGCATGGGTGTTGTTGTTTTTCTTGGTGGGGCAATGGTGTTGGCACTAGGAGAGATCCATCTGTGCAGGGTTCGGGCTGCTGTTTTGAGGTCGTCATTTTCCGCGATGGTTGGGGTGGAGTTGCTCAGTGAGGAGGTGAGCTGGTCGTCAGTGATTCTGGTCCAGTTTCTTTGTGGGAGCAGTTTCTGGTGTCTGTGGATGGTGGGTGTTCTGAAGGTATAGTGGATGCATCGGTGGTCAGTCCATGAGAGTTCGGTGGTGTGGCTGAAGGTGATGGAGTTTCCTGTTGTGAATAGGGGTTCGAGGGTGTGTCCTGCTGAGTGTGTGGGTTCGGTCATGATTTGCCAGAGTACAATGTTGTGGAGGTTGTCCAGGAGGGATGTGGTGATGGGGCCCAGTTGGTTGTCGATGTGGAAGTTGAGGTCTCCCATCAGGTGTAGTTGGCGGATACAATGGCATGTGGGGAGATGATGTCTGTGAAGGAGTTGGTGAACGGTCCGCAGGGTCCAGGGTGTCAGTAGATGAGGGTTCTTCGGAGGGTCGTGGTAGGGGTGGTCTGTATCTTGAAGTGTAGATGTCTGTGGGCTCGTCAGGGAGTGTGCTATGGCGGAGGATGGATTTGAGGATGATGGTATTTCCTCCTCCCGGGCAGGTATGGCGGTCCTTTCTGGTGATTTTGTATCCTTGTGGAATGGCGATGGTGTTGTCCGGTCCTGAGGTGGTGTTGGTCCAGGTTTCGGTGAAGAACGCTACGTCCGGGGTAGTGCTGTCAAGGAGGTCCCAGATTTTGGTTGCGTGTTTGTGGAGGGATCGGACGTTGAGGAGGATGCATTGCATGGTCTTCGTTTCGGATGTGTTCTTGCAGTCGGGTTGTGCTGGGTCCGTGTTCCTGTCGTTGCTGCAAGTTTGTCGGCAGCAGTGACAGCTGAAGGGTCCGTGGGTGTCGGCCGGCGAAAGGCAGGGACTTGATAATCTACTGCATGGATACTCACAAATGTTTTTTCAACACAGTCCCACCCTGGTAATGATCATATATTTCCTCCAATCAAGGGCAGGAGTAAAACCGTCCATAGCATTGGAATGGTAAGAGAACGCCCACGTAAATGGCAGTGGTGTTGATGGCAAGAGTTTGCCACGAGGAAACAGATTGTAACTGTGGAGAAAAACAAGTTACAAGTGTAAACAGAACAATGCAAGATATCGTTGCATAAGTAAAGGTGGTTTCACCAATGTTGTCTAAGAACTTCCTCTGCAAAAGTTTAACAATTGCATACATTTGACAATCTACAAACAAACTCAATTGTAAACCTACGAATATATATGTTAGGAAGGTCTTTTAGAATCAGTTGCCGTTTTTTAATTCAACCACCGAGCCCTAGAAATGCATGTTTTAGAATTCCTTTGGGAAACAGTTGACTGTTTTTTTTCAGTCATTGAGCCCTAGTTCTGGATTACATGCGGTGTGCAAAATTTGGCTGTGAGAAGGTCCAGGATTTTTTGCACACCGTAAATAATCTTTGAAGTTTCTTCATTTGGCTGAAGTCTGACTGTGGCAATTCATAAAACATTCATACTTTGGCATTTAAATTATACTTTTCTTGTTGAAGTAGAATCTTTGTATATATACATCTAACCTTGAAAATGTAGTTCCCTTGAGAGATTTCAACAGTAATAATGCTTGGAATGTGTCCCGCAGTTTGGAGAAGTCCGTGATGGTTCGCTGCTTTCAGGACAGGCATTGCATGTAGCTGGCTAGAATCGTAACTGCTTAATTAGAGGCAATCGTAACCATTGTTGTGCATGGTGATTGCTTTCTGAAGGTCACATCTATTAACTTTCGAAATGGCTGCTCTATTTTTTTTTATTGAATGATGAATGGGCTGCCACGAAAACAACACACTTATGAAAAATTATTAGTTTATTTGTTAGAAGTGTGTAATACGCATAGGCGGCCATGTTCACTTTCACTGTTAGTTTAAACTCTTTTTGTCAGTTTAGCCATCAGTAATATTGCATTCATTTCTGCATACTTCATTTACCAGGTCTAAAATATCAGAAATGTCATTAGGCCATGTTTTAATTGTGGCTTACCATCATCGTCTGCCCTTTGTTAGATTTGTGTTTGTAGATGGAGGTGCCATTCCTCACTGCTACAAGATGGAAGATGTGCTGGAAAGAGAAAGCCATCAGTAGGTGAGTTTCATGGGATCTTGCATGCATGAGGGGGAGATTTGCCGTGGTGATGTGGGTCAGCACTCAGTTTAAAACCTGGCACTAAAGTATTTTATTTATTTATTTATTTATTTGTGCAATTTGTTAAGCGCGCAAATACCCGTAGGTGTCTCGGCTTTACGGACGGTTAATGGAGAGGCAAGGGTGGACTAGAGTGTTATTGGTTAAACAGCCATGTTTTGAGTTGTTTGCGGAATGCAAGGAGAGTAGGGGCCGTCTTAATGTGGAAGTTGAGTGTATTCCAGAGTCGGGCTGTGGCGACTGTGAATCCTCTGTCGCCCAAGGATGATGTTTTTGTTCTGGGGACGTTTATTAGGTTGGCTGCTGAAGAACGTAGGGGTCTGGTAGGTGTGTAAAGGCTGAGTGTTTTTTTTTTTTAGAAATTCGGGTCCTGTGTTATTTATTGCTTTATAGGCGATGCACAGAGCCTTGAACTTGGTACGGCTTCTGATTGGCAGCCAGTAGAGTTTACGTATTAGATTGGATGTGGGTTTAAACTTGGGGGTTTCGGTCAGGATCCTTGCTGCCGCGTTTTGTACCATTTGTAATTTATTTAGTCATTTTTTTCTGGGTGTTGAGGAATAGGCCGTTGCAATAGTCCACCTTGGACATAACTAGTGTGCTCGTGAACGTTTTCCCGGCACTAGATGGGAGGTAGGGTAGAAGTTTCTTTATTTTTTTGATAGTGTGGAAGGCGGAGGAAACCACATTAATGGCATGTTGTGGAAATGATAGTTTGTCATCAAAAATGATGCCTAGTTTTCTGACTTTTTTGACGGGGGAAGGGGGTGGTCCCATGTCTGCTGGCCACCATAGAGGGGACCAGCTAGGAGAGAGGTTGCCAAAGATCATTACCTCTGTTTTCTCGGAGTTCAGTTTGAGACAGTTATTTGCCATCCATGTGCTTATTGCCCGCATTACAGTTTGGAAGTTTGCTGCAACTTTAGGGCCGTCGTTGTGGGTTTCTATCACTAGCTGGGTGTTGTCGGCGTGAGAAATGCAGAGTTTTTTTTTTTTTGTTGGATTTCTAAAGCGCGTAGCTACCCGTGGGCGTCCCAGCGCTGTGGCTTGTCATGCTAGATCCAGGGCAAGATGTTTCAGGAAAATTTTGTGAGAAATGCAGAGGTTTTTTTTTGTTGGATTTCTAAAGCGTGTAGCTACCCGTGTAGCGTATGTAGTGAGTAGCATGCCGTGAGACTTAATGACCCTCGCCAAGTCAGACACATATATGTTGAATAAGGTCGGACTTAGCGAGGATCTCTGAGGGACGCTGCATGGGAGGGTGAGGGGGTGGGGATTTGAAGTCACCCATGGCTACTGAATGGGACCGGCTAGAGAGGAAGGAGGTGAGAAGGGTTTTGGGCTTATTTTTGATACCTAGTGCCGAGACACGGTTGATGAGGGTGTTACGATCGACTGTGTCAAATGCCGCTGAGAGGTCCAGACCTGCGGCTCCTCCCCGATCGAGTATCATTCTGATCTTGTCTGAGGCCTTGATGAGGCCTGTCTTGGTGCCGTATCCCTCCTGAAGCTAAATTGTGTGTTGTCTAAGAGATTGTTTTCTTCGATGAAGTGTGAGAGCTGATTGTTTATAACTTTTTCGAAAACTTTGGCGGGGAAAGGGGGACTGGCGATAGGTCTGTAGTTTTTTGTTTCTGTAGGGTCAAGGTTGTATTTTTTTAGAAGAGGTTTAATGACGATACACAGAGCCTTGAACTTGGTACGGCTTCTGATTGGCAGCCAGTGGAGTTTACGTATTAGATTGGATGTGGGTTTAAACTTGGGGGTTTTGGTCAGGATCCTTGCTGCCGCGTTTTGTACCATTTGTAATTTATTTAGTAATTTTTTCTGGGTGTTGAGGAATAGGCCGTTGCAATAGTCCACCTTGGACATAACTAGTGTGCTCATGAACGTTTTCCCGGCACTAGATGGGAGGTAGGGTAGAAGTTTCTTTCGTTTTTTTGATAGTGTGGAAGGCGGAGGAGACCACATTAATGGCATGTTGTTGAAATGATAGTTTGTCATCAAAAATGATGCCTAGTTTTCTGACTTTTTTGACGGGGGAAGGGGGTGGTCCCATGTCTGCTGGCCACCATAGAGGGGGCCAGCTAGGAGAGAGGTTGCCAAAGATCATTACCTCTGTTTTCTCGGAGTTCAGTTTGAGACAGTTATTTGCCATCCATGTGCTTATTGCTCGCATTACAGTTTGGAAGTTTCCTGCAACTTTAGGGCCATCGTTGTGGGTTTCTATCACTAGCTGGGTGTTGTCGGCGTGAGAAATGCAGAGTTTTTTTAGTTGGATTTCTAAAGCGTGTAGCTACCCGTGGGCGTCCCAGCGCTGTGGCTTGTCATGCTAGATCCAGGGCAAGATGTTTCAGGGAAATTTTGTGAGAAATGCAGAGGTTTTTTTTTTAGTTGGATTTCTAAAGCGCGTAGCTACCCGTGTAGCGTATGTAGTGAGTAGCATGCCGTGAGACTTAATGACCCTCGCCAAGTCAGACACATATATGTTGAATAAGGTCGGACTTAGCGAGGATCTCTGAGGGACGCTGCAGGGGAGGGTGAGGGGTGGGGATTTAAAGTCACCTATGGCTACTGACTGGGACCGGCTAGAGAGGAAGGAGGTGAGAAGGGTTTTGGGCTTATTTTTGATACCTAGTGCCGAGACACGGTTGATGAGGGTGTTACGATCGACTGTGTCAAATGCCGCTGAGAGGTCCAGGAGGACCAGACCTGCGGCTCCTCCCCAATCGAGTATCATTCTGATCTTGCCTGAGGCCTTGATGAGGCCTGTCTTGGTGCCGTGTCCCTTCCTGAAGCTAAATTGTGTGTTGTCTAAGAGATTGTTTTCTTCGATGAAGTGTGATAGCTGATTGTTTATAACTTTTTTGAAAACTTTGGCGGGGAAAGGGAGACTGGCGATAGGTCTGTAGTTTTTTGTTTCTGTAGGGTCAAGGTTGTATTTTTTTAGAAGAGGTTTAATGACAGTTTTTTTCCAGATGGAAGGGTATATTCCCGAGGTGAGCATTGAGTTACAGATGTTGGCTAGTGCTGGGGCTATGATCTCGGATATTAGTTTTAGAACAGCGGGGGGCAGGGGTCATTGGGAGAGTCAGATTTAATGGAGGAGATGTGGTCTAGGATTTGGTCTGACGTGACTTGGGTGAATTCCAAAGGGGTGGGAGAGGTGGTGTCCTTTGTGGTGCAGGGTGGGGTGGAAATAGATGTGATGGTGGTATCACTGGTAGCAGCGGTGTGATTGCTGACAGTGAGATTGGCTGCAAAGTTGGTATATATGTGCTGACTTCGTCTTGGAAGAATAAGGCTAAGGAATTACAGAGTGTTTGAGTGGCTGTTGAGAGGGGGTTGGGTTTAGGGCCTGACAGTCTGGTTATGACCTGGAAAAGCTGTCTACTGGAGTTTTGTGATAATTCAAATTGGTTAACAAAGTACTTGCTTTTTTCTGAAATTATGAGCTGCTTATATTTGGTTAGTGCTAGTTTATATTGTTTTTTTTTAGTTTGATCGTAGTTCCGGAGCCATTGTCTTTCTATGTTTCTACAGGATTGTTTTTCTAGCCTGAGTGTCTCTGAGAACCAGGGGGCTGATGGAGTTTTCCTGTTTGTGGAGGTGGTTTTTAATGGCACTAATGTGTTGAAGGCTGATTGGAGCCATTGAGTGTACTGCATGGCTGCTGGCTCGGGTTCGAGTGAAGGATATAGTTGGGAGGATAGGAGGTGGGCTTTGAGGGCAGAAGGAGAAATACTTTTCCATGCTTTGAATTGTTTGGGGATAGTGGGTATCACTTGGTTGAAGGTGTTGTTTTCTATATGAATATTGAAGAAGATCGCACAGTGATCTGTCCAAGGGAAAGGGAGGATGTTTCCAAGGGTGATTTGCTGATTATTAGTGAATAGCCCGTCCAAAATATGGCCTGCTAAGGTTTAGTTACTAATTGAATGAGTTCTGTTGCTTGTAATTCTGCTAGGAGGGTTGAGGTGTCATGATCGTTGTGGGTTTCCATATGAAAATTGAAATCCCCTAATATAGTAAAGTTGTTTTCTCCCGCTGAGGGTTCTAGGAGAAGCTCTAAGGTGGATAGGAACTCGGCTCTGGGTCCTGGTGGGCGGTATAAGAGAATTCCTTTGAAGGAGTAAGAGTGTGTAAGCGATATTGTGAAAGAGAAGGCTTCACAGGTTTTGATCAGGATTGGGTCGCTTCTCAGTGAGTAGTGTTCTCGATAGATAAGAGCCAATCCACCCCCTTTTTTTGTGGATCTGTCCATTTTACTGACATAAAAGCCATCAGGGGTTGCTGTGGCGAAGTCTGGACCTGAGGATGAATCTCCCTATGTTTCGGTTATGAAAAGGATATCAAGTTTATAGGTTTCTAGGAGAGTGAGTAGTTCGTATTTATGTTTGGGTAGTGAGCGGGCATTTAGGAGTGCTGAGTTGATAGTCGTTATTGCAGGCAACGGGTATAGCTTTAAGTTGATTGCTGCAGTAAGTTATCCGCCTAGGTGTGGGTTTGTGTGGGGGAGACCAGGGGGGGTGGCCCTGGGCCCGGTCCAGGCACGGACAGGCACAGACAGGCTTGCCTTTGTGTCCTCTGCGTGCGGAGAGAGGCATCCCGTTTTTAAAGGGGCGAGCTCAGCTGCTAGTCAGCTGACTCGCCCGATGACCTGGAAGTAGCAATCACTTCCTGCGAGTCTCCTAGTGGGTACCGATTCCCTCCACACAAACCGCTAATCGGCGGTGGACCGGGGAATGGGCATAAAATGAACTTTTCATAGGCAGTTTGAATGTCACACCTGTAAAATTAGAGAGAGACAGGAAAGAGGCATGGGCCCCGTGTACAGACACACCAGACACCCAAGTGCAACCTTATTTTCAGTGAAAAAAAAACGAAAGGCAGATGCAGTTGAAATGCATGCATAATAACACAGTTCATAAGTTTTACATTAGTGTGACTACCACACTTTATGTGATCTGGGACACTGTTTTCAGTCCTAGACTTCAACTCACACATCATTAGTGTGTCATCCTAATCAGCTCTGCAGAAGCAAACTAAGATTGCAATAACTAGAGGACTTTAGGCCACTACATAAAAGCCCAGGATCTGATATTGATGATATGGAACGAGGAGTCCACACTATTTTCCAAACAGTTTGATTTTGCAGAATGAAGCTGATCTAAATATGCATCTAGGATCCTGGCGGAGGCGGTGGGGTTGCAGCAGTCTTACCTCCAGTGCCCAGCTAACATCTAAATCGAGCTGGCGGACTTCCAAGGCAACGGGCAGGAAGCCCGTCAAAAAATGGGAAACAGCCATTACAACGCAACTTTTACAACGCACTACCATTACAACGAAACTTTTACAACGCAGGATCCTTTACAACGCATGCCATTACAATGCATGCCATTACAACACAGATGCTATTACAACGCATGTAATGGTATGCGTTGTGAATGTATGCGTTGTAACGTCATACATTCTCAAAAAAGCGACAGTGGGACCAGTCCAGTCAATAACTAAATCAGGCCCTCAAGCAAGAAGAAGTTGATTTAATGCACCCACAGTATAACATGAACAAGCTGTTAATAGAGAGCACCACACCCAAATAGGGCTTGTGAAAGTTAGAATTTTGCCTAAAAATCGTTCAACAAAAATGATAAATTTCTTAGTTTATAACGCAATAAAAGTATTTTAAAAAGAGATGTGGATAAATAATGCAAAATACACTAAGTTTTCATTCCTGCCAGAGACTTGGCCCCTCTTGCCTTATCCCCTCCCCTTCCCTCTCCCTGTTAGAATGCATGACTTTTAGAAATGCTTAACCATACACAAATTGTATTTGATAAGTTTGACCTCAATATGACCTGATTAGATGTTCCATAGCTGTAGAATCTGCTGAGTTTATAAAATGTATTCCATTCTTAAGCTACATTTTCTAATGAACTAAGGTTGAGAATTTTAGATACCATATATTCACACAATACTGAACACAGAAATATATCTTTTGCAATAAATATATGCATTTTGAATGTTATTACCTAACATGTAATGTGTAAGCAAATGTTTCTGTCTTCAAAGTAATTTATTGTTCTTCTGTGAAACACTGAATACATGATAGGATAGGGACAGTAGAAGACTTCGGTGGGAACCAAGTTTAGCTTGTCCCAGCTAGGTAATATAATACACTTTTTTAGTTAATAGTGGACATCATGTGCTTTGCCGTGGGAAAGAAGAACTTTGGAGATGTTGGAAGATGTGCTCTCATTGGATAGAAGTGGCTGGAGATGCAACAATGTTGTTGGAATATTCCCATGACTTTTATATTAGTGCATGCTTCTGGTTAGTTAGCTACCACATGTGGTCCTACTTCTTCTGGAAAGGCATTCACTGAGTCCTACTCTCTGTCATTTTTTGCCCCATGCACTACTTGACAGAGATCCTTTAGCTCTTATGAATGTGGCTACTGCTAAATTTGTTTTCTTCCTTTTCTGGATTGAGATTGCTTTTGTCCAGTCTGCTACTGTAACTGTATATTGAGACTTGTGAGAGATGAGGCTCGGTTGAGATTCAGGAAGAACTAATAATGGGGAGTTCAACTACTTACTTCTGATTACATTTTATGCTCCTCTCATCAGACTCTTTTCCAGGTCTCCTTATGAATTCTACTTAGGGAAGGTCCTCTTAGATGGGATAGTGATAATTTATCCTTTAAGGAATTGTTTAATTGAAGACTCTAACCATATTTATCTTGATAATTTCTGTAAATGGATTATCTGATTTACAAATTGAATAAAAAGCTAAAGAAATAAACTTTCTAATCTTTTTAAAGAATACACCTTTTTAAAACTTTCCTAAAACTCTCATCATTGTCTGAACTTAAATAATGATGATGATTGACTTGATTTGATTTAGTATCCTTTTAAAATGGCGGCAAAGGTCTATTGCCTAAGAGAAGAAAGGTTGGGGAATAGCTGGGGCCCATCCTTGTAAGTCACAGGTTAAACTGGTACTGGAGAGTATATTTTGGTCTCTTTCCGCTCTATCAGGCTTCTGCTCACTTTCTAACTATTCCCAGCTATGTGATTGTAAGGGTTAATAAAAGAGCATCTATGATATAGTACATTTTAGAAAAAAGCATTTAATTGTCTTGATTAGTGTCAAATTAAATATATCGCCTCCAAACCGACTGGTAAATTGTTCAAGAGATTTGCCGTTGTTGTAGCGTTAGCGTGATGAGCCTTTTTGTGTATCAATAAATTGACTATCTTATGCTTTATCTCGTTTTACCCTTTGCTACCTGTAAAACCTCCTTGGTCCTTCGATGGATCTTGTTCTGTGCTGAAAGGGACTGGAAAACTCACAGGATAGGTAATTATCGAATGAGGACGAGGAATAAGATAATTGCTACATAAAATCTTATACTCATATAACTCAGGAAACCCACCTATATAAACAAGAAATTAATACTAGTCAAATGAATTTACACACAAGTAAATCAATAAACAGAATCAGCAGAGTTTAGTTTAAATCTCATAGTTTTAGTATTTCATAAGAAACTTCTAATGAATGGCATACAATCCTAAATGAAGCTAATTCGAGTTTAATAAAGCATTATTAACTCTGCAAGATTTCAAGGATGTAGAGATTGGTCTTCCTCATCTAAGGGATATTAAATATTTAAACAAAATTTGATCAACAGGATGTTGTATGTGCTTCATACAAGTACCTTAGGATAGTTCTGAGAGTTATAAATTACCAGTTCCAGTTAATTAAAGACAGGAAATCGGCTTCTGACCATTCCTGTAACGTTAATGTCACAGTACTATGACACAAACCCTTTCAGCTAAAAATGTTCCACTACGGTAGCATACCAGCCAGCAGCAGATCACAGCATTACGTCACAGTTAGCATTGTTCTCGGAAGCCCAAATTGTCAGTCTCTGTGCCTTCAAATGGGTGAATAAATCTCTCCCAATCAGTTCCAAAATCTGAGCAATTATACTTCATTATTTCCAGGGTGACACCCCTTGTCATCACCAAATTTGTCAGACCATTCTGTCCCATTGGTGGTCTTCGATAGGATGAGATGATGTAACAGGGAAAAGTATGCATATCCGGAAGAATTAAGTAATCCACAACGCGTAATTTCCTTAGAATCTTCGAAGGTTTAGTCATATGAACAATGAGTCACTCAGTAAATGGGCGAATTTATGCTCTCATATTTTGTCTACTAGGTTTCAAACATCTGTTCTAGCATGTATCTGTTTTTGTTTCCAGTTCCTCAAATGTTGAAGGAACAATTCATAGAACACAAGTGGCAACTCTACGCAAAGTTCTCATAGACTTCAGACTACTCAGTTCATAAGTTCATATTAGAAGAAGAAGCTAACTTGAGGCCTTCATGAAATACTGCTTGTGCATTATGAAAGTATTCTAAAATACGAATCTTGCAGTGCATAGCATGAAATATTAATCTTTCACTTTAATGCATTAATGTCACCTCAATCATATCATAAGTAATTAAGGTACGTATAGGGTACTCATACAGTTTTTAAAATGTCACTGTTGCACACATATAGATTATGATTTTTTCTGTGCACATATATTATTAAAGCACACATGTTTAAAGGCACAACAAAATAAAGATTTACAAAATGCAATTTTTGCCAAAATTTTCTTTTGTCATTTTCAGTGCACATGTTACACATTTTAATGTAATATCCATCTCTAACACGTGAAACGTTAAATTCTCACATATTATTTTTTTTGGTTACAGTTATCTCAATATCTAATCACAATATCACAATGTAGTATATAAATCAAACTATGTTTTGTCATTTCTAGAAACGTGGTGCTTAACACACGTTTTCATTTTCATGTAGTGTAGTATCTCAAATCGTTTTTTCTTTTTAAATTGTAGTAAATTAGTGAGAGGAAAATCTCTGCTTTATCACAACACCATTGAACAGTATCAGACTTCCTTAACTAATGATTGGTTTCTTTTGCCACGTCTCCACTTTATGTTATGCCATCCTGCTTTCCCTTCCAAATCTGTAGTGTAGTTTGTTACAATCTGATGTTAGTTTATGTTTAAGGAATCCTGTGTGGTCATATAGAATGTGAGCTCCTCACAGGGCCAGTTGGAGTTGGAGTTGAAGCTGACTGGACGTTGGTGCTGTGCTTCAATAAAGATACTTTTATTACCTATTTAAAATATCGTTTGAATTTAACATAGTTCTTATATTCCCAATAGGCTCTGCGCATTGGAATAATATATCCTATAGATTTGATGTAGGACTTAGGTCAATAGGTCTCTATCGAATATACTAAGCTTAATTGTGTGTGTGCCAGCTAACTCAGAGGTCACTAGAAACTTTCTCGAATACACAAGAAGGGATTCGTTTCTGACAACCTCATAAACATGACAACTTTGTTTCCCAAGAATAAGAATATATCTCCCAGAATCGTGGAATCGATGAATAACTAGTTCACTCAGTCAATCGTTCATGCTCCGTTTTTACAGAGTTGCAGAGAAATCATGAGATGGGTGTTTTCATTAAAAAGGGTTTATTGAACAGTCTTTTTTCTCATGCAAGAGAAGTGAACTGCTACAATCGTTAGGCAGACTGCAAAGTATAATGCCTACAGCATAAACAGTAATATGAAATAATACTGTTAGAGCATTGTATGGTTTCTAAGCCATATAAAAATACATACATAAATAACATAGACTAAAATACTCAACTGTTGCTTCTAAAATACTCCTACCCCAATATACCTAACCTAGGTCTAGTACGAGGGAAGAAGTATGGTCTTTTGCATAGGTTTAGGTTTGCCAAGAATCTACCAAAGGTTTCTCTAGGTTCTAATCACCTCAAGACCTTCTTAGAATGAAGGAGGTCTGGTATCTCTGTCTCGGGACTCAATTTCCCAACACCCCATAAGGGGAGCCAGAAACACTGGAGCTGGATTCTCGGCAGGAGAAAGGCAGCTTCCTGATCAGTGCGTCAGCTGGAGAGTCGGCTTCCTTCGGCACTTGCTGTAGCGAGCTGCATTGGGCAAGTACGTCTTCGAACTGCTCCGAACAACCGTATCTTGCTATAGCAAGTGAAGGTATAGTTACATCTTGAAGGTGTTTAGGAAAGCCATAGTCTGACGTAAAGTCGGGCATATGAACGTTGTTAGACCTGGCATCTTTGGCGTGGTTCCCCCGTATCTTTTTGCCTCTACCTCCTGTATTTTTGATGCGGTACTGGATTTCGTGTTTGCCGGTTTAGATGATTTGGGCCCTTTGCCACTGCTGTTCAGTGTCAAAGTGCAAGTGCTCCCTGTGTAAATTGTATTATGATTGGTTATCCATGATTGGCATATTTGTGTCACCAAGAAGTCCCTAGTAAAGTGCACTGAGTGTGCCAGGGCTGGTGATAACAAATGCTACTAGTGGGCCTGCAGCACTGATTGTGCCACCCACATAAGTAGCCCTAAAATGGTGCCACCGTAGTGCCTGTGCGCAGTCTGTGAACTGCCCTGTCCTCCTGGTCAGTGTCCCCACTGGCCAGGCCTAACCCTTCCCTTTTTGTACACATTGGTCACCCCTATGGAAGGCCCAAGGTACCCCCTTGGGCAGGGTGCAGTGTATGTGAAAGGTAGAGCATGTACTTGTGCAGGTGACATGCTCTGGTAGTGAATTACAGCCATTATCGTTTTTCACTATTGTAAGGCTATCTTGCCCCATAGGCTATCATGGGGAATGCTGGCTACAGTGGCTACCAGCATATCTTCCTATAGGAGCAAGATAGGACATAAAAGTCTGGTATCCCTGAACTCAGAATTTAATAACACATATTTTAGGAAAGGTTGTTTTTAAATCCTGTGTTTGAGCACAGCACTTTTAGGAAGTTGCTATTCTCTTGTCTGACCTTTCTGTGTGCCTTGGCCTGTTTGTGAATTGACTGTCTGGTTTGTGAGTGACAGTGGCTGGGTGGCTCCCAGAGTCTGAGTGGGCCATCCCTGGGCTGAACTGCTCCATCTGCATCTAGAGTGGTGGGAGGAGGTAGCACCTCGGCCAGAATAGGGCTGTGCCTGCCTTCCACAATGCTGGCTCCACCTCCTACTGGGCGGCTGACGACCCTGCCCCTCTCTCTGAAAAGAAAGGAGAGGCCAGGAAAACAAAGTGCTCAAGGAACACCCAGAACTGGTTCAGACCGGGCTCAGAGCCCTCCTGCACAAAGGGATCAAAGACTTTTAGGGGTATAAGTACAGGACCCCTGACTACAGAAAATTAGATCATCCTGAAATCAAGAAGGAACCTCTGCCAAGGAGAAAGCTGAAACTGAAGAAGGAAGACTGTCCTGATGTTGCTCTGCTGGACTGACCTGCTGTTGCTTTGCTGCCAAGGAGAGGGGAAGGACTTTTCTTTTGGTGCTGTGTCCCCTTGCTTGAAGGAATCTCCAAGGGCCTGAGAAGAGCTAGCTCCCTGTTAAGAAGTCTCAGGAACAAAAGGACTTCACCCCCAGGTTCCATGAACTCTGCTGAGAGAGTTCTGTCCTTCCTATAGTGCTTGGGCCAGTTGTTGTACCTCTGGAAGTTGTACCTGTGTTAGGAAGCTGGAAACCAAGCTTTTAAAGACTTTTTGCAAGTTTTGTCGCATCGATCGCTTGCGGAGCGCATTCCCGTCAGTGCGAGGAAATTCCCGCCGCTACGAAGGTCGAGATCATCGCAGCGCCTGTTGCCGCTGCCAGAGCCGTCACATCCTTCGTTTGCGGGACGCACCAGACCGCTGCGGGAAGATTACTATTGCTGCGAGTCTCGTCGCAGAGCCTGTCGTCACTGGATGAGATTGTCCCACCGCTTGCTTGCTGATCGCATCACGTCGCTGCGAGTGTCGTCGCAGAGCCATCGCATCGAGGAGCTGCGAGAGGAAGATCACCGCTGGTCCGCGCATTGTTTCCGCAGATATCGCTGCAGCCCCAAAGATCATCGCATCGTGCCTTTGCAAGCTTTTTCACTACGGAACCTCCGCACCGGAATCCATACAAGGTATCGCATCCCTACCCATACAGACCAGAGTCACCGCACCACGCCCGCTACATCCAGCGGGGCTGTCGCATTGCCTCCCCAGGGTCTCAGGAGTCACGCATCGCTTGTTTTCCACTGCGCCAGTTTCTGTTTTGGAACTGTGTCGCATTTAAAGTTACTGTTGGCTAAACGTGACGCAATTGTGAACTTTTCACGCAACTGTGGATTATTTTTATCGCAACCTTAAGAACACCTTTTAAACCATATTCTTGTACTGTGTATGTTGGATTTTTGTCATTTTGTTCTTGTGTATTTTAGATTAAATACCTTTATTTTTTTTAACTGTTGTGGAGTCAGTTTGTGGTGTTTTCACTGCGTTACTGTGAGTGTTGGTACAAATACTTTACACATTGCCTTTGATAAGCCTTGACTGCTCGTGCCAAGCTACCAAGGGGGTGAGCAGGGGTGTATCCTCCTTACCCTGACTAGAAGCAAGGGTCCCTATTTGGACACTGGTACCTAACTATGCCAACTAGAGACCCCCAGTTCTAACAAACGTCATAATTGAACCCCTGGGAAATAGTTGTTCATTGTAAAGTAACTGAGTTCTTGGAGAAATCAATATTCACGCAAGGGGAAGTTCCCTAATGGCTTAAGCTGGTTTTCCAAGAAATCGTTGTGACGTTTGGTGAACGGATGGAAGTAGCCATGCCTGTATTTGGGTAACATGGGCTACGCCTAAATAAGGGCTGGATTTCTATGCCTATATAAGGGCAATGTGAATTGTACCTATATAAGGGCATGAATCGGGAAAATTCAATCGGAGCCTAAAACGCCACACAACAACTCCTCTGTGGTCATGTGATCATAGATATTAGAGGTATAGAGGGGCAGCAGCTGCAATGCCAGTATTTTCTCTTGGCACTCTTCATTCTTCTCTTTATCCTACAAGCTGTTGGAAAATGTGGTCAGCCCTGTGATGCCATCAGGTGTCAAATGATGTGCGGTGTCACTTCAGTTTTCCCTCTCATTTTTGTGAATCAGTGTACATGATCATGTTGATCCCTGTGCCAAAGTTTCGCTGCTGCGCACTCACTTGGGTAAACTCCATTCAGACTGTTTCCTTTGTTTAGGTTATTTCACCAGTCTCCATTCCTGACAACGCATTACACAACCTGCCCAACTATAACCCTATACGAGTTTCAGTAGAATTGCACAATCCATGTGTGCACAGACACACTGCAAACAGGGTTGGAATGGAACAGAAAATAGGCACGAGCCTCACAATAAAAGTGGCCCCCCTTAGTGAATCCGATGGCTAAAAATGCCTCACATTTACAGATACGACCCGTTTTTTTTACTTGTAAAGTCACGCTGTGTAGGTGTTTTGTGAAGTATGTGGGACTGTATGTATTTCTGTTTTCTGAAGGCAATGTTTGTGGCACTATCAAGAAATCAACAGTGAAAACCAGCCTTCAACACCCTAAAACAGACCCGCAGACAGCCATGAAACCGACACACACACTGTCCTGTCAGACTACCCCTTCTGGCACTGCCAGTTTGCCCTACAGGCCATCCTGACCATGACTGAAGAGGCTTGTCCCCTGCAGACCTCTCTCAAGGTTTCCTCCAGAATCATGCATCCTAAAAAGTGGGTGTCACTGGATGCTGCAATTCGTGTGAAGCAGGATATTTTGAGTCCCCAGAGTGTGGCGAAACGTCTTGATAAATGGCCACATTGGAAAATTGAGTGAGGTTTACAGGATCACGCGCAATGGTTCATTTCAATTCTAGGTTAAAGGGAATGTTCCAATTCCAATACTTGTATTTGTATTAAAAGTGAAATGATTTGAATTATGAATGTTGAGTGCAATAATGAATTACATGAATATATTAATAAATAATGAACGTCAATTGCTCTAGTCATCTTACCACTGAAAACAACCACCTGTGTGTGGTTAAGACTCTGTTTAAGTAATTGCATGTTATCCTATTTTTTAAGTTTTCCACACCTCCTTTCTACAAAAAAGGGAAAATTAATTAGACCCATTTTCTGGTTGTCTGAGGTACCCTCTTTGCCCAGATACAAAGGACTGGTTCAGTTCTAAAGTGTTCCCACAGCATTGTGCAGCACCTCCTCTGTCCTAAAAGCCTCCGACATGTCCTAAACCACAACTCAATAAACAGCAACACATTCCACCCCTGAGCTTAAAGCTGTTGCTCAGCCACACTGGTCAGTTACTTAGAGGCAGCGAAACAACAATACAATGGCAGTGAAAGCAGAGGGCAGGGGCAGGTTATAGACCCTGGTCTCCCAAATGTGGACCTCTACTGCTCGTTAGCTGCCCCTGCATTTTTAGCTCGTGGGAAGATGAACCCTGTTCAGTCGATGCACTTTTCCTAAAGGCAGTACATATACAGGGGCATATTACCAAGCAATAGCGATAATTATCGCTATTGCTTGGTTAGAGACAAAATTTTACCGCTGAGCTGCGGCGATTTTTATCGCAGATAAACCTTGGTATTACCAAGGTTTATCGCAAAAGCGATAAAAAACGGCCGCAATGCATGAATATCGCTGAAAAGTCAGCGATATTCATGCATTACCGAGCTAATGCTCTTAGCCATGTTATCCACCTTCCATTGGATAACATGGCTAAGAACTGCTCAGGGCAGGTGTTAGCTTTTGGAGATATTCGCGCTTAGCGCGAATATATCCAAAAGTTGGTAATAGGAGATAGCGATGTTAGCGACTGTTTCCAGTCGCTAACATCTTGGCACGCCCACTTTGCATGTCATTAGTGATAAATATCACTGACATGCAAAGTGGGGCCCAAGACGGTCGCTATCTCCTACTAGCTGTCGCTAACTGGTGTTAGCGACAGCTAGGTAATAGGGAGATAATTTTATCTCCGCTTTCTTGGCTTTTAAAGCCAAAAAAGCAGTGATAAACCCCCTTGATAATATGTCCCTCAGTTTTTATGAACGTTCAGCGAATGAGCAGGTAAGAAAATTACAATTGTTCTTAATTCATTTAATGCATAAAATGTTCTTTATTGTGTCTCTTTTGACCACAGGCTCACTTGACATTGTGGGAATATAAGCCTTTTTTTAAAGTTTCATAAGTAAATTAAAAGTTGCAGTATATGGGGAAATTCATCTGTCCAGACCCCCCACTTAAGTATTAATTAGCCTCCCTGGAAAGTGGCAATTTGACATTTAATAATTGCTGAATTAGAGTTTCTATTGGATTGCTGGAAAGCAAGGCTAGAAATCACTTTTGTGTTGTCATTAAAACGATGCTCTGGAGGCATCTTCCAGCGCGAGCAGGCTAACTTATTACACTGCTTGATTATTTTTGTGACAGGCAGTCTAATAAATAGCACAGGCCTTATTCCCCAGCCACTAGCTTGAATAGCACTCTGTTTTATTCCGTTTTTATTATCTTTCCAATCCTAGCGACTAAGTGAAACAGATGTGATCCTGCAGAAATCTTTCTACAGGCACATCACTGTGATCTGCTGGCCCGTATAAAGTACATTTATTTTTAATGATAATATGAATGGTAGTGTATGCCATTTGAAGGGAGGACATCGGGGGAAAGGGAAGCACATCTTGGCCCAGTACTGCTGCCCTCGTCCTTGAAATGTTCCCTTTCTCAAGTTTTAGAAACTTTATATTTAGTCTGAGGAGGTTACTTTTCTCCCTGCTGTTTTTGCTAACAGAAAACAGGGTTTTAGGAACTCTGCTCTTGTGTGAGTGCTGTGGAGTAAATGATGTTCCACTGATTCTTATCACTAAGGGCACCACATCCAAGTTCTGAAATTTAATTTCATAATGAGTGTGTTTTAGGGGATTTTGGGTGTTGTGACCTTCAAAAATGCTTTGTAAACAATTGCACTAATTTACATTGTTTAAGAGCATCCGGAGCACGGATCGTCAATTATATGAAGTAATTTTGTCCTATGGGTGAGGCTAACTCTCACTTGGTTAGAATTGTGATGAGGAAGAGTAGAACTCAAAGTGATGCAGGGTACCAATGAGTTATTTGGGCATTCCTCCAAACAATATTCGAGAACCCCATCGACCGCATGAGGAAGCATCTTCTGCTGTGGGGCGGGTTGGTTTCCAGAGCTTATAACTTCGTGCCTTTAATGAAAATAACAACTAACGCTATATCATTCAATCTAAGGAGATTTCCGTCCTGACCTGAAGCAAGTCTTTTAAAATAGATCATCGGACTGTTCTAAGCCCTAAGCTTACTACGGTAATGTCTTGGTAATAAGGTTTCAGCTGACAGAACGTTTGCGACACGAATGCCTGGCTGACCAGGCCTTGAGAAGGAACAGAAGAGACGCTCTACTGATGGAATATTAGCATGCAGTCAGTGAAGTTATCAGTGTACAAACACACAAAAACATGTTTTTTACCATCTTATTCTGGTAGGGTAACAATAGTTGCTATTTTGATGTCCACTGCTGACGTTTTGTTGGTTGCGGTAGTAGCTGCTGACCCCCCTCTTCCCAGTCCCCCCGCGGTACAATCAGCCAGGCAGCAAGTGCTATCCATGGTTTCTGCCTTCAGGGGAATCTAGTTTGAGTGAAATGGATGCTCCTAGGTAGTAACCATGCTCTGTAGTCACCCACAGAAAATAACACAAACCAATGTGCATCCAGAATCCCACAAACTGGCTAACTTGAAAAGTGGAGAAGCAACAAAATAAAAAAATAAAAAATAACTCTTAGACAGCTTGGTAGACATGCAACCGCCACACCACTGAAGAATGTTACACACAGAACCAACAACCTTAAAGTGAACCCCTTATCTACAGAAACCCTATTTTTAGGTCTCGCGTCAGCGAAAGACCTTATGTCGCCCGTTTGCGGAAATGTGGACAGGAGATATGCACGCGCTTTCCCTCGGCGGATTTCATCTCGTGGGCGCGCACGTGCACATCTCCTGTTCAACATTCAGCAGCCTCTCGCCTCTCTCATTCTCGCGCGCACACACACAGTCACGCATGCGCACACACATTCCCACGTGCACACACTCACCCTCCCCCCCCCGCGCACACACAGGGCTTCCATCACTGGGGGGGCGGGCACCGTCAATCTGCCGCGACGCCCCCGCTCGATTTTTCCCTCTTACTTGTTTTGTATGCATTTCCCATACTAAATAAAAAGTATCAAAATGGTCTGCAAGAATTAATCTCAGCCTGAGATGTCAACATCAGATACGTCATAACAATTAAATGACCGTGAAAAGCAAGTGAAATTAAATATATTCAGGGTTTTTTAATTGTTGCTTAATGCGTGCGGCATCCGTTACACTACACAAGGTCACATTAATATTTTTTAAGCGCGGGGAGATTAAGTGATTTGCCCAGACCCACCGGATGTTGATTCGACGCCGAGCATTGAAACTCGCTCTCCGTTCCAAAGTTAGCAGCTCTGGTTAAGCGCCACATCCTATCAATCTTGTTATTGGCGTCACAGAAGAAAGAAAATAAAGTCTAAAATAGAATGTGCTCCTAATGGAAAACCCATCAACCTAGAGGGCGTCTTTAAATACATGTTAAAAACTATTCAAACATCTATTTTAATTAATTAGTTTGAAACCAGAAAAAACATTTTAAAGTGTAACATTTACTTTTGAAAAATGTCTACCACGCAATAAAACGAAGATGTGAAATAAATCACCAAGGCGATGCTTTAAGAAAATAAAGGGCCAACGTTATGTGCCCGTTTTGTCCCGGAAATCCACAAGAGATAGATGCTTCTGGTATGTCCTAATGTGTGCTACTGCCTCAACCAACAATGATGCT
This sequence comes from Lissotriton helveticus, assembly GCF_964261635.1. Taxonomy (NCBI): domain Eukaryota; kingdom Metazoa; phylum Chordata; class Amphibia; order Caudata; family Salamandridae; genus Lissotriton; species Lissotriton helveticus. The sequence goes on along the minus strand of NC_136063.1, from coordinate 615,485,771 downwards.
GCACACATGTCCATCTAGGGCAGCTGTGCAGTAAGCAACAGTGAAAGAAAACACACTGCTTCTATAAACAAATCAGCAAAAGAGGCAACCTGAGACACGAGCAGCCATATTGCAGTCTGTTAGGAGCTACTGGCTTGTGCTAAAAAATAACAAGCATTTACAATGCAATAGGTCTCGCATTATTAAAGTTTGAGCTATTGGCATTGTAAATGCCTTTTATTCATTTGTTTTTAAAACCTGCAATCGGTGCATCAGCACGCACTTTAAACGTATAGTCCTTGCTTACGATGAGCAAGGCTGGCAGTAAAAGAGACTGCCACCCTTGCTTTTCATAAGCATGGACTATAAGTACAAAGTGCTTTTTTACGCACCGATGCAAAGGAATAAAAGGCATTGTCATTTACAAGGCCATTAGCTCAAACTTTAATAATGCGAGACCTATTGCATTGTAAATGCTTGTTTACTAAAGGTGCGCACCACAATTTGTCTCACTAGATGGAGATTACAAGTCAGTTCACAGCAGATGATGGAATGATTCTCTAAAAGATCTTTCCTTTTGACCCTTCCCCATTCCACTCTCACTAGTACAGACCTCACCACTACCACCCTGCTTCCGTTTCTAACACTTTTGCTACTTAACACAGCTTTGCTATCTGCTGCACTACTGCATGCACCTTCACCAGGCTCCAAATCTCCATTCCTTTTCTCTCATTCATTCCCCCATCATCTTCTCACCTCACACCCTGCCTCAAAAGCGGAACACTCAACCATCTTTATCAATGCAATTTAATGAGCTTCCCTCTACTATACAAATCCAATCTCAAATCACCACAGGCACACCGCAAACAATCCACACACAACACACTCCACGGTGCACTCAAAAGTGCCAAGACCTACCCCACTTGTATCTACCATCCATCACCCAGACCTATTCCCCAACCACCCATACTCTCCCTCACCCAGTGATACTCACACTGTCTGAGCCCAGTATCCTGAGTAACTAAAGAACCATGCACTTAAAATTTATACGGGCCTCATCATGAATACCCAGTCCATGGATGAGAATCATCTAAGCATCTTCGATCTGATCTCTTATGCATCACCAGATCGCATCTTCATAATGGAAACCTGTCTGAAAAATGAGCCAGCCCCCTGAATGTGGTATCTTTAGTCCCCTCAGAAAACCAGGGGGTCAACTCACTCTTGTCTTAAAAAAACAAACAAGACAGTATATGGAGGGCTTTCCCATGCCCAAATATGATTCCCTGCTTGTAAGAAGTTCCTACACATTCTTCCTTCATGAAAGAGACCTTCAAGCAAGGCGGACTTCAAAGATGCATTAATTGGCATTCTGAGGGAGACCACCCTGAATCAGGAGAACCTAAACCTACTAAGAGACACGGATAGCTGGTTCAACCGCCCTGCTCTAAAGCAAATAACATTCATCACATAAAATCTGGTGACCACCAATTTCAGCCAATTCGTCAAGCAGGATATATGTTGGATCAAATATTCCCCTTCCAAGGTTTATTTTAGGTAAATGGAAACTCCTCCATAGTATGGGGGGACCGCCACGTCATTTCCTTTTATGGTAACCAACACAATACAACACTTTCAATCACTATGAAACTTTTACCCAAGAGTAATGAGAGTAACAAACTAGTAAACTGCATTGGGATTCTCTGACTCAGTACAAGCTGGAAACCTGAAGCTCACAAACCGCAAAGGAATCATCACTATTGGGGGTATATAGTGGACTATATTCGGTACAGGATACAACTAACCACTAAGAGATTAAATCCATCCTCGCAGGTACTGACCGCAGTCAATCTAGACTCAATAGGAACATAATTGTTGACTGTATAATGGAGTCCATATTGTCCTCTGTCAACTATAGACATATCATTGTCACAAAATGGGTGTTTCCTGTTTCCCCCCCTCTAACATCTGCAAACTACACAGAATCTTTAACCTAAATGCTGCAGTAAGAGTGGAAAATAAACTGGAAGGTACAACAATATCATAAACATCTGCACAGTAAACCATAACCACCAGCAAATTACAATTACATCTTAGTATGTCAATCTTCCACACTTCACTCCACCATTAGTCTCCTAGGCACGGTACCCCAAAACAAGAGCACCTCTGGCCAAAATTTCGTAGCGCCCACTGTATCACATTTTGCGCTACGAAATTCGTTTTATTTATTAAATTGTTTACTTACCTCCAATTATTCATGTTCTGGTGTTTAGTACCCCCCACTCTGCCCCTCCCCCGCCCCGCCTCTCTGCCCCACGGAACTCCCTCCACGGGCCGCGGCTGTATAACACCCTTTTAACTATGCCAGTGACATACTATGCATCCGATAATGCTCTTCTGTGCCTCACAATAAGTATGAAGTGATATATAAATGCTACATTAGGACACAACACAATGTGACAATTTGACTCCACGTCTTTTTACCCCACTGACCACCTAATTAGCAGATATCTGTTATTCCACAACTGCCTATTAATGATGTTTTTACCAGATAGAGGAAGGGGTGTTTCCTCCGATGGAGCGGAGGAGTGTTGCCCACTCAAAACCCCCACCCCCAAACCTCAGAGATGAAAAATAAAATGGTAACTTATTACCATTTTATTTTTCATCCCCCGTCCTGAACATAGCCAGGATGGGGGCGGGCCGTTGCTAAGTGACAGCAGCAGGGAGGAGGGTGGGCTGTTAATCTACCATTTAAAGTGTGCATGTGTTTTTGGCTGGCCGTCTTGCGATGGGCCAGCCATACGTGCACACTTTAAACATCTTTAACCCAGCTGTCTTAAGACAGCTGGATTAGAGCAAGTGCAGGCCTACAGAGTGCTGTGGAGCGCCGAGTGAGGCCACTCCCTCCAATCAGGGAGCTGCTTTCATGCTGCATGAGAGCAGTGCCAGGATTGGTCAAGGGAGTTGATGCATCTAGTTTCTGTGACAAGAAGAGGACCGAAGTGGAGGACGTTGTGTTTGGTAAGTTTTATTTATTTATCTGTATTTTATTTTGCACACGCCCCCCCGCCCCTCTTCCCCGTAGATGCCAGCTACCACTCGATAGAGGTGGTATTGTACCTTTAACCAGAGTGACATGAGGTAAACATTGCTAAGACATTGCACATGAGGCAATGTATTGTGAAAGACATCTTTCACAGAAGGGTCGTTTGTATGCTAATTGTATAAAAAGGGTAATTCTTCTTGTTAATGGAACAATCCTTCTCGAGAACAGCATTGTTCTGAGAAGGCGCGGCGAGCAAAATGGCAGCCTTGTGTCTGTGAAGGTCAGTGCTGCAGTTTGTATGTGCTCTTCACAATACTTGAAAGGTCTCTGAAGTGGCACTCACAATGCTGCAGGCCTGCCAACTCACATGATGCCGCCCTGTGGCACATCGTGTCATGCCTCATCACACAGTGCACTAGAAACCCTTTCATACAACAGGTTTCCAGCTCGAGTGGAGGCTCTGCACAGAGAGGCTCCATTTTAAAGCTTCCAAGAACATGGGTGGTGGCTCGAGATGAGAATGTCTTTCCTGGTGGAGGATGAGAAGGTGGGGAAGTTAGGCACATCCAAAGCGCCATTCACCAAGCACGTGGCCCCGTGCCAAGGCCACTCCGCCTTCTCTGAACGATCACGCAGTGAAAATTACCTCATGGTTGACAGGTCTTACAATGACTTCTCAGCACTGTCACACAAATGGGGCAGTTGTTTATCCATATGGACAGAATTAGTTAAATTAGCACTGCAAAGGAAGCATTCGTATGTTCCTTGTCCTGATGACATAAATATTCATTGTCTAGGATGCATGCACCCTTTGTATGCTTTTTGTGCATCGACAGCATCATCATACAGAGAACACTGGAAAAGTGAACAAACCCTCAACCTTTCAACTGTGACGTTTTATTTTGTATTACACAGATTTCCTAACATTTCATGCAACGCAGCTCAGCAAGGGACTTGCTACACTGCGTTGCATGAAATGGAGACATCACATATGTGCCATATTTACTAGGATATGGCTCATTTCTGCTGCCTCCTTGCGCTGGTACACTGTGTGCTGCCTAGCACCTCACATAGGGTGTGTCTTCAGCCAGGATAGCTTGACTCCAGTGGCTTAGTGAGCATGGGACCCTCGTCTGGGCATACCCTTCCCACATAGGGTGTGTCCTCGCAGGCACCTTCACACCATGGTGCAGTGGTGCCTGTGTTAGGATCAGGATTGCTTTTGGGAAAGAAGGGATACCTTCCTGCACAAAAACAGCCCCTAAAGGCAATTTCCTTTTTCTATGTGTGATGCAGGACTACATCACACACAGAAAAGGGATGAAACGAGGAGAAATTAAGATATTTTTCCTCGTTATCCCTGGGTTTGGGGGGTGTACCATTTAGATGTATTCCCAGGTTTACTACTCTATGTAAATCTGGGAATGTACTAAAAACCCATGGGTGAATGTGCGGAAATGCCCACACTTCACCAATGGAATGCCTTGCTGCCACAAGGTAAACAAGGCAGGGAAATGCCTTGTCTTGTATTACCTTGGATTTACTAAACCATGCAGAACCATGCATGGTGGCTTTGTGTGGCTTAGTCAATCCCAATTAATGGCTTGTATTGTCTTTCGTGACCTTGCAGGACACAAGAGCCATGCACACCCTTAGTACATCTGGCCCCATGTTCTGTGTAAGCCTCCTCTGTTCTATTATCTCTGCATCTTGCCTGGATTGGACACAACACACCTCTGAGAGTGTTTATTCGGGCACCTGCATGCTCCCACTCTTAGGTTGTGTACAGAAGCACAGATGATTGTGCATTTTAGTGGATTGTGCCTCTTTGGTTGCACGTTTTCTAACCTATTTTTAATGGGTTTATTGATGTAATCGCTAATGTCATTCATGAAGCCACCTTTGAGATTAGTGATTCAGAACTACCACATATAGTAAAAAAAAAAACACCCTATATGCAGCTAACGGAGTAAGCACCTAGTTTACAATTTAGGGCCTCTGTTTGAGTTACCTGTAAGCATGTGTGGTATTACCGCACCCATTAAATGGCAATACGTAGGGCACGCTGCCACCCGGTGTGAATTTACAGTATCATGGTCTTTCACATCTCAGACCAGTGAGAGTATTGCTGGATGGGGAAAAAAAGCATGGATCTGGAGGACTTCATCTATACAAGCTGGACTCTTCTCTTCAGGTACGATGTAAATCACTGTAGAGCAATCCAATCAAATGCCAGTCTTCTGGAGCGTGCATTGATCAGGCCTTCGTTTTCAGCAACATCCAAGGCAACTGGGTGTTCAAGGGGTGACGAGAATCCAAGTGCTATCACTGTCTGACATATGCAGTGCATCATTGACCAGTTAAATGGCCGCATCTCTGTGCTACATTGCAGTTTACTATCTATGCACTTGTAAAAATATTTCATGGGCACTGCGCAAATTCAGAATTGATTATCACATTTGAGGGTGCACATCTGCCAAGGACGATCCAGAGGTGCCCCAAGTATTTAATTTATTGAAATGGGATTGGGTTTGAATTTGGGATTTCGTTTGCTCCATTGATAGTCTGTTCCCTTTTCACAGAATGATGAATAGCTATTGTATAGCACCCCAGCTAGATTTTAGTGGTGCCAACTCACATAAGTGCGAACAATTGCAGTTACTGCTAATCCATCCTTTACCTTGTCAGCTGTCTCCTTCAAAAGGGCAGAGTTTTTTTACTATGCATATATGAATCAATTACTTTCTAGGATAGTCTAATGCAAAGCACAATAAACCTCATCAGTGACCCCTAGGGATGGGTAAATTGTAAAAGTAGGATAAGGTCTCAACTCAACCTCAGTTGCATAAAGTTGAAGAGGGGCCGAATAAATAACGTTACACTGTCTTGGCAGTGCATGCACAGTTTGAATATAACAAGGAATTTGCACATTGTGCACACAGTACAAAGTGTTAAATAAAGTGCACTGACCTCTATGTAATTAGCTTCTTCTTAGTGATTGCAGGTTTAGTATCCTTCCTGTGATTTTTGATAGGATACTCTTTTATCCCTCACGAAAATTGTTATTCATTTTAAATTATATTTCATCTCTGGCTGTTTTGTTTTATTCGTACTCTGATGCTAACTGGTTAACTGATTGTAATGCTTTCGAATAATATGTTGTCAATGACTACCCCACCTACCCTAAGGCTGGTTTAATGTTAGTTACTGAATGACCAATGCAACATAACAGCAAAGCCGGTCTGTGTGTGTCTGTTCACCCCTGCGGAGGTATCTTGACTCTTTTGACAGATGAGGGGCATTTATTGTCCCACAACTCAATGATACTCATGTTGTTGACCTCAGATGGAAGTCTGAGTGGACCTTTGCAATTCTTACTTTTGACTGTGTGATCAAATAGAGATGCCTGAAGTTGATGCATTGATTCACTAAGCCACCAGACTGGAAAATATATTAAGGCTAGAAAGATTTGAAAGTGCTTGGCAGAACCGCATATTTGTGTGATTTGTTGGATTTTTAAAGTCATAGTCTACAGAAAGTGTATTTATTAGTCACATATTTCTGCAAATTAAATGATATAACTTGTGAATGAATTAAAACTCATCTAGGTAGTTTGCAAATTAAATGACAGAGTGAGATGTTATGTGCCGCATTTCGTGAATAGATGCATTTTCAACTATTTGTTGGATTTGAAGCAGTGTTTTCTGGGACCAATTGCTGACCATTACTCCTCTAATTGACCTTTTAAACCTGACTGAGAGGTGATAGGAGTTAGGCTTTTGCATTCAATCGATTTCAACTAACAGTGCAACCCATTTGGCCACACAATGAGGGCCAGGAATCGGTGGCCAAGTTAAAAAGGTTTATTACAAATTATTAATTAAGTGCAAATAAACAATGCATAACACCATTCTATAAAGATACAGAATATCAACTGGGATACCTAGTTGCCTGAAGAAATTGAAGTGAACCAATATTAAATAAACAAGCAATTCAGTGACCACAATACAGACTAGTAGCATCAGAATCTGGTGCTCAGAAAATAATCTAAGACTCAATTGCCTATGCATTAGTAATGTAGAATTTGTACGTCCAGGGGGTGGTTAGGGAACAAAAGACTCACAAATCAGGGACTTTCCATGAAGGAAGCCAGGACAAGACAAAAACAAAATCAAGCAGAGGAGGGCTAGCATCTCAGAAGCTCAGTCAAGATTTTTCTAGGGGTTATCCTAAGCCACACTTAGGGAAGGATCAAAAATGGAAGCACTGACATCTAAACCTTTCAAAGTCCATTCAAGTAATGGGAATCAGGGATGTGTCTGCAAGGAATCCACAAGAGAAATCTGCATAGAGTCTGCAGAAAAGGGGGTTCAGCAAGGCTGTCCGGTAAGAGTCAGGGCATGGTCTGAAGGGAATCTCTGAAAAAGTCCAGGAAGAACTGTATATTATAACGTGTAAAGTCCACTTAGGCAACACCCCCTTGATCACACTACCAGGGGTCCATTGTCCTCATCAAATCATAAGGATGCAGACTGCAACATAGCTGGATTGTCCCACACTAGACATGGAAACAACATCTCTTTCTCAGGCTCACGTAGGTTGTGACATTTGTAAAACAAGTCCATTAAGTTAGCGCTCTGTTTCTGCATGCACCTTCATCAAGGCTCTTTTCTCAGGCTCTTTTTCACCTATTTCTAGTAACAGTAATGTATCTGTTCTAAACTAACAATGCATGTGAATACCTGCAAGAAATGTTGTGTTAGCAGAAAATGCAAAACCGTATCTTATGAAATGCAGCATGGTGAAACACAGGCCTAAACTGATAAGCCAAGTTAAAGGTTAATTCATATAATACACATGTGCAAATCCAAACACAAATGAATATAAGTTCTACTGCATTGCATTAAGTTAACACTATATGTAGCATACAGTAAACTTTGATTTGATCAAGTGTAAGTATGTATGAGAACTACATTTAAATGCATAAATTTAGGCATTACTTTTTCAGGAGACGGGAGATGGGCCAATGAACAAAAAAGTGTCCTTTTTAAAATGGTTAGGAATACAAGTTGTATTTTTAGATTTGCTGCCAAATTAGGGGGTCGTAGAATTCATGAAATGTTGTCCATATTTAATGCAAGATGCATATCATCAGCCATATACGGGGCCGGAGTATGGGGGCATGATGCCCAGAGTGCTAACTTGATCCAGCGCGAGGAGAATGTGTTTTTAAAACGATTAATTTGTGCCCCGGCTACGGCTTCAACAGAGATAATACATAGTTGAACTTGACATAAATTATGTTAACGATTTAATTGTTCTACGTCCTCTGTCCCTATGGCGCTCAATTTGGGCAAAGGAGGAGACAAAGTTTACTCAGGATGTAATTACTGATTGTATTAAACTCGACCGCCGATCAAATATCCCCTGGTTAAGCCACATACAACATTGGTATAAGACACTGTATGGTCTAAACATCTTTAAAGATCTAACAACAGGGTCCACACTGTCGAAGCGGGAGCTTAAAGTCTCACTTCTCAAATATACAGCTGGGATTAGAATGGAAAGATATGTAAAACAAAGTACGTTTAATCTCTACCTGGAATATAACATTAATGAAGGCTTCCAAACTTATCTTACTGTTGTTAGTATTTACTCCCACCGTTTTGTATTGACCCGTCTCCGGTTGGGAATTGTGCATCATTTAGTGGCTTTCCCCGTGGTTAAGAAACCCGGCACCTGTCTTTGTCCCTGTGATGATAAATCCAAACAGAGCACTTGTCACTTTATGTTATCTTGTAACTTTTATACTTCTTTTAGGAAATTCTATTTGAAACCAATCTTTTTAAAATATAATACGCGTGGTATACAAACAGCGATGCAACTCATGTTTAATTTAGAGACCCCAGATGTATGTTTTCATGTGGCCACTTATATTTTAAAATGTATTTCTGTAAGAAAATCAATCATCGTATGAATTCATCCAATGATGCTTTTTTAAAACTTTTTACTATGTCGAAATTGAATACTTTTACCATTTATACTACTTACAGTTAGTAGAACGTAGTGAGTTAGACTTTTTAAGTATTCAGACTTGTGCTGCTAAATGCATATTGCACTTTGGGAAGGATGGTATTGACACTCCGCACTTTATCATGCTAATTTGCACATATACTAATGCCGGACAAATGCTGCTATTGTATATTGTACACAGAAAGAACGGTATAGTGCTTTGCACTTTATTTTGACATATTTTGCACATGTGTCAGTGGAAGTATGCTTGAATCATTTTGTCCACCATAAGCGTGGAAGGGTATACTCAGATGTGAGTCCCTTGCTCATTGCACCATCAGGATTCAAGCAAGCCGGGCCGACGACGCCTGATATGGCAGAAACCGGTCCCCGGAAGCTTGTTTCCTTCCCAGTATAAGAATTGGCTTGGTAGTTTGGTTTGCCCTGTTCCCATCATGCACTGGGACAGGAACAGACTAATTTGCATATAGCCAAGTTCTGAGCTGGGATGGTGCAGTGAGCTAAAAAACGGTGATGGATCAAGCCCTGATCTTTGGACTGGGTAAGAGTGGTCTGCTTAATTCAGGCACTCTGTTCATCACCACCCCCTTTTCTGAATCATTTTGTCCACCATAAGCGTGGAAGGGTATACTCAGATGTGAGTCCCGTGCTCATTGCACCATCAGGATTCAAGCAAGCCGGGCCAACGACGCCTGAAATGGCAGAAACCGGTCCCCGGAAGCTTGTTTCCTTCCCAGTATAAGAATTGGCTTGGTAGTTTGGTTTGCCCTGTTCCCATCATGCACTGGGACAGGAACAGACTAATTTGCATATAGCCAAGTTCTGAGCTGGGATGGTGCAGTGAGCTAAAAAACGGTGATGGATCAAGCCCTGATCTTTGGACTGGGTAAGAGTGGTCTGCTTAATTCAGGCACTCTGTTCATCACCACCCCCTTTTCTGAATCATTTTGTCCACCATAAGCGTGGAAGGGTATACTCAGATGTGAGTCCCTTGCTCATTGCACCATCAGGATTCAAGCAAGCCGGGCCGACGACGCCTGAAATGGCAGAAACTGGTCCCCGGAAGCTTGTTTCCTTCCCAGTATAAGAATTGGCTTGGTAGTTTGGTTTGCCCTGTTCCCATCATGCACTGGGACAGGAACAGACTAATTTGCATATAGCCATGTTCTGAGCTGGGATGGTGCAGTGAGCTAAAAAACGGTGATGGATCAAGCCCTGAGCTTTGGACTGGGTAAGAGTGGTCTGCTTAATTCAGGCACTCTGTTCATCACCACCCCCTTTTCTGAATCAATGGAAGCTATGCATCTGTAAGGATGACATAACCATTTTTGCACTTTAATACAGCTAAATTTGCACAGACATTAGAAGATAAGTGTACATGTATTGGTAGAAATTTGCCCCATTGTAATTTATACATCTGTGAGGATGATATAATTGATTCTGTACTTTGATATTGCTAAATTTTGTATATACATTAGTAGACAAATGCACCAAAAAGTACTTTAAAGATTGTCGGATATGTGTTATCAAATGTATAATGTATTTAAGAAACCAAGGTATTTGACAAACCAAATTGATACATATGTATGTTGTATTTTTTTTTTTATAATGTTTGTTGCTATATGGTTGTATTTCTACATACCGAATAAAGCATCTTTGAATTGAATTGAATTGCATATATGTGTAACATTAGTGGACACATTACATTAGTCTTATTGTTTCTGCTAATACCACATTCTACATATATGAGGATGATTTTAATCCCAATTACAAGTCATTAAATGTTATTCATTTGTTATACCACATGATTAGCAAAGTCGAGTTACCTCTTCATAATAAGTACATAATTTATTAAACGAGGATGGTTTTATTAAATCATCAAACTCCATTAAAACATCTAAATTAGCCTGGTTAAACACATACTTGTGAGTAAATTCTCTAATTCTACAGTAAGGGAACCCTTTATTGGTAGTTTAGAGTGAAACATTTTCATTAATCATTGACTCAAGTAAGAAACATGTGTTAAGTTCACTTTCATGTCATATATCTGTTGTCATTCTATGTCGAAATTTGTGACACAAAGAATGGGCAACTTTGCGCTGCACCAATTTGAAGGTGCACGTTTTCTTTTTTTCCTCCTCCCTGTAGTCCTGGGGCTTGAAACATTATAGCCACTAAAGGGCCAGTTCACAAAATAAGATGTGGCCTTGCAGACATGTAGCACATGTTTGTACAATTGGGAAAAGTACAACTAATTATAAGACTCACAAACCTTCAGGGTGTATGCAAGTGAAACATATCATGGCTGTATGTTGTGCACATATGGGGAGGTAATTCTCACCCATTACTGGACGATGTCATTTTTATCCAAACCCTTTTGGCCTATAATGGAATCTACATACACCTGTATGGAGAGAGGTTACCTAGCAGCAGCTCAAGCCCAGCTTTTTCATATTCCAGACCTGATGTCCAGCACCTGCTTAAAACTTAACACAAACAAAGCAGAATGTTCTCATGTGCATATACTGACTACTTTAGTATCTAGTTATAAATCTGCAAGAATGCAAACCCTAGTGTACATCCTGTGTCTAGACACATGGGGCCTAATTTACAATGAGGCAGCGCCACTGGACCTTCAGTTTTTGTGGCCCTCTGGTGGCGCAGGCTTCTGCTCCATATTTACCAGGCAGCACTAAGCCACTTTGCATGGCTTAATGCTGCCTTGTATATATTGTTCCCTTTAATGCAGTTTTCTGCCTTAAAGGGGAGTACAATGGGTGTTGCTGTGGCCTGCCCAAGATTTATGATGAATCGTAACTCTGAGGCAGCACCAAAAACATGCACCTCCCAGGAGAGTGCTAAGGGAAGCACACCGTGGAGAAATACCTTTATTTCTCCTCGTTTTTTTCCTTTTTCTATGTGTTCTGCATTCTGCAACACACATTGAAAAAGGAAAAAATGTGTGTGAGTGTTTTGGTGCAGGAAGGTTTCCTTTCCTTCCTGCACAAAAAAAATCAGCCTTGCAATGCAGGCACCCTGGCACCATGGCGCAAAGGTGCATGTGTTGGCGCATGTCACCCCTTGTGCACCAGCGCATGGGAAAAGGACAGGAATGCGCCATACGTGATAGATATGATACATTCCTGCCTTTTTCTTTTGCCACGGGGCAGCATAGCAAGAAGACCTGCGGCACTGCCTTATGCATAATCTTGTAAATAAGGCCCATTGTTTTTAACAGATGTTTGTCCGCCAAGAATTACATCAAAAGAAAACTGAGGCAGCTTTAATTTAGCATTCTCTGCTCGAGCATGTGTACCGGATTCAGCCTTTACACCTATCATCCTTGTTCCTTTCGCCAAAGTATTGTTGAGCTTGTGTTTCGTGACCACAACAAAAAGGGAAACACATGGAAGCAACCGGTCTCATTCTGAAAGCCAAGCCTTAGGAAAAACAACTAACTTCACATAAACCACTAGTCATCTCCACTGCAGTCTAGAAAGGAGCCCAAACTCATTTCGTCAAGGACCATCTCAATGATCAATCCTGGCCAGGCCCCATCCACCCAGCACCAATACTCGCTTTGAGGTATCTCCGAAACCACTGCAGATTGGTCTTGTACTTGGGGTATTGGTGGGTATTAGAGTATTGGTAACTTGTGCAGGATTGCAAGTCAGATTGTGAGGGTCTCTTTAGAAACAAGGAATCAATGGAGAATCAGTACTTCTAGCCATGATTCCCCTATTAATTCCACATTCGCAAAAATCTCCAAGCAAAGTGCTACAGATGTGTAGTTGGAGCCAGTTAATACTGTGACCAGTCCCATTGGAAATTCTGAGCAACTCATAATCGGGGCATTGGACGAAGATCCCAGAAATATCCTGGAGCCAATTTATGAGAGCTTAATCATATTCTCAACTTTCATGGAGCCAAAACAATCGCCTTCAAACATGGCAGATGTACAAAGTGTGTCAAACAATGGCAGCTGATAACAAGGGATCCATGTATATCATGAGTCAGACAATCAATGCATGTAATTAATATGCAGCATTTAAGCGAGACACCATTGGCATTCTCTGCATGCAACAGTAGGCACCTTGACCCAGATATGGAGGATTTGACCTACATAACACCACCTCCTTGTCATATTATTGAGCTTATATTTCAATATGTTCAGAATAGGTGCTTTACTGAGGGAGAGGAAGGGTGTTTCATACTTTCATGGCCACTATGGAGAAGGCCTCCTTCAGCGGGAGAGGATGTGGTCTGATGGCTAGATTGCAGACTTTGGACCTGGGAAACCAAGGTTCGAGCCTCGGGGTCACATCCACATCTTTTGATTCTGGGTAAATCACTTACAGCCAGATTCATCAAGCTAAATTGCACTCGCAAAGGGCAAGATTCTCAGAATCTTGCCTTTTGCGAGTGCAATTTTTGCATTTGGGATTCATCATCCCAAATACAAAATTCGCTATTAAAGAATTCGCACATTTGCGAAGAATTGCATTTAAGGAATCTCTATTTGAGATTCCTTAAATGCAATTCATGAATCACTTTAAAATTGCGAAATCGCAATTTTGGGCCGCTATTTACCGAGAGGTCAGACCTCGTGGTAAATAGCAAAAACTTAGAAAAATGCATTTAAATGGATTGGCTTGGCGTTGCTGTGCTTTCAGCGGCTTTGCAGGGACGAGTCTGATCTGCTCTTCTGAGCGGGGCTATGAGAGGGTGTCACAATAGATACCACGCACGCTTCGTTTGCTTCTTCGTGTAATGGATGTGATGGGCACCTGTTACATCGCCTGCCAGCATGGGCACATCAGACATCTTCCCCGCAGTGTCATTCGCGAGCCTCTCGCCAACCCTGGCACTCCGGAGAAAGCAGTGTAATTGCACGGAGGAATCTGATGGGATTTAAAAAGCAACAATTTATATGTGACATTTTCAATTTATGGAGGCTGAGAATACTTAGTGCCCACGTGGACATCTGCAGCTCAGGTGGCACTTGATGTATTGAGTTTCCGCAACCCAGGGCCCTGCTGTGGGTGCGCACGAGTTAATCTCAATGTTCTGAGTGACAAGGCAGCAATCCCAGGGGTGTTTCTGTTGGCACTGGCAGGCAGACATGACCTTGGCTTAAAGTCTTATTTGGTGAAGTTTTTTCAGCAGTGCTATACATACATATCTCTCTGGACAATCAGTGGCACAGAGGGGCAAGCACCATACACACATCTGCCAGCTTGAACACAAATCTCACCGCGTGAGGAGGGGGCTGGGCCTCGTGCCTAGAAGTACCTAAGAAACAATGGTTCCAGTGGAAAAATAGAGTAACAATTTAAGTAATACACATGCACAATGGCTATACGTTTGTAAGGGACCAAGTAATGTCTGTGGACAAAAAGAACTCTCTGCACAGTTTGTTCATCTAACTTTTTTGTATATAATATAATGAGTGCACACACAAATGGTATAAATCATTTTCATAAAAATTCAAAAAAGCGGTATACTTTGTGCGGTGTATCCCCAAGTGAAACATGGAACCATAAGTGATTTTATACAGTGAGCAATTTTTGGGAAAAAGAGGTTTCCATATGTACAAGAAGTGACCATTCAGTTATACATTGTGAACGCCTGAGTGTATGATGACACTGGCTATTTAATGGTCCTTTCTGTAAGTTTGTCGACGACGTTTCAACCCTCCGCTGGAGGGGACTGTGCAGAGAGGTCTTTTTATCCACAGACATTACTTGGTCCCTTACAAACATATAGCCATTGTGCATGTGTATTACTTAAATTGTTGCTCTATTTTTCCACTGGAACCATTGTTTACCTGTATAAAACTATTACCCTGGTTCTTTGTGAGTAGGGTTCTCCTGTTTTCGGCAGTGACTAGAAGTACCTAAGAGGCACTTTTGAACCCCACTCTGACCCCCAAACCCCCTCCTCCCCTGCCCCAAAATAAAAATTGCGGTGTCTGGTGCTGATGTCCTGGAGCGTTTCCACGCCCCTTAAGAAAAACGAGCTGGAAAACCACAATTTACAGTGGTTTTCAGCTCGTCTTCTCTGCCACCGTGTGATATAGGCTCGTCACTGGGTGACCGTGTGATGGGAGCCGTTATCGTGTCGATATCGTGTGCCACACGGTGGCACAGTGTAAGTTGGCAGGTATGCATGCACCAAATAGCTGACACGGATTACAGTGCTTCTAACATATTGCTGAGGGCGTTGACAATGCACAGAACTTTCTGGAAAGGTATCGCTGATCACTCAAATCACAACTTTACCTAAAGCAATCAAAAAGATATCCACATTTTCAGCACATTATAACCACTGGATAAGATGAAAAGAGGTTTTTCATCATATAGCCAAGTCAGGGCATCATGTAGGGGGTCTTAGGGTTTGCAAGGCTGTACTCTGTTCAGCTGGGCCAGCAGAGACATGTACCCTGCTGCCCTGGCAACCACAGCCTGCCATATTAGGCTGCTGTTATCTCGTCTCACCACGCATCACCTGGCACACGCTGGGCTTCCTTCGCTCATGGAAGCCCCACACTTGCATCGGCGGCCTCAGCAGCCACTTCTGCTCCTGCGCGGGGCTTGTGCTTCCGCTGCTGGCCGGCGGTGCCACACCTCGGGATTCCGCCCAACAAGGCAGCAGTCGGAGCTGCAGATGGTGCTTCCACGGGGCTCGGTCACCCCTGTGATCACGGCCTGCAGCTAGGGCGGTCTTATTTATTTATTTATTTATTTATTTTAGTCCACAGACACTGGGTTGCAGAAAAAGTCCAGGCAGATGCAGCAAGTGACCTCGGCCTTCAGGTCTGTGAAGCCGTTGGACGCCATTGTGGAAGGCCCAGGACACAGGTGTGCCCCGGGAGCCCTGGGCAGGGAGCGGAGAACTCTCCCGTTCATACCGTGCAGGTCCTCAAGCAGGAGTCTGGCGGGCTGGGCATCAGCATCAAGGGCGGGCGTGAGAACCGCCGCACCAGGAACAAGGGATGCCGCCACCGCCCCCCTGGAGCCGAGCACTCCGGACAGAGCCGCAACCTCCAGGGAAGCTTGTTCCATGAGCCGCTAGCGCGGGGCAGCCGCATGGATCGGCGGCAAATGGCATGCCGAGAGGGGCATGTGGGGAGCGGGAAGGCCATCAGCCTAGCGTCCAACCCGCCACCCAACAACAGCGACTCCCCCGGCCCGCTCTGAAGCGGAGCCTGGGCTCCCCGCGCTCCCGGGGGCCAGAGCAGCGCCGGAGGCTCCTCTCCACACCAGTGACTTTACTATTTGTACATTTGCAATTTTTCTTTGTGTTTGTATCTCTTCCTTGTGTGACTTTACATCTTGTACATTTGCAATTATTTCTGTTTGTATCTTTTATGTAACTCATGTAATCCTTAGTCCTTATGTTTTGCAACTGGTTCTTATGAACAGCGCTCTAACACCTTCGGGTAAAGTTTGCGCTATATAAAATCGCATTAAATAAATAAATATTTAGAGATCTATGCCTACCTGGTGGAGCTCACTGTGCCTTTCAAGGAGCTGCAGGTGTGCCATTTTCTCTGAGGGCACTGAGAGTTTGCTGAGTGGCTACCATGTTGTATGTGGCCACTCAGCAAACATTCAAAAGTGGGAGTTTGTATTTGGAAAAAGAACACTATTGGCACTGATACCCCTAAAGTTTTCTCCCAGGTTGTGGGATAATTTTTATTTTTTTGTGTTTGGGACCATGAGACTTTTCTTCCTCAATCAAAAAAAAAGTATATCAGAATCCCTGCCTTAAATATGTTGGAGGGTCTAAGGTACTTAGGCTGAGGGCCCAATGTCCATGGGGTTGTCAATCTAAAGTGTCTGATGACAGAGCCAGTCTGGGCTTCGCCGGTGGAAACATGATGGTTCCTTAAACTCAAAATAGAATGAGAAGACCATCGGTTTGGGGAGATGGCACTCCACATACTGAATAACACCCTACGGCTCTCCACTCAGGCTACCTACTTGTGATGCACCTTATCTCGTGTATGAGAAGCATGGTTTTGAAATTACTTCTGTTTGTGGACTCAAGACAGAGGCAAATGGCAGAACTGTAACAAAAGGGGAACACCCACTCAAGGCCTACAGGAAGCACCCTGAGAGAGGGAACATCCACTGGCATGCATTTCCGTTCTCCATTAGGACATTTTGTCCAGGTGAATGGATCATTGGAATGCAGTTCTTTGTATGTGAGGGCCTCAATCGGAGTGGGACACAGACCCTCAATCAGTTCTCATGTTCACTACAGCTATCATGGGCCTTACCCAGGGGCGGCTCCTCCACTAGGGCAGAGGAGTGTCGCCCCACTGCTTCTCGCAGAAGCAGAAACATAAAATGGCAATAACTTTCCGTTATTAAGATTTTATGTTTGATTACAGGCTGGCGGGTGGGCAGGGGCTGCTCTGAGAGCAGCGGAGGGGAGGAATGGTGTGCCTGCCCACTCCTGAGTGCGCAAAGACTGTTTGGTCGGCCCCCTGGGGCCGCTCAAACCAGTCATGTGCACTCTGCCTTTTCTCCATGTAGTCTGCATGCATCCTACATGGAGAAAATGGCCTCCCCATTAGCCCCTGACTGGTCGGCGTCCCGACCAGTCACAACGCTGCTTGAGCAGGAACCAAGACCCAGCCAGGTTAGTTTAATTATCTTTATTTTAAAAAAAATGTAATTAAACCCCCCCCCCGCGTGACCCCCCCGTCCACACGCTACCTGGCGCCCCACCCGCGAGTCGTGCCCACCGCGCCTGGCCTTATCAGGCCTTTGACGTTTGACTGGGAGGATGGGAGCAGGCAGTTGCCTACTGTTTTAAAGGTCTAAAGGACTCAGTGGTGCACACCAACAGAGATAGAAGCTAACTTCACATGTCTGCTCTGTCATCAGCGTTTGTGTTTCTCAAAGGAGAATGAGACCCAGTAACATGTGGCAGTAAAAAAACTGAAAATCACAATTATATCAATGCATGAACATCAATGCCAAGGTGAACTTCAATGAGCAAGTTGGAGGTAAGCTAAAAGTTATTGTCACCTTACATGGACACATGCTCAATTCAGCCTGTATTAAAACGTACCAATGCACGAAACTGCAAGCATTTTCCATCACTTTTAGTATAGGTGCTTCAAGAAACATGAATTACGTTTTTTAAAGGTCTTACCGCCTTCACAAAAGTGGCATATGCAAAAAACATGATAAACAAATCCCACGAAAAAAAGCTTTTTGCTATATTTTTCATGCAAATGAAGTTTTATGAACCTGACATGCTTTACAATAGTGGTGAAGTGCTAAGTTTGGCACCTTCACAAAACGAAATTGACATTTCTCACACCCCAGCTATAAAGTGGGAAATCACATCGCTGACACAAGGAAACAGTTACATTCAAACCTAACTTTGCAAATATTACCTTATTGACTCTTAACAAATGGAGGCATTTTAGAAAAAAAATCAAAGGTTCAAAACTTTCTCATTTAAATGCCATCAACTAACTGTCCTTCCCTCATCGTACCTCCGCTAGAAAATAGACATAACAGTGACGGGTCTGCTATATTGCACTACTGATTCCGAGGGTTAGGTGGAACACTTTGAAGAAGATGTCTCCATGCGGGAGATTTTAAGGATTCCAGAGAATCAGAGATGTAACTGCAGGAGATAGTAAGGATTCTGGAGAATCAGAGCTATAACTGGTATACACCAGGCAGTAAAATATACACAGTCAATTCATTTGCAAGCAGCACATAAAAGAGAAAGGTGCAAGAAAGACACCCAAAGAATGTTGAAGAGATGTTCATCAAACTAAAACGACCACAAGCACAACGCAGGTGAAAATGAACCCGTCTACAAGCTCATCTGGAAATTTGAGAAACCAATTGCATATCATAAAAAGTCCTCTCTAGATAAGAAGGATACAGCAAATAAATGGGGTACCTTCTTTCAGAGAACAATCAACACCCACAAACACACCACTATATATACAGCACAGGAAGGGCAACACAAAACTTCCCAGTCATTCTCTAACATTTGTGTTTGGTGCAGACTAAGAGGCCAACTACCGCCTTCGCTGAACCAAATACAAACCACAGTTCAAGTAAATTTCCAAAACTCCTAAGTCAAATGCTCATAATAAGTGTCTTGGCATGCTCGGAACATGTGAATGGCCAGCCTTACAGGGAACCTCATGCTTCACAAAGGACTGGGGATGGATCAACACTCCGGAACATTTTGCAGAACTCGAAATAGAGCTGATCATGTAGAAACAACATACTCCCAGATAGCAGGGCAGAGTATCACCTGCAGGGTTAGTGGTACCCTCTTACACAAGTAATACTCAAGGGGATAATATCAAACATCCCAGTTACACAAACTGATTAAAGGTACTCCAAGGAGCTAGGCTCCAAAGCTCCAAAGATACTTTCGGCCCACTCAGGGAAGAAACACACTGCACAACTAATAGCAGCTTGTCTGGCTGATGGAGTCCCATGCCCAATGAATCACTCTCAGGTACCAAGGAAGATCATACGCTAGGATAATGTACCTGGAGGCACGCTGAAATATAATCAATCCTCAAAACGGCATCCTTGCACTCAACAAACACTTCCTCAGCAACTATGAGAATGGTTGCGACCAAGTGCTTACAACTGGGAGTGGCAGAACCCTGGATCAGAAACAAATTCTTCTCGGCATTTGGTGAGATAATTCCCTTTAATACAAAATGACCTTCAAAAGCTGGGAAGCAGGTGGGAGGGGGTGGAATTGCTTTCATTTCCACAAATTGTCATGCGCTGGAATCCCACCTACTCCAACCTCAAAGATAAGCTCATGCATTGCTTGATTTTGTAATTCTAGATGCAGGTTCAATGCTAATTTTTCCTTCTTGAAAGCAGAGGTCTACCACAGACCACAGACCAGGCTGTTGTTTGCAGGTGGCTATGCACCTGAAAGCAATAGCCCTAACATAGTAGTTCATGAAAATTCCAATCTTTTGTTGCCAGAAGGCTTCCAGACGTATAGAGACTGCTTCTGTGATGCTGGCATAGGGGGTAATACAGACCAATCATAGCGGTTGGGACAATGTTCCATCTTTTTGGAGTATATTTTCCTTTAATGAATTGTTTTGATTCTGCTCTAGTTGTTCTGTTACATGTTTCAGTGCAGTAGGTTTTTTATGCTTCTTATCTTTTTCTGCTCTATTTTGTGAATTTGTGGAAGCACCAGTCAGTTTACATCTCATAACAAGGCACTCACACATTCTTAACGAACACATAACGCTGAAGTATTAGTTCTTAGTTATTGTTTGGCCATTTGCTGCTAGCATTTCAGCTCTGAAAAAGAGTATGTATGATCTAGCCCTGGATCATCACACCAGAGGCAGCTGTAGTAGTAACATAGACAAAAACCTCTTTTATAACACATTCATCTGAGTCCCACAAACCACAGAAATCACACAGAATAGCACAGAAAATATTCAGTGGGAGTCTGACAATGATACTAGATATTTCCACCGTTAAATTGAATATGTTCAAAATATGGAGCAACTCTTCTAACAAGAGCTACCATGCGGATACAGTTACTTTGAAAAGTGCAGGAAAGAACTTGGAAAGTCACTGGAAGTGCTGCAATCTCGAAGCAGATATTACATATTGGGACTGCATGAATAGGGGCTACCAAAAATCACCTAAATTGCTATGATAAAATCTCACAAACAAGATCTTTTTGACAGAGGATCTTGCAAGCAATGAATTAGAGGGTACTGGACAGAGTATTCCTGAGGTCATTGCTATTCCTACCACTATTTAAAACTTCCAAGTTCTCATTGGCTCAACTTACCAGCCTGTAGTATCAGTACCCACAAAGAATGTCTAAAACTATGGCTTTCTTTTTCCCTCCCAACAACTCACAACAATGGTCAAAGGAGACCATTTTCATCAGACTTGATTGGATCAGTATAACCTGTTACACACAGGAGATAAAAGTAAAGTGTAAAACCAGGTAGCTAAAAAAAAAACCACCTCAATGCATAGGACTATGCTAAGCATGCATTACACTCTGCCCCTTGGCCCCATGTAGCATTCACTATTATGTTCAAGGGCCTGTGAACCAGACACAGCTGTGCCATTCATGCCAAGAGGTAACTAGAGATAGACAATGTGCTTAAAAAGCAGTCTGATGGCAAAAGTCTGGATGCCATGCTAATTGTCTCATTGAATGTCCGCGTGGCCTGGAGTGCAGCTATGCTTCCACAGATGAGATCAACCAGAGTGGTGCACCACAACTGAGAGGGAGATTAGAATAGAAGGACAGCGGCTTGCACATCACAGTTTTGCATTTGGCAAATGTTGTCAAACGTGGGCTTCTTTGCATGTAATGCAGCCGTAAGGAATTAGTGGAAAGGGCATGTTCAAGCCTTATGAATCGCCATTTCCAATATGGTGGTCTGATCAGAGGATGTGTGTTCTGCAGTTCTCAATGCAATCCAAGATGAAGTTGAGTATTTTTCAGTGATGAAATGTAGGACCTGTTTGCAACTGGTTCTTATGTAAAGCGCTCTGACACCTTCGGGTAAAGTTCGCGCTATAGAAAATCGCATTAAATAAAAATAAATAAATCTTCAATCGAGAAATATAAGATTGCTAAGGAAGTTCTTTTCTCCTAAGAAGGATTCTCATAAGGAAACACTTGACACCTTTCATGTGTATGTCTAAGTGCACAGTGGCACCGTGACTGATAGGAGGAGTTGCCCTTTTCTCAGGCAATCAAGAAAGAAGCTTTGCAGACCATAGAATCCAGTACTTGACACCAAGACCTTCTAACTAAAGCCTACAATACCTTCAGAAGTTGGCCTTCCATCAGACCAACTGCTCATCCACATTCTGGGCCAATCAGCAACCTAATTTTAGCCAACTAAAACACAGAAACCGAGACCTCAATTATGAAACACCCTCAATCTGCAACTGAGGACTCACTAATCCTCGTCACATTTAGACATTTACATAAAACTAAACTCTTCAAAGAGATTTTTTCGTGAACATTTTTTTTTGGGGGAGGGGGGGTGGCAGTTTTATATTGCACCGACTCGATCCGAAGGTATCAGAGAGCTTAACATGAGCACCAGTCGCGTTACATTAACTAATTAATGTTAAAATTAATTATTTGATAATTGTTAGTGTGTAAAGTTGGTGAGTTTTGACTTAGGGGCTGCCTTATTTCAGGGCTGATGGAGTAATTAATGTTGCCATGGTGGAATAATTTACTCCGCCATGGCAAGTGAACTCCGCTCACCGTATTTAGAGATGTCCGCTGGCTCCGGTGGTATTTCTTTCATTTCCAGGAACTGCCATTGTGGCGCTTCCTGGAAATGGATTGTAAGTTTGACAGAACTCTCTGTCAAAATGACAGAGTCATACGTCAAAGTTGCATTTCTTTTTTCTCAGAAATAAAATCTGAAAGCAGGATTTTCTTTTTGAAAATAAAAATAACAATTCTCCCATCACCATGGGAGCATTCTCTCATGGTGTGGGGGGTCATATAAAAGTTATTACTGCCCCTTACCACCATATTAGTCATGACGGTGATGGGCAGTAAAAACTGGACATGTGTGTGCCCACTGTAAATAGGTTGGGTGGAGACATGGCCAAATTTACAATGCCACTTACTCCATCAGGCTATCGAAGGTGTGTGTAGGCATCTGAGACTGAGTAGTCTCCAGTGTCTGCACAATAAAGGTCCGCTTGACTCTAATTAGGCGGTCAGACCTTCAGGTTAGCGGAAAGCGTACTCCAAAAACGTTGTGACGGAGTAATCTTTCAATGACCAAAAAAATTAGACCCTGAAACAAACAGATTACAGTTGACCTGTTGCTCGACCACTCTCCTCATCTGCTATTTCCTTCTGTACTTACCTGTCTATCTCCTACAACGAGGATTCGAAAACATGGCTTCTTAATGTCACATTTTCTTGAATATCTTCCCACATAACACCTCTCACCCACTAGTTCCCAATCCTCATATATATCTAAACATTTTAGAGTAGCTGAATAGCAGAATTAATGATGCTATGGAAAACTCTAAAACTAAATAAATAGAATGACAAAAATTCAAGTACTGGAATAGAATACGAATAAGGCACATTTCTAGTTACTAAGGCCCTCATTACGATGAGAGTTGGAAAGCCTCTCACCATAGGTGGAAGGCTTTCCGAGCCTCATTATGGTTTCAGTTTCGACTGCTGCACTACGATGCAGGCGGTCAAAAGTGAAACCAGTTGGTCATTGCGGCTGCATTCAGACGGGCTCTAGGAGCCCGTCTGCAGTCGGAGACCGGTAGGTAATCCCTGTGGACGTAATTTCTGAAGTAGGGATTACGATGTTGGTTTCCAACAGGCTTGCAATGTCGGGATTTCCAACATGGAAAGCCTGTGGGAAAGCAACATTGGGGGCGCGATCAGGACCCCCTTCACCCTGCGGCCTCCGGTTTGGGGCCGATGGGGCGCCTATGGTGCCCACCTATTGCACAGCACAGTAGAGCAAGTTCAAATGTCGCAGTCAGTCTTGGCATCACAGCAATCAGTAGACAGCATGCCAACACAGCAAAGCAGTTATCAAAGTGGCAGTCCCTCCTGAAGTGCAGCTCCTTTTCTTGGCTTAGTCTCATTAGGACCCAAAAGTGAACTGGGTACATGGGTTCAGAGGCCCAGTACTTATACTCATTTTAGTCTGTGAAGTAGACAAACTTCAAAGAGACCTTTGTACCTCACAGGGCCCTGCCTTTCCTTCCCTGGCTGCAGACGTACTACAGGGGAATATGCAGCTCTTTGTGTGGGGACAGGCCCTGCGTAGTCAAGTGCAAGAGTCAGCTCCTCCTCCCTCTCACTCTAGCTTGGGGAGAGCCTTCAGTCTGGTGATGGCCATCAGGATATGTTTGGCACACCTCAGCTCCCTTTATCTGTGACTGTCTAGAGGGAATGCACAAAGCCCAGCTTGACTTTCTAACAGTGGCATTTCCAGACATGCAATTTAAAATCTGACTTCACCATAAGTTGTTATTTTAAATTGCGAGTCCAGACACCAAATTCCAAGTTTCTATCTGCACCCAATTGGAAATTACCTGAAAGGATGTTTAAGAACATCCCAATGTTAACCTTTGGGAGTGACTTACATGAAATAAAAAGGATATTTAGGGCCTGGCAAGTAGGTTAGCTTGCCTATGGTTGAAATGAAGGGTAAAAACTGCACATACAGGATCTACAATGGCATGCCAAAAGCCATGTTTGAAGGGCTACTTAGTGAGTGGCACAATCAGTGATACAGGCCCACTAATAGAAGTTAATTTACAGTCCCTGGGCACATATAGTGCACACTCCTAGGGACTTATAAGTAAATGACATATGTCAATTGAGGATAAGTTAACGTTACCATGTTTAGAGTAAAGAGCATATGCACTTTAGCACTGGTAAGCATTGGTAAAGTGCCTGGAATCCTAAAGCCAACAAAAACAAGGTCAGAAAAAGAGGAGGAAGGCAAAATGCTTGGGTTATCCCTAAAAAAAGGGCCATTTCCAACAGAAACATATCCAACTGATACTGGAGAGTGCTCGTGGCTGCAACAGAAAACAAAAACATGGTACACTTAGGTGGGATTCAAAATGGGTAGTACGAATGTTTTCTTCCTATTCATAACAAAAAAATGTTGTGCCAATGTTAATGCAAAGCCATGTTTATATCAGTGTTCCTAAAATCTAAAATATTTTAGGTCTCATGTCTTGAATCTTACTTCAATGGAGTGAGATTCTAGACTTTAGAGTTAACACAAAATTATATATGCCCAATTTAAAACATAGGGGACATTTACAAAAATGTATTGCAATGAACCACAGCAACCAAAATTGCTGTTTTGCGTTGCATCAAAGGAAGAGTGAAAAACAACACGATTTATACTAAGGCATTGTTGGCACCTGGACACATAGCTTACCACTTGCCTGTGGCTTCCAGTTCCTGCTTGTTCCAGACTTATCCAGTGACATCACAGCTGCCCGGGTTTTCCCACGGGGGTTTTGCGTACTGGGTTTTTCCACTCACCGTTCTCACCGGCAATAGAAATCCTGTCCACCCCAGGACCAACTAAATGTAGGCTGCAGCACGACCACATCAGTAGGCACCCAGAGACCTAGCTTGCAAGTTGCCAGTGGCCTTCAGTTCCTGCTTGTTCCAGTGACACTGCAGCTTCCCGGGTTTTTCTGCTGTACTCTTCCCTACTGGGTTTTCCACTCACCGTTCTTCCCCCCAAAAGAAGCCCTGTCCACCCCAGGACCTACTTAAAGCAGGCCACAGTATGACAGCGCAGCAGGCGAATGCAGCAGGTGCACCACTGGCACACCAAAAGTGTGCCAAAGACAAGCCCATCTGGGTCTGGACCATGCCCAACAACGCAACCCCGGCTCTCTTGCCCCCGTAGATACACCATCACCAAACTCTACACAATTCACCGCGGACATCACAACAAGTACCTACACTGTGCTGGCCCACGCTCCACAATGGCACCTTTCACCTGCATTCACTGCCACTTCACCTGCCACTGCCACATAACAGCCTACCAACCAGCCCCACCCGGCACACACCACAGACACCACCTGAACAAAAACACCAACTTGCGAGCACCCTTCTCCACACATGCTCCCTATGCAAGCATTCCATTGAATTATGGGACTTCATAGTCACCCTCACACCCGGTATAGTCTTCCTCACTGAGACCGGACTCAACCCCACATCTGCCTCAGAAATTGCCACAGCGATCCTCAATGGATATAGAATCACTCACCAGGACGGCACCAACAAGCTTGGAGGAGGAACAGCCATCATCCACCAAGAGACAATACAGTGTACCACCATCACTGACAACACCACCACCCCCATGGAACATCTCAACTTCAAGCTCCATACGGACAACAAGTCAACCATCAGAGGCACCCTCTCATTCCAACTTCCAGGCCCGCGAACCAGCTTTTGCTACACCATCATAGACTTGATTGCATCCCACGCCTTAGACTCCAAGGACTACATCTTCCGCTGCGACCTAAATTTCAACATTGACGACCCCAATGACAAAAACACCGCACACCTCCTCGACAGTATGAGCAGCCTCTGATTCACGCAGATCACAGGACACATGCTTGACCAAATGTTCACCTCCAACAACTCCGTCAAATACAGCTATGTCACAGAACTCACATGGACCGATCACTCCATCGTCCACTTCAGTATCTCCAGCCCCTGCACCCCCACCCCAAGATGACCAATGCCCCCCACTGAAGGTGAAACAAAATCTATGAGACCATCTGGGCAAACACCCTCAACACCTCTAACCCTGCTATCACCACCACTTCGAACCGGGAGTGTTAAACCTCAATGCCTGGATCACCAATTGCGCAGACAGCATCTTCCCCATCAAGAGCAATATCCAGAGAAAATGCTGTAAAAAGACCAGTAGGTACACCCAAGAACTCAGAACAGTTAAATGAGACAGCAAAGAGCTGGAGAGGAAATGGCGCACCAGCAAAGACTCCTCCGATATGGCAGCCTTCAAGACCTTCAAAATATCAAAAAGAGGGGAGGGACGGGGAGCAGTATATAGAAAAAATATAAGTCCAGTACCAATGCTCCCAGGGTTAAGTATCAACATATTAAATGGTAACTGTTCCTAAGGAAAGACCTCCCTCAACCTCTACCACTTCCTGCTGAGGGCTGCAAAGAAGACAGCCATTATGCCACACATTAAAACCAACGCCAACAGCACCAAGGAGATTTTCAACATCGTTAAGCAATTCTCCAACCAAGCTGCCGGCGGAAACAACGTCACACCCTCACAGGAGCTGTTCTACAACCTTGCCCACTTTTTCCACGAAAATATCGCAACCGCATACAGAAACTTTGAACCCCAACCCAGACCTATGGATTTCCTTGACATTGGGCACAGTTTCTCCTCTTCTGCCTGCTAATGACTCCTTCCTTCCCTTCCTCCTTCAAATTCTTGCAACATTATTTTTGTGTACTGTACCTTTATATGCTCTTGTAACTGATGTAACTTTTATTGTAACAATCCTAAATGTAAAGCGCTCTGATACCCTCTTGGGTCAAGTTTGCGATATATAAAACTTTATAAATAAATAAATATGCCACTCCTGTAACTGACACGAACCACACGTTGACCACCTGGAACACCCTCTTCATCCAGGACACCACCTCCACCATGAAATTCATCTACTGGGAAGCTCCCACAGACCCATGACCCCACCACATCTTAAACCTCAGAACCCAAAGGATCAGACAGGAACTCACCACCCTACTCAACCCCTCTATAAACACTGCAACATTAATTTCCAGATGACTAGAAACACGCCGAAGTCATACCACTAACCACTACTCAAACAAGCATTGGCATAGCCAATAGGTCTCGCTTTTGGGACCTTATAAGTATTTAGTTATGCAGCACAATATCCTTTGTGCAACAACATCAACCATTGCATGGCTAAACACTTATAAGGTCCCAAAGGCTAGAACTATTGGCTGTGCCAATGCTTGTTGCTGTAGCAGGGGACATCGCAAACAGGGGGCGGAAACAACATATGTCTGCCGGTGTGTATGGAGCCAGATAAGAGGATGACTGAAATCAGGGTGTGAAGGACGGGGCATGTAACTCGGACGGAATACAGTCTAGTAGTCCTATACAAATTGACATTACACACATTTGCAAATAAATGCTTTTCACAATGCACACATTTTAGGACCAGAGACCTACAGTGAGGTGCCTAGAATCACACCATTTGTTGATGGAATCGTGGTTTTGTGATTCTCAGGCCAAGAACACAATCACTAGAACAGATCTCCTCACTGACTGTCAGAGCATGCATTCTCCAGGGTGGTTTGTTTCGCCAACTGTGTCTAAAATATAACTTGAGAGGTCAAAGGTTAAACAAGACTCCACAGCACATGCTCCTCCGGTCTTCTGGCGCAGGGGTGATGGGCAGTGTGGGGGAAGCTTTCACTTCTGAAGAACCTCGCTCTTCAGTGCTCCGAGCCCCCAGGAACTAAGGAATGTGCCCCACTGAGCCATCTTCTAAATTTAACAAGTACGTGGTTAAGTAAACATGTATGCAAAATGAGAGACGTTAATAATATATCCTGTATACTTTACATAGACACAGGGAAAACCTCTTTTGTGGTTAACCCGTGTCTGTAGTTTGTGGCGGCCCCAGTCAGACCGGACAGAGGGAGCACTGCACGGCGTGTTGTCGCTGCGCGTTGATGCTCGGAAATGGCTATCAACCTGCTGGTGCCAGAGTGACATTATTATACTTGTACTTCACACAAAAAGATGTTTTTGAATTGCTGTACATCAATTCAGAGGCAAAATCAGGAGCTTAGCAAGAACACAATCTAGTCTCCCACTCATTCCCTTGGCATGGGCAGTCACACAGCAACTTCAGACTACAAGAGACTTAAATAAATGACCTCCTAGATGGATGCCTGCACTGCTCCGTGTTTACCACTAGTGCCATGTACGAGTCGGTGACACATATTCCAAGGTCAACCTTGCTGTACACAGCTTTATTGACATTTTCTTCTGTCTCGTTTGGAGTAACCGGACAGCTACACTTGTAAATAACTCCTTCTTCCATTGCTTCTTTGTATACATCGGTTTAACAGAATTCGTGTTCAATGAAACTTTAGGCATCTAATTCTCGATAAGGTGCTGGTAGATATATGAGCTGCCAATATCTGTACAGTCCTAAACAAGAGGATAGGATCAGCTTATGCAAGACCTTGAAATTAGGGTATTAAATGTGGTTATTTGACGGCAGTCCAAATTTCTCTAGGGTTTAATGTTTATTGACCAACTCTGAGCCAGCTCGTTTTGTGGAATGTCTGGCCTTTGATTTACAGATTATGTTGAGAAGCCAGGCACACCGAAGCAGTAAACATCTGTAAGGGGGCCTCGGAATTGAGAGCTTGTTGAAATGCAGCGCCCTTGTCCCCCAGTTCTCTTTATAATGAGAGCTAGAAGCACAGACCAGATTCTCTCACACTTTTGAAAACTACTAGAAAATTAAAGGCGCAAGGAATTGTGTGTCAGGGTAATCGTCCATAAAATAAATAATACATAACAGGTAGCAGGCCATTACGACCCCATAATGCCCTCGAGTGGATTAGAAGTCATTTAGTAAGACAAAAGTGCTCATCGTATTAAAGTACCTTTATATAGCTCTTACGTTCCCCGACAAGGTGCTTTAACAAATCTTATTGAGTTTTCAAATGGAAACGAGAAAAGTGTTTCTTGCGCCGCTTCCTTTACTGTGGCACACAAACTTGACTGGTCATGCACAAGGACATTTTGAATTGTTTGTTGTCCTCAAAATGTTGTTTTGGTTTTGCCTCAACTTTGCTGTGACACACGTCGTGAGGTGATTTTATCACATGCTTGCAAACAGAGAATTTAATATGCACGCAAACTTAAGAAATAAAGTTATGAGGCGCGTGTAAAAGAAACCTGGTGTGTGAGGTGCAAAGCGAGACGTGCGGTGGGCGTGGAAGAACTTTACAAATGCGAAAAGCTTGCAGCGTGAAGTTTGCTAAGATCCGCGTGCGTGATACAGGTACACGCGCGAGAAGCCCAATGTGGAGCGAGAAATGCATACGGATGATGAGCGGTTAGATGTACAGTACAAGATGGATGTGTGTGGGTGGTACTCAGAAGTGTGGTGTTTGTGATAAACACAACACGAGAGACTGAGGGAGATATTTGCAAACTGAGTGAGAAAATCTTGTAAATGAGTACACTGCACGCGGTCACAAAAGAGCAGTGTATGAGATTCTTGCAAGCACAACAAAGTATGTGTGAGACTTATAAACACATGTACCAATTTGTATGTAATGGTTGGTTCGGTGTGTGCTGCTCACAAACACGGGAAGCCTCATATGGAGAAGAAATAGAAACACAAACAGGGTGGGGGAGAAGACTGTTTAACATGGGAAATTAGTATGAGGTGCTAACAAACAAGCCATGTGTGAGGTACTGTGTGTGTTTTATGTCACAGGGGAACCCTGGTGTGAGAATACAAACGTGTACCAGAGGCTCATAAACACAAGCAAAAGTGACGCGGCCGCGCAGCTACCCGTGAAAGTGAAACTGATCGAGATCAAAGAGCAAGGGGGCGGAGGTGAATGAAAAGGAAAATGAAGCTGACGAGGAGGGAGTGGGAGAAGGGAGGGGGTAGGGGAGGGGATTCATGTGCTGTAAGGCTGTAAGGCTTAATGAGCCATTTCAGAAAGCCATATGGCAGCTGTGCACGTCCATGCGCTCGTAACTGCACGCTGGAGGCTGGCAAAAGACTTTGGGTAGCACTTTGAAAACCCAGTTACTAAATTTCTCACCAGAGCAGCGCATGCGCTGGCTCAGGCGAGACTTAGAAAAACCCATTGCTGACCCCAGCAAACTCGAAAACTAACAGTCAATCTCTCTGCTCCCATTCCCAGCAAAGGTACTAGAGAAGATCATCAACAATCAACTCATGAAACACCTGGAGCAGAACCAGCTACTCAACACCTCCCAATCTGGCTACCGCTGCAATCACAGCACTAAACCTGCCCTGATTGCAGCCACTAACAACATCCAAACCCTCCTCGACTGAGGAAAAACAGCAGGTTTGATCCTCCTTTACCTCTTGGCAGCCTTCAATACCATATCTCCCCACACGCTGAACGAAAGATTCCACCACATGGGCATCCAAGTGGAGGCACTCAGATGGATCATCTCCTTCCTCACCAGAAGAACCCAGAGGACCAACCTCCCACCTTTCAACTCTGAATCCAAGGAGATCACATGCAGTGTTCCCCAGGGATCATCCCTTCACCCCACGCTGTTCAACGCATATATTTCCCCACTGGACAAAATTGTCAGACCCAACTGTCTCAACATAATTTCCTATGCAAACGACACCAAACTCATCCTCTCACTCGCCGACTGCCCCACCACTATCAGAACCAACTTTCACAGATGCATGACAAACGTCGCTGATTTGATGAAGAATGACTGCCTGCAGCTGAACACAGACAAGATGGAAGTACTGATCTTTGGCAACAGCAGCAGCACATGGAACGACTCCCAGTGGTCATCAGACCAAGGACATGCACCCACTCTCTCCAACCATGCCAGAATACTCAGATTCTTCATCAACAACAAGCTCACCTTGTAATCACAGATCAACACTGTCTCCTTCGGAGGAGGAGCTTTGCGCGCGTCCAAGATGGCCGCGTGAGCACAGGGCTCCCGAGACCCTCGTAGCCCCTCGAATATATCCTGTCATCGATCCTGATTTCGGTTGAGTGCTTCATGTAGATGAACTGCTGGTGAATCAAACGCTGTTAGCAGTGTCCCGATCGGACCCCGGATGCCGGATTTGTGAGGTTTGAGAGTTTGCGGCCTCTTTCTCACGGATGCCCGGCGCTTGGATTGGCAGGATGCCCGAGGTGTAATTCAACAACGGCATTGTCTCCCGGAAGTGGCGGTCCTGCTTTACTTTCGTTTTCACTTTCGGCTGAGTGCGCCGTTCTCAGACTCCGGTGCCATGGTGCAGAACTTCCATCGCGGTCTGTGAGCTGGCTGCTCTGCACGGCCCTCGACGTGATGACCCCTTGCCTTGGGTGCCCAGGGACGGATCGTCCATCATCGGTGACCTGATCGCGACACTATCTTGTACTTTGTCCCAGAACGGTGTGGTACACCCTCATATCGCTACTGGGGCATCCCATGGGACCTGGGTCCTGGAAGATCGACCTTGGCGACCGTTGGTGTGAACCCCCCCCTGCCTTGAACGATGATTTGAAGTTGTTCTGTAATGGCGACTAAGCCGGAGGGTGAGAAACAGAAATTGAAGACCACTAGACGGGGGGGGTATACCCAGTCAAATGTTATGGACCGTTACGCCGAGGTTAAGGGATCACCTGGTGGGCCGAGTAAGTCGTACGATGAGGTGAGAGATCCCCTGGTCTCAACGGCTGAGCCGACATTGCAGGACGGGATGGCCGCCATCGATGGGATTAAGTCCGCGCTCGGACAACAAATGGAGACTCTGGCCCATAAACTGGATACGGTATCCATTGAGGTGAATCTGATTCGGACAGACCTCACGAAAACGAGTGAGAAGGTCAAATCATTGGATATTAAAATGTCGAGCCTCACCGACGACGTTACAAAATTACAGACTGAGGTCTTCAACTTGAGGGCCTCAAATGACCTGGTGGTCCGTCGCCTGGGGGACTTTGAAGGAAGGGCCCGGAGGAACAATGTACGCATTATTGGAGTGCCGGAAAAAGCAGAAGATCAAGCTCCTGATCTCTTTGTCGAGGACTTGGTTGTCAATCACCTCAAACCCAAAGGACTGATTAAATTTTTCACTGTTGAGAGGGCGCATAGAATCCCTGGTGGAAAGCCGCGTGTGGGCGCCCCGCCTAGACCCATAATAGCCCGAATATTTAATTTCAGGGATAGAGACGCCATTCTCCAGGCTTCTAGAGCGGGTGGGCCCTTGAAGTATGAAAATGCGTCCATCAATATCTTCCCAAAAACAGAGACAGAGCTTTCTGTGGGTGAAAAGAAGACTCTGGGACATGGGACTCAAGTACGCTATGTTGTATCTGGCGAAGTTGAGGGTCGAGCATGAGGAGCGGGCTTACTTTTTTGAGAGGCCCGAACACACGGCTGACTGGTTGGACACACTGGCAGCCCAGCGAGAACCTGGGAGACAGAGTGGTGGTGCAGAGGGGGGCCCGCAGGAGCAGGAATGATCGCTGTGGCTCCGGTATCCGGGGTCACCGGGGATATGATTATTGCACTGGTTCTTTTAACGGTTTATTGAAGCACGCATTATGTTGGGGCCAACAAGCTCTCGGTGGGTCTCTCTACTCCTCATATCTACTTTTTGTAGTGCTAGTTTAGATGTGGGGGCGACAGGCACACTGCGATCTGGGGTGGCTCTTTAGTCGTATGCAGGGGTGTGGGGTGGGGAGTGTTGTAACGGGATGTTTGGGGGTTGGTGGGGGGAGTTGTTTTTTTGTGTTGTTTGGTTTCTGTTTCGGCAAGGCACCGTATCAAGAGAATGTTCCATTGTTTTGCTGGACTTGGTGGGGGTTGGGTCTTCTTTCTCTTTCGCGATGGGGGGTGGGGAATTGAGGGTGTTAAGCTGGAATGTGAATGGGTTGGGGGATAAGATCAAGCGTAGTGTGGTGTTACAACTTATTAAACGACATTCGCCAGATGTGGTGCTACTTCAAGAAACCCACTTGGTAGGAAATGCTTGCAAAGCGATGAATAGGAAGGGTTATCGATTGGTGGATCATGCACGGTTTACATCTGGGTCCCGTGGGATTGGGGTCCATCTTAGGAACTCTCTCCCGTTCGAGGTGGAATCTATGGTGTTGGACGAAAGGGGGCGCTATGTGGCGGTATCGGGGCGCTGGGAGGGCTGTATTTTGTCTTTTGTGTCGATTTATGTTCCTCCGGGCCTCCAATCCACGACTTTTGCTGACCTGGCAAGGATGGTACTGGATCTTCCTGGGGATTTCTTGGTTCTGGGTGGTGATTGTAATGCCGTGGTTTCCGGTGTGCTGGATAGATACCCTCCCAGGGATATTAGAAAGGCTCGCGGCTGGCTGCCGGACTTTATTGAATCATTGGGCATGTTGGATTGTTGGAGGTTACTTCACTCTGACCAGCGACAATACACCTTCCACTCTGGTGCTCATGGTAGTCTTTCGAGAATAGACTATGTTTTAATCCCGGCGGCTCAGGCTCCGTATGTAGCTGAGGTCACGCAATTGGCTAGGGGCATTTCTGATCACTCCCCACTCTGGCTTAGATTCGAACTAATTCCTGGCTCGTGTGGTAGAATAGCGCCCATTAATCCTTGGTATTTACGTAACCCTAATATTCGTAGCGAATTGCTGAAGACGTTGGAATATTATTTCCAGGACAATGTGGGTTCGGTTTCGTCGTCGGTCTCGCTGTGGGAGGCTTTTAAGACGGTACTCCGGGGTCAGGCCTTGTCCCTTATTGCCAGTGTCAAAAAACAAAAAGAGGAAGATGTTGCGAGAGTTGAGGACGAGATAGTTGCATTAGAGCAGGACCTAGAAATCGAGGTGACACACGCCAGACTTCACGTGTTGCAGCTAAAGCAGCTCGAGTACAAAACGTTGGTTACGGACGAGGCTAAAGTCCTGAGTAGAGAAGAGCAAGGGCGCCATGATGATGTCGGCGACAAGGCAGGTAAATTAATACCCTGGTTGGATAAGAAGGATAGAGCTAGCCGAGTGGTCCCTGAGATTGAGACGGAGGGGGGTGCTAGCATAACTGAACCGCAAGGGATAGTGGACTGTTTTGCCGACCACTTCCGTACTGTGTATTCTTCTGTGTCGGATAGGCCGGAAAGCGACTCTTGTTTGTTGTTGCGGGATATAGCACTCCCGTGCCTACCTCTGGAGGATCGTGACCTTATGGACAGTGGGATTACTGCGGATGAGGTAGCCCTAGCGGTGCGTTCACTGAATGCTGGTAAAGCAACGGGGTCCAACGGTCTCCCAATTGAGCTTTACAAGCTTAGGCCAGATAAGATTGCCCCTTATTTGCGAGACATGTTCCTGGAATCCCGAGAATGCGGTCTTCTCCCGCGAGATCAGAGGATTGCTTCGATAGTGTTGATTCCTAAGGAAGGGAAGCCTAGGAATAGGTGTACCTCCTATCGGCCGATCACGTTGTTGAATTCAGAACCCAAGATTTTGGCAAAAGTGTTGGCCAATAGGTTGATTAAGGTCATCAGTGAGCTTGTTCATCCGGATCAATCGGGCTTCATACCGCACAGGAATACGGCACTGAATCTTAGGCGTCTGCACGGGGTTCTCGCGAGAGCCTCTACATTGCGTGAGCCAGCCGTATCGGCGTCGCTGGATGCCACGATGGCCTTTGATACTGTGGAGTGGCCGTATTTGTGGGTGGTTCTGGCTAAATTTGGTTTTGGTCCGGTCTTTATCGATTGGGTGCGTCTTCTCTATACGGAGCCCCTCGCTCAGGTTGTTGTTAATGGTCGTGTTTCGGCGCCATTTTGTCTTGGCCGGGCACTCAACAGGGTTGCCCGCTTTCCCCTCTCCTGTTTTTACTGGCCCTCGAACCTCTTGCTGCTTGGCTTCGATGGGAGCCTTCGATTAAGGGTATTCTTTGGTCGCCGCAATTTGAAGACCGCATCTCTTTATATGCGGACGATATATTGCTCTACCTGACTTCCCCCAGAAAATCATTGATCGTGCTGTGTGACGTGTTAGCCTCTTATGGTAGGAACTCAGGACTAGTCATAAATTGGGCGAAATCCTTTCTATACGTTCTAAGGGGTGATGCGCCTGTCCTGCCTCGTAATTGTCCGATTCGGATAGCTACGGAGGGATTTACATATCTTGGGATATACATCTCCGGAGATCCCGTGGTCAGATACGAAAAAAACCTTCTCCCTCCCTTGGCTCGATTGAAGCGTGACGTAGCAGGCTGGCGAAAGCTTCCTCTCTCTCTCTACTGGGACAAAATGATGTCGCTCCCTCGTTTTCTTTACGCCATCCAGAATACTCTTGATGTTGTCCCGGCTAGCTATTTTCATGAGTTAGAAGGTTTTACAACGGAAGTTGTTGTGGGATGGCAGGCCGCGTTTATCGTTAGCTAAACTGACGCTCCCTTGGTATGATGGGGGAATTGCTCTTCCGGACATAAAAAGATATTATTGAGCTTCACAACTGGGGGCTATTAACCATGGTACGTACGGGACCGACTCGGATCCGGGCTTTGCCATGGATAGATGGTTACTTCCCGGCGGCAATTATAATAGAGCACTATACATGAGGTCAGTGGAGAGGAGTTTGACCGAGCCGACCAGGGCGGCGGTACTCATATGGCATGATGCCACTGCTTCGCTTGGATGCAAAGATTGTTTAACTTTAGCGACCCCCCTTTTCGGTTCTGAGAGGCTTGGCAGACTATGGAACACCAAGGGTTTTGACAAATGGGACCTTTTGGCATTTCTAAAGTTGGGGACCTCTGGGGGAAGGGACAGATTAAGACATTTGCAGCCCTTCAGGATGAGTATGAGCTGAGTGGAACGGAATTTTTTCGTTATGCACAGGTCCGCCACGCATTGATGTCTGCATTCCCTGAGGGGGAAAGATACCGGAGGCGACCCCTTTGGAGGACCGCTTATTGGATGGTCACTTGCCAGATAGTACCATTTCCCTTGTTTATAAAAAGCTGATCAATTGTAGGGCTGACCTTTTGATATTGTTAAGTGAAAAGTGGACCCGAGATGGCCTTGAACTTGACGACGAGGACTGGCAGTCGTCGATCTCCTCTCCGAAGGAGGTTGCAATTCCGGCACGTCTCAGATTCGTACAACTCAAAATCTTGCACAGGGCATATGTCACGGGTCCCCGCTTGATTCAAATGGATTTTACACAAGAGGGGCTCTGTCAGAGGGGTTGTGGTCAATTGGGAACTTTCTTACATATCATATGGGAATGCCGGTTTATGGTCGAATATTGGGGCAAGGTCCATGAAGTGATGCAAAATGTGACAGGGGTGGCTCTTTTACCAGAAGCTAGGAGACGTTTGTTAAATGTTTGGGAGCCAACTGATCTTAACGCAGCACAGATTCAGTGGGTGACTTTGGGTGCTATGATTGTTAAACGGAACATAGCGCAGCTGTGGGGGTCCCAAAGGTCGTCCACGATCGAGGTATGGAAGGAAAACATGGATTGGTGCATGTTCCGGGAAAAGACTGTCTATCTGGCTCGGGGCCGCCCACGTAAATGGAATAATATCTGGAGCCCTTGGAATCATTATAGGGGAAATATCTGTGTGCCGCCTGTGCCCGCAACTGATTCTGTCCCATCTTCCCCGTGATCTCCCATGGTGGGCCCTCTCCTCCCTCCCCCCCCATTGATTGCCATCTATTTTGTTGTAATGTGATAATGTGGACGACCCTCATCTGTCTATGCATTCATGTATTCTGTGATTCCCTTGTGTTTGTTTTCAATAAAAAGAAATATTAAAAAAAAACGCTGTCTCCTTCGCCTGTTTCCTCACTTTGCACATGCTACATGCACAGCAGCCCGTGCAGGTAAGAGAGTTGGGGCCGGGTGTGGGGGGGGGTAGTTATTTATTTAATGTTCCCTCTGGTCATCTGTAGCATCCCCCAACCCAGCCCCAATGCTCATACCTGCGCAGGCCACTGCTGTACATACGATATTCAAGTGTCTACCCCTACACACGAGAAGCACTGTGACACAAGCCCTCATCATCAGCCGACTGGACTACGGCAATGCCCACTACATAGGAGTTGCCGCACATCTTTTACAGAGATTTCAGACCATACAGACCTCTGCAGCCAGACTTATCCTCTGCCTTCCCTGACAAACCCACATCACACCCCACCTCAGGAAACTCAACCAGCTCCCCGAATAGAAGAGATGCCAATTCAAGCTGCTGACCCACACACACAATGCTCTACAAAACTAAGGATCCACCTACACTGACCAGCACCTGAACTTCCATCAACATTGAGAAGATTATGCTCCACCTCCCTTTCACTTGCTCATACTCCCGCATCTACCAAAGCAGGACGTTCCTTCTTCCACATTGTAGCAAAGATCTGGAACAGTTTACCCTTGCACCTCTGGACCATCACCTCACTTGTGGAATTCCGAATGGCCCTCAAGACCTGACTGTTTGAATAAGCCTCCGGCACCTGCAAATGCCTGGATACCCTATTGGGTGATTAGCCACGCTTTGCAAATCTTGATTGATTATTAGATTGATTGCTTTTTTCTCCCCAGCACCAGCGCACTTTAAGCTGCAAATGCGCTACCGCACACACTGTTGCTCCACAATGATTGGTTGTGCGCATTCTGTCAAGCATAAGTTTTGTACTGGAAGGGGAGCCTTGCAGTATAAAAACTAAGCTTTAGTACTTTTCCCACTGTGTACGCATGCTGTACAATGCAGCACACATCCGAAGTTTGTAAAGAAGGGAGAAAGTATTACATTTTATCTCTGTTATGCCTGTCTCGAGGAGGTGTAATGTTTTGAAGTAAAATTTCTGTCTACAAGTGTTAGTACAGGTAGCATGCAGTACTGATTGCAGTTACTGGAGCCAACTAGAGGCAACTCTCCAATGCAAATCTCGATTTGTTTGAAATATAAATTCCATCTCAACAGTTTGCACAGGATTTACGTTAAAAAAATAATACAAACCTACTGTATTGTGTTAGTAAATCTATTCGACGGATAAAATAATAGAGGCTTTCCTCATAGTACCTGTTTTATGTTGCTTTCAAAATTGTACATTATCTCATTATGGTCCCAGCTTTTTTTGTCTTGGAGGTTCAAATGGCAGTGTTAAGAGAATGGTGGTCCTTGAAAGACAAAATCATGATTGTTGACAAGTAACATTTTAAGCTAGATCAGATGAATGTTTAAAACGTATTCGGTAAATCGATGTATTTTTAAACACCTGTTATGTCGTTTTTATCAGTGTGTGTTAAACTATCAAAATGGCTAGCAGTAAAGATACTGCATAATGTCAATTTAATCAGATCATGTGCCGCTTTATGTACGTTTTCTTGCAAGTTAGTTAAAACTGCCACATACCGTGGTCCTCATTGCCAAAGGCATTGGCCATAGGTGTTATACACTACTTACGTTTTGTTGCCTTCATTCGCACAGCATCATGTTTAAGGTTTATTTCCCTTTATTGGGGCAGCTTGTGCAAAACATAAATGTGATACCCGTGGGAGCAACTAGTGAGATGCATTTTCTGTCAGGATCCAGAGTCTACCAAAATATACCTGATCCAGTTAAAATATTGTAATGCTTCGGTCGTTATGAAAAATATCCCTATAATTCACAGTTAGATATTTATAATTTTATATTTTAGTATCATCTCCTGGAATATTCGGACATCAGTTATTCATACCCTGTGAAGAAATAGTATAAGTTGTTATTTGACATATAGTGAAAATGGCATATGCTCTTTGCCATACCACCCTCAATTATACCACAGGGGAAGCTATACATTTCTTTAAAAGAAAGCCTGGAATCTTCTGGGAAGGGAGGGTGTGAGTGACATAAATAATCACAGCCTTGCTCTAGAAGAGACGAGGCCCTCTTTTTGACATTGTGGGAAATGTGCTAGGCTTTACCACACCCCCAACCATGGAGACAATTACGAATGCCCAGCATGGTACGGCGTAATAATGCCAGAAGGTGTCACCGAATTTACTGGACCTTTACTGGGCCATTATGCAGTGTATCATCTGGAATGGGTAATAACTCTGGGAGTGCGCCATTTCCCGCGAATTCCGACCTGATGTGTGGGCATATACCGACTCGGTTTATGAAGATGAAATGTAAATGGAATTTCTGGGATGCCTTTAATCTCTATTCTGACCAAATAAGTCAATTTTAGCTGAAAACAGGATTAGCGACTCACTTGAGCCCCGGGGATTTTACAGTATAGAGGATTTTGTGTTATTCAAGCACATAACACTTGGCTCGCTTTAACAATATTTTTCCTTTTATAAAACTGCTATGTTTTATGTTTTCCATTATGTGAGGGTAACGCACCACGGGGCATCTTTCAAGTGGAACAGATTCTACATAGTGAAATGTACAGGATAATGTCCCTACGTGCGAGGATTAGAGATGGGCGAGCCCACCAGAGTCTCCTCAGCGGTAATAGCGTCCACGTGCAGTGCGGGTCTGCGCCTCCATGAAGAGGCCTGTGTTTATCGCGCGGGTTCGGTGATGGCTTTCTGCTTCTCCGGGCTCTGTAATTGGATATGCAGTCACGCTTACAGGCCTGCTTTAGGGAACACTATGCTGAATGTCTGCAGAACGGTTCATCTTTAAGAAGAGCAGCAGTTAATGAACAAGTACACCCTCTGTGGATAAATTAGTGATGGGCCATTACGGAATGATTTCTGCATGAAAACATTGGAGGCGCCACATCTGTTTTTGTATCTGGATTCTTCAGTATGGATCACACAGAATTTTATGAATGGCTCTGTTATGTTTCACATAACATGTGTGTGTGTGCGCGTACGTGCGTGTGTGTCTATATATATAATAATGCTGCCTTGCTTCTCCATGAAAAGTCGTAAAGGAAAAAACAAGGGAACCCTACTCACGACGGAACCAGGGTGATTAAGTATTTTAAGAAAAACAGTGGCTCCTGTGGGAAAGCTACTTAATAATGATTTGGAAGGAACAGGCGAAAATCGTATATATATGCAGGGATTGAGGTGAGATGCCAGATAGAAAAAGATTACCACACACTGATTCAGTTTCTTCAATATTTATATTGCGATTTAAATTTCACGTATCTTATAGAATATTATCAAGCAAGGGCGATACATTATCGCCGCTTTTATCGGCAGGAAACTTCCGCTAAAGCGGCGATAATGGGCTTGATAATATGCCCTTGTGAATTCCCATAGAAGCTCAGGTTCTGGTGTTAACTTGGGCTTCTATGGGAATTCAAAAGGGCATATTATCGAGCCCATTATCGCCGCTTTAGCGGCAGTTTCCTGCCGAAAAAAGCGGCGATAATGTATCGCCCTTGCTTAATAATATGGCCCTTAGCTAGTTAGCATAATGAGGGTCCTGTAGTTGAGCAGTTCTTTTGAAAGAGTCATTTGTTGGAGATCTCACGATTTCAAACAGTCTGCTGGTTGTTTTTTTCAAATCTGTATAGACAAGAAAATGGAAGTGTCATTGATTCTTTACAGGACTGACTAGGTGTGTGAGTAACTCCATGGATGAGTGGCAGACTGTGAGTGTCTGTATAGGTGTATGAGTGCATATGATAGTGTTGTAAAGATGAGTGATTGTGTGTATGAATGATTGTATGGGTGAATGAGTGAATGTGTGTGTAGACATAGGAATCAGTGAGTGCGTATGTAGTAACTAGTATTGGTATGTCAATGGTTTCAAAAATTATACTCTGTATTTAACACTGGGTGAAACAGAGGTTATATTAAAACGTGAGGAGATGCATTGTATTGTCACATGAATGATATCATCAGTGATGTGGTCATTGATGTCAAATGAGATGTCATCAGTGATGTCATCAGTGATGTCATTTGAGATGTCATCAGTGATGTCATCAGTGATGTCACTGACCATGTCATGAATGATGTAATATGTGACATCATCAGCAGTGGATTGCGGGTGCGCGATATATAGTTAGTGCAACTAACTATATATGGAATTTCAATGGTTTTGTGTGAGTAAAATAAGGTTTTGTAAATGCTAATTCCTAACTATATATGGTCTATAACCTATGGTTTTTTCAGTGAATTTTCAAGGTTTTGTAAATGCTAATTCCTAACTACATATGGTCTATAACCTATGGTTTTTTCAGTGAATTTCATTGGTTTTTTAACAGCTAATATTTGTAGCTGTAAAATGTATTCTTCTTTAAATCCAAAAAGATATTTTAAATGTTTATTAATAATTTTTTTTTTTAAATATTTTTTTTTCTTCGTTCCCGCTTCGCGAATCGGGAAGCTTCCCGTTAGCTGACCTTGATGCCCCGAAATAGACCGCGAGCCGGTAAACGTTTCTTTACCGCAACTGCCGCGTTAGAAAACAACATCGTGACGCCTCCCGTCCGCATGACGTTTCACGTTGTCGCGTGATACGTCATATGACGTGCTACGTTAGCGAACTAGTACGCTTACCGAGTCGCAAAGCACAGGTTTCTGGAAGCAAAGCGGGAGGCCCTGCAAAGCGCTTAACGTAAACACAGCAGGTCATGTGACTTGGTAATAACACTTTTCATTGGTTCATTTCACTTTTGGTTTCCTAATGATGTAAGACTAGGTCATATAATCTAAAATGAACACTTTTCATTGGTTGAGAACTCTTGTTTTTCCCAAATGATGAAAATCCCTCCTTCTTTCCTCACTCTGACTTTCATCATTGTCGACAAAATAGTCAATATTCAGAAAGATTTTCCCCTTCCTCCGACAACCCCCTTAGAGGCAACAATCAATTACCCCCTTCTTTCCACTTTTAAATCTGTCTCCCTGCAACAGACTAGCAAGGCAATCCGGGCCTGTAAATCAGGAGCGCCTACCGATTCCTGTCCCCCCATCATCCTTCATCACCTGATCGACACAGTCAATCCCTACATTAATGTTATCATCAATGAATCCCTTGAATCCGGACTTGTACCTACTGAATGGAAGAAGGCTACAGTAAAACCCCTGTTGAAAAAACAGAATAAATCGCCAACAGATTTGACGAATATGCGTCCCATCTCCCTACTTCCTATCCTTGGCAAAGTCACGGAGCACCTAGTGCATGAGGAGCTAAAAACTTTTGTAGAGGCCCACAACATCTTACACCCTCAGCAATCAGGCTTCCGCTCCGGTCACTCCACTGAAACAGCGCTGATCGAACTAGCTGATTCCATCAAGTTCCTGCAGGATGAGGGCAAGCAGGCTGTCCTCATCCTGTTGGATCTCTCAGCAGCATTCGACACCATCTCGCATGTCATCCTAATTAATCGAATGCGAGAGATTGGCGTGACTGACACAGCCTTAGCCTGGATTTCATCGTTTCTATCAAACAGGTCTCAGACTGTGTCCCTTGGACCCCACCTTTCCTGCGAAAAACTCATTACATCTGGAGTGCCCCAGGGGTCCATATTGAGTCCTTTGTTTTTTAACATTTACATGGCACCTCTTTTAGCTGTGATAGAATCTCATGGGATTCTTGTCACGTCTTACGCTGACGACACTCAATTGGTCGTCACAATTGACAAGCAGCGGACCGACACTGATCTCCGGTTCAAAAACTGCCTTTCTGATGTCTTTAAGTGGTTAAACATTAACCATCTGAAATGCAACAGTGCTAAGACGGAAATCATCCCATTGGGTAAAAACCTTTCTTTCTGCCCGAAAGATTGGTGGCCCCTTGGTTCAGAGGCCCCCCCAAGTGCAGTTCCATCAGCCAGAAACCTAGGCGTTCAATTTGACTCATCTCTTTCCTTTGATGACCACGTCAAGACTACTGCCGGTCGCTGCTTTGGATTAATAAAATCTCTGAATTTTTTTTTCGATTTCCTCCCAATTGCAGCCAGAAAGTCAGTCGCGGTAGCCCTTATACTCTCCCGACTTGACTACTGCAATGGCCTTATGGCCGGAGTGAAAAAATCTACTCTCAGAAAGCTGCAGAGCATCCAACATGCTGCAGCTCGACTGGTCTTACAACTCCCCAGAAGGTCATCAGCGTCTGCAGCACTAAATTCGCTGCACTGGATGCCATTGCATAAAAGAATTCTCTTTAAACTACTACTTACAGTTTTCAAAACAATGCAAAATACAGGGCCCCGCTACTTTGCAAAGCGTTTCATGCGCTACAACCCCCTACGCTGCTTGAGATCTTCTGGGACAAATCTGGTCCTAATCCCCAGATTTAAATATAAGACC
Organism: Lissotriton helveticus; assembly: GCF_964261635.1. Lineage (NCBI taxonomy): Eukaryota > Metazoa > Chordata > Amphibia > Caudata > Salamandridae > Lissotriton > Lissotriton helveticus. The sequence continues at coordinate 615,442,132 of NC_136063.1, read as the reverse complement.
AAGGGTGGGAAATCCTTCAATGTTCTGGCCGCCAAAGCCTGGAACAATTTGCCTGTCAGTCTCAGATCCATAGATAATGAAAACAATTTTAGAAAACTTCTCAAGACATGGGTCTACCAACAACCAGACTCCTCCGTCCTGGCAGCCATCTAGTCTTTTCCATTCCAAATCCATCCTTCTGTTATTCTCCGCAGCTTGCTCAGCGCCATGATGCTCCCCTCGGAGCGAACGTTAGCGCTATACAAATGCACATAAATATCAAATATCAAATATCATTGTGAGAGAAAGACCCTTTGTGATCACTGAGCAATGGCTTCTTTAGTAGCTTCAGCTGGTGCTTCCCCACCACCTCCACCACCTCCAAGGAAGAGTGGACCCCCTGCTCAAGTTATACTTCAACAAGAAGAGGAAGAAGAGGAACAGAACGACGAGCACGAAGAGAGGCAGTTTTTGCCTGAGGAGCCCAGGACGTCTCACCGGAAAGAAAACTTCATTTGGCAATTTTTTAAAATTCCCAAAGGTCAGAAAAAAGTAAATGCAAGATACGTAACTTGCCTTATATGTCAAGATAGACTGTCCAGAGGAACCGAGAAAAAATACAGTTTCGGAAACTACACAATGCATCGCCATATGACTAGGTGGCATCCTAACAACTACAGTGCTGCACAGTTTCGGAACGACCTAGATAATCTCCCTATTATGGCCAGAAGATCTGTTGTACCGGAAGTAACGGGACCAGAGGGCAGGGAGATGGTGCCAAATATACAAATGAGATTTGGTGAAGTAAAACACATCTGCGTATTTTGCGATGGATTCATTTGCTACGGAGAAAGAAGCATCACTCTGATCAACAGAGCTATTGACTATCATATGCAAGTTTGTACGAAACGCCCAAAATAATAAATACTTTTTTTTTGTTTTGTTGCTCCTGTTGAGCCCTTTACAATGAATCGTTTTCATTGCCCCCTCCAAGAAAAACCCAACAAAATATAAAACTGTTCAGAAAAATTCAAAAAAAGTAAAAAAAAGTTCCGAAAAATAATAAAAAAAATATAAAACAACAAAAACAATAAAAAAAAAAGTTCTTTTCAGAACTACCTCCCCGTTATTAAAAAATTGGTACAATATTTGGAACTGTGCCAACCTCTATTTCTCTTAGTTCGCTTCCCAGTTCGCTCGCCGGTACGCGAACCGGAAGCGAACCAAAAACAGTAAGTATAAGGGAAGGAAACAGACACTTATGTTAAAAGAAAGACAGCTATAGGGGAGTAAACTAGAGATACTATTACCCGTAATCCACTGCTGATGATGTCACATATTACATCATTCATGACATGCTCAGTGACATCATCAGCAGAGGATTGCGGGTTTTTTGGCAACGTGCCTTATCCACGGTTTAATAACGCTGCCTTTTGCTTTATATAAGTTTTCAAATTGTATGAAATATATACCAATAGGTCGTTATGAACCTTTAGGTAGTGCTTTTCTTCATGAGGTCTGGTCGCTTCCATACACATACAGATGTTTCAAAGATGATCAAGAAGTTTATCTGAATGGAGAGGAATGCACTGAGACGCCAGATCATTCACTAATGTGTAGGCACATACAGTTACACGGTTCATGCAACAAACACCGACCAAATATGGCTTGCGTGTTGCAAGGCACGCCAGTTCCTGCTATCATCCCCACGTTCAAGTTGTTGGAAAATGGTAGTTATTTGATGCTCAATAATGAAGATTGTTCTGAGTTAATTAAAAGTATTCCTTTTATCGTAACAGTAAGTGAACGGGTTATTTGCTGCAGAAATGTTCTATTTCCTCCCACACATGAACATAGGGAGTTTTCAATTTGGCCACAAATACCAACCTTGGGAGAGATTTCAACGGCATGGCAAGAATAAGAGCTCTTTTGTCTCAGAGAGAGGTGGCCTTGAGTTCGGCCCGTGAAACTTTCGTGCTTCACATAGCGAACACCCGTACAGAGGTGCAGACCCTTTTCAATTCCGATTTGCCTTTCAATTTCAGCAAGATGGTTCGGACTATCTTTAACGCATCCTCCACAAAGGCCCTGGCGCACTTTTTTAAAGTTGTTACCAGTGGTCTCGTGACTTCATTTGAGAAAATCTTTGGAGTCATCCCTGCTTTCTTTCATTCCATTTTCTCCACTCTGCTTCGTGGATTGGCATTTTTACTTGCATTACCAGCGGACGCTCTTGTGCTTTTTTACATTTTTAAATATGGATGTCCCTCCTATGCAACCTCCCACCCTGCAGCTGCTGACACTGTTCCGCAATCGCATGCTAGAATATTATGGCACAATGCCGTTGGCGATATTAAGCACGGCATATGGATTATCTTTTCGATTCTCCTACTTCACCTGTGTCCAGCCTGTATTTCACTGCCTGACCTGTGATTTCGATTGGGCCATTGATTTGTGTCTCTGCGGACCGGTTTCTCCTGACGTCGACTTTAATCAGCTGATGACTCCTATCATTACTCACGAGTTGGTTTGTCCTGGCGAAAGGATTATGGCTGTGGCATTGATGCATGGACTAATTGGTCCCTGGGATTTACTGGCGGCAGCACAGTCTTTCTTGGAACAGAGCTTTCTTGAAAACCCACCGAGCTGTCCTCTGATGGTGATAGAGGATCCGGTGCTGGGAGAGCACGTATGTTCTTTTCCGCTTTTAAATTGGATGGCTGAACTGTTTTCGGATGAAGACGGTGACTTCCTATTGGAGGCTGTTGCAGCTTATTTTGCATACACAGTTATGTCATAGACCTTTTTCATGTTTGATATGCTGAGTACTAGCATTTCATTGACAATTCATTGACTTATTTGTCAAGTTTTTATTATTTACCTTGCCTATTGGCTTAAGACTCGATAAAGTACTTGGCTGTTTTATTTTTCTTTAGCATTAAATTTTCCTAGTTTTTAATGCTTTACCTTGCGGACCGTCCACATATAAACTTGCAATCTGCTCTCATGAGATGGCACTTCTATTATCTTATTCAGTTCGTTTCCGGATCATGGGGAGGTGTCATCTAGGTCCTGGATATCTTTACACCGTGTTAAGTTAGCATGGGCTCATTACCGGTTTAAACGCCATTTTTCCTTTTTTGCAACTTCTGCACACGACACTTAGTTGTTGCTTTAGCTTTCCACCTAGTAGTTCATCGTGGTTTACATGAGAATAATATGTTATTGCTCTACTATCTGCTTTGCTTGTTAAACTATATCTGTACAGCGAGTGCTAAAGTTTCAAGAACAACACGATACAGAATTGTTATGAGGTCTGATCTCCACGACTTCATACTCATAACATAAGTGCAACTTCTGCCAATTCTGGGCATGAGGCGGGTTTTATATTGCTTTGCCGAACACACATACACAACAGTTGATGCGGTTCACATGAAGAGAGAGCTGGTGTATGCTGATGTGATTCCTTCAAATCTAAGACACTAAAGTATGGGCACGCCCTAAACCAACACAAAGAGACCTTCTTAGCAAATAATATAATATGTGTATTAGGGAGGGTGAGATATAAGCAGCCGCGGGCCGTGGAGGGAGTTACGGTGAGGCAGGGAGGCGGGGAGGGGGAGAAGCAGGGTGGAGCCCTCTCTACCCTGCCCCTCCCCCTCCCCGCCTCCCTGCCCCACCGTAACTCCCTCCACGGCCCGCGGCTGCTTATAAGTGTTGATAACTCTTATTCATTTACAGCATGTTAACATACTGTCACCATTCGCTTTTTATGTACTAGTAACTATGCTGGTAATTTTGCTACTGATAATATGTGTACTTGTATTCTCCACCCTGCTTCTCCCCCTCCCCGCCTCCCTGCCACACCGTAACTCCCTCCACGGCCCGCGGCTGCTTATAAGTGTTGCTAACTCTTATTCATTTACAGCATGTTAACATACTGTCACCATTCGCTTTTTATGTACTAGTAACTATGCTGGTAATTTTGCTACTGATAATATGTGTACTTGTATTATCTAAGATACTACGCCTGAGAAGACGGCATTAGTAAATAAACATTTCAAATACACATGTGTTCTTCTTAACTACATGTTCTGGTTTCTAAGAAATATATAACGACCGACTGTTCATGAGTTCCACGTATCCTGAGGTACTATAAGTTCATATTCTGGATTGTCTAAACATTGAGAGTTTGTTATATCCAATGTGACACTGTACCTAGCTTGCTAAGGGGTTTTTGATTACTAACGTGAGTTTTGGGACACCCTAATTCGCCGAGGTTCCAATCCTCTGTCCACAGTTCTGTGTGAGAACAGAAACCCTGCGACAGGGGCACCCCCGACCCTTGCTGGAGCTTCATCACACTTGCGATACAACTCCAGCAATGCGCCACCTTTACGGCACAGATACATCACGCATCTGTGCTGTTTTTGCCCCATGATGCGCCGCATTGTAAATGCAGCACACCATAGGTGACGGAACAGCGGCACAGAATGACTAACACATCCCTGGTGATGCGCCAGTCATCATAAATGTATCCCTATGCTTCTTATCTTGTTAGAGATGAACCGCCATATGTATCATCAAAGTTTTTTGCATTTCCTAAATAGCGAACTTTAAGGAATAAATAGCGATTCTTTACCATTCCTAGTTTGCGATTAGCTATTTGCTAATTACAAATTACCCATTCATTTCCTTCATTTCCATAGGGCGGTTGGACTCACTTTTAGCTCGAACGGCTGAATGGATTTCCACGAAACTTGGCAAAATTGTAGGGACTGGTAGCCCGATGTGCCTTTGCTATGTCTCAAGATATATGCTCCAGTGGTTTTTACGAAAATTAACTTTGAAAAATATATATTGGGCTACATTGGCCTATATATATGTTGGAGCCCAAATGTAGCCCAATGTAGCCCAATGAAGCCCAATGTAGCCCAATGTAGCCCAAAGATGGCCGCCAGACACACAAAAAAACAAATGTAGCCCAAATATCAGCCAGATGTAGCCCAACTATAGCCCAGTGACAGAATGACCAATCAGCTTCGCAAACCTCCGTTACGCGAAGCGGAGCGCTGTTACAGATATATATCTTTTTTTGAACTTTAATTTCTCAAAATCCACTGGAGCACATATATTGAGACCTAGCAAAGGCACATCGGGCTACCAGTCCCTAATATTTTGCCAAGTTTCGTGCAAATCCATTCAGCCGTTCGATTATTATTATTATTTTTTTTTTTTGCCCCGCGGGGCCCTTTTAAAACCTCCACATCAAACCTAGGGGGTCAGCGAGGATCTACTATTCCCCCTTATGCTCATTTGCCCCTTCGCTTTCGCCTCCTCTTGTCTCTCGATCCTACCGAGAGACAAGATGGCGGCCGCTACGGACTGTTTGGAATGTTGACAGACGCCGGAGAACCAATCAGCTTCGCTTCACAAAGCTCCGTTGCGCGAAAAGTACGCGTCCTGGGCCGCTGCCCGGTCCGCTGTTACAGATATATATCTTTTTTTAAACGTTAATTTCTCAAAATCCACTGGAGCACATATATTGAGACCTACAAAAGGCACATCGGGCTACCAGTCCCTACAATTTTGCCAAGTTTCGTGCAAATCCATTCAGCCGTTCGGGCTAAAAGTGAGGCCAACCGCCCTATGGAAAACTCAATGTTAAAAACACGTTTTGGGACCCCCCTTTTTTCTCGGCCCCCCCTTGACGAACCCCCCCCAAATTTTCAAGGGCTGCTCAGAAACAAAATGTGCCATTTTCCTGACAATTTCAGCCAATTCCGTCCACAAACGCCAAAGTTATTAGACATAGAATTTTCAAAAATCCCATAGAGAAAAAATCCGAACTATATATACCTACTGGCGACCGCCAGTAGGTAATATATATATATATATATATATATCCTAATATTAGAACATTCACAGAAGGAGTTATCTTCAGTCAGAAAGAGGTACATTATATCACTAACCACTGAAAGATTCAGAGTTCTATGATGTTTAATTGGTCAATGAAAAATGCCTGAAAATTACCAATTTTAGGCTTAAAGGTGGTGTTTTTCTTTGATATATGTAATGCAAGGGAATAACTTTACTGCCTAACCAGTTCATTGTCTCTGAAGCCTGTTAGTCACCTCCAACAGCCTCATTTATTTGAAGAGTTTCAAAAGTTGGTCCTCTAGTGTCCGAGCCCTGTGAGAGATACCGGCTATCCACAAGAGATAAAATCACTTACAATTACTCTAAGCGTGAACCATCTATATAGTGAGTGATTAGCCTATAATTCTATCACTAATCCAGGTTACATGGACCAATGTACGACTCCCCAGACTTGGAAATCGTTTTACAGCTGAATGAACAACCAGGTCCTCAGCTTGGGTTCTAAGGAGGGGTTATTCTTGTGGGAATGTAGGTGTAATAACGGAATTCTTCAAAGGAAATCAGCAACAACTACATTCCTTTCCCAGATCCGAAGTCTTTTGAATCAAGAGAATATGAATGGAACTGTATAACACCTTTGTTGGTACCTTGCAGGAAAATCTCTTACACGCGAAGTGAGGTTTTTTTTCAGGTGGAAAGCATTGTGATAAACGCAGGCACCTTTATAATTAATTCACTTTCGTTTCTGAAACCAGTGACGTGCTGCAAACTTTGCAAAAACATGGCAACATTTTCTCGTACCTGAAAATAATTGGGTCATTGTGTCTTTGGATGCGTTTGAGGAATCTGAAGAAAAGGCCAGCAGCTGAAGCATAACGCAATGCAACAAAAATCGAATATTCCAAATTGCCACTAATGCAGACTCTTGGTGTAAGTATGAAGCAATGACAAGTTCACCTTCAGTAATAAAAACACTAAAACATAGTGGTTTTGTCAATGTGTCTACCTGGAGTGCCAAGCTCAATGTAGAATCAGTTGAACACTCCCAGTTAGTGTCATTGTGATCAAAACAGGCTGGAAGATATTAAACCAGACTTTCATTCTTTTGCAGAAGCCATCTTATCAGTCTTGTAGACTCCATTAATTCCTGAATACAGCAATAAACATGACCTGACCTTCAATATATAAAATTATATTAAGAAATAATAGCAATGTTTTTCACTGAGGGGTAAACAAATAGATAACAGACGCAAAACTGAAGAAATCTATGATGTGACTCAGAGCCGTGATGTGAAAGACATCTGTTATACACTTCTTATCTATCTTTAAATATGTGCTATATATTGCACCCATAAATCCCCTGCTCCTGCTTTCAACTTGTACAAAGTGCAGAGGAGTAATGGGAGAGCCACCCATAGATAAAAATAAATCGGACACCTTGCCCCCCACAACAATCTACGTTTACCCTCCTCCACCACAATTTACAAACAAATAATGGCATCTTGCACCCCTCCCCACCACTTTCTACATATGTTTATGTTTATGGATTGCTAGAGTGCATAGCTGCCGAAGGGCTTCCCAGCACTGAGAGAAACTGGCTGAGGTTGCATAAAAGATTAGGGGAAGAGCCAGGTTTTGAGCTTTTTCCTGAATGCCACTTCATCAGTAAGTATGCGCATTTCCCTAAGCAGGGAGTTCCATAGGCCCGGGTCAGATGCGAGAATGATCTACCTCCCCATCTGGCTCTCTTTATCCTGGTCTGTTTCATAAGTAGCATATAACTTCTCCCCCACCTAAATGTAAACACAACAACATACCTGGCCTCCTGCAACCCTTCTCAAACCTCCTGACTATTTACCTCTTTCTCCAGCACGAACTGAAAAGTCACTTTATACTTACCCCTTTCCCTAACTAAAGCTGCACTGTCCACTCACACTGGGAGCGAAAGAAGACAACAGATTGACAGTAGCTCTGTGAGAGCAGCAGGTCAGCATAGTATGTTTTCTCTTGTCAGTATGGGTCTGCAAATCCATAACGTGCCTAGTATGTGTACAAAGTGTACCCAGGACCTGGAAGTTAATTGTCACTCGTGGACTGCAGTACATATTATGCCACCACTAAAGTGACAATGCATAGCATGACTGCAGGCCTGACACTAGTAACATGGCTGTACCGTTTCTGACTGCAAATACAACCTGTGGAAATCACCCTTTTTGACATGCCCCGGCCTTCATTTTAAATATTAATAAGTCACCACCTAAGTAAGCCTTGATGCTCAATAGACATGGTGCATGGAGTCTAAAAGTGGGACATGTGAATGTTGATTGTCAAACATGTCTTACAATGACAAGGCACCAGTGTTCCTGTTCACTGTAGCAGTGAAATCCGTTCCATAGGAAAACATTGAGAGTTAACATTTAAAGATGTTATTTCTGCATTGGAAACAGCTACAATGTTGATTCTTGGACTTAGTAAAATATTTATTACAAGCCCAATTAATTTTCAAAGTCAAATTTATATAATAATCATTTTACAAAAGGGTATGCTAGAAAGCCTCCTTGTATCTGCCTAAAGTCTCTAGAAGCCTATTTGCATGAGCTTTGTACTGTCACCCAGGAACTGAGTAGCCCCTTAATGAGGTTTGAACTTACTTCCAGGGATAAGACTTGGGTGTGAGCAGGTGTTCTCTTCCTCTAACAGGAAGACCATCTGGGCTTAGCCCAGGGTCTTACTTAACTTCAAAGAGACCTACCCTGTCACAGGAAGATGTACATATTACCTGGGCCTGCCCCCTGCTTTGTCCCTCTAGCCAGCCAGACACCAATCCCAGTAGGGGAGGATATCCTCTAGGACCAGTTTTGAGAGACCACAGAGGTGGGCTTATTTTCGTGGCCAACTCTCTAGGGTGGAGGATTTTAGGTAGAGGGTGTCACTGTGAGATTGTTTGCAGTAAGGCACACAGGAACAGCTACAAAAGTGGATAGGGTTACCATAGAGAACCTTTTTCTTAATGGGTATGGAGGGGCCAGGAGTCACCCTTATCCCACATGGAAGTGGCAGACATAAATGTGGCACCCCCTGGGCGCGCTCTTTAGCATATTATCTGACCTGTGGAAGGCAGAAGAAGGACTGCACCTTCTGTTGAGATCTGTGAGGAGACCTTAAAGGCTAGAAATGCTGCCATTTATACCCAGGACAAAGAAATGGACTGCAAGGGTCAGTTGATTGACGTCCTGTTAAGCTACAGTGACACAACAAGCTGATAGAAATTATTTTCCTGAAGAGCCCAACTGAACAGGTACAACTAGACCTGATCTGGACATTGCTGGAGAGTTCAGCTGGAATGAGTCTTAAACTTCAAGTGCTGTGCCTGAGGTCCTGGTACCCTAGGCTGTGAAAAAATGCACTCCTCCTGATATCCTGAGAAACCTGAGACTTAAAAACTGTTTGACTCCAAGCCCCCTGGAGAACCGGAAAAACCTGCCCAGTCAATTTGACAAAGCTAGGTTGACACTGGCCCAAAAATTTAGGGTGCTCCTACTCTGAGCTTTCATAAGCAGCAAATCTGTTTTCGGCTGGAGTTCAGGAAGATGGTACCTAGGCTTCTCTAGCCCTGTTCAGCTACTGTTTTCGGCCTTGCCTTGAAGGAATCTGAGCTCCAAAAAGAGTGACTAAGTCAGAACATGGAATTCTTCACCAGGAGAAGGTGCCAAAAAAATCCAGGCAGCAAGATACCTTTGTTTGGTGCAAATTATGAACTTCTCCAGCTCAGAACTTTCCCACCAAAAGTCAAATATTCAGTGGGGCCTTGTCCGATGGCTATCAGAACTGGTTGAGTCCTTGCCGTCCATGGCCTGCTTCCCTGCCCAGTTGAAGATATTTGATTTCCATCTCAGAGACATCTCAAAGTGAGAAGATAGAACATACGACGGGGATGAACTTGGTTTCTCTATCTGAACCACACTCCATTGCAGTTAGCCTTCAAATCATGCCTAGGTTCTGGTCAAGCATAGTCAATTGGCCGCAGCTGGCTCTTAACACTTTTTGGTGCTATTTTCATTTATACCTTTAAAAATTCATATCACCGGTTCCCTTATTGGATCTTTGTCCTTTGGGTGCCATTTTTTTCAATAAGTATTCTCGATTTTTATAAATTGGAGTGGGGTATTTACTAAATTGTGTTTTAAATGCTTTGGTACTACTAAATGCTGTATACATTTTCTTACGTTAAGCCTGTTGGCTCTGTGTCATAGCTACCAAGGGCTGAGCTTTGGTTTAAATTATTGAAACATTTACTGGACTTAACAAGAATAGCAACCTTCTTACTACAATTGGACTACCATTCACCTCAACTAATAATCTATTTTCTCATGATTATGGAACTGTAATCCCAGTTTCAGGGGACAAGAGGCAAGAGTACGGAGAGAGATTTTAACATATTAAAGATCATAAAAGAATTGGAAGAAACTTTGGGACAGACAGGAGAATACATGTGATTTAGGTGGAAAGAGGTTGAGACCAGTTACTTGGTGACGGTGCACTAAACAATAAATCAGCAGAACCTTTTCCATATAAGGGAAATAGTAGATATTAACTTAGAATGATCTTTTCCTAAACAAATATCACCTTGTACCAAATTATCATTCTTTCCAGCAACTTGGCAAAATGAGAAAGATTTGAATTTTGTAAATACTTAACATTTTGAAAGCAGACTTGTGCTGTGGTAAAACCTTCTATTTTTTACAAGGAAAGGATGGTAAAAGGCAGCATATCAAATAAATGGAACAGGCCTTTCCTCCTAACTGAGAATTATGATTGATTATATTTTTATGTATTTTCCTGCGTTGTGCTCAGTTCATTTTTATTGCAAATTAGAACATGTTCCTCTTTCATATCTCTTACAACTACTTCAAATACATGAAGATGGTATTATCATGATTGCATGTATGTATTTATGTATGTGGTATTTTTGTGGCATAAACATAGCCGAAATTGTATGGAGTACTCTACAGAATCAGAGGCAAAAATACCATCAATTAGTCATTGGACGTAAAGCTGGATTCTGAGAAGGGAAGTGGGCTTACAATGCATTTTAATGAAATGTTCTTGACTAAAGTGTGCCTTCAGCACTTTCAAAATTGGAGGAGGATTAAGGTGGTCTTGATTGATACTGGAATGTTGTTCCAGATCATGGGTGTTTTTTATTTTTTTTCCTTTCTTCGTCTCCTGTCTCATGCTGTCTTGGCTACAGGTGTACTGGTGCCAATGTAAATGGGGAGCTTGACAGCAAGGTTGGGGTGGCTTGCTGTTCTGATGGCTTTTTAGATAATGCAGCGATTTTGAACATAGGGCAGGCTAGTGACGTTCCGACATGATGGGGGTGATATTGTCATATTTCTCCAGAACCTTGCCGGGGAGTGCTGTTGTATAAAGAGTGCATGGACTGAGGACCATAAAAATGGTATGAGGCCATTTTGATTTTCTATGAGATCATTGTTCATGGCAAATCTGAGTGACTTGGAGTTGGGAGAAAGTCAGGCTTTGAATCTGTCCCAATTCATGTCTTTGAGTCAGGTTTTTACGAGCTGTTGCTGGATATTAGCAAGCAACAGGAACTGAGTTTTGGTATGGTTAAGCTTCATATAGGTGTTGAATGTCCAGGGCTGGGTGAGGTGCAGACTGTGTTTGAAGTGTTATATGTCAGTATTTGAGGAAACTTACAATAAGAGATGTATCTTGGGTGTGTTGGTCATGGAACACTAGGATATGCTTTGGGGAGAGGTAGCTTCTTGGATCTGAAAGTCCCCGTATGAAGGAATTGGAGTCTATTGGATAGATGGGTGGAAAACAAGTGAAGCTCACTTAACACTTCAGGTTGTGTACAATGGTTGGAGGGTCAACAGTGCAAGAAGTCGCTGTCAGGAGACATTTTTATTAGTGAATAAAAAAAGGTGTGCTCTATAATTTGTAAGGAAGTCAGAGGGTGTGGCCTAACGGGCTAGGGCGATCGATCTAAAATCTGGGGAACCGGGTTCGAGCCTTGGCAATGACACTCAACAGCCTGTGATTCTGGGCACTTCACTTCGTCTCCCCATGCCTAACAAAAATTAATTTGTCCTTGTGAAACTTAACTGGTGCTCATGTAAAGCACTCTGATACCTGATACCTTCGGGTCAAGTTCTCACTATATATAACTCTCAATAGAAACAAAAAGCCATCATCACGCTGCAGCATACTCTAAAGCTGAACTGGTAGTCATGCAGATTATGCTTGATATTGATGTGATGTTGGAGTTCTATGTTGACCGCTTTTTCAATGATTGTCTTGATTAAAAGGGGGTTAATGATGGGTCAGTATTTGATAGGGTCATCAGCCTCTACAGTAGTTTCTTAAGGAGTGAAATGATTTGCTTTGTCTTGAGAGGCTCGGGGAAGATGCATTGAGAAAGTGAGGAATAGGCGAGTAGGAATGAAAGAGAGTTTCTCCACAGGAAAAGAGCTGTACGCTTTCTTATTAGGTGACTTTAGGGACTTGAGGGTGTTCGTGAGATGTGTGAGAACCAGTGGTTGGAAGGATGACTTTTTTGGAATGCTATGCAGATGGGTGGGTGTAAGAGGTGAAGCAGGTTAGGTGGTATTGATGTGGTATAAAATATTCTGTTTTTTTCACTGAAGAAGATTCTGATGACATTACTTTTGTTTGTGGAGTGTGTGATAAGAGGATCAGATACAGGGTTGATGCAATGCTTGATTGTCTTAAAGAGTGATCTGCTTCAGTTGGTGGCTTCATTGATGGCACTCACATAGTACTGTGCTTTGGCTATTGTGATGTGCTGTTTACAAAATGCTCGTAGGGACTTCAGTTGTGTGAAGTAATCAGGGTTGAATTTTTATTCCTTTCCAGTTGTCAGCAATGTTTGGCAGTATAAGAATGGTGAAGATTTTAACAGGCCCTTCCTTGATTTATTTGGAACTTTGGAAATGCATTTGGTTTTCTATAAATGCAGTGAAGTTTTTTACAATTTTTTTGTTAACGGATGTGTAGAACAAGAGCAGTGTTCAAGGTTTAATTTGTCAATGGAGAAGTCCTTAAAAGATCTGAAGGTTTATTGTTATTCGTTTGACCTTGATTAGTTAATTCGAAAGTGAAAATTGTGATTGGGATAGTAATGTGGTAAGTCTACTTAATGAGTTTACCAGGTTTGAATTTGATGGTGGATTATGTTTCCCTGGAATGTGATGGTTGTGTGATATGCTGTGATGACGCAGTTGAGGCGGCTGTCTCTTGGTTTTTTTCATGCCAGGATTTTCTGGGAGGTTGAAATCACCGAATAGGGTTGTGTGGACATGTCAGACAGAGGAGATGGTCAGCGAATGTGTCTAGGAGGTTAGGTAAGTGACAAACACCTGATAACTAAGGCAAGTGACAATTTCTACCTGAATTTAAAAATACTTTTTTAAATAAAATTCAACACCATGGGGAAGAAACATTATAACAATACCCAGTATCATAGTATACTTCAGAGGCAAAAGAAGGAGCATGTTATAGCTCAGACAAACAGAGTCCGACTATGGCTGAAAAGCATTGACGCATCATCAATAAATAAAAAATTGTGGGGCGTGGCTACGGTGCCGAAGGGAATGGCGGCGTGAGCTCAGAGCTCCGCGCCTGATCCCCGCAATTATCCTGCCAAACAGCGCGGAGATGCCCGCGAGAGCCTCCGCAAGCAGACCGGAAGCAGTGCGGATACATACTGCACCCTCGGATGATCGGAAGAGCGGAGAACTATCCTGATAGCGAGGTGCAAAGCGATCGCTACTCGGAAAAACGGAAGGGCACACAATGGAGGACAGCTCCGAGATCGGGAGAGACAGGGAAGCGCAACTGAATGGGAGGCACCTTGTCGGAATCTGAACGGGCAAGAAGAAGCGCTCTACTCTGAGAGTTAGTGAGCTGGCGACGTTGAGGCAAGTTTGGAAATAGCTGCGAGAATTGCCGAGATTCGGCTTGAATTGAGCTGGACCCCCGGCGCTGAGGCGACAGCTGGGAGGACTGAAAGGTACCGAGGGGCAGAAGCGGAGGCTGTCCTTCCTGATCCCTAGCCGGCTGGAGCGTAGCAGAGGTGCCGCCTAACCCCCGTGCGGCTGAGAGGAGGGCGTGAGGTGCCCGGGGGACGGCGGGGCTCCCGGCTCGCCTCGTGAACAGGGTGGGGGGAAATTGCACGCCGATCCCTGCCGAGTGGAGCGCCTGGCGGCTTTCTCTGCTCAGTGTCAGTGCGAGGGGCCAACCTGGTGCAGCAGGAGACAGCGGGACTGGAGTAGAGATGGCCGGCCACACAGGGGGAGAAGGAGCCCCGAGAAGCACGGGAGTGACTTTGCCTTCAACTGACTGACGGGCCCGGGGGACACCGAGGGGTCCGAGGCTGCCCGGTGGAGGCTGGTGGGTCGCGGCTGACCGGGCAAGACAACTGTGGGGCCCAACCAAAGTGGGGTCTGCGCCCAGACCAATCGGGCATAAACAGAGAGTTGGTCCCGAAGAACGGACACCTCCGAGGTACCCCTGCGGAGCACGGTAGGGGGAGAAGATCATGGCCTCGGCCTCCGGTGGCGGCTCGGAGTCCTTTACCCGCACTTGAAGTAAGTGGGAGATCGACGGGCACAGACGGTGCTGTCCATGGCTTGTCCGCCCCTTTGTGGCCGCGGAGGGGATACAAACGCGGAGGCCTGACCGGCCGACCTGGGCTGGAGATGACTGTGGTGCAGCATCTAGTCTACTGCGCAGCCCTAGGGGGGAGCGGAAGGAGGCTGCACGGTGGGCCTCCCTGCTGTCAGGACGCCATCGAGGGCCGGGGCCCACACCACGGCAGGAGTTGGACCTGGGCCCTGAGATCCCTTCACTGCATCGGACGGACAAGGTCGCAGACCCGTGACAGGGGGAAGAAGAAACATCCTAACCCGGCGGGGCGGCACAATGTGGGAAGGAGCTGGAGCGGGTGTCCAGCGGCTGCAGCTGCTACTGGGACAGCGACGAAGCGGATTGAGGGGGATTGAGGGGTCACGGTGCCCCGTCTGGGATCGAAGTTGGAGGCGCCTTTCCTAGTGGTGAGCCGGCCGCGGGACTGGTGACTGTGGCGGCGGTGAAGCACGTTATTGCGGCCTGAAGACGACCAACACAGCTCACGGGCACCGGAGCGAGTACTGCCCTGACACCATGGGGAAAATCAAAGGTAAAACCGAGGGAGCCGCGACCTCGGAATCCTCTGAGGGGGGCACTACAGGGCCCTCGGATCTGCAGCGGCTTCAGGACCGCATCCTCGAGGCTATCGCAGCAACTAGAGATGCTTTGCAACATGACATTGCGCAGGTGGTAACGGGATTGGGACTCCTGAGGGCGGACCACGACAAACTCAAGGATAGAGTCAAAGAAGCCGAAGACACCTTGGAGGTATTAACCCCGGCCCACAAAAACATGGAAGTAAGGCTTTCGGATGCTCTGGAGAGGATACAAACGCTGGAGAGGAGAGCTGAAGATGCTGAAAATAGAAGCCGTTGCAGCAACGTTCGCATAGTGGGTCTGCCGGAAAAAACAGAAGGGGAAGATATGGTAGGGTTTCTGGACGATTGGCTTAAGACCGCGGTGGCACCGGAAGGCCTCTCGCCATTCTTCACTCTGGAACGAGCTCATCGTGTCCCGGCTAGGCCCCCAAGCCAAGCTTGCCCCCGAGACCGGTAGTGGCCAAACTGCTACACTACAAGGATAGGGACTTCCTGCTCCAGAGGGCCCGTGATGTGGGACCGTTCCAAGTAGCGAACAGCAAGGTGACCCTATTCCCGGACTACACATTTGAGACGCAGAAGCTGAGAGCCTCTTTTTTATCCATAAAATGTGAACTGCGGAACGAGGGAATTCGATACTCCCTGCTCTTCCCGGCTAAACTAAGAGTTGTCTTGGACGACAAAACACACTTCTTCCCCACGTCGGCAGATGCCTGGGACTGGTGGGAGACGTATAAAGCGGGCACGGACGGAGCCAGAGTCCGAGAGGAGCGGGAGAGAGCACAGACACAGACGCGGAAATCGCAGAGGCTGCGCTGGCGACGACAAGGCTCGAAAAAGCCATCGTTATCCCAGACGGAGGCGGAAAGACAGGCTGCATTGCAGGCAGTCGAGTCGTTGTCGAGATCGGGCGCATTCCCATCACAACGGGGCTCGATCTCGGAGACCAAGGATACTGGGTCAGAGTCGGAGACTTCGGAGACTCGCAGCACCAAAGGCCCGCTGGTGACGCCATAAACCTCGGAGGAGATCCTGAACATTTGATTAGCAACTATTCATAGAAGAGCGCTCCTGCAGGGGACAGAATTTACAAACTGTAAGGTACTGCGGTGGGGGGGCATCGGCTGGGGTGTCGGACCGCTGCTAACCAGTGGGAGCGGGGAGGGCGGCTGCCTCTACCTTCGGGCCTAGACCACAACCCGATTGCCCTTAAGGCGCTCGCGGTTACGACCGTGAATTAGTTTGGAAGTTGTGGGGTTTGACCGGGTTTGGATGGGTACTGATAGTTTGTCATTGGGGCCTATTCTGGGGGGGAGGTAGAGGGCACTGTTGGGGTTGTTCAGTTTTTTCAGCAAAGGCTGACTCAGAAACAGGTGGGGATTACAATGCCAGAAGTTTTGAAGTTTGGTTGGGGAGACACCACCACTCACGATACCACAGAACAGCGACTGTACTACGAACCATGGGACAATGACTAGCGCGAATGAAGTGCGATGTATAACCTGGAATGTGCGGGGACTACACTCAATGGCACGAAGACACAAAATACACACCTACCTGGTCCGTAGGGGGGTGCATATTGCGATGCTGCAGGAGACACATATCACGAAATCGGAAGGGGTAGCTCTACAAAAGAAGATGGAGAGACCAGTTATTTAACACCGCTTATTCAGCGTTTGCTAGGGGGTCTTTGATATGGATAAGGGCGGGTGCCCCTTTCCAGGCGACCAGGCACATAATAGACCCTGAGGGACGCTATGTGGTAGTGGAGGGCAGGCTGCGGGGCAGGGACATTGTACCAAACACTGACCAGGTGTGCTTTTTCACTAGTTTATCGGGGTCACTGGCACACTTCCTAAAGGGCCCGATCCTAATTGGGGGGGACCTTAACTCGGTAGCGGACACGACTCTGGATAGATCCCACCCACCTTTGGCAGATTCCCCCGTTCACCGCCTCACAAAAGGGAGACTAGATTGGCAGGAGAGGTGGGGTTTGACAGACGCATGGCGCACGCATCACCCTGCTGAGCGCGATTACTCGTTCTTTTCAAGCCTCCATGACCTGCATGTCCGAATTGATACAATTTTGTGCTCTCGGGTGGTAATGCAGACGGTGGCACGGACCAAATACCTGACCAGGACGATCTCGGACCACAATCTGTTGCTGATTGGCCTGGATTGGGTTTCGGAGGTATCGCGGGTCCCGACATGGAGGCTGCGCCCCGAGACTTTGGAAGATCCGCTTTTTCACGCGGCACTAGAGGGGGGTATAAACCTGTACTTCGAGGAAAATGAGGGGTCCACGACTTCCAGAGCGATGGAGTGGGACGCTTCTAAGGTGGTGGTTAGAGGACAGTGCATAGGGAAACATGCAGGTGTGCGAAGGGTACTGTTGGAGGATCTACGAAAGGCGGACTCTGCGCTGAGGGCCGCTGAAAGGGCGAGACCAGGGCACCCCGACTTACAGGAAGAGGTCAACTCAGCTAAGGAGGCAGTAGCGGTAGAGGTTGAACGCCTCCGCAGCTTTGATCACAAGGCATATATGCTCCGGGCCCACGTTGAGGGGGACAAAGCTGGAGCATTACTAGCTTGGCTAGCTAACCCTGCTAGGCGTAGCTCTCCGATACTAGCGATCGAGGGGGAGGAGGGGCAAACGCAATACTCCCAGATGGAGATATTAGACTGCTTTCAGAGCTGTTGCATGACCCTCTATAGCAGTGCGATGGTGGGGCAGGAGGACGACATTCTCGCCTTTCTTGAGGGCCTTCAGTTACCACGCCTGGAGAAGGAACAGGCGACCGAGTTAGGAAGGGATATAGAACTGGGAGAGATTAGAGGGGCAATTAAACGAATGGCGTGCAACAAAACGCCGGGCCTAGATGGGCTACCCATTGAATTCTACAGTACATACATAGATTTATTGGCGCCTAGGCTACAAGCGGTATATAAAGAGGCCAAGAAGACCGGTCATCTGCCCCAGTCCATGCGTGAGGCTTTAGTGATCCCACTACTAAAACCAGGGAGGGAGAACGAACTCCCGGCCTCCTACAGGCCGTTGTCCATGCTGACTGCGGACTACAAAATATTAAGCTCCATACTGGCAGAGAGGCTTCTACAGCACATGCCCGACCTAGTCCATGAGGACCAGTCGGGATTTATCCTTGCTCGTAACACGACGATGAATATAAGAAGACTCTCACGTTTGGTAGAAAGCCCACACATGAAGGCCCAGACGCCCCTGGTCTTGTCGATAGATATAGAGAAGGCGTTTGACAGCCTGGAGTGGATATACTTATATAGGGCCATGGAGCACTTTGGACTGGGGGAAGGATATATCCGGTTGACGCAAGTACTGTATACGGCAGCGGTGGCTAGAGTGAGGATTGGACCTCTGGTTTCACACCAATATCCGGTGGAACGAGGTACCCGGCAAGGCTGCTCCCTATCCCCCCTTTTGTTCGCCCTGGCGATCGAACCCCTTGCGGCGGAGGTCCGCACGGGGAAGCATTTTCAGGGGATAGATAGCAGAGGGGGTCAACAATTCATCTCCTTGTTAGCGGGTGACCTGTTGTTATTCCTAGAAAACGGGGCGGAAGCATTGAAGGGGGCGGAACGACTACTGGAGCGATTTGGAGAATTGTCAGGGCTGAAAGTTATTTGGTCGAAAACCTGCTTGTTCCCCCTGAGACGGGACACAGCACGGCCCGACCACCGTCCTGAGATTAGGTGGGAGCCTGTTTGCTTGAAGTACTTAGGGGTGTATATATACCACAGGGTGGCGGACGCACTGGAAGGCAACATTGGTAGATGCATGCGAGCGCTGAAGGGTTGTATGACCTTTTGGGCTACGCTTCCGCTAACAGTCACTAGGCGCATTTCATTATTGAAAATGATCGCCCTGCCGCTCCTCCTTTATTTTTTTGGTACCCTTCCTATCTGGATTCCTAGATCCCTGTTTTCCCATCTGAAATCCCAGGTGACCTCCTTCATATGGGGGTCGGGCAGATGCAGGATTGCACTGGCGACACTCACCCGCCCGAAGGATGAGGGTGGCCTAGCAGCCCCCGATTTTGAACTTTACTATTTGGCTGCTCAACTGCAGATCTTTACGCAGGAGGTGGCGAGAGTATACCGCGGCCCGGAGAGCGAGAGGGATAAGGGCACTCCACGCCATGTTTTGGCTTATATAGCTTTACAACAGAGAATGGCTCTTGGGGATCTGACACCCGAGGAACGGACGTTCAAGCTTTGCTGGGATCGATCTCGGCGTCGGGCGGGAGTGCAACGTCCGTATGCCCCGGAGATACCCTTAGGAATGCTAACGGCACTCCCCCACGGAGGGGACTGGTCCCAGCTGCAGGGTTGGAAAGAAGCAGGCATGCAAGTGGTAGGCGACCTCTACGAGGATGGGGTACTGGTTCCGTATCTGGATCTACAAGAGAAATATGCGCTGCCGAGGGGAGGATACTTGTTGCACGCTGCAGTGACTAGGGCCATCCAAACGCACTGGAGGGAAGGTCTTGTAGAGCCAGAGACAACAATGGCCTGCCAGTATACCATGATGGCAGCCGGAACTTATAAAGCAGTAACTTGCTTATACTCTAGGATGCTACGGGAAAAATTGCCACCTCTGGCGGCGTTAAAGACCAAATGGGAAGCCGACCTTGATACGGAGATCCCTGAGGCGACTTGGGCCGGTCTAGTGAGGCGAGCCAGAAACAGCACGAGGAATGCGCACTTCCAGCAGATCCATTTTTATGTGCTACACAGGGCTTATCTAACACCGGGGAAAATTAAGAAATACTTCGGAACGGACAATGCGGGGTGCCCGAGATGTGCTCTGGAAGGAGCGGAGCTGAAACACATGTTATGGTCTTGCCCTGGTCTTCGAGAATACTGGCAGGCAATAGGCGAAACACTAACGGAAGTGATGGATAGGACATTCCAATATGATATAGCAGTCTGTTTATTACACTGGTTCCCCCACACGCCTAAAACCAAAACCACAAGTAAATTTATAGACATGGGCCTAATGGTAGCCAAAAGGGAAATCACACGACACTGGAAAGCGAGAGCAGGTCCCACACACAGGAGATGGATTACTGAGTTCTTGAAATGGGCCGCTTGTGATAGTACACATCGATACCAGATGGCTCGCCGTAAACCAAATGATAGGGCGTTGGACACGGCGGCGGCTTGGGAGGCACTGGTCCAAGCCCTGAGAGATAGCACACTACAGGAGGTCGAGGCAGAACTAGACGACATTGAGGAAGGCCCCAGCATTACACCGAGGACATCGCAAACCTAGGAAGACACTAGACATTAACTCCTGATTGACCCCATTGGAGAGGTAGCAGAAATACTCCTGAGTGGGTGGTGGACGACTGGGAAGGGGGGAGGGGGGGGAGTTGGGGACAGTTCGTAACGATTAGGGGGTTTCATAGCGAGGAACAGTGGAAAAGCAGACAAGCACAAATTTAAGAGGGTGGTCTACACCTGCTACATATTATCAGGCACCGGAAAGTTTTATGTTTATCGCCGCCCGACACCCGGGTTGTGGGCTTTAAGGCTGTGTGCAGGTGCGGAAGCAAAAGAACGACAGAAAGAGTTAAGAGATGTAACCCACTGTGACAACTGTGATACTAAAAATCTGCAATAAAAATTATGTTTTTTTTAAAAAAAATCAATAAATAAGAAATTGTTATAATGATAGCAGAGAAATGCTAATGGGAGCATTGAAAACCAACCACCCATCAAAGTGCTTCACATCACTTTAAACACAACTGATCAAACCAATTAAACTAAAAATCCAATCCAGGGAAAGTGTCTCTCTTGCAAGAAATTATATACCACTGGCATGCAATGGAGGTACAGAAAAAAACATGGCCCTCTAACAGAAAAATAAATGCATCACCCAAAAAATAGAAGATTAGAAAGATATGCTTTTACAACCACACAACTTTGAGAAGTTGGCCTGGCATATGCTGTCCACTATTCTAGTGGGCACCTTGCACCAGTCCAAATGACCCTTATTGATGGTAGGTTATAGATAACCTTTATAGAAAGTTATCCTAGTGGTAGCTGTGGAGAGCAGCCTTCAGGCTAAGTCTTGGAGGAATGTAAAGCAGTTTGTTTTACCAGGCTATAATCTTGTGAATGACCAAATGAAAGGAGAACCACACCAGGTATATAAAATATATTTTTTTATTATAAACACATCCCACTAGTCTCTTTATGAGGCTAGAGGCAAAAGTACATTCAGTAAACTTAAAAGCACACAGTAAATTAGCACAATATACATTGAGTACTAGGGGCGTACCAAACCATATATTAAGAAAGTGGTATAAGATCACGACTTGACTAGACACAAGACCTAGAGCCTGTAGAAGTGCGGGCCCACAAGGAACCACCGAAGGTAGTGACACAGGGGACCCACAGGGGACGCGTGCAGTGTCTGAACACAGCCACGGATCACTGTTGACTTCAATGGGGAAAGTTGCGGTTGGAAATTTAAAGAAAAGGGACACTTCGGAGAGGACTTTGAGCAAACCCCTTTAGACTCAAGGGGTTCTAGGGCCAACACCCACGGGAGCACCGGAATACTCGAGTTACCTCTCCCGGGGAAGCCGGGTGCATAGGTGTCTTTTAGTGTTGGGAATCGTCGCAGTTTCCAATGGCGATCTGCTGCAAAGTGCTGCTGCCCTCGAAGAGGACAGTGTCCGGATGGATCCAAGCCTGGATTGAAGATGAGAAAAACCTGAAAACAGAGGGGACAGAGTCTGGGTCGCTAGCCAGTGACCAGGAGCACGATAGGCAGATGTCCACCGATGTCGGGTGATTTCAGGTGAAGAAGGTGAAGCCTTACTCTTCTGCCATGAGGACCAGAAGGCGTCAACAACAACTAGGATCTGAAATCAAGCTGTCCCACAAAGGATGTCGAGTGCTGCAGTGTTGGTGCCCGGATTGGACCCAAGACGCCTTGGCAACAGCAACCCACGCAGGAAGTAAAGAAATGCTTCGGTGCAGATCATCAAGGTCTGAGGGACTCACCACATGGTGGGGAGTCACGGCACGTCTGGAGCAACCAGGGAAGCCCAAGGAAAAGAAGAGGTGCCTTCATAGGACCCACCAGTCGACAGACCAGGGATCGCAAAGGAGCCTCAAGCAGAAATTCAAGAAGCGGGCTCATGGAACACTCGTGGAGTGTAGGCCCACAATATTCGGTGCAGATGGTGCTTGGGGCTTGGGCTACAAGTAATCCAAAGCACAACTTTAAGAGATGTCGAAAAGTTAGTGCACTAGAAAGTGTGCACGGTGTCCAGGAGTTCTGGTTCCATGTCACTCACGAGGGCTGCGGGTCTCAGCTTTGCTGGGGACTCGGGTCGGCCTCTGAGAAGTCTGGAAATCCTCTTCCTGGGCTGCAGGTACTTCGGAGTCCATCAGGAGCTTTGGAGATGCAGACCGTCAAATGCTTGGTTGGTGCCTGCCAAGCAGGGGAGTCACTCCTTGATCCCAAGGGAGATTATTCTGTCTTCTAGTCTATAGTAGAGCTTTGAAGTTCCTGGATTTCTGTAGCAGAGTTTCGTCCAGGTGTAATCTAAAGTCTTGTTGCCAGGGGTTCCTTACTTGTACCTAAGAAAGGGGTTGGACTAACTCTGGGGAGCCACCTAGGGGAGGGTTTTGGAAAGAGGGATGGCCACACCCATTTCCTTTGTCCAGTTTCACGCCAGAGCATGGGCTGGTAGCACCTGCAACCGGTTTAAACTGGGCTATGCACAGGGACATCAAATGTGCCCCCAGGAGTACAATAGGCAGATGCCCACTGATGTCGGGTGATTTCAGGTGAAGAAGGTGAAGCTTGACTCTTCAGCTACGAGGATCATGAGGCGTCGACGACAACCAGGATCTAGAATTGAGATGTCCCACAAAGGATGACGAGTGCTGCGGTATTGGTGCCCAGATTGGACACAACAAGCCTTGGCAACAGCAATCCACGCAGGAAGTAAAGAAATGCTTTGGTGCAGACCAGCAAGGTCAGAGGGACTCACCACATGGTGGGGATTCAGGGCACATTCGGAGCAACTAAAGAAGCCCGAGGAAAAGTAGAGTTGCCTTTGTAGGGACCCACGGACCAGAGTTTGCAAAGGAGCCTCAAGCAGAAATGCAAGAAGTGGGCTCACGGAACACTCGTGGAGTGTAGGCCCACAATCTTCAGTGCAAACGGTGCTCTGGGCTTGGGCTATAAGTAATCCAAAGCACAACTTCAAGAGACGTCGAGAAATGAGTGCACTCGTAAATGTACACGATGTCCAGGAGTTCTGGTTCCACGTCACTCGCGAGGGTTGCGAGTCTCAGCTTTGCTGGGAACTCGTGTAGGCCTCTGAGAAGTCTGGAAATCCTCTTCCTAGGCTGCAGGTACTTTGGAGTCCTTCGGGAGCTTCAGAGATGCAGACCGTCAAATGCTTTGTTGGTGCCTGCCAAGCAGGGGAGTCATTCCATGACCCCAAGGGAGATTCTTCCATCCTCTAGTCTCTAGTAGAGCGCCAAAGTTCCGGGATTCTGTAGCAGAGTTTCATCCATGTGTAATCTAAAGCCCTGTTTCCAGGGGTTCCTTACTTATACCTAAGAAAGGGGTTGGACTAACTCTGGGGACCCACCTATGGGAGGGGTTTGAAAAGAGAGGTGGTTACACCCATTTCCTTTGTCCAGTTTCACACCAGAGCAGGAGCTGGTGGCCCCTGCAACCGGTTTGAACTGGGTTATACACAGGGACACCAAATGTGCCCCCAGTGCAGACTTCAAAGCACTCCTAGAGTGCACCCACCCAGCCCTAATCCACTAAGGCCTGTCTGGGAGGTGGTAACACCTCCCTGTGACAATAAACCTATTGTCCAGGCCTCCCCTGCCAGAGTTTCGGTCAGCAGCAGGAGGCCAGACTTGTGTCTGTGACTGCAGCATCCATTTTGTGATGCCAGGGTTCTTTTAAACGGTTACCGGGCAGACCGGTGTGTACATGTCTCTCCCTCTGGAAGGGTGGAATTCTACCCCCGCCGCCAGAACTGGTGGTGGGTAGTGTTTGACACCAAACATGACATGTTTCCATGCAGCCATTCCAAAGTTAGCATTTACCGCGAGGTTATAATGCACTTAAGAGTATATGGTCTGGCTGCATCACAGAACAGCCTCAGAGAATAGATTCCGTAAGCTGCAGAGGGGTCCTGCTCATGCATGGGCACCCTCTCACACGAAACCAAGCACCCGGTCATAAGGATTGATAAGGCCTGCCATAGGGGTGACTGATAGGTTTCTATGTGCAGTGATTTAAGGTAGATATAGATAACCTATATCTTAGTAAGGGGTGCATGCACCACCTTACCCAGGCTGCAATAGCAGTCCTGTGGTGTCATTTTGGAAGGCTTCCCAGGGGTGGCATAATACATGCTGCAGCCCCTGGTAGGCCTCTGGGGTACCTATGCCCTTGGTACATAAGGTACCATATACTAGGGTCTCACAAGGCTACCCCAGTAACCAAACTGGGGTGTACCTAAAGTACATGCAATCAATTTAGAGAGGAAGCAGCAAGGCTGGGGTCCTGGATAGCAGGGCTCCAGACAGACTAAATTCGAAAAACAGTGAAACACCAACAAAAAGTGGAGGCAACCATAGTAAGCAGATCCTACTCTCCTACTATGACCACCTGAATATTCAATGTTACTCATCCATACCCAAACTTATTTGCAACGAGGCACAACCCTATATGCCATAGATGGCCATTAAAACTGTGCACAATGCACAATGATGGCCTACATATTTAAGCACCATATATACAAGGTTGCAGTACTCTACACTGGACATAAAAGACCACATGGGGCATCCGGATATGCAAACAACACTATGGATGAGGCCTACAGAACCGAGCACAATTATCCAAATGAGGCATGAAGAACTGAAGTAATTACACCAGGAGAGGCCTCACCTCTGACATGCACAATGCACAATGTCCCTTTTCTGTTGGTTACATTTCTGCCTCTGCTCCTCACAATCGTTTTTCCTTCTCCCGGTATTGTCTTATTTTCCAACTTTGAGATTATCCCTTAAGACTTGTGGGACACTGAATGACAAATTAATCTTGCACTGCTGCTGCCCATGATGTACGTGCTTCATGTATGTGAAGTCAGCTTGCACTGTTTCTACCTGCAATAGAATTGCTGTGTTTGAGGGACTCTTACGCTGCTGCTGTCCATGATTCCTACCATGAGTGTTTGTATGTGGGTTAACAACTTTAATGAAAGCAGAAAATGCTGCATCTGTGCTCTGTGCAAATGTCTTCGGGCCCCATCTGTCTTCATTTTTGTCCTAATCCTAACATGCCCCTGTCGCGATGCACGCCAACCCAATTTGTGCTCCATCCCTCAGTGCTCCCAGTAAGAATGACATCCCCCAAATCAAATTCCTATTCTTTCCTCAGCACCGAAACATCCAAAAAGTACTTACACAAATATCTATGAACTACAAAGAAATTATAGATATATTGTATTGTATTGTAAGTACCTTTATATAGCACCTACTACCCCTGATGAGGCGTAGAAGCGCTTTTTTGGCAAGTAGCACGCTACTCAGGAACCCATAAAGGATTAGTGGCGAATTAGTATAGTGAAATATGAAAGTAATTTGAGTGGTGGATATGTTAGTCAGTTGTTTGTATTGAGAATGGTAGTGGCGGGATAGAAGAGGGAAAAAGGTATGCATTTATATAGCTCCTGCTACCCCGGATGAGGTGTTGAAGTGCTTTTTTGTCGAGTAGCACTCTTCCCTGGAACCCATAAAAGGTCAGTTGTGAATTAGTATACTAAAATATTAAATTAGTTTGAGTGGTGGGCATGCTAGTCTGTTATTTGAATTGAAAATGATAGTGGAGGGATAGAAGAGGGAAGGATTTAGAAAGTTTTTTTGTTTTGGAGCATGGTCCTGACTATGGTCTTCCTCGCACCAAGTGCTACTGATCCATGTGTTTCCTCATGTGTGCCTGTGTGTGTGTGTGGGGGGGGGTGCGTGTGTGTTTTGCGTTTGCGTGTGCGTGTGTAGAGTGAAAGCCCTGCCCCTGATGGTACTGGATACCAAAGTGGATCTTACCTTGCTACTGTCAAGGCTGAGTCTGGGGGTGCCCGAGTCGTAATGGTACTCACTCCATCACATTCATGCAGATCTCTTCCTAGTGTTAGTCCTTCCTAAAAGAAGAGAAACGAGGCAAAAGAAAGAGAAAATAATGAGGTGCATCGTTGCTACTTGTGAGGTCCATGTTGTTCGAAATTTATGTTTGTGTGGGGGACACATGCACTGCTGGTGCCTCTGCTGCACTTGTCCTGTGTGTAAAATGGAAAGTTTTCACTACATTGAACTTGTGTTCCGTATGATTAAAATAAACACGGGTTTCTAAACCTGTCTAGGTGTGGGGATTTTGCACTCATGCTGTCAGTGCTGTACTCATGACGCACACAAAGGGGAATCTTGCCCAGCTGTAGGCCTGTTTTGCAGGAACGTCCTTTGATGATAATTCCAATGTGTCCTTGTTGTGTGCATTAAAGAAAGTTGCACCAGGGTTCGAAGGATGCTTGCACTGCTGCATCCTGTGCTGTACCTGCGCAGGCTGCGCTGTGTGTATGAACATCCGCTCCCTGTGCTGAAGACGCGCTGTGCGCGTGGGGTCGCATTGCATTGCTGCTCCTATGCGCGCGCGCGTGCGTGCGTGTGTGGCTTGCACTACTGCTGTATGTTTATGTTGATACAGCTGAGCATCCCACCATGAGGAGCTTCATTAAAACATGCGCTCTGAAGGACCAGTACTCATACTCAAAGAAGAGCCCATTAAAAGGAGGGAGGGAGGTCTGCTGAGTGGGCACAATTCACGGAAAAGAAGAAATCCAGCTTTATATGTCCGACATTTATCTGCCGGTAGAATAACAGTCAGAAGTTTGCATTCGCTGCTGTTACAAGTAAAGTATCGCATGAAACTGTAAGCATTGGCGGAGATAATGATGCAGAACGTATGTTGATTGCTCTCATAAAAATCTGTATTTCGCAGTGACTTAAAACGCACCTGTCATTGGTATCAACACCAATAAACGCTCTGTAACATATGTCTCTGAGTATCGAATTAGCATAAAACAGCCTGCTCGTTTCGTTCTACATATACTGAACACAGCGCTAGGCATCTAATTCCATTATAGGAATTGCACTTGTGTCCTTGTAATTTATGCTTGATTGAAAAATGTGAAAGATGCCTAGATGCATAGGAGCTAATCGTGCACAGTGTGTGCATCAACACATACTGATAGTTTGGCACTTGGGCCTTCGTTCCAAGTATCTCGGTAGTCTGCATTCGGGAGGGGACAGGAGTTTCTGCCTGATTCGGAATTCTGCAACATGCTGCAATGCTGCACCTCTCGGAACACCCCGTCACTCAGGTGTCTTGAGGAAAACTTCAGAAACTGGTGCGATAATATCGATTCCTGGAATAATTTACCAATATCCCCTCATCTCTGGCCTCCTCGTTCCAGTCCTTACAGATTGAGGCGTCTTTGCCTCCGGAAGTGTTTCACAAGTCCCAGGAAACCTGTTTATATATAATTCTTTTATGTCTGCTACTCCTTGTAACTACTCCCTTCTCCCCAACTTTTCTTGTTTATCTGTCCTCAGACAAGGTGAGCCACGCGTTTTTTGTAAAAAAAAAAATAATAATAATGAAAAAAAGTGTATATTGGTTATGTTTCCATTACTTGTTTGCTGCTGTCATAAACGTCAATTCATCAAAAATGCCAGGGGTGCAAGAAGTGACATCCTATACTCTTTGACCTTAAGGATGTCACAGGAAGTGACATCACATGACCTTTGACCCTGAATGTCCCAAGAAGTGATGTCACATGACTCTAATCATGATAACATCAAAATATTTAAAATTGCTGGTTACATAATAATTGCATAATTAACATTTATATTCTTCCAGGGGAGAACAGAGTATGGGAGTTTATCCACCATGATAACATCTGATAAAAGGGGCTTTACTAGGGCATTTAACTGCACAATTTTCACATAAATTTGCTAAAAAGCCGTAAGCTCTAAAAAGACCCTCACTAACTGCTCAAGTCCTTTCACTATGTGCCAAGCTAATGAAAGTCCCCACCAGTTAACCCAATTATGGGGTCCATTAGGATGACGGGCGGACTTAGTCCGCCCGCCACCCTAACGGAGATCGGGACCGCCCGCCTAAAGGGCGGGGGTCCCGACATTGGCATTAGGATGCGCCCGCCACAGTGGCGGGCGCATTCCTCAAGTTTACATTGTGGCGGGCGGTGCTCACTGCACCGCCCGCCACAATGTGAAAAACAAAATGCACGCATTTGCATAATCGAAGCGGCAGGCACCGCGCGGTGCCTGCCGCTGCGATTATGCAAATGCAGGGGGGTACCACAGGTACCCCCGTGTGCCACCCCCCTCTGGCCGTCACTCTGGGGGCCCACAGGGGGCCCCCGCAGCAAACAAGGCCGCCACGGAAAGGCCTGACAATATGCTCATGGTAATATGGCTGGCGGTGTCTAACAGACACCGCCACCATATGAAACACATTCCGCCCCGGCCGCAAGGCGGCCGGGGCGAAAAACAAGCGGGCGGTGTTGTTCACCGCAACGGCCCCCCCCGCCATCCTGATGTGGCGGGGGGAATTGGGCAATGGATGTCGGGCGGATTGCCTCCGCCAGGCCGGCGGTGGCTACCGCCAGCCTGGCGGAGGCAATCCACCCGACATCATAATGGACCCCTATGTTTTTAAAATGTCCTATGGGTGCCCCCTTATGTCAAAACTTACCTCCATTAAAAGGATCAGCATTCTGCCATGGGGACCCTCTTGCCTAAACATGACATACAATATACCTGTGCCAGAATATTCCTAATACTGATTTTCTTTCACTATGGATGTCTCATGTCAAAGGTTATGTCTGACATGTCAAGGACCACATTTTGTCCCACATGGCCCCATGGCATTGCCACAGTTGTACTCCCATATTGAAAGATTTTCCTCCATCAACAGTTATCACTGGCAATTTGCCACAGTTGCCACCTATGCCAAGAATTTCCTCCAGTAGGCCCGAGCTGGCCATTTTTCATGGGTGCCCCATGCTAAATTATAACTACAGTGTACCAGCACAAGCATTTTGCTGATGGTATCCTATATGCATGTATTGTCTCCAGTTTTTCAGTTCCAACTCTTTGCCAAGAGTGCTTCTATAAGCCACAAAGCATGCCAGGTCCACAGCGGATTTGCAAGCATAACAACACGTGCTCACTTCCATTCACTTACTCACACTCATTCTCTCATTAGCACACACCTGCACTCATTAATTGTCACCTAGTTCCTTCCACTCACTCTCATCCAGATTCACTCATTCGCATTCTCTCACTCACCCTTACTCCGAATGACTTATCCATACTCACTCATTTTGACACACGCACCCACAATCTCACATACAAACATTGTGCTCACACAAATACACACTCTCTCACAGAAATTCACTCTCACCCATACACGTGCACACAACATAAATGTAAAGCTTTTTTTTTCTTACCTAAGATGCCAGTGAAGGTCCAGATCTTGGTGTTCCACCTTTTACTACACAAATAGTGAAAAATAAACTTTTATTCACTATTAATGTTATAAAAATGAGCAGAAAATCTGGTTTGAACCTGACTCTGATTATGTGTGACACCCTTGTGTTCTTAGCAATGATTTTGACACCCCTGAGGCAAGGGATCGCAAAGGCCGTGCCAGGGATAGCAAGGAGCAGGCTAGGGGTTGGATCTGCGACCACTTGTGACTCCTAAATATTGTCCATGGCTGTCATGAGACACAGTGGTGTTTAATGTGCACCGGTCACTAGCATGCTCCCTGCTTGGGTTCTGGGCTGGGGAGCGGAGCAGCGCTGTTGACCAGGTTGCTCAGTAGCTGTGGATCGGTGTCCTGAACTGCTTTGGCAGTGTGTGAGTGCATGTCCTAGCCAGCTAGAGGCAGCACCCATTGTGTGGAAGAGAGATCTCTCAGGATGAGAGAGCTCAGTGTCAAGAAACTGTAAATCAGGAAAGACGCTGCCATAGCATGTCTGCTTACTGAATTTGAATGTAGGGCAAGAAATGGCCACTAAGCCGCATCATATTCAGCTGCAGTAAGAGTAGGAGGAAGAAATCCTCCAAATCTCTAGGACTGACTTACAATACCTAATTAAGGAATCTCTTGACGCGTTAACAGAACCTTGGACCAAATGTCTAAAAGACAGGATCAATCAATCATAGCATTTGTAAAGCGCACTACATACCTGTGAGGGTCTCAAGGCGTTGGGGGGGAATGCTGCTACTGTTCGAAGAGCCAGGTCTTGAGGAGTCTCCTGAAGGTTAGGAGGTCTTCGGTCTGCCGTAGGCGGATGGGGAGGGGGTTCCAAGTCTTGGCGGCGAGGTGGGAGAATGATCTGCCACCGGCGGTCACTCTTAAAATGCAGGGAACAGTGGCGAGGGCGCGATCTGCGGAGCGGAGCTTGCGTGTGGGGGTGTAGAGGCTGAGTCAGCTGTTGAGGTACGCTAGTCCGGTGTCGTGGAGTGCCTTGTGTGCGTGGGTGACGAGCTTGAAGGTTATCCTCTTGTTGAGTTCAGGTTCAGTTGGCTGTTTCTCATCCAGTTGGTGACGGCCTTCATTCCTTCGTGGAGGTTGGTTTTGTAGGTGTGGGGGTCATCGGTGAGGGAGAGGATCGGCTGGGTGTCGTCGGCGTAGGAGATGATGTTGAGGTTGTTCCGTCAGGCGACATGGGCGACGGTGCCATGTAGACGTTGAACAGCGTTGGGCTGAGGGATAAGCCTTGGGTTACGCCCCATATGATCTCGGTGGCTTTGGTGCTGAAGGGGGGGGGGGGAGGCGGACGCTCTGAGTTCTACTGGAGAGGAAGGAGGCAGTCCAGTCCAGGGCCTTCTCATGGATTCCGGTGTCGTGGAGGCATGCTCTTAGTGTGCGGTGGCAGACTGTGTCGAAGACGGCTGACAGGTCCAGGAGGATGAGGGCCGCGGTTTGTCCGTTGTCGAGCAGGGTCCTAATGTCGTCGGTGGTGGCGATGACGGCAGTTTCGGTGCTGTGGTTGCTGCGGAACCCGGACTGGGATGGGTCCAGGATGTTGTTCTTTTTGAGGAAGCTGGTCAGTTGTCTGTTAACGGCCTTTTCTATTACCTTCGCCGGGAACGGGAGCATGGAGATGGGTTGGAATTTCTTGAGGTCCTTGGGGTCCATCTTGGGTTCTTTGAGTAAGGCAGTGATCTCTGTGTGCTTCCAGCTCTCCGGGAAGGTCGCTGTCTCAAAGGAAATGTTGATGGTTTCCTGGAGGTGGGGTGCAATGGTGCTGCTGGCTTTGTTGAAGATGTGGTGTGGGCAGGTGACCCTGAGGAGGGGTAAAGGTCGAAATACATCCAATGTTCTTAACTTCGCAGCCTTTTAATGCACATCATGAAGGTTTTTACTCCCATCCTGGGAGTAATGGTGATGATGTCTTGCCCCTCAATGCTGTCGTCAAATAAACTTTGTTTCATGAGTGGAAAGACTCTGATAAGTCTTTTGTTCACTGTGTTTTGAACAAGAGATATCTAATCAAAGATTTTGAGAAAGACTCCCTGCAAACACCAATAGTAAATGTGATCTTAGTGGCGACGCCCTCTACATCCAATCTTGCTCCAGAAGATGCTATGGTTCCTGATGTTGTCAACAAAAAGGTGGAATTCACGCTCAAGATATCCTACGCAGCTTCTAATTTTGCAGTCAGAGCAGATACATATGCAGCATATGCTGACCAAGTCTTGCTTAACGGCTTCCAGTCCCTATATGATCATATCCACAACAATGGAGATCCTACTTGCATTTTGGTGAATATGTAACTCTTATCCAAATTCCTTTCTGATTTCACCTTTGATAGTCTTTATACAGCTATAGATTCAGCACAAGCCGCTATGGCAGTTTGTAGACTCTTGCGGATGAAGCCATGAAAGTCGGAGTTGAGCCAGAGGACTTGTATCCAGAAAATACCTTTCACATTACAAAGGCTGTGTGAGGCTGAACTCGATTAAATGATGCGAAAGGGAGCAAATGAAGAGAAGCATTCCAAGCCTTTCAAATTGGGATCTGGTAAGAAATAATTCATATCCCAATACTTACTGTAGAACTTCCAGGGCAAACGTCCCTTTCGTGGCCAGGCCTGAGGTCGGGGGGTCGCATTTGGAAACAAATCCTGACCTATCATTACCAAAAATCAATCCCAAAAATGACTATCCAGTTTAGGCGCAGGATGCTGGGTTATTAGGGGATAAGGGTAGGGAGTGTTTGTAAAATGTCAAAATAAATATTATGTTATTAATATTTAATAATTGTTGAGAGTGTATAACATTTTTAAATAAAAAAAAATGGTTTACAATGTTAAAAAATTTAAATATTTTACATTTCATTTTAAATTTTATAAGATTTAATTTATTTTGTATATTTATTTCTGGTTTGTTAAGTAATACTTTTAACAAAATGTATGTCATTAATATTGTTATATACAATTTTGTAGTGGGATGTTGCCTTGTAAATGTATAGAGGTAGGCTGTGTTTAAAATGTTTACAAATTGCAGAAATCTTTATTAATAATTAAATTAAAAGTTAAAAAAGGAAATAATTTACTTGTTAAATAATTTAAATTTTGAAACATAAAATATATATATATATATATTTGGAGATAATAATTTTTATGGAAATTCAGAAATGTATAGGTTATATATTTAAAAAAAATTACATTAAGAAGTATATATTTAAAAATGTTAAGTTTTTGAGAGTAAATTATTCTGTTACAATTAAGTGTAAATTGTTATATAATTTATTTACATTTTTATTTAAACAATACATTAATATGTTTTATACCTATCCAGCACCTTCCCTGATTTAATGCTGACTGGAGTTGGAATAGTAAATTATATTTATGTACTATCCAGCATCTTCCCTGATTTAATGTTGACTGGAGTTGGAATAGTAAATTATATATATTTACTATCCAGCACCTTCCGTTATTTAATGTTGACTGGAGTTGGAATAGTAAATTATATTAGTTACTATCCAGCACCTTCCCTGATTTAATGCTGACTGGAGTTAGAATAGTGAATTATATTTATTTACTAACCAGCACCTTCCCTGATTTAATGCTGACTGGAGTTGGAAAAGTGAATTATATTTATTTACTATCCCGCACCTTCCCTGATTTAATGCTGACTGGAGTTGGAATAGTAAATTATATTTATTTACTATCCAGCACTTTCCCTGATTTAATGCTGACTGGACTTGGAATAGTAAATTATATATATTTACTATCCAGCACCTTCCCTGATTTATTGCTGACTGGAGTTGGAATAGTAAATTATATATATTTACTATTCAGCACCTTCCCTAATTTAATGCTGACTGGAGTTGGAATAGTAAATTTATTTTCATTTATATATTTTTTAGATAGGTAATCGTTTTTGGGGGGTATTTTTTATTGATGTGTCATAGTATTTTTGCTAAATGTTTGTGTTTTTATGAATAGTTAGTAAAAGTAGAAATATTTTGAAATAATCAGACATTGAAATTTGATGAACAAAGTTTTCATTTTTATTACAAAATAGTTAGTTGAAATAGTTATTTTTATTAAGTAAATCATATAATCATGAAGATATATGTTCAACATTTTTACATTTATTTTTTTACATTAAATTTGTGATACATATTACAATGTTTACAATATATATTTTCATTCAGATATAGTTTTTATACATTGTTATGTTTAGTAAGAGATGTGTAGATAATTGGTAACATAAATTTGAAATGTTTCCATTTTTGTGAGAAAGATATGTTTAGTACAAAATAATATTGGTACATTAATTAACAGTACATTTTTAATGTAACATACAAGTATAGGTTAACACAATATTGCATTTCCATATTCTTGTAATTTACAAAACATATTCATATTTTTCATAACATTTTGACATGTATACAATTTTAAACAAGGTTTTAATCGATTTTGTAAGTAGTTAGGTGGTCTGTAGTGTATTTAGAGTTTGGTAGTTGTGTTTTTGGTGTAATTTAGGTGTAATTTTAAGTGATGTTTATTTTTGAGTAGTTTAGGTGTTTGAGGCTTTGGGGGTCATTAGGATGGTGGACGGACTTAGTCCGCCCACCATC
The DNA here is from genome assembly GCF_964261635.1 of Lissotriton helveticus. NCBI lineage: Eukaryota > Metazoa > Chordata > Amphibia > Caudata > Salamandridae > Lissotriton > Lissotriton helveticus. The sequence goes on along the minus strand of NC_136063.1, from coordinate 615,407,728 downwards.
CTATCGGTTATTGGGACCGCCCGCCATAAGGGCGGGGGTCCCGTGGGAGATATTAGGATGCGCCCGCCACTGTGGCGAGCGCATCCTGCATTTTTAGCATTGTGGCGGGCGGTGCTCTCAACACTGCCCGCCACAATGCTAAAAATGCACGTATGCATTTGCATAAACAAAGCGGCAGGCACCACGCGGTGCCTGCCGCTTTGGTTATGCAAATGCAGGGGGGTACCAAAGGTACCCCCCGTGTGCACCCCAGGTCTCCTTCACTCTGGTGTCCTGCAGGGGGCCCCCAAAGTGAAGACCGCATGCCTTTCCGTAACGGCATCACCGGCATATAAACAAGCCCATGCTAATATGGCTGGCAGTGTCTAGTAGACATCGCCACCATATTAGACCTTTTCCGCCCCGGTTGCAAGGCGACCACGCGGAAAAGCGGCGGACAGTCTTTCCGACCGCCGCGGTCCCCCAACATACTAATATGGCGGGGGTCATTTAAGGTGAGGATGGCGGGCGGATTGCCCCCGCCAGGCCGGCGGTGGCTACCGCCAGCCTGGCGAGGGCAATCCTCCCGCCATCCTAATGGTCCCCCTGGTGTTTTGAGTCTAGTATATGTAGATAGGTTTATGTGTATTGTTTTAAAATGTTATTGAAAGTGTTTCGAAGTTATGTTTATGTATGTTTGGGTGTGTGGGTATGTTTTAAATTTTTTTACAGGTTTTTTTTTCACGGCGTCGGATTTTTGAGAACTTTGACTTTTTTTTAAGAGGTGTGTCTTAGTTTTGTAAACTAATATTTATTTAACACATTCTTATTTTTTTGCGTTTTCCTGGAGCGTTTTTTACTTTTTCTACATGTTTGGGTTTTTGAAGGGATTTGCCAATTGGATTTATCGAAAGAGGATGTGTTTTTGGAGAAATTTGGAGTTTTATTTTTTAAGAGTTGGTTATTAGGGGGTCATAAGGATGGTGGGAGACAATATTGGGAAACGGGACCGCCCGCCATAAGGGCGGGGGTCCCGTGGGGGCAATTAGGATGCGCCCGCCTGCATTCCTGTCATTGTGGCGGGCGGTGCACTCAGCATGGCAGGCACCGTGCCATGGGGGTTTATTTAACGTTCTTTGGGAGGAATCGACACCTGGATGGACTTAGAAGCTGTATTCAATTAGCTTTGGAGCTACGACAACTGTAAGTAATTTTTTAACTTGAATTTGGGAGGCAAATGTAATTTATTTCTATTTACTATTTTGGGCGGATCTGCCTGAGATCCTAATGGGCCTCTCAGTGTTGACTTTTGGAGAAATCTCCACAGGCACGGATTAGAATGATAGTAGCATCCTTGTATGGCTGTATGGGGGTATGTTTTTAAAATTGCACTAATCATGGCTTATTCAAAATCCATTATTATTTTATGTGGGACATAATTTGGATTTTCTGATTTTATTTTATTGAGAATTTCTAGATAGGTACTTTGAGTTTTATTTGGGAGTAAGCAGTAGATGAAGTGAATATTAGTATTTTGGTATTTGGCATGTATTGTATAAAGTTGATAAAATGGCTTTGGACATATTTTAAATGTGCCATCTATAATCCAGGTGTTGCATTGCTGGAGGTTTGTTAAGTTTTTTTGTAGTGGAAAACGTTATTATACGTTTTGCAGTGTTTTTATGGTCAAAGAAAATAAATGGCTCTTTGTTACGGGTAATTCTGGTGGGATGTTTACTTTTTGGAAAGTTTTAGGGATAGGCAGGGTAGTTGTTGTTTTCCTTTTCTGTCTAATTATAACTTTTTTTAATGCATAAGTGGATGGTAATTGTCCAGATGCATGTTGGGGTATTTGCAGTAATATTCACTAGTGGGGTTGTCTGTGCTACTGCTTGCTTCTTAGATATTTTCTAAAGCTCCTCTAATTTCAATTTCAGTTATATTTGGGGGTGGTTGTGCTCATTGACAGATAAAACAGTTGTTTTTTGAGTTATGGCTCTTCTGTAGCATTTGTGTCAATAGTACTTACTACATTTCCAGAAGACTTTTAAATCGTTCAGCTTTTCCTGCGTATATACATAACCCATGTAACATAGGAGCATTTTTCCCTTTTGTGATACTATACATTCTGCTCCTTCAGTCATACTGATGTGTTTAGTGCTGAAGAGAATGTAGATATAATTAAGTTAGTATAATGCAGTAAAATATTTTTTTAGAAAAATAGACATTTGTTGATATATACTTACAATGTTGATTTAGATGTTGAAAAGAATTTTCTTTTGATATTTGGTGGCAGGTATTTTTGGTATGTAGAAGGTATATCTGTTGATATAATAAGAACATATACTAAGATATTTTAAAGCATGTGTTGTAGGTGATAGGGCAATTGGGAAAGGGTTTGTTTTAATTAGATACATTATCGTTTTTCTTTAAAGTACTTATTTTCTATACTTACTTTTTGATTACATTTTTTTTCTTAGTTGCTGTAGATAGTTACTGTTGTGCTTGTAAGAATCTGTAGTGGAGATATAAATAAATGAAAATATATTTTAGTTTGATATAATTTGGATGCATTAATTAGAACTTTTTAGCACTATAACGTTTTATAAAAGATTATTTGCTTACTTGTTTTAGTTTAAAGTTTTCTTTAAAAATTGAATCTTGTTATCAGGAAATAAACTGGTAGCGTTTCCTCTTCTGTTTTCTTTTGCTGTTGAAGTGGAAAAGAGTAACTTTGTTTTGGCTTTTATGCTGTTGTTTTAATTAGTTAGTTTGTGTTATTGGTTCTTTTTGTTGCTGCTAGATTTTGATTTGTTTTTGTGTTCAGTTTGAATTATTTTTTTTGCGTTTCCATATATGGAGGATGCTAATTAAAGGGCCGATTATGATCGCGGTTAATCCGCATCCTCCGGGCCGGCGGAAGCCACCGCCGGCCCGGAGGATGCGGATTAACCGCTGCGGAGGCTCCAAAGACCCACCGCCAGATTAGGATGGCTGGTTGGTCAGGAAGACCGTCCGCCGCTTTTCCGCCGCGGTCACATGCCGACCGCGGCGGAAAAGCTCTGATATGGTGGCGGTGTCTATCAGACACCGCCAGCCATATTAGGATGGGGCAGAAGACATGCATTTCTGCGGCGGCTTTTCGCCGTGGAAAGGCATGTGGTCTTTCGTTTTTGGGGGCTCGTTGCGAGCCCCCAGGGTGTTGGGGGGTGGGGGTGCACATGGGGGGTACCTATGGTACCCCCCTGCATATGCATGCACAAAGCGGCAGGCACCGCGCGGTGCCTGCCGCTTTGTGCATGCATATGCAAAGAATGCACTTTTAACCTTGCGGCGGGCGCTGCTTCAAGCAGCACCTGCGGCAATGTTAAACATAGGGTATGTGACCGCCAGGGTGGCGGTCACATCCTAGTCTGCATGGAGGGAACGCTGCAGCCCCTGCGGACGTTCCCTCCACCTCTGGGGTGGTGGACGGACGCAGGTCCGTCCGCCATCCTAATAGGGCCCTAACTAATAGTAATTTATTTTAAGTATATTTTATAGTTTAAATATTATTTATGAATAATTTATTGTTATATATTTTGGTGTTTATTTTGTAAAGTATGTATTTATTTAATTTTTTAAGTGATATTAGTAAATATGATATATTTTGGTGTTAATGTGTTTATAAAATATCTATTTATATGTATTAATTTTATTTTGTATGCTTGTGTTGGAAAAATGTATGTTTTATATGAATTTATATGTGATAAAATGTTTTATATGTAATCGGTTTTATTATTGAATCGATATTGTTGGCGGTCTATATTTTTATTTTCGATATTATGGTTACTTGATTATTAATTGTACGAATTTCGATAATTTTTATTTCGATATTTTGTTAGTCGACAATGCTAGAAACAATATTATTTTTAGTCAATATAGTGGGTTCGATATTTTAGTTTTTTTAAAATTAAGTATTGGGGGTCGATATTGAGGTGTTCTGTATTTTGACGTCAATATTTTGTGTAGTCGATATTTTTTCTCTCGATATTTAGTCACTGATCCGACTGTACCGCATTTGGAAGGGAGGAATGTATTAATACCATTGCAGACTTCTTTGAGGAGAAAGTACAGGGACTTACGAAGGATTTCGCAGCTCCTGTCTTAGAAGCAGGAGATGGTGGCTGGTAGGGGACCCATGCTTGGATCAGCTGGTGACCTTCCGGTCAATCAGTCTGGAGGAGACTCACCGGGCAATACTGGTGGCCAAATCTGGCTCACCGTTTCACCCATGCCCTCCCTCGCTCCTACATCTGATTGTTGAGGTAGTGAACCCGGTGATTAATGAAATTGTAAACACCTCACTGGCCACAGCAAATATGCCTCCTGAATGGAAAATAGCGGCGATTAAACCGCTGCAGAAGAAACAACTGCCCGACCCTACCACACTATCTAACCTCCGACCAATTTCACTACTCCCTGTACTGTTTAAGGTCACAGAGTCTTTTGCTAATAAACAAATCACCAAGATTTTGGAGGACAGTGAGGCGTGGCACCCTAATCAATCAGGCTTTAGAGCACAGCACTCGACCGAGTCTGTTCTCCTGTTCACCACTGATACCATCCACATGGCTTTGGACCAGGGAAAGAAGGCCGTCTTGAACTTATTAGATCTGTCGGCGGCCTTCGACACGGTATCACATGCCATTCTGCTTGACCGGCTAAAAACATCTGGCATTTCTGGTACAGTCCTGGCATGGATTAAGAACTTTTTGAGTGGCAGGAGACAGGTGGTCACCCTGGGCGAATTTTGCTCAAAGGAGAAACCCCTAATGATGGGAGTGCCGCAAGGGTCCAGTCTGAGCCCGACATTGTTTAATGTGTACACTACCCCTCTGATCAGGTTGATATCATCATTCGGCATTGATGTGGTGGCATATGCCGACGATACTTAACTGATCCTGGTCCTTGATAAAGACACTCAGGACTGGGAAGAAAACCTCAAATGTTGCCTGACGGCTACATTCGATTGGATGAGGACTAACCATCTGAAGTGTAACACGGGCAAGACTGAGATTATGCCAATGGGTCCACGGAACAATTTTGTCCCCAAATTATGGTGGCCGGAGAAGGCAGAAATACCGCCCCACACCACCAATTTGGCCCAGAACTTGGGGATCAACTTCGATGCTGCTCTGTCATTTATTATGAGGAAGGGGTCCCAAAGGGATAGAGAACACAAATTGTAACTTAATAAAGAAAATAATCACGTAGACATTGAATCAAACCACATTGTTTTAATCACAATGGGGATGTGTATCAAATAACGACAATAATCAAGTATTTTAAATGAAAAGGTGGAGCAATGCCCCGGAGGGGGGGGGGGGAGTGCGTGATAATGTGAGGATACTGTGATAAGGAAGGGTTACAGGTGACAGAATAATCAGTACTTCAAACCAAAATAGTTATAATGGTTACACATTATGTACAAGACAAAAAACAAGAGAACTTAAATTTCGAATCAAGACATATCATACTCCACACAGTACAGTATATGAACAGTTGGGCCGTGGAGTTGCCGATTAAAAACAGATAGTTGTCGACGTTTCGACCCTCTCAGATATGCAGGTCTTATTGTATCCTTGCAGCGGGGTCTTCTTCAGGACAGGGGAGTAGGGGCAGACCACCTTACTAAAAACGATTCAGGGGTTGAAAAGGTAAAGTACATCCGGTCTGATGTTCCCCGTCAGGCTGAAAGCAATGTTCGATTTCTGGATAGATCGTCAAACAGATCGGAGGCCGAATGAATCTGGCATGGAATCCGCTCTGTCATTTAAGCAACAGGCATTGAAAGTAGCAGGGACATGTTTTGGCATCATCAAAGGACTAAGGAAGTTCTTTGATTTGTTGCCATTGGAGGCAAGAAAAACAGTCACTGTTGCCCTTGTAACCTCAAGGATAGACTATTGTAATAGTCTAGATGCCGGGACCACTAAAACAGTTACCCATAAACTCCAGATGGTGCAGCATGCAGCAGCCAGGCTGGTGCTGAAATGGCCTAAGAGATCGTCAGCATCTGCCGCGCTTAACATCTTACATTGGTTGCCAATAATTAAAAGGGTCCTTTTCAAGATACTGATTATTACTTTCAGAGCTGTTCATTCCATGGGACCAAAATACCTACGAACCAAGTTTTCTAGGTATAATCCAACACGTGCCCTACGCTCCTCAAATGCTAATCTACTGGCTATTCCAGCTTTCAGACTTAGCACGAGAGGGGGTAAATCATTACCAGTTCTGGGAGCAAAAGCCTGAAATACGCTTCCCCCTCACCTTCGGGCAATAGAAAGGGAAAAAGATTTCAGAAAGGAACTGAAAACCTGGATTTTTAAGTTACAGGACACCAGCGCGAGAGCACTAGTTTGATAGGACTAGTCACCAGTAACAGCTTGGCTGTCCTATATATCGATGTGTTCTTTTTATTTTCAGTGGCGCCTTGGTGCTCCTTGGAGCGAATGCAGCGCGGTACAAATGAGGCTTTCCATTACATTACATTACATTACAATCAGGATGGATAGCCAGGTTACCAGGTGCTTCTTCAATCTCCAAGACAGTACAAAGAGCAATGAACTAAATCTAGTGGTAGATCAAATGTTTTCCTGGGCAGACAGCCATGCTCTAGAATTGGGAGCAGTAAACATCCAGGGAAGTTTGAACTTTCGGGCAGACAGCCTAAGCAGGAACCTCTCCTCTTCAATGTTTTACCACCTGTTGACCCAGGAGTTCAATCATATATGTGCCCATTTTGGGTCCCCTTGAGTGCACCTTTTTGCATCACAACACAACGTAATGCTTACGATCTTTTGTTAAGAGTAGAAGTGTTCCCAGGCTTGGCCAGTGAATGCTCTGTAGATCTCCTGGACTCTGGGCATCCTGTTTGCTTACCCTCTGATGCCCCTTCTCCGGAGGCTGCTTCAGAAGATTTGGAAGGAGAGGTACATGATTTTAAAGGAAAGGAACATGGTATTGGTGATTGCCCCCTTCTGGCCATGACATCCATGGCTCTCCCTTCTCATGATCATGTCCAAAGAGTATTCAAACAGGTTGTTCTCAATTAGTTGCCTAGTTGCTCTGGATATCTAAGTCTCAATGAACCTTTCTATGTTGACCTCTTATAAGAAACATTGGGAATATTTTCATAAGGGGTGTATGTCTACAGAGCTCACAGCATTTTCTTTAGATCCAATCCAAATTCTTGAATTCCTGAGAGAAGGCTTTGTGAATGATTTAGCTCCATCTACCTTAGCTTCACAATGGTCATCTATTAAGGCTCCTAAAGTCGCCTCCCCAAAGCAACAATAATATATATAAATAGATACTGTATGTGTAATGGACTTACATGTAACAATGCTGCACGTATCCTGATTTAACGCCTTAATAGCGGCGGTTTTTCGGCCGCGGTGCGGGCGTTCTAAAGAGTGGGCGGGGCTCTGTCGGCCGTTGGCTGACGGCAGCACTAAGGAGGTAGTGCAAGCATAGCATCTAATAGGTTCCAAGGTGTAAAGTACTAAACGTAAACTGGACAATGATTATTCTCCTGCAAGGTTAAACTGTAGGGTACTTAGCTTAGACCAGGTATTCCTTTGGCTTCGGTGAGTTGTGACACTAGGTCCAACAAGTGTGCTTCCAGACACTGCATGCATTTAGCGTGTGTGAAACAAGCAACACTCAAGGAGAGGCACTAGGGGGAAGGCACTTCAAGCCACTCAACGGCTTTTGCAGCACGGTAAGAAAAATATGGCCTTGCTCAGGGGAATGTGTGTACGTGCTTCAGCACGTTGAATCAAAACGGCTCGATTGGAATTGTACGGAGCCCGACTTGTACGCGTTCCAGCGCAAGCAAAACAAAACTGCTCCAAAGGAAATGTACGGAGCCTAACACTGCTCAGAAATGCACTCCAGCGTTGGCGAAGGGGATACGACTTGAGGACGTCTCACTTCAATCCAGGGAACAATGGCTACGGCAAGGAGGAGACGCAAATTCAATAATATTAGGCAGAAGCTGAGTAGCAAAAACACAACAACCTTCTGGGGCTGTCGACAGACTTCAGGTGGCAAGAACCAGGTTGGATGTTGGTGAGGATTAAATAGTGGCAAAGGGGTAGGACTAGTCAGTACACCCTGAACAGTATGGGACATGTAGTTTCCTGACATGCACACTTAATTTCCCCTTTATCATTCAACAGTGCGTACTACTGTGTTTTCCCACTCAACCTACACCTGAACGTGACAGAGGCAGTGCATTGTGCACTCCACAAGGAGTGCCCATGGCTTCGGTGCAGGTCGTGGCATCGACCGCCGGTGTCAATGTTTCTTTTTCCTTCTTTGGCGGCTGAAACAGCAGTTCCAGGTGCAGGAGGACAAAGGAAGTGAACTTTTTGTGTCCCTGAGACCTCAGAACAGGAGGCAAGCTCTACAGCAAGCCCTTGGAGATCTTCATCAAGCAGGATACACAGCACAGTTCAATCTTTGTCTTATTCTTAGCAGAAGCAGCCACTGCTGGCCAACCCAGTAAAGCATCCACACAGCAATGGGGAAGTTCTCCTCCGTACAGCTTTTCCGGCTCTTCTCCTTGGCAGAGGTTCCTCTTGAGTCCAGATGTACTCTAAAGTTCTGGGGTCTGGGCCCCAAAATTTAGTTCCCTAGTTGCTCTGGATATCTAAGTCTCAATGAACCTTTCTATGTTGACCTCTTATAAGAAATATTGGGCATATTTTCATAAGGGGTGTATGTCTAAAGAGCTCACAGCATTTTCTTTAGATCCAATCCAAATTCTTGAATTCCTGAGAGAAGGCTTTGTGAATGGTTTAGCTCCATCTACCTTAACTTCACAATGGGCAGCTATTAAGGCTCCTAAAGTCGCCTCCCCAAAGCAACAATAATATATATAAACAGATACAGTATCTGTAATGGACTTACATGTAACAATGCTGCACGTATCCTGATTTAACGCCTTAATAGCGGCGGTTTTTTGGCTGCGGTGCGGGCGTTCTAAAGAGTGGGTGGGGCTCTGTCGGCCGTTGGCTGACGGCAGCAGTAGGGAGGTAGTGCAAGCATAGTATCTAATAGGTTCCAAGGTGTAAAGTACAAAACGTAAACTGGACAATGCTTATTCTCCTGCAAGTTTAAACTGTAGGGTACTTAGCTTAGGCCAGGTATTCCTTTGGCTTCGGTGAGTTGTGAAACCAGGTCCAACAAGGGGGCTTCCAGACACTGCACGCATTTAGCGTGTGTGAAACAAGCAACACTCAAGGAGAGGCACTGGGGGAAGGCACTTTAAGCCACTCAACAGCTTTTGCAGCGGGGTAAAAAAAATATGGCCTGGCTCAGGGGAACGCGTGTACGCGCTTCAGCACGTTGAATCAAAACGGCTCGATTGGAATTGTACAGAGCCCGACTTGTACGCGTTCCAGCGCAAGCAAAACAAAACTGCTCCAAAGGAAATGTACAGAGCCTAACACTGCTCAGAACCGCACTCCAGCGTTGGAGAAGGGGATACGACTTGAGGCCGTCTCACTTCAATCCAGGGAACAATGGCTACGGCATAGAGGAGACGCAAATTCAATAATATTAGGTAGAAGCTGAGTAGCAAAAAGGCAACAACCTTCTGGGGCTGTCGACAGACTTCAGGTGGCAAGAACTAGGTTGGATGTTGGTGAGGATTAAATAGTGGCAAAGGGGTAGGACTAGTCAGTAAACCCTGAACAGTATGGGACATGTAGTTTCCTGACATGCGCACTTAATTTCCCCTTTATCATTCAACGGTGCGTACTACAGTGTTTTCCCACTCAACCTTCACCTGAACGTGACAGAGGCAGTGCATTGTGCACTCCACAAGGAGTGCCCATGGCTTCGGTGCAGGTCGTGGCATCGATCGCCGGTGTCAATGTTGCGTTTTCCTTCTTTGGCGCTGAAACAGCAGTTCCAGGTGCAGGAGGACAAAGGAAGTTAACTTTTTGTGTCCCTGAGACCTCAGAACAGGAGGCAAGCTCTACAGCAAGCCCTTGGAGATCTTCATCAAGCAGGATACACAGCACAGTTCAATCTTTGTCTTATTCTTTGCAGAGGCAGCCACTGCAGGCCAACCCAGTAAAGCATCCACACAGCAATGGGGAAGTTCTCCTCCGTACAGCTTCTCCAGCTCTTCTCCTTGGCAGAGGTTCCTCTTGAGTCCAGATGTACTCTAAAGTTCTGGGGTCTGGGCCCCAAAATTTATACCACATTTTCCTTTGTTCCCTTGTGACAAAAAGTCTCTCAGCTCGGTCCAAATCAGTTCTGTCCTCTCTGGTCCAGCTTCTTGGCAGGAGATAGAGACAGCATTGTGCACATGACATGGGCCAATTCAGGTGCAAGGAAGCCTCCTCCCACTACTCTAAAGGCAGCCCAGCCTATTCAGCTCAGCTCTGAGTCACCCAGGAAATGCAGGGGATCACCTCAACCCCCAGTGGCAGTCTGCACAACCCAGCAGAGGCACATAGGATGGCTAAGCAAGAAAATGCCCACCTTCTAAAAGTGGTATTTTCAAATACACTGTTTAAAAACCATCTTTACTCAAATATGTGTTATTAAATTCTGAGTTTAGAGAGCCCAAACTCAATTTCTCTATCTTGTCCCAATGGAAATTTATATTTGTAAGATGTTGCAAATCAACTTCCATGTTAGTCTGTGGGACAGATAGCCTTGCAATTGTGAAAAACAAAATATATAGGGCCTTATTTATGAAAAGTGACGCATCACTGCGTGAAAACAGCGATGCGTCACTTTTCATTGCACCCTCCTTGCGACACCAATGATGCTTCATATTTACAGTATGACGCATCATTGCGCAAAGAGTTACAGATACATCAGTATTTCTGACGTATCTGTATGCGCAAAAGTGACGCATTGCTGGAGTGTGTCACAAAAGTGACGCAACTCCGGCAATGTGTCCTTTCACATGGGGCAAGCCCCATGTGTAAAGGCCTGCGTCAGTCTTATGCCTGCTGAGAGGCAAGATTTTGACGCAATGGTGTCCTAGAAGTAAATGTAAATGTACAGGAATTTATATAGCGCAAATCACCAAGCGGTTTCTAAGCGCTTGCTTAGGGAACCCGTCCTGGTATTCCCCTGTGAGATAACCCCGGCAGGGTATCCGCAAGGTGAAAGCCAGGCATCCCGCCACGAGGGGCCGTTGTGGAGATTAAGCAAGCTATTGCCCAGAGTCGCAGAGTGTGAACCCGTGAATCGAGTAGGCACCAGAGCGAGAATTGTCGAGTCCATGGACATTTTAGGTCTCAAGACCCCGCCGAGCCGGGAATTGAACCCTGGTCCCGGGCTCACCTCTGCTTCCAGGTCTGCCTCCTCTAACCAGTGAGTCACACTTCTCCGAAGAAGTGACGCAGTGAAAGCTCATAGATTTCACTGCGTCACTTCTACGACCCTTTCTTGCGTCAATACGCCCCCTTGCATACATTATACCTGGTGCAGGTATAATGTGGCACAGGGGTTTACAAAGTGACGCATCTAACTAGATGCGTCACTTTGTAAATATGGCGCAACAGGGCGCATTTTTTACGCCACTGGTGCGTCACAAAAAGTGATGCACCGGCAGCGTAAAAGTGACGCACAGCCTCATAAATGAGGCCCATAGAATTTCACTATCAGGACATGTCACACACACACTGCGTCATGTCCTACCTTTCTCATATACTGCACCTTGCCTAGAGGGGGACCTTGGAACTACCTGAGGGGTGCCTTACATGTAAGAATAGGGAAGGTTTGGGCCTGGCAGGAGGTGCACTGGCCAGGTGAACATGGCAGTAAAACTGCGTGCAAAGACTGCAGTGGCAGGTCTGAGACACCTTTGAAAGGCTACTTGTGTTGGCGACACAACCAGTGCTGCAGGCCCACTAGGAGCATTTGATTTACAGGTCCTGGACACACACAGTGCACCGTGCTAGGGACTTAGGAGTAATTCAAATAAGCCAATCATGGAAACACCAATTCATAGACACAATTTATACAGGGAGCACTTGCACTTTGGCACTGATCAGCAGTGGAAAAGTGCCCAGAGCATCTAGACCAGCAAAAACAAAATTGAGCACACAGCAAAAATATAGGAGGCAGAGGCAGAAAGACAGGGGAACCAGGCCGAGGATCCAGGTATAACAAGCACAGACTATTAACAGATGGTACACCAGGCAATAATTCAGGCCTATAAATGAGTGGGTGATACAGTACCTTATCAAATCCAAGGCCGTTCAACTAGAGCGATTTCAGCATCCTGGGCAGAAGCTGTAGGTGCTTGCATGCATGAAATATGCAGGGCAGCAACTTGGTTGTCTAGACACTTTTTATTAAGCACTACATACTTAAGTCGGTGGAATCAGATAATGTCCATTTTGGTTTTATTGTCTTAAAATCAGAAATGAGGTAATTGTTAATATCATTAGATACCTTCAAGAGCATCTGTTTTCAGTAAAAAAAAACTTTGCTTGGTAAATCATCAATCTGTAAGGACTAAGACGAGGAGGACAGAGATGAGGGGGTAATGATTCAATTGCATACCCATAATTTTCATTATCCCCGATTCGTAGTCTTGTCCTACTCACAACCCTCCCTCCCTCTTGCGCCTCTATATTTTCTGGATTCGTAATACATAGGAATTGGTTCATTGAAGAGGAGCATTTATAAGGAGTAGTAGACGTACAATAAATATTTGTAAACAGGGACTTTAGGCCCCTGGGCATGGTTGAGCACTCTGTCGGAGGCAGAGACACCTCAATCTGTAAGGACTGGGATGAGGAGGACGACGAATCGGGGTCATGAAGATTTTGAGTAAGTTAATGAATCATTCCTAAGGGTCAATCTTATAACAGTCTGTTAATATTACATAGCAGAATTACCAAATCCTGTTAATTGATAATTTCAGGCTCGGAATTACTGTTGCATGCTACCTGCATCACATGTAATGCTGCGCTTATTTGAGCCCAGTGGCTGTTCTCAGAAGAGCAGTGGGGGACTTCCATTGTAAAGGAGTTGACTATACACAGTATTTATTACCTTAGTAATAATCCCTAGTCAGTTTAAAATGCCTTTTGAGAAATTTGTCACATAGTATTTACATTATTTGCTACAGTTATGGAAAGCAAATCAAAATGTACAAATTCAAAAGAGAGCTGTACGAATGGGGCATTAGTGAAAGATTATTTTTATTGCAAATGTCATTCAAAAGAAAAAAAGTGATAATTGACAAATGTTCATCATGCATTTTGTTGGATAAAATGTAAACCTGTCACATGATCAATTGGCCAGCATGTGGTAGAGGAAGTCTTATAGATGAGTTGGAATAATTTTTAATAATAAATTTAACTGAAATGTACTCCTTGAAAGTTGACAAATTTGGGCGACATCCACTGTAAGGGGGCTTAAGAAATTTGAAAGGAATTTTGCGGCCCTTCCCTATATACAGCTCTGACAGCATACAAAGTAATGGTTCCACCTCAAAAGCTGAATGGGGAAGAGGTATTGGGCCTTATTATGAGTTTGGCGGTGTGGGAGAGGGACAGGCCCACTCCTGCACTGCCTAACTCCTGTTTGAACCACCCACCAGATTAGGATTTATTAACTATCTGGCGGGTTATTCTTTGGCAATCCCACAGCAGTGCCTATGAAATAGGCTTCGCAATGGGAATATCAAAATCAGTACCTGCACAGCATGGACTGCTGCAGTCCATGCCGTGTGGGTACTGGTGTGCATGCACACAGGGGGGCACAATATGTGCCCCTCTACATGCACCCCATGGTGCAGAGGCAGAAGGGCCTCTGTTTCCTCACTGCCACAGTTTTTATGGTGGTCTCACCGAAACGCCTAATATGCTTGGTGGTAGGGAAACTTGTAATATGCTTGGCAGGCCTCAGCGGCCCTGCCAAGTATATTGCGACCTCAAGGATGCCGCACCACCTCCAGGGATCTCTGTTCCCTATTAAATGCAGTGGTCCCAGAGCGGCCAGACTGCCCTGGTCGTAATAGAGGGGTCGGAAGACCGCCATTGCCACACCCCTGCAAGTCTGGCCATCCGTGGACTGCCAGACTCGTAATAAGGCCCATTAATTCTATTGAGAAAAGTGGACTGGGATACGATAGAAGGTAGCTGTTTGGAAAATCTTCTTGGTCTCCCCAAATGGGCAATATTTCAAGCAAGAAGGGTGAGTGCTAACTTTAATTCATGTAACTGTATTGCAATGAACCTTACCATTCGTTTTTGGTACAAACAAATGCCTCCACAAAAAAAGTGTCAAGGTATTGTATAAATGAAATAATTGGTACTGAACTAAGGTGGGCTAGTGCAGTAAGGGTTCGACTGGGCCAGGTTGCTAGTTGTTTTAAATTAGATCACTTTATATCTGAGGATCCACGATTTCCATCCAAGAATGAGTTAAGCACAATAGGCTCACCTGAGCCTCTTGGGGCGAGTCATCAATCTGTCTATTAAATGAATCCGCCATATTCCAGACAGGATAAATGGAACGGATTCTTAGATAATGAGAGGAAGTACTGTAGCTGTGGCCTTAGGGTGTGTTGTGCTGGTTTACAGTTATTGTTGGACATTTTTATACAAAGGCGTCATCTCTTAAAACCTGCATTAATTACACACAGTATTACTGTACGAATGGTTGCAATAAGGTTTTTATATGCAATGTAATTTTTAGGTCTAATATGACATGTGTAGATATATGAGGAGTTTAACTACTATGCAGTTTATACTTAATTTTAAAGGTAAAATCTGTGTGTTAACTGTGTCTTGTAACAATGGATTGGAATTATTGTCATATTGTATTACTGGGGGGCTTATTTATGAGCCCTTGCATCACTTTTGCGCCTCCGGTGCATCACTTTTCGTGACGCATCGTGCGGCGTAAAAAATCCACCATGTTGCGTCATAATTACAAAGTGACGCATCTATGCTGATGCGGAACTTTGTAAACCCCTGCTCCACATTACACCTGCGCCAGGTATAATGTATGCAGGGTGGGCGTTCCAACGCAAGTAAGTCTCGTAGAAGTGACGCCGTGAAATGTTTGAGATTTCACTGCGTTACTTCTAGGACGCAAATGCGTCAATATCTCACGCCTGCCTCACAGCAGGCGTAAGACTGACAAAGGCAGATTTGAAATGGGACTTGCCCATCTGAAATGACCCATTGCTGAAGTTGCGTCACTTTTGTTACACACTCCAGCAATGCGTCATTTTTGCACCTACAGATGCGTCAGAAATACTGACATATCTGTAACTCCTTGCGACATGATGCGTCATACTGTAAATATGACACATCCAGCATGTCGCAACAAGGGTGCAGTGAAAAGTGATGCATCTCTGTTTTCACGCAGCGATGCGTCACTTTTCATAAATGAGGCCCTGTGTTCTGAATACAAATTATTTGTACCACTACTACTACTACTAGCACTCACAGAAACCGGCATTGTTTCTGGATCGTGTGCAGTTGCATGTGTATTTTACGGCATTTGTAAAAGTTGCGATATTTTCCAGACTTTCTCGTTCTAGAATTGACCAAACGCCCATAAATCATGACCGGAAATAGGCGCAGCAGTTATTTAGGTGATGATTTCCAGGCGTTATTAGGGATCCGGCCGCTAGTACACGTTTCCCCCCAAAATTCTGCTTATCCGCAAGAATGTTGCGCAAATGAAGATCAATTGCTGGTTGTTCCCCGGGCCCGTGATTTATTGAATATTACACTGTCAGGCTCGGTCAGCCTGCAACAGGGCTGCCAAGATCTAGCATCTCGGAGGGTATTACAGGATGAAAGATGACGCGCATGCCCGCCGGCACGTGTGTCACCGGAAGCCACTGGCAAACCTCACACGTCACAGACGCAGCTTTTGAGACTCAGCCTTGGATTCTGGGGAGCAACCGCCCAGCAAGCTACTTACATCTTCCTACGTTATATCAAATGTGGTGAGATGTGAAAGCAGTAAGGAATAATTGGACTGCTGATCGGAAAAGGAGCATGAAACCTGATATGCTGTAGTGATGAAAAACAAGAATGCTCAGCGATGCATCTTGATATTATCTGTAATGACTGTTCCGTTGCTAACTTGCTTTATAAACAGCAGATGTGTCAGTCTCCATTCAGTTTCCATCTTAAAATCCTTTTCCATAAGAGCTCATTAGATGAAGGTGAATGTTGCTCCATGACGTACATTTATATTTAATTGCGCAACTCTCCTATAAAGTGCCTACGAATAAAGTAGTATTATTATGCATTATTAAAATGCATTTTCTCCCTACTGAACTTTCAGAAATAATAGTTTTTTTAGTGGTACTATCACATTGTTTTAACTGTACATATTGCTATGTTTAAAAATTCAGGAATGCTCAGGAAATATCTGAACACCATGGCCTCCCTCGTTCACTGTCATTTGCACATAGGTTCAGATTAGGCACACAAAAGGCAGGATGAGGGAGTGCAAATTCACCTTTTGTATCCACAGTATCTACATTTGCATTCCTAATTTAAGTGTTTCTAATTTAATATTACACCAGAGTTCCAAACTTGAAATAAAACCCACAATGTCAGAGGTTTTTGGGCATTCAAAAACATGTTCACAGCCCGTTGACACCATGGATACGGACTTAAGTGTCCTCATTTCAAAGGCAGGAGTAGATTCTCTCCGGATTAGGACCAGCATGAAAACCCCCTCAATATTTGTGTGTGAAAGCCCTTTTTCTATGCATTTACACATTCATAAATGCACACATTATTTCATGACGAGGCACTAAGGGCCTCATTTCTGAGCTTTTGTCGTAGGGCAGGGCAGCAGGTCTTCCTATTTTGCTGCCCTATGGCAAAAGAAAAGGGCAGGAATCCTGTCCTTTTCCCCTGTGCTGGCACACAATGGGCTGCCGTGTGCCAATGCAGGCACCTTTGCACAATGGTGCAAGGGTACCTGCGTGGTTGGATGATTATTTTTGTGCACAAAAACAATCGCTTGAGGATTTTTCCTCTTTCAGCACACATAGAAAAAGGAAAATCTAGGAGAAATAAAGATATTCCTTCTACTTGTGCCTCCCTTATGCCTCCCCTGGGGAGGTATACATTTTTGGCACTGCCTCAGAGTTACAATTTCTCGTAAATCTGGGGCAGTGTCAAAAGCTATAGATGTTGCTGGGAACACCCCCAGCCAGCATAACGCATTGCACGCCCCTTTAACGCTGAAAACTGCATTAAAGGGTACGACATATACAAGGCAGCATAAAGTCAAAAAAAGTTGCTTAGTTCTGCCTGGTAAATATAGAGCAGGCTCCTGTGCCACTGGAGGGTCACAAAAAAGTGACACACCAGCGGTGCAAGGTGCTAATAAATAAGCCCCTAAATCAGTAGACTGGATAAACATGGCAGTCTTATCTGACTCAAGGTTTTGATGCTCTATGTAAAGCGTCTTGAAATGGAGGTGGTTTGAAAAAGTGAAGATACAACTAGAATCATGACCAGCATGTCCGGAGAAGATGTGCAAGGGGCAAAATAATTTCCTGCCAACTGTAAAAGTCTGGGTGACAACTGACACATTAGCTGTAAGAACGTGATTTATTGATTAGGCTGGATGGAGTCCACCACAAGTAATAACATACTTAATCTGTGATACCAGGCATAGGTTTCAGTAATTTGAAAATTGCTCATTCTCCTGGCAGACATGGCACAGAGCAGACAGTTTTAACTTATAACATTTTGTGAAGTATTTAGCAGTAACAAAACAGTTAAAAGGTCAAAAGAAAGCATGATAAAAATCCTACAACCAATTTTGAAAAATAGAGAAAAATGTCTCCAAAATGACAAAGAGGACAATAAAGATGTGAATTTTCAAAAATGTATGACTGAAAGTGGCAAGAGAAAGTAAATCACCAATCAGTAGTTACTGTTTGCAGTTGACCAGGACCTAGTTGCAATTTCAACCAACCTCAATGGTGCTCGGGTCAGGTACACCAAGCATGTTCATCCCGGTGAAAAATTATAACTTCTGACTTAGTCTCGGAAATGGAAGCTGAAATCTTCTGGGTGGCAAGGTTGCAGGGTTTATCACCATAATTCTCTCGAAGCTGGATTCCTGCTGGAAGAGATCCTGCTGAAGCCATTGATTGTAACAGGGAAAGCTTTGAATGTGAGAAATTAAAATATTGTGGCCGACAAAATCCTAGCATGGTGTAGATTCTTTTTTGTCTTCACCTGGTCAAGATTTCTACCTTCAGAGTTAGGGCCTGATTACAAAATTGGCAGATGGGATACTCCGTAACAAACATGATGGATATCTCGTACACCATATTACAATTGTATTATATCCTATGGAACTTGTAATATGGAGGATGGGATAACCAACAAAATCCTAGCATGGTGTAGATTCTTTTTTGTCTTCACCTGGTCAAGATTTCTACCTTCTGAGTTAGGGCCTGATTACAAAATTGGCAGATGGGATACTCCGTCACAAACGTGATTGATATCTCGTCCACCATATTACAATTCTATTATATCCTATGGAACTTGTAATATGGAGGATGGGATAACCGGCACATTTGTGACTGATTATCTCATCTGCTAAACTTGTAATCAGGCCCCTAGTCTTTTTCTATGGAGCTATAAATCCTCCAGTGGGGCAAGCCTGAAGCTGTGTCAGATGAAGTTGCCTTGAAATCTGACACCCTTGCAGTAAGGTCCAGCTGACACTCCAGAGGTCTTGAAAGTCCAAACATTATTAAGTCCCAACTTTCCAAAGTTTGTTAGCAGCTTCTCTTGGCCACTTCTAATGCTTTTAGGACATCACAGACAGAACTGACGGGCAGGACTCACCCCATCAGAGGTCACCAGAAGAGTCCATCCCATTCTAGTTGCTACTCATTAGCTCATCACTTTTGGGAAAGGGCCTATTGCATATTTTTGTGTCCCTGTAGCCACTCAGGAGATCAGCCAACTGACCTATGGAGTCCACTTCTTAATTCTGTGTGCAAGTGGGAGCAGATCAGCCCTTCAGGGCTCCACACAGGTCTCAAACAGCAGGTCTAGTTCTCTTCTTTTCTTCTACAGGCCCAGACAGTGTTTTTGGGAGCTGGGGGTGAAGTAAATATTTGCTTTTACAAAGCCCAGACTCAACCAGTAAGGTTGCTGATCAGAAAGGGGAGAGAAAAATTAAGCACTATATGATGCAACCTACTTAACTGAATAAAATGCACATGCATGCATACTATCACCTTATTAGCCCAGACCCCATTTTTTGGTAACCCTCACATGGAGACTGCAGCAAAGCCTTTATTATTTTAATGAAGGACCCTCACCCACTCTAGCAGTGGCATGCTTTGTCATCGGGTCGTACCCTGGTCTCTTAAAACCAAGATGGGCTCAACCATGTTTCAGGGAGCTCTTTTGAGTTTGTTGTCTACTGGGGTGTACGGGAAAAATAAAAATATCTCAAAACACCCAGGTATCCTCCTTACTAGTAGATGTTTTTGATATAGATAAAACCATGTATCTTGGGTGATAGCAACAAATTTTTGCCCTACACTCTTACTCAAGTCATCATGTTTCAGCCGTTGTTAAAGAATTACCCATAGGGCCTTTCATCGGGACTAAGGATGTATCCTGGAAAATACTTGCCATGTTGCCTATTTCTGTCTGTCTCTTGTTCTAGCACAGTCAGTCTGGACATACAACACAAAACACATAACATACAGGAGGCTACTCACCCACATGTTGAGTCTGCAACTCTGTACCCTTATGGGAGAGAACAAAATCATGGGTAACATACCAATCATATTTTATCAGCAGGGGACCAGTATGGCTTTGCTTCCCTCCTTAAGAATCTAAAATCACTCAACACATCACATGAAATGTTATGCAATTGACTATGTAAACATGTTGTTATTTTACCATAAAAACATAAACATAATGGCCATAGAGACATTCTTATTGGATTATTGATATCTATGAGAAAAAGGGAGGCCACATATAAGCGTAATCCGTGTTACTTCATGCAATTCACTGCAAGATAAACAAATGTGGATTAAGTGCTGGTGTGGTCGATATTCCATGTTGGGATCTGTCTATAGTGACATAGGAAGGTTGGGGGAAATGCCTCTGTAGTTACAGACTCCAAACAATAATTATCCAATAGTAGGTGGAAAGATAAAATAGGAAGAATATAAACGGGCAAGTCAAAATTAGTTCAATGAGCATATAATGCCAATTGCTTTCACGTGGTTCGGCTACTCACTTCGTCAAGGGTGTTTTTTTGCATGTTTCTAAAAGTTACTTTTCCTAATAAGTTAATAAATATATAACTTCACCACTGAATTAGATAAAATATATATATATTAAAAAATAGTTGTTGAATCATTTCTCGACCTTCTCCCAAAGTCGAGATAGGAAAAGTAATAGATGAATATGCACTCTAGTTTTCTTTTAAGGAGAGCCAGAACTTTGCAGACTGAAAATAGCCTCAGGAGTCTTGGCACTGTAGGGACTTGACAACATAGCCTTTCTACATGTCCAGGCCGGATCACTGACATAATATAGAATGACAAAATATAGACTTACCAAAATATAGTCACCAAAATATAGAATGACAAAATATCGAATTCCTATCTACAAACAGGTAAGTACAAAAATATCGAATCCAAAATATAGTCTGTAAAAAATATAGTCAGTCAAAATATCGAATTTTTTAAAATGTCTTAAAAGTTATTTAAAATTAATGAAATAATAAATATAATTAATTAAAACATACTTAAAAATACTCAAATAACCTTAAAATTAAGATATAATTAATTTAAGTTATTAATAAAAAATGTACAATATTTTACCGTAGGATAGCAGGAGGGTAACATTTAATATTACCACTCCAGTGAGTGCAACAGTAGGGAAAGCGTTGGATAGCGTAGGGGTAAAAAATACTATTCCCACTCAAGTGAGTGCAACAGTAGGGAAAGCGTTGGATAGCGTAGGGGTAAAAAATACTATTCCCACTCCAGAGAGTGCAACAGTAGGGAAAGCATTGGATAGCGTAGGGGTCAAAATTACTATTCCCACTCCAGAGAGTGCAACAGTAGGGAAAGCGTTGGATAGCGTAGGGGTAAAAATTACTATTCCCACTCCAGAAAGTGCAACAGTAGGGAAAGCGCTGGATAGCGTAGGGGTAACAAATACTATTCCCACTCCAGTGAGTGCAACAGTAGGGAAAGCGTTGGATAGCGTAAGGGTAAAAATTACTATTCCAACTCCAGAGCGTGCAACAGTAGGGAAAGCGTTGGATAGCGTAGGGGTAAAAATTACTATTCCCACTCCAGAGAGTGCAACAGTAGGGAAAGCGTTGGATATTGGAAGGGTAAAAATTACTATTTCCACTCCAGAGAGTACAACAGTAGGGAAAGCATTGGATAGCGTAGGGGTAAAAATTACTATTCCCACTCCAGAGAGTGCAACAGTAGGGAAAGCGTTGGATAGCGTAGGGGTAAAAAATACTATTCCCACTCCAGAGAGTGCAACAGTAGGGAAAGCGTTGGATAGCGGGAGTGTGAAAATTACTATTCCCACTCCAGATAGTGCAACAGTAGGGAAAGCTTTGGATATCGTAGGGGTACAAATTACTATTCCCACTCCAGAGAGTGCAACAGTAGGGAAAGCGTTGGATAGCGTAGGGGTAAAAAATACTTTTCCCACTCCAGAGATTGCAACAGTAGGGAAAGCGTATGATAGCGGGAGGGTGAAAACTACTATTCCCACTCCAGTGAGTTTAACAGTAGGGAAAGTAATGATTTAATATATTATTAAAAATAAATTAAATATCAATACGAATAAAACATTAATTGAAATTAATAATTTAATATTATGTAATAATTAATGAGAAATACAACTACATATTAGTTATTAAAACGTAATAACCTATTCATAATTATTTAACAACTAATTAATTTTCAATAACAAAAACTAATTAATAATAAAAATTAGTACCAATTAAAAATTAACAGTAAATTAATTATCAATACACAAAAAGTATTTTAATTATGTAATTAATTACAATTACATTACTTCCCACCCTATTCCCCTATAAACCCACATCCCACCACAGAAAATACATTAATACAATTATCATAATTATCAAATATTTAATTAATACAAAATAATTACCAATTAATAAAAATTAATTGCCAATTAATAGAAATTAATTACCTATTAAAAATTAATTAACAATACATTTAAAATCAATACCAGTAAATGAAAACAATTATTTACTTAATTACAATTAAATTACTTTCCACCCTATTCCCCTATAAACCCACAACCCGCTACAGAAAATAAATTTAGAAAATTAACATAATTAACAATTAATCAATTAATACAAATTAATTGGCAATTAATAAAAATTAATTACCAATTAAAAAATAACAATAAATTCAAAATGAATACCAATAAATAAATACAAATATTTAATAAATTAATTACAATTAAATTACTTCCCACCCTATTCCCGTATAAACCCACAACCCGCTACAGAACTAAAAAGCAAAATTTAATTAAATTTAATTAAAAATTAATAATAATTGCTAACAATTAATATTTAATTTATTATAATTAAATTACTTCCCACCCTATTCCCCTATAAACCCACAACCCGATACAGAATTAAATTACGCAAAAATTAAATAACATAAAATTCATTACTTAAAATACATTAAACATACATTACAAAAATTAATATACACTTTTCACATATATACTAACATATAAAACACTTTATAAAAATTGATATTATTAAAAAATCAATATATTTAATGCCTATATTGTATACTCCGATATTTTGACTTCTATATTTTGAAAATTGATATTACTTACCTTAAATTCGATATTTTTAACCACTATATTGTGTCCATTCGATATTTTGTCCATTCTATATTTTTACTTCGATATTATGTCCATTCTATATTTTGGAATCGATATTATGACTGTTTACCGTCCAGGCCTACTTAGTGATGACGTTATTTTTGAAAGCTAACGTTTTTCTCCTGTCAAAAAAGGCTACATTGACAGACCAAACCATAGGTTTGAGATGAAGCACTCAGGTTACATCGAGGGACCCGAAGCATGTTTTCCTAATATTATTGGTGGATGGCACTATAAATGCTTCTGTCCACAGGTCACATTTAACTTCTGATGACAGGGTTGTAGTTTCTCCACCCTGTACAATGGCCTTAGAGGGGAGCTGAAATTGTTAATCAGGGATTAACCACAGTTTACATGATTTAAGTATCAAAGCAAACATACTGGACACCTGGTATTTATCGTGTGCAATACAGATAGCCTCTTCAAATTTTTACCATGATAGTTTTCAGCAGGTAGAACTTGCTGAAAGTTAATAGGCAAAAGATCTGGCACAAAATAATGGCACAAAGTACTGACATCAGCAGGTTATGCCCTATTTTGCATGGTTTAACTTGCATTAAGTAGTTTTTATTGCCAGGTATCATTTCAGGATTCCGGGGGTGGAGGGGGCTGTCAATATTTAACAGATGTGATAAATATCATCTAACATTTTTTAATCGAGCAGTGAAAGTTCCCTTTCACACTGCATAAGCAAGAAAGGTTCCATGCCCTAGCAAAGCAAAATTGTTTGCTTTCTATAGAAAATCAACAAGCATGCAAACCACCAGATTTTATGAACATATTGATTACTGGTCTCGTTCTCCCACTTGTATAGAATGGTGCCCCGTGTGTTACTTAGGATAATAAAAACATGGATACAGTTATGGTTCCTGTTCTAAAGGGAGTTCACCGATTTTGTTTTTATGTGAGGTTGATGATGTGGGAGGAAGGGTTATTAGATTCACCATCCAGCTTTCTTTAAGGAGCAGACCACTGTACCATTTATCCTGGCACGCTGCTCTTTCTCAATCTGTATAAAAGAAAACATATTAACTTTTCTTTCCATTTTTCTTTTCTCCATGGTTTTATATTCCATTTTTGGTGTGGTCTATAGACAGCATTACCTATCTCGCCAACATATGGTTTTATGAGTATTAATGCACCATATTCATAGTTGAAGTACATGGAAAAAGGGCTTTGTGTCATTCCCAAATGCCATTAGCTGGTTGTATTGTCATACAAATGTTGGATTTGCCTAAGCAATAGTACACAATAAATGGGGTCTAATGGATCAGCCCTCTTCAGCCATTGGTTGGTTGTAGTGTTGTTCTAGTTTGTCTCAGCCCATCCAATATTATGTCAGATTACATAGACAGAAGTGTCTGCAGTAGCTGATGTGCCACCATGAAGCTTCATTATCCCCATTCTTGCATTGCTTCTCCAGGCCCTTGCAGGGTTCTTACACAGTGTGTATGGTGGCGGGTGATCCCAGGGACAAACGTAAGCTAATGTAAACTGGCACAGAAGAGCAATCTTTGCATGCTCTACTTCGTGTGTCCAGGGGCTGCTGTGCTAAAGTCAGACTCTAGGAAAAGGACAGGGGGAACCCTACTCACAATGGAACCATGGTACTGGGTAAATAAAAGAAACAGTGGTTCCTGTGGCTGATATGAATGATTATAGCAATAGAAATGCTCAATAGCGATGTAAGGTACAGTAATGTCCGAGGGCAAGATACCACCTACACAGAAGGTTGCTATAACAAGATTTATAGTCTTATTTACATTTTTTACAATTAAGAATAAAGTAACATTGGTGCATTGTGTCCCCATGTGAAATGGAACCTAAAAGTGAATCATAACGTGGTCTATTATATACAAGGTTTCCAAGAGTTCCAAGAACGACCATTTATACATCCATATTTGACAGCATTAGTATACAATGATACACGCTGGGTAGTGGCTCGTTCTTTTGTGCTTGTTGATGGCGTTTCGACTCCTTTGTGGGTGGGGGGTCTCTTCAGGACTAAGGTTGCAGGGACATCTGACTATGTAAAGGTGCAGACTTGGTGAAAGTGTGCCACCGTGGAAAGTGAAATAAAAGTGACTCACATGAGCACCCGGCCGGGTTCTCTATCTGAGGCAAGGAGTGCACTATAGATAATGTTGGGCTAGTCGCTCCTGTTACAGTACGCTACAGCCCTAGCGGTGCTGATGCTCCCTTGATTTGTTCACTCACAATGGACTGTAGTGCCCGGATCGTAATGTGTCCGATGCAATCTCTGGGTTTCTGTGTGAAAGCCGCGTCTGTCGGCTCCAGCGTGCCGCTTCCGTCGGCTTCTCGGTTCAGTGACAGTTCGGCTCCATATGTGTGTATTTCCTGGCTGAATATCAACAATTATCAAGTTTGTTCTCTTTTTATTGAATGAATATTGCAAATGCATTGTTAATACATGTATGTTAACAATTTAAAAGAGAAAAAAAGGAGGAAGGGAAAAAATTGGGGGGATATATTTTCCCAATAGACTAACATTAAAACACGGTCAATTTTAGGTGGGAGACAGCCAGTGTTGGACTGGACTATAGGGCAATCAGGCAGTGCCTTAGGTGCTGGTTTGACAGGTCAGTGTTTGGGCCATTTGTTTGGCTATTCGGGGGTGTGTGTTATGGTCTGCTGGGCTGGTTTATACTGTTGATTTCCCTGATGTATTCCATACATCGCAAAACAATATTCAGCATGTTTATATGTTCAAAACTGCCCTAATTTGCAAACATGGGCCCCTTTTTTAGCTTTCTAATTCACTAATCAGAGCTACTTTTATTTTGGCGCCTGGGCCTATTTTCTGCTCCTGGAGACAGCTAAAATAATGGGCTTTACAAATCGGGAGTTACCTGCCTTAATCAGGTCAGCTAATACTGTAATGGTTATTTTACATTATTTCACACCTATTGTATTGTAACTAAATTTGTATTGCGCACAGCTGCCCACATGGGGTCTCCCAGCGCCAGCAAAAGGTAGTAGTGGTAGAGTCAGACAATCATCACTGAGGGAAAAGCAAAGTTTTAAGCTTTTTACGAAATTTCGTAAGGGAAGGCTCAAATTTTAGTGAGGCAGGAAGGGAATTCCACAGTTTAGGGGCAAGACAGGAGAATGAACGACCGCCCATTCTTGCCAATTTGAAACGTGGAATCAAAAAATTCCCTTGAGACGAGGATCTGAGGAGGCGGGGGGGGGAGAATAAGGTTGGACAAGAGACTGAAGGTAGGCTGGGGCTAGCCCCTGCTTGATCTTATGCATGAAGCAGAGGGCCTTAAATTTGACTCTGCTTTCAATGCGGAGCCAATGCAGATCTTTAAGATAGGGGGAGATGGGGGCTCTCCAAGGAACTTTGCAAAGTAGACGAGCGGCCGAGTTCTGGACAAGCTGGAGTTTCCTTTGAGACTCCGCCGTGGCTCCAAGGTAAAGTACATTACCTTAGTACAGGCGTGAGATGACTAAAGCCTGGACTACAGTACGCCTTGTCGAGTCCGGAAGCATCCAGAGGATTTTACGAAGCCACCCTAGAATGGAGAAACAGGTGGCTGCCACTTTGACTATTTGGTGCCGCATAGTTAGTGACTCATCCAAAACAAAACCAAGGTTCCGTACCTGCGTAACAGGCAGGGGCAGTGGGCCCATTTCTGGTGGCCAATGTTGAGGGCCCCAGAGATGTTTGTGTTTGCCTAGGATGACCACCTCCGTCTTGTCTCCATTCAATTTTAGGAGATTGGTCTGCATCCACTCCGCCACTCGGCTAAGCCCTAATTTAAGAGCAGACGGGGCGCACGCCTTACCCGGGGAAAGAGAGAAGATAATTTGAGTGTCGTCTACATATGAGTAAAGGGAAAGATCAGAGTCTTCCACAATGCTTGCCAGGGGCCTCACATAGATGTTAAAGAGCATAGGGCTCAGTGAGGACCCCTGGGGCACCCCATGCGCAGACGATCGAACAGAGGAGACAGAGTTAGAGGAGAAGACCTGAAATGAGCGACCGCTCAAAAAGGAAGAAAACCAGGCCAGTGCAGAGCCGGTCACCCCGGCCGACTTCAATGTTTTCAAAAGAACATGGTGTGAAACCGTGTTGAATGCGGCGCTTAAGTCTAAAAGAATAAGCGCCGAGGTTTCACCCTGATCGAGGCGGGAACGCAAGTTCTCAGTAACCCCCAAGAGGGTGGTTTCTGTTGAAAAATGGGTACGAAACCCAGATTGAGACGGGTGTAGGAAGCCTGTGGCCTCGATGTGGGAGGTAAGGTGGATATTAATATGCCTCTCTAGAATCTTTGAAAACATTGGCAGCAGAGAAATGGGGCGATAGTTGGAATATGTCTTGGGATCAGCACCTGTTTTTTTTAAAAGTGGGATCACCATGGCTCTTTTCCAATCGTCAGGGACAATAGATTCTCGTAGTGAGGAATTGAGAAGCTCTTGAATGACCAGAAGCAGGTCAGGGGAGAGCTGTCGGAGAATAGCAATAGGAATTGGATCAAGGGGAGAGTGGTCTACATTGTTTAGTCCCAGTGGTGTAACAAAACTTGAGGGGGACTCCTAACAAAGTACATGGAGGGCCCACCACCTACCACTTTTGTTCCAGACCCAGTCAGTGTACTGTGCTGAGGGTGCCACCTGGAGCTCGACCCCCTGCACCGCTGGGGCTCCAGGGGCTGGTACACCACGGTCTACTCTGTTGCCTTCAATAGCTGAACTCCAAAGCGAAGAATCATTGTTCTAAAAGAGGCAACAAAATGTTTGTTTATTCTTTTCGCTCAGGCTTGGCCATTACTGTATTGTTTGAATTACTTGTAAAGATTTGCAAAAAGTAAAGTTCGTTTTGTTGAAACAATATAAGTATTTAAGAAAATAAATGTTGCTTTTGCAACTTTTTACCAAGTAAATAATTCAAATATTGCAGTAATGGTCTAGCCTGTGTCCCATAGAATAACCTAATGTTGCCTTGTCCCCTTTCAATATGAATGACTATACGCAATGGAGTGGCACTTTAATGGGTAACTGCACAGCCTGCTCTATGACTGTCAACTAATGTAAAAGAGCATAAGTATCATGCAGCCTGCACAGGCACGCGCTGACGGGAATGTAAATCAATAGCTTTTCTTTCTTGCAGTGGGGAGCACGGTCATTAGACGCACAATAGCTCATCTCAAACTTAATCCAGCAGGCAACCAGTGAAGGATTCCAGATCATGGTTAGATGATCAGTCTTCTGTGTCCATTGGACAGTCAAGATTCTTTGTTCTGAGTAGGCTGCAGTCGATTTAATAAGCCAGTCGCTGCACCCAGATTCACTATTTTCAAGCAGCACTGTTTGTATTTTTGGTATTATATTTTACATCCAAATTAAACATAGTGAACACTTCAGGTGATGAAAATACGCTTGATCGTCTCACGTGTGTCTGTGCATGTGTCCTCATCGTTTAAACTTTGAGACTGATTCACAAAGGTAATTTACACTTTTGAGTACCTTTCTACTTGAGGCAAGTTCCAAAACGTACATGCCTCCATCCCATGAAAAAGAGGGTGGAACCATATTAGGTGTAAATTACTGCTGCCTAAGTAGTAGTAAGCCCAGTACAACAAATAGCCAAGCACTGGTAATGCACCATCATTCAATAGGAAATAATTGAGGTAGGGACTTTAAATTAAACCCCATTGGAAATAATGTGACATTAAATCAAAAGATTTCAAATAGTTAACAATAAGAAGTTCACATTGTTTTTGTGTGAAAGTGCCCATTCCGTGCTGTCACTTTAATGACAGCTGCGCCCCTTTCTTTAGATGCAGCTCGCACTAAGCTGAATACGGTGAGCAGCATCTAATGAAAGAAGCGAACCCCCATTAAAGTGAAAGCATGGTAACTATTTTTTTTTGTTGTTGCAGTTTTTATATAATGTGTGCGTGTATTGTAGTGCTTTACATGAGCGCTACATTACACAAGGACCCATTAATTGTTTAAAGGCACAGGGGGATTAATGGGTAGATGCATCATTGTTGCCGTTTGCGATTCCTAAATTGCGAAAATTAAGGAATCGCAATTTAGAAATCGCAAATGGCAATGCATGAAAAAAATCACATTTTTTTTGCGATTCGGTATTTTTCCTTAATTGCGATTCTCAATTTGCGAATCACAATTAAGGAAACCCTTCCCATTGATTCCTATGGGCCAAAAGGCCCATAGGAATGAATGGGAAGGCATTCACATTTTGCGAATTTCATTTTGCGAATCGCAAAATGTGAATGCAATTTCAAGGGTGCAGGGGGGGGTCCAAAGAACCCCTCCCTGCACCCCTGAAATTTAACTTTAAGATCCATTTACACACACACATGCCCCAAGGACATGTGTGTGTGTAAATTAAAAGTTTCAAATATGTAACTTGTGCAGATTTGGAAGTTTTTGGTAAATTAGCATGAAGTTGAACTTTATGCTAATTTACCCCTTCCGAATTGCGAATTCGCAATTTAAAAATAACCATGCATTGCATTTAAGAAATCTCAAATTGCGATTTCTTAAATGCAATCGCAATTTTAGAAATCGCAACATGGTTGCGATTCCTAAAATTGCGAAAAGCATGATGCATCCAAAATTTGAGAATTGCATTCGCAAACGGCCGAATTTTGCGATTCGCGCCGTTTGCGAATGCAATTCTGTTTGATGCATCTAGGCATAAGTGATTTGCCTAGAATCGCAGGATGTTGAGCCAATGCTGAGAATTGAACTAGGTTCCGCAGTAACCAGCTCTGTTGTTACGCCACATCCTGACCCCCTTAACCTATTTTATATGACTTATCTGACAATATCAAGACAGATAATGTGATAGATCAGATTAAGTAGGGGTATGTCCTGTGTACTAGATCTAGGACATTTTTACATGCTATTCACCTTCTCGCATCTCCAAAGAGAAAATTCGATCGCATCTTGCCAGAGTTAAATGAAATACACTGCCTAATCGAGGCCTGAGTAAAATATTTTGCCTCCTTTCTTACAAGCAAGGGTCTGCATATGGGGACCCCACCTAGTCTGGAAAAAAATCTGTCCATCCCAAGTAGACAGAGAGGACTAAGGAGCAAAGACACTTTTCAGCTGGAAACCCCAAAATGAAATAAGTTCGGTCTCTCCGTTACTGAAAAAACCCCTTCACATGAGCTGTAATCAGTTTCTAAAACTCACTTCCACGCCTGCTCAGGACAACACAAGTTCTCCCTTCTTTCAAGAAACTGTTCACAACATGCCATTTTCATATTTCTTCTGAAATAATCACACAAGTATATTATGTTTCTCCTCATACTCTGTTGCCATCCATTCATAAGAATGTCTTCACTGCAATCCTTCCCAATCCTTCACGCCAGCAGATATTTACATTTCTAACCTTCTATTGCTGTACATAAAGAGCTCCAATGCCCTTTTATACAACACCATTAAATGAATATAATAATAAATACATCGATTGACTGTGATTTTGCCGTTTGGGCCTCAGAATGCACCGTGTAGCCTGTAGAAAGGGCTAATGAAATTATGCAATTATGGGGCTGTGGCATTTTGTGCAGAATTATGAATTTGCTGCCCTTGCCACATAATCCATCAATTGAAAGAAAAGAATGTTTCTCGTTCAAGTGGGTTAATGCTGCCGACACACGTTGCTGCTCAATGGAAGGCCTTTTGCGAAAAGGTTGTCTTTCTGTTGCTGATAGCTTTAAGTGCTAAACTGATTCTAATGAGGTGAAACCTCTACCCATATAAAGTTAACATGTATAAAAAGGATAAAATAATGAATACTGCCACAAATTGTGCTTCCCTATGCGCATAATTTACCTTTTCTTGCTGCATAATTTACTCAAGCCTGATGCATATTTTGCTACTGGCCTGCTGCACAATTCCAGTGGCCCTGCCTTTATATCATATGTTTGAATCCTGCTATGACATTCTGTAGGTTTTGGACATCTAGTGGAGTTGAATAACGATGATAACCTTTCTTTAAGTGCCTACAGAGAAATCCATATATGGCGAGGGCCAGGGATAGTTATTAATGCGTGTTCTTTCTCTACGGCAGGTGCAGGTAAGAGCAGGGCGGGGGTGGTGGCGGATGGAAGCCTTGTTCAGGGGGGATCTGGCAGCCGACTTGTTCTCGGAGGCGAGGAATGGGTGGTAGTCGACAGACATGACTTTATCACCTCCGACGCCCCCCAAAAAAGTGCAGACGCCCCCCAAAAAAGTGCAGTCCGAGGCAGACCTCACGAAGCCATGCTTTCAAATATGGAGAAGTGTAGTACTTCAAAGCGTGCCCGGCCAATAAGACCTTAATGCAACAAAAAAAACCCATAGACAGCACAGCCAGATACACACAATCACCACATGCATATCACTCATCCGGTAGTAGAAACACCACAAGACCCGTAACGATCCTGCGCTTCTTACTCTCCACTCTCTCTCCCTTTTTTCTTTTTTTTCTTCCTGCTACGGTCGGGATGGGGATGTAACAGAGACAATCATCGAAATGAGGGGGAACGGAGAAAATTAAAACGGACCAGCAACGAGGGGGAAATGCGATTGAATGGACTAACCCCAAGAAGACTGTGACCCCCACACCCCGGGGCGTTTTTCTTTTTCTTCTCCCCATGTATATGTAATGCTCCATGTAAATATAATCTTCAATAAAAAATTACGGAAATAAAAAAAAAAAGAAAATGACACACGTAATGGGTTGGCTCTTTCTCCTCACTTCTGCACTACTCTATCAAATCAAAATTTCTGAATCTCATTTGAAAAGCTAAAAACGGATAACTGTGGTTCCCTTTAAAGTGTTTCTTGACTCTTTCTTTTGGAATTTGTGAAAAATATCTCAGGACCGGCCCTAGGCATGTGCAAAGTGTGCACCTGCACAGGGCCGCCAAACCCCAGGGGCCGCCACCACGACGGACGAGGATCGGATCGGAAGTGGCAGTGGAGACCCCCTGGCAGGATTTGGCGGCCTCCGGCTATTAATTAGCAATGGCAGCGTCGTTGTTGTTAGTTTCACTAACTTGCCCAAGTTGCCGCCCAGCCAGCCAGCAGTTTGGGTCCCAGGGCCGTCAATCTTAGCCTACTACCAATAACGTGACGGCCCTGGGACAGCCCCCGCGCGCTGTGCGCAGTGCACAACTGCACCTGCTGCTCGCTGTGACGCGTCACGGTGGTCACGAGTCCCGGCACCAGGGAGAGTGCGTCTGCGTGCGTCGTCCTGGGTGAGAGTAAACATTAATTTACAATATATAATATAATTTATAGACACCATCCGTTGGGGTGACACCGACCGGCAAAAATTAGAAACGGGGCTGCGGAGCCCTGAGGTGCTAATAGCTGAGGCGTGGTGCAAATAATCCGGGCAAGAGAGCCCCGCTGCATCCCAACTTGACTGAAACAAAGTGAGCCCCTGTCTGTGTTCCCGCTGAAAGCTGTTTAACGCGAAGAGAGCAGCAGGAGGGTTTAAGGGGCTTGACAGGAGACGCCTTGTGGCTGGGGCTGCCCTTTGTTTGCAGTGCCGCTTTGTTCGTCTTAGAAACCATCTGAACGGGGATGACGACTTTTTGCTATTTAGTTAGAAGGCTGGCAGGACAGAATCTTATGAGCAGCAAACACTGTGTGAAAAAACCATTAAAGCGAAATGTCCGCTTTTCTTTTCTTATTTTATTTTATCTCATCGACCAAAAACCAACGGCGTGAGACAGTGACTCTCCAGTCCAGGTTTTATTTCTTTGTTTATGGGATTTGCAATTTTTCCGATTAAAATGTACTAAATGAGACTACAGTTCCCAGAATGCAAAGCATATACCTAGGCCTGGGGAACGTGTGAGTCTTGTTGAGGCTTTAATGTTGTTCCCTTTGTTGGTTTGTCCTCTAACAGTCACTGCTAGAAAGCCCCCATTTCTCTCAAGAGTTTGATGGGGGTTTGCGCCAGGGATATAATCATTTTTTTTTGCACTTTTATGTAGCGTGAAGTAATCTCGAACGTATTGGAGCACTTTACACGAGCACCAGTTACAGTGCACAAGGTCACATTAATTAATCTTTTTAGCTATCCCAAGTACAATAAAATACGCAGTTCCCTACTCATATCGCTTCCAGGGTCCTCAAGTTTCACATCTGCTTGCTTGAGTAGTTCATCCAATATATCTTTTCCCGATTTTCATGTTAGGATTTTTACCTATTTATCCCATTTTAAAATCAGGACTGCAATTTCCAGGATGCAAAGAATAAACATTGCCAATTGAAAAAAGACGGTCTGACCAGCTTCCTGTCAAACTCCACATCAATGTCACAATTCTTCACATTCTACGGTAGTATGCGCTACATAAAAACTATTCTAATATATGCCACCCCTCTGAGCCCAGCATGGGTCCAGCCCAGAGATCTGGATCAGAGGTTTATCAGGCCCACTTGGAGTACCAAACCAGTCCAAGTTTTGGCTTTACATTCTGAGTCTTCTAGTTCCATTTAGTCCATTATAACAAAGTGTCAGAATGCCAAGCAAAATCCGAACAAGGCAAAGTTCCCCGGTTAAACTTTGGAAACGAAGAATCTCCATGCCTGCTTTGTTCTGGCCCTTAGTTCGCTTACCCGTCCTCACATTCTCGTGAACCTTAGCTTAAGAGATTTAAAACATAGTGTGGCTGTCAAACAAGGACAATGTTTGTTCCATTTGGTATCGACGCAGTTAAGCAGCATCAATGCGTTTTTCCTCTTCAGCAACTGATGGATGCGGACTGCATGGGTGACACCATGAGTTACCGCACTGGGTGACACCAACCCTAGTGACGCCTCTGCGGTGAGAGTCACTCTCAGCGGACAGCGGACCTGCTTGCACAGGTATATAGATTAATTTCAATCTGTGATGACTGTGAGTGTGAATATTATTTACAGGCACTGTTGAGCAGCGTCACGCAGACAAGAGGGCCGATCTCAGAGCCATAAGTATAAAGTATATCTCGAATGCTCGACCTAAAAATGTAGTTCTTGTATGTTTTTCAAGGTCCTGTTTTTTTGTTCTTCTCATTACTAAGCTATTCATCTGCTAATCTGTTTTTCCTTCCTGCCATATATACTCTCATTTGAATGCTCGAAGAAAACCTATAAAAGTCGTGCAGATTTGGGAGAGGTTAGCATTAGATGCTCACTACTAGGGAGGGGAGGTCATCTCTTCAAATTGCAATATTGCATTTGCTGTGTATATATTATTGCCACACATCTCTGACACCCCCTTGAAAACAATCTCCCTGGCACAATGTAATAATTATTTGAATCTTGTGGGCATCCAGGGAATGATGCCCGTTTGCACTCTGGGAATATGCTGTCCATGAAAACAATCTAGCGATTTCAAATGTCTGCATCTCTGCTATGCTAGTTACCTGGATACTCTGAATGGGCCGGCAGTAATGCAATCAGACTTCAGTCCTAGATTCTAGTTTCTAGATTATAGGTGCTTCCTTTTCATCACGTACTGCACCTGAATCCTTATGCTGCTAATGACAAAGCAACCTTGCTCGGATTAACTCCATGAACAGGCCAACGTTGAGCTAAAGAGATCACAAATAGTGCCACAAGAGACACAAGTATTTCATCCAGACCAGTTTATTACTCTGCATTCTGAGCATCGCAGTCTTGCACCTATAAAAGGAAAAACAAATTACAGAACTGAAAATGCAAAGAATAGCCAAAATTCTGACCGCAAACAAGAAAAAAAAAAGAGCTTTGCTGCTTTGATATGGTAACAATGGGAAACGGCCTTAATAACCAACACACCTGAGCCACACCTGCCTTTTCCCCACTAGCCCAACCACTCTTGCCGTAACCACACATATGCCGTATTCACAGAGATGACCTCTGTCTGCCTTCTACTCTTGGCACAGCACTTCCCAGAAAAGAAGACGCCTTGCCTTCTACTGCCTGCATAGAGAGTCCCCCCCCCCTCAGAGATGACCCCTTGCCATCTCCGCCTTGCATGGCATGGTGTGTCCAATGGGGGTGATGCTCTAAAGACTATCAGATTTTGTGCACTTGATCCTCTTCAGATTAATGCAGTGGGCGTGTGTGGACAAATCTACCTGGCTGGGTGGGAATATAATGATGCTCTCCAGTTGACAAAAAGGGCACCTTGGCAGATCTTTCGAGTGAGTAAATGTAAATGTACAGGAATTTATATAGCGCAAATCACCGAGCGGTTTCTAAGCGCTTGCTTAGGGAACCCGTCCTGGTATTCCCCTGTCAGATAACCCCGGCAGGGTATCCGCAAGGTGAAAGCCAGGCATCCCGCCGCGAGGGGCCGTTGTGGAGATTAAGCAAGCTATTGCCCAGAGTCGCAGAGTGTGAACCCGTGAATCGAGTAGGCACCGGAGCGAGAATTGTCGAGTCCATGGACATTTTAGGACTCAAGACCCCGCCGAGCCGGGAATTGAACCCTGGTCCCGGGCTGACCTCTGCTTCCAGGTCTGCCTCCTCTAACCAGTGAGCCACACTTCTCCACTTCTGTTGCCGGGGACTGCGTGGTAATGGCATTTTGTTTGCTTTGATACTTGCACAAGTGCCACCATTGCCTTTGCCTACGAACGTAACGTTTGTTCTTGTGCTCGAGTGTCTACCATATATTGCTGTATTATACCTCCTCTAATTATACTTTGTTTTCTCTCGAGCAGGCTTCACTTTAAAATAGTTTATTGCAGGGGATTAGACGGTAGACACCTAGATCTTTGTTTACC
This sequence comes from Lissotriton helveticus, assembly GCF_964261635.1. Lineage (NCBI taxonomy): Eukaryota > Metazoa > Chordata > Amphibia > Caudata > Salamandridae > Lissotriton > Lissotriton helveticus. The sequence continues at coordinate 615,372,027 of NC_136063.1, read as the reverse complement.
CAACAAATTCCAAAGCACTGTAGCTGTAAGATAACTTTGGTGGTGAATACACTTGCTGGCGACTGGCGAGATCTGTGTGCAGTCTAGTTACAGGCCGGCCTCAGTCACTCATACAAAGTATAAAGAGACAGAGTTAAATGTGATATCCCAGCTGCAAAGGGAAGCATGCACCATGCAGGTCACAGATGCGCCCAGTCCCTCATGTCGTGTGTCACAATGCCCTCCTCCTCCTAAATTGTATCGTTCTGAGACGAAATCGGAAGGGTAGTAGGAGCAGCCGCAGGTACTGGTCAATCATCTAACGACTTTTCTGGACGTATTATTAAAACACCTTCCTGAGCTCCGCCCCGTCCGGACCCCCTCTTCCGGGGCCCCCACCTACGCTCCCTGCACAGGGCCACCATGAGCCTAGAGCCGGCCCTGAATATCTTTTCTACGAGCTGTGCGAAGTAACATTAGCATAATAAGTTCTTGGCGCCGGATGACACGTTTCATTTCATGATGTTTTATTCTGCAGAAGATGGCTGCTGTGCTTCACACTGTTGAGTAGTGAATACCCCGAGGTCTTTGTGACGAAAATGGCTCCCTGCCCCATTAGCCATTTGCCGCTTCTTCGTTTGCTTAATGGTTATTTCAGAACGAACATTACAAAAAGGGCAAATTAATATTCACAAATAGATAGGAATTGTATAGGACTGCACAACCGAGTATTTTGTGCCGTGTGTCACACGGTTTGTAGGGGCAAAGACTGCAGGATTTGGATGTCAATTACTGTGCTTTGCCTTACTTCGATAAAATACCACTCAAAAGAAAGCCATGACAACATATTTATATAATGTATATTTTAAATGAATTCCCTATTCGACTCCTAGGGAGAAACATACATGTGAAAGTCTGATGGTCGATTTTAAAGTACTGAACTAGCACTAATAAACTGAAAATTGAATTTACTGTGTTTTCCATTTAATTATCCAAAACAGCCCATCTTTAAAAGGCTGTTCCCAACAATTGAGATTTTAAAACATTTTTTTTTTTTAAGTATTAGCATGAACCAAGTACCAATTGATTTAGTTTAATTTGTGTTTTTCCGCTGCTCGTGGGTGATTCAGGCTACTTTTTTAGTTTTTGCCATTTTTCTCACCAGTATTTTGTTTCTACCTTGGACTTTGTTCTATGTTACGATTTTTGTTCAACGCTTCCTTATACCAACATCTATGGGTTGCTCAATTTATTTAGCAATTCAGTGCTTCCTTTTACTGGAACAAATAAATGGCAAAGACTTTAAAGCAGTCAGTGTGACTGCATGTGTGCAACAGACTCTGAAGTTGCTACCCCAGAGTGGAATGGGGTAGCTACGGTGGTAAATGTCAGTCTTAAACTCTCCAGAATCAGACACAAAAGCAGTCAGGCTCAGTTTAGAGGCAATGTGTAAACTATTTTTGAAATATTTAATCAGTAAAAAAGTGAACTCAACACAAGAAAAATCCTGAACCTCTTTTGAAAAATAGAGTAACATGTAATAAATAAAATGACACCAACGCAACACAAATCCAATAAGTAGAGCTGGAGTTATTAGGTTTAGGTAAAAGTAGCATCTAAAAGCACAAAGCACCACTCACGGGTATCTGATCGTGCTGGACTAGGTCAAAGTCTCAAGTTCAGGCTGACCATGATGGAGCACAAACCGAATATAGGCCCAAATTCATCTTGCTCAGGGTTTTATCTTCTGACTTTGGTGTGGGGTCTGCCCAGCATTGCTTTGCAGACCTCTGCATTGCTCAGCATTGGATCTGGGGATGATTACAGCTAATGGCAAGGGTCTGCAGGGCTTTGCATCGCTTCACTTTGGATCAATTGGGAAGGGATGGCATGGCTTGCAGAGTTTTGTGTTACTTCGCATTGAGTCCAGTGAATCTTTCAAACAGCCCCTGGGCTGTAAGATCTTCTGTGGGGCACTGCATTCGTCGGCGCCACTTACAGTGAGGTCCTCGATGAGAAGCTGAGAGGCTCTGTGGGGTTCTGCATTACTTTGCATCGGATCTGGTAAAGCCTTGGGTGAGGAGCAGTTCAGCTCTGCGGGGCTTTACATCACTTTTTATTGGATCCTGTAAAACCTTCAGTTAGGCAGGGTGAAGCACACTCTGACTCCAGCCAAGGATCCAGAACCTTGAGGACCTTGGCTGGTGTCAGGCACTTGGAGGTCAGGTCTCACTACCACAGAGGCCAGCGGAGGGGACCAGGTTGGGTCTAATTGTGTCTGGTCAGATGGAAAACAGGAAAGGCCCCTGGAAACTTGTTGAGTCCTTGTAGCTCAAACCGGAGGACAGCCAACTGACCCTTGGGGTCACTTCTGGGATCTTGGATTCACGGCACGCAGGTTTAGTCTTCCTTTTTGAGACAGCAGGACAGTCCTTCTTTTGAATCTTCTCTGGTACGGGAGTGTTTTGATGAGAGGTTCTGGGCTTGCCACTTTTTCTGCCCAGTGCCAGCTTGTTGGTCGGGGACACCCCCTTAGACTAACCCGAGACTGGCTCTTGTCAATTCTTTCCTGTCCCCTAGGAAGAATGACCCTTTCAAGCTCAGAAAGGGGCTGGGTGCAACCTCACGGGCCATCCTGCTAAAGAGAGGAACACCCTTTCCCACACCTAAAGCCCTTTTGTCCCTTGCCTGGGAGGAATACACATTACACCTCAGAAGATCCATTAACATTCTTGTGACCCCGAACACCTGCAAAAAATCCCATTGGGTTTAGGCAGGAAAATAGTGGCTTATAAAAATTAACAAGCATTTGTAATGCAATAGGTCTTGCATTTATGTGAGTTTAAACTATTGGTATTCTAAATGACAATGTCTTTTATTTATGTTTCAAAAACCAAAAACATAAATAAAAGACATTGTCATTTACAATGCCGATAGCTCAAACTAGGGTAAACGCAAGACCTGTTGCATTGCAAATGATTGTTTCCATTTCAAATTATGCCAGCAGTAGCATATTACGCAAAGACATTTCTTTCACGAAGGAAAGGGTGCAGGACCAGGGACACCTAGTAACAGCCTATGGTACTCCGCCCTTTTCTGCGTTGAAGGAATTGATTTATTTATTATGGTACTGCTAGCATACTTGGAAACTAAAAAAAAACAATTTACGTGGCTGTGATGGAGCGAGATAGAAAACAGAAATCTGTTTAAACTCGTGAAGTCACATTTCCATAACAGAAATAATAATATTAATGATTTGTGATGTGTTTTGCTAACACAACCTAGATTAAACTTTACACATGGGGACGGTAACACGTGTGCTCATAAACGTGCATAATTGTTGCATCTTTTGTTCGTGTAAAATAATTTTGTCATTTTCGTTTTGTCATTACTAACTGCAGCAAATCTAAAAGAGGCATGTGCTTATTTTGCTTTTCCTTGTCTATGTGGTGTCATTTCTACTATTCTAGGTGCACATAAGGTTTCATGGATTCATGAAGACTGGTAGATATAAAATTCTGCTTTATTTGTTTGCTTTTGCTAGGTAACATTAGACTAATTGGGAGGGTTAATCAATTAGTAAACGAAGGGTGGAAACAGAATAAACAATATTTCTTACATTAATACTTTTCTTGTGTTTGTTTTATACTAGAAAAATAAGTTGCCTGCTTTTGGGCCTAGTTTGCTCGAGTTTGCTAAAAGATAAATTTTACTTCTGCAAGGAGCACGAGATGTCCATTTTGAAAAAGTTCCGTCAAAGTCACATTCACTGAACAAAGGTGATGTGTTGTCATTATTCTGTCGGACGTGGCCAAGGTCAGAAACCGGTAGAAAAGAACATTTTTGATAACTTGGCATCCGCGGAAGTGAAATGGAGTCAGTGAGAACTATTGCTTAAATTTGTTGCAAACCAAGGAAGCTTTGGAACACGTACAAGAAAGACAATGGTCCCAAAGAATATGACCTAATGGAAGTTTTGAAATGTGGGTGACATGTCACTTGTCACTCTTGGACCAATGAGACATCGACTTTTGCAGAAAATTTTCCTTTACTTAGATTAGCTAGCATAGAAAGGTATAAAAAGTCCATGCCCTAGGGAAGGGCTGGCTGCTGCTTTCTGACTTTCGGATGAGGGTGTCGTGCTGCTGGACATTGCGTGGAGCACGTAAGAATCCTCAAAGAACTTTACTTTATTTTCATTTATTTAGCTTAGCTAGGGACTTAGGATTTTAGAAATGCTAAACTTATAATTCCTTGCTTAAAACTGTATTTTTCTCATGATACTTTTCAAACATGCTTGCTTTGATTCTAATAAAATTACATTTATAAAACTATATTTTGAAAATCTACAATTAGTTAATAAAATCTTACTTTTGAAAACAAGCTGGTCTTGGTTATTCAGAAGCGCAGGTTACTATTAGCTAGATGTCATCGCCATGGTGGTCATTTAAATAGTTAGGATTTGTTCAAATGTTGTCATTATTTACCGCGGATGTATATAGTTGTATATAATTTGTAAAATAGGTGTATATAGGTTTAATTTGACCACCTGATTCAGTAGGTCAAAATATGTCACATTTGGTTAATGGGTCCATGAGTTAGAGTGGTATATTATGAAGTAGGTTATAGAGTTGGGTAGCGTTGCTTATGACATTTTCTATAGGCCGCTGGATCAATTCTTCTGGTAGCAGAAATTGATGGTTGCTAAGGGTAACCAAGGTGTTATGGTGGTTGCTAAGGGTAACCAAGGTGTTATGGTATAGAAATAGGATCGATGTTTAACACATGTTGAGTTCGTTTTCGTGCTATATGTGAAGTCGTACCGGTACAGATTGTGTGATGAGAAGGTAGTCACGCAAGACATTTGATCTGTTTCAGAGTAGTGGTATCGTCGTGTATCACAAGTGGTATCGCCGTGTATCACAAGTGTTGTGGCCGTGCAACACAGTTTTAGGGCTAGGTGTGAATCTTGTATAGTGAGGATTATCTAAGAAATTTGAACAGCATGAGAATAGGGACAAAGCGCCTGTTGTAAAACTCACTGTGATAAGAGTATTAGATATATTCGAGCTTGAGTGAAGGGTAGGGTAACGTCGGTGCATGATTATCTATAAACAGGTGAGAGTCCTGTAGGGCACATGTTTTATATCTATAAACAGGTGAGAGTCCTGTACGGATAACGTCGTTATTTTGCTAACGGTGCATGATTTCTATAAACAGGTGAGAGTCCTGTACGGATTTCGTGTGTGTTTGAAGTTAGGGATTTTTCCGTGTGAAAGTGCGAGTTTATTTTGTAATTTATGTTCGAGTGGAACTTTCGAACAGTCACTTAGTTGTGCGTTCTGAGGGAAATGAGTTCATAATTACTTGTTAGAAGGGTAGAGTAAGAGTTGCTCTACTGGCAATTGAAAATTATTCTATGAGAATAGGGCCGACTATTCCGAGTTGAGAATACTTGAATGTATGTAAACTATCCTATTTAGAGAAACAGACAGATGAGTCCTTATTGTCATTGTTAGAAATTAACTTTCATCGAAAAAGCGTTTTCAAAATGGCGCTGTGAAAAGATTTTGTGAAGGAGGGGTAAGCGTTAAGAGTGCGAAGCGAGAAACCGCAGCTGCTGTGTACGTCACAGAGCCGCGCTGGGATTGGGTGACATACGTCACAAGCTGTGCTCTGATTGTTTCTTGAGTTTCTGACGAACGGTAAGCTGATTGGTTCTTCAGAAAATCTCCATTTTTATTGGTTGAGTAAAAAAGTGACGTAGCTTAACTCTCATTGGCTTGTTGGTGTGTTTCGCGCACGGATTGGTTGCTTTTGCGGAACATCCCGGAAATAATTTACGAACGAGTTTGTTAATTGAATTTAACTCTTAAAAATGAGTTATCATTTTAAGCACGTTGAGAAAAAGCCAACGTTGTTTCAGAAATTTAAGAATTTTATTTCACCCGACAAGAAAATTGAAACGCGAGGTGGTAAATTACTTCATAAGTACAAAACACCTGCAGCGTATATGGAAGGTGAATATGGTTATCATACTGTTTTGTGGTTTGATAGTTGGAAACACTACACAAAGGATGATGGTGTTTTGACTTGGCCTGATGATGGTTCATTTAATGTAAAGGTTTTGAGAAATTTGCGAGAGAAAATGAATGCTCTTAGTCCAAAGCCGAGACCAACTCAATTTGAAGCTTTAGTCGAATGGGAAGATGAGATGTACCAATTACAAAGAGAAGCAAGTGGAATCAAAAGACCTCCTAAACCTCCAAGTTATAGAAGAGAGACACATGAAGACAGAATGCGAATGTGGAGACAGGGAAGCATGAGTGAGGGACTTTATGTAATTAGAGAAATGGTTTTAGGTTCTCCTGATGGAAAAAGAACTGAAAAGAGAAATAATGCCCCTTTAGAAAGTGAATCTGAAGATGCAGTTTTAGAGGCAATCTACACTTCAGATAAAAGGAATCAGCCTTTGAGACCTCCTAGGTCATGGTCTACTCCGGTGGTTTCTACAGAAACTACACCAAGTGCACCTCCAATTAATGAAGCTCCTAAACTTTATCCAAATAATTGTGAAATTGTTGAAACTCCAAGAAGACCGGAAACTGAGACAAATGCAAATGTCCGTAATGAGGGTAGACATTTTTCATTAACTCCAAGAGCAAGGGAAGCTCCTAAAAATTATGTGAGAGAAGTCAGAAATGTGGAGGCTGGAGATTCTTCTGAGTATTTACGATCAAAGGAAGAATTAATTCGACAAATAACAAAAAGCATGGAAGCTGTGACAGTTCCAGTAACAATTGGTCCTGTTCAGCCTGTTTTTGAGCAAAGAGAAGTTAATAAGACAGGGTTGACTGTTCCTTTAAATGCAGAAATTCAGAAGGCTGCTGAAAAATTTTACTCAGACATATCTGAAATAAACTCTTCAAGATCGAGAATGCCAGATTTGACTTTTAATGAGGATTTATCTCCAAAAACACCGATGGGTGCAGAATCTGATGCTGAGAGTCCTGAAGTCAGGGTGACCAAACCTAAACTTGATGTTGCAAAATTAAAAGCAAATATTGAGGAATTAATAATTGGTACGATTGGTCCTGACAGTTTAAATTATTATCGAGATGATGAACTACTGTTCATTTGCAAGAGTATGCAGTGGAAAACAAAAAATAAATATGACCAGTTGGAAGAACTGGCAGCTGAACTTGAAATTGTTGTGAGCAGGCAGAAGAATTTTGCAAAACATTACAGATTAGACTTTTCAGAAGGTGACATTGAAAGTTTGAATTCAATGGGAAGAATAATGCACATAAAAGATTTGATTGTTTACATTAAAAAACTGGGAGAATTGAGCAAGTGGAGACTGAAATGGACGAAAAAGAAGGAAGATGAGAAATTGGAAAAATTGTCAAAACAATTTCCAATGAGAGAGATTGCAGGTGGAGGATATGTTCATGTCCCATGGTCAAGACAAGACATATTGCTGTTCACAAATGATTTTCCAAGACTGAGGGATAAGCCAGTCGAGTGGTACAGGCAAGTGGACAGGTTCATCAAAGTCTCAAAAGTTCTGTGGATTGATCTGGATGGATTTTTTGACATTGTTGTCCCATCAGATCTTTGGACAGAATGCAAAATAGCCATAAGTTGGCCAAAAATAGAACCTGAGCGAATTAAAGAAACAGGTGCTCCAAATCCCCTTGTAATGGATTTTTATGAAAAAGTGATTTACTGGTTGAAAAACAAAATTCCACCAAAAGAGGTTGATTGGGTTAAAATAGAAAGGACAAACCAGGAAACAAAAGAATCAGTTCATTCATTTTACGAAAGGTTACTGTTGATTTTTAAACAATACAGTGGCTATGAAAAACTAGACGAGAAAGATATGAGTCATTTCGTCTACAGATTTGTCTATGGCCTGAAACCAGAAATTGCAGATATGATCAGGAATAGCATTGTCGGATGGCAAGCACTTTCTGTTGATGACATTTTGAGGAAAGCAAAATACTGCAGTGATGAGTTAGAAGTGAGACAAAAGAAGCTCAAGGAGAAAGCCATGTGGGCTCAGGTAAAAGTGGCTGAGCAACAGATTGCCAGTCTTGGTAATGAAAACACAAATTTTGTTCAAACTACAAATTCGAATCAAGGGCAAGGGAAGTTTAAAGGTAATAATTTTGTCAGAAAAATTAACCCAAGGATTGAAGAGATGAAGCAAAGATTACCTTGTTTTAATTGTGGCGAGATTGGACACTGGAGAGACGAGTGTAAGAAACCACCTAGAAATTTAAAAAGTCCATTGTTAAATCCACAGATGCAGAACGATGTTGACCTGCAGCAACAGCTACAGATGCAACAGAATTTAAACGAATTAAACGTTCAGCAACAGCTGCAGCAACAGGTGAATAACCGTCAGAATCAATTGCCACAGCCACCTTTTCCAAATTGTGGGGGAACACAAAAATATAATTCTGGTGTGGGATTTCAAGGAGATGATCAGGTAATAAAACCGCAAAGGCAAAAGGTGCAAATGCAAAATGCTTCACAACAGTTTTTGTTAACAGAAGGTCAGGAAAGTGATTCTGATGATTATTACTGACGGTGCCCGAGAGAGGAGGAAGAGTGTGTTGTTGGAGCCACTCCTGAGGTTGACCAGTCTGGTCCATTTGTAAATGGGAAAGTTAATGATGTAGACATCACTTTTCTAGTGGACACTGGTGCTACCCGTTCTACTGTTAGATCAGTGGAAATTGAAAACCTACCTCTCTCTGGGGATACCATCCAAGTTGTCGGAGTAAGCAATCAACAAATCAGGACTGATTTGACTGATCCAGTACCAGTTGAAATTGGAAATTTTAAAGACAAACACAGATTTGTGGTTTGTAACAGTAGTCCAGTGAATCTATTGGGCAGAGATATATTGTGCAAGATGAATTGCAGAATATATTGTTCTCCTGAAGGAGTTGAATTACAAACAATGGAGGAAGATGGCTTGTACAGGATGACAATGATGCTGATGGAAACAGAGGAAACAAAATTGTTTCCTACGTTTGAAAAAGAAAATTTGCCCGAAGAGCTCAAGGAAACAGTAAAATCTGAAATTTGGGATTTGACTGGGAATGAGATGGGTCTGATGAAACATGTCGATCCAGTCAAAATCACATTGAAGCAGGGAATAGAATTTCCTAATATTCCTCAGTACAAGATGAAAGCAGAGACAATTGAGGGAGTTATACCTGTGATTGAAAAATTCATTAAACAAGGTGTGTTAAAAGAAATTGAGAGTAGCCCTTGTAATTCACCGATCATGGGAATTAAAAAATCGAATGGAACGTACAGGATAGTTCAAGATTTGAGAAAAGTTAATCAGATTGTTGTTCCATGTTGCCCTGTGGTTCCAAACCCAGCAGTTATCTTGTATCAGATTCCACATGATGCTGAATGGTACACTGTCATTGATCTTTGCAATGCATTCTTTACTGTTCCTTTACACCCAGAGAGTCAGGAAATTTTCGCTTTCAGATTCCAGAGTAGGACCCTCGCATGGTGTAGAATCCCTCAAGGGTATACAGAGAGTCCTTCGATCTTTAATGAGCTGTTGAAAAGATCTTTGGAAAATTTAGATTTACCTTGCAGGTCTACGTTGGTGCAGTATATCGACGATTTGTTGATAGCTGCTAAAAAAAGAGAAAATTGTGTGACAGACACAATAATACTTTTGAATCATCTTGCAGATGAGGGACATAAAGTGTCTCCAGCAAAATTGCAGTTTTGCAAACAAGAAGTGAAGTATCTTGGTCATAGAATTGCAAAAGGAAAAAGACAGGTGACAGTTGAGAGAATAAAAATGATTCAAGCAATGCAACCCCCAAGAACACAGAGACAGGTCAGAATGTTTTTAGGAATGGTTGGCTACTGTCGACAATGGATAAGTGGGTTTTCGGTAATTGCGAAACCACTACAGAGACTGACAAGGTCTGATGTAAAAGATCCAATTATTCTCAATGAAGCTGAGATGGAATCTTTTGAGAACCTGAAAAGGAGTTTATGTCATAGATATCTATGATTTCTTGCATGTTGCAAAGAATACACCCACCACTCTGATAGTAGCTTAGACAGTGATGCTCTAATAGGATTGTTTGATAACCCCGCAAAAGCAATTATTACCCCTTGTTCTTCTTCTATCTCCCCTCAGGGCGTACAACGACACAGGAACTCTTCCGGTTCAAGATCCTGACCCCCCAGGTTGTATTCACTTAACCCTGTAGCCCACTATGGGCTCCTTTCTAAGTTTATGAGCACCCTTTTGGTCCTGATGAATTGCCGTGAAGGCATGAAACATGTCGACCAGACCACTTATGAGGGTTGAACGGGCCTCCCACACATAGTTTGGTTGAAACCCCATACCCCTCTGATTTTTTAACAAAGTAGGTAGCTACAAGAATAAAATACCCAGAGTAGACTACACTAACTTTTTTTAGAATCACTACACTTCACGCTCACTACTTCACTATTAGGGCCCCTCACACTCACCCAAACATCGGCTTTGGAATAAAAGATCTCCAACAAAGTGTAGCACCATGTGCTACCCGTCAGGCATTGCAGCGCCGGCTTGACGCAGGAGCAGGAAGCCGATGATGACACGAAGCAATCGGTTGGTGTTGTGACAGTAGCCGCAGAACCATCCTGTTGTGTGAGGTTTCCTTAATTCCGACAAGGGACACCCGCCCCTGCTTTTCACATACAACCACTCCTTCAGATAGAGGAAGATAGTATATATTACCCCCAGGGGAACTTTGTGCAATTGGTTGAAACGTAGTTGATTGGGACGTGCACACTGGACCCCGATAAATATTGTCCCCCGTCTGTCCCTCTTTGTTGTTATCTAACAAATGAATCCAAACAGAAAATCAGTTGTAGGTACAGGGGTAATTGGTCGAGAGGGTGGTCCCTTTACCAGGTTGCAGATGGATTTCATTGAAATGCCCCTACACAATTGTTTGAAATATGTTCTTGTGATTGTTTGTTTGTTTTCAAGATGGGTAGAAGCATTTCCTACACGACATTGTGATTCAATTACAGTGGCAAAATTGCTACTCAGAGAAATCATCCCAAGGTACGGTTTTCCAGTCACTATTGAGAGTGATGGAGGAAGCCATTTTGATAACAAGCTGATGAAGCTGATATGTAAGGCATTGAGCAGAAAATACACTGTGCATACAGACCAGAGGCATCTGGGGTGGTTGAACAGATTAATGGGACAATTAAAAACAGGATTGGAAAAATGTGTCTGGAAACAGGTGTAAAGTGGACTGATGCTCTTCCACTTGTTTTGATGTCATTGAGAAGTACACCTGATAAAAAGACAGGTTTGAGTCCTCATGAGATACTGATGGGAAGAGTCATGAGGCAAGCTTTTGTACCTGTAGGCAAACTGTTGAGCATAAATGACAGTGCTATTTTGGATTACTGTAAAAAGTTATCTGATATAGTGACTTCTGTGTCTAATCAGGTGGGAACTGAAGCACAATCAAATGAGAAAGTTCTGACACATGATTTGAGACCTGGTGATTGGGTCAGAACAAAAGTACATCGAAGAAGAAATTGTCTGGCTCCTAGGTGGCAGAAGCCTAGACAAATAATTCTGGTCACTACAAATGCAGTGAAATGCAGAGGATTGAAAAGGTGGATACATCCTAGTCATACTATTCCAGTACCAACTCCTGAGAGTTCTGATGTTGAGAGTGATACTACAGATGATTCTGATTCTGAAGTAGAAGGTGAAACAAATCCAGATTCTGAAGATCGACAGGGAGGTCGACATCTGGAACATGTGCCTGTGAATGAAGGACTGTCAAGAAAAAATGTGGAAATTATTGAAATAGATTCTGGAGAAGAAGAGAATCTAATAATAGGAAAAACAACTGAAGATTCAGTTGAAGAGATTAATGGAGTGAATTCCATTGAAGACAGAGAAGCTGAACCAAAAGAAGTTTATGACCAGGAGAGTATCGAAAAGCAGAAGTCAAGCTCTGAAGTAAGGAACAGAAATCCAGAATCTGGGAAGTTGAAGGTGATTGAAGAGGAGGAGGAAGACGAATTACCGAGTACCAGTGATGGAAGACAAAGCATAGTTCCTGAAGGAGTGAAACTGCCGAATAGAGAAGTTCCTGAGTCAATAATCGAAGTTTCAGACTGTGAAACTGAAGAAAGTGACGTGGATGGTGAAAGTGGAAGTGCCAAGAAAAGATCTTGGAAGTCGGAGACAAGTGCTTCAGAACCAAAGAGAAAATTCGTGAGGAAAACAGATTTCTGGCCTGGGGGAAGATTGAGAGTTCGGTTAATCAAAAAACCGAAGGAGCAGGTGGAAGAAATCAGTAGTCAAAAGGGTTCTGAAAAGGAAGTTGGAGTTGGAAGGAGAATTGAAGTAGTGACGAGAAAAGGAAAGAGGATTATAAGGCCAAATCAGAAATACAAATCTCCTGAGTGGACTTGTCTAGTAATTCCACCTGTCATTGACATTTACGATAGTAGTCAAGAAGAAGAAGAAATTGAAGAAATTAGTGACAATGATTGAAGTACAGAATTTTTAATTGGATTTTTGGGTTTTTAATTTTTGGCAAAAGGCTGAAGAAATCTTGTTAGGTGACACAAGGTCGAAGAAAAGTTGTTTAGTTGAGGAAAACTTACTTGTGACATAAGGTCGAAGAAATACTGTTAGGGTTTTGAAAAAAAATATATATATTTTAAAGGGGGGTGTAAATAATTAATCTATTTCATTTTTAAAATAGTTTTTGTTTTCTTTTAAGGCAAAACTAACCAAAGATGCCTTACGTCATGGAACAGAGTACTTCAAGGTGTTCCATTTTTAAGAGATGCTGTAAGATGACTCTGGTGTGTTTGCTCATTTTAATTCTGCTCTGGTTAGTTTTAGCTGTTATTATTCCATTTGAAATTAACAAAGATTTTCACAAAGTCAACATGACAAGCAAAGCTTCAGTTAGTCAAAACAAACATAGTGCAACTGGCAAAGTTATTGATCATCAACCTAACATTCATCAGGATAAATCTATCAGTGATTTTTCAAGCAATACATTCACAAAGCTTTTGAGTGAATATGTCAAGGTAATGGATGCAAAAGATTGTTATGTGTGCGTTAAATTACCTGCTTCTTTTTCTGAGGGAGTGACATACAATATGCTTCCTCTTACATATGGTGTGACATGCAGTGTGTTAGCTAGCTTGTTCTATCAAACTGGACGCTTAGAATACTATTATTCAGATTTTGACGAAATTTTCGCAAATTTAAAAATTGAGGGTGCTTTGAATAAGCATAAGAAAGCCAAACAGATGAGGGAATTTTTCCTTGTTACTAATGAACTCACCTATGAGTATGCTTACAAGAACAATTTAACCTGCAAACTAAGCGCTGAGGGAAAGAAGTTTTTGAACCTGGTTGAAGAGAGGAGAGCAATTTACAAGAGAAATGAAATAGTCAAGCAGACTAAGTCCAGGTTCTGGCAGAAAGAGGATGAGAAGCTAAATGGCAAAATGCTTGATAATGTTGCAATTCACATAGATAAACCAGTTACTGGTAAGCTTTGCATTAGAAGAGATAATACACTTTTTGATAACTACTTTGTGGGTGCAAGTAATTGTGAAGATACATATCAGATCATGGGAGGTTGGAGATTCAAAGGTGGAAAAGATCCAATCTTTCCTGGGATTTATTTTGTTTGTGGTGACAAGGCTTACTACAACCTTCCTGATCATTGGTATGGAACTTGTTATGTTGGGATTGTTTTTCCTAAAATGTTCCATGTTGACAGAGATTCGGAAGGATTGTTCAAAATTCACAATTATGTAAATAGGGTTAAAAGAGAAACTTTCACAGAGGTTTTGGGAGATATTTTTCAAGCAGTGATACCTTTTGTAGGTATAACCCTGAATGCAGGGAGAATCAGAAAATTGTCCACAATTGTTGACAGATTGTCAACAGATACAGCTGATGGTTTCCAATTAGTGAATGTTGAGGTCATTGCAATCAGATCCATGGTGATTCAAGATCGCCTTGCTTTAGACATACTCCTAGCAAAAGAGGGAGGAGTCTGTGGCATTTTGCATGTGCAACATTGTTGCACATATATCCCTGACGAAAGTAAGAACATTGAGATGTACATTAAGAACATCACAGAGATGCATTCAGAGATAATTCCATTAGAAGAAGATTTTACAGAAAGACTTTCAAAAAGATTCCAATCGATCAAAAATTGGTTCCATGACATTGGAAGTTCAGTTCTTGGCAAGATTTTGGCACCTTTGATTGTGATAATATTCATTTTTATTTTGACAAAAATTGGTTGTTTGCTGCATAAGAGAAAGAAACAATTGAAGGAAAAGAGAAGAATTTATAAAAATCAAAAAAGATGAGGAAAGGGAGATTGAGTTACAAGAATTACACAGAGCTCGTTATGACAATTGCAAGGATTTTGCAGAAACAGGTTTTTAGAAATACTGACACAGATGAATTTGAATCATTTTCCAAAAAGTCTAAATTTCCAAATTTTGGGTGGTGGTGTGGTGATTTGTTAATCACCAGATGAGGGAGTTGATGGAGCGAGATAGAAAACAGAAATCTGTTTAAACTCGTGAAGTCACATTTCCATAACAGAAATAATAATATTAATGATTTGTGATGTGTTTTGCTAACACAACCTCGATTAAACTTTCCACATGGGGACGGTAACACGTGTGCTCATAAACGTGCATAATTGTTGCATCTTTTGTTCGTGCAAAATAATAAAATAATTTTGTCATTTTCGTTTTGTCATTACTAACTGCAGCAAATCTAAAAGAGGCATGTGCTTATTTTGCTTTTCCTTGTCTATGTGGTGTCATTTCTACTATTCTAGGTGCACATAAGGTTTCATGGATTCATGAAGACTGGTAGATATAAAATTCTGCTTTATTTGTTTGCTTTTGCTAGGTAACATTAGACTAATTGGGAGGGTTAATCAATTAGTAAACGAAGGGTGGAAACAGAATAAACAATATTTCTTACATTAATACTTTTCTTGTGTTTGTTTTATACTAGAAAAATAAGTTGCCTGCTTTTGGGCCTAGTTTGCTCGAGTTTGCTAAAAGATGAATTTTACTTCTGCAAGGAGCACGAGATGTCCATTTTGAAAAAAGTTCCGTCAAAGTCACATTCACTGAACAAAGATGATGTGTTGTCATTATTCTGTCGGACGTGGCCAAGGTCAGAAACCGGTAGAAAAGAACATTTTTGATAACTTGGCATCCGCGGAAGTGAAATGGAGTCAGTGAGAACTATTGCTTAAATTTGTTGCAAACCAAGGAAGCTTTGGAACACGTACAAGAAAGACAATGGTCCCAAAGAATATGACCTAATGGAAGTTTTGAAATGTGGGTGACATGTCACTTGTCACTCTTGGACCAATGAGACATCGACTTTTGCAGAAAATGTTCCTTTACTTAGATTAGCTAGCATAGAAAGGTATAAAAAGTCCATGCCCTAGGGATGGGCTGGCTGCTGCTTTCTGACTTTCGGATGAGGGTGTCGTGCTGCTGCACATTGCGTGGAGCACGTAAGAATCCTCAAAGAACTTTACTTTATTTTCATTTATTTAGCTTAGCTAGGGACTTAGGATTTTAGAAATGCTAAACTTATAATTCCTTGCTTAAAACTGTATTTTTCTCATGATACTTTTCAAACATGCTTGCTTTGATTCTAATAAAATTACATTTATAAAACTATATTTTGAAAATCTACAATTAGTTAATAAAATCTTACTTTTGAAAACAAGCTGGTCTTGGTTATTCAGAAGCGCAGGTTACTATTAGCTAGATGTCATCGCCATGGTGGTCATTTAAATAGTTAGGATTTGTTCAAATGTTGTAATTTTTTACCGCGGATGTATATAGTTGTATATAATTTGTAAAATAGGTGTATATAGGTTTAATTTGACCACCTGATTCAGTAGGTCAAAATATGTCACATTTGGTTAATGGGTCCATGAGTTAGAGTGGTATATTATGAAGTAGGTTATAGAGTTAGGTAGCGTTGCTTATGACATATTTTCTATAGGCCGCTGGATCAGCTGTCAAAGTTATTTTCATTTTACACGTTTTGACGGTCTTCTTCTTTGGACAATGTTCTGTTTTTTTGTTTCAAAGTATGCCAGCAGTAGCATAATACAAAAAGAAATGTCTTTCACAAAGGAAAGGGGCTAGTGCCACTGGCTGTTACTAGGTTCCCTGGGACACCTATAAAAGAAATTAAATTCTAGGGACACCTAGTAACAGCCTGTGGTAATGCGCCCTTTTCTTCATGAAAGGAATTTCTTTGTTTTGTTATGCTACTGCTGGCATACTTTGAAACAAATAAAAAATAAACAATTTACTTGACTGTTTGTCAAAGTTGCATATAATTTTACACGTTTTGTCGGTCTTCTTTTTTTGACAATGTTATCAACTATGGCAATCCATGCCTCAAAGTCACTACAAATTTGTAGTCCTGCTTTTTTGTCTGCCTCCATGTTCCGGTATGTTTTTTTTGTAATCATGCCATCCAATATATAGGACATGTACCATGAATGACAGAATCCATGGAAACAGGGATACTGCCAGCATGAAGTAAAATGAAGGCTACTCCCAAAACAGCAGCAGGGCGGGAAGGTAAATAAGCATTTACAATGCAATAAACTTGCATTAATGTAAATGTGAGCTATTGGCATTGTAGATGCTAATCATTTTTTCCATTTTAAATTATGCCAGCAGTAGCATAATATGCAACGGAATCTATTTCACGAAGGAAAGGGTGCAGTAACACAGGCTGTTGCTAGGTGTCCCTGGGACACCTATAAAAGAAAGTCTAGGGATACCTAGTGTTGTATTTCTATCTAGGACCCTAATTCGATATGCCCAATTTATGCCCTTATATGGCTATAATAAATAATATCCTTATAAAGGCATAAGAATCATATCCATATTTAGTCGTAGCCCATACAGTCCAAATTAAGCAAGGCTACTTCCCCAGACTCCTAGAGAGTACAACGAGTTCTTTAAACAAACCAAACCTCCAGCAACCTGGGAATTCCCCATGACTTCTGTTTTGATTTGTCCGAGAACTCCTGCGAGCACTGAAAGAACGGCCAGTTTTTAGTGACATCTCTATTGACGTCTTATGTCCAACCTTACGTCAAACCCGGCACCTTTTAGGTATAAATATACCAACGTTGCCTTAAGCAAACACACAGTGGTTTGGAGCAGAGCGGCTATCTACTTGCCCGAGAGCCCAGCCGATGCGAGAGCCCACGGACGCCGCCCCTCCCTTTTGACGCACTGAGAGAGAGACGCTGTCTTTTCTCCTGCCGAGAAATCCAGCTCCGGTGTTTCCAGATACCCTTGCGGGTTGCTGGGATATCGAGTCCTGAGAGAGAGATACCAGACCTCCTGCATTCTATTACCCAGGTACGGAGCTGACTAAACCCTTAAGAGAATTCTTGATTCAGATTCCTTGGCAAAACCAACTTAACTTAAACTGCTACTTACTTACTCCTTCCCACGTATTAGGCATATTTAGAAGCACCAGTTGAGTACGTTAGTCAATGTTTTTATGTATGTATATATTTTATCTATTTTAAAGTATCATATGGCTAAGAAATCATATCAATGCTTTTACAGTATTATTTTATAATACTCCTTTTACTGTACGCACTTTACTTTACTATAAGTATTGCAATTGTGGCAATTCATTTCTCTTGCATGAGAAAGAAGACTGCTCAATAAATAACACCTTTTATTGAAAACGCCCGTCTCTCTTTATTCTCTGCACTCTGGTGAAACTAAGTATGCACGAGTGAATGAGTGAAATAGCTGTCTATTGTTTTCACACGACTCTAGAGATACACTCTTATTCTGAGGGAGCAAAGTTGTCATGTTATATGGTTGTCAGAAGCTAATCCCTTCTTGTCTAAAGAGTTAACTCTTTCCTGAACATTCAAGAAAGTTTCTAGTGACCTCTGAGTTAGCTGGCAAAACTAATTAAGTCTAATATAGTCAGTAGAGACCTAGTCGACCTCAGTCCTACGTCTACACTGCTGTTTATATTATTCCAATGCGCAGAGCCTATTGGGAATATAGGAGCTACACTACATGGTGCCCAACATTTGGTAAGGCGATAAATCTAACGCAAGACGTTAGAGTAACTCCGTCGTGCTTTTTCACACAGACCCTTTTCCCGTAAAAACTCCAATAGACGTCTGGAGTGGGTAAAAGGTTAAAATCCGCCGGAACTTAGTAGGAAGAGATTCCTATGTATAGTTTTTTGTTTAGTCAACGTTGAAGGATACAGTGTTCCAAAATATTGTGCACCTAATCTTTGTTTCCTTGAAACTTGATCTGCAACAAAACTTTCTTTCAGTAAAATGGGGGAAAGTGAAGACGAAAGGGAGGCAGCTAGAATAGAAGCTCAACTCCTAGCGGATGACACAAGTCTCCAAGAAAATGACCCGAATGTTATACTCATTCCGGCAAATATAAGAAGAACTATAACTATTAAACTTATAGAAAATAGAATGACATCATGAGGTGGTACAGTCATATTCGTGGTAGAGGCCCATGAATATCGGCAGACAGAGGTATTCTATTCATGGATAAACTTTCCAGCAGCGAACGCTGTAACAAGAGAATTCCACTATTACAAAATAGAGGAACCTCCGGATGAATACACTCCTTTCGAGGATGTTGAAATCCCACTAAATTACCAAGAGCACCTGCTCTGGTTTAAAAGCGCCCTAAAACATCAAAATCACATCACCAGGCTAGGTCCACTAGGTAGACCAGGAGCCACGTGGCCGGTTCTAGCCAGCTACACACCACATCCAGACATTGAAAAAATGTCAAGTGAAGAACTCTTAGTTAAAATAAAAGAATTAACAAAAGGCATATAGAGAATTAGTTCAATTGGCAATGGACGATATAACATATCTCCAGAAATTGAAAGAAACAGATATAGCAGAACAATCATTTGAACTTGCCAGAATCATAGAAAAATCCTATGAAGAACTAGGAAGAGATAGTTTGGGTGGGAAACCAGTAAAACCCCAACTAACTGAAAATCCTGAAAAAAACCTTTATTAAAAATAATCTAAATACTCTGAAAAAGAGTTGGGATGGTAATAAACAATCCACTCCCAAAGAAAAACGATTCCAGTCCAGAGGAAGGTCTCCTCAACGGAGAGAAAGATCTCCAGACCAAGGAAACAAGTCTCCCCAGAGGGAGCCCTCTGAGAAAAGATGCAACCTTAGAAATAGGGATAATTTGAAAAAACCTGATAGATATCAAGATATTGATACACGTCCCTCTCGATCTTTTCAGACTTCCTTGCAGAAATCGGAAAGAAGAGGACGGTCAGAACACAGGGAAGAGCACGTCAAGTCCAAAGACAAGGAACCTGCTCATCAAAGTAAAAAATTACAATTTCCAACAAAGAAGGTAGCCAGTATTAAAATAATTAAACATGCCGAGGATACTGAGGACACAACTGAAAAACGGAGAGTGGGCCCAGACAATGCTAGACAGCGCAGCAGAAGTGACAATAGCTCGCAAGATCCTGATGAATCTTCTGGAGACAGTGGACACAAATGAATACATTCAAGTGGAAACTGCAGACACCAGAGTTAGCAAACCCCATAAATTATACAAAATAACATTGCGTATAGAGGGAGATAAGACTAGGAAAGTAAGGGGTCTCTTTTGGGATAACCTTTCAAAAGGCTATGACATTCTGTTAGCTGAAAAAGACTGGCCACCAGAGTTTGTCAGGGAGTGCCCTCATGGCAAAGAAATGATTATGCCTGCCTTCTCAAATCATATTCCAATTCATAAAAAAATATACACTTGCAAGAAAATGGGCAGTGGCCCAAGCTCCTGCATTATACAAAAATCATGTAGGATGGGATGAGGACTCTCCTCCTCACAAAATCCAGTTACAAAATCAGCCCACTGCACAAAGGCAGTACCCAGTTAAGCAAGAAGCTAAAAAACAAGTCAGGGAGATTTTAGATCAACTTGAATATCAAGGGGTGATTGAAACATGCACCTCACAAATGAACAATCCATTGTTTCCTGTCTCCAAGCCAGACGATTCATATTGTCTAGTTTTGGACTACAGACACTTAAACTCCTGCTGCAAAACATTTGCAGTACAAAACTCACACAGTGCAGCACTAATGAATAACACCGTGCGCAAAAAATATAAAACGACATTAGACATCTCTAATGGATTCTTTTGTCAAAATATTGCACCTGAAAGCAGGTATTTGACCGCTTTCTCAATAATGGGGTCGCAAAAACACTTCTGTCGACTCCCACAGGGATTCATGAAGAGCTCAGGATTATTCTCAGCAAGAGCAACAGAGTTACTACAAATATATGATGATGAAGCATTATCTTATGTTGATGACATCTATCTCACAGATGATGACCTGGAGACACACTTGAAAAGAGTAAACACCATAATACTTGGGTTTGCAGCTGAGGGTTACAAATTCAACTTTAAAAAGTCACGAATTGCCATCTAACTGTCCTGTTTTTAGGATATGAATTATCAAGTGAAGGCAAGAGCCTAGCAGACAACTTCTTAGAGAAGTGTGCTGTACTCCAAGCACCTAAAACGATGAAGAACTTACAATCAATACTAGGTTTCCTGAATTTCGGAAGAACATACATTCTAAATTATGCAGAGAGGGTTAAACCTCTCTATGAATTAATAAAACCTGATTTCAAACCAATAAATTGGACTCAGAAACACACAGAAATTTTAAGATCACTGCAAACAGACATGTTAGCTAAAACAAAATTGCAAACACGCGAAAACGTACGCAACCTTGTAATCCGAGTCATCCCAGGAAGATGCGGATTCACATACCTAACCTCTAATGAGGGAGAAACGGTACCAATAGCTTACAAATCACACTTGTACAAACAAGCTGAAATGAAATTCAGTTCTACTGAAAAAATTCTAATAGCGGTTCAAAGTGCTGTAGCAAAAGCAAGAGCCCAAGCCCAAGGCAGAAGAATAACTGTTTTAACAGCAGAATCAGCCCTTGAGGCCTTAACAAGCCCACGCAATTTGACTGCTGTGGCATTAGATCCAAAATGGATACAATGGGAAAATTCTCTTGCTGCCGAAGACGTGAAATACTATTTTGACCCGAAAATGAAAAAACTAGAAAATCTAGAATATTAAGAAGAATATCCTCTGCCAATCGAAATTCTGCCTCTCGAACAGTACACATGTGTAATCTACATGGACAGATTTGCACAACACTACGATGTAGAGAAAAAATCCTACAAGGCAGTGTGCGCGATTGTTAAAGGTCGCTGACGCTTTGGTAAATTCAGACAAATAATAACCAATACTGAATCACTCAGAAACTGTTCAGCTCAGCGAGCTGAAATTAGATCTTTAAAGATGGCGCTTGAAAATGCCGATCGCGAATTCCCCACACTAATAGTGTGCGATTCGCATTACTGCGTCAAGTCTTACAATAATGACTTGCAGAACTGGGTTCAAAATGATTACAAAGATGACACAGGTGCCACAATAAAGCATAAGAAGCTTTGGGAACAAGTAGTTCTTTTGCAGAAAGAACTACTAAAGACTCACGTGATACATACACTGAATCATCAACGTGATGGCGTTCACGTTGCAGGGAACTCATTGGCTCTCAGAGCAACAGCGGAAGCGTTTCAACCGGCCTCCATAGCCACAAAAAAGCGTTGTAAAAAATACATAGACGGAGTAACCATGCTGGCGGTAAAAGCGTCTTTAAAAGGCGACTATGCAGCATTACCTCTGAACTATCCACTCAGTAATACATACATAATTGATGCAAACTCAGTTCCTTTTGCTCAAGTCCCTGGAGTGGGGGATAGAGTAATTCCAAACACGAACAGGAGAGTCTTCTTGATTGAAGCGGCACACATGGGATTGGGTCTAAGGCACCAAGAGATCAAGGTATCTCTGAAAGAATCACAATCAGAATACTGGTGGCTGGGAATGAACCTGAAACATTATACATTTGCAAAGGCTTGTCCAGACTGCAACAGAGATCGCAGTAATGAACCGGACCAGACTATTGCCAGGACCCCTTTATTAGAAAGCATTAGGCTATCTATACGCAGAAATCCAGTAGGAGAAATGCGTCCCCATAATATTTAAGACTAGATTCACTTAAAATGTAGACACCAGAGCTCGGCTGACGCCAGAACTGTTATACAAAGATTTGCGAGTCTTTATCGGCACATACGCAATTGGCATGCTACATTCTGACCAGGGTCCTGCGGTTAGCTCTCGGGCTTACAAGGAGGCCATGGCCAGCATGGGCATTGCATTGCGGTACTCTTCTCCATTCCATCCTGAGGGAAATGCGGTAGTGGAAAGAAAAAACTGGGACATAAAGCAATCTATAACGGCGAGGGTATTAGGTTCGGGTGATGGGTGGGTCAAACATTTAACAAGTGTCCAACGTAGTCTTAATAATCTGCCAAGAAATTCTCTAAAAGGTCTCACTCCGTACGAACTATTGTTCGGTACTAGAATGTACATTCAGGATCTTGATAGTCACACTTCAATGGTAGAAAAAAAATCCTTTGATATCAAAGACCGTTTGGCTGTTTTACAGGACTTAAATGAAACAAGAAGAAACCTGAGTAATACAAAGTTAAAACAACAGCCAACAGCCACTGAAGAAAAACCACCTGTCCCAGCAAGACCTGTCTGGATTCCAAAGATTGGGGATCTGGTCAGAGAGAAGATCGCGGTGAAGAAGGAATTTGTGCCTTCTTACAGAAAAGCAGTACCTGTCTTAGCTGTCAGCGGAACAAGATCAGTTGTACTACCGCCCCTTGCTGGTAAAAAGGAGAACCGAGTTGTATCCATCGACCTGGTAAAACCACAATCATGTGGCCAATAATAAGTAGTAGGCCCAGTGGTCTCCCAAGAAATAGCAGAACACCAAAATTTGCTACAATCCAAGAGGTTCAAACTGAGAGACTAATCACATTTGATAAACCTGCAGTGAATAAAAAAGGACTATGCAACAAAGCCATGGAACTTGTGCCTCTTGAAACCCAAATTGCAACAGTTCGTCAAGAAACACCTGTCTACAATGATGTAGCATCGGACTATACTAATGTCTCCAAGAAAGATCCAAAGACTAAAGAAAATCCGGAAGCAATTCCAACAATTGACAGAACTGCATCTGGCTACTTCATCAATTTCAATGACTTTTCTGATGATCCAAGCGAACGTGAAGAAACGCCAGAAACAAAAACTTTCAAAGACAAAGTAACTGAACTCTTTCATCAACTCAAAGAAACCTATCTGATTTCTCCATGGATTACATTTTGGATTGTGTTAGGTGTACTTTTCCTCCTGCTTTGGCTCATCATGGTTCTATGTTTGGGAAAATTCATTGAAGGAAAATACAGTACAATGGACACAGAAAGTCAGAACATCAACTTGGTCCTAAAACCTCACAAGTCATATCACATCGAGAAAAGAGAACTGTCATCAGTGAACATCACAGCCAATCCAATACCCGGTGGGGTAGCATGGGACAAAACGGATTATGAAATTTATGGCCCAATTGAGCTCTTAAAATATCCACACTAGTTCAAGGTTTCATTAAGTGACTTTGTAAAACCAAGTACTTTCTCTGATGATTGGGACTTTGAAAATATTAACAATATGATGTCAGATTTAGTAATGTCAGCTAAATTCACAGAACATGATTATTTACAGGGTTCATCAAATTATGAAGAATTGTATTGCTATAATCATTTTGGTCATCACTATTTGCATAAATCTGCTCAACCTGGAAATGTTTTTAATTATAACCAATGGGAACATTGTGCAACACCGCCTAAAAGCAGCTCGAAAACATTTTAGGAGAAATTCCCATACTTCTCAGGGTTTAACACAAGTGATGCAGAAACGTTTTATTTTAAAATGTTAAATAAGACCGGAATGAACACAATGTTAACAAATACTACATTGATTTATTCTGAACATTTTATGAAAAAATTACTAACATTTGGTTTTGAAATCTGGAAAAACAACATTGAAACAAAAACCATCTGGGGTACAAAAGAATGGCAGTTCCAAGGTTTAGAAGCATTATTTAGAGCCTGCATGATCCCAGAACAATTAATATTCCTGAATGACACCATTCAGAAAACAACCTGTCTTGGTCTAGCCAAGATAAAAGACTTAAATAAACCGTCTATTCCGAAGCCCATACCTGATAGTAATAACACTTCAGATGTGGAGATAGACGTATCCCATATTTTACACCAAAATAGAACACATCCTGATTGAAAAAAATGGTTGATCTGGCCCACAGACACAAATAACTGTCAAGATAGATTCCTGAACAAAATACAGGGGTTAAAACTGAACAGGCCAGACCCAAGATACTCCCAGAGACAACATCCAGGGATAGTTACAACATGCAGTGTAGGGAAACTATGCCTCGAATGGCTACAGAAATCCACACTGGCTGAAATTAAGCAACACTTGACTTTACTTAAAGACGGTGCTGACTTGCGTGATTTCATACTGGGACCACGCAAACCGCGTCAAAAACGTTTCATAGCGGCCGGTATATACGCTGCATACAACGAGGCTTGGAAAGTAACACAAATTGAAACAGCAGAAAAAATACGAGAAATTGATCGTATTAATTTGGAAAATCACTTTCTGTTGTGGACAATGGGTTAATGACTCTGTCCTCCAGAATATATTCACTGGACAGTATTGTATCATCTGCTATTGATATAATAGAGCAGGACTTGCTAATGTTACAACATGGTCAGTCCCAATTACGTTCTATTGTACAGCTTGGCTGGACGTTGTAAAATCTGCGTTCAGGCTACGTACCATGGCTTTTAATCAACACAATGTCATTATTCTCTATCTTTAACCTTACTGATAAACAAATCAGTTTGCCACAAAAAGGAGCAGACTATACGATTCTGAGCATTGAAAAACTTGAGAGATTACTATTGACAATGTCAGAGAGACCTGTCATTGAATGGATAATACACGGAATAATTACAATTCCGATAACAACTTTCCAGTTTAAATATTGCCAAGAGTATATACCAGCGGGCCAGTATGAAAGCTTGGGTAAAGGATACATCAAGTCAACATGGAAATTACCTTATACACACAAATGTTATCATGAAAAGAAAAAGGAGGTTTTTCTTAGTGGTAACAATTGTAAAAAAATCACTAAGCGGTACACTTCTGTGTCAAGGTATTAACTTGCATGGGGCCTGCGAAGGGTCTTCGAATAACCTTTCATGTCACCTGCACGGCACTCCTGCAACACAGATAGAGCCATTCTTTAGACAGCTTTCCAACGGCAGCTACGTTCTAATAAGTGACCACAGCTGTTGTGGCATGGTGCCAGGAAAAGCCTATCTCGTGAGCGTTAGTTCCATGGTCACTTGCTGTATGTATCCAAACAGCAATCGAGACATGGAGGCGGCAATATGGCCTTATTTGAATATCTCTTCTATTCGAATTGATACTTTAAGCAGAATGAAGTCTATTCTTTTACAGAAAACTGTGCCTTTGACCTCGTCTAAAGAAACGTATGATCTGCAAGTCGCAAGGACAACAGCAGAGATACATTCCCTATTATCAACAAATTGCCCTGTGCATTTCATAGAAATGTTAAGCCAAATCTTAAACATGTCAGATACCGGTGGCATCGTACATGTATTTAAGACAATTTTTTCGGGACTGTTAACACCCTTTGAAACAGTTCTGGGCTTTATCCCGAATTTTGTGCATTCCATTTTTGGCGGTCTGCCTCTTCTTTTGTGACTCGTAGCAGGAATTTTATTTTTAATTCTTCTGCTCCGATATGGCAAGCCAAGCCACAGACAAGACTCCAGCAACGATGGGAGAAACGATCCTAGCTCTACGCTACCGGGACCGCATCACTAAAGCACTCGGATTAGCCCGGCTAAGAGATCTGAATATGACCTGGTTTCTTTCATTTAGACCAATCTGGCAAGATTGCATCTTACCTGTGCTTCGATGTATGCTATGCGGAGAAGAATGCGTGTTGGACACCTGTCTTACACTACCATCAGCAGTACCAATGGATATCGATACTTTGCTAGGTCATGTAACGACTCATCGTGTTGTCCCCAGCGGCTACCTATTCTGATGACGGCATTCGTTGAGACTTCACCACTACGAGTATGTGGCGGTGGGGTACGAGATGAAAGCAGCACCACACAGGCACAACCTTCTGTGAGCATTGCTGATCCTGACATCGATGATAGCAATCATTCTCACAACTGCACTGTTGCAGCATTTTCGAACTTGGTCGAACTTTCACCTGATGTTGTAGACCAATATTTTGCAAGCCTGTCTGAAATGATGTTCTCCCCTGAACAACGAGAATAACTTTTAAAGCAATGAGCACACAGCGTTCCCTGAACTCTGAAATTCCGCCTTCAGCTTTGAAAAACAAAAGCTACTGAAAACAATTGGAACTATTTTTCCCCTTGAAAGCGAAAGTATTTTTTTTTCACTTCCAAAATATTTACCTTTTTTCTGGCACAAAGTACTCTGCTTAAAGTAGAACTATTCTTAGAGAACAGAGCTTCTAATTTAGGAACTCTAGAGACAATATTTTACCTCAGCCTCTAGCACATGTACAGCATTTGTATTAATATGTGATGAAGTGGTCTCGACCTTCTTTTCTGTATTCAGAGCCATTTCATGTGTAAATTTCGCAATTCATTCAGCTGATATACATATGCATTTTTAACTGAATGATACCACTGCTTGAAAAGCGTACAGTACCACTACTCAAATTTCGTGTATTGACCATATACCATTTCAAATACGATTTATGTATTTTGGGTTGGGTTGGAAAACACACATACATCGTTATATGTTTACTATTGCTTAGTTTTAGTAATGATGGACATTTGATCATGGAGTTAATGTTGTATTTCTATCTAGGACCCTAATTCGATGTTCCCAATGTATGCCCTTATATGGCTATAATAAATAATATCCTTATAAAGGCATAAGAATCATATCCGTATTTAGTCGTAGCCCATACAGTCCAAATTAAGCAAGGCTACTTCCCCAGACTCCTAGAGAGTACAACGAGTTCTTTAAACAAACCAAACCTCCAGCAACCTGGGAATTCACCATGACTTCTGTTTTGATTTGTCCAAGAACTCCTGCGAGCACTGAAAGAACGGCCAGTTCTTAGTGACATCTCTATTGACGTCTTATGTCCAACCTTACGTCAAACCCGGTATAAATATACCAACGTTGCCTTAAGCAAACACACGGTGGTTTGGAGCAGAGAGGCTATCTACTTGCCCGAGAGCCCAGCTGATGCGAGAGCCCACGGACGCCGCCCCTCCCTTTTGACACACTGAGAGAGACGCTGTCTTTTCTCCTGCCGAGAAATCCAGCTCCGGTGTTTCCAGATACCCTTGCGGGTTGCTGGGATATCGAGTCCTGAGAGAGAGATACCAGACCTCCTGCATTCTATTACCCAGGTACGGAGCTGACTAAACCCTTAAGAGAATTCTTGATTCAGATTCCTTGGCAAAACCAACTTAACTTAACCCCTTCGACGCTGATGACGAGCTGGGCTCGTCATGAGGTAGCCTCCTCGCACGCTCATGACGAGCCCAGCTCGTCACGTAACATGCGTTTTTAAAAATCTTAGCGTACGGGCGGAATTCCGCCCGCACGCGGTTAAACTGCTACTTACTTACTCCTTCCCACGTATTAGGCTTGGTCAGGTACACCGGGGTAGGCGTATTTAGAAGCACCAGTTGAGTACGTTAGTCAATGTTTTTATGTATGTATATATTTTATCTATTTTAAAGTATCATATGGCTAAGAAACCATATCAATGCTTTTACAGTATTATTTTATAATACTCCTTTTACTGTACGCACTTTACTTTACTATAAGTATTGCAATTGTGGCAATTAATTTCTCTTGCATGAGAAAGAAGATAACACCTTTTATTGAAAACGCCCGTCTCTCTCTATTCTCTGCACTCTGGTGAAACTGAGTATGCACGATTGACTGAGTGAAATAGCTGTCTATTGTTTTCACACGACTCTAGAGATACACTCTTATTCTGTGGGAGCAAAGTTGTCATGTTATATGGTTGTCAGAAGCTAATCCCTTCTTGTCTAAATCCGGAGAGTTAACTCTTTCCTGAACATTCGAGAAAGTTTCTAGTGACCTCTGAGCTAGCTGGCAAAACTAATTAAGTCTAATATAGTCAGTAGAGACCTAGCCGACCTCAGTCCTACGTCTACACTGCTGTTTATATTATTCCAATGTGCAGAGCCTATTGGGAATATAGGAACTACACTACACTAGTAACAGCCTGCGGTACTGCAACCTTTCCTTCATTAAAGGAATTTCTTTACCAGGTGTCAGGGACACCAAGTAACAGCCTGTGGTACTGCACCCTTTCCTTCGTGATATGAATTTCTCTGTTTATTATGCTACTGCTGGCATACTTTGAAATTAAATTAAAAATGTGCATCTGCAATTTCAAAGACTGGCATTTTAACTAATACAAGAGGTATCGCATTGCAAATGCCCTAAGCAGCCTCCTGTGTGGCTTCAGCTGCGAATATGTAATTGCTGCAGGAAGTAACAAACAAACCTTCAATTTGCCCAATCTAAGTTAAAAGGTGAGACAAAGTAAAAGGAAACACACAGCAATGGTAAGAATCAATTAAAAAAAAAAAAAACTTCTCCCAAATGGGTGATAAAGCAGGCATGTGTATGAACACCGCACTTTACCGGTGCTCCTCAGCTGAAAGGAAGGCTGAAAGGAAGTGAGATATCGTCTGATACAACAAAACAGGAGGCTGCAAAGAAGAATTATGGTGGAATGAGCCAATGGTAAGTAGGAGGTGGGAATAGAATGGTTTTAGTGATGACAATAGGTCTTGCAGACAGTTCATGTGTGCTGATGCTCGACCTAAAAAGGAAGGTATGGGCTTGTCAAAGGTGCATTTCGAAGGGTCACTTTTAAACCTTCACTATAGGCTGCAGTGTCAAGTTGGAGAACAGGTTTTACAGTGTTACATTAGTGGATGGCACAATGGGTGGTGCAGCTCACTTATAGAATTTAATTTACAGGTTTTTGGTACACGTCGTACCATTTATTTGAAACTTAGAAGAAAATTAAATGTGCCAATTAAGAGTAACCAATTTTACCATGTTTGAAAAGGAGAGTAAAATCACTTTACCACTGGTTATCAAAAGTAACTGCCCAGAGTCCTAACAGCAAGAAACAAGTTCAGCCCAAAAATATGGTAGTGAAGGCAAACATCTGTGGGAATACCCCAAAAAAGATGGTAATTTCCAACAGGAGCCATAGTTGGCTATTGGTCTTCCAGTCAATACTCATATTAGAAATTTGACTACATTTGAAATATGTGCTAAGGCTAACTAAGGATATGATCATTCTACAGTGAATTGTACACTTCAAACAAATATATGTTCAATAATTATTCTAAAGAATAATCCAGAAAAACAGTGTGAAAGATTGTTGAAAATGCCGGTTATGTTTCATTGTACAGAACAATTCATAATGTCATTAGTTTTAGAAACATAACACTTCTATTGAAAAGTTTTATTCAGTGCACTTTCGTATAAGCAATGAAGTTCAACCCTTACTAACATGAGAGCTAAAAATATGCAAACCTGCGTCTGCAGATATTTTGAAAGCATGTATTAGATTAAATGAGAATTAAATGCACTCAGTAAAATGAAAAGATGCCTAATAGATTATAGTAATCACCATATTAGCCATACCATGGTAATGAGATATAATTGAAATTCCCTGTCGTGCTTATTAGCATAAACTAGGCCTGCTGCTGCTGCCTACAGTAACCTACCAAAGCTGCTTTTTTGTATTAAGTATTTTCATTGCAAGTATCGTCAAAACGGATACATCAAAAAGCAGCGGTTTCAAATACTTCAAAAGGAGGCAGCCGGAGAGCGAAGCACACAGGCTGCTGATAGAAACTTTCTGTCCTAGGAGAAAACATCAAATGAAGCGGGAAAAGCTATATTCTCTCTAGCCCAGAATCCGGGAGAGCGGCTCGTGCTGTCTTCCACTGACGCTCTCAATTGAACGCAGGACGCGTGAGCAATGGAGATATGATTTACATATATATAATGCGGATTAATGATTCATTTACAAAGCAGTTTAGGGACACACGGTCGCTTGTACCTGCTAATTGCACATAATCGAAGATACACAGCTAATAAACTGTACCTTAACGAACAAAGAGAGAACCAATGGCCGTACTTATGAGGCAAACGCCATCATTCAAAGGGTTCAGTTGCCACAAGCGTGCAAGAAGCAGAGTACAGAACAATGGCGCTGCCATACTCCTCAGAGTGGAGGATTTGCTGCCATCAATGTTGCATCACTGAAGTCATAAGGAATGTGAAAAATCAAAGGGTTTCACAAATCCAGCGGCGGCCAGCGCAGGTAAGCCGGTGAGGCGGGTGGGGTGGAAGGGGGGAGTTGACAGATGGCTGAATAGGTACATTTAAATAAATAAAACATATTCCGCCGTCAGTTGACTTCCCTATCTACCCTGCCCCGCCCCGCTCTACCGCCCGAAGCACTTACCTGCACCGGCAGCGACTTCAAAAATCCCAAGTGTAGCAAAGGAGCCACACCAATTCAGCAAGAGAGTGGGAAAGGTGTGGTATGGAACCAGTGGTGTATTTAAGAATACACTGTTGCAAATGTACTACTAAAACATGGTGTAGCCGCACACCGTCATTTATAGACGGAGGGGCAGATTTACAAGAGAGTGGCGCATGTTATGTCATGTTATATTATGTAAGTATGGCTTATAAAGCACTACAGCTGCCCCAGCAAAGGGGCGTCCGGGCACTGGTATCTCTAGAGATGCGTCACTTTCTCTACGTCACCCTGAGAAACCCTTGCGCCACCATGGATGCGCCATATTTATAAAACAGCGCACCATGGCGCAAGGATTGACAGATGCAACAGAAATTCTGATGCAACTTTTGGGGCAAAAGTCACGCATTGCTAGAGTCGTTTCGCAAGCACGATGCAACACGATGCACGGGACAGCCCAGCCTCCTCTATCCCTAGGCAATGCCGTAAAGCGTAAAGCCCTTATAGTTTTCCCCTGTGCCCATATGAACCTATGAATCATTTGCTCTAATAATGTGAACCATTTTGCCTGAAATGTAAGTGGGATTGCTCTAAAGAGGTAGGGAAGCTTTGGTAGAAGAATCATTTTAATTATGTTACATTGCCCAACTATAGAGAGATGAAGGTTATGCAATCTATCCAAGTCCTTTTTAGCCTTGGTTATTATAGGTTCAATGTTCCTATCCACCACTCTATCCAGATCTGCCGAGATATTAATCGCCAAATAGACACCAGATAGACAAATAGACACCAGAGTCCGGAGCACACCGCCCCATCATTCTTTTACCAGCGTGTGGCGCTATTCTCTAGTAGTGCGTGTGTAGTGGCAGCTCGCTCGTTTTAATCCTCCCGTTTTTGTATTTTATATTTCTTGTTTAGGGCACTTATCCCTTGATTTTAAATTGCCTGGCCCGCATACCCCCACCTGTGTCATCCTAACTTGCACTCTAATGTGTATAACTCACCGCGCTTTGCGGGTCCTTCGCCCTGTCTCGAGGCGGCCATCTTTGGTGAGTGGGAGCAGCGTGCATTCAGTCCTTTCTCTACCTTGCTGGTTCAGTATTTAGGTAGCCATGCCAACGCGCAGCGGTCACGCGCAGCGGGGACGCCGAACTGACGCCGGAGTTACGCCAGAGTTCAGCCCGTCTGGGCCCGTCCGGGCCCAGACGGGCCTAGGGTCTGCCATTATGCCCGCCTCCTTGGCGCCACCGACCAACAGGCTTCGATATGGGAGGGATGCCCTCATCTCTTTTCGTCCGCCCCACCCTACCATCTGTAATTTTGCACAGGAGGGAACCACTCCTTTCCTACCGTGTAGAGCTTGTATTTCCGGTCATACTTTAGTGGCTGCGAAATCTGCCCTTTCCATGGCCTTACTCAATTGCCGGTCACTACCGAGTCACGCCACTGAAATTAATTCACTCATCCTGGATCACGAGCTCGATGTGTTGTTTCTTACCGAGACCTGGCTCTCCTCCAGCTCTGGCCCTGATATGGTCAGAGCACTCCCTCCAGGTTTTCTCATATCCCACCTTGACAGACCTGTGGGGAGGGGAGGGGGAATTGCTATCCTTTTTAGAGACACGCTGGCTTGTAAGATTCAGAATGGAGGGGTGACTGATTGTGAGAGCTGTCAGTTCTCCCTTCGCCTGTCATCTACAGTGTCCCTGGCGGGCTTGTTGATTTATCGCCCCCCTGGACCCCTGGGAAATTTCCCTAATTCCCTCCTAGAAACTACCGCACTCCTTGCCTCCTCAATTACCAACTTTGTTGCTCTTGGGGATTTTAATATCCATCTTGATGACCCCTCCAATGCTGCGGGAGTAGACCTGCTTGATGATCTCAAAGCTTTTGGGATCAACCTGGCCAACTCGGGTGCGACCCATGAGAAGGGTCACTTGCTCGACCCCATATTCTCAAATTTGGACCATCTTAATCCACCCTCCGCACTCGCCCTGCCCTGGACAGACCACTTTTTGGTGTCCGCAACGTGGCAATTTGATTGCTAAGTTGCGGCGGTCCCAGGGGTTCACATCTTGGAGAGAGCCTGGTCGAGGCTCCCGGTTGACACCTGGGTGATACATCTGGAGGCTACGCGGCACCCTCAGGGAGTTAATCCGATAGTCGCGGATGCGAATTTAAACATCTGGCTTACGGACTCGTTAGATACCATCCTACCCAAAAAGAAACAACTTACGAGGGGGAAGAGAGTGGGTTCGGCGCCCTGGTATTCGCCTGAATTGAGAACCTTGAGGAAGGGATGTAAGAAGCTAGAGCGGTCCTGGAGGAGAGACTGGAGTGAAATGAGTCGGAAAGAATACCGTACGGCTCTGAGCAGGTATAAAGCCGCTATTCGGGTGGCTAAATCCGGATTCTTTGAAGAGAGAATTGGCTCTGCGGCCAACTCTTCTAAAGAGTCATTCAGGGTCATTAAGGAACTACTGAATACCCCCGAACCTCAGGTCATCCACGAGGACCCACGCAAAAAATGTACAGAATTGGCCTCCTTTTTTAAAACTAAAATCGACAACATACTGGCTTCTCTTCCCCGGCAAGGTGAGGTTTCTTCCTTGGATGATAACTCCAGTTCTCAACTTAGGATGCGATCAGTGGAACTGGCCTCTCTCGGTCCTGTCACTATGGAGGAAGCCGGTTTTGAGGACCATGAAGAGCGGTTCCCCGAAAGACCCAGCACCTATTAAATATCTTAAACAGGTGGCTCCTACCATCGGCGGCCCAGTGACGGACCTTATAAACTTGTCCCTCACTCAAGGGGTAGTTCCCCCTAGTTGGAAAGGGGCGGTGGTTAAGGCTCTTTTGAAGAAGCCTAACCTTGATCCCGCCGACCTCGCCAACTTTAGGCCCATCTCCCTGCTGCCGGGTCTCAGTAAGGTGGGTGAGAAGCTGGTGAACAGTCGCCTGTCGGACTTCCTGGAGGCTAACTCCCTCCTGGGCGATTCCCAAACGGGTTTTCGACCCGGTCAGGGGACCGACACCGCCCTGCTGGCGGTCGTGGAGAATGCAAGGAGCATTTTGGATTCGGGGGGATCAGTGGCAGTGATCCTCCTGGACCTCAGTGCTGCTTTCGACACCGTGGACCATCAGGTGCTTCTCCAACGGCTGTCGGGGGTGGGGGTCACTGGTTTGGCTCTCAAATGGTTCGCTTCCTTCTTGGAAGGACGTACATTTGAGGTGTGGGAAGGTCATGAAAAATCATCTTCATTCCCTCTCCAGTGTGGGGTGCCACAGGGCTCTTCATTGAGCCCTACTTTATTCAACGTTTATATGGCCCCCCTGGAGAGTGTGGTACTGCTGATGGGTATTAAAATCATCAGTTATGCTGATGATACTCAGTTGGTGGTAGGCCTTTCCCAGTCGGCTCTCCATCCCGACCGGCTGCACTCGTGTCTCGAGAAGATCTACTCGTGGATGTGCAGCTCAGCACTAAAGCTAAACGTCTCCAAGACGGAACTGATGCTGCTGGGGAACTCCTCTCCATCTTTGTCCCCCAGCAGCTGGCCCGACTGTCTGGGACCTGTACCCACCCCCAAGCAGGAGATCAAGAGCCTGGGGGTGTGGCTTGAGCAGGACCTTTCCTTCAAAACTCATGCTAAAAAGACCGCTGGCGTGTGTTTTGGTCTGCTTCGTTCAGCCCGGAAGATCCTACCTCTGATCCCAGCGGCCACTAGGAGACTTCTCATCCAGGGACTTATCATCTCGCGGCTGGATTTCAGCAACGCGTTATTCCTGGGTGCACCTGAATCTACCCTGAATAAACTGCAGCAAGTGCAGAACGCGGCCGCCAGGCTCTTGACGGGTCTTCCCAGGCGCCAGTCTGCTCGCCCGGCGCTGAGGGCACTGCACTGGCTCCCTGTTAGGGACAGGGTGAAATTCAAGTCACTCTGTAACGCCCATAAAGTTCGGCAGGGGGTAGGTCCACCTATTCTGGGGGAGATGGTCCAGCCCTATAAGGCCCCCCGCTCTCTCCGTTCTGACCATCAACATCTTCTTCAGGTCGGGAGGGTGAAGAAGGCCAGGACGGGTGGTAGAAGGTTTTCGATAAATGTGGCCACTCTGTGGAACTCTCTTCCGCTACAACTACGTTCGGAAACCAGTCTTCTTCGGTTCCGCAGACTTTTAAAAACTTTTCTGTTTTCTGCTTAAACCCCTGTATTATTTCTGGTAGTGTTATTCTCTGGTGAGCGCTGGGATGCCTACTCGGTAACCACTATCTAACCCAGGTCCCAGTGACTGCATATGGGTTCAACCCCCCTGTTCATAAACTACTCGGTAACCAGGCGCTATATAAAACTCAGAATAATAATAATAATAATTCTTAATTATCTGTGTCTTAGGCCTATTTAGGACGTACCCTGACACCCGGCCAAATGCCAAAGCTTCCAACTCCACCTCTACTATGGCGTCTGCAGGCCGTGGGGTAACGAGGAATCCTATTATTTGCCTCCAGCTTGCGAAGTAAAGAATCGATATACAACGTGAATAGCAATGGCGAGCACGGGCATCCCTGCCTCGTGCCTGCTTGATTTTTAGAGGCACCGTATATCCACCATTCACGAGAATTCGACCTGTGGGAGCTATATACATCTCTGCTATATGGTCTCCTGGGACTTCCGTGGCATCAAAGAGAGTAATGACCCTGCGTACGTGCTGCGTGGTGCCTCTCCCAGGGATCAATCCATGCTGAGTTGGGCTAACAAGCTCACCAATAACCTTATATAGCCTTAGAAAAGATTTTCGCGTCAGAGTTCATCAGGGTTATCGGTCTGTAAGACCCTGGTTCTGTAGATGGTTTCCCCTTTTTCAGAATAACTGCTATATTCGCACCTGCCCAGGAGCTTGGAACCGAAATCCCTAACTGAGCTTGTTGCACTGTGTCTATCATGTCTGGGGAAATTACAAATTAAATCGGGATCTGATCAGGTCCGGCCGCCTTACCAGATGGGAGGCTTGCCAAAGCCGTGAGAATTTCTTCAGCAACCAAAGGTGCATCTAGCGCTTTATCTTCTTCAGAAAGAAGTGAAGCAGAAATGTTCCTAATATAATCCTGAATTTCCGAGAGATCTCTTGTTTGATCCTCATCATACAACGCTGCATAAAACTGCCTGAATACCTCTCGGATCCCTTCTGGATCTGTGAGTATTCCCCCGCTCCCATCCGGGATACCTTTGATTTCGACTAAGCCGCTTTCTGCCTTCAGCGAACTGCTAAGGTATGCCCAACGCGTTCACTTAGTTCGTAACATTGCTCCCTTCTTGCCAAGTAAGTAGCGGCCACTTTACTAGATATACTCTCCTCCGCTTCTGCTTTTGCCCAAGCAACTTTAAGAAGAACCTGGTCCAAAGATGCCCTTGATACAATTGCTGCGTTCAATTGCTCCTCAGAGTCTGTAACTGCTTTGGCCAGTTTTCTAGATCTTAATTGTTCTGCCTTTGTCTATACAAGCTAAAACTCAATGTTTCACCACGGATACCTGCCTTAAAAGTGTCCCAGGTGACCCCTGAAGAAGTGCTACCTCTATTAACTTCCTAATACCCTTTAATCCACTCCTTCATATGCCAAACATAGTTTTTATCTTTTAATAATCCCCGCTCAAAAGTCCATATACGTTCATGCCTTACTACCTTTGCAATGTCTAGGGTTAGGATTATCGGGTTATGGTCAGCGTTAATCCGATGCATCTTCTCGATCTGACTTTTTGACAAAAAACAGTTCGAAATGAGGAAATAATCAAGCCTAACGCAGATCTTATGTGGGCAGTTATAGTAGGTGCTACAAGGGTCATCAGGCTTCAGCTTTGCCCAAACATCCACTAAAGAATTATTCCTTGCCAGGATTACGATTGCTCAACACGTTCTTTTTTTCTGGCCCCGGTATTGATCTGCCCCGGTATTGATCTGCTGGTTCCATACCCAAACCTCCGACCCGTTTATATTGAAATCATTGCAGAGAATAACAGGTGCAGACCAAGAAGCTAATTCTAAGTCCAAAAATTCAAATACCTCTGGGTCATCCTCAGTTGATCCATAAATTGAACCCAAGGTGACCCATTCACCATTGATCATACATTCTTCCAATACCCATCTACCACATTGGTCTTCCAGTTTTTTTCTAACTACCACCTTCTTCATCCTGGAGAGTATAGCCACCCCTCCAGTTTTAGTCCCCTGTCTTGAATAGGTTATTAGATGAACACCAAACTGCTCTAATAAATAACCCTTTGTCTCCTCAATATGCAGCTCTTGCAGGCATATAAAATCTACCCGCATTGCCCTTAAGATTGCTGAGACACGTTGCCTTTTGAAATGATCATTTAGCCCACATACATTCAGCGTGACTATTCGTATATTCATTAAAACACGTCAGGTGCCTGTCCCAACCAGATATCCGTCATGTCATTGCTCCTCTTCCTCTTAGTACCTTCTAAGTTTTCGGCTTCCTTGTTTTTAATCACTTGTGTTTCCCGAGTGCCCAACTGTGCTGTGCCCTGGGTCCACCCCAACCAAGCCCTGCCCCCCCCTCGGATCCCACCACCCAGAACCCTCCCTCCCCCCCTTAGCAAGTTGCAGGTTCACCCCGTCCCCATGTATCCAACCCTGTGCTTGTGCTATTATTTGCACCTCCTAAATCTTTTTTACTGATTTTTTTTTCTTGATAAGTTCAATGCACAAACCCAACGAGAGATCCGTCCCTCATTTCTTAATTACATCGCAGAGCTAGATATTCTTTTCTCATTCTTTTCTCTCAGTTCTGTTAAGTACAATTGGGCCTTAATTTCGGAAAAAAAACATCCTAACTTGCCCATTAACCAATACTTTCAGACGAGATGGATACAATAAATAGGCGTCACAGCCCAGGCCCTGGAATGAGGGTATCAGCTGTCTTAGCCGCCATCTCCTTTCCACAGTAGCATGGCAGAAGTCTGGGCGGGTGAAGAATGTCGTACCGTCAAAGGACCGCTTGGCCACAGGTCTTGCCTTGTCCATAAGCTCCTGCCTGAGAAGATAATTGCCAACATAGACGAGAATTGTTCTAGGTTTGTCAGTTTGAGATGCCACATAGCCTTTCATTTGAGTCATGGAAAAGCGCTGTGCGCGCTGCACTTCGTTCTCCCAGTTCCATGAAGCCAATTCAGGAAAGCCCCCCTTCAGCAATACGACAACAAAAGCCGAGACATCCTGACCCTCAGCCCCTTCGGCCACCCGTAGGAGTCTGACATTGTTCCATCTTTGACGATTCTCAAAATCTTCTAGCTTCCACTGGACATCCACTACGGCCCTCTCTTGGGTTTCCTTGAATGCCTGCCATTTATTGACATCATCCTCGAGTCTTCACGTCCTTTC
The DNA here is from genome assembly GCF_964261635.1 of Lissotriton helveticus. Lineage (NCBI taxonomy): Eukaryota > Metazoa > Chordata > Amphibia > Caudata > Salamandridae > Lissotriton > Lissotriton helveticus. The sequence continues at coordinate 615,333,877 of NC_136063.1, read as the reverse complement.
CTCCACTTGGGTGACTCATGTCCTCATACAATTTATTCATTTTCCTAAGAGAACCCTGGATTTTTTTTGTTGCCTGTTTTGCCCTCCGGCTCTCCGACCTGGCTTCCCCCTGCATTTGCTTCAGGGTGGTGTACAATAGATCCATAGAGGGAGTCTGTGGAGGACTAGATGGTTTATTCTGTTGATGTTGTGGATTCACAGCGCCATCTTCCTGATACAGCTGGGACGTGGCTGGATATTCCCAGAAGAGCTTTTTGGCAGCCTCAATATGAGATGGACTCCCCATCATCTTAGATTTAGACCCGACTTGGTTTTCTGACTTTTAGCCCTGTGGGAGTCAGGTGCCTTTTGAGCTGACAGTTTTCTGCTGAGACTGACGAGTCTGAGTCCTTGGAGAGACTCCCCTCACTTGAAAGCGACAACCCTGATTCCTCATTGAGGGAAAAAAAAGCAATCACCATCAGGAGAGCCATGTATCGGTTTAGGGTAATCCCACTGTTGCTGCAGCTGATTTGCACCCCCCGAGGGTGCCAGAGGGATTGCTCGGTGGGACCCTGAAAGGGCTACACAAGAGCTATCAATGTTTGTGCAGGAGTCGCTACTTCCTCCATTTGCGCCCCCAGCCTAAATCAGTACAATACCCCCCTCTCTGCTTAGCCGGTGACTGAGAGTTGCGGATTGTACCTGTGCTTCCACCTCCGTTCCCGCACTGGAGCTCAGCTCATCCTACTCCTCTGTCAGCTCATCCGTCAGCTCTCCACTCGGCTTGCTTTGGCTTACCGCAGGTCCGGCGTAATCTTGCAACGATGTATCATCCCGAGTTGCTATGGTTCCAGCGTCTCCCATCTCGAGGGTTCCTGAAGGCTCCGCCGATGCTGCTGCAGCAAAGGACTCCTACAGGGTAGGCTGCCGCAGCTGGTTCTCTTTACTTTTGCTGCCACCGTCCTGCCGATTCTTAGGGCCTTTCCGGGTGGTACCACAGGTTGCTGACTCCAGCTCACCAGCATTGGGACAAGGCTCTTTACTTAGACCCCAGGTTTACTCAGTATCTGCTTAATAGTTCCAGGATACCCTTGTGCAAGTGTTGCTCTCTACAAACAAACATAACATAACATATAACACAGTTACCCGCACTCATCTACATGCCCATTACAATAGGCTCTCTGAATGTAAATGGCTTTACATCTTACAAGAAGAGGAAGAAAACCTATTCTTGCTAGGCCTGTAAGAAGACTGACTTACCAGTATTGTGTGAAACCCACCTGTGACCAATTTAAGCGAAGTGAAACAAAAACTGGTGGACGGAGTATTTAATGCTCATAATAAAGCAATGGAAGAGCCTATTGACAAGGACTTGCTACTTATAAGACAGGTGGTGTGGCCCATCTTAGAAAGCCACTCCCCCTCTTGGTGCTAAAAACTAGCGTCGATGAAGCAGACTACTATGTCTTCATAAAATTGTGAATTCAGTGGAAAACCCTAGTAGTAGATTCAATCCACACTCTAAATGGGGGGGAAGCACCACTTTTTTGAGACTGTGCTATAACACCCTGGCAGTAACAAGTTAATAGAAGGGGCTGACTGAAATAAGACTACAGGCCTTTCTCTGAGCAGGGAGTAAAATCTATGTTGGTGGTCTCATGATGAGGGACTGAGTCTTGAGGAAATGGAAAGTGGCGGCAGATTACAAAGCCCTTGAAGAAACTGTAATAGTAGCAATCCCTACCCTACCATTTGTGTCATTGACACAGCAAGGTGAAATGTATGGGCTGGGGTTCACCCTTTGCGCTGGTATTTATAGCATTTTGTCCTATTCATTGTTGTCCTGGAACACCCTCCTCTCCCCACATTCCTGTCCACCCCTTCCCTCCTTTCCACTAACGTTACTGAGAATGTTTGTGTATTATTATTATTCCTATGAGATGGCAGCAAGCCAACAAGTTGATCATGTTCGCAGTTCGATATCATGTTTAAGTTGCAACTATTACATACCTAGATCTTTGTATAGCATATTTGCTGAGACTGTATAGAAGGTAAATGTACAATAAAGTATTTAAATTTAAAAAAAACAGTAAATTCCTAGCAGAATTCTAAAAAGAGTACACGGCGTTTTCGGCAAATAATTTTTCAACTCATTTAATTGTCTACATTGTAGCATTTCTCCTGGTGTCCACATCCCCCCATACAGTGCTTAATTAGAGCCAGTGGTTTCTGGTGGGAGGCACCGGCACTTAATTACCAGCACTGGTGCTTATGACAGTCTGCCACATGGTGGTGTCTGTACCTAATTTAGGTATGAGCCCTGAGCCCAACAAAAGCCCTTTATTCCTTCAATATACATTAACAATGAGTAAAACCTGCCACCGAAGCTATTCCCATAGCTTTGGGGCCTAGAATAGCATGAATTGTCACACTTGTGAAAGTGTCATGGTTAGCAGTCGTGTTGGTACGGTCACTGGCAGCTCTGGCAGGGACAATGGATGGCTCAACCTGCAGTGTCCTCCTGACGAGGGCCCTGGCACCCATTTTCTTTTTTTACAAATTAAGCACTGCGCCCATAGTAAAACTGGGCAGCTTAAACGATACCACAAACTCTCGATAGCATTGGCATAAACATGGGTCTACAGACGACAGGGCCACCAAGAATGTTTGAGAAATCCAGATAGATAAAGGTGATGCAATACATCTAACTGTGAATCTTCTAACTAGTCAAGTGCTAATGCTAACCAAGTGGCACAGTTCTGCCCCTCATCGGTCAAGGTTGGACACCCCTTGTCTACAAATACTCTATTATTAATTCGGCAATCAAGACACTGCATTATTGATATAGTTGTAAAAACATTTACCGCTCTGAACAGGATAAGCACATGGTCTGTGACTGCCGCCCCCCCCCCCCTTTAACGTGCATACTACATTCAGATCAACCACAGAATTCTTTGGAAGGCAGGGGGTCTTGAGACCCCCCGGCCGTATTTATTAAAAATATGAAACAAAATTAAAAATTTAATAAAATAACATTATTTACATAATTATTAAATGCAAAATTCAGACATTAGATTTACATCCAGTTTAGACAGGTATGGTGGGCTAACCTTAACAAATGTCTAATACAGCGTGGTTCCTAACCGAATCTAACATCCTGATATCAATTCGCATTTTAATAATTTCTGGTCCTACGGCAAGGTCGCTAACCGGTGTCAGATCCTTTTACCCAGCTACGCTCTCACGTCCGAGATGCGCATGCGCGACAAGGGCCCGTTTACCCTCGTGCGCTCCGTGAACTCCATTTAACCATAACAGGAGGGCCCTTACACTCGCGCCCTTAGCGTCATAGTGTATGTGTGGGGTGGCTACCAGCCTGAGGAAAGCGTTGACTCCCCTCCCCCGCACCCAAGCAAGCGGATATCCTGCCCCTGAAGTTCCGGGAGAGACCAATGGCCCTCCCCCCTGGGCGACCCCTTTCGTGAATGGTGCCGCCCCCACCTAAGGACCTTAAATTGCTGCTCACCGATTATGACCTTACCGCCAGACCCACATAATAAATACGACAGTACTAATCTAAGAGGGAAAAAAGGCCTAAGGAAAAAGAGTTAATGCAACAGCAAAACACACCCAGAAAACATATACATATTAACATTGCCTGTAAACGGGGAAAAAGAGCCTAAGGAAGAAAAAAACTTTATTCTCCTGACATTGCATAGCGTTACACCGTATACCTACCAGTGTCCTCACCAGAATTCTGCTATATGGGGATGGAGGGTGGGGAAAATTAAAGGCCCCACAGCGGGGCGAGGAGCGAGCCTGGGGAGCGCGGGCACAAAGAGGCCGCTTCCCGCGCTCCCCAGGCTCTTAAACCCCCCCTAAGCCGCGATCCCGCCCCCTTGCCCCGGAAGCGCAAAACTGCCTCCGGGGCAACCGGCGGGACGCGCAGCCAACCAGCACTGGTGGAAGAGGGGGGGCCGGGCCCAGCCATGTGTGCATGGGGGCCGAGTGGCCCCCCTTTTCTCATGGTCTGTGACTGCCGGCCACCCCCCCTTCCCTTTAACGTGCATACTACAGTTACACATTCAGATCAACAACAGAATTCTTTGGAAGGCAGGGGGTCTCGAGACCCCTCGGCCGTATTTACTAAAAATATGAAACAAAATTAAAAATGTAATAAAATAACATTATTTACATAATTATTAAATGCAAAATTCAGACATTAGATTTACATCCAGTTTAGACAGGTATGGTGGGCTAACCTTAACAAATGTCTAATACAGCGTGGTTCCTAACCGAATCTAACATCCTGATATCAATTTGCATTTTAATAATTTCTGGTCCTACGGCAAGGTCGCTAACCGGTGTCAGATCCTTTTACCCAGCTACGCTCTCACGTCCGAGATGCGCATGCGCGGCAAGGGCCCGTTTACCCTCGTGCGCTCCGTGAACTCCATTTAACCATAACAGGAGGGCCCTTACACTCGCGCCCTTAGCGTCATAGTGTATGTGTGGGGTGGCTACCAGCCTGAGGAAAGCGTTGACTCCCCTCCCCCGCACCCAAGCAAGCGGATATCCTGCCCCTGAAGTTCTGGGATAGACCAATGGCCCCTCCCCCTGGGCGACCCCTTTCGTGAATGGGGCCGCCCCCACCTAAGGACCTTAAATTGCTGCTCACCGATTATGACCTTACCACCACAGGCCAGCATAGTTGACCGACTATCTGGCCCCCCCCAGCAGCCTACACTGAAAGGTCATATTTCCCTAATAAAACCCTCTACCCCTCTAGTTGTGCCTTATCAATAGGGCATTCCCTGACTGTCAAATGGGCCCCATCCTGCAAGAAGAACCATCCCTCCCACCATGGCCAACTATTCTTTGCAATTAAGATGTTTGACATAATTTCTCAATCCAAGTGTTGATCCTCTTTACCGAGTGATTCAGCGCACTAATAGAGTCCACGCCCCTCTACTGCGGCCTAGGAAACAACTTTGATCCCCCTCTGGTGCAGTCTGAATTTATTGTTGCTCACCTGCTTACTACTGAGATCATCCCTTCCACCAGGACCCCCCTTTGCCCAATTCAACCCAATCGTTACTACCCACATGTCATATAATGACTGCGGGTAGTGGGGTGAGCCTATCAAGTACCTCACAATCCCCATTCTGGATGGACAGACCCCATCTATGGGTCCCTGTAGTTGCTGTGACCGGGGGTATCCTGTTCAAGTTGCAGGGTCTAAAGCTGGGGCTGGCCTACTCGTAGGCACCTACCACCCCCTCTCGGTGCCGCTACCTGGCCTCCGTCATCTGCATCCTGGTGCACCAGGCCTTATACTTCCCCCGCTAATTTCTGTTGATGCCACACTGTCATTGTTAGGCTAAGCCCTGCGCCAGCCTACCTTCTTATCATGGAGCCTCCTAACCCTTCGCAGTGTTATTTATGAAGAAAAAGGGGGCCTTGCGCCCAGGCGCCCCCTAGCCGTATCCATTTCCCAACAAGGGTGATGTTACACCCCCTCCATGATTTGTGTTCCTGGTCAAACTGCGACGGCATACACCTGCCGTGCATTGCCCTGACCCTGGCAACCCAAAATGAGTGACCCTTACACACCACATATTATGGTACATGTGTAGCACCTTTACCCGCCGGCACCGCTTTAACCGTTGAAATGGCCGCTCATCACACTTGATGCTTGTCTTTGACACTCCCAATCCAGATGTCACAATCCTCTTGGCTGTCCACCTCTTGCAGCTGTGGTGTGGAGCCCTTCCCAGGTATCAACCATGGGTCCGGTCAGACATAAAAATGAAAACAAACACAGACGATTAGTGCTTCTGGCTTCCGGGTGAAAGATACAGCACACATGCACGTCCTACGTTGTTGTTGCACGCTAAGCCTTAACTAAGCTCCGCCCCCGGATGTAAAATGTAAATGTAAATGTAAATGTACAGGAATTTATATAGCGCAAATCACCGAGCGGTTTCTAAGCGCTTGCTTAGGGAACCCGTCCTGGTATTCCCCTGTGAGATAACCCCGGCAGGGTATCCTCAAGGTGAAAGCCAGGCATCCCACCGCGAGGGGCCGTTGTGGAGATTAAGCAAGCTATTGCCCAGAGTCGCAGAGTGTGAACCCGTGAATCGAGTAGGCACCGGAGCGAGAATTGTCGAGTCCGTGGACATTTTAGGACTCAAGACCCCGCTGAGCCGGGAATGGAACCCTGGTCCCGGGCTGACCTCGGCTTCCAGGTCTGCCTCCTCTAACCAGTGAGCCACACTTCTCCACAATGCATTTCTATCCACCTGCCCCCGCCAGAGTGTCGCATAGCATCCCTCTTGTGCCACCTACGGAACATTTACATTAGGGCTACCATAAGGGTGCCTGGTAGTATGGGCTTTATGAAAGCCTAGACCTGTAGTCAACACTGAATGCAATAGCCCACCCATGCTTACTTTAGGACAATACACAGTGTGAAATTCCGTGCAATGTGCTGTATTGTTAGGTAAGGTTTCTGGCTTCCTAGCGAAAGCTGCCCCACATGCGTCTGCATTCATCGTCCTCAGCTGCTACGCCTTAGCTGGGATTAACCCCAGATGCATTTCCCTCATTACTCGCCGCTGCGAGTGGTCAGCATAGCATCAGTTTGTGACACATGTAGCGCATTCCACTCAATGCTACCGTGGGGTGCCTATTAGTATAACCTTGAGCTGAGAATAAACCTGCGGGCTAGCGTGAGTGCCATAGTCCCCTGTGTCGTAATATCAGCACCCCAATAAAGAGGTCATAAGCGTGGAGAAGTTCCCACGTTTGTTGTAACTATCAGTAGAGTCGATGTCGTCGATAGGAGTTCCAGAAGAGATGAACTTGTGAGATAAAAAGGCTTTTCTTTCGGTTGGGTCCCCATGTGTCAGTACCTTGGGTGATTCCTGATGGCCCCAGCAGTTCTACATGCTCTAAGCCCTGTCTGTATGCCATTCGTGGTTCACATACCACTTTTGGTATATAGCTTGGTACACCCCTAGAGCTCAACGTATATTGTGTTACTTTACTGTGTGTTAAATAAGTTTACTGACTGTAATTATTTGCCTCTAGCCTCATAAAGGGACTAACTGTATGTGCTTAGAACAAACACATATATGTTATATATGCCTGGTGTGGTCCTCCTTTCCTTTACTCCTTCATGAGATTGTAGACTGGCAAAGCCAGCTGCTTTACTTTCCTCCAAGACTCAGCCCGGAGGCTTCCCTCCACAGCTACCACTAGGATAGCTTTCTAATAAATTTGTCTGTCACCTACCAGCAATAAGGGTCGTTTGAAACTGGTGCAATGTGCCCTCTAGCATAATGGACAGCATATGCCAGGCAACCTTCTCACACTATGCTCACATAATGTCCCCCAAAACAAATGGCGCCACTACCACAAGGACCTCAGTGGCTACCTGATCTGGCTAGATCAGTGCTTAAGGCATTCCTCACCATCTACAGAGCATCTCAATGAAAAGGAGTACCACTATACACCCAATGTACATAGGTAGCACCTCAGCTTCCCAATTCAGGTTTCCATAAGAAATCACTGGGGGATTCCCTTTGTTGGTCCAAGTGGCAAAGCCCTGGAAGTCATTGCCACCCAAGACTCGTTGCATTCAGTATGCATAAAGTTCCGAAGAGGAGAGTTGGATGCCCATGAGATAACCATATGCCACACAAAATTAAAGGCCCCACAGCGGGGCGAGGAGCGAGCCTGGGGAGCGCGGGCACAAAGAGGCCGCTTCCCGCGCTCCCCAGGCTCTTAAACCCCCCCTAAGCCGCGATCCCGCCCCCTTGCCCCGGAAGCGCAAAACTGCCTCCGGGGCAACCGGCGGGACGCGCAGCCAACCAGCACTGGTGGAAGGGGGGGGCGGGCCCAGCCATGTGTGCGTGGGGGCCGAGTGGCCCCCCTTTTCTGAAGATAGCAGCAAAATAGAACAATGGTAAAGGTGGTTTCCTGCTAATTAAAATTCAGACCCTATTTCATTTCATTATCTGAGATGAAATAACTGAAACCCCGCATTGAATGCTGGGTTACCTACCGGTTCCTTTCAGACTGTCTTAAAATTCAGCTTCAGAGTCTGTTCAATCAACGTTTGACAGCAGCACTTGTCTCTTCACTCAGACACTTGACACTTGCAAGTTACTTTCTTCTAAACTTTCACATTCAGTAAAACGCAGTTCCTGTATATGGAATGTGTCAAGGAAAAACTTTTGTCCTTTGTATTTGAAAATCATTTCTTTTTGCTTGGAAAAAAATAAAACCGAATTCATCCAACATTCACTCATGCAGGCGAGTTACTTTGGAAACATTCACCTGGGGGCAATAGATTAACATGCCATATTCTCCCAAAATATCACTTGTGATCACTGAGCTTTCCTTGCTAGAATGAAAAGCCCATACAGAACACAGTGAGTGTACCCTTGTCTGCCATGTAAATTGTAATACCCTTGCATCACTTCCTATTTCCGCCGGAAGTGAACATTAGCTCTGCTATAAAAGTGAAGTACAAAAGCAAGGCAAAGTTTTCTACAAAAAATCTCAACACTTTTTACATTTTACAATGCAAATTAAAAACTGCAATTGGGCACCTGAACACATGTTCTATATTGCTTGGCCACCCGTCCTTTTTTAAGATATTACATGATTTTATTATAATTGTTAATATACTCTACAGCTCAGTTGTCGCTGTCCCCCATCGCGTCTAACCTTCTCTCAACTTCTCCCATCTCCTTCCTCCCCGTGTTTTGAGATGGTGAAGCTTTATTCTGTTAGTCAGATATTGCAGAAACTTTTTTCCCCTTCAAACCTCTGTATGTGGTGTTAATACCGTTGTGTCTGAATACATCCTCTTCTGGCAGTGTTACCAAGGTGTGTAGGATCACTACTTGTGGAACTGGAAATATATCAAAACACGAGCAAGCGCCCAAGTTTGGATTATGGCTATTCACTGTTTCAGTGGAAAGGAGAATAATGGCTGTGAAGAAATGTAACGGAGATTGGGGGACACTATCACTCCTGAACATATATTGATGTCCAGCACACCTCCTTTAAGTCTAGGCACGACTAATCTTAATCCTGGCGGGATTTGAGAGGCCTTCCCACGTGAATAGTCATCCACAGTATACTAAACACATGGGAAAATAATGTTGAGAAATTGTTTTATTTTTCATATTGTGAGAATTGGTCGACCAGATCTGATAAATGTTCCTTGGTATCATTTTGCTAAATTCCAAAACATATACTTTGACAGGCTTTTAATCTCCTCAGGCGTGTGGCAGCCAGAAGATCAATATCTCACATGCATTGTACCTTTGATCAGCTGTGCAGAGTTGCCCAGGTACACTGTTAGGAGCCTCAGAGGGGCAGTACACAATCATTAGTCATTACACTATGCCCACTGACTTCAAACAATACGCTTTTAGCCGCCAGCAGCCAGTCACATTGCATCATAGCCGCATGACTGAGCATGCTGTAGACATTGATGCTATGAGTCCTTTGCACGCGACACATAAATACATGCCGGGCTCTTCTCTAAATGTGCTCTGGGGTATTGTCAGATGCCCTAAGGTGCCCTGCAGGGTTGTCCAGAGTCAGACTACAAGGGCTGGAGCCCTTGATAGATTCTCAGTCTATCTGCACAGGATGAATCTACGGCAAGTGATTGTAGAATGGAATCATTCGCAGTTGGTGATCATCCTGAAAATCTGTCATGGATTTGGCCCGCATTGGCCAGCGTTTTTCTATTTGTGTTCCCCTATTAAAATGAAAAGTTCTAGCTCTGCTGAATGGCACAGATAGTTTGGTTTCATGCAAGTTGTGAGTGGTTCAGGGAGGTAAGTATTTAGGTGTTTAGGTATTTAGGGCCAGATGTAGGTAGGCTTTTACCGGTCGGTAACGGCCGAATTCGGCCGTTACCGACCAGTAAATGGATTTTGAGATGTAGGGGGCATATTTATACAGAATCGGTAAATGTACCGATCGGTAAATTTACCGATTCTGTAAAATACCGAATCGGTATTTTTACCGATTCGGTAAATTTGAGATGTAGGTGGGACTCTTCAGAGTCCCACAGGCCTTACCGAATCGGTATTTTACCATCAAATTCAATTTGATGGTAAAATACCGATTCCGGTGTGCATGCACATGTGTGCATGCACACCTGTGCCATATGACAGGCAGACCTGCCCCTAGGGCATGTATGCCTGCCACATGGCACCCGACCCTGTTTCGGGGGATTCTTAAAAGTTACGAAAATATGTTATTTGAGGTATATCTCACAGTTGGGGAAGTTCTTGACGTTTTTAGACCCATGCATCCTTTTGCCAGGAGGAAAGAGACACCATCGCCCTCAGCAACAATTAAACAGTAATACTCAGCTTATCATCTGTGTCACCCTGTCCTCACCAAGCCTCCCTTGTACCACATAACACGTCCTGTTGCCGTACTGCTTACATGTTAATTCAAAAGATGATTGTACCTCAGCACTCTAACACTTTAAGTACATATATTTTTCCCCAAGTCTTGGGCTTATGGCCTATTTACATTAGTAGAGTATCACTAACTACCAACTAACCGAAAATATAAATCAGAAAGCATAGATAGCACAGAAATCTATCTTTAATGCAAGATGATATAATATGATGTGTTTTACTGATAAGTGACAATCGTATATTTTTTAGAGATCACACGTTCTTAACAATGTTCTTAAGCAACTGCAATGTAATTTACACAACAAAGGTACAGTTGCCATGCGGAGGTCCTATTCCTAGAAGGTTGTATGTTCTTACAACGAACTCCATTGTAACGCATGCCTTTTCCACGCATGCGTTACAACGGAATGATATTTTCACGCATATCCTTCTCCACGTAATTTTCCGTGGTGACGTCATACGTAATAAAAAAAACGGCCGTTTCCTTCCTCTACGACGCCGAATGCCTGCACATCTCGAGTAAAGGTTAGTGTTTTTTTTGGGGGGGGGGGAACCCCCCCTCCCCTCCTTTTTTAATTGTACCCTTTACCACACATGCCTTTACTACGTACCTTGTAGTAAAAGTATGCGTGGTAAAGGCTTTCGTTGTAACCACGCATTCATTGTAATGCATGCGTGGTTAAGGATTTCGTTGAAACGGCCGCGTTGTAGTGGCCGTTTCCCATTCCTAGAACTTCCCAAGTGATGACAATAGATGGCAGCCGACACATGTTTTGTTACTTGCTGTAACTTTCTCAAGGCTTGATCTGATAAAAGGCACTTGTTTCAGTCATAGTGGATTCCCTACAATCGAAGAATCTATAGTTTACCGGAAAAGGAGACAAATAAGGCCCTTGATATGGTCCCTGTCTAAGAGAAAAGAATAGTCTGAAGGGAATCCACTGCGACTGAAACAAGTGCCTTTTTCCAGATCAAGCATTGAGAAAGTTACAGCAAGTAACAAAACACATGTCGGCTGCCATCTATTGTCATCACTAGGGTGGTTCTAGGAACAGGACCTCTGCATTTCAGTTGCTTAAGAACATTGATAAGAATGTGTGATGTCTAAAAAAAAAAAAATTACGATTGTTATTTATCAGTGAACCACATCATATTATACTAGCAGCCCGTCCCGACGTTGTCCGGGTATGAATTGCTGCCGGCCAGTAGTTTATTGTTTTGTAGGATTTCGTTTTGATAGCATTTCTTATCTGTGACAGGCCTGTGAAATGCTCCGATTCACAGTGCACTGCAGATGCACTTAAGAGTGCATATTCAGTAGTGTGTGAACTAGAGTTTCCCTACTTTATTTTTCCTTGCAATATTAAATAGCGCGAACTCGACAACATGGCATGAGCACAATTTACATTACAGAAGAACACATTCATTTGTGGTAGGCACGGGGAGACAAAGCGATTTGCCTGGAATCACAGGATGTTGAGTTGATGCCGAGATTCGAACGTAGCTTCCCAGCTCTAAAGTTCGCAATTCTAGAACTTGTGGCGGGAGGTGTGTCTAAAAGTGTATGTCGGTGCTGGCCATCAATGAGAGAGACCTGTGCATTTTTCAAATCGGTGGTGAAAAAATATGAGCCTGTTGCTGAAGATGTGGGCCGCCGTGCCACCAATGTCCTTACCGGGGGAAGGTAAACACCCATTATTCCGCAACTTTCTTTCCGCATACCATCACTCCGCATACTTTCATTACGAAAGTACCATGACTCCGCAATGCCATTATAACGCATGGCATTACATTTTATATGCTTTTACTACGCATACATTTACAACGAAATTTGTTGTAAATGCATGAATGGTAAAAGCATGTTTTTTTTTAATGTTTGGATAAGGTAAGTATGGGTATAGGGGTATATGTTTTGGGGTACTGAGGTATAGGTTTTGGGGTGTTTGGGTATTTTAAGGGTTCAGATATAGTTTTGGGTTATGGGGTACAGGGGTAGTTTTACGGTTTAGGGATAGGTATGGGTTTTGGGGTACAGGGGTATTTTTAGGGTTCAGGGCTAGGTTTGGGTTTTGGGGTCCAGGGCGATTTTAAGGATTCAGGGCTAGGTTTGGGTTTTGGGGTACAGGGGTATTTTTAGGGTTCAGGGCTAGGTTTGGGTTTTGGGGTACAGGGGTATTTTAGGGTTCAGGGGTAGGTTTGGGTTTTGGGGTACAGGGGTATTTTTAAGGTTCAGGGCTAGCTTTGGGTTTTGGAGAACAGGGGTATTTTTAGGGTTCAGGGGTAGGTTTGGGGTTTGAGGTACAGGGGTATTTATAGGGTTCAGGGCTAGGTTTGGGTTTTGGGGTACAGGTGTATTTTTAGGGTTTAGGGATAGGTTTGGGTTTTGGGGTACAGGGTATATTTATAGGGTTAAGATGGGTTAGTGTTTAAGGGTGTTGGGGGATTTTAAGGAGTAAGGGTGGGTTATGATTATGGGGTGCAGGGGTATTTAAAGGGAGCAGGGTGGACATCCGGAGCTGGAATGTACAGAACCTGGGAAGAAAAAACAATGAAATATTGGGCACAATGCTCGCTTTTTTTTCACTAATCCCGCACCCCGCACACGCCCACACCCCCAGCACACGCCCACAGCACACGATATGAGACATGGCATGAAGGGCGGAACGTACCACACGCCCCCAGCGTTTGTCACGCCCCCAGCACACGCCCACATCACAACGCAGACACGCCCACAAGGGCCTACTTTGCTGGCACGGTTCTTTTACCTTTTAAATGTATATGGTGGGCGTCTGCATAGCCTATGTCCTTCTGCTGCAACTGCCATTTCCAATGCTGTATTGGGTGGTGTGATTGGTGCTGTGGTTCCTGAGATTACCCGCCTCAAAGGCTTGGGCTCTCTCTTTATTATATTAGTACTAGCAGCCCGTCCCGACGTTGTCCGGGTATGAAATAGAATGTGTGTAATGTGTGTATTCAGATACGGTCATTCGTGTGTTCCCTCGCTTGAGGCCCAGCTGCCGCCCTGGTTGATGTTAGCAGGCGCGTGTCCCCCCGCTTGAGGCCCAGCTGCAGCCCTGGTTCATGTTAGCAGGCGCATGTAATTAGTGTTGTGATCCACCGCCTGAGCCCGGCTACAGCCCTGGCTGATGTTAGCAGGCGTGTGTAATTTGGTTTAATGTGATAGTTCAGTAACAGCGCGCATGAGAGGCTGCAGTAATTGTCCCCGCAGACACGCTCAGTCATGTGTGCCCCTGCTTGAGGGCCAGCGGCGACCGTCTAACAATTAGAATTGTGTGAGTCTTGAATGATTGTTTCCCGCTGTTCTTATTTTTTTATGACCCACACCGACGCTCTTCGGCCCGAGTGCTTTTTAGACGCACCCAGGCCAAGCCACACACTGCGTTTAGCCCTTTCAGACGCACCCAGGCCAAGGCACACACTGCATTCGGCACCTCCAGTAGGTGTGAGACAACGGGCAGTCCCCCAAGGGAGTCTTGCGAATGGTTACTTACCACGCTTCGAGGTGAGCGCCTTTGTGACACCCCAGCACACGCCACAGCAGACGATCTGATTAATGTACGACCCAGATGGCATGAAGTGCGGAACGTAGCACAGGCCCCCAGAGTTTGTCACCCCCCCAGTGTGCCCCTTGATGCGGCGCAATTGCGTAAGTGCCGCTTCGCATGGCATGAAGGGCCGACACACTCCCACAGCGCGGACACACGCCCACAGCATTTGTCACGGCCCCAGCGTGTCACGCCCCCAGCGTGCCCCTTGATGCGGCGCAATTACGACTCACATGGCATGAAGGGCGTAACGTACCACACGCCCCCAGCGTGTGTCACGCCCCCAGCACACGCCCACAGCAGAACGCAGACACGCCCACAAGGGACTGCTTTGCTGGCACGGTTCTTTTACCTTTTAAATGTATATTGTGGCCTTCTGCATAGACTATGTCCTCCTGCTCCTATATTGATTGATACCCCTCGGTTCCTTTTCGCCAGAATTTGCAGCGCTCTCTCGCTGGGTCGTAAATCCCCACGGCAGAACCACACCGCATTTAAATCCACAGCCAATTCCCCCAGCTCGGAGAAAAACGGGAGGAACTCTCGTTGTTTGTCTTCACTTATGTGCTTTTTTATTTAATCCTCACAGCATGGAGTTTCTCAAGGAGGCAGGCACAAATCTACGCGTTTCGGGATAGCATATCCCTTGTTCACGATCAATTTGGCTCTAGGCTCTCAGTCTCAATATAGTGATGCACATTATTACATCATTTCCTGTTTGATGTTATTTTGGCCCTCGGCCTTCTGGATGATGTAGTATTTTGCAATTTTTTTATACATTCTTTTATCCGTCTGCATAGCCTATGTCCTTCTGCTGCAACTGCCCTTTCCAACGCTGTATTGGGTGTTGTGATTGGTGCTGTGGTTACTGAGATTACCCGCCTCAAAGGTTTGGGCTCTCTCTTTATAATATTAGTATGGATCATCTTGCATTAAACATAGGTTTCTGTGTTATTTATGCTTTCTGATTTATTTTTCGGTGAGTTGGTAGTTGGTGAAACTTTACTAGTGTATATAGGCCATAAGCCCAAGACTTGGGAAAAATATATGTACTTAAATTGTTAGAGTGCTGAGGTACAATCATCTATTAATTAGCATTGATACAGGATTACTCTAGAACTCTCGTTGGGCAACATCCTTGGTAGTGGGGTTTTTCTATTTGTTACCTTGAAGGGCACCACCACTGTTATAATCCTATCTATAAACAGAAAATTTTAGGACTGATGTGCTACTGCTTGGACCACCACTACCTTGTTTAGTTATTGTAAAGTTACCGCTTACATGTGTTGGCAGCTTCCAATGCACTGTAAGTGTGGAGAAGAGCAAATTATGAGTAGCCAGAGAGATAAAGGGCCAGATGTGCAATGGTGTTTTTTCATTCGCAAATGACCTGATTAGCTGAATTGGGCCATTTGCGAAAAAAATACCTTTTTCAATGTACAAAGGCCCAATTTGCAAATCAGTGACCTATCACCGAATCCCGAATTGGGTTTGCGATTCGGTATTAGGAAGGGGCTTGTTCAGGGCATCCCTTCCAAATACCGCATTGCAGTAGTATGCAAGAATGTTTTGTGACTGAAATGTGGTCTCAAAACATGTGTATTTTACTATCTACTTCAAGTAGGTGGTAACCCATTTGCAACTGGGATGGGGTTCCCAAGGGACCCCTTCTCCTTTGTTAATATATGTAAAAACATTTTACGGCCCAGTGCTTTCTCTTAAACAATGAAAAGAAAACTTTACATTTTTCATTTTGAAACGCATCTCTTTTAGATGTAACCTTTTTGCTGCCAGCCCACCAGTGGCACTTGGGTACTTCCTGTTTAGGCCCCCATCTTTTTTTTCACACAAGGTTTCTATACCAAATGTGTGTCCTTTTTCTGCAACATCCTGGGGATACTAAAGGTACCCAGGGTTTGTGTATTCCTTTAGAGGGGACCGAGACATTTGCCATAATACAGCTACATTTAGCTTTTTTGGCGTGGAAATGGGAAAGAAGTGCTGCAGAAGAAAGCATTTTTTTCCCCCTGCAAATGGCATCAGCAAAGGTTTTGTGGTGCTATAATTACTATCTTTCCAGCTTTTAGGAACAAGCAGAATTTTGTCAGAAAACCAAGCCAAAATGTTTTAAGTTTTGGTATTTTACAGGGACATAACCAATTTGGCCTGTCCTGTTTTTTGTGCTTTCAACCTCCTTCCAGTTAATGATAGAAATGGGTACGAAACCAATAATGGATCGCAGAAAGCTTTTGTTTTCTAAAACGTAATTCTGAATTCAGCAAGTAGTCATTTGTGTAGATTCCTATAGAAAATAACAGTTAAAATAAAAAAATTATAAAATGGAGCTAAAAAACCGCCCTTGTGCCTACATTTTTTTACCTGTAATTTCTAACTAAAATAGATTTTTTAAAGCAATATACCGTTACATCAGCGGGACACTTCCGAATGCTGGGATATATAAGGCTTGTAGGTTCACCAAGAACCTGAGGTACCCGGAGTCAATAACTGAGTTGCACTGTGCAAAGGTGTTTCATTGTGTACCAGGTATACAGCAATTCATTTGGGAAAATATAAAAGAGTGAAAAATAGGTTTTAGGGAAACCTATGTGTTTCTGAAATGGGAACAAGATATGGAGTAAAGAAGCAGTGGTTATTTGTGCATCTCTGAATTTGTGAATACCCATATTTGCAAGTGAATTAGGGAGCATTTTCAAAATGACTTATTTTTATACACATTGTCTTACTTTTGGAAGGCAGAAATGCATAGAATGACAAATGATAACACTTTTTCTACTATTCTGTGTTTCCCTAAGTCTCCCGATAAAAATGGTACCTGACTTGTGTGGGTAGGTCAGGTGCCCGCAATAGGTAACGGCCAAAAATGCAATGTAGACACTTCACATTTTCCACAGAAAACTAACTTTTTTTGCAATGTGCCTAGCTGTGGATTTTGGGCCCAAGCTCAGCCGTCACCAAGGGAAACCTAACAAACATGTATATTTTTCAAAACTAGACACCCATAGAAATCCAGGATGGGGTGACTTGTGTGGCTCCCACCATTTCTGTTACCCAGAATCCCATGCACACCTCAAAATTTGTCTAAAAACACATTTTCCTCACATTTCTGTGATGGAAAGCTCTGGAATCTGAGGAGAGCACGAAATTCCTTCCACCCAGCATTCCCCCAAGTATCCTGATAAATATGGTACCTCACTTGTGTGGGTAGGCCTAGTGCCAACAACAGGAAACGGCCCAAAACACAATGTGGATACATCACATTTATTTTTCGAAGGAAAATTTACCCTTTTTTTGCAATGTGCCAAAACCTAGCAAACCTGCACATCTTTGAAAACTATACACCCAGGGGAATCCAGGATGAGGTGACATGTGGGACTCTTATCAGATTCTATACCCACACTCCTTTGCAAACTTCAAACTATGTCAACAATGCCACATTGTCCTGTTACTCAGAATACCTTGCACACCACAAACATTGTGAAAAAAATACATTTTCCTCACGTTTCTGTGATGGAAGGATCTTGAATCTGCGGGGAGCCACAAACCTCCACCCAACTAGAACTTCCCCAAGTCTTCCAACCAAAATGGTATCTCACATGTGTGGGTATGCCTAGTTCCCACAGCAGGAAACAGCCCAATACACAACATAGATACATCACATTTTTCCATTGAAACCTGACTCTCTTTTTGC
Organism: Lissotriton helveticus; assembly: GCF_964261635.1. Taxonomy (NCBI): domain Eukaryota; kingdom Metazoa; phylum Chordata; class Amphibia; order Caudata; family Salamandridae; genus Lissotriton; species Lissotriton helveticus. The sequence continues at coordinate 615,316,160 of NC_136063.1, read as the reverse complement.
AATGTGAATAGCTGTGGATTTTGGGCCTTAGCTCTGCTGGCACCTAGGGAAACCTAGCTAACCTGTACCTCTTTGAAAACTATACACCCAGGGGAATCCAGGATGGGATGACCTGTGTGACTCTTACCAGGTTCTATACCCACACTCCCTTGCAAACCTCAAACTATGTCAACAAAGCCACATTGTCCTCTCATTTCAGTGATGGAAAGTTCTGGAATCTGCAGTAAGTCACAAACTTCCACCTACCCTCCCGATACAAATGGTACCTCACTTGTGTAGGTAGGCCTAGTGCCCGCAACAGGGAATGGCCCAAAACGCAACTGGGACACATCCCATTTTTCCAGTGAAAACTGACCCTTTTTTGCAATGTGCCTAGCTGTGGATTTTGGGCCCCAGCTCAGCCAGCACCTAGGGAAACCTAGCAAACCTGTACATCTTTGAAAACTAGACACCCAGGGAATCCAGGATGGGGTGACTTGTGGGATTCTTCCAAGTTCTGTGACCAAGAATCTCTTGAAAACCTCCAACTTTTTCAAGGAAAGCACATTTTCCTCACATTTCTGTGATGGAAAGTTCTGGAATCTGTGGAGATCCACAAACTTCCACTCACCCAGCATTCCTCCAAGTCTCTTGATACAAATGCTACCTCACTTGTATGGGTTGAACTAGTACCCACAACAGGAAATGGCCAAAATTGCAAAATGGGCAAATCACATTTTTCCAGTGATACTGACCCTTTGTTTGCAAAGTGCCTAGCAGTGAAATTTGGGCCATAGCTCAACTGGCACCCAGAGAAAACTAGCAAACCTGTACATTTTTAGAACTAGACACCCAGGGGAATTCAGGATGGGGTGACTTGTGTGGCTCTCATCAGGCACTGTTACCCAGAAGCCCTTGCAAACCTCAAACTTCGTACTTCATATAAAACAACACATTTTTCGCATATTTCTTTCATGGAAAGTTCTGGAATCAGTGGGGAGCCACAAACTTTTACCCACCCAGCATTCCTCCAAGTCTCCTGATTAAAAGGGTACCTTACTTGTGTGGTTAGGACCATTATTGCAGTGAAAACTGACCCTTGGACTGGCTGGCTGGCTGTGGATTTTGGGCCCTAGCTCAGCCGGCATCCAGGATGGGTTACTTGTGTGACCCTCACCAGGTTCTGTTACCCATGATAACAAATAGGAAGTTTGAAATACATCGCCATTGATCAGTTTAAAAATCAGGAACGAGGAGGAGATAGTATACTAGGCTTAAGCTGGCATCTAAATATATGAAGTAGCAAACATGAAGAGTTATATATTCACCATGAATACATCCTAAAATGAAGTTATTGCAATTATATCAATCAATTATATGGAGTCTTTATGATGATATATATTGTACAGTGGTGTTTGCCACTGCGTAAATATACATGAGGCAGAGTTTCCAATCGAAGATCATTTTATATTTTGCTTTGGTACAGTTTGACAAATCTTCACAAAACATTCACAAAATATGTATTTCACCTTAGCTACTTTCTTGAAAGTTTGGGGGTGACCCGTTAAGCGGGGGCCATAAAAAGGTGGGGGCAGGGAAAAACACTTTATTCACCATTCAATTTCCATAGGGAAAATGACACAACAATACACAAAGAATGGCTGAACAGAATTACAGCACATTTTTGAGTAAAATAGATATTTATTCAGAAAGTTTGTTTTTGTTATTTGCTGTAAATATGTGGAACAAAGTAATGTGATTGATGACCCCAGCATGAAGAAAAATCTTGCAGCCCCTACTACAGGATTTGACGACTTGGTCTCAGAGTCCTGAAAAACAAATGGAAAAAACACATAGGGGCTCAGTGTAGGGACACCCTGACCCTTTAACCCAAAGACCAAAAAGCTTTAAAGAAATTCCTATAATTTTTTTCTTATGAGAAGACCTTCGTATAATCCCACTTTAACCTTTGCGTTTTATAGTCAGCCTGGACAAAAATGTTCATCCAAAGAATACGAGTTACAAGACGGTTCAGATGTTGTTCGGCTGCTGAACATGCCGTATCTCTTCCGCCATGGAGTGGCTAATCCCAAATATCGCAGTTTTTTCGAACAATTCATTATCGGTGTACTTTTGAATCAGCATCACTCTTTCTGTGCAAGTAAACATCACTAGGCACTCATATAGATTGAGTCTTTAAGTACCTGCTCGGGTTTGTGAGCTGCCCATGTAACATTCTGGCTCAATCAGCTAGTTTCAGACTAGCAAATCTAGAGTTCCTTTTGGGAGTTCAGATTCGGGTACTACGCGTGTCGTGTGTGGCATTTCCTGACAAAGGCATTTTCGTATCGAAGCGCATGTAGAAAGGATTTTGTTTCCAGCCACTGATTATTTGATTATGTTATTTCTTATGCAGACAGACCAGTATCTTTGATTAAATGCCATTAGGGTTAAATTATGTTATTGATGTGATGAACCTTTGACAAAGCCAATCGTCCTGCATTATTTAAAGTGATAACCTCCTCTTACTGTGATGCTCCATTTGGTATAGTTGGGGGGGTACACTGTGATTTGTGAGGTCATGACCCATTGTTGGTCAAATGTGATTGCAAAATGTCACCAAAGATATTTCAATCTGCCTAATGTGTATATTTCTAAATTAATGCAATAGTTTTTAGTAGTGTGTGTGTAATAAATGTACATTCGTTTTTCTATGAAAAAACACTGACAGACTGATTTATTGAATGTTATTATTGTCTGCCAGCAAATGGTGATTACTGGCCAATGCCACCTCCCCTGAGTAGAGCTTTGGCTACTCTGTTTCGCTACCCTGAAAAAGTCAACCCCAACAATGGGGTGCTTGATTCCCAATAAGGGGAAATTGTTTACCTATTTCTTACACAGGCCTCAGATCCTGCCCGACTAATAACCCTATTTCTTACACTACTCTATATGTCTCTTGTTATAGCTGTGATGCACCACTGTGGATCCTGGATGCACCAAGCATTTTCTCTGGCAACGATATAAATATGATAATGTGATCATGATATGGATAAGCAAATGAGATTCTATCTGTCCACCTCAAGCCATTCTTTAGTTTAACAAGTTTACAACACACTCACAACTTCATTCATAACACAAACCTTTTTCCAAATCTTTTCTCCAAAAACCAACTCTACAATTCATACACTCATACTATCCTTGGAGCAGGTACTCTAGATCTTCCATAGAACACTTTGGTCTTTTAAGAAATAGGAAAGTTCCATACAAAAACACCCTACAAAATACTCCATCCAGGCATTTTATATGTGCCCAGTGCTGTACATCAGCAATAAAATTGCTTTAAATTGTACATGGACAAACTGTTGCAGAGAGTAAAGCATGCTTAAAGAGTGGTGGCTGCAGGACAGAATAGTTCTACTTTTTAAAAAGAAATTCCATGAATTCTTGAGGCCACTTCCACATAGGTATTGAACATGAGCTCGTCACTCCACTGTTGTGTTCTGAGGTAGACCAAAAATGCCAATATGAAAAAATACCTCTAGTCTGACCTATGCATTTTAATCTAACGATTGAGTCAAAGTATTTAAAAAATGATGCAGTGTATAGTAGAACATTTTTTATTATTTTATTTAAACATTATTTTTTTATATACTTTTCCATTTATTTCACTTTTGTCGTATTTCAGAAAAAGTTCATTTTTTTATATAAAAAGTTTTTTTTTTCATGATTATAAACATTTCATTGACATAACTTTATGTGACAAATTCTTTGTGATGTGAAAACTCTTTTTTGACAAGAACCCCATAAAGTCACCATAAGCTCATACCTCTCATTCCATCATGCACTCTACAGCACTCATTCAATAACCTGTAACCTTACACTAATTAAAAATAAGACACAACATAATATACAAACAACAATTGAATTGCTGAGATACCCCTATGAGTTTACAAGACCAAATGTTCAAAGTCTCTTATTCATGATATTATACAGTTTCCAATCTCTTTGTTACTGTTCTTCTTGTTTCTTTTTTTTGTTATTACTCTCTGTGGGGGGGTCTCAGATGCGTACGGCCAAAAATGCAAAATTATGTCCACTAAAATTAATTTTATGTAAATTTACCTTGTAAATATTTACAGTGGAGTTCATGATAACCAAAGAGGCTTATAGAATATGGTGACGGCAAACTTATTTAGCTAGATTTCACAATCAGACACCTGCGGTCCATACAGGTAACAGCGGTAGGGCTGTGGGCCCAGGTTAGGGGGGATTTCGAGGGACGATGCCAAGGGAAAACGAAATAAATAATACATTGTCCCTCGGTATCTTCCTTTGAAATCCCGCCTAACCTGGCCCCACTGCCCCACTGCTGATATCTGCACGGACCGGTGCTGCTACCAGACTATACCATTTATTAAGTAATTAAAGGTTTTCTTATACATAGTTATTATAATTTGATGATCAAGTATACTGAAAATAGTACAAATCCACTTGCAATTTTTAAAACCCAACAATAAAATATTTACTTTCAAGTATACTAGATTTGCTCACCATCACAGCAGTGAATAAGTACAAGGCAATTGTGCGTGATAATCAGGGGTGTATCATGAACATGTGCTGTGCCTTGCATGAGATTTGTACTACATCCATTACAAATGTCAACTACCCAAAGGTCAACCACAAAACGTGTAATCTTGGAATCACTCCTGCATAAGAATGTCACAAGATTGTCTGCTGGCACCTTTTCTGTGCCCATTCTGACATGGCTTAGGATTTCACCAAAACACTATTTTAGTACAACTGGCTTCACATGAAAACCTGTGGATGTGTGTACTGTTGCATTCCATCATGCACTCATTCATAATGATGGGGGGGGGGTGTCAATACAAATCTATTTTGTACTCTGTTCCAATCATTCCTTCACCACAAAATATATTTTGAGGCTGAAAGTTGGTCAGTGCTGCTTCTTTGCTCCACTTTGTGCTGTAGAGCGTTGCTTGACGTCATGTTATTGTCTCTGCTCAGTAATTAGAAATATGGGCTTTGTCTGTTTGGGTCTGGCAATCTGTTGTAGGTAGAATACAGAGGAGAAGCCCTGCATATATTTTTCATTGGCTTGTGTCTTTGTCCTTCATTCATGCTGGCGTCTGATTCCTTAATAGGCTTGTTAGTCCCTCCTTAGTAGGGCCATGTCGTCATTTGTACCGTCCCATGGCTACTGCCCTTTTTACTGCGGTTCTTACATGGTAAGCACTATAGGCCAGATGTACAACCCTTTTTGCGGCTGCAAAAGGGGAGCCTTCCATTTGCGGCAGAAAAAAAGGGTAATAACATGTACAAATGCTATGTTGCGAGTCACTGTCTCGCAAAATAGCATTTGTTACTCTTGCTATTAGGAAGGGGGGTCCCATCCTAATAGCGAGTCAACATGCTATGTACTAGTGTTTTGCGGCCGCAAAACACTCACAGTTTACCACCTACTTCAAGTAGGTGGTAAACCACTCACAAAGGGGAAGGGGTCCCCAGAGGACCTCTTCCCCTCTGTGAGTATGTTGGAAAATATTTTTTAAGAGCAGGCAGTGGTCCCAGAGACCACTGCTTGCCCTTAATAAAATGAAACTGAAAAGTTAAATATTTCTTTTTTAAATGCAACCCGTTTTCCTTTAAGGAAAACGGGCTGCATTTAAAAAACAAAACTGCTTTATTTAAAAGCAGTCCTAGACACGGTGGTCTGCAGAGCCCAGCAGGCCACCATCCCTGGGAGGGCTGCCATTCCCAATGGGCTCGCAAATTCCGAGAGGTTGATTAATATTCATGAGCCTCACAATTTACGACCCCATTGGGAATCACCCTGTTGTACATGCAAAATAGCGCCTTGCAAATTGCGAGTCGCAAAGACCTGCAATTTGCGATGCGCTATTTTGCAGGTCGTACATCTGACTCTATATTCTTTATTGAGTTTGTCCAACTTGAGGCATGATGACGTGCTTTGTTTACATTCAGCGAGCTGTGCACGCTGTCACTTTTGGAGCTGCCGGGAAACATGCGACCTCGCAGCTACATATTGCCTCATGTTTAATTGGTCGCCTCACAGACTGCATTCTCTATAAAGTGTTGGTCCTTTTGTGCCTTCTCACGGGTTTCTCCATGCCCCTAGGCTGTCCCTTTGTTTTTTGCTACCTTTGGGGCTCTGTGTGTTCTTTGGCCGTGCTCTAGTTAGAGACTGTCTCTCTCTATGCCTGTGAAGTATTTGTGTGACTGCACTGGCTACTTTTGACAGAGCAGCAGTATGTTCATGGTTCCTGGTTGGCTTTTCTTGAATGATTGTCTTTGGGTCCCCTCCGAAACTTCACTAATTGGATTGTGACTGGTCCCTTTATTTGTATACCTTGGCTGCACTCTAGTTGCTCTGATTGTATCGTAGCGGTATACACTTATGCTGCACTCGCCATTCTGTGACTGCTATCTCCCTTCCTCCTCTGGCTGCCCTCGCCCTTCCTTCTCTGGCTGACCCCTCCCTCTGCTGGCTGCTCCCTCTTGCACAGTGCTTTGCACCTGATCACATGTTGTGGTCTGGTTTCTACCTCCTGTGGCTATTCTCTGTAGTTTGGTGCTCACTCCCTCCAGTAGCTACTCTCTGTAGTTTGGAGGTGTCTACTTCCTGTGGCTGCTCTCTATAGTATGGGGTCTTTATCTCATAGGATTGCATGCTACCTCATATGACTGCTCACTTTACCCTGTGGCTGATGCCTTCAGTGACTGCCTGTACACGGCAGGGCATTTCTCTCATATGAATGCATTCTATCTCCCATTGCTGGCCTCCCTATCGTGCTGGTCTGCATGCTCTCTAGTTGCATTCTACCTCCCATGACTGCTCTCTATACTGTGGGGCCTGCGCCTCCAATATCTACTCTACAGTGGGCAGATTTTTGCCTCGTAGGGCTACATTCTACCTTCTGTAGTTGGTCTCTATGGCTTTGGAGTCTGCACCTCTGACTGCCTTCTCCCTCCTGGTTGTACTCTCTAACGTCTGCTTTTTATCTCCTACGGTTTCTCACAGTAGTGTGTGGTCTCTACCTCCCATGACTGCTCAATAGTGTGTGGTATGTACCTCCCATAACTGTGCTGTAAATGGCAGGGTCTTGGCCAGATAGGACTGCATTCTACCTCCTCTGGCTGCTCTCTGTAGCATTGGAGTCTGCGCCTCCTAACTGCATTCTGCCTCATATCACTACAGCATGGGATCTGCACTTGCAGTGGCTGCTCCCTGAGTGGCTGGGTCTTTGCTCCGTAAGACTCATTCTACCTCTTATAGCTAAACTTTATAGTGTGGATTTCCGCAGGTCATCGGACTGCTTTTAGTCTCGTGTGGCTAGTTCTAAAGCAGGGGGTCTACCTCCAATGGTAGTTTTCTCTAGACAATTGGGTCTTTTCCCTCAAATGACTGGTTTCTACCTCCTATGGCCAGCATTTTATATCGTGGGAGAGTAGGAGAGTCTACATATCCTCCGACTGCTTTCTACAGCACACCAAACCACATAATTCCAACACACAAATCCACTCCACACCACACAATTCCACAACTAACTATTCCAATCCAGCCCACATAATTCCACTACACACCACGTACATACATTCCATAACACATTGGTAAAAGACATTCCAACTTGCAATGCCAATAGCTCTAACTCAAACAAATGCTAATTATTTTTGTTTAACAAAGGTCCTAGGTTTTTGAGTAATACTTAGAGAAATAATTTACACAGGCTCGAGATAAAGGCTGTGTTTTTCTTCTTCAATGTCCAGCCGGACCGAGAAGCATTTATTTTGAAAGCAATTTTTAGTATAGGCAGAATAAGGCGAGACAAGTCGCACATTGGTAACTGGGCACAAGCCTGTACCTAGTCAGAAGAAAACAATACAAGGGAAAAAGAAAAGGAGTTTACAGGCAAACAAGGAGAGCAGGGTGGCTTATAATACAATGCAAACAAATTTTTAAATAAGCACAAACCCACAGTAACTGCAGTGAAAAATATGAATCATAAAACAAGCAGTACTGCAAAACAGTCGACGAACGTTTCGATCCCTATCTCCTAAAGTATAGTGGGATCATCTTCAGGACTATAATTGACTTTGCCTTATTGGTCGAGTGAGCCTGTAGGTTTAAACAGGAAGGAAAAAAGGGAAAAGAAGATTCTTCATCAATTCATTACATAGAAAGGATTAAAAGTTAAAACAGCCAGTCAGTGACCACTCTTGACATGCAGAATGCAACACGTGCACATGCAGTTGCTTGTTCCAAAGGGCACGGGTGCGTTTGTGCTCGTATTTGGAGTAAAGACCGAGTGATAGTGGGGCATACCGTATTTGCTAAATAAAAAGTAGTGCTCAGTGGCTGGATGCATGGTGTTTTGTGAAAATTGTCATGGTGAGGGAGTGTTGGCCAGAAGGTCGCAAGGATGTGAGTCCTTAATATACAGATGATTACCACAAACGAGGCAAGGTTGGCCGGGAGTGGCTGGAGACACTTCAAATGAGCAATAGGCTTCCGATATAGCTGATGCCTATAAGAAGATATCTTTATCATAAAGGGCGAATAACAGATTTAAGGGAGAACAATTAAGAGAAACGGAATTGCCGGGTTTACCGTGTCCGCTTCGTAGTTGAGCGGCGTCAGAGAATGTGCGGATATAAACCCAGTTGGGTCGGTTCAATTCAGACCTAAAAGAAAGGGTTTTAACAAAAAATCAGGACCTACTGGGTGAAGCCGGAGTGGCGGATTAAGTGCAGTGAAGGAACAGAATATTACCCTTGAAGCCTAGCATCTAGCGTGGGCTCGACGGGGAACTTCAAATGGAAGTTTAACCTGTGAACAAAACATGAGCAATTGAAGGTTGGCAGTGAGTAAAAGTGAAGGTGAAGACGGCGAGTGCAGGCAGGTAGTTACCGTAATATGCGGTTTGTAATCTCCGCATGGCGCTCAATAGCGTGGGCCTTATCCATGCGAGCCTATAAGGAAAGAATACGGAGGGCGCACATGAGGCACACTGGAATGAGATGGGCCCTCAAGGGAGCCGGGGTAATGCATCAGTTCAAAGCTTACCGTGATGTGCTCGTAGTGGGGCCGCAATGGGTTCCCGTCTGGAGGCTCGATGGCCTGGTGCTCAGCGTCTGCATGCAGCGGCGCCTAATGTGGTCCGGGTTGGCGGTGATGAAAAGTGAGGACGGACTAGTCGGAGGTGATAGTGATCCCGGTATTGGGCGCCATCTTGGAACAGGCAAACCGGCGAGTGAGTGAATTAAGTGCATACAGGACAAGGTTTACACCATAAAAGGATCATAAAGACAGAGGGGAGCACATACAGTTATATGGGCTCACGCCAGAATGCGGTTCTCTGAAACACACGGTCTCCAACTGATTGAAAACAACTGACATTTGGAAATGTTACAATTGAACATAGACAATTATGTAGGCTCATGCAGAAAAAATTAATTAACCATTCATAGCCAGCTTATATCAGGCTAGTCCAATCCTCTGTTCTGTTGAGACCATCCTGGATAGAGTTGAACTGTATGATGGACTTCAGCTCTTCTTTATTGAGTAACTGTCCCATGTTGCCACCCCTCGGTGGGAGTCTCAGTACTTTCAGGACAGTCCATTTCAAATCACTGTCAGAATGTTTTTGGGCTGCAAAATGTTCCACCAGAGGTGCGTTTAGAGTGCCGCACCGGATGCGACTCCTGTGTTGCCCAATGCGGATTTTTACCTTCTGGCTGGTTTGTCCAAGGTACACTTTTTGGCATGGGCATAGGATTAGATAAATGACATTGCAGGTGTTGCAGTTGGAGAAGGAACGACATTGTATGGTGACATTGTTAAAAGTAAAGCTTTTTCCTTCTATAGTACTGTCACAATTATTACATCTACCACATTTAGCATGCCCAACAATGGGGGACAGACCCCATACATTATCAAGTGTAGCCATAGGTAGAGAGTTGGGTAAAGCAGCCCTCACAAGGTGATCTCTAAGGTTCTTACTCTTTTTAAAGGCAAAAACTGGTTTTTCAATGGAGAGTACACCTGTGTTTAGTATTGGCCAGTGCTTGAGAATAGTCTTTCTCAGTTGATTGGAAATTGGTGAGAACGTTGATACACAAGGTATGCGCTTAGAGTCAGACTTTTCTTTCGGTGTAAGTAAGGCTTCCCTAGGACAATACCATGCACGCTTGGTAGCGTTTTTGACTAACTTCTTTGGATACCCCCTATCCTTAAGTTTGGATGCTAGGGTGGTAGCTTCTCGAAAATAGTCATCCTTACAGGAGCAATTACGCCTGATTCGCAAAAATTGCGAATACGGGAGTGAGTCTCGTAGTGCTCTCGGATGGTTGCTATTGTAGGCCAAAAGAGTGTTTTTTTCAGTGGGCTTACGATAGAGCCGTGTCAGTAAGGAGCCTTCGCTGTGATAAATTGTTAGATCCAAAAAGGCAATCGAGTCATTGTTGATGGTAATGGTGAAAGTGAGGCCCAGACAGTTATTGTTCAGCCAGTGTAAGAATTGGCGCAGGCAATCATTGCTTCCATTCCAAATGATGAAAATGTCATTGATATACCTGCGCCAAAACTTTATCCCTGAGAGGAAAGGATTGGTGGGGTTGATGATCACATTGGTCTCTATCTCATCCATAAACAATACCGCCAGATTTGGAGCAAAAATTGCGCCCATGGCAGTCCCCTTAATTTGTTCATAGAAATTGCCATCAAAGAGGAAAAAGTTCTTTGTGAGGCATATTTCTAGAAGCTGGAGAATAAACATACTGGGTACGGCATGGGGTCGAGGTCGTGAGTCCAGAATCTTTTTAATCACTAAGAGTGCTGTAGTCTGTGGGATATTAGTGTAAAGGGACTCAATGTCCATGGTCACCAGAGTTTCATTCATTGGGTTGTACGGGTGATTCTCGATCATATTGATCATGTGCATCGAGTCCTTTATGTAGCATTGCGTTGAAGGGACAAAGTCTTTGATAAAGAAACCTACATAAGATCCCAATGGTTCTAAGATGGAACCACAGGCTGAAACAATGGGGCGGCCTGGGGGATTTTTCTCATCTTTGTGCACTTTGGGCAGCGTGTATATTACTGGGATTCTGGGCGTTTTGACATTTAAGAAGTTATACTCTTTTTTGGATAAATATCCTGCCTCAAGGCCTTCTTTTGTAGTTTTTTGTATTAGGCTCTGTATTTCTTTAGTAGGGTTATGACTCAATCTTTTGTAGTGTTCCCTATTGTCAAGTTGTCGCATTATTTCTGAAATATATGCGTTTTTTTCTTGTAGCGCGATCCCTCCGCCTTTATCGGCGCTCTTGATTATAAGATTGTCATTGCTTTTTGAGTTGGGAAATGGCATTTTTCTCTTCCCTAGAGATATTATAGGGAATAAACATTTTCTTATTTTGGAGGTTATGCAGTTCCTTCAAAATGACCTTCTCAAATGTAACCACTTCTGTGGGAATCATACTGGCAGAAGGTGAGAAAATGGATGGTGGTCGGAAAGGGGTATTGGTTGTCCTTTCTGATGTAGGATGTAACTGGAAGAAGGCTTGTAGGCGTATGCGTCTAAAGAACCGCATCAATTCAGTTTGTAAGTCCAGATAATTAGGTGGAATTGTGGGCACAAAAGAAAGGCCTTTCATAAGTAGTGATAGCTCTTCTTGTGCAAGTGTGTATTTGGAAAGATTAAAAATAGGAATGCTGTCAGTTCTCTGTGGGGGAGTAGGTACTACGCTCACCATTGGTAATAGTTGTTGCGAGTTCTGCGCTCTCCGGGTGGATTGTGCCATCGTTGGACTTTTTTGACCTTTCCGCGTTGCGGTGGGTCCTGGGCGCCTCTGGCTAAAAAAGCCCATTGCGGCCCCACTACGAGCACATCACGGTAAGCTTTGAACTGATGCATTACCCCGGCTCCCTTGAGGGCCCATCTCATTCCAGTGTGCCTCATGTGCGCCCTCCGTATTCTTTCCTTATAGGCTCGCACGGATAAGGCCCACGCTATTGAGCGCCATGCGGAGATTACAAACCGCATATTACGGTAACTACCTGCCTGCACTCGCCGTCTTCACCTTCACTTTTACTCACTGCCAACCTTCAATTGCTCATGTTTTGTTCACAGGTTAAACTTCCATTTGAAGTTCCCCGTCGAGCCCACGCTAGATGCTAGGCTTCAAGGGTAATATTCTGTTCCTTCACTGCACTTAATCCGCCACTCCGGCTTCACCCACCCTGCTCTCCTTGTTTGCCTGTAAACTCCTTTTCTTTTTCCCCTGTATTGTTTTCTTCTGACTAGGTACAGGCTTGTGCCCAGTTACCAATGTGCGACTTGTCTCGCCTTATTCTGCCTATACTAAAAATTGCTTTCAAAATAAATGCTTCTCGGTCCGGCTGGACATTGAAGAAGAAAAACACAGCCTTTATCTCGAGCCTGTGTAAATTATTTCTCTAAGTAATACTCAAAAACCTAGGACCTTTGTTAAACAAAAATAATTAGTTCCACCCGTGGTCCTTGGCCAATTTTACGGGTTCCCTTGTATACTGATACCTACGCTTAGCGCAATCACTAGATTGCAAGGGTTTCTATTCCCTTGCCCACCTCTTCTTGGGGGCGGGCCAGTCCTGACACCACGTCTTTCCCAAATCCCACATTGTGTAAAACCTTTTCCCACATTTCCTAAACATGTCAGTTAACACACCGCTCTACACAGACGATTATTTGAAACAGCTATGCTCACGCCCTTCTCTATTATCTGAGACTCCTGAGGCGCCAATCTCAGTAAATGACTCTATTCCAGACCAACTAGAAAAATTAAAAAAGAAGCAAGTCCGTTTAGAACTAATGATTCTAATGCTGACGGATTACTTAAAAGCCAACGTAATTCCCTTGGGCTTACAGATTCGGAGCATTCCGGGAATTTTCACTGATAATCCCAAATATATTCAAAACTTTAGCTTTATAGGCACTACTTGTTCACGCCACTGGCTAGCCCTAGGCATTGATATTGCGAGTGAAACTCTTAAATCCTTGGAAGTAGAAATTGCAGACCTCCTCAAACAAATAACAGACTCTGACTCAAGTGCAGACGCAAAAAAACTACTTGAACAAATTGACAAAACTGTGGCTGATTTCCACAGGATCGAACAAAACAAAAAGTCAAACAAAATCAAAAGGGACGTGAAATTATATAATATTGAAAACACCTACCCCTACCTGCAGAAAGATTTTTATACCAACAAAACATACCCTCGCTATCAAAACAGCCGCCCGTGGGGCCGCTATAACAGACGCCAAAATCTGGTGGGATTCTCAGACACCTCTGCCGAATCCTCGGATAGTTCTGATCCCGGGGAAGGCAGCAGTGGGGCAAGGAGAGGCGGATTGCATCAAAACTCTTTTTTAGCCAGAGGCGCCCAGGACCCACCGCAACGCGGAAAGGTCAAAAAAGTCCAACGATGGCACAATCCACCCGGAGAGCGCAGAACTCGCAACAACTATTACCAATGGTGAGCGTAGTACCTACTCCCCCACAGAGAACTGACAGCATTCCTATTTTTAATCTTTCCAAATACACACTTGCACAAGAAGAGCCATCACTACTTATGAAAGGCCTTTCTTTTGTGCCCACAATTCCACCTAATTATCTGGACTTACAAACTGAATTGATGCGGTTCTTTAGACGCATACGCCTACAAGCCTTCTTCCAGTTACATCCTACATCAGAAAGGACAACCAATACCCCTTTCCGACCACCATCCATTTTCTCACCTTCTGCCAGTATGATTCCCACAGAAGTGGTTACATTTGAGAAGGTCATTTTGAAGGAACTGCATAACCTCCAAAATAAGAAAATGTTTATTCCCTATAATATCTCTAGGACAGAGAAAAATGCCATTTCCCAACTCAAAAGCAATGACAATCTTATAATCAAGAGCGCCGATAAAGGCGGAGGGATCGTGCTACAAGAAAAAAACGCATATATTTCAGAAATAATGCGACAACTTGACAATAGGGAACACTACAAAAGATTGAGTCATAACCCTACTAAAGAAATACAGAGCCTAATACAAAAAACTACAAAAGAAGGCCTTGAGGCAGGATATTTATCCAAAAAAGAGTATAACTTCTTAAATGTCAAAACGCCCAGAATCCCAGTAATATACACGCTGCCCAAAGTGCACAAAGATGAGAAAAATCCCCCAGGCCGCCCCATTGTTTCAGCCTGTGGTTCCATCTTAGAACCATTGGGATCTTATGTAGATTTCTTTATCAAAGACTTTGTCCCTTCAACGCAATGCTACATAAAGGACTCGATGCACATGATCAATATGATCGAGAATCACCCGTACAACCCAATGAATGAAACTCTGGTGACCATGGACATTGAGTCCCTTTACACTAATATCCCACAGACTACAGCACTCTTAGTGATTAAAAAGATTCTGCACTCACGACCTCGACCCCATGCCGTACCCAGTATGTTTATTCTCCAGCTTCTAGAAATATGCCTCACAAAGAACTTTTTCCTCTTTGATGGCAATTTCTATGAACAAATTAAGGGGACTGCCATGGGCGCAATTTTTGCTCCAAATCTGGCGGTATTGTTTATGGATGAGATAGAGACCAATGTGATCATCAACCCCACCAATCCTTTCCTCTCAGGGATAAAGTTTTGGCGCAGGTATATCGATGACATTTTCATCATTTGGAATGGAAGCGACGATTGCCTGCGCCAATTCTTACACTGGCTGAACAATAACTGTCTGGGCCTCACTTTCACCATTACCATCAACAATGACTCGATTGCCTTTTTGGATCTAACAATTTATCACAGCGAAGGCTCCTTACTGACACGGCTCTATCGTAAGCCCACTGAAAAAAACACTCTTTTGGCCTACAATAGCAACCATCCGAGAGCACTACGAGACTCACTCCCGTATTCGCAATTTTTGCGAATCAGGCGTAATTGCTCCTGTAAGGATGACTATTTTCGAGAAGCTACCACCCTAGCATCCAAACTTAAGGATAGGGGGTATCCAAAGAAGTTAGTCAAAAACGCTACCAAGCGTGCATGGTATTGTCCTAGGGAAGCCTTACTTACACCGAAAGAAAAGTCTGACTCTAAGCGCATACCTTGTGTATCAACGTTCTCACCAATTTCCAATCAACTGAGAAAGACTATTCTCAAGCACTGGCCAATACTAAACACAGGTGTACTCTCCATTGAAAAAACAGTTTTTGCCTTTAAAAAGAGTAAGAACCTTAGAGATCACCTTGTGAGGGCTGCTTTACCCAACTCTCTACCTATGGCTACACTTGATAATGTATGGGGTCAGTCCCCCATTGTTGGGCATGCTAAATGTGGTAGATGTAATAATTGTGACAGTACTATAGAAGGAAAAAGCTTTACTTTTAACAATGTCACCATACAATGTCGTTCCTTCTCCAACTGCAACACCTGCAATGTCATTTATCTAATCCTATGCCCATGCCAAAAAGTGTACATTGGACAAACCAGCCAGAAGGTAAAAATCCGCATTGGGCAACACAGGAGTCGCATCCGGTGCGGCACTCTAAACGCACCTCTGGTGGAACATTTTGCAGCCCAAAAACATTCTGACAGTGATTTGAAATGGACTGTCCTGAAAGTACTGAGACTCCCACCGAGGGGTGGCAACATGGGACAGTTACTCAATAAAGAAGAGCTGAAGTCCATCATACAGTTCAACTCTATCCAGGATGGTCTCAACAGAACAGAGGATTGGACTAGCCTGATATAAGCTGGCTATGAATGGTTAATTAATTTTTTCTGCATGAGCCTACATAATTGTCTATGTTCAATTGTAACATTTCCAAATGTCAGTTGTTTTCAATCAGTTGGAGACCGTGTGTTTCAGAGAACCGCATTCTGGCGTGAGCCCATATAACTGTATGTGCTCCCCTCTGTCTTTATGATCCTTTTATGGTGTAAACCTTGTCCTGTATGCACTTAATTCACTCACTCGCCGGTTTGCCTGTTCCAAGATGGCGCCCAATACCGGGATCACTATCACCTCCGACTAGTCCGTCCTCACTTTTCATCACCGCCAACCCGGACCACATTAGGCATGCAGACGCTGAGCACCAGGCCATCGAGCCTCCAGACGGGAACCCATTGCGGCCCCACTACGAGCACATCACGGTAAGCTTTGAACTGATGCATTACCCCGGCTCCCTTGAGGGCCCATCTCATTCCAGTGTGCCTCATGTGCGCCCTCCGTATTCTTTCCTTATAGGCTCGCACGGATAAGGCCCACGCTATTGAGCGCCATGCGGAGATTACAAACCGCATATTACGGTAACTACCTGCCTGCACTCGCCGTCTTCACCTTCACTTTTACTCACTGCCAACCTTCAATTGCTCATGTTTTGTTCACAGGTTAAACTTCCATTTGAAGTTCCCCGTCGAGCCCACGCTAGATGCTAGGCTTCAAAGGTAATATTCTGTTCCTTCACTGCACTTAATCCGCCACTCCGGCTTCACCCAGTAGGTCCTGATTTTTTGTTAAAACCCTTTCTTTTAGGTCTGAATTGAACCGACCCAACTGGGTTTATATCCGCACATTCTCTGACGCCGCTCAACTACGAAGCGGACACGGTAAACCCGGCAATTCCGTTTCTCTTAATTGTTCTCCCTTAAATCTGTTATTCGCCCTTTATGATAAAGATATCTTCTTATAGGCATCAGCTATATCGGAAGCCTATTGCTCATTTGAAGTGTCTCCAGCCACTCCCGGCCAACCTTGCCTCGTTTGTGGTAATCATCTGTATATTAAGGACTCACATCCTTGCGACCTTCTGGCCAACACTCCCTCACCATGACAATTTTCACAAAACACCATGCATCCAGCCACTGAGCACTACTTTTTATTTAGCAAATACGGTATGCCCCACTATCACTCGGTCTTTACTCCAAATACGAGCACAAACGCACCCGTGCCCTTTGGAACAAGCAACTGCATGTGCACGTGTTGCATTCTGCATGTCAAGAGTGGTCACTGACTGGCTGTTTTAACCTTTTAATCCTTTCTATGTAATGAATTGATGAAGAATCTTCTTTTCCCTTTTTTCCTTCCTGTTTAAACCTACAGGCTCACTCGACCAATCAGGCAAAGTCAATTATAGTCCTGAAGATGATCCCACTATACTTTAGGAGATAGGGATCGAAACGTTCGTCGACTGTTTTGCAGTACTGCTTGTTTTATGATTCATATTTTTCACGGCAGTTACTGTGGGTTTGTGCTTATTTAAAAATTTGTTTGCATTGTATTATAAGCCACCCTGCTCTCCTTGTTTGCCTGTAAACTCCTTTTCTTTTTCCCTTGTATTGTTTTCTTCTGACTAGGTACAGGCTTGTGCCCAGTTACCAATGTGCGACTTGTCTCGCCTTATTCTGCCTATACTAAAAATTGCTTTCAAAATAAATGCTACTCGGTCCGGCTGGACATTGAAGAAGAAAAACACAGCCTTTATCTCGAGCCTGTGTAAATTATTTCTCTAAGTATTACTCAAAAACCTAGGACCTTAGTTAAACAAAAATAATTAGTTCCACCCGCTGTCCTTGGCCAATTTTACGGGTTCCCTTGTATACTGATACCTACTCAAACAAATGCTAGACCGATTACATTTCCAATACTTGTTTAACTGTGCTATGGTTCATGCTCTAACTCACAAATTTACAGCTTTCATACATGGTCTGTAAACAGTGTAATTTATTGTGAAACTGTCACACATCTCCATCCTGCACCTGTGTGCAGGTGTAGAACATGTTCATAAAACAGCCCCTGCAGTTGCCACGTTGCCATATAGAAGATAGTGCCCTGACAGGCTTTTCACCCACATACAAAAACATTAAAGCAACTTGGCTGCCACATGGAAATTTGTATTATTCTGATTGAAAACTATAAGGTAAATTTAACTTACAAAATAGTTCCAGATGTTCAAAGCCATTTTGTGATCACAAACCCTGACATTCACAACATCACAGGGCTGTGTGCCACAAAATGGCATTTAGGTATGTATTAAACCCATTTCACGAATCTGAAAAGCATTTTCAACTATCAAAATAGGTTTAGCGACCCATACCAAATCTAAATTAGTGACATGCCTGAAAGGGGTGCCTTCTCCTAAATGCGATTCAATATGGCATGTATCAATGTTTTTCGACCACAGTTGTGATCGCAAACGATTGATCAGTTTCAACCATATCAAAGAAGGTGGTAACTGATACTGAAACGGAAAAGTGTTCCCTGTGGCCACCTTCCCCTTGGCGAATGGCGTCAAGGGCTGTTAGTGGCAGTAGGTAATGAGTGAGAACACCACCACCCGCTCCTCCCCTGAAGTTTTACGAAATGGGAAACGTATTTTTTTTCATTGGAGCACTAACTACTACCTTTAAGGTACAAGAGCTGCTTTAAAAAGAGGTATTTGCAATGCAATTGGTATCCCCATTTGTGAAAGTTAGAGCTGTTGGTGTTGTAAATAATGTTTGTTACTCATTTTTTTTGTTTGCGTGGGAGGAGGTTCAGTGGGAGGAGCAGGGCACAAGTCCTAAAAAAAGAAGTGAGGGGACGCTGTCGCCGAAAGTGACATCACAACAGGAAGTGACGTCACAAAAGGTGGCTTGCACCATCAGACTCATTGGCTCCCCTCGCTCACCCCTTAGATGCGATTGGATCAGAGAAGCCACCGGGCGAGCAGCGTTCTGAATGGGCTTTGATCTCGCCCCAGAGAGGCTAAAAAGTGAAGTCCAGCTTTTGGGCAGGGGGGACGGGGTTCACCCGGTAAAAACACGGTAAAATAAGTGGGCGGACGCCGTCCACCCGCGTGGTACCCCAACTCGAGCCCTGGGGAGGAGCGATGGAGAAGCTGGTTGTTTGGGATGAAGAGCAACATAGAGAAAGCTGGGCAAGGAGGCTGGCAGGGATGTGAATGGGAAAGCAGCAGATGGCAAGGAGAGACCAAAAAATACATGAGCTCCCAAAGAGTACTGAAAGAAAACTAAACAAGTGGTACAAAGTTATTTTTAGTGCTTGTGTTGTTCGTTGTAAGAAGTGTATGTGGTGATATTTGTGTGTGTATGTTGCTGTGGTGGTGTGAGAGCCCGTGTTGGTGTGCAGATATCACCAGAGGTAAGGTTTTGGTTAGTGGTTGGAATCATTTGGCAAAGAATATTAAGTTTGCAGATTTTGGCAGGGATCTACTATTCACCTTTTCATTGCGGTGGCACCTTTTTTTTAGCTGAGCGACCCACCATTCTTAGAATGACGGGTGGCATGGTCCACAGCATGAATGTGAGCATTTAGTTGAAATGCCCCAAAGCAAAAAAGAAGGCCGGTGCTACTTTGGAACACATAATAATTGCATGTTCCAAAGGAATGCTAGGCATCTTAAAAAAGTTTGGAATCAAGCCAGTTGGAAGCAGACTAAGCACTCACCACTCACTGCCTTAGGAGTGATCCTTTTTGAAGGGGGGTGCTTAGGACACACTGCACCCTTCTGCCAAAGTGGAGGAAGCACTCCACACATTCGAACCACAAGGGAGTGCCCAACACACTCTGAATATGAAGGGACATCAAGCACTGGTGACTCGTTAATTGCTTGTAAAATGTGTTGCAACAGACAGCTGCCGAAAAATAAACCTAAACAATGAAAAAATCAAAAAGGAAAACATTTAATAAATGGCAGAAGGGGTGATGCAGACAAAGCGCTCACCAAGTGCCGCCTTCCAGGTTCGAATCCGTCTTCTGTTCAACATTGTGTGATTTTGGGCAAATGATGTAATCTCTATGTGCCTAAAAAAGTTATCTGACCTTGTCTGATGTAAACTGGTCTTCATGTAAAGCGCTTTAATGCCTAGACAGTATGCGCTATATAAAACTGCAAAAAATATTAATAGAGCAAGGTTGCCGAGGTCAAAAGCTTACCCGTCCATCAGGTCCAGGTGCAGGTTGTCAGATCCGCTCTGCATCATAGGCTCACATTCCGAATCTAGCCATGAAAAGTCGCTTGCCAAGGATGGACGCCAGTCCTATGCGAGTAGTTGAAGCCACGATACAGCTACTGAAAAGTAAGTCAGTTTAAAAGAAATCAGGAGCCCCGTTGTGGAGGTACAGAGCAGCAGCAACGTGGTTGGCCCAGCACCCCGCCGGTCACCTATGTCACCACCGACATCGAACTAGCAGGAGAGGAAACAGGAAGGGCGGAGAGGGTTAGTGAATACTGCACTGAGTGTTGTGGCGATTTACTCAAACTAACTGTCGACTAACATCTTTACAGATAACTATTGAACTCTCCGAGCTCTCTGATTACTTCGTCTATATCAATGCACCCATCAGGGCGATACCGCTCAAACATGGCATCTGCGCTCTCAAGTAAGCCCTCACCAGTCATCTTCAAGTAGGCTTCTGGGAAGTGTAGTTGTTAGGTTAGTAGTTTCGTATATAATTGGAAACATGTTTTCTAAACTACATTTCCCGCGTTTATCAGAAAAGAATATTTGGGGAAGTGCTCTTGTAGAACACAGGTCGTATACAGGAACTGAGAGTTGAAGAAGTGTCTTTTTCCAGTTGGACTTTTTTAAACTTCATAAAATGGGGTAATTTGACTTTTAAAGCCTCATAGCTATAAAAAAAATATTTGCTATGCTATAGGTCTCACATTTAAATGTGAAACCTATGGTATTGCAAACAAACAACCGCATTGTCCTGACTGCTTTCAAAGAGAAAGCGCACATGGCGTGCTTAATGTAAACAAAGTACGTCGCCATGCTTAAAGTTGGAGAAGCTTCAATCAAGTAAATAGTACATGCACCGTGTAACAACCAAGTAAAGCGGCCAGTAGCCATGGGAGGTTACAAATGACAACATGTCCGTACAAAGGAGGGACTAACAAGCCTATTTAGGAATCAGAAGCCAGCATTTAAGAAGGACAAAGACACAAGCCAATGAAATGACTGTTTTTAATTTTTAACCACTTTTTACAAACAGGCTTTTGATACATCTGGCCCATGATTCCTTATATGTGTGTGAATCTTTTGGCTGTTAACCAATTACCTGTAGAGCAGCAAGGAGCATTCTGATGTTGAATATGGTTCTAGTTTTAACTCATTTATATTCGAACCAACCAACACCTTTAACAAATATGCTGTGCAGAGAATATGTACTATGATTACTTAGGCATAACCATGCAGACCATGCATAACTCTGCAGAGTTATAAACTGTTAAATGGATAGGTAATGGGGTGGTTTGGATCTCAGTGGCATAGAGTTGAACTCTGGCTGGCCAGGCTGGCAGTGATTCATGTATTGGCGATTGCATAGCTATGCAGGTATGATTTTGGCACTGAGCATTGTGAACTGCAGTTAATGGGCCTGGATCCATGCTAGAGAGGATTTTTGGGTGTTCTTGAAAAGTTGAGGGAGGTTTTGGACATCAAATTAAGGTGGTAGGAATTCTACTTTAGTGGTGCTTGGATTGTGAAATAATCTAGATCAGTCATGGGTTTTTAGGAATATAAGTGGTTAGATGAAGTTTTACTTGTTTACTTGTGCCTTGAAGTAGTGGATCGGGTAAACAGATGATAACTGAAAATCACTGAAATAATGTTGTGTATTTTGAACCATTCAGCCTGGTGACTGAAATGGAGGTGGGACCGATAGAGGAAGCTGAGCTGTTTAAAATCATAATAATAATAACTGGTCAAGGGATTTAAATGGTTGGAATAGCAGTCCCATGAGAAAGTGGCAGGAATACTCCAGCTTGCCAGCTACTAATGTTTTAATTCCGGCTTTGATTGAGTGATGGTTGAGGTGGCTGAGAACTGGTTTATGAGGAAGAATGCCTTTTTAATGCGCAAGTGATGTTTGAGGCTGTAGGTTATAGGTGGTGGAGGATGTTATCTCCGATGGTAAGATGGGAGAGTTAATGCTCGTAGGCATGGTATATGAAGGTAAATAGAACAACTCACCTTAGGATTGAGCCTCTGGCAGTACAAGGCCTTCCAGGTCCAAGTGGCAGATAGGACATATGTGAGCCACACTTAAAGGGAAAATTATTTGAGAGTCATCAGACTATGACTATGACAGGTTGGGACTGTCCATTTGCCAGGCCCTGGGACCATCTCCTGTGGTGGTAAACTCAAGACGGTTCTCTGCAGGGGTAGGCAGTAATAGGAGTACATGCACAAGGAGGATTTGGAAATGCTACATGATAAAAAAAAAGTCGCTGAAAAATAACAAAGTGCAGTTATGGTTAGCCTTTGGTTTAACCCCTTCAGTGCTGCGCGAATTTCGCTGCAGTGCTGAAGGGTCATAAATCACATTGACTCATGACGGAAATGTTCCGTCATCAGCACCGGAGCACCGACGCTGATGACGGAACCGTTCCGTCATGAGCATGGAAGGGGTTAAGAACTTAAAATATGTTGAAAAAAACGCTTAGATTTTCACTGAAAAAAATGCACTTTAAGTGTAGCTATGCAAACAAAACTAATCGTAAAATCCACAAAAATCACCAGTTATGGCTAAACAAACTAATCATAACTCATGCACCAGTCATGCGCTGCTTATGACCTTACATATACCATCATTTATGACTTGCTAATGAACATCATTGATGAAATTACTGATGAAATCTCAAATCAAATTGCACAATTTGCGATGTGATCTACTAACACATAGGGGCCTCCTTTAAGAGATTTTGGAGCAGGGTAGTGCCGCAAGGAGTTTTGCTGCACTGCCCTGCGTCAAAAGAAGAGGGCAGGAATGCACTGTATCTATGAGATACAGCCCATTCCTGTCCTTTTCCACTGCACTGACACACAATGGGCTGCCATGCTCTAACGCAGGCACTATTGTGCCATGGTGCAAGGGTGTCTGCATTGTAGGGGTGATAGTTTTTGTGCAGGAAGGCACACCTTCCTGCACAAAAACAATCACAAAAGGTGTTTTCATCTTTCTATGTGTGCTACAGAATGCAACACACATGGAAAGAGGAACAAACGAGGAGAATTGAGGATATTTCTCCTCATTGTGCCACCCTAACTCCACCCCTGCAATCTGATGCATTCCCCAGTTTACGATTCCTCATAAATTGAGAATGCTTCAAATTCCATGGGTGTTGCTTGGGAGCACCCACAGCGACACCCATGGAACGCCCCTTTCACACAGTATTCTGCATGAAAGGGGCACATATTTACAAGGCTGTGAAAAGCCACGCGAATTGGCTTTGCATGGCCTTGTAAATATGCTGCAGTATATTGCACCACTGGAGCATCAAAAAGTGACGCCACGGCTGTGCAAAAGTGCTGCTATGGGACTCGTAAATGAGGCCCATAGATCGCATCACAAACCACGTTCCCAAGTTACGCATCTTTGGTTTGTGAATGTAAATAATATATCCCACTGTCTTGTTTTCTAGGTCATTCTCTTTTGTACTTCTTTTTTTCAGAACAAAATTTTATTGTTTTCTTGAGAGAGATTGTGAATAAACCACAGTTCTCCGAGCACCGGAGGGGCTGTGAGCATAAAATCAAAAATGCACAGAATAGCAATCAATACAGTCATACAATTTAAGCATATGTACTACAACTCTCCTATCTCCCTGTCCCGTACTAACTACCCCCTCCCGGATCCCACCCAAGTCCCTTGCACGATGTCCTCACAGGTCCAAGAAATAAAATATCAATGTAATAGGCAATGCATACTCCCCCTCACCCAGGTTCTTAAGGCATCTGTTCTGTATCCACATCACGCTGTGCTGGCGGTTCCAGCCACAATCCCCTGTATTCCGCCCATCTCTTCCATATTTTGTAGTGTTTTCTGGGGCAACCTCGGTCTTTTGTACTTCTAACCATGGTTTTTTCTCAGCTTATATTTGACTCGTCTTCCCTGGCATGTAGTAAAAGCAGACTTTCAAGAGGCATGTATCATGCCATTATATTTTATCACTAACATTAAAATATAATACTAATCTTGAACTATGCACTGTTTGCCTGACTTTAAAATGGGAGATCTGTTCGCATAACCAGAATGCATGTCTTTGTCTTTCAGGATACCGATCTCATGACCTTCAACATCTCCATCCACCGGTCTTGGTGGCGGGAGCATGGACCAGGATGTGTGCGGCGGGTGGTGCCCCCGCCGGCCAGCCAGAGCTTGGACGATCATTCCTACATCTCGGTGTCAGGCTGCCTCATTGAATTTCAATACCTCGAGGTCATCCACAGCGCCGTCCAAGTGCTGCTCTCCGTAAGTTACACTGTGAGATGTGGACTGCATTCGATAGACTGGAAAGAGCCAAATCATTTTGTGATGCATAAAACTGGAACATTTGTAAAAGGTTAAGAATCTGGAGGGAATTACAATTACTATAATAAAAAAGATATTTGGCATTTGTATGTAAGCGGCAGCTCCTAGCCTTTCTCCTTACTGGATCAGTGAGCTACCTCCTAGATTCAGCACAAACCCAAAGCACCTTTAATATAACAGGGCTTTTCATGGATGAAACCCGAGCTTTACGCCGCAGAATGGGATAAAAATGGATTGATGGTGAAACAGCATTATCTTCAGGACGCTTGTCAGACTTAGCTCCGAGGGATAAAATGTAAATCCAGGACAGGCGCATCTTTCCAATTTTAATTTAAAAGTTAACCTCCTGCAAAGAAAAATGTGAAATGCTTCTCACCAGACAGAAGAAAGCGATAGGTTTCACACGTCAGTAGTTCACCTCAGACAAGAAGAAGCGCCAGGAGCAAAGGTTCCAGTTTTCATAGGACAGTGAGATGAAGAGGGGAGCTTGTGAATGCATGTGTTCTTCACTGCATTTGCATGTCATACAAGGAACACTGCATTTTACGTGCTCTACTTGAGTCACACCACGGGGCAGATTAACAAGAGGCAGAGATAATTATCGCTGACCGTGCTTAGCAGTTTTTTTTTTATCGCCGCCTATCTCTGGAACTTATCGCCAACCTAGCGCTGTATTAACAACGCTCAGCGCATTGGTTATAACAATTCCAGCGATGGCGGGCACAAAGGGCAAACATTGCTGGAAATCCAGTGATGTTCACCTACAAATGACCTTGCTGATACGACCCTGTGGTCGTAACCCAAGAATCCATCTCCCATGCAAATATTCCCAAGTCTGGATTTTAGCAGATGTTAAAATCCAGCGTTAATGGGCAGTTAGCGCGATTTTTTGTATTGCTACGGTGGCTGGGGCATTGTTGTAAATATCACAAAGACCGGATAGCTATATTCTCCAGTGTAGTTTTGTCAGGCACGCCTCCTTTGCACATCATTAGCATTGCGATGCTGGGCGTTTAGAAAACGGGCACTGAGGCATGGAATCACGCGCTAGCATGTCCTTGATGATAATGCGATAAAATTATCGCCGCTATTTGCCTGAAAAAGGACGCTAAAGCGGTGATAATTTTATCGTGGCCCCTTGATAATATGCCCCCCAGATGTCTTCACCTCAAATAGCGAATACCATAAATACGAATGTCTTTTCCAAAAATCAACGGAATTATAAAACACACCTGCATGCTTCCTATTTATTTTATTTATTTATTTATTTATTTTATTTATTTACTTCCTACCAGGCAATTTGTAGAAGGTGTTTAACGTATGTGTGTGGGTGTACACGTGCCTGCATGCGTGTGTAGTTGTTGATCATCTTGCTATCACCACCATGGTTTAGGATGGGAGAGTGGTTGAACATAATACTGTTCAAGTTGGAATTTATTGCACAGGTATTTTTTGTTTGCCTAATAGGAGAACGTTTATAGTTCCGTGAATATCTTTTTTAAGTCAGCTACATGTATAGGGGACAATGCTGTCATTTTTAATTTGGTATTTTAAAATTTATAGTAAAAGTGAAACACTGTGTTAAACCTGTGGCCACATTTGCTTAGTTCGATGGCCGTTCATCCGATGCTTGTTTCTCCAATCAGTTAGACTGGCCACACAGTGGACAAACTGTTACATAACAATAGGGTATACCCAGTAACCGGCTGGACCACGGCCAATATTGGTGCATACTACAAGTGGATCAACTGACCGGTGAATTTTTTCTGAAGAGTATTAAAGGACACCCCACCATAGTCCAGGTTGACTTGATGATCAGAAAAGATTATAATATGAGTAAATCACAAGTTCACAACTTAAATAGTTACTCTGAACTGACATAGTGTGTGAAGTGCTTAAGGGAGTACTTTTGGAGGGATGGGGATGTGGAAATAAATCGAGAATATTTACAATATATCACAAAGATGAAAGCGGCCTAACAGAGTATTAAAACTGACTAGTTAACCCAAGTATTGAGGTGCCATGAAGGCATAATAGTTTCTCCCCTTCTGGGTTGGATAATTTAGTACAGGTCCAATTATGAGCAAAGTCGATGTTTGACACCAGATAAGAAGAAGATGATTCTTTCCTTATGACAGGGGCTTCTTCAGGGCCATAGAAAGAGCAACCTACAAGGATTGGTAGAATTACTGTTGATTAAAATACAAAATCAATAAGAGGTGTATAATTGCAAGGATATGGCAAGAAAGCTTACCTCAGTAGTGCACTGTCCGATCAACAGTAAGAATTGTGAGATTGGGCCAAGCTTCTCCCGGTACACAAAAATGTTGGACACTACGGGTCCACAGGGGGACTAAAAGACAACAAGATAGGAGGGGAGTCATGTCAGTGTTCAATAAATTGACAAAATTGTCAAACAATAGAAGAGGGGTAAGACATTAACCTAATTGCATACTCACAAAGTAATCTTTATTAGGTATTGATGAGTCTTGAAATTGCTCAGGCATGCAGGATTGAATCCAATACGTGTCAATACATATTTACTTCATAGTGCAGAATGGATTCGGGTTGATCTGGGGACAAAAGTGGGTGTCATTGAGTAGTGAATGCTGATCATGCGCAATGCCATACCGACACCGGAGACAAATCTCAGGCTGGATGGTCAATACGTGCTTAGTGCAATTCTAAAACACAAAGTCAAAATTAAACATACATGAATAACATAAAAAGAAAGGAAACCAGCACCACGGTTGAGTTCATAAGGTGCTCAATCGGTTAACAAACTAATGAGATCTGGACAATCTAACAAAAATGAAGAACCACCATGTCATGTCGATCATACGCAGCACGTGGCACTAAATAGGTTAAAAATTAATTAAGATTGTCACACAAGGGAACCACTGTGCCGTATGCATCTTGCCGAACAAGAAGAACCAGCGTATGTAAGGAATATAATTACGCGCTTGGCCCGGACTAAGGAAAAGATAAAGTGGCCTCTTAATCAGAGGTGCAGTAGGAGAGCACAGCAGCATGCCTATTGTTTTCCTGAACAATGAGTCAGTCAGAGTGAGCGCCCGGAAAATTGGAGCCAGTTAAATACACATGTTGACGTGCATGTGGTCCTGCCGGTCAGGCAGCCGTTAAATGCGTGTGAGCGTCATAGTGAACAGATCGCACTGCACGGTTAAAGGTCATTATAACTTGCTCCAGGGGGTTGGAAACCTCGATGTACATGAGGCTTATTAAAGAAAATGGAACTTCGGATACAATGTAAACCATGAGGAAGTAGCCCAGTAGCATTTAAAACTAAACATGCAGAGGTATCTTCTCATACAATGAATTAACAACAGTGTGGTATATAGAATCACAACCGTAAGTTGCGTGATTGAATTGACAGCAACAGATACATGGAAAGTACATACTCAATGTGATCAGATTACATTGGTGATCCAGCAGGCCTATATTCGATAAGGTAAATGGCAGAGGAGGATAACAATATTAAAGGACATTTAGAAATTGGGCGACAACAATTCAATTTTACAATTCAACATCTATGATGTAAAATCAGACAAGAAGCCATTAGCATGATTCCGATACTTATATACTATACACTGCTTGTAGTAGTGAAAATTGTAATGAGCTTGCGGATGACAGAACAGTGAACCAGAGAACCAATAGGGAGGGGGGTTCAACCCATGGTTAAAAGAGGCAATTGTCTAACTACTTCTGCAATATTTCGGCCCCTTGGGACAAATACAACCCTTTCACTCATGACCCATCTGATGCTTTCTACGGGGTGGTGGAGTGACTGAAAATGTTCCACCAAGGGAGCTCTATTGACAGCATATCGTATTCTGCGACAATGTTGGAGGATGCGGGTCTTGACATTCTGGATGGTCTGGCCGATATATAGCAAGTCACACAGGTACATAATTCCATAGATCACATTAGTCCTATTGCAGTTAGTTGTTAATAGAAAATGTTTTAGTCTGAATGGTAGGATCACAGGCATTTTCAATTGCTGCATTTAAAATGTACAATAGTGGGGATTAGGTTCCACAAAGTGCGTAAGGAGTGTTGCTTAGTGAGTTTAAGAAAAGATTGGACCACATGATCCCTTATGCTCTTACCCTTCTTCAAAGAATGCATTGGTGGTTCCGGCAAGCCTAGGTCATCAGAGATTAATTTCCAGTACTGATTGACTATCCGCTTGATATCGTTGCTGCCTGTGTTGTAGGTAGTGACACAAATCATTCACCCTGTAGTGTTGTCTTGGCAGGGTCTAGTTTCCAGTAAGGATTCTCTGGGAATCTACCATGCTCTTTTCTGTGCTTTTTTCAGTAACATTGTGGGGTAATTTCTCATTGTGATTCTCATCTTTCAAATAATCCTGTCTGCGGGTGCAATTTCTATGAATTCTGAGAAACTGGCCAAACGGCAAGTTGTCTCTGAGGCCCCTAGGGTGGTGGCTACTATAGCGTAGGAGAGTATTCCTCTCGGTCCTTTTCCTGTAGTGGTGTACAGGTGATCATTGGCTGCTACAGACATCTAGAAAATTGATTGAAGAGGAACTATATTCAATAGTGAATTGGATATCTGGTGATTTTTGGTTCAGCCACGTATAAAAGGCTTCAAGATCAGTGGCACTCCCAGTCCAAATTAAAAGAACATCAACTATATTACGCTTCCGTAGCGAGATGTTCTCACGGAAGGGGTTAGTGTCACCAGAGATGAATTGATTTTCAAAGTCGTCCATATACAAAATGGCCAGGTTGGTTTCAAAGCTGCCTTATAGTCCCCCTGTGGACTAGCAGTGTCCAACATTTTCATGTGCTGGGAGGAACTTAGCCCAGAATGCGTTTTTCGCCCTATTGCCTGAGATCATACATTTAATTCACATTTCCTTCACTAATATTTCCTTCTGAATAAACCATTTAGCCACACCAAGTGCTATACAAATATCCTAAGATCCAGAAATTCTTCCCAGAGTCGGTGCATTATCCCTTTCTCAATAGACACAGACTCATCACACTGATCGTATCTGCTTTTTTTATGGAATGTCACATAACTAATTTTGCAGGAAAAAAAACTGTGTGCAAGTTTAAACCCAAGGTAGTATATTAAGTAAAACTTTCATGGATTTGAAACAGTAATAAAGAAATATTACAAATTATAACACTTGCGCAAATTGTAATTATAAGAAATTGGATTATCTTTTGGAATGGGTGACTACCCACTTCAAGGAATAATCACAAGCTATTTCATGGTAAACCCACAAAGTCACTAAATTAACCTGAGCTCAACCTTTAGGTAGATATGGCACAGAGAAGACAAGCTTAACGTAGGGCAATACGTATTAAGGGAGTATCAAAACAGTTATAAAATCAAAATGCCAAAAAATACAATTCTCAAACTGATTTCTGAAACTGGGTTAAATTTAATTGACAAAATTATACCAAAATGACAAAAATCCAACACGGGGAACTTGGGATATGAGTTTCTAAAAATGTAAGGGAAAATAGCGCCCAAAATCACGACGTGCCAATGATAGTCTATGATTACAATAAACCAGGACCTAGGAGCAATTTGAGACTGACCTCAATGGAGCACTGTTTGGATACACCATCCAAGTCTGTCCTAGTCAAAGATTTTACCTTCTGACTTAGTCTTTCAATTACCAATCCACTACTGAAGTACACTTCAAAAGCCCCTACGATCTCTTGGGAGGCACTCAGAGACTCACTGAATGTTAGGCAGAGGTCTACAGCAGGGTTCATTCTTGGTCCAGCTGCCATTGGTCAAATAGGTATTTCCAGAAAACACCTCTTGTGCCTTGTTGTCTACATATAGCCACAGGGGAGTTCAGACGACTGACCCTTGGTGTTTACTTCTTTT
Organism: Lissotriton helveticus; assembly: GCF_964261635.1. Taxonomy (NCBI): domain Eukaryota; kingdom Metazoa; phylum Chordata; class Amphibia; order Caudata; family Salamandridae; genus Lissotriton; species Lissotriton helveticus. Next base: position 615,285,889 of record NC_136063.1, on the reverse strand, counting down.
TCCTGAGTACAAGAGGGAGCAGGTCCTGTCTTTCAGGGATCCGCACAAGTAATGGCAGCAGGTCCAATCCTTTTCTGATCTTCTGCAGGTCCAGCAAGTGTGTTGAAGTGGGTGCCTGGAGGTGTCACATTTATGCCTGGAACCAACTAGAGCGGTGGGGTGACTCCTCAGCATGCCCTAAACAATGGGGTAAAAAAACATCCCAGGGCCAATCCTTCCTGCTTTTTCAGAAGTTCCTGTGTGTTTTACTGCAAACAGGCCCAAAATGGCATGTGTCCGGGCATTCTCAAAATGGCGAAAGGCTTCATCCACATTCATCTTCGTCTCTGAGGGCTGAGGAGCAGGTGTGGGGAGTGTACTGTGGAAATCGTAGTGTCCTCTCACATACAACACTAAAATCCTTTTTGATTCAGGGGCTGCACCTACTGACACCCAGAGAAAGTCTGGTAAAATAAAAGCATGGTTGTCCAGCAGCCAGACACTGAATGCACATGAATTGCAGTGGTATTCTGTTCTCTAGCAGGATTCAATACTGTAATGTCAAAAATGATGCTGTAGCCCCCACTCTGCATATTTTGTTCAGAGAAGTCATCTCTGCCCATTCAGGTCAGTCTATTGTTTGTTCCCAGGAGGCATGTTATACATTTTCACACCTATTCAAGGCTGAGCACATCGTGATAGCTTATGCTAATCAGTCTCTTGGGAGGCATGGGTGGCACTCATCTTGCTTGATTTGAGTGCCGCTTTTGACACCGTCTCCCATTCCATCTTATTATCCACCTTGGAGGCAGTTGGTGTTGGTGGTACCGCCCTGGCCTGGATTGCTAACTTTTTGTCTGATCGCACGTTTCAGGTTTTTTCTTCTACCTCTGTATCTTCCACCCTTCCTTCTCCTCACGGTGTTCCCCAGGGCTCTATCCTCAGTCCCCTCTTCTTTAATCTGTACGTAAGGCCTCTTGCGTTCTTGGCCGAACAGGCTGGTCTAACAATTTATTCCTACGAAGATGACACACAGGTCATCTACTCACTTTCCACTAACAAAAACCTCCCCTCCTCCTCTCTTCAAACTGGATTAAAGCATATATCGGACTGGATGTTGAAGCACAAACTAAAGCTCAACGGGGACAAAACAGAGCTGCTTCTGTTTGGACCCGACACCTCTCTTTGGGGCCCTCACCATTGGCCTCCGGAGATGGGTCCTCTACCTATTCCATCAGTGTCTGCGCGCAACCTCGGTGTGATCTTCGATAACCAACTCACTTTCAAACATCATGTTGTGAAAGTTGCGGCCACCTGTACTACCATCATCAGGTGGCTGAGGAAGATCACTTGGATGCTGCCTACAGACACTTTGAGGACCGTGGTCCAGGCCCTTGTCATCTCACGCCTGGACTATGGGAACATCCTGCTCTTAGGTGCTGCCAAAGAGGTTACCAGGAAATATCAAGTGGTTCAAAATATGGCAGTCCGTCTGATTTGCCAACTTCCCGCAAGATCATCGGTCACTCATCACAGGCGCAACCTGCATTGGCTGCGCATTGAAAGCAGAGTGCACTTTAAAGCACTCTGCTACATGCATAAAATCATGACTGATAGAGCCCCGTGCTATCTTGCTGCCTTAGTCCAACAATATGTTCCCCCCCGTACACTCAGGTCCTCGTCACAAAACAAATTTAAAATTCCACGCATTAACAGAGCCAAAATGGGTGGCCGCTCGTTTGCCCTGTTGGCCCCATCCTTATGGAATTCTCTCCCTCAACCCTTGCGCACGGAATCGTGCTTTCTGAAATTCCGTAAAGGAATAAAAACATGGCTTTTTAACAATTAATGTCCCTCCCTCTTTTCACCGATCAGTTTGCTTTAGCGCCGGGAAACCTCCGGGTAGCTGTGCGCTTAATAAATGTAATAATAAATAAATAAAATTCAGACAGGTAAAGGGTAAATTTCCAAAAGTTACTTTTCCTTAATATTTATTAAAAATCCAAATTTACAATTGAAATAGATTTTTAATACCTATTAAAATAGTATTTTAATTATCTAGCTGGTTCCATTACCATAACAGAACATTAATATTTTATTCTGTACTCTGGTTATCCACATAATAGAGTGAAGCTCACCACCATAAATTTAACTACCTTAAATGTCTCACTTTAAATACCATGCACCCTACCTTGTGGGGTACAAGGCTTACATTATGGTGACTTTTTAATATTTTAAAGGGGGGTATTTACCTGTCAAAAAGTGTTGATTTTGACAGGTTACATAGCATATGTTGCACTGTTACAATCAGGCTACAGGGTTGAAACCATGTTTGCAATATCACTACAGTGGATGGCACAAAAGGTGCTGCAGTTCATTAGTGGCACTTCCAGGCCATTGGTTACATGTTGTATGATACACTAGGGACTTGTATGCAAGTTAAGTATACCAATTAGGAGGATGCCTAATGAACAATATTTAAGGGGGGAGCACAGGCACTTTACTTCTAGTTATCAGAGTTAAAATGCATAGGGCTAGAAAGCCAGTAAAAATATATAGATCAGCAAATGATGAAAAATCTGAGGTGAAAGCACAGAAAAGGTGGATTTCCTACAGTAATCCTTCATTCAACATTCATTGTAGCCCACAATCAAGGTAGATGGAGAAGATTTGAATAACTTGCTTCCGAAGCTCAGGCCAGTATTTCTTTAAGTAGAGATGTTTGAACCATAGAACCATATTTATCAATATGTTTAAAGATCATGGATACATTCCAGTTTTTTTTTTATTTTCAATGTAAGAAACTCAACGTGAATTGACAATGGTGTATCTAGGATGGTTAATGTAAAAAAATATCAGTCTTATGTAAGTAAAGTTACAGTTAAACAATTCAGGGACACATTTCATATGATCATATATCCTTTCCTCCAGTTCAGCACCACTAGACTTATTTCCATTAAAGTTTTTATAGCACAAGATGGTGCTTTTCACCCCTTTGTTCATCTGTTATTTTTCCTCTAGCTGATGCCCTCGAACCCAAACTATTATGCCCGGATGATAAGGTCTTCGGGTTTTTTCGCCTAGAGGGACACAGGTGTTCTTGGCTAAAAGTTAACATTGTTCCAGCAAGTAACACCCATTAAAAGCAAACATTGTCAGTGTGCTACCTGACTTAAGATTTTGACCAAGTAAGAGACCACTTTATAGTGCAGTGAGATAAGGGATCTTTAATAAACATTTAATCAAAATGTCTTACTGTAGTGTTTTAGTACTTGTTCTAAACATAGTCAATGGAGAAAGTTCAGTGTCAGGTGCTGTATTTCTAGAGACACAGGGCCACATGTATCAATATTGGAAATAGCGATTACCTAATTGTGATTTTCTGTGAATTGCAATTAGGTAACTGCTATTCCTAATGTATGAAACTCCATGAGTTATATTTAGCAGTGGGTCGCAAATCTTGAGGTCTAGTTCGCACTATATAAAACTATATAATTTTTTTTAAGACACTTAAAAAGAAAACAAATCCAAATTGCGATTCAGTAACATGTTACCGAATCGCAAATTGGAATTCATACATAACAAAATGCATTTTAACATTCTCAAACTGCCCGATTCAGTTTGAGACTGGTAAAATGCATGATACATGTGGCCCACGGACAGCTTGTTTAGCCCTTTTATATGGGTCGAAATTGCTGGCCTGATTTCATTTTCATCAGCACCATAGATGTGTGAATCTCAATTTCATTTGGTTCATTGAGTGCTCCCTATGCGAGAAGCAATTACAGAGTGTTATATTTTTTCTGGCTGCAAGCCAAATCAAGGACGTTTTAACCCAAAAGGAACACAAGCAATTGGCTTCATATGTTTTAGACAAAATTCTTACTTTGTAGCACAATTACAATGCAAATCTACTACTGTGACATTAATCTGGGTTTAAGTGAACAGAATGAAAGGATTTATGAAATTGCAGGTAGTCTGAACCATAAGGGATTGCTTGCTATATGTGAGGTTTATATGGCATTAGCAGTACAATCATTCGAGCAGTATGCAGAAAGTCTGCGTGTCATATTGCTCAAGACAGTAGGGATGGACAAAAGGTGAAAATTTACCTGTTGGTATACAGGCTGAAAGATAAAACAGACGTGCCCTACCTACATGAAAGACTTCTACCGAAAAATAGATATTTCATTTTCAATTATCTTGAAAGTTGGCCTCCTCGGGGCATGGCTACATGCACAGGGAAGATGGCTGCCTTTCTGTGAGCTCCGTAACATCTTCTGTGCATGCGGACGCTCATTTAGAGATGGTGGTCGGATGCTTCTTATGCATATTTAGACAGCGGATCATAGGGGAATGGCCTGCCAACATTGTGAAGTGGTTTGGTGTGCAGGACTCATTTTAGGAAGCCACTTTCCACCTCTTTCTTTTTCCCCTGACGAAGGCTTGAAAATGGTGGCCAATAAAGAAAACTCAGTCACTGCGAGCAGCACCGGTTAGAATTGCTGCTAATAACTTTTTTACAGCCTATCGCTGAGGTGCAAGACTGGCGAATATTAATCAGCGGATACTGTCAGTGAGTGCTAAGTGAGGTATTTTGCTGCGTGCCACATTTACCTTCACCGATATATATATATTCAGTGCCAATGTCTTTCAAAATGGCGGTGCAGATACTTTTCTCCTCAGGATTAATTCCAGCGCTGGCCATATCATTCGAATACCGCATTCTTGCTATCTGCCACGCTCTCTCAGCGAATGATTTCGGCAATTTCATTTCAATGATTTCAGTGAATGATTACTTCCAGTTCTGGCCATATCATTTCAATACCACATTTCTTGCTATCTGCCACGTTTTCCTCAGCGAATGATTTGTGGCGTGTAAGTGCCCTTCATGTAAGTGCTGAATTTCATTTGTTGTTTCCAGCTCTATCTGCTATAAACATCTTCTGGGCACTGTCTACACTCAAAGATTTGGGGCCTCATGTCACTATAGAAGGAGATTTCTAACTTTCTCCATAACAGTCACAGTGCATGTACCAGTTCTAGTGCCTCATACACTTCATTTTGATTGCGCCTCTGAGAGTATTTTAATGGTGACAACCTTGCTCTCTTTTTTCACGGCTGTGTATATCTAAATACAGATTTTGATTGATGTAATGTTCTCCAGATTATTGAGGTGCCTCTACATGTCACTGTTATCCTGCATATTGATAGCTGAATAATTTCATGATCCTTCCTCTGTGGCTCTTCCATTAAGATAGCATACATTGATACTAATTTCAGCAAGCTACTTCACTTTTGTCCTCTCGAGTGTATCAAAATTGTGGAAGGGTCATGTGGTAATGTAAAGGACAGAGACTCCAAGGGGAATCTGAAAAGTTCTAAGCACTCTCCACCTATATCAGAATCACCGGTTAAAAGGCAGTCCAGATTCTGCTTCGATGTTAGAGGCTATTCTACTTAAGCTCAACACAGTACTTGTTATAGCTCAAAGCACAAAAACCAATACTCATTTATTTCAAGTGTAAGTGGCAAGGATTCATAATAACTTTAAGGAACTACTGATATGTGTATCTAATGCTGAAACAAGAAGAAGTAATGTGGAAGATTACACTAATAAACAAGCGAAACACATCCAGAACCTGGAACGCTCTATCTCACCTCTAAGGAGAGATCTAACGGAGCAGGAAGATAGTAACCGAAGAAGCAATCGCCGGATTTTTCGGTTGCTGAAAGGGACTGAGAACTCTGCTTCTCCGGTGATTGACTTCTTGATATCCTGGATCCTGAGTGTTGGATGAGGGACAGACTGCTGCCCTCATCCTGCTCGACCTCAGTGCCGCGTTCGACACGGTCTCTCACATGATCCTCCTGCGTCGCCTGGAGGAGGTGGGGGTGGTCGGCTCGGCCCTGGAATGGTTCCGCTCATTTCTTTCTGACAGGTCATTTCAGGTCTCGGCCCCTCCTTTCCTCTCTCATACTCATGCCATCAAGCAGGAAGTTCCTCAGGGCTCAGCTTTAAGCCCTGTCCTGTTCAACCTGTATGTCCAACCGCTGGCAGTGGTAGCAAGGGACTCTGGCATGACCATGATCTCGTACGCCGATGATACGCAGTTGGTGGTGGCCCTCTCTGAAGACCATACTCGGGGTGCAGCACATTTCCAGGCTGGCCTTGCAGCAGTTGCACACTGGAAAGCCACCAACTGCCTGCAAGTCAATTCCAGCAAGTCAGAAGAGCTGCTGGTGGGCAAAGACAAGGGGCTCTAGAGTAAGCAGTGGTGGCCGTCATCTCTGGGCAGTGCCCCAACTCCTAAGTCAGCTGTAAAAAACTTAGGGGTGTGGTTCGACTCGAATCTTGGGTTTCAGGAGCATACCAAGAAGATCGCTGGCACTTGCTTTGGTCTCCTCAGGGGTCTGAGACCAATGCTCGGTTTCTTCGACCCACCCACCCACCAGCTGATAGTCCAAGCCACCATTCTGTCTAGGTTGGGGTATTCTAACTCACTGCTGTTAGGAGCCAACAAGGCAGAAGTCATGCGCCTCTCCCGGGTTCAGAATGCAGCTGCCCGTGTCCTATTGTGGCTCCCTAGAAAGTGCTCTTTGGCGGGTGCATTGCAGTGCTTGCATTGGCTGCCTTTGTCTCAAAGGATTCAATTCAAGGCACTTTGCCTGACCTTCAAAATCTTAAAATGGTCTTCCCCTGAGATCTTGTCTAATCTGTTGAGCCCCTATGTACCCTCGGATCACTGACATAATATAGAATGACAAAATATAGACTTACCAAAATATAGTCACCAAAATATAGAATGCCAAAATATCGAATTCCTATCTACAAACAGGTAAGCACAAAAATATCGAATCCAAAATATAGTCTGTAAAAAATATAGTCAGTCAAAATATCGAATTTTTTTAAATGTCTTAAAAGTAATTTAAAATTAATGAAATAATAAATATAATTAACTAAAACATACTTAAAAATACTCAAATAACCTTAAAATTAAGATATAATTAATTTAAGTTATTAATAAAAAATGTACAATATTTTACCGTAGGATAGCAGGAGGGTAACATTTATTATTACCACTCCAGTGAGTGCAACAGTAGGGAAAGCGTTGGATAGCGTAGGGCTAAAAAATACTATTCCCACTCCAGTGAGTGCAACAGTAGGGAAAGCGTTGGATAGCGTAGGGGTAAAAAATACTATTCCCACTCCAGAGAGTGCAACAGTAGGGAAAGCTTTGGATAGCGTAGGGGTAAAAATTACTATTCCCACTCCAGAGAGGGCAACAGTAGGGAAAGCGTTGGATAGCTTAGGGGTAAAAAATACTATTCCCACTCCAGTGAGTGCAACAGTAGGGAAAGCGTTGGATAGCGTAAGGGTAAAAATTACTATTCCCACTCCAGAGAGTGCAACAGTAGGGAAAGCGTTGGATAGCGGGAGGGTAAAAAATACTATTCCCACTCCAGTGAGTGCAACAGTAGGGAAAGCGTTGGTTAGCGTAGGGGTAAAAAATACTATTCCCACTCCAGAGAGTGCAACAGTAGGGAAAGCATTGGATAGCGTAGGGGTAAAAATTACTATTCCCACTCCAGAGAGTGCAACAGTAGGGAAAGTGTTGGATAGCGTAGGGGTAAAAATTACTATTCCCACTCCAGAGAGTGCAACAGTAGGGAAAGCGTTGGATAGCGGGAGGGTAAAAATTACTATTCCAACTCCAGAGCGTGCAACAGTAGGGAAAGCGTTGGATAGCGTAGGGGTAAAAATTACTATTCCCACTCCAGGGAGTGCAACAGTAGGGAAAGCGTTGGATATTGGAAGGGTAAAAATTACTATTTCCACTCCAGAGAGTACAACAGTAGGGAAAGCATTGGATAGCGTAGGGGTAAAAATTATTATTCCCACTCCAGAGAGTGCAACAGTAGGGAAAGCGTTGGATAGCGTAGGGGTAAAAAATACTATTCCCACTCCAGAGAGTGCAACAGTAGGGAAAGCGTTGGATAGCGGGAGTGTGAAAATTACTATTCCCACTCCAGATAGTGCAACAGTAGGGAAAGCTTTGGATAGCATAGGGGTAAAAATTACTATTCCCACTCCAGAGAGTGCAACAGTAGGGAAAGCGTTGGATAGCGTAGGGGTAAAAAATACTATTCCCACTCCAGAGAGTGCAACAGTAGGGAAAGCGTTGGATAGCGTAGGGGTGAAAATTACTATTCCCACTCCAGTGAGTTTAACAGTAGGGAAAGTAATGATTTAATATATTATTAAAAATAAATTAAATATCAATACCAATAAAACATTAGTTGAAATTAATAACCAATTTAATATTATGTAATAAATTAGAAATACAACTAGATATTAGTTATTACAAATTAATAACCTATTCATAATTATTTAACAACTAATTAATTGTCAATAACAAAAACTAATTAATAATATAAATTAATACCAATTATCATAATTATCAAATATTTAATGAATAAAAAATAATTACCAATTAATAAAAATGAATTGCCAATGAATAGAAATTAATTACCAATTAAAAATTAATTAACAATAAATTTAAAATCAATACCAATAAATGAAAAAAATTATTTACTTAATTACAATTAAATTACTTCCCACCCTATTCCCCTATAAACCCACAACCCGCTACAGAACTAGAAAGCAAAATTTAATTAAAAATTAATAATAATTGCTAAAAATTAATATTTAATTTAATATAATTAAATTACTTCCCACCCTATTCCCCTATAAACCCACAACCCGCTACAGAATTAAATTACGCAAAAATTAAATAACATAAAATTCATTACTTAAAATACATTAAACATGCATTACAAAAATTATTATACACTTTTCACACATATACTAACATACAAAACACTTTAAAAAAATTGATATTATTAAAAAATCGATATATTTAATGCCTATATTGTATACTTCAATATTTTGACTTCTATATTTTGAAAATCGATATTACTTACCTTAAATTCGATATTTTTAACCATTATATTGTGTCCATTCAATATTTTGTTCATTCTATATTTTTCCTTCGATATTATGTCCATTCTATATTTTGGAATCGATATTATGACTGTTTACCGTACCCACATGCCAGTTGCGCTAGGCCGAGCTACTCCTGGCTTCAGTCCCTCGGGTGAACCGCACCAGAGCTGGTGGTCGATCCTTTCAGTACCTTGCCGCCAAACTATGGAATTCCCTCCCGATATAGATTTGCCGGCTAAATTGCCTTTTGTCTTTCCGTAAAGCTATCAAAACCTTTCTATTTCGTACGGTCTAGCTTCTGCGCTCTTCTGTCAAGGCTTCAAGCGCTGGGATGCCTCTTTGCTGAGGCAGCTGTCGCGCTATACAAACTCACCTAATAATAATCTATGCAAGAGACTTGCTGACATGGAAATTCCATACTCTTTTTCAGGTCCCTCAAGATTCCGGATAACCTTGAAAGGACACTCACAGATTTTCTGTGAATCTGCAGACCTTTTAGCTTTTCTAGCTATTTACTCTGAATCTCAGATGGACTCAGTATCCTGACCTGGTACTTCACAATCCTAATTGCTAGAATAAAAATGTCCTGTTCATTATGTTTCCACAATAAACATCCTTTTGTCGTTTAACCCCTTCGACGCTCATGACGAGCTCAGCTCGTCATGAGTTACGCCTTTCGTACACTCATGACGAGCTGAGCTCGTCATCTAACGCGGGTTTTTTAAAAACCCAGAGCACAGCGGGAAAACCGCTAGCGCGCATGCGGTTAACAACAACTTGTTCTTTCTTTGCATATGCTATTTATCACAGGTTCTTATGTAACCCTCTCTAAATATTCTCGGTTGTAACTTTTTCGTCTTTTTCAGCAACTTCTCATGTACACATGCTTATTGTTACTCCTTTGATTCATTTTTAGACCTGCACATGTTAGGTTTAATCTTTTAATACATTTTGCAATACATGTGTTGGGGTTAAACTCCTTTAAGGATACACTTTTTGAGGTGCTTTCTATGTGTCGGTATGAAGTGGAGGATTCATTATGTTTGGTCATTCACAAGCGCATATACCTGTTAGTATTTTGTCTGTCATGCTAATACATTTTCAGCGTGATTATTATTGGAATAGTGATGAAATAGTTTTAATAATTTATTACTTTGATGGTAATTTTTCAATATTGGCTTATTCATGTCCCTCTTTCGATAGGTTCCCCTAATGTAGGCAGGTACTCTGTGATTTAATCATTCTACAGTTGTTTCTTGGATGAACGTTGTCTTCTCTATAGACATTTTCTAAATACTTATTGCCAAAGAGTATCTCTGATATTTAAGCAAGATTGGCTGTTGATATATGTAACTACTTGCTCTGCTTCCACTGCTATAGTTAGTATTAGCGCATTCTCTATTGGTACCTCAGATGATCACCCCTAAATGCTGTTTTAATTAAATGTTCTGTGATTGTGATGATGCAACTTCAAATTTGTTACACATAGCTACATATAGCCTTATGTAATATATCCAGTTTATGATTGTAGTATAGTATGAGGCTTCACATGCTGTTTGTAAATGTGGGAGCAAGCATATAGACTGAGGTATAATAATTATAATTACCATGACTAATTGTCATCTTGTCATGTATGTGTCTTTCACATCACATTTTACTATTTAAGATTTGCTTGTTGTTACATCATTACCACATGTCTGAGGTCGGCATGCTAGCCTTTGACTGTGATACCTATGATGATGATTCTGTTTGCTGTTTTCTCTTGTTTTTCTGATATTCCCTGAAACAGTTGTCTGTGCGGTTATCGCAGCTGTTGCTGTTGTTCACCCACATTTGTTCTCTCAATCAATCAATGCATTTATAGAGCGTGCTACTCATCCGTGAGGGTCTCAAGGCGCTGAAGGGAGGAGGTGTGCTGTTACTGCTCGAATAGCCAGGTCTTGAGGTGTTTGCTGAAGCTGAGGTGGTCCTGGGTCAGACTTTGGGGGGCGGGGAGGGAGTTCCATGTCTTGGCGGCCAGGTAGGAGAACGATCTTCCTCCAGTGGTAGTTCTGCAAATCCGTGGGACGGTGGCGAGGGCAAGGCTGGTGGAGCGGAGTGTAGAAGGTGAGGCGGTTGTTGAGTTATTCGCGGCCCATGTCGTGGAGCGCCTTGTGTGCGTGGGTGAGGAGCCTGAACGTGATCCTTTTGCTGACGGGGAGCTAGTGCAGGTTTCTTAGGTGGGCAGATATGTGGCTGTGGCGAGGGACGTCGAGGATGAGTCTTGCGGAGGCGTTCTGTATGCGCTGAAGTCGTTTCTGAAGTTTGGCCGTGGTTCCTGCGTATAGGGCTAGTCGGCTGGTGACGAGGGCCTGTGTGACCGTCTTTCTGGTTTTGGTGGGGATCCACCGGAAGATCTTCGCAGGGTGTTGAAGCATGAGGATGCGATGGCGGTGACTTGTTTGGTCATCGAGAGTGAGGAGTCCAGAATGAATCGTTCAAGTGTGCTGTAAGGGGTCACATCATTAAAAAAATGTCTGAATGCAATGGGGACATTAGGAGAGCTCTTCCATCCTTAGTGATGAAATCAAACAAAATGAAGATCTTTATAGATATTCTAACAATAAATCTCTTCTTCAAGATATTAAACAAATAAATATTCTTTTAACTCCATAGTTAGCAAAAGAGCTTGTCTCAGAGTGCACCCTCAGAAATCACGTCAATTATTGTTATGAAATAGAACTGGTAAATTGCTAGCATTTTCTCTCAAATAGCGTAATACAAATCACCCACATTACTGATAAAAATGGCTTGATAAAGTTTCACATCCAAGAGATTCTTGAAGTTTTTAGAGAATTTTATGAGAAATTGTATACCCACAAAAGAATTGTACTAAATTATCTTGCCAGAAATTTCTCAGCTCTCTTCCTATATCTTCTATGTCGGATGAGGACAAAATCAATTTTGGTAAATCGATTTCAGTAGAGGCCATTATTAAGGCGATGAAAGCTACTCACTCTAGGATAGCTCCTGGCCCAGCCGACTATCCCAATGCCACCGATAAGACATTTACTTCTCCCGCATCGACTACTCCAATGCAATTTACCTTGGTCTCCCTCTCGGTCTCTCAAACCGCCTGCGTATGGTTCAAAACCAGGCAGCTAGATTTATCCACCATCAATCTAGATGACACAGGCCTCCCCTCTCCTAAAGAAGTTGCATTGGCTTCCCATCCCTCAACACTGTGCCTTTAAAGTTGGTTGTCTACTGTTCAAATCTTTCCATGGCCATGGCCCAGGTTTCAGCCTTATATCACGCTACTCCTCATCACGCAACCTTCGCTCAGCCATCTTCAACTCCTGACAATCCCCACCTTTGAGCTGAAGCGACTAAGGGGTTTGCTACTTTGGCCCCAAGATTCTGGAATTCCATTCCCATGGAAATCAGGTCTAGTACTAATTTACTGAAATTCAGAAAATCTCTTAAAACTTGGCTTTATACTCAGGCCTTCAAATAAACTGTGAACGACCCAGTAACAGCCCCTCCTAGAATCAGCGCCATGAAGCCAACCGGTGTACGAGCGCTTTAGAAAAGTCTTTTAACATTAACATAACATTTCTACCTCCATGGACTGAAATGCCCAGCTTCCATCTTTCCTGGAAGACCCTGTCTAAATGCATTCTGCTATGACATATGTATGTGTAGGATTTAGGATTCTGGGGTTGTAATTGTTCATATCATGGCTGCCTTGTAGGTGAAAGAGAGACAATTGTCCAATGTTGAAACAGGGGAAGTAGATTTGTAAACTTGCATGGCTGTTCCTATGTTGACTGGAGATAGCTTTATAGTACAAGGATAAGTAAAAAGATAACACACCTGTCAGTCCATTGTATGGTATCTTGGCACTATAGGAAGCTGGCTGTTTTGTAGTAAGTAAAGCCGGGATCAAGTTTCTGTTTTACTTTTGATACCTAAATGTAATTGAAGTGACAAGGGGCATTTGTAGGCATTTGTAGGGACTATGATACACATATTTGAGACTATCTAAAATGATTAATGACTGCAGGATGACGCATATATTTGAATCACTTGTAGTCTTTTTTTTAGAGGAGAAATGACGTGTGTGGGTTATGTAATGGTCTGTTTTTCTCCTATACATAGACTGAGATACTGTGTTGGCTTGTCAGACAGTCTACCAATGTGTTTGTCCTATTTCTTATTGTAACCGTAAGCAGCACATCTGCGGGTTTTGTTTATGAACACTGCATTTTCTTCCAGGCAGTCCTCAATATTGTGAACAGATAAATAAATACTACAGTTTAGCACCGAAGTCACATACCTGGATCTCGCCACATGCTGACGTTTGAGGCTTATCTTTAAACATACCTCCATTCGAAACTGATTTTGCACCCTGAAGTCAGTGTGCACAGAGGCCTATGACAGAGGACAAGCTCTAGTGCACCTGGGATACAATTCCATGTTAGCCTTCGACAAACACCTCCACGAAGCCCACATACATAGGACATACTCACCTTGTGATGAACCAATGAAAACCCAGCTACCATATTTCAGGAGATATTTACCTTCAAGGTCATGGGAGTGCTGTCTATGCATTCCTCCTGAATGGAGGAGCGAGCCGCCTGCTGGAGTTGCTTCATTTTTTTAAGTTTCAAAGAAGCTTTATTAAGGAGAGATTGCATGAATTAGGGTACAAAAACAACAATATAAAATACAAGCAATCAATGCAATAGAGAAGCAAAAAATAACCTACAGAAAAGAAGAAGAGGAAAGGAGAGAAATGAAGAAAAAGAGAAAGAGAAAAAGAAAGAAAAAGGGAGAAAAAGAGGTAAGAAAGGAAAAAGGAAAAAGATAAAGAAAAAGGTGTCAGTGAAGAGTATCAGAAGCAGAGAATATCAAAAGCAGGAAATATGGAAATATGGAAAACTGGTACATAAAATTAGTGCAAAAAAGGAAAAAGTAATATGTTCATATAAAGAAAAAGTAATCATAATCAAATCAAGGGGGTTTAGGAACTTCGTCATGGGTAGGGGTATGCAAAGGACGTGATTGAGCAGATATATCCAAAAAAGTAGTAACTGGTAACCATAATAAATCACATTTGATAGCAAGTTGAATAGGGTATACATACGCTCTGTCTAGTCTATGGTTGTAACAAACACCATACCACCATGCTTGAAAGGAAACATTGGAAGCATTTTTCCAAGATGTAGTAATTTGTTGAAAAGCAACTGCTAGGAGAAGGTCGATAATGAAAATATTGGAAAGGGAGGTTTGGGAAGACCAAATGTCAGAAACACTACCGAGAAAAATATGGGTGAGTGAGAATGGAAAGTGTGTAGAGAAAATGGAATTGATTTGTTGCCAGACTTTGGTCCAAAAAACATGAATGAGAGGGCATGTGAAAAGCATATGTTTAAGGTCTGCGCAAGCAGCAGAACAGGACCAACATGTAGAGGGAATAGAAGGGGTGATAGCGTGTAATTTAGAGGGAGTAACCAAAAGTCGATTATAAATAAAAAATAAAGTCTGGGTAGTAGTAGCGGCTCTAGACGATTTCCTTAGTTTATTCCAAATGTTTTGCCAAACTGGAATAGTGAAAGAAGTATCAAGGTCAGATTCCCAATCTTGTTCTGCTTTAGACTTGTCACGAGTATTAGGAATATCCTGGAAATGCTTGTAAATTTGAGAAGCAGCAGGAGAGGATAAAAGAAAAGGAATAGTAAGTGAGGAAGAGGTAGGAAGAACAGGAGAAGAGGCAAAAGAGTCATATGAAGATTGAACGACCGCACATAGTGAGATATATTTGGAAAGGAAAGAAGAAGGGAGAGAACAGCGAGATTGGATAGAGGAAAAGGGAAGACAAAGACCATCTTGAAAAAGTTGATGAACCCAGAAAAGACCAAGAGAATACCAATCCTTCCAGAAAAGAGTTTTATGTTTAAGCTTGATAAGAGGATTGTACCAAATCGAAGAATGCAAAAAACGGGTTCTATCATCAAGACCGTTAAGAAAAAGAGGATGAAAAATTTTCCTGGAGAGTTTAATAATAGGAAGAGACAACCTAGGGGGGATGTGTGATAGAGAAATAAATTCTTTAAAGGAAAAAGGCTGAAAAAAGGAAGATTCAAGTGTACACCACAATGGGAAGGAAGAAGCATCTTCGTTTGGCTCTAATAACAAAGGAGAAGAATGGGAAAGAAAAAAAGAGGAATGATAAGAAGAAAAGTCTGGAAAATTGACACCACCTAAAGATTTAGGACGTTTAAGTCTTGCAAAAGACATCCTCACCTTTTTGTGTTGCCACAGGAATTTGGATAAGATAGAATAAATAGATTTAAAACAAGACTTTGGAATATTGACAGGAAGATTAGAGAGATAAAACAAAATTATGGGAACCAGCATCATTTCAATAGAATCTAATCTACCCCACCAAGATAAGAACAACGGATGCCACCTATTGGTAGAATCAGTTAAGGATGTAAGAAGATTTTTAATGTTTAATGCAACCGTGTCTTTAATGGAAGGAGTGAACCAAAGGCCCAGATATTTTATTTGAGAAGGACTCCAATGAAAGGAAGAAGATAGGAAATCGACATGGAAACAAAATTTATTAAGGGGAAGGATTTCACATTTGTCAACATTAAGCTTATAGCCAAAAACACTAGCATAAGAAGAGACCTCAGACAAGAAAGCTGGAATAGAAGTAAGAGGATGGGAAATAAATAAAAGAATATCATCCGCATAAGCAGAAAGCTTCAATTGATTATCCCCATAAGGAAAACCAGAAATATCAGAGTTTAATCTAATCCTAGATAAAAATGGTTCCAAAGCTAAAATAAACAGAAGAGGAGAAAGAGGACAACCTTGACGCACACCTCTAAAAAGGGGGAAAGAAGAAGAGACTAAACCATTAGCAAAAATAAAAGACCTGGGAAAAGAATATAACAAAGAAATATAAGAAATGAATTTAGGGCCAAAACCAAACCAAGATAAAGTAGACAACATAAAAGACCAATTGACCCTATCGAAAGCTTTCTCAGCATCTAAAGCAATAGCAGCCAGAGAATGAGAAAAATTAGAAGATTTGCTGAGAACGTTAAAGAAAAGGCGAGTGTTATCCGAAAGATGACGACCTTTGATGAAACCAGATTGCTCTTTGCCGATAAGTTGGGGAAGAATTTTATCCAATCGTAATGCAAGAATTTTTGCAAACATTTTATAATCTAAGTTAATTAAAGATATTGGTCTGTAGTTTTTACAGAGGGTATGATCCTTGTTATCTTTGGGGAGAAGACAAATGAGGGCCTCTTGAAAAGAACCTTCCGATTTTTGGGAAGCAATAAAAAAGGAAAATAATTGGTGAAGTTTAGGAACAAGAAAAGAGGAGAAATGGGAATAGAATTCAATGGAGAAACCATCAGGACCTGGGGCCTTACCGGTCTTAAGAACACGGATGGCTTTTAGAATGTCTGCGGGAAGAATGTCTTTATCAAGAGATGAAAAGTCAATGTCCTCTACTCGAGGGGGAGGAATGGTGGAAAGGTATGGAGAAGGAGGGGATTCGGGAGTATTGACAGTTTGATAAAAGTGAGTAAATTTGTCCAAAATCTCTTCGTCTTTTTGGAGAGCAACATTAGAAGAAGAGACGATCGACTCAATTTTTGTCCGTTCTTTTTTAACTTTAAGATAATTAGCAAGAACATTTCCAGCTTTATTTTGAGAGGACTAAAATTTAGCACTGGATTTAAGTAAGATCAAGTTAGCAGAGTCATACGATAATTTATTAAAAGAGAGTTTAGCATTGATAAGTTGATCAAGAACAGAGGGAGATTTAGTAGAAAAATAAGAATGTTCTAGTTGTTTGACTCGAGATGTTAAAGTGGTTAAAGATTGCCGTGCAAGACGGCGTTTTTTGGCAACATATGAAATAATGAAATCTCTAGAAGCCGCTTTGAAAGTGTCCCAGAGTACTTGAGGAGAGGTGTAAGGAGATTCATTTTCTGTAAAAAAGCGGGGAGCAAATTCAAGGAAGGCAGATGTGAATTGGGTATCAAGAAGAAGGAAATTATTGAATCTCCATCGACGAGTACCTTTAATAGGGGGAAGCAAATCAAGACCTAAGGAAACAGGAGCATGATCAGAAATGAGGATGGAGCCAATGTCTGAGTGAGTGATGTGTTGCGTCAGGGGTTTGGAAATGAAGAGATAATCAATTCGGGATTGAGAAGAGTGTACGGGAGAGAAAAAGGTATATTCTTGTGAGGTAGGGTGGCAAAGTCTCCAGGAGTCTACAAGGGAGCGTTGAGATATGGTATCTTTAAACTGAGAATAGGCTTGGGAAGGGGAGAAGCGGTAAGTAGATTTTCTGTCTAGAAAGGGATCCATAATCATATTGCAATCCCCACCTAGGATAAAATAATCATCTGAATGCTGCATGGAAGAGGAAAGAATTTGAGGCCAGAATAACTTGTCGTGCAAGTGGGAGCATAGATATTGAAAATAGTGAGGGGGATCTTATTAACCAATAATGATACAATTACCCAACGTCCCTCAGTATCTACGTTTTGATTAATGAGTTGAATAGAAAGACGTTTGTGACACAAAACTGCAACCCCATTACGCTTACCAGAACCAGGGGAGGCAAAAACATGGCCCACCCAATTTCGACGTAACTTAGAAATTTCAACATCCTTAATATGAATTTCTTGAAGTAAAACAGTATATTCTTGCAAATGAGCTAAATGCGAAATAACACGTTGTCTCTTAATAGGAGACCCCAATCCTCTAACATTCCATGAAACTACATTTATCGACATTTACATTTTTTTTTATTAGAAAATAGTAAAAGGCATATTAACAATGCAATAAAAACAAAAAGAATATGAACAAGAATATTAAACGCAATACAAACAATTCTGAGTAAATGAAGAAAGAAAAGGAAGAAAAGGAAAGATGACAGAAAGAGGAGAAAGGATGAAAGAAGTAGTGGAATGAATAAAGGAAGAGCAACGAGGAAAAAAGGCAGAAAAATGGAGAAGAAAGAAAAGAAATGAAAAGAATAAAAAAGAGAAGAGGGAAAAGAAGAGAACATAGCTGATGAGGACAAAAAGAGGAAAGTACTCGATGAAAAGTAAAATAACGAAAAACATACCACAAGAAAACGAAGAGAACAGGGGTGGTGAAGCCACTTGGGAAAATGGAACGCCGAACAGGAAACTCCCGGACGGGACCATGAGGAGAGGAACAACCCTCAGGAAGGAACAAAGAGGGAACAAAACGATGAAGGACCACAAAACCGCTACCTATATGGGAAATGAGGAAAAAAGAATTAGAAACTGCAACAGAATATATAGGAGACAACAAGGGAAGACATCAAATAGCGTAAACGTTACAAAATAGAGACGAGAGTAAAAAAACATGAATAATACATGAACAAGACGTCAAGGAAAAATCAATAGTCCATCAGGGCAGAGGAACCTCCATGGAACTGCTACTGCAATTGTCCAGGAAACGCTGAAGTAAGGCAAGGTCTTCATACGTGGTCGTCTTATTATTGTAAGTCACACGAAAAAGGCACGGGTGAAAAAGACCATAGCGGGCATTAAGACTGCGTAGAGCAGGCCTCATTTCCAAGAATTTCTGCCGACGATCCGCCATTGCCTTGGCATAGTCCTGGGCAAAAAAAGAGGTTAGAACCCTTCCAAGTAAGTTTACCACGCTGTTTAGCTGCATGAAGGACTTTGAGCAGATCGGTATATTCCAAAAAGTAAAGAATAACACCTCTTGGTTTTGAAGAAACAGAAGCAGAGTGAGGAGGTGGACCAAGACGGTGAGCACGTTGAATGTTCAATAACGGAGTGTCAGGGAGACCTAAGAGAGGTGGCAGGAAGGACTGAAAAAAGGAATTTGGGTTAGATCCTTCAAGATTTTCTGCCAGTCCATAAATAGGTAAATTATTGCGTCTATTACGATTCTCCAATTGCTCAACTTGTTGTTTAAGATAGGAGATTTCTTTAGACATGAGGGGGACTTGATTGGTGATACCTTGAACTAAGTCCACACGACTCAACTCTCCAATCTTTTGCTCAGTGAGCGACCATGAAGACTCCAGATTTTGTAAACGAGTATTAGTTTCTTCCATGTGAGGCTTAAGAGCCCGAATCTCCTCCAGAATAAGCTCCATAGAAATTGTGGAAGACGAGTTTGTCGGAGATGGCGGATTTGTTTTCACTCGCTTGCCAGAAGGAGCCGCTGGTGATACGGGCACCTTAGTAGTTGGTTTGGAGCTGGAACGAGAACTGGATTTAGAAGCATTAGGATCAGCGACATCTCCATCGATAGACTCTTGTAAAATGCTGAAAGGATTGTAGTCATCCAAACCAGCTTGCTTAGAGGAGTTGGTACGATTATGTCGAGATGACGCCATGAGGAGATTGTGAGGAGTCTCGAGAAATGCAGCGATAAAGGAGTGACGAGAAGTCAGAGAGTCGAAGATAATATCAACAAAATTGAGATTTCAGCTAGATAAGGATAGTCGCAGATCATGAGCAATGGAGAAAAAGGAAAATATTTCCACAAAGGGAGGAATTTCTGAGAGAGAAATCCATGTCGCAGAAACAAAACGGAGGTCAGCGGAACGTTGAAAACAAAATGGTGGCCACTGAATTACGCTGAGGAGCAGCAACAAAACGGAGAAAAAGCAGTCAAAAGGCTCACCATGAGTGCCGTTTTTCGCCGTATTAGAGGCAGGCTGGGTTCCGATGTACAAAACGGAACAAATTGAGGTCCAGACACAAGAAATAAGTCCTGGGGCCGAACCAAAACCTCACGTCGCGGCGGAGCTCCCAAGAACCGCGGCCATCTCCAAAGGCTCCTAAGCCACGCCCCCCGAGTTGCTTCATTTTTTAACAGAAGGAATATCATTACGCTGTGTTTTAACTCATTTCAGGGAAGTTTCTTATCACATTATCAACGACATGATTACTCTTCAAATTGAATTTCCCTGTGGAATATTGTGCAATTACTACCATTGTATTGGAATTGCTGGTATTTCTTTGAATTGTTTGTCCGGTTACATTATCTTCTACAGAGGGTGTTGTCTGGAATTGTATTACGTGGGTGGAAGAGTTACTTTTTGCTTGAGAGGTTCTTCAAGGTTGACGGCTTTCGTGCATTAAAGCCACATATCTAGTTTGCAAATGAGTCCCCATTTTAAAATCATCTAAACGCGTCAGAAGTAGTTCAGTCTCAAAACCTGGCCAAAGGCCAGCCTGCTACTGATGTAGGAGGTAATTTGCCTAAATCCGAGTCAGTTAATTTTCTTAAGAATCTTGGCTAGGTATTGCTTGTATACTCGCATACTTACCTTTTGTGTAGGGTTGTATTTTTGTATCGCTGCCGCACAATTAAATACATTTAAACTTATTTTATGCTGGTAGCTTAATATGTGTGTTGTTGTTCCCAGAATGTCAGTCTTTGCCAGTGGTGTCTCCAGAAATTACACCTGTGATGATCTCTCCTCTTAAATTATCACTGTCCTTCAGTTTCTCAAACAAAAAATTGCTAGTCATTGAACAGCTGTCAGTAAATAAATATGCTCATGATATTTGGAATATTGAAGCGTTACAGTATCAAAGAAAAGCTGGATTAGAAAACATTTTTCAGCAATGCTGCCTTTGGGAGAAAGGGTGAGCGCAGCATCAATAATTAATCAAGACAAACACTGACTGTAAGCTTGGTAGACATTGAAACAGAGGAGAGCACACTGCGGAATTGGTTAGCATTTTGATTGTGATGGCTTAATACATTTCTTAGATAGTGAAGTTATGCTGATTGACAGAATTGTTAAACCATGACTAGGGAAGAGGGATGTTGTTTTAAGCATCATGTTTTCTTCTTATAAAAACACTGGACACCATTGGTTGCCTTTATAGTCTTTCCTCAAAATGTTTAAATTTTATTTATGACGATTAGTAGTAACCATGCTCACCTTACATCAGGACACAAAACAGGCCCTGGCACTAAAGTAAAAGCGGTACACATTAGTTAATAAGAAAGCTAAAAAAAATGGTCCATGTTTGCAAATTGGGAAGTTTTGAACTTTTAAAAACATGCAAAAGGAGTGTTTTCAAGGTATGGAAGACTGCATGAATTTAGAACAGGCGCACAAACTGTTTAAAATCCAGCCCACACAATGACCTATCAGACCAGGCAATCAGGCATTGCCTGATTGCCCTATAAGCCTGTTCAGCCCCGCCTTAAGTTGGTTTACACCATCCCATTTTATAAAGCGACCACATTAAGAAACAAAATCATCATGTAATGTGGGTGCCATAAAAAGGATAAACCACACCTGTGACACTGGAAGTAAATATGCACTCATACCGCAATATATTTTTTAGGATCTCTTTAATTCAGGATTGGATGGACAGGGAAGCCCCAAAATACAGTGAGTACCATCATGTCCAACCAATTCACAAAGGCAACATGAAGGGTATATGGCTGTATGAAGGTAAGAGCAAACCAGGTAATCCTCCTCAGATGTCTTATTGCTGCTTACAATACCAGGTATTATGGCATATCTAAATGTTGGAAAAATAGAGCAGGTCCAGTTATTCCTGGCAATTCCTTCAGTGTTATCAGTAGAATGACGTGGTCAACAGTGTTGTAAGTCATGCAGAGGTTGGAGACTACAAGGTGTGAAATTGTGTCCTTGACCCATGAGAGTAGGTCCATTTAACTTCAATCAATTAATCAAACATTTGTAGAGTGCACTAATAACCTGTGAGGGTCTCAAGGAGCTGGGGGGGGGGGGTTCAGCTACTGCTCGAACAGCCAGGTTTTGAGAAGTCTCCTGAAGGTCACCTGGTCACGGGTCTGTAGCAGGTGTATGGATAGGGTGTTCCATGTCTTGGCGGCAAGGTAGGAGAAGAGTCTTCCACCGGTGGAGGTCCTGTGGATGCATGGGACGGTGGCGAGGGTGAGGTCGGCGGAGCAAAGCTGGCGGTTCAGGGTGTAGAAGGTGAGGAGTTTGTTGAGGTATGCTGGTCCGGCATTGTGGAGTGCTTTGTGAGTGTGGGTGAGGAGCTTGAAGGTGATCCTCTTGTTGAAGTTCTATTATTACTCTATGTCATATTTCCATGCAGGCTAGAGAGAGCAGGTACAGGTGTGCCTGGCAGTTCCTTCACTTTCCAGGAGAAAGATGTGGTCAAAAGTGTAAGGACTTCGAGGTGTGACTGTGTGTCTTTATCCAATGAGAGAACAAGCTCCTCTATGAAGTTAGCATAGGGAAACTAGGCCCCCTCCCAGGTCTAAATCCAGTTGTAAACCAACAACTGTTCAAGTTCCACATATTCTTGGAATTGTCTTGTCACCTCCTGTTCCATGGCCGAAGCCTTCAAAACCCTAACCCAGAGGACACCTTCAACAATCTGACAGAAGGCTGCCATGCACTGAAAGAGATAGTGGACAAAAGAGACCTCGATCTATAGTGTTTCAGCTGTGGACCACAATGATTTCACTGTATATCCAAGTTTTAGGAGTTTGAGTAGACAGCGAGTTGAGCATGACCTCAGTAGATTACCCTGTCACAAAAAGGGGCTAACATCCTGCTGAAACAGCTCAGGAAAACCCTTCTGTAGACATCTGCTGCAGAAGACCATGCCACTTTGGTGGGCATAATCATTAATGTTAAGCTTGACTATGCAACAATGTTAAACTAACGCCACGTGGAGAACAAACTGGACAGTTAGCAGGAAATCCATAGCATAGTAGGCAGAGTGAAGGACAGGAATTATAAAGAAGCCAACCTGTGCAAACTCTACTAGCTCTCAATCAGGAGCAAATTCAAGATTACATAACCCTTACTAGGGATTTATCCTGGCTGTACTGGGAATGAGGCACACGGGTTTCCCGCTAGTCCTGGTTGATACTCCCCAGCTCCTGTCTCACATTTGTTGGGGTGTGCTACTGCCCCTGAGTGCCCCCTTCCACTGAGTACCCCATGGGATTTCCCATCCTCCTCCACCCCACGACCCTTTTATTTGAGATCGACCTAAGTCCTCCTTCCGCATTTGCACCTGCAACAAGGCGCTCAATTCATAGGTTAGTTTCTGACATAACCTGTTCAGTCAACCCCTACTCTGTTAACTTTTTTTATAACTTCAGTGTACAAAAATGCCATCACTTGTATTGATTGTACTCATATGTATGTGTTCCAAACACAATAAAGAATTATGTATATAAAAATAGATTTCATAACCTACATTCGAAGCAAGGAGGCACATCAAACACTTCAACTCCTTAACAAGTTCACCCATCACATCCACAGCAGATGCCAGACTCTTGCTGCTCATCACCTCCTTTTCAACAGGTAAACAACGTTTACAACGAAACTTTTACCACACACTACCATTACAACGCAGGTATTACAACGCAAACCATTACAACGCATTGCGCTGGGGGGCGCTCTAGGATAGGGAATAAGTTTAATTTCCTATCCAACACCTTCCCTAGTGTCCACGGGGACTGGAGTTGGAATAGAAAATTATACTTACCACTATCCAGCACCTCTAAGCGCTATGCGTTGTAAAGGTTTGCGATGTAAAAACCGCGTTGTAAAGGTAAGCGTGGTAAAAGTATGCGTTGTAACGTCATACATCCTTTTCAACAACATCATCAAGTAAAATAGACTCTCTGCTATGCAAACACTAACTCTTTGAAACAGCCTTCCCATAAACATTAGAAACACTAAAAATATTTCCTAATACTAAAGAATACAACTTCTGGAACCCTTCACCAGTCTGCCTCCCAACTTTATTGAGTTCACCATGCAAGGGGGGTGAATCTTTGATAATTTGTATACTGAATGCAAATTAGAGTTATGCATAATAAATGAACAAATCAATACTTAAATAACGAAGAAGCAAATCCAAGCTAAATTGAAACTTACAGAAGCACCTTCTCGTGGAAAATGAAATAAGTCGCATAGTAGACAGAGAGCATTGTGCAAGTCCATGTTGTGAATTCCCGACAAAGTGCTGCTCAAACAATTCCTTAGCCCACACCTCTGCCACTTGAGGATAGTCCAACGAAAAAAAAATCCCCCTTTTTCAGATCACCAAGCTGTTCTGTTCCTTGATTATCCAGTGGATCCTCCAAGATTATGTTACCCTGTCTGCCCAATTTGACCTTCATTTTGGTACTTGCTTCTCACTGAAAATAAAGTTGACCTTGTCTGGCTTATTCCGTCTACAGATGAACCACCTACAGAGAAGATATCCTTATTGTAATCTGCTAGTTAGACTTCTAATCGTTATATCATTGATTTATTTAGCACCCAATAGGCAGCCTTTGCCATTTCTAAGCACTGCTTATAAGAGTAATTACTATCATCCAATGTTGGTCCCGTAGAAGTTCCAGCTAAATAAGGAGGAAACTGATGCAAGAACATTTCGCAACCCCAGGCATCGGGCCATATATTTAGATGCCATGTAATAGTTATTGCCATCATTTCCTCTCCCAAACGTCAGCAGAAAAGGGTTTACATTAACATTCGCTATAATAACTGGCAGTTGTGCGGTGTGGTTCATGGTAATTGGGCAAAATATACTCCATTTATTGACTTTAGAATGATGAAAGGGGGATTTTAACTCGTGACCCACAAATCAAGGAGGTACTGGGTAAGTGTTTAACTCACTGAGAAAGCTTTTTGACCCTTCAAAGAGCCTCACTGAATAACAACAGTAAGTGTCAGGCATCATAACTGAAGACGCCCAGCACCATGTCCGGTTTTGTCACGTGCCTCTGGCGGATGGAAGTGTTGGCATAAAGCACTTCATCTAATTCGTGTATTGTTGAAGCTTAGCCCTGTGCATTGGAAGGAATGGTATGCTCCCAACAGAATGCTAATGTTTTATAATTATGTTTAAGTGACAATAAAGAAGACTTTGTACCCCAGGCTGTACTAAATCAGAGTCAAGGCTGCAAATGAAGCAACTCGAGTATTATTTGATATTCAAGGACTCCATTCAGGATGAGCCTGCTAAGGTGTGCACGAGACTGCTGAAAGACGTGGCGTTTTTGCTTGAAAACAATAGTTAAGTGACAATTTTGTTTGTGACTCAAAGGCGAAGATAAGTGCGCGCGTTTATATTTAACTTGACCTTTACACAGACAGCAGCATGCAGCCATTCATTTCATGGGCAATTTAAATAGTTTCAGCTCGAGTCTTTACATCAGTGAGCACATTTATTAGAGCTAGGCTCTCACAGATGTGAACTAAGACATTTTTTAGCAAATTTGTGAACCGCACAGGAATGCCAAAAAGCAACAAACTGTGATATAATCCGCCCTACCATTATGCCAAGGCCAGCTGTTGGATACAGCTTTTATTGGTCAATTGAAGAAAGGGGTATATGTCATTTTCTTTTGGAAAAGCTTGAAAAGAGCTGCTAAGAAATCAAGACCATTTACAACAAGAGGTGGTGATGGACAGAGTCTCTGAATTAAGCAGAGTACTCTCACCCAGTCAAGAGATCAGGGCTAGATCCAACACCGTTTTTTAGCTCATTGCACCATCCCAGTTTCAGAACCTGGCTGTATGCAAATTAGTCTGTCCCTGGCCCAGTGCATCATGGGAACAGGGCAGACCAGACTACAAAAGCCAATTCTTACACTGGGAAGGAAACAAGCTTCCGGGGACCGGTTTCTGCCATTTCAGGCGTCTTCGGCCCGGCTTGCTTGAATCCTGATGGTGCAATGAGCAAGGGACTCACATCTGAGTATACCCTTCCACGCTTAGGGTGGACAAAATAATTTACAACAAGAGGTGGTGATGGACAGAGTCTCTGAATTAAGCAGAGTACTCTCACCCAGTCAAGAGATCAGGGCTAGATCCAACACCGTTTTTTAGCTCATTGCACCATCCCAGTTTCAGAACCTGGCTGTATGCAAATTAGTCTGTCCCTGGCCCAGTGCATCATGGGAACAGGGCAGACCAGACTACAAAAGCCAATTCTTACACTGGGAAGGAAACAAGCTTCCGGGGACCGGTTTCTGCCATTTCAGGCGTCTTCGGCCCGGCTTGCTTGAATCCTGATGGTGCAATGAGCAAGGGACTCACATCTGAGTATACCCTTCCACGCTTAGGGTGGACAAAATAATTTACAACAAGAGGTGGTGATGGACAGAGTCTCTGAATTAAGCAGAGTACTCTCACCCAGTCAAGAGATCAGGGCTAGATCCAACACCGTTTTTTAGCTCATTGCACCATCCCAGTTTCAGAACCTGGCTGTATGCAAATTAGTCTGTCCCTGGCCCAGTGCATCATGGGAACAGGGCAGACCAGACTACAAAAGCCAATTCTTACACTGGGAAGGAAACAAGCTTCCGGGGACCGGTTTCTGCCATTTCAGGCGTCTTCGGCCCGGCTTGCTTGAATCCTGATGGTGCAATGAGCAAGGGACTCACATCTGAGTATACCCTTCCACGCTTAGGGTGGACAAAATAATTTACAACAAGAGGTGGTGATGGACAGAGTCTCTGAATTAAGCAGAGTACTCTCACCCAGTCAAGAGATCAGGGCTAGATCCAACACCGTTTTTTAGCTCATTGCACCAAATCAAGACCAGCTCTTTTATCACTACCAACAAAACACATTTTATATTGTCAATGACACTATACTTGCTGCTGCCATATATTGGGACCATTGCTCACAATTATGATTCTGATTCTTACATGAAAAGTGTAAACGTTTACAAGTTGAGGGCTGTTGGAAATTGGATTACTGGTTGAGGGGTGAGAAACCTTACTCAAGCAGCAACTACAATCTTGTTCAAAGTGAAGTCACAGGCAAAACCCAAATTAACCTGTGCTTAACCCTATTGTAAATTGGCATGATTGGCACAAAAACAGTCTGGTTTAACTCAGAGGCAATGCGTAAAATATTTATGCAGCACTTCAAACAGGAATAAACTAAAAACACAAAACACGAAAAATCCCACACCAATTTAGAAAAGTGGAGTACATTTTTATAAACAATTTGAGACTGAAAAAATATAAAAATCCAATCAGAAGAATTGGAGATATGCAATTGTAAAGATTAATTGAAAATAGCACCATAAGGCACAAAATGCCATCTGTGGTTATCTGGTGCTTTACACTGGGACAAAGCCACCAGTTCAGGCTGACTGCAATGGAGCGCAGGCCAACTAGAGGGAACCACTAAGGTCCGCTGAACACAGTACCTTAATCCTGGTTACGAGGTGATGCAGAGTCCCGCGTTGAGAATGTGTCTCACAGCAAAGGCGATGTGAAGTCTGTAACTGGAGATGCATTGCATGGGCTGCATGATGTGAAGGATTGTCATTGAGTGGAGATGTGTTTCGCAGCTGTTGTTTCAACAGGCTGTATTGGTTGAGGTGATGTGCTTATGTAGAGATGCGTTGCATAGCGGTGGTTCCAATGGACTGCTATAGGGGTTGGAGAAGTCGGCGCAGTACAGATGATGCGTTGGTTCAGAGGCAGAGGCATTGTGCCGGTTCTGCAGCAAATGCGCTGTGGAGGTGAATCATTGGTTCTACTGAATCCACTGATGTGTTAGCAGAGCACCTTTTGGGCCACTTCCAAGGGTCCACGATTAGGATGGCACCACTTGATATGGCAGGTCTCACATATGGCAGAGTCCAGGTGCTGGGTTGTTGGAAGCCTGTTCTGTCCCTGAGGTTTCTGATCAGGAGGCCAGCCAACTAGCCCT
The DNA here is from genome assembly GCF_964261635.1 of Lissotriton helveticus. NCBI lineage: Eukaryota > Metazoa > Chordata > Amphibia > Caudata > Salamandridae > Lissotriton > Lissotriton helveticus. The sequence continues at coordinate 615,258,149 of NC_136063.1, read as the reverse complement.
CTGGGTTCAGAGATGCAGGTCCAGTCTGTCTCACCAGGCAAGAGGGCAACAGGGCAGCCAGTCCACACAGTAGGGCAGCAGTCTGGCACAGTGGCAGTCATTTCAGCAATAAAGCAGTCCTTCTTCCTGGCAGAGTCCACACGTCCAGAACTGTACTGAAGAGTTGGGTCAAAGGATCCAACATTTATACCTGGCGCCTACTTTGAAGTAGAGGAAGACAGGTGTTCACCCAGTGAGGTGTGAGGTATCCCCCTTCTCCCTGTCCTGGCCCTAGCAAGTCTGGGGTCACAAAAGGCCAGTGACAAACCCTTTGTGAGAGGGCTCATGCATAGCCTTTGTGATGTGCAAGTGTGGTAGGTGACAGCTCCCTTCTCTCCCTTTAACTCAGTAGTAGCATTTAATTCACAGGCCCTGCATACATGCAGTCCCACTTTTCTAGAAATGTACAAGACATTATATATGCCATTTGCATGTAAGCCAATTTTACCATGTTTAGAGGAGAGGGCACAAGCACTTTAGCACACTGTTTAGCAGTGGTAAAGTGTGCAGAGTCCTAAAGCCAACAACAACAAATTCAGCAAAATATTTAGGAGGAAAAAGGTAAAAGGTAAAATGTCTGGAAATTACCCTACAGAATATGCCAACAACTTTCTAAGAAAGTCTTAAGTTAAAAACTTTAATATGGGCCCACCCACCATCTTCAGAATTCTTTGGTCACTCTTGGTTGGCCGCAGAGAGTACCTAAGCCCCAAAGAGAAACGTTTGGCATTCAAAAGAAATGTTTATTCTTATCTTGCAGGTGTTAAAAGACCATACTCTAGATTACAAATCCAAGGGTAGCAATGACCTTTTCCAGCAGAAACAGCAGAATCCTTCTTTATAGACCCCCTGGAGGCGGCCTGAGCCATGTTTAACCCCTTCCACGCTCATGACGAGCTGGGCTCGTCATGAGGTAGCCTCCTCGCACGCTCATGACGAGCCCAGCTCGTCATGAAACATGGGAATGATCAAATCCCAGCACAGGAGGGGAAAATGCATAGCATCGATCTGGTTAAAGGGCTACTGAGTGGGTGGCATCATCAATGCTCCAGGACCACTTATAGCTAATTTATTTACAGACCCATGGCACTCTACTAGGGTCTTATAAGTAGATTATATATGACAATTGTGAATAAGCCAATGTTGCCATGAAGTTAGAAGGTCACAGGAAACCACACCAAGGATGCCAAGCCTAACACTATGGAGTTGATAAATCTTGAATTTTCAGCAACCTCACTCCCTTCTCTAATACAGTCAAATAGCATCTGTATTGTAAATGCATGCTCTTTGGTTTTAATATACATTTAAGTTTGTTTCTTCTACTGACATATACAAGAACATTCCTAATGGTTATTAGGTACACACTGGTATAAAAAAAGACACTTTCCTAAGAACATACCACTATCTTAAGTACAATACCTGTACCATGTCACCAACAGTTTTTAAAAGTGATGAGGGTCATTTCTGTTTAGTTTGCAGCTGTTGGATGCAAAAATGCAAGTTTATAATCCTTCAACGTTACCTCTGAAACCGTATTTTAAACTAATCAAGTTAATTTCAAAATACAACGTAAATCCATAGAATACATCCCTGTATTCAGCTTCCAATCTCACCTTCAAAACAAAGCCAACAATGACTTGAGCAACAAAATATCTCAATCGCCTATCAAGGATTCGCCCATAAATTTATACTTGTAATCAAATATTGTCAGAGTTCAATTGTTTCCAGGAAAATGAAGTTTCTGGCTATGCATTCAGTTGCATATATATAGTGCATTTTCTAGAGATGTACAGCTATATACCAAATGACATCAATGTTCCAGATGCACTGCCAGCCATTGATTCCCCATAGTTAACATAGGACTTAGGAGTTTCGAGTATGATGCTCTGTGCACTCCGGAGCACGGAAAGGAAATTTTGGCTCATAGATCATGACAGCAGGATGGCACTAACATCTTTTTCAATGCTTTCCTAAGAAGCTTATCTTTAATAGCATTACAATTTTATTTCAAATATGTCATTTGAACTAACAGGATTTGGACCTTTTTTGCACATTATTTCTGAACCATGTTGCAGCGTAGGTGTAGTAAAATATTTATTAAAACATAATTCTCCTTTCTACTCCAACCGTACTGGGCTCTTTATGATTAGATTATTTGTGCATTTCCATTTACCACAGAGACAATGATCCTCTGATGAATCTTTTTCTGCCCATAGAGGGATGGAAATAAGGGTGGCCAAATCATCACGTTAACTGTCCAATTAGGATCATTAATTGACAGCTAACTCACAAATTTGGGGTCACATTTAGGTACACCACTCTCAAGACCATGCAGTAGAAATGAAGAATAGCAACTGGAAGACCCAGCCTCCTGAAAAAGTTAAGTCAGGCTAGAATTATGATGGCCAAAAGCTCTGCAACACAGAACAAAAGAAGTAATATTTGATGTTCTGAAGAGCTCGCTGATTTTCCATACAATGCATTTAAGACCTCGGCGAAAAAATAGTAGTTTAAATGAAAAAACTATCAAGACTCAATAATACACTCAGACAGATAATTTGGTTAAAGATTCGAAATTCATAGCCATAAGCAGCCTTTTGATAATTTCAGTAAAGAATATCACAGCTTGCGTTAAAGCACTAAACACTTAGGAAAGGCTTTGTTGAATGCTTGCTATCAAAAAAAGTTTACAGAATGACAGCTTTCCACTACCATTTAGACAGAAGTATAGACTGTCTAACTGCTCAAATACTAGAAGAAAGTGGAAAAGGTTCAGATTCAAAGTCCATTAAGGGTAAGTCCATTAACATAGAACAAAAGAAATAATGAAAAAATAAAATGATTCGGAAAAGGTTTCAGTCCTTCAGCTACCGACTGTAGCATTAGCAAAGCAGTCCAAGAGTAACAGAATTGTTCTTAGCAATCACCGAATATCTATCAGCATAGCATCCTCTTGTAAGGGAAAAAGAAAAAGTATTGCTGTGCCCCCCTTTTGGGGTTTCTCCTTTTTATAAAGTCTCTAGCACATTCCAGTGATGTTGCATCACACCACCATCAAAATACTGTCATATGCTCAGATTCCCATAATGTCAACTAGGACACTTGCAACAGTGAGATGCATTCCCATGCTGGTCATGAGAAACTAAAGATTTGAATGTCCACATAGGCTAAACATCGGTGAAAAAGAAATACGAAGTATCCATCTATAGCAACCTTGAAATATTTCACTGTGAATCTATAGCAACAGCTGAAATGCTGCTCCCACAGGAATATTTTACTGTGAACATTGAAGAAGCATTTTGGAATGTCACAATGTATCCACCTACAGAACAAATTAAGCAACATTTCACTATTTGTAAATGGGCCATTGTATTAGGTCAGGGGAAAGGGCGGCATTAGAGAAAAAACTTTTTTTAAAACCCTTTACATTGGCATTACACATTGTAAATAAAATAGGCTCTAAATCAATATCAAATATAGTGTCAATTCAAAAATAGGGAAGTGTAGAAATTTCACCTGAGATTTATACATGCTAACAATAGAAATACCCTACTACCACAATTGTTCTCAATATTCATATAAGTGTATAATTTTCCAAGCTCATACTACAAAATTCATTTTTCACTTTTCATAAACTATAGAATCTCTAGTATTATTGTGTGAAATTTCAAGATTGTATCTTTAATCAGTAAATGTGTCGCGTAATATCATTTTTAAAATTGTGCTTCATCAAGCCCCCCTCTGATGGTGAATCAAGCCATCACATTACCTACCACATCAGATCCCGTCACAGATTATGGGTGTGTTGTCTTTAACCTTTTTCTTCTACTCTCTTCTAAAGTTTTTATTTCATTATTATATTTACATTGTTCATCCGCTATTTCAAAGATCAATTCTTGGTCTTTTCACTCCACAATTTTTATTCTTTCCATATCTGCTAATAAATCACCCACTATTTCACCTGCACTCGCACTTCATTTAATCCTCACATTTGTATCCACTTTTTCTTCTTTAATTAGCTTAACATGATAATTTTGGGGAAAAGCTATTCCCAATTACATCTTCCATAGCATCCTTTCAGCAATTTGTCATAAGCACTCTTCCCACAAATATAACACACACTAGGGAAAATAGGATCTACACCTACTAAATATCTTCCCCAGCTTTCATCCATTTCAAATGTATGTTCACATTCACTAAAACCTATAAAAACAGCATTAGTATTTGATTTCTTTCTTTATATACAAAGTTACCTTTGTGTTTCCAGTCTAAAATGAATAAAACCATTCCCTCTATGATTTTATTTTCTTCTTGCGGTAAACTCCAAGGAATTAATATAGGGAATGCATTATTCATTTTCTGTTACATTCTCTCTACTACACTCCGCTAAATTTATAATATTCTTTTCAGCTCTCACTCATTTTAATGTTTCTAAGTGCATAAGCCATGTCCAAGGACAGAGTTGGTCTAAATATGTAACCCATTGTTTCAGCTGTTGATGCTTCGCAATGCGGATTTAAATGTTTAAGCACAGGAAATTCAGAAATGATCCGATCTTGATTAGAGTAATAATATTGCAATTGATCAGTATCATACAATAAGCTAGCTAACACACTGAAAGAAATTCCATGTGTTAAAGGTAAACTATGATAAGTTACACGCTTAGCAACTGAGGGAGGTATTTGCATACAAAAGTAGCAATCACCAACATCCATAAGATTTAAATGTTCGCTAAACAGATTATTATAACCATTTGAGCTAAAATTTGTTCCCAAAGCAATGCTGTCTATAGAGATGTCATTCAAATCAATGGATTCAGAATATTTCTTTTAGTAGTTCTGGAAGGGATAGTAAGCTTACAATCATTCACAGAAACATAATGTGGCAGGTTTAAGAAAATAAACACTGTAATTAAGGCCCCAAACTGCCACAACTGTATGATGGCAATAACCAGCTGAATGACGGCCAACTGCCTGAAGTTGAATGCAGGCAAAACAGAGATGATCATTTTGGGGTATAGTCCCAACCTCTTGTCCCCAGCATAGTGGCCCAGCTACATGGCCCCCCCCGCCACCATCGGTACGGAAGGTAAAAAGTGATGGTGGATAACACCCTTGCTTTTAGTGACCAGGTTAGTAGCGTGGTATCCACCAGCTTTTTTATACTAAGAACACTAAAGAAAAGAAAACTCTTCCTCATGGACGAAACCCTTAGAACAGTAGTATCAGTTCTCGTTCTCTCCTACCAGGATCACTGTAACAGCTTGTATCTGACCATCACTAAGAAATATCTTAACAGATTACAGATGGTGCAGAATGCGGCAGCCAGGCTGCTCACAGGTACCCAGAGGAATTGGCCTACGCCACCTTCACTGGCTCCCGGTTAAACAACAGGCCCAATTCAAGGCACTCTGCATTGTTTTCAGAGCCCTGAGGGGGACTGGCCCGGAGAATCTAACAAAACGCATCCAATGGTATGTTCCTGGAAGAGCTTTGCGCTCATTGGATGCAAAGAGGGCTGCCGTTCCAAAGACTAGAAAGGCGAATTGTGGCAGGAAGAGCTTTGTTTTCAGAGCCACCTCGGCCAGGAACGACCTCCCGCTCTATCTAAGGTCGGCCACGGAATTCCTATCATTTAGAAAAGGCCTGAAAACATGGTTGTTTCCAGTTAAGCCATAGATCCGCTTCAGGTATGGACGCTCTCAGGTAGCCAGTGCACAGCGCCAGGACACCTTTGGGTAGCAGCGCGCTTTACAAGTTTATATAACATACATAACATAACATTAATATCAAGACAATAGTAGAAATTATCATAGTATATACCCATTTACATTTGGAAAAGATTCCAGTGTCAGATTGCATGGTGTCTCAAAATTCGGAACGTTTAACTAAACAAAAGTCAAAACTAGGAGCAGTGGTTTGAACAATTCAACTAAGTCTTGGCATTAAAAATTATGGCAAGCTAGAAATCCTCTAGGATATGGAAAGACTCTCATATCAGCTTTGTTGATAAGTATATTCAGGAAAAACTGTGTCAGTCCATCAGTTGGTATATCCAGATTAAAATTCAAAGCAACAGAGCTTGAAGACACTACTGTTTAGCGACCTGGTTTGATTTCTCTTTTCGCCTGCTGTCTAGTTGTTTCTGCCTCCACATGTTTAGCGCCGGGAGACCCTGTTGGGTAGCTGCGCACTTTATAAGTGCATAAATAAAAAACAAAGTTTGTTTCAAGGAGATTCAGGTGGACGCATATTCTTAGCTCAATACTTGCAGAACTCTCTCTTCCACTCATTGGCAGCCAAATAAGTCCATTCAGGATATGTGTACCTTTGCCTTGGTACATTTGCTCTTTTTGATCTCTTCACAGCTATTTGCTCATCATCTATATCACTTTGATCTTATTGTTCAGAACTTTCAGGAATAGTTGGTGGTACTCGTCCTGTGGTAGAGAGCTTCTCAGAATCTCCCTTCTGGTGCAATGGTGTCTCGGTACAACTTGCTTTCTTACTGCACGAGGCCCTTTGTTAGGATCTCTACCTCCCGTGGTCAACTCTTTTGGCTGTGACCCTTCTGTACCTACATTTCAGTCTCTCAGACCACCCTAAGGCCAAACGAGTGCTGTCCCAGCACTTGCTGGTCCCCAACAGCTTGACTTACCTGACCCCTCTTTGTCACTGTCCCCATCAGCACATTAGGAACAGATGCCATTGTATCAACAAGGGGACCTGGGACTCTGCAACTATGGCTGGCGTGCACCCAGTGCGGGAGACCTCCACACGTCACAGTGGTATTAGTGACCAGGATCACCTGGAACCAACCCTCCAACGAGATTTCAAATACCTTTGGCGCACTTGTTTCTTCATCATTACCCAGTCATCCAGACCGAGGTATGGCACTGCTCCTGTTGGACTACATGGTGAGCTTTTACAACCTGGTGAGCAACAGAAAGTACCACAACAGCGAGGCCTTTGCGGAAGTCCAAAATCATAACAACCGTTATGTTGACTAGAGCATTTACAGGAACATCCGGCAGCCTCATCACATTTCCCTTGATAACCTCGTGGGGGGACAATCCTTTTCTCCTATCCGGGGAACTTCTCAAACTCATAAACACAAGAGGCAATGCTTCTGGCCACTTTAGAGATATAGAAGCGCATACTTTTGTCAATCTGGATTTCAATGTGCCGTTGATCTGTTCCAGTAACACAGAAGCCTCTGGTTGGTAACTGTAATGGAGCTTCTGCTCAGCCTATAGTGCTGCACATAGAGTTTTAGGACCTCATTATTAAAATGTGTTCCGTGGTGTGACTTAAAACAATCCAGAAATCTGAACCGCGGAATCAGTCTCCTCAACAGTAATTTTGCCACAGTCAAACTGTCATTCCTATGAGTAGGAGTTCTGAAACCCGATATGAAAAAATGCACACAATGACCAAAACATATCTTAGTCCATTTCAAAGGGCACCTCTAAGAAGTCCATTTGCATCTTGCTGTTATAAGGACCTGCAGATTCACCAGTGTGGCTCCATCATAATCTGTATTCGATTTCACAAATAAAATCATAAATGTCAAGTCATTAAAAATAGTACACAAATTGTTATTACTGTAATCATGCTTATTTTAAAACCCCCAAGAGAAAGCGTGCAAGAAAAAAGCAAACTGTGTAAGAATGTGTAAATACAGTAAGGTAGGCCTAACTTGTCTAAAAGTCATCATTTTTAAAATTGAACGTAAACACTTTTGTTGTGGATTATTACATTTTATGGCAGAGCATCACAATATGTAAAGTGCAGTTGATAGATGTATTATCACAATTACAAAAGGGCTGGTCCGAGAATGTAAAACATCCATGATTAAAAGGGACTAGACAGGGAAATAAATTCAACCTGAAATAAGTCAACAGGCGGCGTTGATGCTGTGTCATATTCCAGGTCAAATAAGGTTCTATGTTGCTGACAGTTTTCACTAAAAGGCGATTTCAAACCATTTGCCATTAGAGCTAATCATGACAACTTGTCTTCTTCTTCCTGGGTTTTGTTGCTGACATACTACACAATGATGATATAGCATTTCTGCAGTTACTCTGAATCTTGGATTCTACCACACCTGCTGGAAATGGTGCATCATTGTATTTCTCCCAAGATGTGCAGGACCGTGGTAGTGTCTTGCCATTAATGGCAGTAGGCAACACTGGCCTGCCATCAATATAAACCCACACGTCATCTTCCCGTTTGGTACAACCTGTTTACACCAAACTCTGCTGTTCTGCTTCTGTCATCTCATCCTGCAATTTCTTCACTTCCTCCCAGGTAACTAAAGCTGACAACAACAATTTACAATCTGTGACGTCAGATGTGACTTGCAGTATTTCTTAATTGAATGTGTGTGCATTCAAAGCACAATACTTTGCAATCTCGTCAGCATAAATGTTGCTGACTGCTACATAATCGGTACCTTGTCAATAAGTGATAGATTTTGAAAGAGCAGTTTGGCAGGCAATTGTAGGGACTTCAAAAGGCTCCTCACGCACTTTCCATTTCTAATGGTAGAACCAGAGGACATCATGATCCCATGCTGTGACCACTATTGCCCAAAGTCATGTACGACTCCAAAGCCATACTGACTATCAGTAAAAATTGTAACTCGTAGCTGTTCTGAAATGGTACATGCTCGTGTCAGAGCTATGAGCTATGCAACTTGTGCAGAAAACACTCCTTGCAACAATGAAGCTTCCATAACACCTCCAAGTGTGCACACAACATAAGCAGCTTTCAGATTTCCTTAATTGTCCTTCAAACATGAACCACCAACAAACAACACATGATCAGATTCAGGCAATAGGCCTTCATTTGGAGAAAGGCACAAATCAAATACCCTGTTTAGTATATTTGGTAGATAATTTCATGAGCATTATTAAACAACGATTTATCAGCTCACATAACTTAATACATAATTCAAAATTAAAGGAGGAAGTGCAACAAACAATGGTCTACTTCGCCAAGCGAAAATTCAAAAAATGACTGTATAATATTAATGTTGATATTACAGAGGACAAAATAGGTTGCTCCAGAGGGAACATGCAAAAGGAGGGTGCTCAAGTGAATAGGGAGAATGTTCAAGGAAGTGACATAAGGGAAGAAACTAAATACATTCAAAAGTTGGACTGGTTGTAATTCACCGTCCTTTCAGGCCTGGCCACATTCACAGTAAAACAATTTTATTTTGATACAATCTTAGTTTACACAGATATATTTTCTTATGTGGCACGTTGGGGATAGGCTCATGGTGCAGGCTACTTACAGGGGCGTTGACGTTTCGACCCGTCTTGTGGCCATGAGGGTGGTTTGAACCTCGGCCTTGCGGGTCTTCTTAAGGACAGGCTGGGACAACCTGAGTCGATATGGGGCCTTGTCACAGAACCGCAGTGACTTGCGGGATGTAGATTGTTAGTCAAACTTGAGGATGAGACGGTCACATACGTTCCAAGACTGATTTGCATATGGCTGGGTCCAAACTGGGATGACATAGTGAGCAAAAAAACAATGTATTCAACCCAGATCTCTTAAATAGGGGTGAGTAGTTGAAGGGTTTCAGCACTCTAACCATAATCTTGTTGTGTTAGCTATGTTTGTCTTAAGTGGCCAAGGATCTGCCCATTTGTGGGTTCCATGCTCGCTGTGCCACTGGATTCAAGATAGCCTGGCTGATGAGGGGTGATACTCGGAAACTGATCCCAGGATGCTTGTTTGCCATTCAGGGAAAATCAGGCCTGGCAGTTCGGGCTGGACTGTTCCCATGAGAATCAGGGTCACAACTGATTTGCATATGGCTGGGTCCAAACTGGGTTGGCATGGTATGAAAAAAACAATAGATTCAACAAAGATCTCTTGACTGGGAGTGAGTGATTGAAAAGATTCAGCACTCTGACCATCATCTTGTGTTTGCTTTGGTTGTTGTGCCAGCTTTCCAAATTATCAGACAGGGATTCCTCACAGAGATCACTTTATCTTTGCAAGTCCATTGCAGGAGCTTAGTCAGATCTTACTGTGGCCTTTCTTTACATTAGCCTACTACTCTGCTTCCCCACATACCTCTGCATTTTCTGCAAGTGAACAGTTGACAGTTCTCTGGTTAGAACTACCCTGCTTTTAAGGTTTCCTAGATTTTTTATTCCCATTTAAATATGTTTGATCCCAGAGTGATTGTTTCTGCTGCATCTCCGTAAAATATGTGGCTATTGGGGAAAATTAGTATGCTAATTGCATACACAGCAACAGTTTTTATGAGGAAATGTCATTATGGTTGGAAACCCATTGAGAATGTATGAAAATTCCCAAGCGCATATATTATTTTGAAGGATTAAAGAAAACATTTGTATCTGATGCTCTGACCACCACTTACGTCTGGATCTTTTGTATGAATATGTATGTCTGTGCTACATGATGATTATTATCTTTGCCAAGTAGTTCAAGCAATGAATATCTATTAAGTTTTCCAGCTATCTGCATGAAGTGATCAAAATTGTTCATTGTCAGAAAGCTATGTTTTTCCCATATCATTAATTCGATCAACAGTCTTATACGCCTGATGGTGATTCTGGCATGCGGGTGCGCCCGATCACATTATCTTACCACTTGGTCTCGCTTCCCACTCCTCATCCGATTCCACAATGGCATCCATTTTGAATTGGGATTGATGCCAAAGACTGCCATCATTGACTCCACTGTGAACCACCATTTTGGGCCTCCTGTGCTTCCACAATGAATCATGAGGCAAAATACTACCTCCTGGTGGCCTAGGGAGAATTGCAGAGTGAGATTATTTTGAGACACCACCGATTGCATGGCCAGGAGCACACTTAGGCAGTATACAGTTTCACAATGCCACACTCTTATGTAACATCTACACCATGGCGATGGCCTGAGCACTCCTACTGCTGATCTTCACCACACATGTCATTGGGCAACTGGCACCAGGTGACCGCCATTTTAAAAGCTAATAGAGCTGGCAACATTTATGAGGGTAAGCAAAAGGAAGTGCTGCCTGGTCCTTTTTAGTGACTGCGGTGGAGTGAGGGTATTATCACGATGGAACCAGCCCTGCGTACACTTATTAATATCCTCATATTGGGCCTCCAGTGTCCTAAATTCATCGAGGTTCTGCAGTACAATACACACGTGCATAATCATGGCAATGTCACAAACTGACTCCACATCTCTCTAAGGACATTTCTTTTAATCTGGTGTCAATGCTTTTAAGATTACATAACCTCCTAAGCTCTCTACATATTCAAGGAAAATTTTGCAACACAAAATCTTGAGAGATTTTCCAGAATCCATTTTCAGACCAATAACACTTAATGTAGAAAGAAGCCCTTAAAACAGACTTACTTCTTCTCACACACAACACTGACTAATGGTACATTTCCTTACAAAATAAATTTGTGCTGCCTCCCATTTGATTGAAAAAGGAAAATTACCTCCGCCTTTGGCCTACCCCATAACCTCATTTATTTTTTACTTATTTATTTAAAAGGTTTTATATAGTGCTAGCTAGACCCAAGAGTATCAAAGCGCTTTACAGGATTCGTTAAACATCGAGAACAGATCAAACTAAGAACAATTGCTGACATAAAGTAAGGCAGTCGAGCTTTCAGAGTGAATAAAGATTAAGAAGTACAAAAGCATGTAGCAAATTAAGGATAGTAGATCAGGAAGATAGAGAAGAATTATATAGTAAGTCTGAGGATGGAAGAAGGTGAGAGATTTTAGGAAAAATTGTGGAAGTGAGGGATGAGGTGAATAAAGGTAGAGCGAAGCCAGTAAAAGAAGTGAATAGAGGAGGAGTAAATGGCCAGAGAGGTCAGTATAATTAAGAACCCCGATATTTGTTGAGAAGAAGCAGCTTGCGTTTTTTTTTTAAGAATGGGTAAGATTGGTTACAGCGAAGATCTTTGGGAAGATGATGAAGGGGTGTTACCAGAGAATGAGCGAGATTGAGTTGCTTTCTTTTTTAGCTGAGGAGGGATTAGGACAAGAGCGTTAATGCTCCTCAATGATCTAGAACACCCAGCTTTTTGGAGTTTGTCCGAAAGGTAAGAAGGGGTATTTTGGTGAAGGGCTTTGTGTGTGATGCAGGCAATCTTGTAGGTGGATCTGCCTTTGATTGGAAGCCATTTGAGGTTTTTGAGGGCAGGGGAGATGTGATCGTATCGCTTGCGGTCAGAGATAAGCCTGGCAGCGAGGTTGAGAATGGATTTAATAGGGGCTAGGTGGACTTTAGGGGTGCCAGCAAGGGTGGCATTGTCATAATCTATTCTGGAAAGGACCAGTGATTGTACAACTGTTTTTGAAGTCATCAGCTGGAATGAAGGGTTTAAGTTTTTTTTAAGTGATGTAGCGTGAAGAGAGCACTTTTTGCAGAGTTTTTTATATGGGGGTGAGATTGAGGTTCTGATCGATGCTAATACCGAGGGATTTGACTGAATTAGAGATGGTGAGAGAGCAGTTGAGTGCTTTAATGTCCATGATCCAATGTTGGATAGGGAGCGAGTTGTTCTTGGGAGAGAATAGGATGATTTCTGTTTTTTGGGGGTTTAATATGAGGTGGTTTTGATGAAACCACACTTGGATCCTAGTCAGGGCATCGTTAAGATGTAAGATGTCATTGTCGGATTTGATCTTGAAGTATAGTTGTGTGTCATCGGCATAGAGGTGGTAACTGATTTTTGCTTGTTTAAGAATAAGGGTGAAGGGTTCCATGAAGAGGTTGAAAAGAGTTGGTGAAAGGATAGAGGCTTGTGGAATGCCCAGGGAGACAGGTTGAGGTTTAGAGAGGCAACTGCTGACTTTAATTTGTTGAGTTCTATTTTGGAAATAAGAGTTGAACCACTTGAGGACATTGCAGTCAAAGACGAAACGTTCTTTGAGATTCTTGAGTAAGGTGACATGGTTAACAGTATCAAAGGCAGCGGAGAGGTCAAGGAGAATGAGGAGGGAGGATTCGACTTTGTCCAGGGAGCGATGTATGTCATCAGTAATGTTGAGCATTGCTGTTTCATTGCTGCATTCCTTTCTAAAACCTGACTGGAAAACATCTTGGAGGTTGAATGTGTCGATGTGATTGTTCAGCTGTATCAGGAAGCGTTTTTTGAAAGCTTTGAATAGGAAAGGAAGGTTGGAGATAGGGCACAAATTGTTTAAGTCTTTGGGGTCCGCTGCTGTATTTTTGATGATGGGGGTAATTTGGCCTAGTTGGAGGGAAGCAGGAACAATACCAGTGGCAAAGGAAGAATTGATAATATTGGTCCATAGTGGGGCAATGATGTGTTTGAATTCTTGAACCAAATGAGCAGGAAGAGGATCTCTGGTATCCAAGGATGGTTTAGGTTTATTGATGATGTTGAGAACAACACTTTCTGATATTGGACAAAAATCACTCCATGAAGCGTTGTTTTTCAGCTGGGGGTCGATAGAGTTAGGTTCGTAATGGGAGAAAGAGAGGAGGAGTTGTGAGAGATCATGGGGGGAGGGAAGAGGAAGAAGGTACCGGGGAAGGTTAATGAGGGGGTGTTGGCTGAGCAGCAGGGGAGTAGGGGTGAAGGATTGATCAATCTTGGTGACTTTATCAGAAAAGAAGCTAGCAATTTCTTCACACCTCTCAACAGTAGCTAGTAATTTTGGGGGGGCTGAGGTGGTTTGGTTTTAGACAATGTTAAAAAGTTCCCAGGGACGATTTCTAGCCTGATCAAGTTGAGAATGGAGGAAGGAGGCTTTTTCGTTAAAGATGTGTCTTTTGTAATTGGCCCTAGCAGCTCTGAGGAGGACAAGATTTGACGTGGAAGGTTGATTCCTCCAAATGCGTTCAGTCTGCCTGAGAGCTTGTCTCTCTTTGTTTAGGTCAGAATTGAACCAGGTTTTGGACAGAATATTTTTTGGGAGTTTTAATTTGGTAGGGGCACTTTGGTCAAGGGCTTCGAGGATATAATTATTGTAATGATCAGTTGGGCCTGTGGCACTTTGGGAGAGAGGGGGGAGCTGTAGTCGAGCTTTTATTGTAGATTCCAACTCGCCTGGGGGAATGAGGTGAAGATTTCGGGTTAGCTTCCTTAGTTTACTGGAGCAAGGAGTAGGAGGCGGTATAGAGCTGTCAATGGTGAAGAAGATGAGGTGGTGATCTGACCAGTCAATGGGGATGATGTGGGAAAGAGAATCCAGTTCGTTGCTAGAGATAATAGCATCAAGGCTGTCACCTTTAGAGTGTGTTGGACGTTGGCAGAGTTGAGTCAAGTCACTAATGTCGAGAAAGTCCTTGATGAGGTTAACTCCGGGGTCGTCAGTTTTGTTCCAATGGATATTATAATCCCCTAGGAAGAGATTTCTGGATTTGGAGAGTGATGCTTGAATAAGGAGATTGGACAGCTCCTCAGCAAAGGTCCATCTTTGAGAATGGGAAACTCATGTTCCAATTAAATGAAAAGACTGTAGCATTCGTTGACAATATATTTCCTGCTCTCAAATCCTTCCCAGCTAATTCACATCCCAAACCTTCAAATCGTACACTCTCTCACCCTACACCCCCTTCCTCATCTTCTCCCAACATTCAACACTTCACACCTCTGATTTCTCCTTCAATCAACAAACCTTCATCCATCGCCAACCCTTAGGGTCACTCACCCTACCACACCTTCCTCATCTTCCACCAACATTCTACACAACATTCTATACTTCACATCTCTGTCTTCCCCTTCAGTCTACACACCTTCATCAAACACCTCCAACTATTCCTCTTATCCTCTTTCCCCCTCCTAGTCCCCAGTATCAATCATTAACCCACCAAACACTCCAGGAGGTTCCAGAAACCTACTGCTACACCTAGTACCTTAAACCAAAGTCCAAACACCCTCCTATCCATTGCTCAAAATCCGTATTCCCTCTTTCAACTATCCATCCACACCTTATATAATTCTCAACGACAACTCCCAAGGCCATTAACAGATCCCCTCTCACTATCTTATTCAACAGGAGCAATCACCTTCCAAAACATTCCCTCCTTAAATTTCCACTTCTTCCCAATCCATCTCACACATGTCCAACTCCATGGATCCATATGCCCTCCACAACACCTACCACAAAAGAGCATCATAAGCCTCATCCCTCCCAAGTACACCACTGCCCCCTCTCTCTGCACTCCTGTACTCTATATTGTATCTCAAAAAGAAAATACACATCCTTACCTAGACCTTCTCTTCTTTCAGGAACTCATTGCTTCTCACATGTCCCTCAGAATAATCATTTCCCAAGACCCAAATGGATTTAGTCCCCACTCAGAGTATGAAATACAAAATCTTGTAAAAAGCTGCAAAAACATAATTGCCTTCAACATTCAGTTCCCCAGCAACACAGAAAATAGCCTGCCTATCTGCACAATTAGTTTGAACCGTACGCAAGATGCATTCTCCATACCGACCCAAAATCACAACTTATCCTCTAGCCTGATCGGTTCCCCAACCCTTCCCCATGGGCAAACTGAACATAAACCCTCTAGTTTCTCCCTTTCTTAAATGCTACACAACTGAATCTCTGCAGTCAAACAATGTCATGAGATCTCAAACTCAATCATCAAACACAACATCATCATCCTGATCCTCACCAAAACCTGGACAAACGATATCACAAACAGCATTATTACACTCCTACTGCCCCCTTCTACCCTGAGAAGCGACCAGGAAAGTAAAGAAGGTGAAGGCCTAGTGGTCATATACAGAAACCCTTTAAGCTACAGACTAGTTCTCAACACTAACTTTCAATCCTTAAAGTTTTTATCACTGGAATTCATCCCACAAGCCCCCTCCAACCTCAGGATTGAATGTGATCTACCACCCTCCTGGTCAAACCAACACATCCATTAAAGACTATATGGAATTATTAATAGCACAATTAATCAGCTCGTCCAACACTATCTTTCTCAGTGACTTCAACCTTCATTTACGCTCTGAAGGAAATAAACCACTGGACCACTCTGCAACCTTTCTAAAAGACAATGAACCACTAGCACTGCCAGACACCAACACACTGCAAAGGTGCAACTCTCGACTTGATCATTTCCAGATCACCTCTCCTTTCGACTAGTGACCCCATCCTGGTTGGCAAAGTCCAATAAAGAGGGGTGACAAATACAAAAAGAACAACTGATGGACAGAATGCAGAACAATGTCACACATTCACCTCAATACAGAGATCTGGGCCTAAATCCATCGTTTTGTTGCTCACTATGCTAGTCCAGTCTGGACCCAGCCATATGCAAATCAGTCTTGACCCTGCCCCCAATGGGAACAGTCCACCCCGAACTGCCAGTCCAGGTCCTCCCTGGACTGGAAACAAGTAACCTAGGACCAGTTTTGGGCTTCAGCCCTCATCAGCCAAGATAGCTTGACTCGAGTGGCATGGAGAGCACGGGACCCACGTCTGGGCATACCCGTCCCACTCGGGGTGACAAATGCAAAAAGAACAGTTGATGGACTGAATGCAGAACAATGTCATACATTCACCCCAGTACAGAGATCTGGGCCTATATCCCTGGATGCTTGTTTCCAGTCCAGGGAGGACCTGGCTTAGCAGTTTGGTCTGTAATGTTCCCATGAGGATTTGCATATGGCTGGGTCTAAACTGGGGTGGCATGGTGAGCAAAAGAATGATGGACTTAACCCAGATCTCTTGACTGGGGCTGAATGTATGATTTATTCAGAATTATGTCCATCATTTGTTTGCGTCACACTTTTCACCCTAAGTGGGATGGGTATGCCCAGATGTGGGTCCCTTGCTTACTGTGCCACTGGATTCAAGCTTGCCTGGTTGATGAAGGGTAATACCCAGAAACCGGTCCCAGGATGCTTGTTTCCGGTCCAGGGAGGACCTGGCTTAGCAGTTCGGTCTGGACTGTTCAGATGAGGCACAGGTTCAGGGCTGGTTTGCGTATGGCTGGGTCTAAACTGGAGTGGCATGGTGAGCAAAAGGCAAATGGAATTAACCCGGATCTCTTCACTGGGGTGAATGTATGATTTATTCAGCATTCCGTCCATCATTTGTTTGTGTAGCAATAAAGAGAGGGGCAGGTAATTAACTCAAGCTATTAACACAAAGGTGCAAGCAATTTAGCTACTAACACCCAGCTTCCATTTTGCATGTAAAATGAGGATCTGGTTATGAAGCAGAAGAATCACTTGAATCTCATGCATTACTGACATTTTGAAAACTTTATAGGAGATGGATGTGGCGATAGGTAGATCCTTTCAAGGAGTCTCAGACAGGGAGACGATAGACTTGGGTAACAGAGATCATCTGAATACCTTTCACTACACTCCACTCCCAAACCTCAACTAAGGCAAAAATCTAGCCATCCACTTTCCATAGCCCAACACATGGTTAAAGCAAGCCCAACACTAAATCCCAGTCATAACCGTCAACTTCTCAGACATGTGTACCCTTTCAAATTAAGCAGAGCAGAGGGAGAGAAAGGAATGGAAGTGTATATAGCACTAATGGAGAGACCACCCGGTCCTCAAGCATGAGTCAGCATTTTCCACGTGTGCTTGAGACCACAAGAGATCCCTTGCCCTTTTATATAATCCTCTGTTCCTTTCCATTTTCTATTAGGGCTGACTGAGACTGGGAGTTTGAATTAGCTTTAACTAGGTATTGTGGGCAGATGATTGAAAAGCTGTGTTAGACCTGGCATCATTTTTGGTGTGGGCAGGGTGCAGTGTATTTAAAAGTTAGGACATGCATTGTTGTGTTTTACGTGTCCTGGTAGTGAAAACACTGCTAAATTATTTTTTCACTACAGCAAGGCCTATCTCTCCCATGGAGACAGGGCTGGGAAAGGCAGGGTCTTGTGCACTACTAAACCTTTCTTTGAAGTTTGCCTACTTTAAAGGCTGGAATGTGTATATGTATTGGACCTGTGACTCCATATACTCAGAACACTTCTGGGTTGAGAGCATTCTGCCAGGAAGAAGAGGTAGATTGCTGTCAGGAGGGATTGCCACATTGCTGTTTGCTTTGCTGTGTTAACCTGCTGCTTGCTGCTTCTTTCTTGGGTTATAGAACTGGACTTTGCTTTCTACATCCTGCTTCCAAGGTTCTCTAAGGACATGATTTGAGATTGCCTCCTGTTAAGAAGTCTCAGGGCCATCAAAGACTTCACCTGCAATCACCTGAACTCTGCTGTTGTAAGTCTTACTCTGCCAAGCAGTGCGAAATCCAGTTCCATGGTTATCCTTGGAGCTTTAGAAAAAAGGAGAAATAAATATTCATAACTCATTTGGACTGGGTTGCTCATGGCACCGTGAGCGTGAAGATTGCTCTTTCATGTCAAGCACTCAATTCGAACCAGAGCAATTTCTTTACTTACACATTTGCACAACATATATAAATATAACTTTATTAAAATATGAGGTTTTGCCAGTGATGTGAGTGTTGGTGCTAGTGCACCACATATCCCACAACTCCCTAGTAATGAAACAAACTTTCAGAAATACACATATGGGGCAGGTTGGGATCATCGGGCCCTTTTTCCACCTGTTTTTTTCCCATTCATTTTTTACTCACATATACATCATTTTCTTCTGGTTGTAAATAGCAAATACAAATTCAATTTTCGGATTGCGCTGTTCAAATGGAATCTATGAACAATGGCAAACTACATTAACCATGATTCCTG
Source organism: Lissotriton helveticus (assembly GCF_964261635.1). Taxonomy (NCBI): domain Eukaryota; kingdom Metazoa; phylum Chordata; class Amphibia; order Caudata; family Salamandridae; genus Lissotriton; species Lissotriton helveticus. The sequence goes on along the minus strand of NC_136063.1, from coordinate 615,239,390 downwards.
GTTGCAGTTCCTCACACAAGCAACTCATTTTAAATAGATCTGTTTGCTGTCTCTTCTGCCTCCCACCAGCCCCACACACAGGACGGGACACAGAATCAAACAAGGTATTTTGACCTAACTTTTGATATATCATATGAAGCGAGGCAGTTACATTTTGGATACAGTGTTTTGCATATGATCCAGCGGCACCTCATCGGAAAGGCTCTTTTTTGTTAGTTGCACGATTGAGCTTGTTATACACTGTATTTGCCCCTGATTTGGCAAAATAATTTTAGGACACCACCTTGCTTGCGCTATACTCCCATGATGTTGCAACATGGTGGGAATGCAATCTTCTCTGGGGCGTGCACAACATCCTGCCTGGGATTTGTGGATGTGAAAAACTCACCCAATGTGCTCTTGTGAGTGCTTGGTGTACTACGCATTGACAGTTCAATGCAATATATGCACAGTCCAAGTTGGGACTTGCTACTTTCCCCCAAATGCTGAGGAGGGTCCAGGTGGTTGTTCCAATAGTTATGCTTTCCCATGTCTATCTATTCAGGTAGGTGCGTCTTGAGAAGGAGGGGTATTAGCAACACTCTGCCACCTCTATTCAGTTATAACATGAAGATTACGTCCCTCATAACTCATTTGAAAATCTGGACAAGTGGTTACAATATTTTTACATGTCTGTTTGTTTAGTCTTTCGGTTTTGTTATGTATGTACAGCTTTGTATTTGGGTGGGGACTGGTAATGGAGACTGGAGATTTTAGACACGCTCAGGGTAAGATTAACTGCATGCCTATTCTACCTATATTGCCCTTTAACACAAGTGTAGGTTTTTGGTGATGGACATTGTTGACACAGATACACCCCTGTACAAGGGTAAGATTGTCACCGGAGTCATTGCTGTTCATTTATCTTTCAGCATTTTGGGTAGACCCTACTGCATTAATGAGTCCATGCAAACAACCACCAAGGTGAATGTATTGTTGGAAAAAAATATGTTTTTAACCCCTTCCATGCTGCAGCGATTTTCCCCCTGTGCTGCAAAATCGCGAGTGGATGGGTTTATGACGGCCCCCAGCCGTCATCAGCACACGAGCACCGTAGTGCATGACAGATGGGGGCCGTCATCAGCATGCAAGGGGTTAAATACACAATAGCAGAGTGACAATACTCTTCTAGTCCCGATGAATGCCTTTGAACTGTATTGAGTCTTTCTTGGCAGAAGCATGTTGACCACATAAGATAGAGTAGCCTCATTACCCCCGGTCCATTAAATTTTCAACTCTATTCAATAGCGGCATCAGAATAAAGGGCAATTATCACCAATCGCAAGATCGTATTAGTTACTTTTTGCATTCTGCCCCTCACTTTAGTACATCTACATTGCTAATATTGAAATACAATACATCTCCGCTCCTCACCTTTTGGTCTTTGGGGTGTTGTAGCCCATACTGGGCACCTCGCATTCCTAATCTGAGAAGGGAACCCAATGACGAAGCATGTCACCCTTTAGTAAGTGAGGTTTCTTGTCCTAACAGTGAAGTGCTCTCTTGCTCTGTCCGATCACTCCTTTGATGTCATATTATGTTTTACACTCATATCGCCGATAACCAAGCACTTACCCATTGAGTTACTCATGAACTTGGTCCCTCAACCATACACCTTCTCACAATTCTACTCACTCACCCATATAGCTACTCACATACCCACTCACTCACTCATACAGCTACTAACACACAGCCACTCATTCACCCATACATTCACTGACACACCCAGTCACTCTGCCATGTAACCACTCATACATACACCCAATCACCCATATAACTAATAACACAGTTACTCACTAACAAGCCAGCTGCGCCTTATTGGAAAGGCTCTTTTTTGATAGTTGCATGATTGAGCTTGTTATACGATATAATAGGTTCTAAGCACCGTGCCTTGCCATAGCAAGTGAAGGTATGTTTATACCTTGAAGGTGTTTAGGAATGCCAGTATTGACATAAAAGTCAGGCATAAGAACGTCATGAATGAACCCTTAAGGAATAGATGTTCATGCATAATAAATGAGTTCTTGGAGATATCAATATTCAACCAAGGGGAAGTCCTAAAGGCTTAAGAGTCTGGTTTTCAAGGAACTTGTTGTGACGTAAATGAAATGATGTAAGTAGCCATGCCTGTAGTTGGGTAGCATGGACTATACCTAAATAAGGGCTGGATTTCTATGCCTAAATAAGGGTAATGTGAATTGTACCTATATAAGGGCATGAATTGGGAAATTCGAACGGAATCTAAATCGATACAAACCACCACTCCACTTTCCTATGTACGACGTAACTAAATTCTAAACATGTTACACATATCTAAAATATATCTGTACATGTCTAAAATACATTGAAAAATGCATTAAAACTTGATGTAAGCAAATACAATGCATTGGTGCTGTACACATTAAAGCAATTTTTCATTCTAAGCTTATGTTTACATTTGAAATGCAAATTGAATGAATCACGAAAATATACATTTATGAAATGGCTCATAAATTCAGAAGAAAAAGGGCAGAAACCATTTCATGTCAGATTACATAAGACTGTTTGTTAAGGACAAGGTCATATATTGTCTCTGGAAGTATTCAAAGAATTCTTGTTCTCTGTGAATAGTTCTACTATAAGCAGATTACTTGTGCCGAACAAATACAAATTTGGAAAAAAAATTAATCACAGGAAAAAGTTCTAAAGTTAGTACCTTGTTTTGAAAAATGAAGGTCAAATTTAATGTCTCTCAGAACACTGGGTGCCAAAAGCAAAAGTCAGTGTTAGGGCTGGGAGAAAACATGAAATCGTCTATGTCTGTAGACAAAACGTCATTTATCGTTGTAGCTGGTACTAGAGGTAATAAAGTTTACTTAATGAAATCTTGAATAAGTGTGGAATCTTCAACAGCTCCGACGGGCCAAAATTGTCATATTCTGTTTTGTCCCATGCTATACCATCAGGTATAGGAACAGCTGTGATGTTCACTGCTGACAAGTCTCTTTGTTCATGCTGGGATTATTTGTGTGGCTTCATAAGTATGTTCACTTGTGTACTTGCTGTGTCCATTTTTACATATCTTCCATTTATGAGCATACCCAGGGTTATTACCAGAGCTAACCAAAGTAAAAGAAAGAATATTCCCAAAACAATCCATAGTTCAATCCATGGTGATACCAGATAAGTCTTTTTCAGGAGGTGAAAAAAGTCTGTTGCTTGTTCTTTGAAAGTTCTTTTAACTGGCGTTGTTTCAGGTTCGCTGGGATCCTCAGAAAACCTATCAAAGTTAATGAAATAGCCAGAGGCAGTTCTGTCAATGGTTGGAATTGCTGGAACCACTTGATCACTTGTTACTTCATTGTAGACAGGGGCTTTAGGACGACCTGTTATTTGGGTTTCAAGAGGAACGAGTCCCATAGCTCTGTTGCTTAGTCCTTCTTTTCTCACTGCAGATTCTTCAATGGTGATGAGTCTCTCAGTTTGAACCTCTTGGATTGTAGCTGGAGTAGTGTGTCTGCTACATTGTCGGAGTCGACTTGGCCTACTGCTTAGTATCAGCCACATAGTGTGGTTTGATCAGGTCGATAGACACAAATCGGTTCTCCTTTTTACGAACAAGGGGAGGCAGTATCACTGTTCTTGTTTTGTGGATTGCTAGTACAGGTACTGATTGTCTGTAGGAAAGCCCAAATCCCTTCTTGTCCGCGATCTTTTCTCTGACTAGATCACCAAGCTTTGGAATCCAGACAGGCCTTGCTGGGATGGTTGGTTTTTCCCCAGTGGTGGTTGGCTTCAGGAACACGTTGCTTTGTTTAGTTCTTAGTTCATTTAAATCCTGTAAAACAGCCAAACGATTTGTGATATAAAATGTTTTTGCATCCACCACTGCTGCATGATAATCAAGGTCCGGAATCAATATTCTTGTCCCAAATAGGACCTCATATGGAGTGATACCCCCTAGAGAACTTCTTGGCAAGTTATTAAGAGCACGTTGAACCCCAATAAGATGGTTGACCCACCGGTCACCCGAACCTAATACCCTAGCTGTTATAGACTGATTTTTGTCCCGTTTTTTTCTTTCCACAACCGAATTTCCCTCAGGATGGAATGGAGAAGAGTACCTCAATTCAACACCCAAACTGACTATGGCTTCTTTGTAAGCTCGAGAGCTAAACGCAGGGCTCTGGTCAGAATGTAGCATGCCTATTGCGTATGTGCCGATAAAGACTCGCCAATCTTTTATAACAGTTCGAGCATCAGCAGAGCGCTGAGGCCACATCCAAAGGAACCTTGAGCATGAATCTACTGCGACCATGATATATTTATAGTTACCATCCCTTTGTAAGGGACCACAGTGGTCCAGGTAAACACAAGCTAATGGTTTATCTGAAATTTACAGGGGCGTCCGCGCAGGATGTTTCACATTAGAGACTTTCATCTTTTTTCATATTTCACAGTCTAAAACATAGTTTCAGGTTTGTTTAATAATGCCTGTCCACCAGTACATCTGTTTCGATAATTATACTGTGGTTGAAACACCTACATGAGCAGAGGCGAGCCCTTCATGTGCTGCTAGGATTAGTCCTAATCTATGTTCCATGTTTGGAATTATCCTATCCCCCACTCCAGGGATTCGAGCAAACAGAACATTATTTTTATCAGTTATATATGAATATTTGAGTGGAAACCTTTAGGTAACGTACTACCGCTGCCTTTGCTTTTAGCATTGGCATCCAGCATTATTTCACTGTCTATTTTAATTTTTGAACAAGTGATTGCAGCTACGGAAGTCGATTGCACGGCCCACTTTACGGCATCATCAGCCAATGAATTCCCTTCAACGTGAACGCCATCACGTTGATGACTCAGCGTGTGTATCACATGAGTGTTTTGTAGTCCGTTTCGCAACTGAACTACTTGTTCCCAAAGCGTTTTATGCTTGATTGTACCAACTTTTGCGCCTTTGAAACCATTTTGAAGCCAATTATGCAAATATTAATTATATGATTGTACACAGTAGAAAGAATCACGCACTATGAGTGTGGGAAATTTGCGATCCGTATTTTCAAGTGCCATTATGAATGCTTGTAGTTTAGCTCGCTGAGCTGTACAATCTTCTAGGGATTGCGTTTTTGTGACCATAGGTCTGAATTTGCTGTCGCGCCTGCGACCTTTAACGATCGCGCATGCAGCACTATAAGCTTGTTTACCCCCCATAATGGGTTGTGCAGCTCCATCAGTATAAATTATACATTCATACTGGTCTAGAGGCAGAATTTCAGTAGGCAGAGGACATTCTTGTTCGTATTGCAGGAATGCTTGTGTTTTCAAATAAGGATCAAAAACGTATTCAACATCAGTTGCAGTAAGAGAATGAACCCATTGTATCCATCTCGGATGTATAGCTTTAGCATTTGGAGTTCTCGCTTTTGTCACTGCCTCTAAGGTAGGTACAGGAGTTACGACCATTATGCGTTTCCCCTGTGCTAGGGCTCTTTCTTTTGCTACAGCGTTTTGAACTGCTCTCAGAATTTTTTCTGTAGAAGTGAATTTCATTTCTGCTTGTGTGTACAAATGTGATTTGTATGCGATTGGTACTTTTTCACCTTCGTTAAAAGTTAAGTAGGTGAATCCGCATTGACTCGGAATTCGTATCACTAAGTTGCCCACGTTTAAAGGTGTTTGTAAATGTTTTGTTGCTAACATGTCTGTTTGGAGTGAACGCAACATTTCTGTGTGTTTTTGTGTCCAATTTACTGTTTTAAAATCAGGTTTGATTAATTTGTAGAGAGGTTTAACCCTGTCTGCGTAGTTTAAAATGTACGTGTTTCCAAAATTCAGGAAACCTAAAATCGATTGTAAATTCTTCAGCGTTTTTGGTGGTTGGAGCAGCCCACACTTTTCTAAAAAGTTGGCTGCCAGGCTTTTGCCTTCACTTGATAGTTCGTATACTAGAAAAAGGACATTGAGATGGGCAATTCTTGATTTTTTTCAATTAAATTTATACCCTTCAGAGGCGAAGCCCAATATAATGGTGTTCACCCTGTTCAAGTGCCTATTCAGGTCATCGTCTGTCAGATAGATATCATCGACATATGACAATGCCTCGTCATCATAAGTTTGTAGTAACTCTGTTACCCTTGCTGAGAATAATCCAGGACTATTCTTGAATCCTTGAGGGAGACGACAGAAGTGACGCAGTGTCACCATTATTGAGAAAGCGGTCAAATACATACTTTCAGGTGCAATGTTTCGACAAAAGAAACCATTTGAAATATCTAATGTAGTGTTATATTTTTTACGCATAATGTTATTATTTAATGCTGTACTGTGTGCATTTTGCACTGCAAATGTTTTACATCAAGAGTTTAGCTGTCTGTAATCCAAAACTAGACAAAATGTATTGTCTGGTTTGTAAACAGGAAACAAAGGATTGTTCATTGATGAGGTGCATGTTTCAATAACCCCTAGGTATTCAAGTTGATATAAGATCTCCCTGACCTGTTTTTTAGCTTCTTGCTTAACTGGTACTGCCTTTGTGCAGTTGGTTGATTTTTTTAATGGGAATTTCTGGTGAGTCCTCATCCCATCCTACATGATTTTTATATAAAGCTGGGGCTTGGGCAACTGCCCATTTCCTGGCATGAGTATATTTTAAATGTATTGGAATATTATTAGAGAAGGCTGGCATAATGATGTATTTGGCATGTGGGCATTTCCTGACAAATTCTGGTGGCCAGACTTGTTCTGCTAAAAGTATATCATAGTCCTTGGAAAGTCGCTCCCAAAAGAGTGCTTTCACTTTTCTTGGTATGTCTCCCTCCATCCGGAGTGTTATTGCATATAACCTATGTGTAGAGCTAACCCTGCTATCTGCAGTTTCAACCTCAATGTCTTCATTCAAGTCCACTGTCTCCTGAAGTACCTTTAGGTTCTGGCTAACTATTGTTACATCTGCTGCGCTGTCCAACATTGTCTGAGCCCATTCTCCATTCTTGAGTTGTGTCCTCAAGATCCTCGGCATGTCTGATTTTTAGACCTGATACCTTCTTTTTGGTGAATTGAGGTTTTGGTTTACTTTGCTGAACCTGTTGATCGTCTTTGGACTTCACAGGTTCTTCTTTGTTTTCTGACCGTCCTCTTCTTTTGGATGTCTGTGACAATATCTGAAAGGTGCGAGAGGAACGTGTATCAGTATCTTGATACCTGTCAGGTTTTCTCAAAATATCCCTATTCTTGAGGTTATACCTCCTTTCAGAGGGCTCCTTTTGAGGAGACCTACATCGGGAATGAGAATGCTTCTGTTTTGAAGTTTGTTTGCTATTCTACCTCTTCTTTTTAGAAGAGGTTGGAGTGTTTTTAGAAAAGGTGGTTTCACAGCTTTCCCACCCAAACTGTCTCTGCCTAATTCTTCATAGGATTTTTCAATTATTCTGTCTATTTCTTGTGATTGTTCTGTTACATCAAATTCCCTTAATTTTTGGCGTATCGCCACTGATGCTGCTTCTCCTTTAATATTGGATAATATTATTGATGAGACCTGGCTAAAACTTTTCAGTAATTTCATACCTAAATTTAGAGCAGGCTCTGACTTGTATTTGTTTTGAATCTGTTCAGGATGTCAGGTATTACAGCCAAAGAGTGGAGCACCATGTGTTTTAGTGTAGATTGCAGCGAAGACTGTACCCCAAGTGTTGCAGTCCTCCAGATATGGTGTGATCCCCATTGGTAAACAGATTGTTAAAATTCTGTGTTTCTCATAACAGCTAGTATTAGGAAATACTGCTTCAATTTGAGTAATTTTTTGAGCTATCCAGAACAGAATTTGTTCACGTTTTGCTGGTAATTTACCCGTGACTGCGTGTAAAGTCTGTGGTGTGATTTTTAGTGTATTCCCCTGGTGAGAGGTTTGTTATGGAATAACTATTGGAGGGTTGGACTGTGAAAGTCCGCATGACATATTGAACCAATTGTCTGTAGATCTTAATTAATTTTCTGAGTTGAGTAAGTAATTCTACATCTGTCATGCCTTCAATTTCAGGATGAGGTGTGTAACCTGCTAAAACCGGCCACGTTGCTCCTAGTCTACCTAGTGGACCGAGCCTGGTAATGTGATTTAAATGTTTTAGGGCACCTTTAAACCAGAGCTCATGCTCCTGGTATGTGAGTGGAATTTCAGTATCCTCAAAGGGAATATATGCCTCTGGTGGATCATCTTCTTTGTAGAAGTGAAACAAATGTGTTACTGGATTTTATTCTGGGAATCCTATCCATGAGTAGAATACCTCTGTCTGGTGATATTCATGTGCCTCTATCACAAAAACTGCTCTACCACCTCTTGATGTTTGGCCATGTTTTATAAGTTTTAGAGTGATGGCTCTCCTTAAATTTGGAAGAATTATTACAGCATTCTCATCGGTTTCTTGGAATCCTATTAAGTTAGGTTGTTGCCTGCAGCTCCACCGGTTTCGGTGTTATTGTCCCCCGTTTACGGACATTGTTTAATGAAAGTTGCAGAGCAAGATTCAAGGGAACAAAGATAAGGTGCACAACTCAGCTATGGCGGATATTATCCCTACCCACTCCAGACGTCTATTAGAGTATTTATGAGTAGGGGTCTCTGAGAAAAGCACAACTGAGTTACTTCAGTATCTAGCGTTAAATTAGGGCCTTACTAAACTGTTGGGCGCCATGTAGTGTAGTTCCTATATCCCTAATAGGCTCTACACATTGGAATAATATACACTATCGTTTTGACATAAGACTGAGGTCAGTATGTCTCTATCAAGTACATTAAAGTTAATTACTTGTGTGTGCCAGAGGTCACTAGACACTTTCTCAAATGAACAAGAAAGGATTGGTTTCTGACAACCGCATAAACATGACAATTTTGTTTCCCTTAGAGTCTGAACAATATCTTCAGAGTCGTGGAAATAATAGATACCAGTTTCACTCAGTCAATCGTGCATGCTTCTTTTCTACAGAGTTGTTGCACAGAAATAGGGAGACAGGCGTTTCAATAAAAAGGGTTTATTGAACAGTCTTATTTCTCATGCAAGAGATATGAACTGCTACAATCCTAAGACAGAATGCGAAGTATAATGCGTACAGCGTTAACAGTCATATAAAATAGTACTGTAATAGCATGGTCTGTACCTATGACATACATAAAAATACATACATAAATAACACAGGCTAAAATACTCAACTGGTGCTTCTAAAATATGCCTACCCCAGTGTACCTAACCTAGGTCTAGTACGAGGGAAGAAGTAGGTGCTGGCTTATGCTGATGATGTGGCTATTATCACCTCCGAGCCGGATAGGGCAATGATTGAAGTTGAGACATTGGCCAAGCATTTTGGTTCATTTTCTGGCTATCCATTGAACAGGGCAAAAAACCAGATATTAGTGAATAGGCATACCTTTGCTGTAGATAGTAGGATTATGGAAGAGGCTACATATCTAGGCATACGAGTAAGAGTTAAGGTCGAAGATATTATAGATATAAATATTTCCCTCCATAATTGGTCAAATTAAGAGCGATATATATGCTGCTGGGACAACTTAAAGCTATCTATAATCGGTAGATGTAACCTGATTAAGATGATGATTCTGCCTAAACTGCTGTATATTTTTCGTACAATTCCCTTAGAAATACATAATGCATGGTTTATGCAGATCGAAAGGGAGGTTGCCAGATTTATATGGTCCTATAAGCGGATACGTAGATCGAATAGATTCCTATCTATTCCTAGGGAAAGGGGTGGTCTTGGTTTACCCAATTTTTAATTGTTTTATTTAGCAGCCTCTCTAAAATATTACTGGCCTTTATTTGGTGTTTTCAAGAAGGGGGTTGTAGACACAAATTATGTGCCTTCAATATTCAAAAACCTGATTGGGTCACCTATGGTTTTTTCAGTGAATATATATATATATATATATATATTCACTGAAAAAACCATAGGTTATAGACCATATATAGTTAGGAATTAGCATTTACAAAACCTTGAAAATTCACTGAAAAAACCATAGGTTATAAACCATATATAGTTAGGAATTAGCATTTAAAAAACCTTACTTTACTCACACAAAACCATTGAAATTCCATATATAGTTAGTTGTACTAACTATATATCGCGCACCCGCAATCCACTGCTGATCATGTCACATATTACATCATTCATGACATGGTCAGTGACATCACTGATGACATCACTGATGACATCTCAAATGACATCACTGATGACATCACTGATGACAACATCCAGTGACTGTATGTTTCTGTAAAGTTAAAATGTGTCTTACATAATGAAGAATGAGTGGAAGTATAAGTGTCTGGACAAAGGATTTAGTAGGTGCATGACTGAATGTATGAGTGAGTGATTAAATGTGTGTCACTGAGTGCATGGGTTAGTGACTAAACTGTCTTAATTTGTGCATCATTATGTCTGTTGTTCTGTAAACTGCTGCATGTGTTGATCATTAGCTATACGAGAGGCTATATGTGTTATTAATTGGTTGCCCAAGTATTTCTATGGGAGATTGAGTTTGTGTGGGGGTGGCTGGAAGGTGTGTGACTCTATGCATAGATGTGTGAGCAGTTTATTCACTAGGTGTATGAGTTCAAGAGTGCATGTGGAAACAGCTACATGGGCAGTTGACTGTGTGCATGAGTGTATTGATGAGTGAATGGATATCTCAATGCTACATGTCATAGTAAGTACATATGTAAAACACAGTACATGTGAGAGTTGGCATATATAAATAACTGTGCATGAGAGCCACTGAATGAGTGAGTGGTTGTATCGATCATTGTGAACTTGTATCAGGGATTGTATAAGAGAGTAAATATGTGTTACTATATGTTTCAATAAGTAAGGTGTGTTTAACTGTATAGTTGAAGAAATGGAGGTGAGATCGTTTCTTTGCATGACTGACTGGGTGTGTGAGTAACTCCATGGATGAGTGGCAGTGTGTGAGTGTCTGTATACACTGAGTGTATCTAAGGTTATATTAGAGTCTGAAGAGGTTTATCGTATTAGCACAAGAATGATGTCAAATGAGATGTCATCAGTGATGTCATCAGTGATGTCATTTGAGATGTCATCAGTGATGTCATCAGTGATGTCACTGACCATGTCATGAATGATGTAATATGTGACATGATCAGCAGTGGATTGCGGGTGCGCGATATATAGTTAGTGCAACTAACTATATATGGAATTTCAATGGTTTTGTGTGAGTAAAATAAGGTTTTTTAAATGCTAATTCCTAACTATATATGGTCTATAACCTATGGTTTTTTCAGTGAATTTTCAAGGTTTTGTAAATGCTAATTCCTAACTATATATGGTCTATAACCTATGGTTTTTTCAGTGAATTTCAATGGTTTTTTAATAGCAAATATCATAAGCTGTCGAATGTCAAGTACGTGGTAAGTGAAAACATTTTCGTGTTTATGCACACTGATCTGCTTTGAATGGTGCCCCCCCCTCATTTCTATTAGGAGTACTCTCTCTTTGCAGATAGTGAAAGGTAGTTAACGCAGGCGTTTGCCCCCGTTGTAATCCGTCGTGCCTGCTTCTCTCTCCATTTGATTGATTGTTATCCAAGTATTTACTGTTTTAGAATTAGTTCTCTTTGGTTCATTCTCTATTTACAAACAAACACAGAGTCGCAATACTCTGTTTAGTCTTTGCAGATAACGAAAAATCGTGTAAAAAAAAAGAAAAGGAATCGAGCAAAATCAGTAGGCCACTAATGGGATCTCTTTTTGACCTCGCTAAAATAGAAACATTAGGAACAACCCCTCATGACAAATACAAAACTAGTGAGATGAACTGAACTCCACACAATGATGGCTGCAAAACAGCTCGGCTCCGCCACCCACCTCGCCCAAAATAACGATAAAGAACGGCTGCCATGATTGGTTGCGGAATGGCCACGACGGAGCTACGAAATGGTGCTGCTCTCATGCTAACCCCAGCTTCAGTCTGAAACATCCAGAAACACTGTAGACTACCAATTCGATCAGTTCCGGTAGCGCCCCAATGTAACCCGGTAGAGAAGAACTAGCCCTCCCCTCTTTGACTGATGGTTCTTGTTGCCTGTCCCTTCTGTTGCCATTTAACAGAACTATTTAGCCTGCTGAAAGGGGTTGTGTTCCGACCGCTGGTTGGTGGAGACATTTTGACTATATTCTGTACCTGCGTTGTCGCGTAATGCGTCATATGACGCGCCGCGTTAGCGCATCCGGAAGTCATCCGGGGCGCGCAGCGCGTAACGTAAGCATAACAAGTCATGTGACTTGTTAATAAAACTTTTCATTGGTTCATTTTACTTTTCTTATTGTAATGATGAAAGGCTTGGTCATATGACCTAAAAATTACGCTTTTCATTACTTCCGAACATTATTTTTTCTTAAATATATGTTATAATGTTCCAGGCTAATGTACTTTCCCGGAAATTTTACAACTGTCCTGCAAGTAAAATATATTCTTTTTTCGAGAAAAAGAGCGTTTCTTCGTCCCATGACGGAGCCGTTGAGCAAAAGAGGGTCGACCTGCTGTCTTAGTCGCCGATACGCCTGAATATGAGATTCTTATCGATCACTTTATGTTGCAGGAATAGAAAACACAACAGCCCTTGACCATTTATCTTTACTGCGTTCCTTCGTATTATACCTTTTACCCTTCATGTAATTGGTCTGCTTTATTTCACTTGCCTTTTAATGATTCTAAAACAGTCACTATTATTAAAAACTTTACCAATGTATATACTACTACCATGTTTTCTTTTAAAAACCTTTATTGTGAAAATGTCATTATACAAATACGAGCCTATAACCACGTGGGCCTGCCACAGAGCAAACTGTAATCGTATATGATGAATAGACATTTACACTGTAGAGGAACGTAACGCGCGGGCCATTAGGTTGCAAGAACTAAGGTGTCTAACAGTTACGGAATCGGTGGACGTACATTTTATAATTAAAATACGACAGGGCCAGTTACAATAAAATTATCTAGATATACATTTGCGGGCAAGTACCATGGGTGACGTTAATTCGAACTTTCAACAGTACAGTAATCAATAACACATCAGAACTTAATATCAATAGGGATGTCGAAATAGTCAATCAATTCTCGTCCCCGCCCGCCATGTGCTTCAAAACTGCATACGTATCTCGTGATTTCAAGGTTCTGCAACCAGTACACAACAAGGAGTTACGAGTCCCATTTATTCCGGCGCCATTTTGGGCGAGGACGGGCAGGTCCAGGATATAGTCAAAATGTCTCTACCAACCATCGACTATGATGATGTTCATATGCTGTATTTATTAGAGTAACACTCATCTGTCCACATGAAATTAATTTGCCACAATCTAAACATGTCATTTTAATCTTTCCAAAGTTCTTCTAAATATTTGGGACCGTTTCCCTTGCCTCTGAAGCTCTCAGTGCCACTTCTTTGATGAATGTACTAGCAGGTCAGGGGTTCTCCTCCAAATCTCTCTTTTATGCAGCACTATAATTAATTGGTGCCACCTCTCCATATGACGATGCATGGTATAGTTACCACAACTATATTTTTTTTCGGTTCCTCTGGAGAGTTCATCGTGGCAGATGAAGCGTGTAACGTACCGGGCATTTACCTTTTTTTGCATGTACAGGAAAGGAAAAAAAAATCGAGCGTCCGAGTTCTAAGGTGTCCCAGGGCCATTTTAGTGGACCAGGCCCAAATCCAAAGAACAGGCCGCCATTTTGAGAGTCCTCTTGCAGCCGCCTGTCGCTGTAGCATCAAGAGCAGCCGAAACTCAGCTGAATGGCAACTGAAACGGTAAAGGGGCGCCCCACTACAGCAGACGAGCCTCCACCTAGGAAGGCCCATTCACGCCGGCTCCCCCCCCCTTCGGGCACCCCACGCCGTTATTCGGAGCAGTATTGTAGGATGGCCACACCAGTGCGGCAACTTGCTAGACATCACCTCGGTGGTAACCGAATCTCAACGCCTTGTGGTGTCTTCTATTAAAAAAACATTGTTATGCTGCCTTCGACCTATTCGCCGCAAGTGCGCACACAACTCAACTGCATAGCTTGCTAGACACCACCTCGGTGCCATCCGGATCTTGGAATGTCAGCACCTTTTGGTGTCTTCTCTTCAGAAAATATTGTTGCGCTGCCTTTGGCCCCATTCGCACATCAGTCCGCTACTGACGCCATCTCACAGGCTAATGGGGCGCCCCACGCCGACTTTCAGCATTGTAGAATGACCACACCAGTACAGCAACTTGCTAGACATCACCTCGGTGCCATCCGGATCTCGGCACCCCACTGCAGATGAAGTGCCTCTCAACTATGAAACCACCACGGTGACATCCGGATCTTGGCGCGTTGTGCTGCCTTCGGCCTATTCGCACATCGGTCCGCTACTGACGCCATCTCACAGGCTAATGGGGCGACCCACGCCGAGTTTCAGCATTGTAGGATGACCACACCAGTACAGCAACTTGCTAGACATCACCTCGGTGCCATCCGAATCTTGGCATCTCAACGCCTAGTGGTATCTTCCATACAAAAAATATTGTTACGCTGCCTTTGGCCCCATTCGCACATCAGTCCGCAACTTAGACATCACCTCGGTGCCATCCGGATCTTGGCATCTCAGCGCCTTGTGGTGTCAGTCAGAAAATATTGTTGCGCTGCCTTTGGCCCCATTCGCACATCGGTCCGCTACTGACGCCATCTCACAGGCCAACGGGGCGCCCCACGCCGACTTTCAACATTGTAGGATGGCCACAGAAGTGCGACAACTTACTAGACACCACCTCGGTGCCATCCGGATCTTGGCGCGTTGTGCTGCCTTCGGCCTATTCGCACATCGGTCCGCTACTGACGCCATCTCACAGGCCAACGGGGCGCCCCACGCCGACTTTCAGCATTGTTGGATGGCCACACCAGTGCGGCAACTTACTAGACACCACCTCGGTGCCATCCGGATCTTGGCGCGTTGTGCTGCCTTCGGCCTATTCGCACATCGGTCCGCTACTGACGCAAACTCACAGGCCAACGGGGCGCCCCACGCCGACTTTCAGCATTGTAGGATGGCCACACCAGTGCTGCAACTTGCTGGACACCACCTCGGTGCCATCCGGATCTTGGCGCGTTGTATTGCCTTCGGCCTATTCGCACATCGGTCCGCTACTGACGCCGCTTCACGTGCCAACGTATTTTCTACGCATTTTATACCCTATGCCGCATAACAGGTCATGTGACTTGTTTATAAAACTTTTCATTGGTTCATTTTACTTTTGGTTTCCTAATGATGGAAGGCTTGATCATATGACCTAAAAACAACACTTTTCATTGGATGAAAACTTTTTTTTTTTCCCAAACGATGAAAGCCCCACCTTGTTTCTGGATGTTTCAGACTAAACTGGCGTCAGCATGAGAGCACCACCATCTCGTAGCTCCGTCGTGGTCATTCCGCGAGCAATCATGGCAGCCGCTCCCCACCAGAAGCCTGCAGGAGTCGGGGCCCCCAAAACTTTTGATGAATTCTCAAGGCGGAGGGGACGCTTTCGAGAATGGGGTCCAAGACCTAGAAGACAAGCGTCCGATTTCCAAGGTGTCCCAGGGCCATTTCAGTGGACCAGGCCCAAAAAGGAAAGAGCCTGCCGCCATTTTGAGAGTCCTGTGACAGCCGCCTATCGCTGCACCGCAAGAGTGGGCGCAACTCAGCTGAATTGCGGCTTTTGACACAGTGGACCAAAAACGGACGGAATGGCAACTGAAACGGTAAAGGGGCGCCCCACTACAACAGATGACACTCCACCTGGAGAGGCCCGTTCACGCCGCCTCCCCCGGGGCGCCCCACGCCGTTATTCGGAGCAGCATTGTAGGATACCAAAACCAGTGCGGCAACTTACTGGACATCACCTTGGTGCCATCGTTCTGCTGCCTTGGAACTATTCGCACAACAGTTTGCTACTGATGACCCACCCCCCGCGACGCCCCACGCCGTTATTTGCTGGGTGGCAACTTACTAGACATCACTTTCGTGTCATCTAGATTTCGGCGCGTTCTGCTGCCTTGGAACTATTCGCACAACAGTTTGCTACTGATGACCCACCCCCCGCGACGCCCCACGCCGGAAATCTGGACGTTGTGCTGCGTTGGGACTATTCGCACAGCCGACCGCTACTTCGTTGTTTTTCCCTAAAAATGTTTATATGTTATTACTATTTTTGTTTTCTTGTATATATTTATAAATTATTAAAGTTTTATAATCTTACTACTTTGTCGGAGTGCTATATATTTTTAATGTGACACATAATTGTAAAAACTTTGATGTACAAAGAGTCATCCCTGGAATCTTCCGCTTCACGCTCGGTCCCCTCCCCAATCACAATACAGGATGGTTTTCAGATAATAGCAACGCTTCTGCTGTGACGGATCTCATCGAGTGTGGGCCTTGATCTACTATAACTCCTTTGAAGAGGG
Organism: Lissotriton helveticus; assembly: GCF_964261635.1. Classification (NCBI taxonomy): domain Eukaryota; kingdom Metazoa; phylum Chordata; class Amphibia; order Caudata; family Salamandridae; genus Lissotriton; species Lissotriton helveticus. Next base: position 615,222,866 of record NC_136063.1, on the reverse strand, counting down.
GTGATTCTTTACAGCTGTGGCCATAAACTACATCTGCAGGGCTAGCTGATAGCCTAGGACCGGCCTGGACAATCGGACACAGAGGAAAAGAAGTGTCAGAGGGTGCGGTAGTGAATAGGGCGAAAGGGAGGTGTCGGGCGGGCACAGGGTGTGATTCTCAGGGAAGAGCAGCGCAGATGGGGGGAGGTTTATTACCCATGCATAAGACAGAGAGCGGGGGTGAACACTGCCTGGGTGAGATGCTTGCGAGGGTGGGGAGCCATGCTAAGGATCGACAGCGTGCACAGAGTGGGTCTGGTCAAGGCATCTAAAATGGCTGCCGTGCACGACAAAAGTGTGGCATTTGAAAAAAGACAAGATGGCGCAGACAATGTTTTTCAACACTTCCTGATTTCCTTCGAATCGAACGTTAACAGACGTTGGGGCATATTACCAAAGTTAAGCGATATTTATCCCTAACGATGCATTGCAAAGATTTTTTTACCGTCAGAAATTATCGCAGATAAACCTTGCTATTATCAAGGTTTATCGCAAATACGATAAAAAACGACCGCAATGCATTAATATCGCTGAAAACTCAGCGATATTCATGCATTACCGAGCTAATGCTCTTAGCCATGTTATCCACCTCCCATTGGATAACATGGCTAAGAACTGCTCAGGGCAGCTGTTACTTTTTGGAGATATTCGCACTTATCTCGAATATTTCCAAAAGTTGATAATAGGAGATAGCGATGTTAGCGACTGTTTCCAGTCGCTAACATCTTGGCATGCCCACTTTGCATGTCATTAGTGATAAATATCACTCACATGCAAAGTGGGGCCCAAGATGGTCGCTATCTCCTACTAGCCGTCGCTAACTGGTGTTAGCAACAGCTAGGTAATACAGATATAATTTTATCCCCGCGAAGCGGAGCGCTGTTACAGATATATATCTTGTTTTTGAACGTTAATTTCTCAAAATGCACTGAAGCACATATATTGAGACCTAGCAAAGGCACATCGGGCTACCAGTCCCTAATATTTTACCAAGTTTCATGCAAATCCATTCAGCCGTTCGATTATTATTATTATTTTTTTTTTTTGCCCCGCGGGGCCCTTTTAAAACCTCCACATCAAACCTAGGGGGTCAGCGAGGATCTACTATGCCCCCTTATGGTCATTTGCCCCTTCGCTTTGGCCTCCTCTTGTCTCTCGATCCTACCGAGAGACAAGATGGCGGCCGCTACGTACTGTTTGGAATGTTTACAGACACCGGAGAGCCAATCAGCTTCGCTTCGCAAAGCTCCGTAACGCGAAAAGTACGCGAAGCGGTGCGCTGTTACAGATATATATCTTTTTTTGAACGTTAATTTCTCAAAATCCACTGAAGCACATATATTGAGACCTAGCAAAGGCACATCGGGCTACCAGTCCCTACAATTTTGCCAAGTTTCGTGCAAATCCATTCAGCCGTTCGATTATTATTATTATTTTTTTTTTTTGCCCCGCGGGGCCCTTTTAAAACCTCCACATCAAACCTAGGGGGTCAGCGAGGATCTACTATTCCCCCTTATGGTCATTTGCCCCTTCGCTTTGGCCTCCTCTTGTCTCTCGATCCTACCGAGAGACAAGATGGCGGCCGCTACGGACTGTTTGGAATGTTGACAGACGCCGGAGAACCAATCAGCTTCGCTTCACAAAGCTCCGTTGCGCGAAAAGTACGCGTCCTGGAGCGCTGCCCGGTCCGCTGTTACAGATATATATCTTTTTTTAAACGTTAATTTCTCAAAATCCACTGTAGCACATATATTGAGACCTACAAAAGGCACATCGGGGTACCAGTCCCTACAATTTTGCCAAGTTTCGTGCAAATCCATTCAGCCGTTCGGGCTAAAAGTGAGGCCAACCGCCCTATGGAAAACTCAATGTTAAAAACACGTTTTGGGACCCCCCTTTTTTCTCGACCCCCCCTGGACGAACCCCCCCCCAATTTTCAGGGGCTGCTCAGAAACAAAATGTGCCATTTTCCTGAAAATTTCAGCCAATTCCGTCCACAAACGCCAAAGTTATTAGACATAGAATTTTCAAAAAACCCATAGAGAAAAAATCCTAACTATATATACCTACTGGCGACCGCCAGTAGGTAATATATATATATATATATATATATATATATATATATATATATATATATATATATATATATATATATATATATATATATATATATATATATATATATATATATTATATATATATATATATTATATATATATTACATTTCTATGGCAAAATGAAACCCCTTATTTTGTTCCTTTTCAAATTAAATGTATTAAGTGTTACCACTTTATTCCAATCAAGATGACTTCAGGTGTGCCATACTTTTGTCATAAGTAAGACTGTTAGCGCTCTAGTTGTTCTTTAGAACACTCTGGGACATTCTGTCATTGGGCTATAGTTGGGCTACATTTGGCTGATATTTGGGCTACATTTGTTTTTTTGTCTCTGGTGGCCATCTTTGGGCTACATTGGGCTACATTGGGCTACATTTGGGCTCCAACATATATATAGCCCAATGTAGCCCAATATATATTTTTCAAAGTTAATTTTCGTAAAAACCACTGGAGCATATATCTTGAGACATAGCAAAGGCACATCGGGCTACCAGTCCCTACAATTTTGCCAAGTTTCGTGGAAATCCATTCAGCCGTTCGAGCTAAAAGTGAGTCCAACCGCCCTATGGAAAACTCAATGTTAAAAACACGTTTTGGGACCCCCCTTTTTTCTCGGCCCCCGCTTGACGAAACCCCCCCAAATTATCAGGGGCTGCTCAGAAACAAAATGTTCCATTTTCCAGAAAATTTCAGCCAATTCCGTCCTTAAACGCCAAAGTTATTCAACATAGAATTTTCAAAAATCCCATAGGAAAAAAATCCTAACTATATATACCTACTGGCGACCGCCAGTAGGTAATATATATATATATATTATATATATATATATAACATTTCTATGGCAAAATGAACCCCCTTACTTTGTTCCTTTTCAAATTAAATGTATTAAGTGTTACCACTTTATTCCAATCAAGATGACTTCAGGTGTGCCCTACTTTTGTCATAAGTAAGACTGTTAGCGTTCTAGTTGTTCTCTAAAACACTCTGGGACATTCTGTCACTGGGCTATAGTTGGGCTACATCTGGCTGATATTTGGGCTACATTTGTTTTTTTTTGTCTCTGGCGGCCATCTTTGGGCTACATTGGGCTTCATTGGGCTTCATTGGGCTACATTGGGCTACATTTGGGCTCCAACATATATATAGCCCAATGTAGCCCAATATATATTTTTCAAAGTTAATTTTCGTAAAAACCACTGGAGCATATATCTTGAGACATAGCAAAGGCACATCGGGCTACCAGTCCCTACAATTTTGCCAAGTTTCGTGGAAATCCATTCAGCCGATCGAGCTAAAAGTGAGTCCAACCGCCCTATGGAAAACTCAATGTTAAAAACACGTTTTGGGACCCCCCTTTTTTCTCGGCCCCCGCTTGACGAAACCCCCCCAAATTTTCAGGGGCTGCTCAGAAACAAAATGTTCCATTTTCCAGAAAATTTCTGCCAATTCCGTCCTCAAACGCCAAAGTTATTCAACATAGAATTTTCAAAAATCCCATAGGAAAAAAATCCTAACTATATATACCTACTGGCGACCGCCAGTAGGTAATATATATATATATATATATATATATATATATATATATATATATATATATATATATATATATATATATATATATTCACTGAAAAAACCATAGGTTATAGACCATATATAGTTAGGAATTAGCATTTACAAAACCTTGAAAATTCACTGAAAAAACCATAGGTTCTGGGGATACGCCTTGATCAGGACCTTTCGCTCAAACAGCACAGCAATGTGGTAGCTGGCGCATGCTTCCACATCATAAGCATGATGCGTAGAATTTTTCCACTGCTACCGGACTCCTCCAGAAGAACATTGGTGCAAGCCCTTATATTGAGTCGTATTGACTATTGTAATGGGCTACTCCTTTCTGCCAATGAAGGAGTTCTAGACAGGCTTCAGGTGGTCCAGAACACGGCAGCCCGCCTTGTTCTAAATGCTCCCCCTAGAACAGCATCAAAACCTCTGCTGCAGAAACTACACTGGTTGAGCATTAGACAAAGAGCCAAGTTCAAGATATGTTGTATCATTCACAAATGCCTGAATGGAAATGGCCCTACATATCTGGAGCAGAAATTTACCTTCTATACTCCCTCCAGATCGTTGAGATCTAGTGAGAATTTTCTGCTGGCTGTACCTCGTGTAAAAAAAACTAGACATGGAGGGAAAGCCCTATCTGTTGCGGGGCCCATACTGTGGAACAAACTGCCCCTGACCCTTAGGCTCTGCACAGATCATTTAAAGTTTAGGAAGCAACTCAAAACTCTGCTATTCACCGATAAAATCTAGACCCATTCTCTCATCTGCATAGTGTTGGACTCTATCTGGTATCACAGCGCAGAGATACTCCGGTTGGAGTCGATTCCAGCGCTATAGAAACCCATAAATAAATAAATAAATAAATAAATAAATAAATAGGTTATAGACCATATATAGTTAGGAATTAGCATTTACAAAACCTTATTTTACTCACACAAAACCATTGAAATTCAATATATAGTTAGTTGCACTAACTATATATCGCGCACCCGCAATCCACTGCTGATGATGTCACATATTACATCATTCATGACATGGTCAGTGACATCACTGATGACATCTCAAATGACATCACTGATGACATCGCTGATAACAACATCCAGTGATTTCATGTTTCTGTAAAGTTTAAATATGTCTTACATATTGAAGAATGAGTGGATGTATAAGTGTCTGGACGAAGGATTTAGTAGGTGCATGACTGACTGTATGAGTGAGTGATTAAATGTGTCTCACTGAGTGCATGGGTTAGTGACTAAACTGTCTTAATTTGTGCATCATTATGTCTGTTGTTCTGTAAACTGCTGCATGTGTTGATCAGTAGCTATATGAGTAACTATATGGGTTATTGATTGATTGTCCAAGTATTTGTATGGGAGACTGAGTGTGTGTGTGGCTGGCTGGGAGGTGTGTGACTCTGTGCAGATCAATGTGTACTTGTATCAATGATTGTATAAGAGAGTAAGTATGTGTTAGTATATGTTTGAAAATGTAAGGTGCTCTATGTTTAACTGTATAGATTAGAAAATGGAAGTGTGATTGATTCTTTACAGGACTGACTAGGTGTGTGAGTAACTCCATGGATGAGTGGCAGAGTGTGAGTGTCTGTATAGGTGTATGAGTGCATATGATAGTGTTGTAAAGATGAGTGATTGTATGTATGAATGATTGTATGGGTGAATGAGTGAATGTGTGTGTAGACGTAGGAATCAGTGAGTGCGTATGTAGTAACTAGTATTGGTGTGTCAAAGGTTTAAAAAAGTATACTCTATATTTAACACTGGGTGTAACAGAGGTTATATTAAAGTGTGAGGAGATGCATTGTATTGTCACATGAATAATATCATCAGTGATGTGATCATTGATGTCAAATGAGATGTCATCAGTGATGTCATCAGTGATGTCATTTGAGATGTCATCAGTGATGTCACTGACCATGTCATGAATGATGTAATATGTGACATCATCAGCAGTGGATTGCGGGTGCGCGATATATAGTTAGTGCAACTAACTATATATGGTATTTCAATGGTTTTGTGTTAGTAAAATAATGTTTTGTAAATGCTAATTCCTACCTATATATGGTCTATAACCTATGGTTTTTTCAGTGAATTTTCAAGGTTTTGTAAATGCTAATTCCTAACTATATATGGTCTATAACCTATGGTTTTTTCAGTGAATTTCAATGGTTTTTTAATAGCAAATATCAAAAGCTTTAAAATGTATTCTTCTTTAAATCGAAAAATATATTTTATATGTTTTTAATACAATTTTTTAATGTATTTTTTTTTATAATTTTTTTTGATTTGCTCCCGGTCCGCGAACCGGGCAGCTTCCCGTTAGCTCAATTTGGTGCCGCGACTCGGTCCGCGAACCGGTAAATGTTCCGTCTGCGCAACTGCCACGTTAGAAAACAACATCGTGACGTGTCGCGTAAGCGCGACGTATCGCTTTGTCGCGTAATGCGTCATATGACGCGCCGCGTTAGCGCACCCGGAAGTGCTCCGGTGCGCGAAGCGAGGCGCGAAGCGCAGCTTACCGGAGGCGATCCGGGACGCGCGCGGATCGCGTAACGTAAGCGTAACAGGTCATGTGACCTGTAAATAACACTTTTCATTGGTTCATTTCACTTTCAGTTTCCTAATGATGTAAGGCTAGGTCATGTGACCTAAAAATAACACTTTTCATTGGTTTAGAACTATTTTTTTTTCCCAAATGATGAAAACCCATCCTTGTTTCCTCACTCTGACTTTCATCTTTGTGAGAGGAAGACCTTTTTTCATCACTTAGCGATGGCAAGTGTTGTAGCTTCAGCTGGTGCACCCCCACCACCACCACCACCTTTTAGGAAGAGAGGACCACCTCCTCAGGTTATGGTTGAGCAAGAGGAGGAAGAAGAGGAACAAGAGGAAGAGGAAGAAGAGGGGCATTTTTTGCCAGAAGAGCCTAGGAGGTCCCGAGTGAAAGAGAATTTTATGTGGCAATTTTTTAAATATCCCCGAGGCCAAAAAAAAGTGAATGCCCGCTACGTAACTTGCCTTATATGTAAAAATGATCTGTCCAGAGGGACAGATAAAAAATATAGTTATGGCAATTATACGATGCATCGCCATATGGAGAGGTGGCACCCTATCAACTACAGTGCTGCGCAAGTACGTGACCTGCTCGATAACCCCCGTCCTGTGGCCAGTACATCACATCAACAGGCACTGTCGGGACCAGAGGCGAGGGAGACGGTCCCAAATATTCAGCTGAAGTTTGGGGAAGTGAAATTTGTATGCATTTATTGCGAAAAATTGATTTGCTACAGGGAGAGTAGTGTAAATTTAATAAATGCTGCAATTGACAATCACAACTGTCCAAAACGCCCCAGAAAATAAATTATCTTTTTTTTTTTGCTCCTGTTGAGCCCTTTATAATGAATAATTTTTGTCCCCCCCAAAAAAAAAACCAAAAAATATAAAATCTTTCAAACATACAAAAAAAGTAAAAAAATGTTCAGAAAAATAATAAAAAAAATATAAAACAACAAAAACAATAAAAAAAAAGTTCTTTTCAGAACTACCTCCCCTTTATAAAAAAATTGATAGAATGTTTAGCACTCTGGCAACCTCTATTTCTTTTGGTTCGCTTCCCGGTTCGCTCGCCGGTACGCGAACCGGAAGCGAACCAAAAAAAATAATTAAAAAAAAAGAAGAGTAAGTATAAGGGAAGGAAACAGAGAGTAATGTTAAAAGAAAGACAGCTATAGGGAGTAAACCAGAGATACTGTTTAATAGATCTATTTACCGAAGAAAAGATGGAAGAGGGTATAATTGTGAAAAACAAAATAGATAAGGAAGTGAAAGAAAAAAAGGATAGTAGAAGAATAATAAACAAGAGTTTCTTAGAGAATGTGAGTGAATGTTCAAAATAAGATTAAAACATGTGGAATAACAGAGAGAAAAAACAGAAAGCAGAAAAGAAAAAGTAACAGAAAAGGAATGATTGAAACAGCAAAGAAATGTAAATAACATAGGGGCATATTATCAACATAGGCCATAAAATTATCGCTGCTTTTATCGGCAGAAATCTGCCGCTAAAGCCGCTTTTGCGGCAGAAAACTGCCGCTAAAGCCGCTTTTGCGACATTTTTCTGCCGATAAAAGCAGCGATAATTTTATTGCCTGTGTGGATAATATGCCCCTTAGTGTGCTTGAACTACAGGGAGAAAGCATAATGAACAAGTAGTGAAAGAGTGATCAGTCAGAGACAGTGGGAGTAATAGAGACGGAGTGAGTGAAGAAGAGTGAGGAACTATGAGAACAGAGGGACTGAGAAAAGGAGTGGAAGGAGTAGAGTAAGTAAGTAATAGAGGAAGGAATGAGGGAAGTAGCAAAGGCAGGAAACTGAGGGTTAAAGAAATGAAGCAGTGGAACTAATAGAAGTTAAATGTGATAGAAATGTAACGAAAAGAGTACAAAACATTTACCTTATAATTGTCGTTAACTTAGTCACTTGTTATTTTTATACTTTCAATCTGTGAAAGAAACAACAAAAATTTGAAAAATATTAAAACATGTATTTAAAAATTAGAAAAGACAAGGGAAAAGATTGACAATCATCCAATTTTAAAAAGAAATAAAGTTAGAGATAAACATGCAGAAAAAAAAGAGAAAGAAACGGTGATAGACAGTCAGAGACAAAAAGAAATTTAAATAGAGTAAATTACTTAGAAAGAAAAAAAGAAGATACTTTCAGTGACAGAAAAGAAGGATAGAAGAGTAAACTAAATTGAAGTTGTGTAAGCTACTAAAAGAAAGTGAGTAAGGTAAACTATATAAGGAAAGGGTGAATAATGAAAAGAGAGTGAGAGAGAGAGGAGAGAGAGGAAGTGAAGGAAAGAGTGTCAGATACAGACTGAGTGAGGCATCTACACAATGTGATTCGTAATGTTAGGAAACACAGGTAATGTATTTGAAAAACGTGCAATTTTTTTTGCTCAATCCACAATCACATCACTTGTGTTTCCTTTGCTTAGGTATCTCATTGTGCAGAAGTAGTCTAGCATATGAATGAGTACGCAGAAGGTGAGCACTGTATGCAACAACTTTGACACTTACAGAAGCCTCAGCTTCTCCATGCCCCCTACACAGTCCTAAATATATACATTTTAAACTGACGGTATCTTGTTGCAGATGAAGTGAGGCCAATCTTGCAACATGGTGCATCTTTTGCACCGCCGCTGCGTCACAAAAGTGACGCACAGCGGCGCAAAAGAGACACACGGCTATCATAAATCTGTCCCTAACATTTTAAATGATTGATTCAGGATGACGATAAGGTGTGGACTATCCAGAGGTTTGTTTGAGGTGAGGCCTACTCAGGGTTGCAGATGAAATTTAAGTTTGTTGAAGAGTACAGAGGAGATAATAAATGTGCAGGCCTACCAATGAAGTGAGTCATGTCCACTGCACTCTTGAACAAAGGCCAGACCTCTTCTGTGTCCCTGGACAAGCCTAAACCTCATCTGCACAATGTGATTCATAATGTTAGGAAACACAGGTGATGTAATTGAAAAATTTGGAATTCTTTTCCTCATTTCACAATCACATCACCTGTGTTTCCTTTGCTTAGGTATCTCATTGTGCAGATGGAGTCTAGCATATCAAAGACTACGCAGAAGGTCAGCACTGTATGAACAATTTTGACATTTACAGAAGATTCAGCTTCTCCATGCCCCCTACACAGTCCTAAATGTTTACAGTTTAAACTGACGGTATCTTGTTGGAGATGAAGTGAGGCCTATCTTGCAACATGGTGCATCTTTTGCATCACTGCTGCATCACAAAAGTGACGCAACAGCGGCAGAAAAGAGGCGCATGGCCATCATAAATCTGCCCCTAACATTTTAAATGATTGATTCAGGATGACGATAAGGTGTGGACTATCCAGAGGTTTGTTTGAGGTGAGGCCTACTCAGGGTTGCAGATGAAATTTAGGCTTGTTGAAGAGTACAGAGGAGATAATACATGTGCAGGCCTACCAATGAAGTGAGTCATGTCCACTGCACTCTTGAACAAAGGCCAGACCTCTTCTGTGTCCCTGGACAAGCCTAAACCTCATCTGCACAATGTGATTCGTAATGTTAGGAAACACAGGTAATGTAATTGAAAAACGTGCAATTTTTTTTGCTCATTCCACAATCACATCACCTGTATTTCCTCAGCTTAGGTATCTCATTGTGCAGATGTAGTCTAGCATATCCAAAAGTACGGAGAAGGTGAGGACTGTATGCAACAGAGCAATGTACATTACTCACCTCCCTTGACACTTACAGAAGCCTCAGTTTCTCCATGCCTCCTGCACAGTTCTCAATGTATATCATAAATACAAAAAGTATAGAATTAATTATACATGTTAAATGGTTTATTTTTGCTGTTCTCAGAATGTATCAAATTTCACTAAAAACAGTGAGTTGAAGGTATTCATCATATAACAGCGGGAAAAAAAAACCACAATCAAAATGATTGTGTTTAAAAAACCCATATAACATAACCAATCAGAAAACAGAACTCCTTAAAAGTAACTTACTTTCCATGACGTCAAAGGATGTCCTATGAACAGCTTATACTCTGTTGTGCTGCTAATATTTTCAGCCCGCCACTTTCTGAAAGAAAAGCTCCATCGTTTTGACAAATATGTTACATACAATAAATGACTTCTCGCTCTCTACCGCACATTTCCTCAAGGCCAAATCGTGTAAGAGCCATTTATAACTCTTGGAATTCTTCTAAGCAAATCCCGTCATTTTCTTTTTCCGCAACTTTTAGAAAGAAAACGTTCAAGATCACTTTCACAATCCTGTACTAGTAATATCTCATCCTTCTTGCTCACTCATGTTCCACATTTCCACATTTAACTTTTTACTCTGTACTACACTTATCCTCAAGGCCAAATAGTGTAGGAGCCATTAGAACCTCTTGAAATTCCTCAGAGCAGATCCCGAGATTCTTTCCCTAAAATTTTGGTTTTAAAAACACCAGGTAAGAATTTTTAAGGTCAAAAGGCAATTTTTTTTTTTAAGTTAAAACAGAATCATTGCAGAATGACCAGCCGTTTCTAGACTTCAAATAAGCTGTGTAATGTCCTGATGTTGTTGAAGGACCGTCATGATATATAATTGCTACAGTTACAAAAGTCCTTCCTGATATTGACAACTGCGAAGCCACAACATTTTTAATTAAAGTTGTCAATTTTGTTCCATCAGGCCTACATCGTTGGAACATTAAAATGACATACTGGCCATATGTTCGCATAAATAATGTGGAGAACATTGAAGACTTACATTGGCTACACTCCATGTTGTGATCAGCTGCTTTTACTAGCTTACTAAAGGACACTGATTTACTGTCTGGCAAAGTTAAATATATAAATCTTTCAGACTCTACACTAGTAGTACTTGACACCCTACAGTTCTCGCAGTCATGCTGCCATTGATAAGAAAGGCCAAACAGATGATCTACATCTACACCTTCATCTTGCAATACATCAAGAATATACATTAAAAACTCCTGACAATCTTGCTGAATATTTTGAGAGAATTGCGTTTCACCTGAACATTTGTCTAACAGATTTCGAATTTCAGACACACTTTCTATTTTTGTTCTATCAGTGCTACATTTCTCTAACACAGAGTTCAGTAAACAGCAAAAACTTTGATCCGAATTGATCACAATCTGTTGTTTTAAAGTTTCTAGAGAAAAGACAACATTAACCACTACATTAGCATAGCAGTTGACACCAGAACTTTTTTCAAATTGAAAACCAACAACATCTTCAACAGAATCCATTTTTTTTCTGCTTATAATTTCAGGTTCATCAACTTTTCGTTTTTTTGCTACAACCTCCCTACTATTGGTCACATTTCTTCGTTTCCGGCCTACCACACGTTTCTCAAACAAAGGATATTGAGGCAAATGTGGCGCATACTCTCTTCTTAACCTATTGTATTCCTTAACACAATCTAGATCCGCACAAATGTTTGTGACATCACACTCAATCAAGTACAATCCCGATAAAGTTCTGACTCGTGACAATGCCACATATGCCATACCCTCCTTGAACACAGAACTGCCAATATTCACCAATGCACTGTCTACACTTAAACCTTGCGATTTATGGATTGTCACCGCATATGCCAAGCAAACAGGAAACTGCTTACGGCGAACATATAAGTCTTTTACAAGCAAAAACCTAGCAGAGCAACGACCAATTAGCTGTACTTCCTCAATGCCATCAAATTTAATTTTTAAAAATTCAATTCCATCTCTATTTCTGTATTTCACAAAATCAACAACATTACCCATTGATCCATTTACCAGACCTCTTTCAACATGTAAATTCCTTCTTAAAATTATACGGCAATTTAAGCACACATTCAGAGTCTTTTCAAAACCTGCAGTTTTAGATATAGTCTTCTCTAATGAATCCAATTTTGATTTCAAATTCTCAGACAAAATAATTGTTGATCCCATATGCTCTACTCCGTCAATAGCTTCCAGTTTCACAATCTCTTGGTTTTCTAAATGCAACATTTTATTGTTGAAGATGGCACATTCTGCAAGAGTTGGCATCAAACATATTCCAGATTTCTTCTCAGTAATTTTCCGAAAAATATTCTCAGGCACAACGTCTTGTTCTGGATACAAATTTGACAGTAATCGTGCATGTAAAGCTTCTTTCCCATGCTCGGTCACTTTTCCAATTCTAACATCTTGTAGAATATTCTTGTAATCTTCATCCTTCGCCTGACGCATATTTTCACGCAGTTCAGCATAATTGAAGTTTAACCATATATTGACGTTGCCAATGCTCCCTAGGCACTTCCTGGTATCTTCATGCGTGAGCATTTTGAACACAGGTTGTCCTTTCACTGGTGTCAGCTGCAGAAGATCACCGAAAACAATGATGTATTTGCCACCAAATAACACATCATACTCTGTTTTGAGAACTTCTTGCATTCTCAAATGCACAAAGGCAAGCATGACATTGGAAACCATGCTTACTTCGTCAATGATAAGAAGTTTCATTTTCCTCAAGACTCTTGAAACTTCACAACAAGCATCTCCAGATAACTTGTGGTATTGTAATTTGTTATCATGCTCCACTGGCAGCATCAGTAGACGATGCAAAGTAATACCTTTAATGTTATGTGCTGCCAGTCCAGTTGGAGCGGTGACAACACAAGACAGCGATGACTCAGTCCTTTTCTGCAAATAACATGAAATTGCTTTAATGAGGAAACTTTTTCCAGTTCCCGCTTCTCCACTCACGTACAGTCGGACAGGCTTCAACGACGTACATGAGCACTCTTTCTTCTCATGACTTAATCCATGATCAATTTGGTTGGTAACTTCGTCATAGATTTTCCTCTGCTCAACGTTGAGTTGTCTTTCCAAGTCTTCTAAGTTAACCGCATCCTCCTGAGCATGTGCCATGGCTCTTTCCACTTCAATCATGGCAGTGGCAGCTTCATTTTCGATAACTGGTCCTCCTAGTGGATCCTGACTCAATGAAACAGAACTCTGACTGTCCTGAGAACTGTCTCTAGCAATCTCGGCTGCAATCGTTGCTTCCTGCTCGATTTCCACAATAAACATTTCTAGATATTTGGGAAAAACAGGACATTCTATGGTCTCCTTGGCGGCATTGAAAGAGTCTTCGTAACAGCGGAAATCTCCAAGCAGTTCCTCTTCTGCACGCCAAGGCTTGAAAAGTTGCAAAAGTGCTAAATAGAAAAACTCTTTTCTTTCAGGAGATTTGCCACTCAATTTTCGATGGTTTACCAAGTGGCATTTTCTTTGCTTGACCAGACATCCCTCACTTCCAATTACAGCATACACTCCTTTATAAATATCTTCTTTGATGTTCCTCTTGAATATGTAATTTTGTAGAACCTCATACAGACAAACATTCTCGAGGTGACTGCTTCTATTTGGATAATATGTATCCAACATGTTGGTCTTCAAAATATCTGTACTGTTTGGCTCCTTTTCCGCCAAATACTCAATTTCCCGTACAGGTTTCAGAACTCGATTACGCGTTGCAGCAAGACCAAGACTCGCCCAAATGATACTCCTGGATTTGGCATAGAGACTTGCTGAAGACAACCGGTCAGAACATTCGTAAGCTCCGATTTCTCGATGCGACAACATCTTCAGACTGAAACTGTACAACTTCTTACTGAGGCTCTTTTCGTGGGAAATGTCCTCTCACATATCCTTCAATTCTGTCTTTTCTTTTTTGGTGATGTAAGATGTCACATACCGAGCCACAGCCATACAGTTATCAGCCACAAACTGTATATCCATGTTAGCATTCCACATGGACAAAATCACTGGGTTGTAGTCGTTGATGTACTTGGACTCTTCGTTCCTTTTCAAATTGTACGTATTTTTGGGTGATTTCTTCATCACATTATGTCGCAGCGAAGACATCAAACTGTTCACTCTTCCTTTAGAAATCACCGGTCGTGGAAAGGCGAAACGACATTTTGTGTAGAACTTGTCCTTGTTTCTGAATTTACGACGACAGTACTTTCCGCAACGATGGCTTTGGAAGCGTAAAACTTGTTCTCTTAGGCTTTTGTCTTCCTTTGCCTTTGGAACAGCACATGTAGAATACTGTTCTATGAAACTCATCACTAAGTCATCCGGATCTGTTCCAAATTTGGGTGCATCTTTGATCCACAGCAGCATATGTATATGAGGAGCACCTCTTGCTTGGTACTCCTTTCTCCAGAAGAAATCCAACACCTCTCCAAGAGGTGGATTTTTCTTGTTCATGATGAAAGACATCATAGCTTCAAATCTATGATTGAAGTACCTGCATACATTCACTGGATCCAAAGAGCACAGTTCTCCGGGTGTCTTGAATTCGATATTGTCAATGTTTCCATTTGCCTCTCGTAGAAATTCAAGTAAGTCTTCCCAGCCATACTCGGCACAGCTGAGAGTTCCAAACTTTCCTCCCAAACACTAATGGGACTTCCTTTGGCTTGTTTCATTTGAAACAACTCAATAGCATTCCCCATGACTTCCTTGAAATGCAAAGGATGAACACTATATTGTTCATATATTTCTTCATTTTTAGAGGCTTCTACTTTCTCAATTTGACCAGCACACAAATCGCTATCCTCTTCTTCACTTACTTCCTCTTCTGCAACATATACATTCTTGTAGTACTTATTGTTTTTCTTCAAATACAATGTTGCCTTTTTCACTTTCCTAACATCCACTAAATCTTGCCATATTTTCTTACTCTTTGTCGGAACCCCATTAACTAAGATAACCAGAGGTTCCTCTTCCACTTTCTCTACTCCAATTGTATTAATGTTTTTCTTCAAATCTAGAGGCAAATAAACAACTCTTCCCTTTAATCCTCTCTGTAAATCTGATGGAGGCAATTTCCCTGTCTTTGGCTCCATTCTTACAATCGCCTGAAACGGATGGATACTTTGAATCAAAATAGATTCATAAGTATTTAAATCCTTCAATTCAGAAGGAATCTCAACCAATTCCAGATTATTATGAACCGCTCTAGCAGGCATCCGGTTTTGATTTAATTTGTTACAACAATAAGTACACACACGTTGATCCGATCCCAAATCAAAACAATTTTCTACCATCAAGTATGTTGCGAAATCCTTCCATTCACTATTATTTTCCCTTTCACTTTTCGCATATAAATCCACTAACTTAGTCTGATTCTTATAATAAGTGCGTCGACAACACACACAAGTGAAATTAGGCCTCTCACTTGATTTCACCTGAAACGTGGCAATTTCCTTCTGAAAATTATCTGTACTGGAAACCTGTACACTATCTTCCACATTACCTTCTTCTTCTGGGTCAATTTCAACATTCTCCCCTTTACTTGCAAAGTAACAAAACTCAATTTCTTCACAAATATTCTTCACATCTACTTCAGAACCATGCAAAAGAGCAGTGCATAATTGTTTAAGCATAATTGCTGGACTCTTAGCATAATACAACATTCTAACTAATTTCCTCACTTTATTATGATGCACTGCTAGCATTCTGAAATGATGAAAAACACTCTGGCATACTCTCCTGGAAAGACAAGCCAATGAATGACCATGCAAACCTGTCATTTCTCTCAATCTGCAAGGATCTAAGTCTTGCAACAACGTAATTTTTTGTTTCAGACTTTTCTTACTATATGTATGTAAGAAATTACAAAACAAATCAATTGATTCCTGTCGCACACTGCAAATACTACTACACTTCCAGGTGTACACTGGACCCTTAGGACGTCTCCCTAAAACTTCATCACCTAACACCTCTTCTGCCTCTGTTGTCACAAGTTTTTCTTTTTCAACCACACATCCATCTTTCACCTCATATGCTCGACCACTGGTGTCAACTGCATGCACCAAATTTTGCGTCACTTTTAACATGGCTACGAAACTCAAAGAAACTAAATCTATTTGTAAAACACTTGACACAAAGCAACATTTTAAATACACAACTTTCTTCATAAATTTATCCCTAAAGCATACTATTCTCTATCTAAATTAAATGAATTTTTTCTCACCTTAGCAAATACTTTTTGAGTTTCAAAACAGTCTCAGACACACACCAATTTGTCTTCAGCAGAGCAAAAGGTATGCACTCCAGAGGCTGCAACCAACAATGGCACAGAAATGCTGTAATTCATCACACATATCTCTCATGTCACCCAATCAAAACTCTTCCCTCACTTTTTTCAAATCAACACCCTTCCCCCCTCTGCCCTTTCTGCCTTTTTTGCATAGCAACCACCTCCTGAAAGACCTCTCATGTTTGCAAGTTCACACAACAATGTTTCAATTGAACTCTGAACTCTCAGTACACCTGCGTATCCAGTGCAATCTTTCATAAAATGATTTTTTCTTGACCATTCAAATTACATCTTTCAAAGAACTCATCCATGCACCCTAACTTTCTGTTTTCAGCAATCAAAATCCACCAATCACTGCTACTGATTAATTACCACAGAAACTCCACAGTTTTTTTCATTACATACTCCTACTGTTTCAACTGCCATTTCATTACCACACTTCATCTGACTGCAGCAGAACCTCCTCTCACCATGTTTTCTGTCTGGATTGTTGGACATAGTTATATCCACTGGGCTCAAAGGTATGCTGATAACAGAAATTTACACAACCTCAATTTACAAAATGTGGAAATCAACTGGATTGTCCACAGAGGATTAAGATGTCACCAATTGATACCATTGGTGAAAACCTTTTTGCATTTGCCAAAACCTAACCTGTTAATTGTGCACTGTGGAGGAAATGACTTGGGCACTTTGACTGGGGTAGGTCTGGAAATGCTTTTAAAGGACACCTTTGAGCAATTGATGGCACTATTTCCTCAAACTGCCTTGGTATATTCAAATATATGCCAAAGACAGAAATGGAAGTGGTCCAACCAATTTTGTCCACAAATTGAGAAATCGAGGAAGCATGTAAATAAGTCTGTTTCAGCTTACATGAGAGACCATGGAATGGGCTCCATCTACAACAATAACTTGCGTTACTACATGCAAGATATCTACAGAGCAGATGGAGTTCACTTCTCAGATGAGGGGAACAACATTTTCATCCTCAATTTAGGACTGTGCATTGGTACCTACTTGTAGGTACCTACATCAGCCACAGGACCCAAAAGCTCTTTTCAGAGCTACCCTACATCTGATCACTCACAATTATTATTTTACTCTAACTTTTTTCACTAATTTTCACCAAAGTACGCTCCCCGGAGCGCTACCCGGTACGCGCACCGGACGCTAACCGCGCGAAAATTTGAAAAAAAATGTTTTTTTTCGCACATATGGGCCTCCTCAGCCACCCTCAGAAAACCTAGGGGGTCAGGATACGTCTACCGTGCCCCCTTCTACCCATTCTGAACATTATTTGCCCTCCATCTTGTATCTCAATTCTACCGAAACACAAAATGGAGGACTCCCGTAACGCTGCCGGTTCGCGTACCGGGGCGCGCACCGGGAAGCGCTCGCTCAAAAAAGGTGGGAAAGTAATATACAGAAAAACCACTGGAGACACTTTCACCAAATATAGATTAGCTTATACTACATACCAATCCCTACCATTTTCACAAATTTGATTGGAATTCCATTTAGCCATTTAGCCTGTAGACCTCTCTAAATATCCTGAGGTAAATTACTTCACAAAACACATCTGAAGTGTTGGAATTGACAACCAATTAAAATGTTACTTTCATTTTCTACTTTTTTTACCTGACATTTGATTGGTTATGTACCTGAATATATAAAGAAAGAGAGAGAAACACAGCCATTTTGACTACTACTTCCTGAACTACATTGCAAGATCATTTTCACTGACAACTTAAACTTGTTTTTAAAAGGTAAGATGATATTTTATAAATTTGAAAACATTTTCAGATAGTTATATACTATCCCTCTGTAAGAGTTAGACATTGAGAAAGGCTTGTTTATTATAATTATGGATTGATTTAGGTTTCTGTGGTATAATTATGAATTTACTTAGGCTTTTTCACAGGCACTTTTTAATAGTACTACTTCACGCCTGAAAAGTACCTGTCTGAACTTAAACCCAACAGTGCCCTACCTCTACTGATATATTTATTTTTTATGCAAATTTCAGCACAAAAATGGAAGGAGAACAGAACGTTTCCTTTGAAATTGTCCTAGAGATGAACAATGAGGAAATCATTGAACCCATTGACTTGGAATTCATGGATGAATCACGAGACCATGAACTTCTACAATGTGTAGAATCTGTGGATTTCTTACTTCAATATGAGGACGGTCAAATGTGGGAAGTTATGTTCAGTCAAAAAGAAGACATATCGGACAGTCAAATGTTAGACGTTCTATTAAATTTTGAAAAAGAATCAGAAAAATAAAATTATATTTAATAATAAAAAATTGTTTGAGTCTTTAATCATTTTTATATGTACTTCATAAACTAGTACCAAATTGATTATAATGTAAAGTCAGATTTATAGTATGCTGTGCACAATCACAAAAATAAATTTATATTTAATAATCATAAATACTGCTACTTAAATAAAAAAAACAAAAAAAACAACAAAAAGAACAATCAATAAACATACAATATTTCAAAATATCATAGTCTATCATTCTTTTTTCCTTATAGTACACTCCCCAGACCGCTTCCCGGTGAGCGTACCGGGCGCTCCCCACGCAAAAAAAACAAAAAACAAAAACATTTTTTTTTTTTTGCCCCGCGGGGCCCTTTTAAAGCCTCCACATCAAACCTAGGGGGTCAGGGAGGATCTACTATGCCCACTTATGGTCATTTCCCCCTTTGTTTTGGCCTCCTCTTGTCTCTCGATCCTACCGAGAGACAAGATGGCGGCCGCTCCGGACTGTTTAGAATGTTGACAGACACTGGAGAGCCAATCAGCTTCGCTTCGCGAAGTTCCGTTACGCGTCAGGTACGCGAACCGGGGCGCTGCCCGGAGCGCGCTTACAGATATATATATTTTTTTGAATGTTAATTTCTCAAAATCCACTGGAGCACATATATTGAGACCTAGCAAAGGCACATCGGGCTACCAGTCCCTACAATTTTGCCAAGTTTCGTGAAAATCCATTCAGCCGTTCGAGCTAAAAGTGAGGCCAACCACCCTATGGAAAATTGCATGGGAAAAACACGTTTTGGGACCCGCCTTTTTTCTCGGCCCCCCCTTGACGAAACCCCCCCAGATTTTCAGGGGCTGCTCAGAAACAAAATGTGCCATTTTCCTGTAAATTTCAGCCAATTCCGTCCTCAAACGCCAAAGTTATTCGACATAGAATTTTCAAAAATCCCTTAGGAAAAAAATCCTAACAATATATACCTACTGGCGACCGCCAGTAGGTAATATATATATATATATATATATATATATATATATATATATATATATATATCGTCATTTGCTGCTTGTTTCGATTCCCCATCTACGGAATTTTATAAAGCAGGCCCGGACCATGTTTTTGTGCAATTTTAGTTTATTTTCTTTAGTCGGCCATGACGCGTTTCGGTCCCTCCTGGACTTTGAGCACATGACAGCGCTCTTTAGCTTCAACCACCATTTTATATTTTTTAAAGTGACAGTGCATGGTGAAAAAACAGCGATTTGACCCAATGGACAGTGAAGACATACCTAAATTGAATAAGGTGACTCCTTTCATTGCTTATGTTTCAATAAACATTTACGTATAAATATTGAATATACAAATACATATACAATGAATTTTGATCATTATTGACTGTGACATTAAATATAAATAAATAAATAATTTAAGTTAATAAATAAGTACATGATAAAAAACACATTGATAATAAAACATAATGTTATTACCTTATATTTCAAGAAAAATATTTTTTACAATTCTTAAAACTTCTTTTCCAAATACATAAATTGTATAAATGTTAAAACCTAATTTTGACGCATAAAATCATTGTGTATAAAATATCTAATCTTCTGATATTTGCATAAATGCAGGTGGTAGTTGTTCTCTGATTTTTATTTGTATTATTAAGTTATTACTCCTGTCCATGGCATGTTATCCTTGGAGATAAAAATGCTGTATCTTTAGTGCTAATACCTAAAGTGATCCGCTTCCATAAACATTAATTTAGGTATGGACCTATTGAGTGACCTAGTGATCTGAAAAAATATTAAAACCTACCCTTAAGTGTAAAAAAAATGGTGAACTTTTTTAAAAAACATAGTTGTTTTGGTTAAGGTCAGGCGGCAGCCTGTGATGGAGTTGTTACTTTACCACACATTTATCATCATTTTTAGCATCTATTTTATCTTATTTGGCAGATTGGGGGTCAGAATGAGGGCCAATCCTGGTATATGGCTACCAAATAAAATTGGGGGTAAAAAAACACATATATCCTAAAAAAAGTTTAATTAGAATAATTAAAACACTATGTTGAAACCTACCATTTCATACAGAAGAAGGGGGAACATTCTAAATACAATGGTTTATCAGCATTCCTTACAATCATGTTCTTGTTGCTTTGTAGTTTTGTAATTAGCTGTTTATATTGTCTGTCTTTTGGGTGCCATTTTTGTTTAGTTTGCAATATTTTGTAATTCAGTTTCTTGATTGGTCACCTGTTGGTTAAAAATGTCAATGCTGTCTCTAGACATAATAGGGTTAAATGTTGATTTTCTTTTGAGAGGAGTGATTTTTCTTTCAGGCATATATTCGTCTATGGGTGAGGTTGCTATCTGTGTTGTTCCACTGATGTTTTGAGGACAGGGTTGCATATTTGTATTTTCCACCCAATAAGTAGAGGATACCATTTGTAATTCCATGAGTGTGTCCAGTAGAGTTGAATCTCCTGCCTGAGATGTTTCTCTTTGGTCATTTTCAAAGTTGTTTGTTTCCACCGTTTCTTTTTCTTAGATATTTTGTTTTTCTTTTATTAGAGCATGATGTATTTTAAGCTTTAATTTTCTTATGAATCGTTATATGTACTATATGTGTTTTTCTGTATTTTTGCTCTTATACGATCAAATAATAAACATTAAAGAAATATTTTTTTAACGAAATATATGTATATATATATATATATATATATATATATATATATATATATATATATATATATATATATATATATATATATATATATATATATATATATATATATATATATATATATATATATATATATATATGAGGTGTCCTCAATGAAGAAGCACTCTGAGACAGGCTGTTTCCTTTATTGGGCAGCCGCAAAAACAGACACTTCAATTGGAATCCATGCAGACTAATGCATTTCAGACTCAACAGTCCTTGCTCAACCGGCCAGAAAGGCAGCAAAGCAGAGAGTCACATGATGGCCCACAGGGCTGGACTCTATTTAAAAGGTATTCAGGATCCTGCAATCATGTTGCTACCTCTCTGTGCTTTGCCTGTGATCAAGGACCGCTCTGTCCGAAACGTGTTAGGCTGATGGAATTTTAAGGCAATGGAAGTTCCTGCTTGTGCTGTTTTCCTAATAAAAGTAAGCCCTTTGCGATTGCATTTTCGTTGAGAGCACCTCTGTGTGTGTGTGTGTGTGTGTGTGTATATCTGAAGGTCACTGATTGTATCTCCGGACATGATAAATCCCATTGGAAATTAGACTCTAATTTAATAGCCTACTAGACCTCCCGTTTATCGTACTGTTTTTTTTTTTAATTCCTTGCACTTTAAATCGCAATTTTTAGCATGGTTTTGTTGTAATGTGTATGACATATATGCTGCATCCCTTCCTGAACTCATGATCATGAATTGGCTGGGGGCTCTTTTTCTGGTTTTAAACTGAGGATTGCGTATTTTGCACGCTCGCAATTTTTTGCACTGGCGTAATTTGCACTAGTTAAAATGTATTTTGTACTGTAATCCATCAGAAAGTTCTAACAGCTATCTTTCCATCATTACGGTTTGCACTATATTTGTGTATTGTGCACAGTGTTGCTCAATTTTGCACATTGGAATAATATGTCCTTTCAGCGTGATGATTTTTTTAATTTAATTTTTTTAGTCTGAGGGTACCAAGACCCCGGCATACTCACAGTATTATGTACTGTTTATGACTTGTACTATATATATTTTGTTTCACAAACAAAGCCAAAAGTATGCCATGAAATATAGAGATATTTGGAGTAAAAATTTATCTTTGAATATAGACACTGGTAGATTCATGCAGAATGTTTTTTCTATGTCTTTCATTAAACCATGTGACACTGGTTGGGTGTGCATTTAAAATGTCAAATCTTGCGTAGGTTGAACTACATGTGGCTGGCCGAAACGCGTAATGGCAGGTTGTGGGAGCACAGAAGCAGAAAATAAAAATAACTAAATCACAGCAACTGGAGTTCGTGTGTCTCTCCATCGCCGTTTGGAGGTTTGGGAGTCTCTGGATTTCATGATATATATATATATATATATATATATATATCAAAGAAAACTCCTCAACAAAGAAGAAGAGGCCACGTATGGGGAATTCGTGGAGGCAGCTTTAATAGAGCTCAGTGCAAATGGCGAATGCATTTAGGCTAAATAAGCCTTCCTCAGCGCCAACAGTGTCTCAGGATTGCAAACATCAGCGTGGATTTAAATGTCCAGCCACTACCCGATTGGTTGTGGTCCGCTCCACCACTAAAGCGTGTGCTTGGGCTCACCTGCTGCCGGTCATCTGTGGCAGGCGAACTACCGTTCCCAGAATACTTCGTTTCTTCCAGGTAGGTACGGGGGGAAAAAGAGAATAGTTTATTTTGCGGCGTGTTGCAGGACCCCACAATGTTCACTCCAACACTGCAGCTCCGTTGCCCCCTCTGGTCCCCAAACCGCAACACCCCTCGAAAACAGGAATCCATGTGGCGTGGACAAGTCTGACAGTGCAGCTCTCCCGCGTAAAGTGCAATACTTCATCTTCGCTTTATCTCATCCTGCGCTAGAAGGTGGGCCTTAGTCAATCCAGTTCCCTGGAAACGAAGAAATTCTGCCGCAGCAGATACCAGCAATGCTAAGGCCAACTTGAAGCTGCATGGGCCCCTGGAGCACGTCTCTGGTTCACGCGCTGGATTTACATCAAAGAAAACTCCTCAACAAAGAAGAAGAGGCCACGTATGGGGAATTCGTGGAGGCAGCTTTAATAGAGCACAGTGCAAATGGCGAATGCATTTTGGCTAAATAAGCCTTCCTCAGCGCCAACAGTGTCTCAGGATTGCAAACATCAGCGTGGATTTAAATGTCCAGCCACTACCCAATTGGTTGTGGTCCGCTCCACCCCTAAGGCGTGTGCTTGGGCTCACCTGCTGCCTATATATATATACCTAACACAGATAACAATAAGCTGGATTACAGAGATAAATATGCATTCTTGAATTTATCATTTTGTCTTTTGCTTAAAGAACCACACGAGTTACTTAATAATAAACATTTAGCAATCTGCACGTTACATATACCTGCAAAAAGCGGATCCAGATAAGCAGCAAACACAAGGCCTGGAATATGAACAGTGCTCAGCAATCAAGCCATTACACCATTCAAAAGAGTGCAACTGGCATGTGTGTTTCTACTTAGTGTGGTTACCGGTGTTGCAAAAATATTCTGATAAAACCCCTTGTTTTGTGGCACGGGAACTGATGGGAGAAGGCAATTACTGGGTATTAAAATTTCATATTCAACCCCTACTGTTTCGATTAATCTGCTTCTGAAAAGCTTTAAATTCATTTAGAGGTTTAACACTTACTGTGTATTTGTATCGTGCTCTTACAGTTTCATTACACTCTAATGCTATGTGACATGACTTACTGTGAATTGGTAGGGATGAAAATGGTGAATTGACACCGGTATAAGCATGCACTTGCTTACACCACTGGGATTATCACTAGAAAACTAGCTACCCACAATACAGCAAGGAAATATGCAGTCTTTAGAGCCCACCTTCATTTTCAGCAACACACTTCATTCAGCACTTACCAAGTCATAGAATCTAATCCAAAAAGGCAGTGTTCCTCCAATTTACTCTTTCATGTACTCTAATGAACACCGCACATATCTTGAACAAAGTGAATTTGAAAATGCTGAAAACTACCTTTAAAACTCATTGAAAGGGTGCATTTTTAGAAAAAGCAACATCATCAACAGTGTAGCAGCTGTGTTTTTATTTGAACATCTTGACATGAGATGAACAGTAGGATAGCGAAGCAGATGGATGCAGAGGCAGAAAGACAATTAGACACCTGGGGCTATATCATGAATGGATGTGCTTATGCAGACCAAAGCTGTGCCCCTATTTTTAAGACATTGACATTTCTAAAGGAAATACACTTAATTCAGAAATTCTTGGAATCAAAGATCTAAATTCCATACGAATAAAATTAATTTACGAATACACTATATTTGAAATTTACCTGGCCACCATTTTTTTTACTTTACCTCCGAGAGGCATGTTGGCTGAATGTAAGAAACCCCAATATAAGAAACCTCAAATCGGCCAAAACTGATGAGCTCTGTGGTCTGATTTCTTATCCCGAGCTCCAGTGGCATGATGCCCTGTATGGAACAGTAAGGCAGCTGGCTCGCACGAGGTTTGCTGCGCCATGCGTAAATATCTTGGCAGAGATTTGGCCTTTTACATGTGGGCTATAAGCCAAACTCCCTTGGGGTTGCTGGACATTTGGGTCAGCGGTCCACGTTGGTAGGGACCTGTTTTTTCTGAATAGGGAAGAGACCCTAGTAATAGCAAGTAAGGAACAGCTAGGAGGAATGCCGGCCTTGGTGGGGGGCCCTGGCTGCGACGGTCGCCACACCCAGGTCTGTGGAGGAGTTACAGGGCGATCCAGAGGCGGAAAGGTACCCGAGAGTACCCATGGTGGGCAAAAAAACAATGGACTGGATTGTGGTGTAGGGTAATTAACAGTGACTGACATTAATTTAAGCTATCCAGCCATCCGTTGTTGTCATCTTTTAGTCCTGGCATGTCTCCCAGCATGCTTCCTGCACTTGAGAATCTTCCCATTACTGTACCTCTCATCAGCTACAAATCAATGAACTAGCAAAAGAGCCATGGGCCTTAATGCGAGCAAGAAAAATATATAACACTTCCTCTCTAGCATAGGTCAGTGAAGGAGGGATCCCTGTTTGGGAGTCACCTCAGGACCACTATCCCCAAGTGGGGATTCAACCCACTT
This sequence comes from Lissotriton helveticus, assembly GCF_964261635.1. Lineage (NCBI taxonomy): Eukaryota > Metazoa > Chordata > Amphibia > Caudata > Salamandridae > Lissotriton > Lissotriton helveticus. Next base: position 615,197,384 of record NC_136063.1, on the reverse strand, counting down.
AGACACCAGGGAAGGAATCTCTAGGGGTATAAGAGCCCTTCAGGCCGGGGGCCATTTTCTGATGTAACTCTAATGAAGCTGTTTCCATAGATAAATGTGAAAATGCTAAATATTAGGCTTTTTATTTTTCACGACCGCATTTGCTTCAAAGTTGAAAATGATCACAAGTGCAAACTAAACATTACATGAAAACCTTTGCAAATATTTAAACCGCCGGTGAAAACATTATCTCAAAGCCATCCTTATTCATGTCTTTGGTACACATCACATAAAGCAGCTGCAAGTATTTAGGGTTATGGTAACATTAGTCATGTTTTAGATTTTTGATTTGCAGAAACTAACATTTTGGAGTTTGTTTCCAAAAAATAAAACAAACCATTTGGTAAATTGCTGCCTTATAAACGGTGGCTGTCCACCAAACGTGTTCCCTTCAGAGGAACTGCTGTGATGGCAGTTCCTCTGAAGGAATAGATTTTACTGCTCGGCTGGCAGTGATCCCTAAATTTGGCTTCCAGTAAATGGTCAGGTTGGAAGATGCTGGAAAATAAAGCAAGCCCTATGTCCTAAGGTAAAAACTTTGATCTATTTGATGTACTTGCCTTACTCAATCCCTGCTCCATCTTGGTTGGCCTGAAATGTCACTTACGTCTTGGTCAACCATAACCTGAACATTTACATTAGGGCTTTCTTTATGCTTTTGGTCTCAAAACGTAGAAAATGATATGCATCTAGATCCTCTGATTTGATTTTGACCTTTGTGGTGTTTTGTTTGGTAAATAAAGTATTGTTTTGGAAAGTTGATTTTGTTGTTTTCTTGACTTTAAAATGTTTGGTACTGTCTGAACCTAACTTGCATTTCTCTGTGGATTTGACTTTGGCTTGTGCCACAGTGAACAGGGTTGAACAGAATTTCTTTTCGAACTGAGTTTAGACCTTACTTGGATGCTAATGACAAGGGTAACTCGTCATGGAGTGCCCATTCATTTCAATGGAAATTACATGACAAGGATGGAAAAGGCCTTAGCATCCAAGTGGTTATTAAGGATGCCCTCTTCCCAAATAATAACCCACTCTCTGACATCTGCTTTGCAATCTTGAAAAATATATTCCTTTTAAGTTTACCACTACCAACTCAAATCAAAACTCATCTTCTGACTCCCTTAAGTAACACTCTTTTTTGAGTGTACTGCTTATCTCTTCTAATGCAGTCTGTCCAGTGAAAGAGCAGAGCTCCCAGCCTCCATACCGCAGCACCCCTAGATATTGCTTCTTTATGGGATATTCTTTCCTGGACAGCTGTTCGCAGCAAACCAAAGTTTTCCCAATATTAACAAACATTTGCCCTAATAAAAAGCGAGACCTGTTAGCTTTGACAATGCTTGTTTTTCATTCTGGTGTACTGATGTCAAAACAATAAATTCGTTTGGCAAAGGGAGTGTTTTGTTGTGTGTTCTATTGTGCACCTCTGCAAGTATTATGGCCTTGTAGGACTGTGGGTTCGTTTGTCTGCCTTTCTATTTGGAGAAGGATTTTCCTAGTACAAAGTATGGTTGGGTGCAAATGAAACACATCTATTGTGCTGCGGAGTTCAGCATGTAGAGTCAGTGTAATATCCAGAGTTCAGTAATTGTTTATCATGAGGAGAATTCCCCATACAGGGCGTCAGAGCACCCAAAGTAAAATGTAGTAGATTGTTATGTCTTTAGGTAAAATGCCAGTGGCAATAAAGTCACTCCAACAGATAAAAGACCTTGTAGCCTTTCCTTTTCCCTCACGCCACCCTTTTCTTCATACATAATTCAGTGGATGTCCTTTAAAATATTGGGAAATAATTGCCTTGAGCCAACCGGCATGAGGCGCACGGTGTGTCACCCGGCCAGGCTGCTCTATCACCAAGGAAGAGAGAATACATTGATTTTGTTGCAGACGTTTGCATGTCACAGTGATCTATCTTTCTGCATCTCTGTGTTTTCATTCAGATGGTGAAGCCTGTTGTTGGCTCATTAAAGAGATTGATAGGGTGCAGCCTGCAGTAGTGAATGGTCCCTCTTCATTTCCCTAGCAGCAACTGTTCTAAAGGAACAGGCCTGGCACCAAGCTGTGGTTTGATAAGGAATGATGATGTCCACAAAATGAATGCTTGATCTTTGAAAACTATGAATCATGAATAAACCCTAAAAAAACCTTGGATACAGTAAAGTTATTTTTTTTATTGCAAACAGGCCTTGAATTATAATAAAATTTTACTTCATTTGTTTATTAGCATTTCGTGGTTTGTGTGATCTCACAAAATGGCTTTAAAAGTATTAGCTAAAGTGCAAGTGGGAGTTCAAGATGTTTGTTTTTATGTTCTCATGGGCACATTACGTCTGATAAAATTACCCAAGTCTGCACACAACACAGACATTAAGGGGCATATTACCAAGCAATAGCGATAATTATCGCTATTGCTTGGTTAGAGACAAAGGGGCATATTATCAAGGGGGTTTATCTCCGCTTTTTTGGCTTTAAAAGCCAAGATAGCAGAGATAAAATTATCTCCCTGTTACCTAGCTGTCGCTAACACCAGTTAGCGACAGCTAGTAGGAGATAGCGACCATCTTGGGCCCCACTTTGCATGTCAGTAATATTTATCACTAATGACATGCAAAGTAGGCGTGCCAAGATGTTAGCGACTGGAAACAGTCGCTAACATCGCTATCTCCTATTACCAACTTTTGGAGATATTCGCGCTAAGCGCGAATATCTCCAAAAGCTAACACCTGCCCTGAGCAGTTCTTAGCCATGTTATCCAATGGGAGGTGGATAACATGGTTAAGAGCATTAGCTCGGTAAAGCATGAATATCACTGACTTTTCAGCGATATTCATGCATTGCGGCCGTTTTTTATCGCATTTGCGATAAACCTTGGTAATACCAAGGTTTATCTGCGATAAAAATCGCCGCAGTTCAGCGGTAAAATTTTGTCTCTAACCAAGCAATAGCGATAATTATCGCTATTGCTTGGTGATATGCCCCAAAATTTTACCGCTGAACTGCGGCGATTTTAATCGCAGATAAACCTTGGTATTACCAAGGTTTATCGCAAATGCGATAAAAAACGGCCGCAATGCATGAATATCGCTGAAAAGTCAGCGATATTCATGCATTACCGAGCTAATGCTCTTAACCATGTTATCCACCTCCCATTGGATAACATGGCTAAGAACTGCTCAGGGCAGGTGTTAGCTTTTGGAGATATTCGCGCTTAGCGCGAATATCTCCAAAAGTTGGTAATAGGAGATAGCGATGTTAGCGACTGTTTCCAGTCGCTAACATCTTGGCACGCCCACTTTGCATGTCATTAGTGATAAATATCACTGACATGCAAAGTGGGGCCCAAGATGGTCGCTATCTCCTATTAGCTGTCGCTAACTGGTGTTAGCGACAGCTAGGTAATAGGGAGATAATTTTATCTCTGCTATCTTGACTTTTAAAGCCAAAAAAGCGGAGATAAACCCCCTTGATAATATGCCCCTAAGGGGCATATTACCAACAACTAGCGATAATTTTTGTCTCTAACTTGTTTAGAGACAAAAATTATCGCCGCACATCGGCGATTTTTATCGCAGATAAACCTTGCTATTAGCAAGGTTTATCGCAAATGCGATAAAAAACGGCCGCAATGCATGAATATCGCTGAAAAGTCAGCGATATTCATGCATTATCGAGCAAATGCTCTTAGCCATGTTATCCACCTCCCATTGGATAACATGGTGAAGAACTGCTCAGGGCAGGTGTTAGCTTTTGGAGGTATTCGCGCTTAGCGCGAATATCTCCAAAAGTTGGTAATAGGAGATAGCGATGTTAGCGACTGTTTCCAGTCGCTAACATCTTGGCACGCCCACTTTGCATGTCATTAGTGATAAATATCACTGACATGCAAAGCGGGGCCCAAGATGGTCGCTATCTCCTATTAGCTGTCACTAACTGGTGTTAGCGACAGCTTGGTAATAGGGAGATAATTTTATCTCCGCTTTCTTGGCTTTTAAAGCCAAAAAAGCGGAGATAAACCCCCTTGATAATATGCCCCACAGTTTGTTACAACGCCCCTTCAGATTTTTACAACTCTCAAGCGAAGGCCAGGTACATTTGTACACCCTCCAAATGATTCACAAAGATTATTTGAACACTTAAATTACACTCAATTGTCAATTCTGCAGCCTGATTCTTGGGCCTTTGCGATCACAAATGATAGGAAACCTGCCAGCATTGCGAATTTTCCACCTTTATGGTGTAGTTTGTGGGACACAGTGTGCTTCTAGGTAGGCCGCTGCAAAAATAGTTAAACAACCACAAAAGTTAAAAAAAAAAACATTTAGGAATATTCACAAATCTCTTGTAGGTAGATTCCCACCTAGAAAACACACGTAAAAGTACCCTGAGAAGAAAAGGAAACACTCCCATAGTAAGTCGGCCAGTATGGGAATTAGTTTTTGAAGACGGAACATAATTCTCACTTTGTAGAAAACAAGTGAGATGTGCAAATGTAAAACGTTCCTTAATTTACTCATGCAGATTCAGCTGTTCCTAAACGATTGTGAATTTTGCAGATTAGAGTACTCCTGGAAATTTATGACAAGTATATATTTCCAGGAGTAAGTCTGGAATTATTTATAAGCCTATAAATGTAGCTATCTACTCCATTCATAGACGTCCACCTATAAAGGCAACATAGGACTCTACTAACAAATATATTTTGGCTATAATCCTGTGTTTAGCCAAAGATACCTCATTGATGTTTGCCAAAATTCACAAAATAGTTTTTGCCAGGCCTAAATGAATTTACAGCTGTGGATTCCTCTGCCAGTAATGAAATAGTGTGTCATAATAAATCTCCCACATGGGGTGGAATGTAGGACTTCCAAGGTGTGGTTAGTGTACGTGTGTACCCTTGAGAACTCTCAAGAACATATTTGTGAACACCCACAAACTGAAACAAAATGGTCTAAAAGTTACCTCAGGCTCCGAGCCACAGACAGACGGGATGAGAATGCAGCGGACCCATTGTGAGCCCTGCCCACATGTAGCTAAATGTTTAGGCGAGTTGAGACTGACATACTCAAATGACTACCCTGGTCAAGCCAAAATTGTGTGGACGAAGCGTTTGTAATTGTCACTTGATTTTCTGCAGAGTGATTGTCTTTCAATGTAGGTCCTGATGAAGGCCATACAACTTGTTGTAGGGTTATTAGGAATGGCCGATACATGTTGACCGAATTATCAGTTAAAAGGTGAATTTGCATCCCCTGACTTTGTTTTTTCAATTATGCCCATCGGGGGGATTAAAGTATGAATATCGTTCACTGAGACGCATTTTTAATTCTCTTTTGCTCACTTTTTCACTACACTCTGCTAACCATTACCTAAACAATACAGCTCACATTGGGATATCCATTTGGGTTTCTGCTAAGAGCTCCTCCCAAAATCTGTGAGAGTTGTATCTGAGGAGGAACCCGATGATGAAATGTGCCACCTTTGGGTGAGTGAGGGTTTTCGTCCTAAAACATTTTCTTCCCCTTGGTTTCATTTTTTCTTCTTTCAGAGGCTTATAGAGGATTAGGGTGTCCCTGCAGACTGTTCCCTCATACACACCCATAGCGTATTTTCTTTGATGTCTGAAAGTACTCCAAACAGAAGCTGGATTAACTCCTCTTCCGGGGAAGAGCTCACTCCAGATTTGCTGATGATGTAGGGGAACTGCATTCTCCACGGAGAAAAAACATATTTTCCCTGCAGAGATACAAATGTGCTTTGGCACAAAGGGTTCCATTCCCCCAATGTTATTCTACACTATGGAGATTTATGCACAGTAGGAAAAGGAGCCTTTGGGCGATGTTAGAATACATTTCCAATAGTATACCTAGAAATCTGTGCCAAGCATAGTGTCTGTGCCGGGCATACCTTTGTGAAGGTTTGTGCACTGGAAAAAACCTAAGAGTACAGACAGGCGAAGATACAAATCTCTACCTTTTCATTTGTGCGTATTTGTTTGTAAATAGGCCTTTAGTGATTTTGGAAAATTGAGTTTTATGATTCTGGCCTCCTGTTATATGTAGTCCACCTCAAGCAGCCTTCATCACTGAGGTAATTGAGTGAAATGATATGTTGTAACGTGGGAAGATGTCTATTGTCAGCAAGGTATGGAATTTACAAAGATAAGATGCAATTTCAAACATTTGAAAACAACTTAACAAGGTAAGATGTGTGTCCAATATATTTTTGCTGCAGTGCACTGACTGTCCTGTTTGTATGCGCATGTGCACATACAGCACCATCTCAAATAGGCCGTGCTGCTCCTGAATATCTAAGAGCTTGTCTCATCATGTGTACGAGTCGAATGCAATTGGTTTGCTCTACACGTCGAAATACTTTCATGGATCCCATTGGGACTCATTAGCTTAGGGCTAACTGTCACAGTTGCTGTGAGACAATTTTCCTTTGCATGAAAGAGAGCCCGGATATGAAACATTTGTTGAATTGTAAGTGGTAAGCTAAACCAGGAAATTTGTGTCACAATTTACAAATATGCCCTAGGGAGTTCCGGCATGCCTGCAAAATATAGCTTAAAGCAAACATCCATAATGATAGCACAAGCGAAAAAAACAGAAGCATCCACTATTAACTGACATAGAAAATGAACACCAACATTTTAGCTTCAATAACAAAAAGCAAAAAGCTCAAGGTGGTTTCATTTTAACTGCAGCCTGGAGATTGCTACTTTTTCCTCTTTTCAGGGACACAGACACACTCTTTGCTCACTCTACAGAGTGCACCTGCCTCTTGAGTTCACAAAAGCTCTCTGCAGCCGTCGACAACCAAGCTCTAACCCTAGAACCTGTCATGTCCTGAAATGGAACATCTATGGCCCACATGCAATAAAGCAAAAACCGGTCGCAAACTGGCAGATTCGCAGAATCTGCCCCTTTGCGACTGGTATGTTTGCATTTGGGATGCATCATCCCAAATGCAAAAATCGCAATTTAAGTAATCTCTAAATTGCGATTACTTAAATTGCCATTGCATTTAAGGAATCGCAAATTGAGATTCCTTAAATGCAATGTATTAAAGTAAAATAACTAGCGATTTCGCTAATAGGGGGAACAAATTACCATGAAGTTGAATTTCATGGTAATTTGCAAAAACTTTGAAAAATGCACTAAAGTGCATTTTTCAAAGTTCCATTTTACACACACACATGCCCTTGGGGCATATGTGTGTGCAAGATGTACTCATATGCAGATTTCAGGGGTGCAACAGGGTGTCCTTTTTACACCTTAGCACCCTTGAAATTGCATTCTCAAATTGCGTTTCTCTAATTGAGAATCGCAAATTGAGAATGTCTTCCCATCGCTAATTGCGACTCTCAATTTGCGAGTCGCAATTAAGGAATGTTTAGAAATCGCTATTTTTTAAGCGATTTCTACATGCATAGCCTTTTGCTCATTCCTTATTAGCGAATCCCTATTTTTCGCTTTTAAGGAATCGCAAATGGCATTGTTGATTCATGTGCCAGTATGTTGTTAACTGCTAACTGGCAAAATGGCAGTAGGTGGCCAGAGAGGGGCAGTACGTGTTTATTAAGATGTAATTAAAAGCTTCTGAGGAAGGCTTTTGGAATCATATGGCCAGATACTTGAATGACCCTCATCATTCGATTCCACTACTGCTGGTGGAGAACAGGCCTAGCAAGACCAGTTTTGGGTTATCTGAGTTTGATCATGTGTCAAGCCTGCAAAGAAATCTAAATTAGTCCTGCATTTCTGCTCAGATGTGAGTAAATTTTGTGCCTTATTCAGAAGGCCTTTCGAGGCCTTACCACAGATTAATTTGCTAATTGCATTACATTTCCTCATGAACAGTGAGTGATCCACTTTGCACTCGATCACAAAGTTTGACATTAAGTGGCTTATTTATGAAAGACCTGTGTCACTTTTTCACCATGTAAAGTGGTTTAGTGGTTCATGCATAATGTAGGGAGCTCATTTCGATTTATGAAGCCACGAAAAGCAACCCTGCGTGGCTTTGAGTGGCCTCATATAAATCATGAGTAAGGCGATGCAGCACGCATTGCTGCGTCTCCTTACTCTGCACCCGGAGGCATTCTATGGGTGTTGCAGTGGGTTTTCTCACCCAACACCCATTGAATGTGATGCTGCCCCAGATTTACAAAGTGATATAAACCTGGGGACGCGCCAAATCCATACGCTTCCCAAGGTGAGGCGTAACGAGGAGAAATATGTTTCTTTTTCCTAGTTTTTTCCTTTTTCCATGTGTGCTGCATTCTGCAGCACGTGTAGAATGAGGAAAATGCCTTTAGGGCTGTTTTTCTGTAGGAAAGTGCCTCTTGCTGCATGCAAACAATATTGCATGCCAATAATAATAATATTAATCCACATTTGTAAAGCGCGAACAATCACCCGTAAGGGTCTCGGGGCTGGGGGCCGTCGGAAAGATTAAGCAAGCTATTGCCCAGAGCCACATGGTGCTGGGCTAATCCGCCGCCGGCGCCGGGGATCGAACCGTGATCCCCAGATTCGAGTGTCAGTCGCCCTGGCTGTGGCGCCACACCTCTGCCAAGGAGGCACCCATGCACCATGGTGAAAAAAAGTATTGTCCAAACTTGCCTTTTCTATTCATTTTAGCATTGTTTATTTTGCCACTGTGCTAGTATTTATGTGTTATGCTTTGAATGCATCTATGTTAATTTGATTCCTTGAGTTGGTGCCAAGAAACGTTTTTTTCCTGCCATTATGAAAAAAACATTATTCCTGGCTTCTGAAATAATGTTTAAAGCCGAAGAGTCTACAGTAAACAAAAGATAATACTTTGCTGCAGAAAGCAGAAATATATATAATCAAGAAAGAGTTCAAGATTGCATTTCATTTTCCAGAGATGCCAGTTAGGATCTGTAAAGTAAAGTAAAGTAAAGTCCACATTTGTAAAGCGCACAATCACCCGTAAGGGTCTCTAGGCGCTGGGGGGCCGTCGGGAAGATTAAGCAAGCTATTGCCCAGAGTCACATGGTGCTGGGCTAACCTGCCGCCGAAGCCGGGGATCGAACCGTGGTCCCCAGATTCCAGCGTCAGTCGCCCTGGCCGCGGCGCCACACCTCTCCCATGATCTGTTGCCAAGGCTGTTCTACAGCAAGAGCTGCTTTCCTCACAGACACTCCCTGTTCTCTACCACTGTTCTGCCACACACCAACAGGACATTGAGGGGCAAATTTACAACGAAATGGCTGAGCAGTGCCAAATTGTGCAGCGCCACTTTCCACCATTTCCAAAATGCAGGGATGTGCCATATTTACAAAAATATAGTGCACCCCTGGGTTTTCCCTATTGCTGGAGCTAAAAATAGCTGCCTCTTGCCAACACAGGCACCCTTGCACCATTCCCCCATTGCAGGGAATGATTGTTTATGTGCAGGAAATTCTCCTTCCTGCACATAGACAATCAATAATGGCAATTTGTTACTTCTATGTGTGGTGCATTCTGAAGCACACATAGGAGTAGCAAATTACCATTATTTAATGATAGTTTATGTGCATAAAAAATCATTGATTGTGTTTTGCTTTTTCTATGAGAGCAGAAGACACACAATTAATGGATGGAATGCAGAAGAAATCAAAACATTCACCCCCAGTCAAGAGATCTGGGTTAAATCCATAATTCTTTTGCTCACCATGCCACCCCAGTTTGGACCTGGCCATATGCAAATCAGTCTTGACCCTGTGCCTCATGGGAACAGTCCAGCCCGAAATACCAAGCCAGACCCTCCATGGACTGGAAAAAAACATCCTAGGACCGGTTTTGGGGTTTCACCCCTCTTCAGCCAGGGTAGCTTGATTCCAGTGGCACAGTGAGCCCAGGACTCAAGTCTGGGCATACTTGGCACACTTAGGTCAAGAAAGCAAAAGACACATAATTAATGGACGGAATGCAGAACAAATCAAAATATTCACCCCAGTCAAGAGATCTGGATTAAATCCATCATTCTTTTGCTAACCGTACCACCCCAGTTTTGACCTGGCCATATGCGAATCAGTCTTGAGCCTGTGCCTCATGGGAAAATGTCCAGCCCGAACTGCCAAGCCAGGTCCTCTCTGGACCGGAAACAAGCATCCTAGGACCGGTTTCGGGGTTTCACCCCTCTTCAGCCAGGATAGCTTGATTCTAGGGGTGAGTGTTTGAGAAGTTTCAGCACTCCGTCGATCATCTCCTTCTGTTTGCTTTGTTCTCCCTCAGTTGGCAGGGTATGCCCAGACGTGGGTCCCTTGCTCACTCTGCAACTGGATTCAAGCTAGCCTGGCTGATGAAGGGTGTTACCCAGAAACCAGTCCCAGGATGCTTGTTTCCGGTTCAGGGAAGACCTGGCTTGGCAGTTCTGGCTGGACTTTTCCCATGAGGCGCAGGGTCAAGACTGATTTGCATTTGGCTGGGTCTGAACTGAGGTGGCGCAGAGAATGATGATGGATTCAACCCAGATCTGGGACTGGGGGTGAGTGTTTGAAAAGTTTCAGCACTCCGTCCATCATCTCCTTGTGTTTGCTTTGTTCACCCTTAGTTGGCTGGGTATGCCCAGGCGTGGGTCCCTTGCTCACTTTGCCACTGGATTCAAGCTAGCCTGGCTGATGAAGGGTGTTACCAAGAAACCGGTCCCAGGATGCTTATTTCCGGTTCAGGGAAGACCTGGCTTGGCAGTTTGGGCTGGACTGTTCCCAAGAGGCACAGGGTCAAGACTGATTTGCATATGGCTGGTCTAAACTGAGGTGGAGCAGTGAGGTAAAGAATGATGATGGATTCAACCCAGATCTGTGACTGGGGGTAAGTGTTCGAAAACTTTCAGCACTCCGTCCATCATCTCCTTGTGTTTGCTTTCTATGAGTGCTTCAGAAGGCAGCACACATGTAAAAAGAAAAAACAAGGTCAAATAAAAGTATTTTTCCTTGTTGTGCCACTTTGTAAATATGGTGCAGGGCATTGCACCACCGGAACGTCTGCAAAAGTGATGTTCCTGTGGCACAATCCTCTTGTAAATGTGCCCCTGAGTTTGCCTTGACAAACACCTCCTTCTGATTAGCTGATACTCGCTGGTGTCTCCTGAGCCACTGAGTAGAGAAACCTCTGTTTCTGTCTGAGACCTATGCCAGAGAAATATTGTTCGGAATCGACATCGAAGAGCTGTCACATAAGGGCATATTTATAAGGAAATGATGGAGCACAGAGCTGTGCCAAATTTGGCAGCGCCAAACTCTGACATTTTCAAAATGCAGGGATGCGCCTTATTTAGAACAATATAGTGCACCCCTGTGTTTTCCTTAGTGCTAGCTCTAAAATTAGCTGTCTAGCTCCAACCCAGGCACCCTTGCACAATAGTGCAAGGGTGCCCCGCTTAATAGGGAAAGACTGTTTATGTGTGGGAAGGTGTTCTTTCCTGCACATCAACGATCAACAATGGTGATTTGTTATTTCTATGTATGATGGATTCTGCCACAGACATAGAAGTAGCAAATCGTCATTATTTAATGATTGTTTATGTGCAGGAAGGGACACCTTCCTGCACATAAACAATCATTAGTGGCGTTTTGCTCTTTCTTTGTGTGCTGCAGAATGCAGCACACATAGAAAAAGAAAAAACGAGGAGAATAAAGTACTTCTCCTCATTGTGCCATTCTAACGCCTGGCCTTACGTGGTGTTAGTTTTTGCAGTTTCCTTAGATTTACACATCCTTGCAAATCTGGGGTAGTGTCCAAATGCAATGGGTGTTGCAGTGGAAAGCAACACCCATTGCACCCCTCATTCACACAAAAAGTGATGCGTGTAAAGGAGCTGTATTTACAAGTCTGTGTTAAGCCACTCAAAGCGGCTTAGCGCCACTGATAAGTATATGTAGAAGGGCATAGCGCCACCAGAATGTCGCTAAAAGTGACGTTCTGGTGGCGCTATCCTCTGTAAATATATCCGATGGTGTAGTATAATCTTCCACTCACTGTATGAAAAAGGAGTGATTATTCTAAACTTTAATGGATCAAACAGCTTGAAGAGCTTTAGAACCTAGCAAGAAAGATAATCGAATAAAGGAGCACATTGTCAAAGCCCTAGAGGAGACCGCGTATTACAATAACAAAAAATGTTAATAGGAATTTAAGTGCACTTTAGAGTTATGCCATTCTATCCTGTATATGCATACTTTCTGGTTTTGACAGCTTAAAGTGTGAAAGCCATTTGCATATGTGTGACAAAATTGGACAATATTTCAATCGGAGGATTGATAATAAGAACTATTTAAAATCTCAAAATGTGGTGTCCATTAAGTTTCAAAAGAAAAAACATTATTTTTTGATTGTTACAGTGCATTCTGGGCCATTTTTGCCAAAGAGCAAAGTGCCTATGAGTGTTCTGAGTGGCATTTATGTGACTTTATGACTCAATATCGACCACCAAAATATCGTGGTACAATACTATTGCTGTAACAATATTGACAAACAAAATATCAACTTCAAATCACATTTAATGTAAAGTGCAAAAATTACCTACCAAATATTGTGGTAAAAGATACTGACACTTTACTGGTAAGTGTATGTATTTATTTGTAATGAACATTATTGTAAATTATTTTTTAAATAGTTTATATGTTTAAAAATATGCAACATATAAACATGCATTTATGACATTTAACAGCTTTCTTTAAAATAATGTACATTTCTCAGTTAATTAAAATGTTTGTAATATTAGTAATAAGTAACATTATTTGCTACATTAAAATGTACTAAACTATTACACATAGGACCCGATTCACAAAGGTAAACTTTGACCTGAAGTCTAAGTTTAGACCTGCAGTCCAACTTTAGACCTGGGGGCATATTTACGAGGGCTTTGCGTCATGCACCACGCAACGTAGTAAATGCATGACGCAAAGCCTCAAGTCATGTTTATGAAGCCAAGCAAATCCACTTTGCGTGGCTTTGAAGGGCTTCATAAATTTTGAGTAATACAATGCAGCACAAATCGCTGTGTTGCTTTACTTTGCACAAGGGAGGCATTCCATGGGCATTGCAGGGGGTGTTCCCTTGCAAATTCCAAGGTTTCTGATGCATTCGCAGATTTACCATTTTGCAACACACATACAAAGTGAAAAATGCCTTGATGGAATGTTTTTGTCCAGGAAGGTGCACCTTCTTGCACAAAAGCAATCCTGCCTTAAGCATGGGCACCCTTTTACCAAGGTGCAAGGGAACAAGTGTCTGTGCTAGGCTGCTAAAACTGCACAAGCACAGGAGGAAAGGACAGAATGCACAATACTGGATAAGTACAGGGCATTCCGACCCTTTCCCAGTGATGCAGATCAGCACAGCAAGGAAACCTACTATGCTGCCCTGCACGACAATTCCCATTATTATGTCCACTGAAGTCTAACTTTAAACCTGAAGTCTGACTTTAGGCTTCAGGTCAACAGCTTAATTTGAGGGCTAAGCTTATACTTCAGGTGTAATCTTAGGTCCTCATTTGCAAGAAAATTATGAAGCTCAGCGCCACAAGCCATTGTGCTGTGCCAAGCTGCATAATTTTGATAGCACATGGAAGTATCGTATTAACAACAATACAACACATCCGTGCGCTTTCCCCTGCACTGTTGCACAATTTGCTGCCATGCACCAGGACAGAAAACCTTGCATTTTTAAAGGGGGCCTGTGTTGCAGGGAGGATTGTTTTTGTGCAGAAAGGGAAACCTTCCATCACAACAACAATCATTGTTGCCATTTTCCTCTTTCTATGTGTGCTGCGGAAGGCAGCATGCATAAGAGTAAGAAAAAATGAGGAGAAATAAAAGTATTTCCTCATTGTGCCACTCCTACATCTCTTCTGGGGAGGCATTACCAGGTTTACAAATCGTTGCAAATCTGGGAATGTCAGGTTCCATGGATGTTATGTGGGAACACCCACAGCAACACCAATGGGACGCCCCTTTCACTCAGAGTAATGCGTGAAAGAGGCTCATATTTACAAGGGCATGAAAAATCAAGGCGGGTGACTTTACGCAGCCTTGTAATTATGGATAAGCCCATTGCTCCGCCAGTGCATCAAAAAAGTGACGCACCAATGACACGATGGGGGTAAACTCTGGGCATTCCCAAATTTAGGTGGAGAGCAGCTCCTGTATAGAGCACTCTATAACACAAGCAACACTCTGAAACTGCTCACCTCAAGTGTCTGTTTTTCTAGCAAAGTTTTTAAGCATAGGATTAGCACAGTGCCATCCAGACTGAGCTACAAAGGAATACAATCTTTGCCATTTCTACAACAAAGTCTTTAAGTATAAGATTAGAAAAGTGACAAAAGCCTTTTACCACTCTAGGCACAGTATTACTGCCTTGTATTGATATAATACTATCCAAGCCAACCTGGAATGAATTAAAGCAACTCCAACAAGTGTTCTGCTATCATTATTTCTCTTCAGAGAGGCTTAGCTTTGTCCAGACACAGGGAGCAACCAGTATTAGTCAAAACAATACCCTTTCAGGGTTAGAGTGCAGCATAAAATATGGAAAAAAGAATCAGAGAACGCTGGGTAGTTCCCAAGTTTAGTTGGGGAGCCGCTCTTGTATAGAGCATCCTACAATGCCAGCACCTCAAATGTCTTTTTTTTTAGCAACGTTTTAAGCATAGGAGTAGCACAGTGGCATCCACGCCTGGCTAGAAAGGGGAAAAGTCTTTAAAATTTCTCTAGTAAAGTCTTTAAGCATATTAGCAAAGTGCCATCCACACCAAGCTGTAAAATGACAAAATCCTTTTACCTCTCCAGATATAAAAAATGTAACAACTATGTCAGGATTGTAAAAAATCTGGTCAGATGTTTAAATATATATTCTTCCCATAAACTGTATCTCCCAGAACCCCATAAAATACACAAACGTAAAAGAAAACATCAAAATGTATTAGGATAATGAGAATTATTTTCAGAAGTTTAAAGAAAAATTACATAATTTATTTTTAATAAATAGTATTTAATTTCTTTTTAATGCCACATACCAATTATGTCACGATTCTCCACAATAAAAATGTTATAAATGTTTTTTAAAATGAAACATATAATGACACAATTTAATGACTTTAGAAAATAAATATATAAAATTTAAAATTAGTTTTCAAAATTGTACATAAATAAATTAACCAATTAATATAAGTTAATATAATGATTCCTCCCTCAAATAAATCATTGTTAAAGTATACAACATGTAAACAAATAAGTGGCATTGCTAAATGCAAATATTGTTCTAATTTGTTAAAAATAATTTGGCATACAACAAATCCAATAAAACAAATTGCTTAATTCGTACATTAATCACATATATACGGTGTCGAAACGCGTAGCAGTGTTGCAGTATTAAAGCTTTGGCAGACTTTACCTAACCTCTGAGTGTGCATTTTTTGAGGAAAGGAAACCGAACTATATATATATATATATATATATATATATATATATATATATATATGTATATATATATATATATATATATATATATATATATATATATATATATATATGTGTTTATGTATATATGTGTATAAATATATGTGTATATATAGAGAATAGAGAGAGAGAGAAGGAGAAAGACAGATACATAGGTATATTTCTTAAAACAGTAGCTATCGAATGCCCTAATAAACCCCACATAAAATAACACATAGAAAAAAAATGATCAATATATTAATCAATCCATTTTTATTATTGTATCATTCAAAAACACTACCCACCCAATCTCCAAATAACACCAGGATCCCACCATTACTATACTATATTTTAGAAAAGAAATAATACAACAACATAGATAATAAAATTAAAGATACAGTACAATGAAAAAAATGTAATTAAAGGAATAATATAGTACGCAATATTTAAATATTTGGTATAATTCAAAAAAAGTTTAAAAAAACAAGATACTTGCCTTCTATTTTTTTGTCAGTGATATTGTTGTCATCACAATAGTTTGATGATAATATAATATAAAAACAATATTATGGAGTAGATATTTCGGGTAAATATCTTCCATTCCATGCTTGACCATCCAAAAGCCCCCTTCTTGTGATTTCCCAATTTGTCACAGTTATTTGCATTTTCATACCTGTTTGATGTCAGAAAGAAATTGTGGTGTTTAAAGGAAATAGCCTGTAATCTCTTTAGCTTGCTTTAAGTCACAAAAACTAAACAAAGCAGCATTATGACTATTAGGAAGTAAGTTTCGGGAAACAAGTATGTCCATCAAAAATCACATTTACAGACCTTTTCTATGAGTATTTTGTGCCATTCTTTCTGTCTGAGATTTGAATTTCCAAGCTCAAATCCCAAAGCATTTTCTTTGTGTAATTGTCTCTTAGCCCAGACTCAGGCATATTTTACCCATGAATATATGGCTGTTAGATATGCTTGATCATATAAAATAAGATTTTGAGTCAAAGCCTTTTTTCTTTGAGTGAGCGGCTCACTCTTGGAAAACCATGAGCTGGTCACACCTCAGCTTTGAGTAAGACACAACCACTCATAGGAATTGTTTTGTGAATTGACTCAAATGTGTGGTGCCCTTGACTCAGTTGTGACATTCTCTCTGTAGTGAGCTTTATTTTTTTGCAGTTTGAATTAAAGTAAGGCTGGGAGGTCATACTAGTTAGCTCCAGCCCTGTAATTATCTGTAAATTGAGAATCTTTGGTCTCAGAGGCATTTGTGACGGCACAGTAGGCTTTTCCACACTGTCACTGCTCTCCCCGGCAGACATTTGGTATATTTGTGACGCTGGGAACAGGTTACTGCTGTTTTATGAGCAAATATTTATAGCGTACTTCATAGTGAGATGAAATAGAGCACGCTTTATTTAGTATTCATTAAGAGCCTGAGTACGTGTTTGGCAGAGCAGGAGCAGGATAGCCCTGCTCCCACACTCCCAAACCCATAGCTGAACTGCTGCCAGATTAGGAGTTTTCGCCTAGTCTGGGGGGCTATTCTTTGGCTTTCCCATAGCAGTTCTTATGAAATAGACACCACAATGAGAACGTCAAAATCAGTACCTGCATGGCTGGGGTACATGCTGTGCAGGTACTGTGATGTGTTGACACAGGGGGGGGGGGCACAACATGTGCCCCCTGCATGTACCCCTAGTCCTAGCGGCCTCCCTGCTACGGTTTTCACTGCATTGAATACCGAGGCGGAGAGGAAAGTCATAATATGCTTGGCGGGACCGCGGCAATCCCACCAAGTACATTGCAGCCTCAAGACCACTGTACCACCGCCAAGGATCTCTGATCTCTGGCGGTTGTTGCAGTCCTAGGGCAAGTCAGTGCAGAGCTATGATGGCTGGGATAATGTTATCAAGGTGTTAAAAATCAACCAGTTTGGCTGTTGACTTTTGGAATTCTGTGATTTGTTTGGGAAGATTATTTGTTTCTCTATGTATAGCCCATTTCTGTAGGCAAAAGATTACAAGGGTGTCTAGTTTGAGCTCTGTGGGAGAATCTGAGCATATTCAAAGAAGATTTAACAATGGAATGTACAAGAGTTTAGACCAGGCTGACACATTTAGTGGAGGTGGCCAATCTCCACATCAGAGACTATCTGGTTGGGGTTGAGTTTAAGTTTTCTAGTGTAGCCCAGCAATCTTTGAAAAAGAGCCAAACACCTAAAAATTCTGATCACGTGCAGGCAAAAATTGTAAATGTAGTTTTTTTAAAGTATTATTGTGAATCCACTAATCAGTTTAACCAGACAAATTGGAGACAACATTGTCTTCGTTTCCTGTTCTAAGCAAGACTGAATAAGAGATGAGAACCTAGATAACTGTTATTGCTTCTTTCCCAGCGATGTGAGGATTTTTCCGGTATCATTTTACCATCTGGACTCAAATTATTAATTACTTTGTTCTGGCTTGAAGCCAAGCAACATCATTAATTTTCTATAACTCATTTATGAATTCCCAAAACGTATGTTAGGAACTACGTTTTTATGCGAGAAATAACAGCATTTAGAGAAGGCATTTAGGAATGACGGTTGTGTGGCTACCAATGCATCCTTTTAATTCCTTTGGATATTTCAACATTCATCAGCAAATGGTAATTCTTACCTTGACAATTATTAATTAATGCCACTCCTGCTTATCATGCTTCAGAATTCCATTGCATCTCAGATCCAATAAGCATCATAACAAAACGGCCATTTCATTTTCTATAAATGGCATATTTTGTTAAACAGTAGATAATTTCAGGTGATAGATGTGTGATTGCCATATTTTGTTGATATCTTAGAAAGAATGTTTAAGGAATCCCAAACGTATTATATCTCATGTATGCAAGACCAGGATGGTAGGCGAACAGAGAAAAATAATGAATGTAAAAAGAGAGAGAGTAAATATTTTCCTATTATCAATATAATTTACAAGCTGTCTTAGGCCCTTATTATGACTTTGTTGGTCCTACAGCGGACAGTACAATGCACCATATGCTGTAGGACCATCAAAACTGTGGTGCTGCTGACCGCCAGATTAGGACTTCAATCCTGGTCTGGTGGGTGGTTCTGCGGAAATCTGACGCTGCCAGAGTGCTGATTGCACCTTCCTGCACGGTGTGGCATTCATGCCCCCTGCATGCACCCCCAGGCCCGACAGGGTCCCTATTAGTGCCCCCTTACTTGCCTCACTGCCACCATTTTCATGGGGGTCTCACAGCCACAGAAAGCAACTCATAATATGCTTGGCGTACCACAGCGGCACCACCAGCATATTACTATGCCTGACTATCACCACCACGCCGCAGGATGCTGGATCCCAGCAGAAGTGGTGGTTCTGTGGTGGTCCGACAGCCACACTCCTAATGCGGTGCATGGTACCGCAGAGTGGCGGTGGTCGAACCGCCATACCAGTACGGTAGTCCTATGGACTGCCGTACTCGTAATACGGCCCTTACTGTAAGCAAGCTATCCTTTTATCAGCTTTTGCCTCTTTGTGTGAGGAGCATGACTCCTGAATTCATTTTATTGTATTTTATTTTATTTCTAGGTCTGGCCTTTGAGACAGCTTTACGCCTTGACGCCCATTGGGCATAGCTGCGCAATATAAATAATGTTTCATTCATTTATCTCACTGGCATTTTTCCCCAAAAAATGCACACATACTATATATATCTGAAGGGTATTTTCATCAGCGGGTTTCATCCATTAATCTTTAAGTATTAGCCTTGACATTTTGAAACTGCATACAGTCAGAGGCAATGAGTCAACTCACTTTGCCCATTGACTCCCTTTATTTAAACTAACTGCCCAAATCCTATGCACTGTGCACATCAACCTAAACATATGTCCTTTCTCTTCAGTAACAAAACTGTTTCAAAGTTTGTGTTTTTAAGCAGCAACCACAATCTCTGCCAGGGTGAAACACAAGCAAACCCCAAATTAACCTGTGCTTAAACTCTTGTAGCGTGGCCCAAACCAGTCAGACTGAACTGAGAGGCAATATGTAAATTATTTATGCAGCACTCAAACAGAAGTAAAATGAAAAAACACAACACAAAAAAAGTTGTGGACCACTTTAGAAAAGTATAGTACATTTTTATAAATTATTTGACACCAAATTGACAAGAATCTAATTACTAGGACCAGAGTTATTAATTTTTAAAGTTTAAGCTAAAAACATGCGCCTAAAAGATCAAAGCACCAACCGCGGACATCTAGTTACATGCAACTGGGTAAAAGTAAAAAAATATAGCTATGAGGAAGCGCGAGTCGGATACAAGAAGTGGACTCGATCTGGTTGGCGGTGTTCTTTGGACTTAGAAGAAATGTAAATAAAGATGTCTTTGAGAAGGGAATGTTCAGCGGGGCAAGGCTGTAGGCAGTGTCCAAGGAGGAAGTGGCATTGTTAAGGAGCCGCTGGCCAAAGTTCCAGTAAATAGGACCACGTCCACGACCGGTAGGAGACTGCTGCACCTGTGACCTTCCGACCACTGTATAATGAGTTTCCCAAGGGGCCGGGGGTGTGGCTGCTGCAGTCTTGTGGCAGTGGGCAATGTATTTCCATATATATCAATACCTGTGTGTACATTTTGACTACATATGAGTTGAATTCATATATGCTTGATATATATGGAAAAATACCACCTACCCATTGCCGGAGTCCGACCCGTGTGGGCAGTCCTGGCAATTGGTACATGGTACCAACACACTTAACTGTATTTCACGAAAGACGGGGTGGTATTCCTTGGTGTGAAGATGTTCCTGTGTAGGGGGGGGGGGGCTGGAGAAAGGATCCCTGTCAAAAAATGCTGTGGAGAACAGGAAAGGGGTGAGTATGCACCCCAAATCCTTTTTTTTTGCCGCCCTGGTAATGTGCCTTTGTACTGCCCAATGGAGGCTGCCTTCCCCCCGACCATGAAACACGGTGGCCAGTTGTGTGTTGGCAGTGCCGGCAGTCCATCCTCTGACTTCGCAAAGCCAATCTGCCCAGCTCATAATACAGCAGAAGTCTCACTGCCTTCAGAGAGCCACCCCTGGGACAGTGGTCCACGGACTGCCGCACTTGTAATATGGCCCTTAGTCTCTTTTTTGACAGTTCAACAAGGCCAGATATCCCTTTGGCAAAGGACCTCTGAACGGGATTTGTTGCTGTGAGAAGAACATAGCAGGAAAAGCCTTGAAGCAAGGCCAACCAGCGATAAGCCTTTGGGTGGATAGACTAACAGGTTGGTCTACATCTCCTCTCAGTCCCTATAGCAGTTTTAAGCTAAAACGTTTTTAAGTCCCAAGTTTTTCAGTTTTGCCTTTCTGTGCACATTTAACTCCACCATTAAAGAGCCAGGACTGGACGGACACCACTCTCAGTTAAGCCTGACTGTTTTTGTACCAAGGTAATAGAGGGTTAAGCACAGGTTAATTCACTAACTTTAGTGGTTTACCCTGACAGGGAATACGGCTGTTGCTTGAGCAGGGTTAACAACCCGCTCAACCAACATTCCAGTTTCTCACAATAGTAGTGAAATGTATGGCACAACTGAACCGAGACTAATTTTTCAAAAATATCACTAGGATAACTGTTGCATAAGGTAAGGGTTTTTTTGTTATTGCAAGGATGTGGTGGCCACATTTAGGTAGCGCCATATTTTCTTTTTTTCCTTTTTGCAATGAACAAATAAGGCAAACTCAAGTATAGCACCAGCTTGCCAAGAAGAGACTTATTGGCTTTGTCAATGTTTGTTATGGTTTGGTTTTATTCAGTGTGGACTAGGTCAGAGTGCAGTGATGAGACCAAGGGGCTGTTCAAAAGTACTATTTTACGTAGTCTTACATTTACTTGCTTTTGTTAATTGGCCACAACACTTTTAAAATGTGAATTAAATGTGACTAAGTGGGGATATGCATTGAATAGTCACATAAAATTAGTACAAATTAAAAATAATCTGTGTTCTCTTTGTACTTTATCTAATACGGAGTTGAATATTTCAGGGCTAATTCGCGAAGGCATGTAAGAGTACCTAAGAGAGTACTTTTGTAGTACTACTCTGGGTACTCATAAATGCATTTCTAAATGAGCCCTGTACTATGCACTTACAATACAATTTAAATGGTGATTTGTAACTTGTATGTGTGCTGCTTAATGCAGCACACATAGAAGTTGCAAAACATCATTTTTTAAATAATTGTTTTAGTGCAGGAAGGTGACCCTTCCTGCACATAAACAATCATGCATGGCATTTTGCTGTTTGTATGTGTGCTGCGCAATTCAGCACAAATAGAAACTGCAAAAATGAAGATAAATAAAGCCTCGTTCCACCATGAAAAGACCATGTTTTTCCTGGTCTTAATTTTGGTCCTGCCCCATATTTACGCCACCCTTGTAAATAGGGGGCAGCATCATAAACAATGTGTGTTGTGGCAGAACGCCCACTGCCACACTCATTGCCCGCCCCTTTCACGCTAAGTATAGGATTAAGCGGGGCCTTATTCACAAGGCGGCGTTAAGCCACGTTAAGTGGCTTCAAGCTGCCTTGGGAATAAGGCAAAGCCCCTATGTTTGGCCAAACATGAAAATATGGCTAAAGATTAGGGGTACTGGTGCTGCCACAAATATCCAGACTGCCACCTGTGTCTACTGACTAATTCACACTGACAGGGGAAAGTGTATCCAGTTGGAGGTGATTCCCCGCAATCACAGCTGGTGCTGCAGACAGCTTGTGGTCCCATACTTCCCAAGGTAGCCTATTTAACACCAATACAAGCCCGATGGCTTAGTGCTTGCCATTGGCTTTGTGGTTTGCAACTCACATATACTCGCTTTCTATTTGCTGGCTTTATTTGTTTTCATTTTATATATATATATATATGGCGTAAACTTGACCTCAAGGCATCGGGTATCAGAGCGCTTTACATAGCACCAGTTGAGTTACATGAGGGCACATTCATTTTTGTTAGGCATGGGGAGATTAAGCAATTTGCACAGAATGGACAGGATGTTCAACGTCATTGCTGAAACTCAAACCCAGTTCCCCAGATTCGAGGTCTACTGTTTATGCTGTCTTCATCCCTCTCTCATCATAGTCTTCCACGAGTACTCGCTCTCTGTAAACAAGCCTTTACATTTTCTTCTTTTCTTGTCACATTTGCTCAGCATTCAAAGATAGAGTTCACATATCAGGCTCTGTCTTCCAAGGGCGCTTGGTATTTGCGTGTCTTTCGCTGACTTCAAAGTGGGAGGATTTATGTGGCAATCTTGCTGGTACTGGGAAAGAAAAGGTTTTTTCTATCACCCCCTAACTTTTAAATGTCTATAAATAAACTCTGGAAAGGTTTCAGAATATATCAGAATCAGGAAAGCACAAATGTAGCAAACTTTTTTTGTATTTGGGAAGTGTGGTCGAGATAATTTGTTAATACAATTAGAAAGGTCAGTACACTAGATGATGCCATTTCCACATATCATCATTTGTGCACCAAAAGTTTTATTAGTAAAACTGTATGTGCAAATCTAATTGCCATTTCGATTGAAAATGTGTTGTCTATAATGGCAGTGAACTACCACACTTTCTCCAAAGTACGTCACTCCACTGTACACCACTCCACTCTACAACACTCTTCTCACCTCTATGACACTCCAATCTAAGACACAACACTCCATCACTCTCCACTCCACTCTACACCACTCAAATCTTGGCCACTAAACTCCACTCTATGACACTCCACTCTATGACAGTCCACAATACTCCGCTTCACAACACTTTATGCCACTCTGCTGCACTCCACTCCTTGACACTCCGCCAGACTCCAGTCCATGACACTCCACTCTTTGCCACTCTACTCCACTCTATGCCACTATACGCCACTCCTCTCTATGCAACTTTACTCTAGGCTACTCTTCTCCACTCTTTGCCACTCTACTTCACTCATCCCAACTCTACTCCACTCTTCACCACTCTACTCCACTCTTTGTCACTCCACTCTATGACACTCCACTCTATGCCACTCTCCTCCACTCTCTGATATTCCATGACACTCCAATCTATGCCACTCCACTTTACACCACTCCACTCTATGCCACTCCATGCCACTTTACTCTGTGCCCCTCCACACTACGCCACTCCCTTCTATGACACTTTACTCCACTCTATGCTATGCCACTCCAGTCTACATCACACCACTTCCCTCTACTTCACTTCACTGTACTTCCCTCTATAACACTTTATTCTCAGGCCCCTCAACTCTGCATTCCTCCACTCTATGACACTCTACTTTACTCCACTCTACTCCACTTTATGCTACTCCACTCTGCAACTTTACTCCACTCTATGACTCTATGACACTCCACAACTCTACTACACTTCATGCCGCTGCACAACACTCTATGCGACTCTGCAACACTTCACTCTACAACACCCCACTCTACACCCCTCCACTCTATGGAACTCCACTCCTTGGCACTCCTTGATATTCCAGTCCATGACACTCAACTCGTTGCCACTCTACTCTTCTATTTGCTACTCTACTCTATGCCACTTTACACTATTCCTCTATGCTGCTCCACTCTATGATTCTAATCCACTCTACTACACTCTACTCCAATCCATGACACCCACAACACTCTTCTCTACGCCATTCTTAAACATTTTATTCCACTCCATGCCCCTCCATTCAACTCCGCTCCTCAACACTCCACGACATTCCAGTCCATGACACTCAACTCTGCTCCACTATTTGCCACTCTTCTCTTCGCCACTCTACTCCACTCTTTGTCACTCCACTCAGTGCCACTCTCTTCCATGCCACTTACATTTAGCCATGCTGAAGAGCAGCCACGCTGGTGTGCAATATGGCTTCAACTAATTGCCAAAGCCAATAGATCTTGTATAGGCATGGAGAGAACCTCTTGAATGAAACGAGGACCATTACACAGTGGAAATGACATGGGTCAAGGGGCCCGTTCCAGCTTAAATATTCTTGGGCTGTCAAGCCCAGGTTTAAGTCAACAAAGAGCTTCTCCTGACTGGATTCACCAACCCTGCAACCCTGACTAGCTGAAGTATCTTTTCTTACTGTTGTCTACTTGGTTGAACACATAAACAGAGCTATTATGAGCCACAAATTACATTCTGCTGCACCACTATTGAACCACACTACTCATCTGTTCCCTTATTTATCAGAAATAGCAAATGTCCCAGGTCCACCCTAATGACAACTCCCAAACCAACATGCTAGCTACTTTTTTCACTTTGCTTTGTCCTATAAGGCTAAAAGCATAGGTGGTTCATTTTTGATTGGTTGTCCCTAATGCCAAGCAGGTTTCACTCCTTTCAGAACTGAAAGCTATTTAACTATCAGTGGATCAGTGGGCACAGTCAAACTACCCACAGTGGAAACCAACAAAGAGTTTAAGCCTTTTTGATCTGACCTCACTAGCTTTAAGAAAAAACTTGAGAACACCAACTAGTTAGATGAGATGAGATTGACGGCAATATTCTAGCCATCATGGCCTAGACCAATAAAATATGGAGCCTTCATAAAAGAATAGTGGACCTGGAAGATCACAGCAGGAGGTCCATCATTCCATTGTTTGGGGTCATGTAAAAAGAAGGGATACAATATGTTTTCCTTTCCTAACAGGTCAATCCCAGAAATTCTCTGAGAGACGGTTATCCCATTCGTTGAATTTCAGTTGGTCCACAGGTTATGGTCCAGCATCCAAATCAAACCTAATTCACTCAGATCCATTATAGCATGCCTACACTGGCACAGACAGAGCTGACAAATTGTAATGAAGGTAAACAATTACAGTCTATTTCAGGTAGATGTCCAAAAATCTAATTTGAAGCCAGTTTTTCAAATGAACCTAACATGCCCATAAAGAAGCTGCTGGCACTAAGACTAGCTGTTAAGAAGAGGAACATACTGTTACAACACCTTGAGCTTGCCACAATGTTAATAAAAATCGATGGCCAGACATGTGAATATTATGATTCAAATGCTCTTGAACAATTCCAAGGTGCATTGAGTGTTGATGGAATGGAGATACATTAATACTCACACAGTCACTCTGTTGATCCTATTTCAACTATTGTCGACAAACTTGGAAAAACAGAGCCATGCAGAGCCTAATCAATGATACCATTCGTGAGGAGAGATATGACACCAAGAAGTTGCATGAATGAGGCCCCTATTCTACTAGCACTTATATAGTGCATTGCTACCATTAGGCCTCCCATCACTGTTAGTGTGGCCAAACAAGAATTTACAGAGACAAATTCGGAAATAGCAAGGTTTTCAGTGATTTGCGTTCACTCTCAGTAGAATGAAGGGAGATGGGATGGCTATTCCACAGCTTTGCTACAATGTAATAAAAAGATTTCCCTCTGGTTTTTTGTCTCCTGATGATGGGAGTTTCATCCAGACAGGCATTAGAGGAGTGCAGTGATCTTCGGGGTTTATGCAGAGAGAACAAGGACCAAGAGGCGGACCTTTATCTAGAAGTGTCCAGCGGGAACTACAGAGGGATTTAAATGTAATTCTCTCTGTCAACGGGAGTCAGTGGAGAGAACGTAGAGTATGTTGCACAGATTGATTCCTTGGTATGTTAAACAGGATTCATGCAGCTGACCTCTTTGCCATCTGTAATTTCTTTACCATGGCTTTGGGTGCTCCCAGGTAGAGTACATTACCGTAGTCCAAGCAAGAGAGGTTCAGTGCCTGGACTACCATTCTTTTTGAGGTGAAAGGGAGAAGGGGGAGGATTTTGTGCAACATTCTCAACATACCATAACAAATAGCAGCCAATTTTATGACGTGAGTATTCAATTTTAGAGACTCATTCAGCCACATCCTGAGGCTCTTTATAGCTGGTTTTGGAGTAGGCAGAGGACTTAAGTGGCATAGTCAACCCAGGTGTAAAGAGAGATCAGTGTTGCTACCTAGAAACTTAAGCTCTGTTTTGTCCCCATTTAGTTTATGACATGAATTCTCCATCCATCGGCTACATTCTCTAAGCAGGGACCTAAGAAGGGGAATGCATAGCTGTGGTCCGCATATGAGGTTATTGAAATCCCAAAAGAGAGGACAACCTCCACAAGTGGGCTCATATATAAATTTTAAAAAGTAGAGCTCAGCAATGAGCCCTGAGGTACTCCACATTTGATGTGGAAGCTCTCAGAAGTACAGTCTCCCTCAAAATTCTGGAATGTCCTATGAACCAGGAAGGACTTAAGCCAGGTTAATGCAGAGCCAACAATTCAAGTACTTCGTAATCTCTCTAGAAGAATATTGTGGCTAACGGTATCAAAAGGTGAAATGAGATCTAGAAGGAGAATAGCGGCTGTACCTCCTTAATCCAGTAACCTTTTAACCTCTCCCATCTCCTCCTCCCAAGAAAAGGGATAAATCTGGATCTCTGCAAAAAGTGACTGCAGATTTTAAGGACTGTTTTGACAGAAGTACTTATCCATGACAATTCTTCGAGGAACACAATGTCCGCAGTCTTCTTCTTTCTGTTTTTGAAACTTATTTTGTCTCCGTCCCCTGATCTGTGTTCATTTACTAACAGTGATATGCCTACCACTCTACAGGGCTTCACCAACAAACAAGAGTTGAACACAATCCCAGCGGAACCTATGGGTCCCATAGATATGTAAATAAAGTGTCATATCTATCCAATTGAAGAATCTCACCATTTGATCTTTGAATTTCTATGGCCTTTCAAACTATGTAAAAAGGAAAAAAATCCTTTGGTACCTGCCTACCGAATGCCCAGAGGTTGTCCTAACTCAAGACACTCACCTTTCAGGCTTAGAATGAACTGAACTGTAAAGAGAATGTGTAAGTAGTATGGTATCTTCCTCTGGCCCTCATTGTTCTTAGAGTTACTACAAAGAAGGAAGAGTAGCCATCATCTTTCAAAAAAAATTGGCAATACACATCTTGAAGACATGGAAAGACACAAAAGGCAGGTATGTATTCACAAACCTTCAGACAAATAATATGTAATTGATTATAGACTATGTTTATACTCCTTATGGTACTAAAAGAGATGTCTTCCCTGCTTTATAGACGCTATAGACTTTTGCTTCGCAGATTGATATTTAGAGGGTATTGGAACTTTGTCCTACACGCAATATTGGATAAAATGGTTTGGTTCAGTGGAGGAAAAACAAGTAATAGGGGGTTAGTCCTAGATATGACCCTGCTCTCATAGAGACATGGAGAATGTTAAATTCTACTACTAGAGAATTAAAAATAAATTCTCACATTCATGGAACAGAATCCAGAATACACTACTTCCTGGTCAACCAGTGTCTATTTCCAAAGGTGTTGCAGTAAACCAAACTTGGAATAGATCTGGCAAAAGCAACATCAGTCAATAGAAGATGTTAAATGAAAAGACTGAAATACAAGTTGCTAGAATAACGACTAAAGTTAAGGCAACACTTGAAAAACTACAGCTGCTAAACCTATATCGCAGCTTCTACAATGAAGGATTGAGCGGCGATGAAACAGAAGAGTGAAACGCTGCAAGTACTTCTGGAGGAGAAGATCTTATCTCTCATGAACTAATACTGTACCACACGAATCCTGAAAACCTCAGGAGCTTGAACAAATGCAAATATGCTCTCACCTCTCCGTTCTTCACCAGAGCAGACAACGTCCTATCCAGACTCAACATGAAACACTGTGAACAAGAAGAGAAGGCAAAACACTTACTAGTGTATAATGTATAATATCTACAACCCACACTCCTGATTCCATCACTGAGAACCTATGCAAGCCAACTCATAATGCATACTATGGAGATATCAAAAGGGTACACCTCCTCCTTTTCGAAATGATACAATGACGCAGGTGACTAACCACCAATAAAGAATATACATTTCTGGTCTTTTTATGGTTTCCTTTACTGATGATGGATCAGAGCAAATCCTTAAAAGGAGATGTAATGACTGAGGAAGTCATAGAGGTCATCAAATGAGTGCATGCTGGCAACACTCCCAGGGAGGATGGCTTCACAAGATCATATTGACCACAACTGCGCCACTATAATTCAAGATATTCAAAGATGTGATTGACAGTAAAGGTCCCCACGCTGAGTTCAACAGAGTCATTATAACATCGATACCTAAAACTGATAAAGACCCCTTGAGTTGTGCCAGTTACATCCCTATTTCTCTCATAAAAACAGGCTTCAAATTGCTAGCCACTGTCCCAGTAATGAGACCACAGAAATTACTCCATGCTCTTGAACATATTATTCAAGTGGGATTTGTCATAGGTCGGGCCATTAAGTATCATATAAAACCCCTGGTACATCTCATGTGGCAAGTATATTGTGAAGAAGGTGAAATAGTGGCCTACTCTGTAGATGCCAAAACACATTGGTTGGCCGGGATGGGGTTTTCTTTTCAGGATGCTTCAGAAGAATAGTCTGGCCCCACGCTTGGAGAAGGTCCAATAATGTATCATCTCTTTGCTGCCTCCGTTCTTTGTACTGGAATGACATCATGTTCTTTTTAGACCAGAACAGAGTGATCCACCAGTGATGCCCACTCTCACCACTATTTTTGCCGCTAGACTTGTAACCTTTTGCAACCGTTTTCATACAATTGTGAGAGGGGAATTGCTTCTGCAGTTGGAGAATTGAAGCTCCTGCTGTATGATGATGTTATAATACTTAGTTTATCCGATCCTTCGACCTCCATCCTGGAACTAGTGAATCAACTCACTGACTTTTCCAGTTTCTCTTGATATAAAATACACTTTGGTATAAAAGTGAATAAATGCCTCTGACTCCTGCTACTATGAAGTGCACCCATGGTGGACAAATGTATCATTCTCTACCCAGGAAAAATAAATATTTGGGTATATTTCTGAGTTTTCACTTTGCAGACATTGCCCAGAACAGTGTTATGGCACTACCAAACAAAACACGCAACCACTTTGCTAGGTTGGAGAAGCTGAAAATATTGCTGTGTGGCAGAGTCCAAACAGGATGGGAGAAGCCCCTACGATTAATTAAGTGTTGGGAATACTCCCATATATGTAACATGGACTCTTTTATGCAGCATCGACATGGAAGTTAAAACCATATATATGGGGCAATAACCTACCACGATCATCAGAATCAGGATTTCAAAGACCACACATCACCTCTTATTATGATGTACATCATTTGCCTCTCCTGGTGTATTACTTCTCATCAAGTCTGGAAAGGCAAGGTCTGCTTGGAAAGGCCATTGATGGGTGCCCTTATGGGACAATCTCTGCTTTATCAAGGGAGATACCTGTCATGTTACCTAGATAATCTTGTCTTCGAAGAGATAAAGAGAATTTGGGACCAGACTCATAAATCACAACAAGGGAACAGCTCCCTGCTTGCGGTGCCTCCAGTCAGACACATAGTGTTGGATTGGCTACCGGGCGTTTTGGTGCTGGGGGCTGATTTTGTTGATGGGGACCTGCTTGTGCTTAAAACCATTTGTTTTGCTTTGTTTATTTAGAAGCACATGCAGGTTCCCATCAAGAAATCAGCCCCTACCGCAGTGAAATAATTTCCCAGCTTGCAGCACACCAAAACGCCTGGTAGCCAGTCCGGCCCTGCTGACACACTTCAGCAATACAAATAGGGAGCCACCCAATTCATATGATGAAATGGCTGAGTAATCATAGAGCAGTTTGCTAGAGGATGGAGCATTTAAATCATTTGAGAAACTAAGGGGAGATTTGACACTTGAAAATTGGTGCAGTGGCATGAGGCTCATGGATACTTTTGATTTTACAGTTTATAATCTAAGTGCCCAGTTTCAGATCTTTAATGCTATAAAGGAAGCTTTTATAGACATCTGGGCATTTGATTTTGTACCTCCTTTATGAATGATATTTAGCCATTGTTCATTGATTTCATAGGTGACATCAACATTACTATGTTCAGACTTCTTTCCTGTATGACTTTACTTGACAAGTATGATATTTTGAAATAGTTGATTTCACATATTTTCTTATGATTCCATTTCATATTACGTTCTCATAATTTACCTAGAAACATTCTTTCATAGAATTTAATTGAATCCATGAAGTAGACACACAAAGGTGGATAAAAGTTGTTTTGGGGTGGGCATCACACTCTGTTGTAGCTTTTGAAAATTAATATAAAAAAGAAAAAGGCACTGCTCATTGCACATGGGCAAAATGGAAGAAGCATGCACAGGGCCACCACAAGCCTGTGCAAAGTGATCCAATTTTAATGTTTTTCGTAAGTAAAAGAAGGTATATTATGATCAGATTCAAAGGTTTCTTACAAGTATGGTTGCCTATTATGAGTTTGGTGGCAAGCTGTACATAGGTTGCTCAGTTTACCAAGTTTCTTCAAATGGAGATTAAATCAGGTAGGAGCTAAAATGGAGATTTGGGAAAATCAATGGTGCTGCGCGATGGAGCGGAGAGAGAAAATGTTCACTCCTAAAATGTAGAGAGCGGTTATCCAGCTCGGAGTTGGACCTTTTTAGAGGTTGACCCTGTTAACCTAGGTGATGCATGGAAGCAGATGCCGCCTAGACAGCTAGAGTGAAAGCCACGATGCCGGAGTGCGTTGTGTTTTACATATTGTGTGACCTTTTTGTGAGGGCAGGATTACGTTTACAAGGTATTGATGCCTTCTCTAGAACCAGGCACACAATGGTAGAGGTAAAGCCAACAGATGCAAACATAAAGCCTGGGTCTGCTTCTAGAAACCCCAACTGACAATGGTAAGGGACCAGGCAATGTGGCACAAACTGCTTCCAGATGAAAGGATGTCTTCTCCTTGGCAAATGTGTTGGGGGGACTTGGCCAGACTCAGCTAGCAAAGCATTTAAGATGATTTATATAATTATGAAGGTCCTTTTTTTTAAATTTAACATTTTGCATTATTTTCTGGCCAACTTTTAAAGGAGACCGAGGATGTGTTTCAAGTACCCTACACTGCAAGGCCGATACTATGTTTGTTAAATAAACAATAATTGTCTGAAGCTTTTTTAAGAAAGATATGAACGTAGGCAAAATCTTCCTATTATTGTAGAATTATGGAACACCAAAGCACATATGTTTAGGAATAGATCAAAGTTAATCTGATTGTTGGGGAAGCATGTAATGGCTCTGGATAAGGAGTCACACTGAGCCTCAAATGTAGAAGTGTCACCTAACCACGTCACCACCAAGGAGAGGGGGATATCACTAACAATACAGTACGAGAAAACCCATCTCCAGGCGATCTGCTTTCTAATCTTTAAATCAGATTGATTTTAAATCCCAAACCTGAACTTCCCTTTTTCATAATTAGCACTAGCATTGCAAAACAAACGATTTTATTCCACAAACTGAGCCAGCGGTATGCATTAACTGCACATAAATTAAATATTCATGAATAATTGTTAAGAAAATGATCTTTGTTTATATAAGAAAATGATCTTTATTCATAATTACATCTATGTATAACAAGAAGGTAACATTAAAATAAATTCAAATATCGAGCCAGCACGACTTCCTACATTACAAAACGTTACATTCTTACATGACAAACAAGCTTAGTCTATTAGCCCGTCTCACGCGCCCAGTACACAGCCCAGTAAAAGTACATTTCTAAGCATATCCCCTAAGAGCTTTGAATGGGGTGCAATCTATTAATGGCACCCACATCAAAGTAAAAATATGGAAGGACAATCTTTCTAAGTACGGTGTTTCCTATAACAGAGGAATATTTATTGCACAATCTATATTCGAGCCCTGCCTGCAGAAGTTCTGCAAGATATGGAAAACGTGTCTATTCCGTGTCCCTACTGTAGAATGATATTTGTTCCGGCGCTAGGACTCCCATGCAGGAAGCAAGTTGCACTTAGCCAAATACCCTAAACATAAATACATACATTACAAATACAAGCTAGCAGTGTTGTGCGCAGAATTACAAAACCTAGGGGGATATGTACAATAAAGTTATGGAGAGTGTCCTTAGCCGCCTGGGCTTAACGACAAGCTCCGCCACTTCGGAAACGAAAGGCTGCACCATATTCATGAGAATGTGGTGCAGCCTTGCGATTCCCCCCGTGATGGCGCTAAGTTTACCAACTTCGTGCCAACGCAGGCTCACAGCAGGGTATCTGTGTGCAGGGGAGGATTGGTTACGTGTGGATTGTCCCCCTTCTTGCACATAAACAAAATCCTAAAATGCCATTTTGTAACTTTGCTTCATTAATTAATTGTGGGTTTATATAGCGCTAGAATCAACTCCCGGAGGAGTATCTCCGCGCTTCGACCGCTGGGGAACCCGTCCTGGCTCACCCTGAGAGATGGCCCCTAATGGGTATCTCTAAGGTGCGACCAAGCATCCCCGGCGGTCTGGGGGGCCGTTGTGAAGATGAGGCAAGCTAATGCCCAGAGTTGCCGATTGTGGTCGCTGACTGGAGTAGGCACCGAGGCGAGAATTATCGAGCCCCCTGACCCTGGTCCACGACCCTGCCGCGTCGGGAATCGAACCCTGGTCCTGGGCCGTCCTCTGCTTACGGGTCTGCCGCCTCTAACCAGTGAGCCACACCACTCCACATGTGTGCTTCATGCAGCACACATGAAAGTTACAAAATGGCATTTTTTAAAAAGGTTTGTTTACGTACAGGAAGGGACACCTTCCTGTACGTAAACAAACCATGGCATTTTGCTTTTTCCATGTGTGCTGCACGAGGCAGCACATATGGAAAAAGCAACAACGAGAAGAAATAATGCATTTCTCCTCGTTTCGCCAACTTAAGACCAGGATTTTCCTGGTCTTAATTTTTGCACTGCCTCCAATGTACACCACCCTTGTACATAGGGGGCAGCACCAAATATAATGGGTGTTGTGGTGGAACGCCCACCACAACACCCACTGCACGCCCCTTTTACACTAAACATAACGTGAAAGGGTGCCTTATGTACAAGGCAGGGTCAAGCCACGTTAAGTGGCGTATCGTTGCCTTGTACATAAGGCAAGACCCCTATCGCACGGGAACGTCACTAAAAGTGACGTTCCCCTGGCGATAGGGGCTTGAACATATGCCCTTTAGTTTTTGAGAGTTTTTGAGAGATGGGCTCTACTAATGACAGTAATGTATTTCTCCTTCACCTACCCCAGTATTGAAATAACGAGGTCCTTCAGGATTCGTCCAAGTAAAGACATTGAAAGACATTTATACCCCTGGCACTGTAAATCAGTATTCTGCTGCTGGTGGCCTACAAGAGCAATAGCACACAAGGCACTCATAATGATAGCAGAAGCCTTTCTGCTCCCTTCTCACATTTCAGAGCCTCCAGTGCCATCCATACCTCATAGTAAAGTGGCATGTGTGCTTTGCTTACCGGATAATCCTCTTTGGGACTCATGAATGCAAAAGATTCCACATTTGCCCAACTTCTGGTCTCACCCCCACGTGCACCTGTACTGTTGGGACACTTGCATAAAAATGTAATTTTAAATTACTGATTTGCATCACATTCAACCCAGGCAAAGATCTGATAGTAAATCGTCACATAAAAAATTGCACATACCTAATTTTTTGTGTTACACGAGTTAAATTGGCATAGATCACGATTACTGCGTTTCCTGATTTTCTTAACATTTGGCCATTCTGCCCTGAAAACTGCCAATATTTGCTGGTGGATGATGGTTGGCGATAAAAATGAATTTGCCTTTTTCTCATGAGTTAACATTAAAGCCATTTTCCTTGCTCCTTTAAATTAGATTGACATAGTCGAACTTTTCTTTCTCGCAACAACTTGAAGAGTACAAAATCGCAGCTTTCAGATGGTTAGCCATTTGCAGCTATCTTTTCGAGTTGTTTAAAAATAAAAAAATATATAGCTAGATATAATGGGTTTTCCTCGGATAAACGCGTTTGTTCTTGTACTCACTTGTGCATGTTAATTATTTAACAAACACTGGATTAACAGTCATCCCAACATCAGCAACCCTCCTCTAGGTTGGAGGAGTGTCACTCCCCTGCTTCCAGGGCAACAAAGGTGAAAAATAAAATGGTGATCAAATGAATTACCATTTTATTTTTCACTGCTCTAAGCCTGAGCAGTGTTTGAGGGTGGGGCTATTGCTGCTGACTGGCAGCAGGGGAGTGGTGTTCACTCCATTTGGCTGTCTTGTGACGGCCAGCCTGTCATTCACACCTTAAACCTCTTCATCTAGATGTCTTAGACG
This sequence comes from Lissotriton helveticus, assembly GCF_964261635.1. Lineage (NCBI taxonomy): Eukaryota > Metazoa > Chordata > Amphibia > Caudata > Salamandridae > Lissotriton > Lissotriton helveticus. The sequence continues at coordinate 615,162,629 of NC_136063.1, read as the reverse complement.
GCTGGGTGGAGAGCAGGCACAATGATTGCTGGAGTATCGAGGTAGCCTGCTCCAGACAACCTGGCGCTGCTCTCATGCTGCTCATTTGCATCTGGTAATAATTAACTCAGCTAACAAGAATGCAATTATTACAAACGTGTTACTTTTCAGGCGCATAAAAAACTATTGCGACACAACTTCTCAAAATAACAGCGAATTTCACGTAATGCAATAATATTGAAACATATCTTAATAAAAAGAGAAAATCATGCAACTCTCTTCATAAATTAATGCACAAAAGAAAAACATCTATATGTAGGATAAAAATAATACTGTCAGTGCTAAATAGTAAAGCGTTTTACAAAACAACGTAAGCAAACGAACACCAATAAAAATAATAACTAACTAGCTTACCCGTCGCGCGTTGCTGCGATCTCCGAAGAAAGGAAATTCAAGGAAACTGATTATGATAACATTCAATATACATTGTGTCATTTTTATTGAAACCATATACATTTTAATATGGAAAACATTTCGAAGTGTCGTTTTAATTCTATTTATTTATTCGAGTGCTTGTGGCTACACGATTTTTTGTTTTTCCGTTTGGTGCGTACATCAGTATTCAAAAGAATATGAGGGCCCTGGGGGGCCGATATCTAAAAAAAACTTATGCCAGAAACCTTCGCGGGAGTGTACTCAACAACTTCCCAAAGTTTCCTGGAGATCGGATGAATGGTGTTTTAATTCTATTTATTTATTCGAGTGCTTGTGGATACATGATTTTTTGTTTTTCTGTCTTGTGCGTACATCAGTATTCGAAAGATTATGAGGGCCCTGGGGGGCCATTATTTAAAAAAAATGTATGCCAGAAACCTTCGCGGGAGTGTACTCAACAACTTCCCAAAGTTTCATTGCGATTGGGTGAATGGTGTTTTAATTCTATTTATTAATTCGAGTGCTTGTGGATACACAATTTGTTGTTTTTCCGTCTGGTGCGTACATCAGTATTCGAAAGATTATGAGGGCACTGGGGGGCCGATATTTAAAAAAAATGTATGCCAGAAACCTTCGCGTGAGTGTACTCAACAACTTCCCAACGCTTCATGGCGATCGGATGAATGGTGTAGTAATGCATGAAGGACAAACAGACAGACAGACAGACAGACATACATTCGTTTTTATATATATAGACTACATCATGCATAACGTAGCTTTTCACCTTTGTCCGTTTAGGAAGTCTAAAGAAAGAGAAAGTTCATTATGTAAACTAAATGGGAAAAAATTTGAAAGAAATTCAAGAGCCAAAATTCTCCTTTGAAACACAGACCCACAACCGATATCATAGTCTACAATGCATGCCATTCTGCCAGAGGCTTACAAAATACCAAGCAACACCCGAGAATTACAAGAAGAGCGCTCCTAGTCTTTCAGTTGCACCTGCCGGTTGTCACATCCCTGCCTGCAGGGCCGGACTGGCCATAGCGGGCGCCGGGCAATCCCCTGGTGCGCCGCACGGGTGGGTGCTATTTTTGTTACAGGGCCGTTTTTGCAGCATAGCTGCAAAATCGGCCCTGTACTAAAATCGTCCGACAACTGGCCCCGGCAAAGAGCTTGACAGCACCACCAATCCCCCCGAGTGGAGATGGGGAGGAGGGGACGGCCGAGCACTCTGCCAGGGCCGGTTGTGGTTCCCAGTCCGGCCCTGCCTGCCTGGCAACAATCTGCAATGCTATTCTGTGTCTGCAGCCGGTGTCAGTCTCCATACTGAGGAATGAACAGCCAACACGTTGAATACGTAAGCAAATGATGGATGGAATGCTGAGTAAATCATACATTTAGGGTAGGAATGTATGGATTACGGAGCTTAAGTAAACATTTAAATAAATAAAACAAATTTTGTTGAGTGCACGGCATCCCCAAATGTGATTCAGTGCGCACAACAAAATTTGTTTTATTGATTTAAATGTTTACTTACCTGTAAAACTCCGTAATCCATACATTACTACCCCCCCACCCTGCCCCTGCCCCTCCCCACGTCACCGCCCTGCAGGTACTCCCACTGCCGGCCGTGGCTGGGCAACAGTGTCAAGACTGATTTGCATATGGCTGGGTCTGAACTGGAAAGGCATGGGTAGCAAACAAACAATGGGTTTAGACTCAGATATCTGTACCTGGGTGAATGTTTGACATTGTGCAGCATTCTGTCCATCAATTGTTCTTTTTGCATTTGTCACCTCGAGTGAGACGGGTATGCCCAGACGTCGGTCCCTTGCTCTCCATGTCACTGGATTAAAGCTAGCCTGGCTGATGAGGGGTGATGGTCCGAAACCAGTTCCCTGATGCTTGTTTCAAGTCCAGAGAGGATCTGGCCCAGCAGCAGTTCGGGCTGGACTGCTCCCATGGGGAACAGGGACAAGACTAATTTGCATATGGCTGGGTCTGAGCTGGAAAGGCATGGAGAACAAGAAAACAATAGATTTAGGCCCAGACCTATGTACTGGGATGAATGTTTGACATTGTGCAGTATTCTGTCCATCAATTGTTCTTTTTGAACGTGTAGAATGCAGCACGCCTGTTGTTTGCTGATTATTCCTGAAATAAGAGCTGCACAGCCGATCACATCCACAGCCCACTTCCCAGGCTTCCATTATCCAATCAGGAGGCCTAAACAGTAGTGCAAAGGAAGTGCTTCAATTGTTGCCACCCACTCCACTTTGTTGACATAGGCCAGCTCTGCCCATTACCGATTATTTTAATAGTGCTCTGCTGATATCACCTGGGACACAGCATAAGCGCCTCATTTAAAAAATCTAACCATTGCCGCTTTCTCCGGCCACTCCCAACTGGCTGACATCACTCTCCTCGCTTTTGTTTTCAGTGTGAGCAATAGTCCTCGCCCAGCCAGAACATGCTCAGGAGGACTCTGACCTCTCCCCTTCCTAAACAAAAACAGAATTTGTAATCAGCATGACGCAGTAGCACTTAATTTGAAGGTGCTCCATGGTTTACTTTCTCTCACTTTTATCTCCTTCCCGATGCTAGTAGGGCAACGCACCTGTCGCCCATTACCACCAGTCGCTCCTGCTTGTGCTACATGTGGGTACCCCTTCAGTTTTTTAAGCCTTGCCTGAGCAAAGATCTTTTGATTTTAAAAACAATACATGTATAATATACTTATAAAATTGGCTTTTAGCCAGCTGTCTGTCTGTCTGTCTGTCTGTCTGTCTGTCTACCAAAAGGTTGGTGACCAATGCCAGACATTACCGCTTCTAATAATCCCTCTAATAACGAATAAGTCCGTCAGTATAAGTAAATATTATGAAGTGCTGCAGCATTAAAGTTATGATTATACAGCAATATGATGGTAATTTGTCTTCCTTTTACCATGCAAGCCTTCTACATCTTGTATTACATTTTAGTGAGAGACTTTACTGCCTTTTAACTCTGGACTGACTACTACTTTTGTACAAAAGCAATTGCTGAAAAAACTGCTCTTCTCCAACATAATGACCTGTGCCACTGGTCTGCTTCATTTCTGTTCAGATGAGACTCATGGTAAAGGAGTCTGTTTAGGCTTCGAAACAACAGATACTGTAAAAAATATTTTTCTTTGGAATTATTTTGTGATCATTTAGCCTACTTCATAATACAATGTTATTGAGAGTCTTTGCATTTATGCATTCATTGTGAAGGTAAAATAATGATTTGACTGAATAGTAAAATGCATCTATCCCTACCTCCCTTGCCATACTTTGCATGTAACTGTTTCATCTTCTTCTTATTAAAATTAATCTAATAATTAATATTATTACTAATAGTTGTTTCCTATTGGGCTTACTCCACTTGTCCTATAAATATATTCAACAAAATAGGTGTGTCAGGTGGTTTCAGCTCTCCATTAATAAATATCTGAACAATTAATATTTTGTGAAAAATATTCATATTGTTCTTATATATCAATTATAGGTGAAACGGAATTTGAATTTTGAAAACTATGGGGCAGATTTACAAGCCCCCTTGCGCCACTTTTACGTCAATTTTAACATGGGAAAAGTGACGCAAAAGTGGCTCAAGGGGCTTGTAAGTCTGCCCCTATGTCTCAAAATATATATTGTTTCATAAAGCATGAATATTTCCAATACCTTGTGCCTAAGTGTTTGGGAATATCCAAAGTCATCATTAAGGAGACATCTTCTTTATGATGTTCTTTTGTCAAATGGTCTACGGAAAAATGTGTTTCACCAGTTTAAATTCATAAAGTTCAGCAAATATGTTGCAGGTTTTCATTTTTCCCTTCAAAAATAATAATTGATGGACAAAATGCAGAACAATGTCATACATTCACCTCAGGACAGAGATCTGGGCCTAAATCCATCGTTTGTTTGCTCACAATGCCATTCCAGTTTGAACCCAGCCATATGCAAATCAGTCTTGACCCTGCACCCAATGGGAACAGTCCAGCTCGAACTGCCAGGGCAGGTCCTCCCTGGACTGGAAACAAGCATCCTAAGACCGGTTTCGGGGTTTCACCCCTCATCAGCCTGGATAGCTTGACTCCAGTGGTATGGAGAGCATGGGACCCACGTCTGAGCATACCCATCCCACATGGGATGACAAATACAAAAAGAACAATTGATGGACAGTATGCAGAACAATGTCATACATTCACCCCAGCACAGTCCTACATCCTACGACCGGTTTCGGGGTTTCACCCCTCATCAGCCAGGATAGCTTGCCTCACTTTTTCCATGGCATCCAATGGCAGTGGACACATGTTTTAGGATGCCTCTCACCAGACTTGCAAATAGTAGTGTTATAAGAGTTTTGTTCTTCAGTGCAGCACCCTTATTCATAATAGCCATCCTTTCTAGAATATCTTACAGTTGCCATTTTCCCATACACATGTGTAATTCAGATTACAGAGACGTTAAACAGAGACTCTACAATTTCTTGACACTAGTTAGCATTTCAACTGAAACTAGTCATTTTAGAAGTCCCTATATGGAGGATGATACCTGTTTAGCATGTTCAAGGTCCAGCTTATAATAAATGATCCACATAAAATTGAGGTTAAAATGGAGAAGGAAATCCTGGCAGAGCTGGCTCAACTCATTCTTGCTTGCAATATTTGCTAAAACCCTGGCTATTCAAATAATAAGCAAAAAAACATTCAGGGGTGAATTCCAGGAATCAGTTTCCCATGCAGATGATGCTGCATTGCTTTTGAAGGCTAATATTCAAAATGTTCAGATTGCCAGGCACCAGAATAAAGCATTTATGATCAAAATACATCGAAGAGCTAATTTGAAATTCTAATTACTTATCAAAGTCAACGTTAGGAATGGGGGTCTCTAGTTGACCAGGGTTTGCACCTTAGTCCTAGAAGGGACCCTTCTTCATAGTCAGGGTAAGGGGGATAAACTTCTAAAATAACCTCTGCTGACCCCCTTGGTAGCTTGGCACGAACAGACAGGCTTATCTCAGAGGCAGTGTGTGAAGCATTTGTGAACACATACAGTAATACAATTAAAACACTACAAATGAACACCACACCAGTCTAGAAAAATAAGTAATCTTAATCTAAACCAAACTTGACCAAAACATCAAAAATCCACAATACAGTAATAAAGATATGACTTTTAAATGATCAAAATAGTTCTGTTAAAAGAAGATTGCAGATGCGACACTTTCAACACAAAGTACCCTGGATGTTTTGCGCACAAAAAAAACTGCAGCAGGGAAGGTGATGCGTTGGTTCCTTATGCCCAGGGCAGGTGATTTATCGGTTCCTTACTTCAAGGGAGGTGATGCATCAGTGCCTAACTGTCTTTCAGGGGTGGTGATGCGTTTGTTCCTTACTGTGCGGGAAGGTAATACGTTGGTTTGTTACTGTGTGGGGAGGTGATGCATCGGTTTCTTACTGCGACCCCAGTGTTCTTGCTGGCATGGCACCCAGATGCAATGTGTGAGGATCGATGCTGTGGCTGCGGTGATGACACTGAGTGGCTCTCTCCAGTCATGGTCCCACGATGCATTGGTTCATGCAGCTGCACAGCAGGGCCTGCATCATGATGGGTGAGATGATCTCAGCGTGCCACGATTTCTCGAGGCAGGCACTGCAACAGTTTCTTCGACGATGCGTCGGAAACAGATGCAGATGTGTCGTGCTTCTCGAAGTTGCGTAACTTTTCCAGCTCCCATGGGCAAACAGCCTCCAGATGTCCAAAACAGCACCAGGCACCTCTTAGCAGATCAGAAATCCCGCAAGGAAGTTCATGGGGAGCTGGTGGTGAAGTCCCTGAGACTTTAGAACAGGAGGCAAGCTCTTCTTTCAAGCCCATGGACATCTTCTTCAAGCAGGGGACACAACACACAGCAAAGTCCTTTTTCCTTTCTTTGGCAGAAACTGCCACTGCAGGCCAGCCTCAGACAGCGCACCGCAAGGGGGCAGTACTTAGCCTCAGTTTCTCCAGCTCTTCTCCTTAGCAAAGATTCCTCTTGATTCCCAGCATGATCTAAAAGTCTGGGGTCTGTGCCCCTCTTTTTATACAATAAATCTCTTTGTTTTTTAAAGGCAGAGAGTGTCTGTGCCCAGCCAAAACCAGTTCTGTCCTCACTGGTGTAGCTTCCTGGCAGGAGCTGAAGACAGCATTGTGGTAGGCAGACCAGGCCCATTCAGGTAAATGGAAATCTCCTCCCCCTACTATAAATGCTGCCCAGGCCTATGCAGCCCAACCCTAACTCATCCAGACTCTCTGGAGCCACTACACCTCCCCAGCCCCTGTCGCCCCAAAGCCAGGCAGTCAATCCACATCCCAGCAGATGCACACTGGATGGTTAGACAAAAAAAAAACTACTTTCTAAAAGTGGTATTTTCAAACCCAGAATGTAAAAATCACCCTCAATAAAACATGCAGCTTAACATTCTGTAACATTCTGAGTTCAGGCATATCAAACTTGATTTTCCGATCTTGTTCCCATAGGAAGTAATACTCATAAGACGTTATAAGCAAACTCCCCATGCAATCCTACGGGGACTGATAGCCTTACAATAGTGAAAAACGAAATTTGCAGTATTTCACTATCAACACATGCCACACACATCAAGGCATGTCCTACCTTTCACATACACTGCACCATGCCCACGGGGGTACCTTGGGCCTTCCGAAGGGGTGACTAACATGTATGCAAAGAGAAGGTTAGGGCCTGGCGAGTGGGTGCACTTACCATGTCGACATGGCAGTACTAGACTGTACACAGGCACTGCAATGGCAGCCCTGAGTTAGATTTACAGGCTGCTTATGTGGGTGGCACAATCAGTGCTGCAGGATCACTAGCAGCATTTGACTTACAGGCCCTGGGCACACATATTGCACTGTACTTGGGACTGACTAGTAAGTCAAATATGCCAATCGTGGAATTACCAATCCATAACAACAATTTACAGGGAGCGCATATGCACTTTAGCACTGTTCAGCAATGGTAAAGTTCCCAGAGTCATAAAGCTAACCAAAACAGGGTAAAAAACTGGAGGTCAAAAAGCAAAAAGTATAGGGATAAACCTGCTGAAAAAGACAGGTCGAACAACAATAATTGTTAATCCTTGATTGATACAGTTACCAAGCAGTTATTCTAATTACTTAGAAAAGAATTACACTAACCGTGGATGATTTATTTACTCTTAGTAAAACTGGCATTTGTTAGTGTCTTTAGTCATTCCTTGCCACCACTTGATCCTCAGTATCTAAATGCATAAAAAATAAACCACATCTTGTATCTTCCTGGTGGAGGCAAATATACTCTTTCGAAAATTGCATTGTGTGTTGCAAGTTGGCTGGTGATCTCTCTGATATAGACTTTTTTCTTAAGTGAAGAAAGTTTTTACCTCCAAGGACTTATCAATTAGAGCAATCTTAAAGCATTTTTACTTTTTTGCATTAAGATGACGGATGGTTTTAAGTTGAATGAAATGAATTCATATTTAGTTCCTTCAATCTAATGTTATTTTTAAAACTCAATGAAAACTTACAAAAGAGTTTGTTTTATCGGCTGCTGCTTCAATAATATTTTAGGCCTGCTGTTCTCCGTAAAATCTTGCAGATTTGGAACAATGTTAGTTTGTCTCCTGTGATTTTTGAAGTAGGACAATATGGGAAATCAGAAAACTGGTCATCTTGTGAATATTATACATAAATTATCATTTGAACAACTTCTGCTGCAACTGAGCATTCCTAATTGCTGTTTCTAGTACTTACATCTGCATAGTTATTTTCAAGAAACAAAATTATTTAGTGATTACTCCTTTAAAATGTATGGTAGGCTTTGTAAATCTAATGGAATCGATATTGTATGTCATGTAAGTTCCAGTCTAAACCGGGCCAGGGACAAGAAAGAACAATTGGACAAAAGTTGATATAAATATTGATGCACACAATTGACAGAATTATATGAGTTAACACATTTGGAATGCTAGACACATTCAATAATTTACATGTGCTGCTCAGAAGATGCATACTTTCTGCAGCACAGTGAGAGTCAGCTAATCAGGAGAGGGAAGATTTGAAGTAAAGGGCCATCCTGTAGTGAGATTGACAGCTGTTAGGGAGCTTTCCTGCCACAATAGTTAATTCTCTTGATATGATGCTAGTCAACCCAATAGTAGTTTTCTCCCAGATCAATAACCTGCCAAAGTTTGCTGCAAAAGTTATTTGGATGTATTTTGTAGGCGGTCCAATAGATCTTTGCACTTGTATTATATATGTCATGTAACTGCTCCTTCACTTCATATGTGCAGTTCCATAGGGATCGCATGTTAACAATACATATCTGAAAACAGGGAGCGGGTGTTTTTGTTTATTGGCCACTCACGTAGGTTTACTTCACTTCATGTCATGATGGACTTGGTTTCTACTTTTGGATCTTTAACATACATGTCTTTGGTATCAGGTGCATTAGTCTAATTTGTTCAGTGGAACAAAACGAATACTACAACAGACTGAAGGCATTGCCCTGTCAAATGAAAGCCCATGTCTGGACATTGTGCTCATGATGACATGGTGTGAGGTGGCCACCATACACTAATGTAACAAGGGGATACTACATCTTTCTACTGGGGTATAGATATTCAGTTGCAAGGCATTTCCTGCATATACAATGTTCCAGCTATGCATTCATGTGTTGGGAAATTGAAAACGTAGACATTCTTCTTGAATGTATCAGTGCACAGATTTTTGGCTTCATGTAATAAGGGTGCAGACCACTGCTATATGCCCTCTAAAGGCACACTACTTTGCAGCACATGTGAGGTGAGGAATTCGCTTGGTACAGTGCAGTGCTCTGGTCTTATGTATGCAATCAGACTCTGTTATGGGAGATGTGGATGCTTCATGGTTATTGGCTTAGAAGGGTAACAATTATTTGATACAAATTTTCTGTAGCGGACTCATTGGTGTCTGTAGCATGAAGCCTCGGCTGTATAATTGGAATGACGATCCCCCTAGTGTTTGGCATCATATACTTTGTTGATGTTACTTACTATTAACGAATACTGTGTCTATTTGATTATGCGTATACACAAAATGTACCAATTCAAGTTGATTCTTACATGATGGAAATGAATGCAGATCGCTCTACACTGGTTTCTTGTTCAATATGACCTGCTCCTTGTTAGACCCTGCACAGTCTAAATAAGGTTTTTAGGATCACACAAAATGCCTATGTAGTTTATGAGATTATTGCTGTATTATGTATTGTTTAAGTCATCTTATGGTTTAAGAAGTGCCTTTTTGTCGAATGATTTTGTTGATTGGTTTGAACATAAACCCTTTTATTTATGGTTATATGGAAAGCTGCTCTTCGCATCTTGTTATCACTAGAAAGTTAAGAATCGAGTTGCTTAATGCATAGTACCTTATTGTCTTGAGACAGTTAATTTCTCTTATGCACAACAGTGTGACAAATGTCTGATAGGTAAATTAATCAAACAAGTGTGTGGGATATTCAGGTAAGATGTTTGAGTCAACATTATGGAATATTAAAAATCCGTACAGTACATTTAAAATCATGATAGATAGTTCTTTACAATTTGGCAGTGATGGGAGCTAAGCTGGAATATTTGTCAGGAGAGCACCTCCAAAAGCTATCAAAATAAAGGCATTTGAAGTTTATGTTTAAAGCACACTCAAGGCGTATTTCACAAAGGTAAGTTTGCATATGTAGATCTACTTATATAAAACTCTAGCACCCAGACGTAAATCTCCAAGTTTTTCTTATTCACCATTTCTGAGTGTAGACTTACACCTAGATGTAAACTTAAGAGTCTATATTCCCTCGAATGATTAACTGAATTAACAAGTGTAAATTACTAATAGTAGCTAGTTTCCACCTGTTTGTCGACAGAAAGCATAGAAAACTTGGAAGGAGATCTCACCCATAGGTTTGTGAGTTGTATTTTGTAGTACATAAAGTAGTACTACTGAAGTCCTCCTTTATGTGCTCCAAAATGCCGTTTGTGAAACAAACCCTCCGTTTCTACTTGATGAAAATAATTGTAATTCTTGTTAATATGCATTCATTGTATATGATTTGTCATGGTACGGTAATACTGTATGAGCTTGGTCGCTGTATTGAGGTCTCACTTGAGGTTATCCTGTTGGTGGATGTTCCACGGACGTTTCCTGATAAGGTCTCGTCTTGATGTCCGCTATACGTCTCCCAGCAGACTGTTGGGGATGTTAAATATTGTTATGTTATGTTATGTTATGTTAAATGAGGCTTGTTGAGCGCACTAACACCCGAAGGTTTCTTGGCGCTGACTGGAGGGACATGTGAATGAACGGAGAAGAATTTATTCAGGAAGGGTGAACAGAAAAGTCTTAAGGAGTTTCCTGAACTGAAAAAGGGAATTGCTGGATTTAATAGTCAGAGGGAGGGAGTTCCAAAACTTGGGGGCAAGAAAAGCAAAACGACGGCCTCCAAATTTATGAAGTTTAAATTTGGGGGTGACAACCAAGTGATGGGAAGCTGAACGAAGAGAGCGGGCAGGTTGATACAGGGTAATCCGGGATTTCAGGAAAGCAGGACAAGGACAGTGAAGGGATTTGAATACCAGGCAGCCCATCTTAAAGGCCGCTCTCTCCTTCACTGGCAACCAATGGAGCCTGCGGAGCAGAGGCCTCGCCGATTGCCACTTAGGGATCTTGAATATGAGGCGGGCTGCCTGGTTTTGGACCACCTGGAGGCGGTGTAAGAGGAAACGTGGGAGTGCATGATAAAGGGAATTGGAAAAGTCCAGGCGCGATATGACAAGGGACATGACGACCTGACACAAGGCCACGTGTGGAAGTAGGTGCCTGATCTTCCGGATTTTTCGGAGTTGGAACATGCACGAAGAAATCGTGGCACCCACTTGGGCCTTGAGTGACAGTTCGGCGTCGATTGTCACCCCCAGACTCCTGACGGACTTGAGAGGTGTCGGGGGGGAGCCCAAGTCAGGAGGCCAAAACTGCGGACCCCAAAAAGCGGCACTGGCACCAGGAAGGAGTAGCTCAGTCTTTCCAGGATTGAGTTTCAATTGATTCTGATTCATCCATTGATGGATATGGATCATAGCGGCGTGAAAGTTGTTGGTCGCCTGAAGAGAATCAAGTGGAAAGACGAGCTGCAAATCGTCAGCATAATTAAAGACGCTGACGTCCCAGTTATGAAGGGAAAAAATTAAAGGACGCAAGTAAAGATTAAATAATAACGGGGAGAGTGAAGAGCCCTGGGGAACACCACAAGTGATGGGGGATTTGGTTGCAGTGAAGGGACCAAGGCGCACGGCTTGTGATCTTCCAGTCAGGAATGACTCCACCCACTTGAGAGCCATGCCCCGAATGCCAGCTTGTTCGACACGGTGGAGAAGGATGTCATGATCCACCGTGTCGAACGCGGCAGACAGGTCCAAGAGAACCAGAGCCTGCGGTCTCTTGGCATCTGCGTTCTCTCTCAGGGTATCCATGACTGCCAGGATGACTGCTTCCGTGGAGTGGGCCGGCATAAAGCCGGCCTGGCTGGACTCAAGGAAGCCCGAGCTCTCGATGAAATTAGAGAGACACCAGGTGACATGGGCCTCAAGGAGTTTTGACAGGTAGGGCAGCAAGGATATTGGGCGATAGTTGGAAAGTTCAGCCGCATCAGCCCCTGGCTCTTTCAGGAGAGGCAAGAGAATGGCCTCCTTGAAGGTTCCAGGGACTGTGCCAGAGGTGAGGGAGGCATTCAGGAAGGGAAGTATACACTCCGGTAATTTTAGACAAACCTCACGCAGTACCGCGGGAGGGCAGTGATCCTCCGGCGAGCCCGATTTTACACGATTGGCTAGCTTCGCCAGGGAGGGGGGATCCAGAATGGGAATTGAAGTGAGAGAGGATAGATTGCCCGGGGGGGTGTTCAAAGAAAGTGACAGCTGAGGGGTAAGAGTGATAGAATTTTTTATTTTAATGATTTTTTCAGCATGTTGATCTTGTCGTTCCGATACTCGACTTGAAAGGACATCCTCTGCCCCCATTCTGTGGATAGAAGACTCTTGTAAGCTATCCTTGTTACCAGTGTTCTGCAGTTGGCATTTTATTTTGAGGGAGCCTTGGTTCCCAGAAGGTCGACCCATATGAAAAGGTCCCCTATTCAGTTCCTTAGGAGCTGGTACCAGTCCAGTTTTCACAGGTGCCTGCAGCTTTGGCTGCATCACGTTTTAGCACCCTGAAGAAGGTGTGACCAGCATCTGGGGGCCTTTACCCAAAAAGCACATCTGCGATGGTCCCCTACTGATCGGCACGTCTCCCTCAGTATAATCATCATTCTGTATCTTCTTGAGGTCTACATCAAAGTTCTGAAGAACATGTATTAACAATTGAGCAGATAAACATTGCTAAATTCTGGTCCTTTGGCTTAATGGAACAATTACAACGTTTTCTGTGTGTAATTCTTTGTATAATACCTTTAACCATTTCTTGCTGAGATAATTGTGTCTGATGCAGTGGGTTGCCATTGTGCAATGTGTTGTGAGAGTGAATGAGTATTGTTCAGTTGGTAATATGGCTTTGGTGATCTGTATGTTGATGTGCCTGGGCACCACAGGTATGTATAACTGTTTTCTGATCTGGTATTGTATTTAGTATAATATTTATTAAATGTACTTTTGATATTTTGACGCACCAAGAATGGGTAAAATAAATTCAAGATATATGCCCTAGAATAATGGTTCCATGGAAGACTTAAGCAGCTTTCTACCTCCTTTCTGTTGCACAACGTTTTCTTGTCTCATGGGATGGGATAATGTAGTTCCCTTTTCTTTATATCCTTGACGTAAAGCTTATTTATAAATTACTTGCAGGCAGTGGGTTTGTTCTTGATTGATATTCATATTTTCCTTGCAACCTTCATTGAAAAATTGGGTTTTATTTCCTTCATATTTTAGTTGTTTACTCTCTAATGTCATGCATGATATCTGCTTGAAAATTAACCTGGCAAAATGCTCTCCCAATATTTATGGGGTTTCTAGACAAAATGGGGATATGAACTAGTTTCAATATCTTTTGTGAATTTGTTGGGTTATGCACTTGAAATATGTTGCTGAATTTGCATGTAATGTCTGATATTTGTGGATACATGGTTTTAAAATGGAAGCAAATCAGAGGTCATGTGTCTATATTTACCAGAGGTTTGTGTGCTCACATCAATTTTATTGTTCAACCATTTTACATGTTCAAACCTTTTAGTATTTGCATGTTAATTGCCAGAATAGCCACCACATAAGTTGGAAAATGAATGTACAAGATAATGTGGCTCATGGAACTCAATAGAACACACAGAATTTAACAAAGGTGCCACCGCGACTGCAGAAAAGAAAGTCATCAAACACCGTTCAGGAATAATTGTATAATAGGTCTTCCACGTTTGACATATCCATATATTGGCATTGATACACTATTGATGGTATGGCGATGTTTATATCTTAATCTTTGAGAGTAAATATTAAATAACTCCTCATCACTGGTTGTATGGACCTTTGTTCTTCTACATGAACCCTTTAGTGTCAGCAATTGTTTAGACATTTGTAAAGTCAAAATAGAAAATGTATGTGAGCTAAAGGGTTTTATTAATAATTCTATTAAATTCAAATCATTTTATTTTGAGCTTATTAATCTTCAGTCCTTGTTATTACAAATTCAAATAGTCCTTTAGTCGATATTTCAATACAAGATAAAACACATTATTAGTAAAAATCATTGTCAAAAAAGTAATAATGCAATAAGCATGTTCCATAAAGAATTTCTCTAATCCAAATTAATTTAAGATTAGTATAGGGTGTCAGTTCAGAAACTCAATAAAGAGTTCTGATGAGACATTAAAATGCATAAGCATGAAGCCTTTATACTTCAAATAAAAGAATTACTAGTTGACAGCTGATTTATAGCTAAGAAGTCTGATTTGCATATGGCTGGGTCCAAACTGGGGTGGCATAGTGGGCAAAAGAACGATGGATTTAACCCAGATCTTTTGACTGGGGGAGAATGTTTGCATTGTCAGCATTCCGTCCATCATTTGTTTGCTGTAACACTTTTCACCTTAAGTGGCATGGGTATGCCCAGACGTGAGTCCCTTGCTCATTGTGCCCCTGGATTTGAGCTAGACTGGCTGAAGTAGAGTGGCATACCCTGAAACCGGTCCTAGGATGCTTGTTCGCGGTCCAGGGAGGGCCTAGGCTGGCAGTTCAGTCTGGACTGTTCCCAGGAGGCACAGGGTCAAGACTGATTTGCATATGGCTGGGTCTAAACTGGGGTGGCGTAGTGGGCAAAAGAACGATGGATTTAACCCAGATCTTTTGACTGGGGGAGAATGTTTGCATTGTCAGCATTCCGTCCATCATTTGTTTGCTATGACGTACCCAGATTGAGCAGATTATGACAAGTTACTTTGAAATCATTATCTCCAGACTGTATATATTTCTGACATTAGTTGTCTTAATATAGCAGGCAGTACAATAATAACAATTCACTTTGACATGCTTACTCACACCATAGGAATTGCACATTAAAGGTCCAGTGTTACTAAGCTATCTGCTCAGGAGACTGGCAAGCCACCAATTGTCCAAACTCTTCGCCCCTTCTTTAGAAGGAAAGTATATCATGATTTCATACAATCAATCATTAAGAAACTGCACTTGTGTAGCATGTCCTTTGCATGCAATCAGACCCACACTTGAAGGGCAATAACCAACTGAATGACGAAGTCCAACACAACACACCATTAGAGCAATATATATTGAAGAACTGGGTGCATCAGATAGGAGTTTGTGCCAATCCAGGCTTCTGCCACCTATATGGAAGCTGGATCAGCGCACCCATAAAAAGATATACTATGTAACTCCTAATATGGTAGTGACAATAGGGGTACATGTCATATACTGTCAATGCTGAAAAAACTTTGCTAACAGCCATTAAACCAACATTATCTACTAAGCAATACCATGCTACATTGCCACCATAGTGAATCTGTAAAATGGTAGGCATGAACAAAAATGATGATTATGCAAGGCAGTGGTGGTCACACAGGTGAAAAAGGTAAAGCACCAGATGATGCTTCACTACTAGTTTATAAAAACTCAGGTATCACAATGGAAATTACAATTGTTATCAATTTGCATGCACACCTACACTTTAAAACTACACACTATAACTTTTGCAAAACTCAGGAACGCGTAGAGCAATTGTATTGGACCAGGCCCTTTCTGTAGGGTTATCCCCAAGTTTTCTCCCTTCCTCCACCTATTTTTCTGACCTTATTTTGTTGGCTTTAGGACTCTGGGCACTTTTCCGCTGCTTATCAGTGCTTAAGTGCATATACTCTCTCCTCTGAAATATGGTATGATTGGTTTCTCCATGACTGGCATATTTAATTTACTACTAAATCCCTAGTACAGTGCACCTCACGTGCCCAGTGCCTATAAATCAAATGCTACTAGTGGGCCTGTGTTAGAACTGGGGGTCTCTAGTTGGCTGAGGTAGGTGCCTTAGTCCAAATAGGGACTCTTGCTTCTAGTCAGGGAAAGGGGGGACACACTCTTAGATAACCCCTGCTCACCCCCCGGTAGCTTTGCACAAGCAGCCAGGCTTATCTCCAAGGCAATGTGTAAAGTATTTGCAACCACACTTCCAGAAGCACAGTAATAACACCACAAATGGACACCACACAGATTTAGGAAAATAGCGGTATCTTTATCAAGAAGAAATACGATGAGACAAAATGATAAAAATATCCAGCGTAGGAGTAGTCATAATATTTCACTGGGCTGGTTTGTTGCCCTAACAAACACTTGTAGATTTTTGCGGTATTAATGAGCAGTTCACGATGATCTAATGCAATCCTAATGCAATGCTACGCAGTTCGTAATGTAGAATTAAGACAGTCCTTAATGCAAGTACTAATGCGAATCGTAAAGCAAGTAATAATGCAGTCCGCAATACACGTACTAATGCGGATCGTAAAAAAGCAAATAATAATGCAGTTCGTAGTGCACGTGTGATGCGGATCTTAAATACACAACCAGGCAGAGGCACACATGATGGTTTAAGACAAGAAACCAGCCACTTTCTAAACACACAATTCAAAACCATCTTCACAAAAAGATGTGTTATTAAATTCTGAGTTCAGGCACACTAAACTCCATCTCTCCATCTTATGCCTATGGGAAGATATGCTGGAAATATGGGACACAGCATTCTCTATTCTGTCCTATGGGCAAGATGGCCTTGCTACAGTGAAAAACGAATTTGGCAGTATTTCACTATCAGGGCATGGCACACACCTCAGTACATGTCCTACCTTTCACATACACTGCACCCTGCCCAGGCGGGTACCTTGGGCCTACTATAGGAGTGTCTAATGTGAATCAAAAGGAAAGGGTAAGGCCTGGCAAGTGGGTGCACTTGTCAGGACAACATGGCAGTTAACAAACTGCGCGCAGGCACTGCAGTGGCAGTCCTGAAATCTCTTTTTAGGGCTACATGTGTTGGTGGCACAATTAGTGCTGCAGGCCCACTAGTAGCATTTGCATTATCAGCCCTGGCACCCATAGTGCACTTTACTAGTAAGACAAATATACCAATTATGGACATCCAATTACCATAACACTTTATATAGGTAACACTTGCACTTTGACACTGATCAGCAATGGCAAAGTGCCAGCAAAACGAAATCCATCACAGCATCATAAATAGAGGAGGTAGAGGCAAAAAGTCAGGGGTAACCACGCCAAGAAATGTTCGGTCTAACAGCCTGCGACACTGATTGTACCACCCACATGAGTAGCCTTTCATACCTGTTTCAGGCCTGCCACTGCAGAGCCTGTGAGCGCAGTTTTATACTGCCATGTCGAGCTGGCATGTTCACCTTTTTGCTGGGCCCAAACTTTCTGTTTTACTACATGTAAGGCACCTCTATGGTAGGCCCTAGTTAGCCCCATGGACAGGGTGCAATGAAGAAGGTACTTTTGAGTTTTACATGTCCTCGTAGTGAATAACTGCTAAATTCATTTTTTACTATGGCAAGGCCTATCTCTCCCATAAGTTAACAATGGAGCTGCCTTGTAACACTTTACAAGTGTATCTTCCAATTAGTAGCAGATAGAAAATTGGAGTTTGATGTCTCTCGACTCAATTTAAAAAACATCTTTTAGTAAAGTTAGCTTTTAAATTGCAGGTCTACAAATGCCACTTTTAGAAAGTTAGCATTTTTTTACTTTAGACATTCTGTGCCTCTGGCTGTCTCTAGAATACACATCTGGGTCAAGGTGACAGCTGGGCTTATGAATTTACTCATTTTTTTAAGAATTATTTTTTTAAGTTTTCAATAACAAAATAAAAGCAGGTGCCAAGTGCAGTGGTACATTTACAAAACTTATCAGGCAAATAGGAAGTAAAGCGACCTAAACAGAGAACAAAAATCAACAGTAACATAACAAACATCACAATTGCCCTAATACGTGATTTGTAAAATTAAAGACTAAATAAGAGATCAAGATCTTATAATACTTATCAAAAAATAGGCGGGGGATAGCATTGTGGAAGACAAATGGGTCTACAAAACTACAAAGCTAAGCGGACCACCCCTGAAGAGCAGCCATATCTGCCAGCCAGCCCTGCACAGGATCCCTGATCCGACATAAACTTTTCCTCCAAAGATCGTTCCCAGCTAATACCATTGCCAACCGACTTAAATTAAAAAAATTCCTGCCAGCAGATCCATGGCTCTGGAGCCTAGCTTGAAAGTCAGAATCTTGACAAAACCAGTCTAGCTAATGCTATAGAAAAAAGTATAGCCCAGATAAGTAGGAAGGAAGAGCTGGTGAATGGACCAACATAATCTGCTTCAGATCCACCACAACTACCATCTTAGAGATGCCCCCTAGTTTGCCGAAGACAAATTCCCAAAATAAGCGTAACGCTGAGCAAGACGAAGCGGGTGCCATACCAGTCGTTAAACATTTGAGTTTATGTACCTAAATAGGGGATAAATTCAAAGCTGAATGAAACAAAATATTGCTTCACCGAAGGTCCGCACATGTTGCTACCATGTTAAACCAAGTACTCCACTTACTAGTCGTCACCTGAAACAGATCGTCCACCTCATTATGAGATGACAAATAAATTGCCTTGGAGACCAGCCCAATATTTCTCTTAAATGAAGCATTCCTGATAAGGTCAATGTAGGTGTTGTCCATACAACTAAAGTCCTCTTCCTCGAGGCTAGAGATAAAATGCTGCATCTGCAAATAAGAAGACTGTTTACGGATGAGGAAGCTGTTGCTGTAGATTACCAAATGAGGAGAAAACCATGCCTTCAAATAGTTGGCCTAAAGCCGTAAGATTAGCCTTTCCCCAGGTCTCCCTGAAACCTTCATAAATACAATTGAGAAAGTTGGGGTTACAGCCTATTTATGTGAGCTGATGGAATGGGGAAGTGCCATTAAATATTCTCTTGAAGGAACACCAAATAAGATGGAAGACTTTTAGAATCTTGGACCGGGTTCACTTGAAGTATATTGTGTCCACTATGCCCATAAAGAGGACTCATCATCATCATTTTAACTTTATTTCGGTTTGTTTATGAACCATAAAAGTACATCAAAAATAGAAAAATACATTTACAGCAATAGACTAATACACAGTTACATCTCATTTTAGATATTTGCAGTAAATCAGTTAGCATGTGGTTTATAGGGTGACGATAAAAACACTAAGACAATAAAATACATGGATTAAAAGTTTAAAACACGGTAGAAGGCTAGTTATTACTGAGACAAAACTGTCTACCTACATTAAGGTAGGTTGCTACTACCGAATCAATCTCCGTCTAATTAACAACATTGAAAACAAAAATTTAGCAATAGCAGTAACTATTAGTGCATTAGTATCAGTTTTTAAAATTCTAAAATACTCTATATAGTTCCTGACTCCTAGGTTCACACATAGCTGTATGATCCATTTTTTTCTGCTAACAGAATAAGCAGGACAAAACAAGATCACATGAATTAGAGATTCATTTGGATCATTACAACCTGGACAAGGACGAACTAAACCCATTTTCCATTTATCGGTGTAAGAGTAGAGGGGTAGTGTACCATATCTGAACTGTAGATACAGTTTTTTTTGCTAAGACAGGTTCTATAGTGTCTAATTCCTTCTCAAAACTGTAGACATTCTTGGAGTCCAGAAAGCTGTCAGTGAGGCTAGAAGGCCTGGCTGATCGAAGGACCTCTTCTAAGTTGTAATATTTTATAGACTCAGCCAGGGTTCTCTTTGAGATGGATTTGCATGTGTCCTCCGGATTAGACCAGAGATTCTCCATGCCGATCCTAGACGCCTGCCCCCTTATAAAGGATAGCCACTTTATCCTCCCTGCACCCGGGCGTGCCATCACAATCTTCAGTTCTTCTCTATAGCACTCAAGCTCCGGGACACTCCACAATCTACGCCAATAGAGGAGCGGGCGTGAGGCAATTGCTTCTGCAATGGGCCTCAGATTTATATCCAACCTTAGTGGAACTAGAGGAGTGTTTTTTGGTATGGAGAGCAGCTGTCTAATAAATTTATTCTCTGTTATGCTAATCTCACTCGCTTGACAATAGCCCCAGAGTTCCGCCCCGTAAAGGGTGGATGATCTGGTTTGAACCTTATATATTTCCAGCGGTACACTGACTACTTTATGGACACAAGATTTCTGCACTTTAAGAATCCCCCCGTAGACTGAGAAAGGGTTAGATTAGCCTTAGTCATTTGAGTATCCCAACTCATTTTATCATTTAAGGTCAGACCTAAATACGTGAAATTATTTACCCTTTCCAGGGCTCGTCCATCCATTGACGGACGTGGACAATTAGTTGCACTGGCATTGAACACCATGTACTTTGTTTTATCTATATTAATCACCAAATTCCTGTTAAAGAGGACTATCGATTTTCCCAGTGGAAGGAACTCACTAAACATGCAACCCAAAGGCAATTGCTCCATCCCAATGCCAACCGGAGTCATGAAAAGAATGACACCAGCTAATAAAACCGGAGGACCGGAAGTGAAACCCCACCCTCTTCCTTGGGTTCCATGTTTAAATATCGATGTAAAAAATATAGTTTACAAAAATATTGTTGTAAAAATATTGAATACAAAAATATCGGCTCCCTATACTTAAACAGGTAAGTACAATAATATTGAATCAAAAATATCGAAGTAAAAAATATAGATGTGAAAAATATCAACTTAAAAAATATATATAACTTAAACAAAATATATTAAATAATATTAATATTTTTAACAAAATAAATTACATTTACGACATATTTTAACTATATAACAAATAAACTTAATTAAAAAAATAAACACAAAAATGTGTACATATATATGTTAACTTAAATAAATGTTATTAACTAATATCTTTATTTAATTTATTAACTTTTTAAATTATATAAAAATAACATATAAACATATATCAATAATTTAAGATAAAATAAAACATCCTATAATTAATTAATATATTAAACTATTTAAAAAATAACATACATTTGACACCACAATAATTACAATAGCAGGTAAAATGTTGGATAGCGCAGGGGTAAAAATTACTATTCCCACTCCAGTGAGTGCTATTCCCATTCCAGTGAATGAAAAACAGGGAAAGTGTTGGATAGCGGAGGGGTAAAAATTACTATTCCCATTCCAGTGAGTGAAAAGCAGGGAAAGTGTTGGATAGCGGAGGGGTAGAAATTACTATTCCCACTCGAGTTAGTGAAAAGCAGGGACAGTGTTGGATAGCGGAGGGGTAAAAATTACTATTCCCACTTCAGTGAGTGCAACAGTAGGAAAAGTGCTAGATACCACACCAATAAAAAAATCAACATTTGTATTAAATAATAAATAATAATAATAATAAAGTAATTTCCATTATTAAGATAAATATTATTGAAATGTAAATATATTAGTATTAAAAAAACATTCTGTATTTATATTGTTTAACACTATAATATCCACAACACACACCTACAATTAATAACACAATTACAATTAATACTTAATAATTAATTAATACAAATGAATTAACACATAATTAATAATTCATCGATAAAAAATAAATTACTTCCCACCCGTTCCACCATTTACACCTATAAACACCACACCCCACACCTCAAATTAATTCAACAATCACCATAATGAATTAATAATTAATTAATTAAAATTAATTAACAACTAATTATCAAACAATGATTAATAATTTAATGTAGACATTTAACTCAATAACATCACAATTATACAATTATGAATAAATATAAATGATGAATAAATGTCATTCAATTAAATTACTCCCCTCCCTATTTCCCTATAAACCCTCCACCCGCTACAGAACTAAAAACGCAAAATTCTATAATTCTTTTTTTATTTTCTACTATAAATAATAAATAAAATCTATATAGTAAAATTACTTCCCACACTATTCCCCTATAAACCCACAACCCGCTATGGAACTAAAAACGGAAAATGGTATTTAAAGAAAATATATGAACTACTAAGATTTTAACACGTAGACTAAAAATACAAACAATTCTCATACAAAATACTAAAATACATAACATTATTAATAAATCGATATTTTTAACAACTATGTTTTTGCAATCGATATTACTTACCTAACAATCTATATTCTTGACCACAATATTTTTTCAATCGATATTTCTATCCCACGATATTTTTACCTCGATATTTTTGTACATCGATATTTATACACCAATATTCAAGCTCTGCACCCTTCCTTAGACTGCTGTAGAAGCTGGCTCTTACACCGATGCGTCCAGTAGGACCAAATGAACTTCTACCATTTTGCCACCAGGGGAGAAAATGATAATCTTGATGAGATTACAGCAGCCAATTATCCCCAATTGAAAACAGTTCCACTTAAGAAACACCTCTGCTGAATGTTGAAACAGCTTGCTGCAGTTGTTTCCAAGATCTCAAGAGTATTAATCATTAAGATGACCCCAAGATAAACCGAGGACTGCACCCATCTACTGTCCTGGTCAGGAGAAGCCACTATGGATAGGATTTGAGTCTATCCTGGTTTACCATATAACCGGAGACGTCTGCTGCCACTTCCGCATGTAGACCACTAATCGGAGCAGGGGTCAAGCCGGCAATGTCATCGGCATATGAAAGGATTTTTACTTCAAAATGGTGTAGTATCAGGGGTTGTATTTCTTTCATTTATTTAGGAGATTGAATAAACAGTTCGATGTAGAGAGCAAATAGCTGAGGGGAAAGAGAACACCCCTGCCTGGTACCACGGAGTATGGAAATAAGATCTGATAGTTCCCCTGTGTTACATATCCTTGCCTTAAGGCCCGAATAAAGACGGCTGACTCTAGAGATAAAGACTAAACTGAAGCCTACTGTCTCCATGACCCCCAAAGGCCTTCATCCAAACAGATCTTACCGATTGAACCACCCCCGATCAAGGCTACCTCCAGCACCGTAATAGCTGTATTGACATGCAATGTTGTCTCCAGGCCAGGGATGAAACTATATTGGTTTGGATCAACCAATTACGGGATGATTACAGAAAACAGACTAGTGAAAACGCGAGTATAGATGTATGAGTTAGCGCTCCTTTGCAAAATTGGGCGGTATGACCCGCATAGTGGAGGATTTTTCATCTTTTTAATAGAGATAACAATGTTTGTTTCCCTCCAAGGCTTAGGAACCCTATTCAACAGATCAAAAGAATTAAACAAGTCCCTCAACACCGGCGCCAGATACTGTGAGAGAGGTAGCATAGAACTCCAAACATATCTGATCATGACCAGTAACCTTCTTGCTAGCCAAAGAACTGATGGCATCTATACCCTCCAAAAGAGTAATGGGTGCCTCCAACTTAGATCGCTGAGTAAGGGTTGCCATATGATCTAGATGTTGCTTGTTGAATCGAGATATATCCTCAGTGAAAGAGAAGCAGTCCTCCCCGTATAGGTTCTATGCACTGATAGAAACTACAAATAACTTCACAGATTAAGGCTGAATTGGTAACTAAAGACCCATTCTCATCCCTGATCAGCTGATTGCTATTAGAACTGGATTTTTCACTTGCCCTAAACCATCTTTCAACAGAAGCCTGTGCTCAAATGTCCCCCTCCGAGGGCCTGATGCCTGTGCAGAGTTGTGGTCCAACAGAACACTTGGGGGCTCATTAGTATGTCCGCCTGCCATACCCCCGGGAAATGGGACCGCCCGCTAAGGATGCGGTGGTCCCGCACATCCCATTAGGATGCGCCCGCTACACTGGCAGGCACATCCTGCATTTCTGACATTGCTGAAAGCACCGACCGCCGCAATGCCAGAAATGCAAGTTGAGCATTTGACAGTACAACGTGACAGGCACCGTGCGCTGGGTACCATAGGTACCCCCCATGTGCACCCCCAGAATCCCTGGAGGCCCCCAATGCTGAGAACCGCATGCCTTTCCGTGGCAGAGTTGCCTGACTTGGAAAGGCATGTCCCTGCATTTATGCTAATATGGATGGCGGTGTCTACCAGACACCGCCATCATATTAACAGCTTTTGCGCCAGCTCGACTTTTTGACCGGGCGGAAATCCGGCAGACGGTCTTTTTGTCCGCCGCTGTCCCCCCGCCATGGTAATGTGGTGAGGAAAACGTACATACTGGAGGGGGATTATGTCGGGCGGATCACCACCGCCATGAGGGCGGACGCGATCTACCAAACATACTAATGGGGCCCTTGGCTTGTGTGTAATACTTGAAGAGGAAACCAAAGAACTACTCCCCATAAAGCTATGTCAAGCCTTGACATAGCTTTATGGGGCTCAGAATAAAATGTAAATCCTGTATCCTTAGGATGCTTGAACGACCAGATAGACCAGAGCATATGAGAATAGTAACTGATGGATAGCCTCCCGGAGCCGATACTTGCCCCATCAAGCCAGATGTTGGAAAGCTGGTTAGAGGATACACACTGAGATGCTGTGTCATTTTTTTAGACACATCACCACATTGAAGTCGCCGCACTCAATATAAGGTGGAGCCCACTTATGCACTTCGGATAAAAGGAAATCAAGGACCTTCGGGTCATCCGTGTTCTGACCATATAAGACACAAAAAGTGAACCGATCCCTGGCCTTATGAATTGTGGCTATCAATAAGCACCCCTCAGGGTCCACCTTTTGTCGCAATACCCCACGCCTACTATCCCGAAGTGCAACCCCCTTCTGGGCGGAAATATAACAAGAAATTGGTAACGTCTGATAACCTAGCTCTTCAGCAATAAGCCTTCGGTCTGAGACAAATGGGTTTTCTAGAGAGATAGGATTTGGGGCCTAAGTATGTTAAGTTCTTCCTGTACAAGTTTATACTTATGTAGCGATTTAACCCCATTGATATTCTATTACATAATATGTAGCTGCTGAACAGGACCGCCGCCATTACTAGCTGTTGCCATTACCACATAAACTCCATGAACTACTCCTCCACCTTACAACTTGAGATACACCATGTATGTAAATGTTCTGCCTAACCATGATATACAGGTTTTTCTTACTGCACAAAGCCTTACTCCAAATCACACTGTGTAGAATACTGCTGCAGATGCTCTGTGAGACAAACAAGTGGTCCCCTCCACCACTTCTCTCCCCCAGTCCACCCAACTCCCACTCCTAGCCCCCATATTGGTGAGCCGCTCCTCCATGCTGCTCCCCATACACTTAAGGCCTGTACCCTTACTGCTGGGGTTTGTTTGATGATGGGGTTCATTGCTGGATCTATCCAAGGTCTGGCCTCCCCACACGCCAAGAAGGTCTACCATAAAATGCGGAGTCTGTCCAAAAAAAATCCATATAGCGAAATAAAAGAAAAAAGGGTCAGAAATGGGAAAAGGAGAAGAAGATTCCCACAGAGGGGAGAAAGACCAGCCTGTAGACCCATCAAACCCACCACGACTGCCACTAGCCATCCCAACTCCGGGAGAATCAATCCCTTACCAATGAAACCCCGAAACTAATTTTCCCCAAGCCTAAATTATTCACAGCGGTGGGTTGAAAAATTTGGAGCCTTTTACACCAAACCCACTGTCATAGTAATAAAGGGTCTGCCCATCCTTGCGAATCTGCAGAGTTGCACAAAGGTCCCAAGCTTCTGAAGTGCCAGAATGTGCTCCCGGAGCTGCCAGCACTTCACAATTGTTTGGTCGCAAAAATCTGATTGAACAAAAAAGTCAATGCCACTAGCTTTAACCGGCTGCTTAGCGCTATTGGCTTCCACTACCTTTTTTGATAGCCGGATGGAAAGCTTCCACTCATCCAAGTCGTGACAGAACAATATCCATGTTTTTAGACAGCTTTCAGAGAACCACTTGAGTCTTGTGGTGTGCGACCTTCAGAGCTAGTAAATCCTTGTGATAGTCTTCTCTATGCTGTAAAATAAGATGAAAAATAGTCTCCAGCATCGAAGAATCATTAGTCGGACCAGCTGGAAGATACCCTGAGGAGAATGGGGACTCCCTCCCTGCAGCCTGATCAGGAAGTGAAGATGGTATAGCTGGGGAGGCTGCCCCCCGGGAGAGCAATTTGTTGGAGTCAGCTTAGTCCCATCAGGATCCCAAAACAACTCGTATTCTGCCTCCAATGAGGCAGCAGGACCAATTACACCTAGATCAGATGCCACCGACACAAGGCCCTCTGCTTGATCCACTGTCATGCTACCCCGCATGCTCCTCCGTTGAGATGAAGTAGCTGAGGAGTCAGAGCCCCCGCATATCTTGCTTTAAAGATCAGAACACCTACAGCCAGAATTGGAGGCCAGAACTGATTGAGCTGTGCGGTCAAGGCTCCCATCCCAGTCACTGTCAGAGAGATCTGAAAAGGATATGAAAGCCTCTTGCCCGCTTGAGGCTTGAGATTGTGTCATGACTTGCAAGCTCAGAGACATAGAGGGCCCTACCTCAGGATGAAATCCTTACTAAAAGATGTGCATTCCTTTGGGCCAGAAGGATAGAGGGCAGATGTTGATGGATCAATCAGGCCCAAGTCCTTGCCCAGCTCCTTGGACACCACAGTCAAAGGCAGGCCGCCATTAGAGACACATCCATTATGCGTTGAGCGTGGGGTAACACAGTGTAACTCCCAGATGCAGCTGGGCCTGTCAGGATGATATCCCTAGATGCATTCTCATTCAAGGTGTTTTCTGAGGTGGTTAAAACAGATGAAACCTCTGCTCTTTCCTGAATACTGTTGGGGGGCAGGAGGGCATGTGCAGACTTCATCCCCTTTCAGCCCACTATGGGTGCTCATACAGCTGCCCCGTCCCCCCCAACAGGCATTAAACACTTTTTCTCTACCTTCAAGGCGGCATCCATGCCTTCTGGACCCATCTTCTTTGGCCCTCTTTTGATAGAGATCTTGCGTGAAATCCTTGTTGTGCCTCTGCCAAGTCCCCAACATGGACCCAGAGCCTTCCACCTCCTCTGTACCACCTCTGCTTTAGCCATCAACAGGCTATGCATTCGACTCCCAGCCATCAATAATGTATCCAGCAGGGTGGCTGCCCCATGGCGGAACTGAGAGTGCGGCAGTTGAAGATATAGTCCTGCAACTAAATTGCACCACAAACTGGTGGTTTCACTCCCCCCCCCCCCGACTCATGAAGCACACCAGCAACCGTTTCCCACAGGGCTGCATAGCCAGGATTCAGTGCCCCCTCCTCACCTAACATGCAAGGCAAAGCAGTTATTTTCGGCCGCCCGGCTGGCTGGAATACATTAGCATGCTACCATGCTCCACCAAGTGAGATCCAGCAGGAGCCACTCACTACTCCTGATGCTGCCGACTCCAATCCTCTGGGACATTCTGCCAGGAAGGAGAGCTGTTGTATTGTCAGGAGGGACTACCACTTTGCTGCTTACTTTGCTGTGTTAGACTGCTGCCTGTTACTTCTGTCCCTCAAATACTTCACCGCCTGCACCTGGGCTCCTCTGCTGAGAGCCCTATTCTGCAAAGTGATGCCAAATCGAATTCCTTGGCCCTTGGACGTGAGTTTCTGTACTAAAAAGAAGAAACTAACACATAAGTTTGAGCACCACTTCAGAACCGGTGTCGCTGTCCACTTCGACACCGGGCTGCTGCCTGCACCGAAGCCAGGGTCCCGCTCAATGCAATGATCGCAATTTACCACGTAAGCTCCGATGTCACCATGGTTCCTCTGAAAAACCGCCACCACATGAGTGTTGAATACTGTGTCACCGAAGTCCGTGACACATGCCTCCGACTCCACTGCAGCTCCTGTGGCCCTGTGATGTGACATCGACGCAACGAAATCAACACCTCGCTGCTTGATTCCCTACACTTCATTGACACCACAGTGCCATCAGAAACGACGCTATGCCCCAAATACCGTAAAAACCTCCCCTGTGCCTTGCATCGTCCCTGAGCATCAGTGGCTCAATGACTCTGCACTGCCTCCAGGGGCCAACACCTCACTTGCTTCAGTGATGCCTCACCTCCTTTGTGCAACGCACTGTGCCTGAGCACTGACATGCCAAAAACCTGCATAGGTGTAAGAAACCAACTCCGCTACTGCCTCTGTGATGCCTCACCTCCCCGGCGTCTCACCACCCTGCCGTCTCACATCGTCTTTGATTCTTGACATCTCCAACTTACTGTAACCAGGGTCTGCGCAACTCTGTAGCTGGCCTGCACTCCATTGCAGTCGCCCTGAATTTGTGGATTTGTCCCCGTCAATCACATCAAGATAACCCCTGCCAGAGCTATTATTTTATGAAGCGCTTTAAATGTATTTAATATTGACAAATTCATGTCTTGACGTGTGTATGTTGGATTTTTGTTGTTTTAGTCTTGTTTTACTTAGATAAATATTGGGTATTTTTCCAAACTGGTGTGGAGTTCATTTGTGGTGTTGTCACTGTGTTACTGTGTGTGTGTGTGCACAAATTCTTTACACATTTCGGGGCAGATTTACAAGCCCCATGCGCCGCCGGTGCATCACGTTGCGTGACGCACCGGTGAAGCAGCCTGCTGAGTGATATTTACAAGCACAGGTAAAGTCACCCTGCTTGACTTAACCTGTGCTTGTAAATATCATTTTTTCTTGCAACACTTTGCGTGTTAGGGGCGTGGCATGGGTGTTGGTGTAGATGTTCCACGCAACACCCATGTCCACTGATGCATTTCCAGATTCACGAGAAATTGTAACTCTGGAAATATGTCAGAATGCTACGCCACCCTAGGGGTGGCATGGCGAGGTGCAATGAGGAGAAATGCTTTCATTTCTCCACGTTTTTTTCCTCTTTCAATGTGTGTTGCATTCTACAGCACGCATTGGAAGAGTAAATCACCTCAATTGATTGTTTTTGTGCAGGAAGGTGCCCCTTCCTGCACAAACACAATCTCCCCACGACACAGGCATCCTTGCACCATGGTGCAAGGGCACCTGCGCTGGGCGCATGGCAGCAGTTTGTGCGCCAGAGCCGGGAGAAGCACAGAGATGCAACATATTGTTGTTAATATGTTGCATCCCTGTACTTAGAAACTAACACAGCGCGGCGCAGCAAAATTACTTGCTGCATCGCGCTGCGTTAGTTTCTTGTAGATTTGCCCCTTCCTCTTTAGTTTAGCCTGAGTGCTCTGAGCCAAGCTACCAGAGGGTGAGCACAGGTAAAACTAGTGTGTACTACATTTAACCTATCTAGAATGTGGGTTCCTACTTGGACAGGGTGCAGGCCACTGCCAACTAGAGACCCAATTTTTAACAGCTTGTATATAAAGAGGTCCCCTATTCACATAAATCCTTGGCTAAGACTTTAATTTAGGCCTGGCACTCGTGCAAATGTTTCATGGGCTGACTCTGTGGTGCAAGCAAACAAGGTATGAGCAATTTTGCCATCTCTAATTTTTGAGGCAACGAGTGACTGGATGGAAAGTGAAACAATTCTGAACGACATTAACAGACAATGAAACACAGGCTCACACGTGACTGTAAACATAAAAAAGCACAGCATTTAAAGTAATCAATAGGCAACCACTTGGCTGCCCCACTAGTGGGCTGCACGACGAGTGCAGGGAAGTTTTTAGCTTGGTGCGTGCATTGTTAAAATAGTGGCATAGACTTCTTTCATTTAAAGACCCATTGAGGTCCTGCACCTATAACTCGTGTGCATACCTGGAACACGGCGTTCCTCACCTCGTCCTTTAATATGAAAATACAGATAGTTAGGTGTTTTGGTTAATATAAAATGCCTGTCAGGGATCTGATGTACTTCACAAACACTCGACCTTCTTCTATCTTGTGTTTTATCTTCTAACCAGGACCTCTCTATTGCAGAATACTTCAAAAATACCCAGGGGATATAGTGATAATTGCGTACGTAGGTGTTTAATCCCTTTCTGCTTCACTCGTCTGCCTAAAATAAACCATTTTAATGCTTTTATATTAAAAAAAAAGTAATACAAAAGGGATTTAACTACATATATGGAAATATCGTCAGCCTCCTTAAAACCTAAGAGAACGAAGAAATGTAATTCGAACATGCATACTTCCAAGTATAAGGTAGCTACAGAAATGATATACTAAGACCGGTCCAGCCCCACTCAGATTCTTATATATTAATTTCAAAGATAGATGGAAGCGTCCCATTTTTTGCCTAATTAAATCGGGAAGAGGATTTGAGAAATCTACTTGATCATTAAATGAAATGAGACATGAATTTAGCTATTGGGAAATAGACTTTGAATAATAATCATTCCACAGTAAGGCATTTACCTGCTAGTGTAATTGGTGGCGGGTGCCGGCAGCCATTCCTAGGTGTGCTAATTAACTTACCACAAAGTTAAAGGTTAATAAAGGAAAAGCAGCTGGTCGCAAGCACTGTCACATCGAAGTCACTGAAAATAACGTTTCAGCACTCTAGAGTAGATGGTTCTATATGCAAATATTAACTAGTTACGACACACGAGCAGCACTGAGTTGATGGGGTGAATTTAAGTGCTGATAACACATCAAGGGCCATATGTATCAAGGCCAAATGGGTTCGCAAACGCCAAAATTCGCAGAATTTCGGCGTTTGCGAACTCATTTTCGCAAAATGGTATGTATGAAAGAATTTGGATGCAAAATAAGGAATCGCAAAATTTGCCATTCCTTATTTTGCAATTGCATTTAAGGAATCGCAAATTTTGCGATTCCTTAAATGCAATGTATTAAGCAAAAACAAATTCTAAAATGCCCTTTAGGAATCGCAAATTACCACCAACTTCTAGTTGGTGGTTAGTTGCGATTTCCTTGAAAAATGCACATTTCAGCATTTTTCAAAGTGCAATGTGACGCACATAGATGCCCTTAGGGCATGTATGTGCACCACATGTGCACCCATACTTATTTCAGGGATGCAACAGGGTGTCTTTTGGACACCCCTGCACCCTTGAAATTATTCTCAATTTGCGATTTGCAAATTGCGAATCGCAAATTGTGAATAAATTCCCATTCCTTCCTATGGGCAAGGAGGCCCATAGAAATGAATGGGAAAGTATTCCTTAATTGCGAATTCGCAATTTGCGAATTCGCAATTATGGAATATCAAGAAATCCCTAAAAAATTGCATTTTTCTTGATACATACCATTTTGCGATTCTGAAATAGCGATTTCTTAAAAATCGCTATTACAGAATCGCAAAATGGTTCCTTGATACATATGGCCCCAAATCTTTAAATAAAATAATATAAAGTTTACTTTGCTATTTCAATACTTTTCAAGCAGGTTGTTTAAAAGTGGAAAATTAATATTAGAACTTATAAAAAAAGGTTTAATTAAAAATGGAATTTCGTTCACACCTGATAAATACCAAATTAGAATGTTTAATCAGACAAGTCTAATTATATAAGTATTAATTATTGTTTATACTCCTTAATACACATTGAAAATGTGCTATGTGCCTTGTTGGAGGAAAATGCATACTTACCAGGCATCACATGTCAAAGTTGTTTTGCATGTAACTCAACATGTTGTCACCCAGTTAATCTATATTTTCATAACATGGAAGCAAAGCAACTTTCTCAACACTAAGAACTAATAGACAAACTATTTGAACTTTCTAAAGCATACTTAACTAAATTTCAAATTTTAAAAAATGCCATACATCGTTTCAACTTCCCCTTAGAGTCTATTACAACTCATTCTACATTTTAAAAACTCACAGAAATTTTTTAAGTGATTTCAATTTGTTGTGTTGTGCCGGACTCATGTCTGGGCATACCCTTGCCACTTAGAGCGGTACAACAAACACACAAAAGCGGATGGGAGGAAGGTTTGCAATTTTTGTAACCACTGATGATCGCTCAGGGTACCATCCAAACCCATTGTTCTTTTGCTCACTGTGCCACCTCAGCTTGGAACCAGCCATAAGTAAATCAGCCTTGATCCTGTTTCTCAAAGGAACAGTCCAGCCCAAACTGCGTGGCCGGGTCCTTACAGAACAGGAACACACGCAATATAGCTCAAGGATGATTTGCATATGGCTACAATTTCAGCTTGTAGTTTGAAAATAATTCCACCTTTTGAAACAATCTGAAAAGAATTGCACATATTTTCAAGTAAATTTTCAGAACACCGTTAGGTTAATTCTCAAATAAATTTGAACATCTACAACTTTAGATTCATCCCCTACCCCCGCCCCCCCCCCCCAGCCCAGTGTATTACATTTTCATTTTTTGGGGATTTCCCAAAGAATACTGGTATATTCCTGGCAAACTGTATGCTACAGCTTTCCAGAAGTATGCACATACAAAATTCACCTAAAGCCTCCTGATTACGTCCTTATTCCCAGCCTGAAAGCGGATGTACAGCCCTGAGAAGGAGTGCAGCTCTCTTCCAGCCACTTCCTGCATCTGAATGTAGATTTACAAGTGTGTATTCATGATTTATGACTTGTAGGCTACCAGCAATAATGTGGACTAACAGATCGTGACATTGTGGATCTAGGTTGAGCGTAGGTACTGAAGTGGCTTGGGCAATAGGGCACCTTTTGTCTTAATAAATGCAATATTTAAAAACTTTAAGAAACATTTTTATAATACATTTTCTATTGTGATAAACATACAATGGCAACAACTGATGAAGTGTTTCACATCAAGTTTCTTGTAACAACATACATTAAAAGCACACAGAAAAATAGACTATGGCCCTCATTACGATGTCAAGGGAACCACCCGACCATAGGTCGGCGGTTCCCAAAACAGAATTAGGATGCAACCACACATGGTGTGGTCGCAAACGTCCATTTTTCAATGGGAGCTTGTGCGGCAGGCCGAAACTACCCGCAGTGCATGCTCCAATTGAATAATAGAAGTTATTGCACATCCCTGCACCATGTGGCAGGCACCTCATGGTGCCTGTCACACGGTGCAGGGATGTGAAGGGCGACAACCTGAGAGCCAGGGGGGAAGGGGCCCCTAAAGGCACTTTCAGACAGCAGTTTCATGTTGGAATGGCCGCCATGGAACTGCTGTCGTAAACTGCCATCATAATCCCAACAGCGGAAATACCATCCGTCAGTGATCACAACGCCCTTCCGACTGGCCGACTGGCGCCTTGAGCCCATAGGTACTGAGTCGGATTGACCTCCTGGTTTACACTCTGACTGCAGACATTGTAATTCGGCAGTCGGAATGTAAACCTACCATGTTGGTCAGTAAGCCTCAGACAAGCGGTCGGCGTCTTACCGACCAACATCATAAATAGGCCCTATATGTTTAGAAGAAAGATGAGAAAAATACAAAAAGCTGTATTGAAATGGAAAGATGGACCACCACAGAGGTTTAATAAACAACAAGAGTGCTAACATTTTGTTATCATAAAAAGTGTGAGGCACACCTAAATGCCATGTATCTGGAATTGGAGCTGTAGAATTGAAAGCATTTCCTACATTGGAGATTACAGTAAATGAACAACACAATGGTTTTCATTTTGTCATAGAAGTTTTTTTTAGTGCTCTGCAGAGCTAAAAAGAGGAAACACTCTCTATAATATCTCAAATAGTTTCCTCATCCATCTCATCAATACCGTTTGCCAAGCTGAGTGAACCATGGACTGCCAACACCAGCAGATGTCAGAAAGTTACACATGAGTGTTGTACTGTTGATTCACCAGAGACCTCTATTGAACAACTAGAGTGCTAACATTCTGTTTCAAGACAAAAGTGAGGCACCCCTAATGCCATTTTGTAGATAAAGGAGCTTTTGAGTGCAAAGCCTTTGAGGTGCAGCAGGCTGAAGCATCAGGTTGCAAACTTTGGTAGAAGCTCTATTTGAATTTCAGTCAGTGGGACGCAGAATTTCAATAAAACTGTGGATTTCAAATGTGGAAACCTAAATTTGACTACTTTTTGGATAGAATTGATTTAAGATTTAAGTAGTTTCAGAGTTCATTACATAGTAAGTTTTAGAATTTGCTCAGCTCTTTGAAGGAGATCAGACTGGTTGTGACGTAGCCTGCATAAGTAGAGGATGCAAAGGTAAATCCTGTTGTGCGAATCAATGTCTTTCTTCCTAATGTTGATGAGCAAGCTGTCCCTTCTATGGATCGATTTATGCTTGTGGATATTGAATAGGAGTGGGCTTTTTTAAATACGTGGTTAGAGGATGTCCAATTTTGGAAAAGCCTTCCTGTGTCTTCTGGTTTTGCATCCACATGCCTCAGATACGTAAAAAGGCAGAATGAAAACACTATGCCCTTGTATATGTAAAATGTAAATGTAAATGTGGGTGTACTTGTAAAAAGCGCACTGCGACTCCATGGAGTATCCTGGCGCTGAAGACCGCTGGGGAACCCATCCTGGTTTTCCCTGTGAGATGGTCCCTTTTTGGGTATCTCCAAGGTGAAACAAGGCATCCCCGGCATCTGTGGGGGGCCATTGTAGAATTGAGGCAGGCTTAATGCCCAGAGTTGCAGAGTGTGTTCCCTGTTTAGAGTAGGCACCGAGGCAAGAATTATCGAGTCTGTTTTGACCCTGGTCCACGACCCTGCCGCGTCGGGAATTGAACCCTGGTCCCGGGCTTTTCTCTGCTTACCGGTCTGCCGCCTCTAACCAGTGAGCCACACCACTCCAGTCTATATGACTCATTCTGCACAGTAAGGGATGCATAGAATGAATGAAACTAGTGTAGGGTACAGCACTATAACAGGACAAGCCCCTTTACAGTCATCACATTAATTTAGTTAAACCTACTTGCCCCTGCTACTTTATGAAAGCAAATTCCCCAGCAGTGGAGCCGGTGCCTGGTGCCAGGGGGTACCGTGGCCAGACTGCCAGGGGGGTCCCCACGGGCAGACAGTGAGCATAAGTACTGTCAGGGGTCCGGCCAATCTATTTACCTTAATGCAAATATTTTTCAAGTTGATACACCATACTATTTTGAAGACTCTTTCATACTTTATATGACGCAGTGTTTGATTTGGTGAGTGATAATACTGGCATAATATCTCTTGAGGTAGACAAAATCAATGCCTCTCTATGCTTTTTAATTTTCAGTCTTGATAATAGGTCTATAATTGATTTCTGAGTTTGCTGTTTTGTCTTCAGATTAAGGGGCTGATTACGATGGAGGATTTTCCGCATCCTCCGGGCCGGCGGAAGCCACCGCCGGCCCGGAGGATGCGGAAAATCCTCGGCGGACCCACCAAAGACCCACCGCCACATTAGGATGGCTGGTGGGTCCTGGTTTCAGTCCGCCGCTTTTCCGCCGCGGTTGGCTTCCAACCGCGGCGGAAAAGGCCTAATATGGTGGCGGTGTCTCTCAGACACCTCCAGACATATTAGGATGGTGTAAAAGAGATGCTTTTCCGCTGCGGCTTTTCCGCCGTGGAAAAGCATACGGAAATTCACTTCGGGGGCCCGTTGCGGGCCCCTGGGTGAAGGAGGGGTGGGGGCTGCACATGGGGGGTACCTATGGTACCCCCCTGCATTTGCGTGCACAAAGCAGCAGGCACCGCGCAAATGCAATGCATGCGTTTTTAACATTGCGGCGGGTGCAGCTTGAAGCCGCACCCGCTGCAATGTTAAAAATAGAGGATGTGACCGCCAGGGTGGCGGTCACATCCTAATTGCACAGGAGGGAACGCCGCAGCACATGCGGACGTTCCCTCCTACTCAGGGCTCGCGGACGGACGCAAGTCCGTCCGCGATCGTAATGTGCCCCTCAGTGTTTTCATACACCTTCAATATCTAAATAAACATTGAGATATAAAATTGTTATGTCAGTATTTACTTCTATAAACAGGGTTAATAAGCACTTAATAATATTTTCTGAAAACAAGGATAACCTCACGCTAGTTCATATGTCTACATAATTTTTTTACTTGAGCCAATACTCCTGCAACATTTGTTGACATTGCCGAACAGGTGTTTCAGTTGCACATTATGTCTTAATAGGTTATTTGGTCTGTGAACATTTCAAACTTTCTGAATACTGAGTTCATTTGAGTAGCTGATGATCAGTGGAAACTTAAATGTGGTTACTTTGTAGTAAGAATTGTTTTAGGATTTAAGTAGGTTCAGAAATCATTACATTGGACTTTTTTAGAATTTACATATCTCTTTTAAGGAGATCAGAGAATGGTTATGACTGAGCTGAGGTAAACAGAGGAGACAAAAGGGAAATCTTGTCCTGCCAGTTAATGACAATCAATGTGAAAAAGTTTAATGAATTAGTGTTTGAAGCCATCTGGACATGGCTCTCTCCCAGGCCAGATTGGAACAAAACAAACTTACTAGCTGAAAAACAAGCATCAGCAACTGTTTTAAAAATTAGCACATTACTTTCACATTCGAATCAAATGATGTTTTGTCAGCTAAATGTGTAAAATAGGTTAAGTTAAAACCGTAAAACAATCATGAAAAAGTAATTTAAACAGCAGGACAAAAAAAGTTTGTTTTTTTAAAGCAAGAGTGTATGCCATTGTAGCAGGAGGCGACACCCTTTTCCTTCTTATTTCGCTCCATGTAAGCTACCGTGCTGAGGTAGCGTATAATGTAATGGGTAGGAAGATAGCTAGCGTGTATGCCTTGTGACACAGGGCTGTTGCTTCCCAAATGTGGCCCTAAATAGGTCAAGCAGGGGGCAAAACATTCATTTTCTTATGGCTATAATTCTTGTGCAATAGAGAAAGAAGTGACTATTGTTTCCTACGCATCCAAATCTTAAGTACACAGACTATTATTTCTCAAGGTAAATGTGTGTAACCGTAGAATTCGGAGCCTAAATTGAAAATATATTGAGGTAGGTTGTAGGCCATTTTGGGTAAACACGGACATTTGCTTTGTCCACAGGAAGTCTTCTCTCACACTCCTGGAGTTCAGACTTGCTTTTATCTGCCAGTAATGTGCCTTCATGTCTGTGATGCTCCTTGAATTCAGTTGGCTTGCACTCTCCTAGTTCCTGTTTTTCTAAGTGGTATTCTTCATAGCATTCGTGGCAGCACTGGGCAGGCCTTTGGGTAGGTTTTAAGATTAGTTCCTTGAGTGCCACCAAGTTCTTTGTGGTTTGGGCAGGCTGCTCTACACCATGAAGGACTAGATGGACTATAAGTGGGTCCTGGTCATTATTTATCCTCCTCTGCTCACTCACATCTGATACAGCGAGCCACAATTCCTTGTTGATAAGAACATAGTCATTAAGACTATTTTTATTGCATAGGCTGTACGTATTTCTGACTGGAGTTTCCATTTAAACTTGTAGTGTGTGGAGTCCGCCTCCACCTCCCATCAAGGTCACTAACTGACCCCCTGTTTTTGAATATTTGGTCTATTTTAAGTTTGCTTCAGGTAATCCCAACACATCTTCTCCTTCCAGCTGCTCTTTCACTGCCATTTGCTGCAGAGATCTTGTGTTAAAATCACTGCAGATTAAAATCACACCCATGGCACGATTTTTCTGGGATTTTCTAGAGTCTGCTGGTTCAAGGTTAGTAAGAATGGGGCTTTCCACTTCACTGTTTCCCGCTAGATGATACACACCGATGATATCAAGTGAAATTCTGTTTTTCCAGAGTGCAATGTTGAAAGTTCTTTCCATGGTCCTGATTAAACGTCACATTGATGGCCCAAAAAAAGTAATCCAAACTATTAGGCATTTGTGGCCCTACTTAACAGTTCTATTTCTTGAGCAGAATTGGTGATGGCATCTCATCCATAGACCATGTCTCTTGCAGCTGCATATGTCATGTTTCGTAATAACGGAGATCCATTTTCTGTCCTCTAATGTCGTTTTAGTCCTACCATGTTCTAGCTCACTATATCACACAATGTCCTTATTTCTTGAGCGCCTACAACTATCTGCTTCAGAGAGTGGCTCTCAATGGATTATAGTGTTAAGAGTAAATCCTAAGGAGCCATAAAGTAAGGGCTAACAAGGGCCGTTCTCCAAATTTATAGATAAAGATTTATGTTCTCATCATAATGTCTCGTACAATAAGCTTCTTCCTTACATTTGAGGTGTGGAATTCCACTTTAAATTTACTCCTTCAGTATAAGTTTTGAGCTTGAGCCAAGTATTGCTGTGAAGCCAACCATATTTATTTTTGTCCCTATGTTCTTCCACCTCTCTATGACACCAGGATTGTTGCATACATTTCTTGTGTAGTGGATTTCATTTTTATGGCCTCGTTTGGGAAATTCCTTGGTGGGAGTTGCCCTTTTGGGGGTGCAAACGACGCTTGTGTTGTCAGTCCCTTGAAAGAAGTTGAAACCCTAATTTTGCAGCTGTAATTTTGCCATGTTTTAGTTCTAATCCTTAGCAACATTTTGCAACCTACCTGCAGTTTACAGATGCATAAATTAAGCAGTACATGTAATATATGAGGTGGCACATGTAGACTAATTTACTCCTGATGTATATTGCGTTTTTGTTTGTTTACTTGGTTCGTGCACATTTGTGTACAAATACCTTATGCATTTTAGGGGGTATCTTTGTGCGACCAATAGAAGCTTTGCACATTGATTGAGTGTCATAGAACAGAATGACTGTATACAGCTGACCTACCAACTTTAAAGGTACCCATTCAAGGGCTAGGGTGTAGGAAGCCATTAGCATATACTTTTAGCATGACCCTAACCACAAAGATATGGTAAGCCATGACCAAGTCCCCATCCTCAGAGTCAGGTTGCATTTGGTCACTAATCTCTTGTATGTGGGGCCAGAGACTTCCCTGGGATGGGAGACATTGTTTACTTTGCATGCGTTACTTCGCATGCCATTACAAAGCAGTTGTTACAGTGACCGCTTTGTTACATTTCCTACAATTACATCACAAGTCGTTACAATGACTTGCTGTAGGGGGAAGAAGGTGTTGGGTTTATAATCCAACACCTTCCCTGCTGTTGCACAAACTTGAGTAGGAATAGTAAATGATACTATTCCTAAGTCCAGCACGCCCCCTCCAGCAAGATGATGTAATGGTATACGATGTAACAACACGGTTGTTGTAACAACCGCATTGTAATGGCATGTGATGTAAAGCATGCGTTATAATTCGATATATTCTCGTGGGACCCTCCATGGCCACTCCAACAAGGTATCTAACGGGGTAACCCTAAATGTTCCCCATCTTCCAGGAGAAAACC
This sequence comes from Lissotriton helveticus, assembly GCF_964261635.1. Taxonomy (NCBI): domain Eukaryota; kingdom Metazoa; phylum Chordata; class Amphibia; order Caudata; family Salamandridae; genus Lissotriton; species Lissotriton helveticus. The sequence continues at coordinate 615,123,436 of NC_136063.1, read as the reverse complement.
ATTTAGTGTGGCCTTCAGGATTTCTTTGCACATTTGCATAGTTCTGTGTGGTGTATGTGGGATTCTTGTTTTTGAAAGAGGCAACACATTATTTTTTTGGGTTAAAATCTTTTTATTAAAATTTTTGCAAATTTTTAATAAAACATACAGTCAGAGCAGCGCTCATGCATCAAGTGGAAAAAGAAAGAAAAGTGATTGCCAGCAGCACGATGCACAATGCCCAATAGTAGTTGGAAAAACAGATGTGTAAATTATGGCAAGCACATCAAATCCTGAGTCAATATCCCTAGGCAGGGCGGAGTAGTGCTGGTGAGTCACACCACTGGTTTGAAAGAGGCACCACTTATATAAACAAGGTAAGACACCATTTGCCATTCGGTAATGCGTTGCACATTTGGTAATATTGTGGCTGGCTCTTAAAAAAAAGATTTCACCGTTCTCTCATCATATCTGCCCTTTTCATTTATTTTTATGCTGGAATACACTACTGCATTGCTGACAACTCTGTCATCCCCTGAATTTCAAACACATTTGTAGATTCCAACATAGGCTTTTAGAGATATTGCCCCCTTATTCAGCTCCTAAAATGTAAAACAAAATAGTTTCTTTTTTCTCTGGAAATGACAATAACCACCCTTCATCAGGCTTGAATGTTCATTATACCAAATTCCTTGACAACGAGCCTGATTTAGAATTTGGTGACAGGTTACTCTATCACAAACGTAATTGATATCCCTTCTGCTGTATAATAAGTGCAATAGGCTATAATGCACTCACTTGTAATCAGGTGGACGGAACATCTATCACGTTTGTGATTGATTAACCTGCCCTCAAACTGTAAATCAGGCCCAAAGTCTTGAGGAATGAGAATGAAGATTCACCGTAGACTGGCCACAAAATTACACCACTCATTTTACTGCTTGTCAACTATATCTGAAAAAGGCTATATTGCAGTTTTAAGAAATAAAGAACAAAACGACCGACCAGGGTCCAGCTCAACCAAAGCAGATTTATCATTATCAATCAAAAAATGGTGCAAGATACTTCCCGCACCCGTCGTCCAAAGGTGCAAATCGGGTCACAATGCTTATAGGAAGATGGAAGGTGCACTCATTGGAATTAGACGTGGAATCAGTTAGTCCAAAGTATTTCTTTTATTTCTATCTTTATTTTCAGATCATTACCATCTTTTCTGAAATTCCACACTGTGCCTTTTGTGATTTTGCTGCTTGAACCTCTTTGGACCAATCTTAATGCTTATTGGCCACCTATTCATAGAGGTGAGATCTAGCAAACCCTTGTGCCATTGATATTGGGGAGGTGTGGTGCCTCATATACCCTAATTAAAGTGGGATGTAAGTCTGTTACATTTATGGTTAGGATTCTTTGTTATCCCTTTGTATTCGGTGTCCCTGCATATCCCTTGGTATTTTTTGCTCAATGATGCTCTTGGCATTTTTTGACTTTGGATATTTGAGTTTCTTTGGTGTTTTCATTGTCCCTTCTGAACACCATTTTATTACAGCTCATGATTCCTTTTTTCTTGTTCTCTCCCTTCTACTCTGCCTGATTTCTTTCCCCACTCCCTAATTCTTTCTTTAACTGTATATGGATAAAAAGATGTTTTGAACTTGTGCTAAAATATATGGAACTCAGCGTCAAAGGGATTTTTATATAAATGTTAGTGATTTGTCTACTTGTTGTTTTTAAATAAACGCCGCAGTGTTTTCCTATATATGTATGTATATATTCATGTGTAAAGGAATCTTCTCATCTCTTTGTGTGTTATTGTGGGCCATTTATTTTCAAATTGATTTGTTGTATAATGTATGTGTTTATATATGGCTGTCATATATGTATTTTGTAAATGTTTGTTTCTGTTTGTGATCATTGCAGCCCTGACGAAGTTCCCTCTTGGCACAACCGGGAACGAAACGCGTTGGCTGTGTGCCAGTGTTTTTTTAAATAGATTATCAAAATAAAGAAAGAAATACTGTTTGGACTAACTGATTTCACGTCTAATTCCAACCAGTGCACCTTCCATCTTCCTATATATATTGCATTTTTTTAATTAGTGTATGGTGCAAAACTGCAGTTATTAAAAATGTTAGTAACATAAGCAGATTGATCATTATGATGAGATACATAGGTGAAGAGAATAGAAAGCTAATATTGTTAAATCACGCTTAAGTCAATCACTAACACATACTTCCAAAACTTATTGATTTAGAATAAAGTAGCTCCTAAATCTGTACATTGACTATTATATTTTCAAAGCCATCAGATGTAATTTCATCTTTAGTTATTTGTGGACTGGCCATTAACATATACTTTACTTGTCAGTAGTGATGAATAACACTTATACATAGCGCAAGTATTATATAAATGTTCCGAATCGATATGTGGTGCATGCACTTACCAAACATCATAAGCTGTAACTTTCACACATTCACATTCATATACAGAACTAAAGTAATTGATACACATTCCCAAGTTAAAATGATGACAAGCAAAGTAATTGATCATCATAGAAAATATATAATCTTTCTAAAAATGTTTTATAACACCTACGAACAATCAAAACATCAAGTAATCCTTGTTAATCACAGAATAGCAATCACACACAATACTAGTTAAACTGACAAATTCAACATATCGCAAATAAACCCAGAACTCCATTTTAAAACAACACGCTACACACCCTCATGCCAACACATCCCAAGAGCAACAAAATAAAGATAAATCATTTTTCAAAATAAAATTATGGACTAAATGGTAACAGGGGATTGATTAATGTTCCAGAGGTTTATTAAAATGTGTATCATATGCCGCCTTATGCCATTGTGGCCACACTGTTTTCACAGTGGCATGATCAGGGCAGTGTTTTCTCTCCAGCACTGTTGCCATCTTTCAGCCTAGCCTCAAGCTCGTCCATCTGTTGCTTTAGGAGGAGGAGGAGACTGTGGTAATGGTACGATTTCATGTCTTCTCCATCTTTCCTCTCACATGCCTATGTAGGCATCCCATGCATCAGGCTCCCATAGCCAGTGCTTTCATAAAATAGTACTTGGCCTGCCACAGTCTGCTTTGAAGAATCACTCATATAACTCCAGTTGTACATGTTATACAAATTCTCAGAAATAACTTTGTCTTAAGAATGTAGTCATCAAATTGGCACAGATGTATGAGACAGTCATTGAGGAACAATTTACAGGGAAATAGCAGTGGCATAGCCTATGGAAATCATTGCATGGTCTATGACAGACCTTTCTGATTTCACAACCTAAGCAGTAATCGGGCATAAACAGGACCTGGTGCCCAGACCTATTATAGCACACTCTCTTCCCAGGTAGTATTCAATGTGACAGAATTATCTATGTCCAAAAAACGGTGCTCAGTAAAGTAGAGGGAGCAGACACTCAAACACTTTCCAAATCAGATCAAAAGTCCCAAAACTTGTAGGAAGAGCTGTAAGCACTGGAAAGGAATCATCAAACATCAAGAGGATCAAAGTGGATCTTTTTTATTGGTATATGTTTCTGAACCTTTGATCAGGATCTAGCCAACATGTTTCGCCACATGGGTATAACCAATGACTACATCAGGGCATTTAATAAAGATCATAATAGTTCTCCAAATTACGTAGTGAGTTACAGAGGTATATGTGTAAACATTTAGTCAATAGGCCCATTGTTTTGGCAAGATTAAGTGTTTGCATTTGCAAAGATTTAGCGCTACATCGCTAATTGGCGGAATGTGAAGTGCATTTTGGCAAGATTTATATTAAACCAGGAATTGTTAGGTTTAGGCCTCATAATGCTTAAAGCATGAACATGAAGGTTGACATACTGAAAGATGGCGTTGAAGGCTAAAATCAAATTCTAAAATATACTATGATGTGAATTTTGCTGGTGTATGTTGTACTTTCCAAAGAGTTGGCCTTTACACTTGTAAATTAGACATTGTGACTTGAGATCACAATCTTGCCTATTGCATGGTGGGCCATTGACTGCATAAGAGTGAATGCTTCTACATATATATCTTACAAAGGTTACAGGCTGTAAGTGGCATATAAACGCAAGCTAACATTATACTTTTGGGTCAGCCTACATACATGAACAACAAAATCACAAGATGTGTGTGGAAATATGCACCAATTGACTTTTAGCACAATTATAGTTCACTTAGGTTTTCATAAATTGGGTCAAAGAATAAGCGATTGCTTTACAAATAAGAAGATATGTATTTGGTATATCTTCTAAGTGTACAATTCTAATCTAATAGATATTCCAAACACTGAATGCATGAATGCATGAACTGTCTGTATGAACAGTAGTGTTTCCTAAACTAACAGTCGAGCCCCATAGTGGGTCTCCAGGCATTTTCTAGTGGATCCCAGAAGAGCAATACATAAAAATACCTTTAGATTTTGCATTTATCTTGTCGGTTTTGCTTTGTTTCAAAGAAAGAGGTCAAACTCCAGCCCATGTCTTCAGAAAAATTTCTGTTTATCTCTTTAACAGGGGATTGATGATTACTTTTCTTTCTGTGACAGCAAAGTCAGAGCAAATTTTGAATAGAACAATAAATAGAAAAGTTACTTACCTTGCTGTTGGACCGCCGCCTTGCCTCGCATCATCCTCTTCTATTCTTGCTTGAAGCAGGAAGCACACACAGGCTCCCCAAAGCCAGTCACAATGCTGCAATGCAGCTTTGTGATTGGTCTGAGCACAGCAGTTTGGTGCTCAGATGGGGACTATAAGTTTCTGCATTTTCCTCACCAGGCTGTGTATTACAGTCTCTTGGAAAACATGCAAAGTACGCATGTTTGGCCGGCCCAAGATGAACGACCAATCCGTCATGCACACTTAAGAGTCCCAACCACTCCTCTTCTGCTGGCCATGACGACAGCCAAGCCAAGCCCTGACCTCCCCGTAAACCTGCCTGACAACAGAAAAATAAAACGATAACATCATTTTATTTTTCCTTTTTCTACTGCTCCAAATGCAGTGGGGTGGCGCTCCTCCGCCTTAGCAGAGGAGCCACCACTGGGACTGGCAAAACTTTGCACTGGCGGTAGTGCTAGCGACAAAGTTTTGGCATCAACAGGCCTGTTTGAAGTGACAACGTGTCAAAAATGTCAGTTCAGCTCCACTTAGGCTGCACCAAGTTTCCAGGATCTAAGAAGCACTACTTTGGGGTCAGGGGCTTAAATTAGCTGGATCTGGTTGTTTGTTCAGGTGATTCAGAGCCTGTTATGTCATTGTGGCTCTGAAGAAATGGCCAGAAGTCTAGCTCATGAAGTCACTCTGGGAGCCCTGGGTGCCGGTTAAGGTCCAATCCCTCAGACTAAGGAGGGTAGGAGGCCAGCAGGGTAGCAAATGGCAAGTCAGCAGTCCAGTAATGCAGTAGTCCACCAGGTCAGCACTCCAGTAGAGTGGAAGTCCTTTCAGCTGCACAGCAGTCCTTATTCCTGGCAGAGTTTCCACAGGTCCAGAAATGTACTGAAGAGTTGGTGTTTGAGGTCCAATATTTATATCTGGTGCCTCCTTTGAAGTAGGAGAAGCTTCTAGAGGTTTCCCTTTGAAGTGAACAGGTGCCTGCGTCTGCTACCCTGGCTCCAGGCTAACTACAAGGGGTATGCAATCCTTTGTGTTGATTGAGGACACAGCCTAATCAGGTGTAAGTGGGGTTGTGACTAACTCCACCCTCCCATCCTGCCAATGATGGACTATCCAGCACACCTGTACTCTCTATTGTGTAGTTGTTGAGGAGGAATACATGAAGTCTAACTGCAACTACACCCGGTCATGTGACCCTCATACAGGCTGCAGGCACCTAAGAACTAAGGCAGAAAAATACCAACTTTCTTAAAAGTAGCATTTTCAAAATTGTAAGAAAACATTGGACTCTCCCATAAAAGATGATTTTTCAGTACAATAACAAAGACAATAAACATGAACTGTTTATTTGTTCCCATGCGGAAGTTACAGCTAATTAAATGCAATAAATTAACTCCTAGGTTATCCTATGGAAGAAGCAGGCCTTGCACCAGTGAAAAACAAATGTAAGAGTTTTTCACTACAAGGACACGTAATACTAAATGTCCTACTTTTAAAATAAATTGCACTCGCCCTGTGGGCTGTTTAGAGCCCACTCTAAGGGTGACCTATATGTACTAAAAAGTAAGGTTTGGGCTTGGCATAAGGCTTATTATGACAGGTCGACATGGCAGTTTAAAACAGCACACATGGGCTGCACTGGCAGGCTTAAGGCATGTTTGAAGGACTAGTTAAGTAGGTGGCACAATCAGTGCTGCAGGCCCACTCCTAGCACTTTATTTACAGGCCCAGGCACATATAGAACCACTTTACAGGGACTTACAAATAAATTAAATATGTCTGTGGGTGTATGCCAATTCTACCATGTTTAGAGGAGAGAGCAAAAGCACTCTAGCACTGGTTAGCAGTGGTAAAGTGCACATAGTTCTAAGTCCGGCGAAAACAAATTAAGTGGAGTGTAAAGGCAAAACATTTGGGGGTGACCCTGCAGAGAGGGCCAGGTCCAACAACAGTGCTCTACCGCAAGAGTTAGTAATATATTTGCAGCAGTGTGCTCCAAAATGCACCACATGTTACATACAAAACCCTTACCACTCTCCTGTTGAATACATTTGATGCACTTTGTGCGAAGCTAGGATTTGTAAATATTCCTTTGACTTCAGTTATGTAACATTGATATCAGCACCCCCACTCTGATAATTGTTCCATCACCACTGATGCAAAGGTACATGGAAAGTAGCAGGTCTTAAGATAATTAGGGAGGGAGGATCAGTATTAGCTTACTTGAACACAGGGGATATTTTATTCCTGAAGGCGACCTAGGCCAATTCTATGAATTCCTGACTCCAGCAATTAAACGTAACATTTTTGGGCATCCATCTTGAGGTCGCTCGGCCTTTGGGAAGCATGATTGTAAACTCAAAGCAACTTCAATCAGTACCAACTCTCCCTTACTGCTTACTCGTTAAGGGCCTAAGATGTAGTCAAAAAACACTTTCTTTGATGCTCCTAAACTGCTATCCCAGTGTAGGATAGAAACAAAAATGGCTGGCCTTGCAGAAACTGTGTGAAATAATTAAAAATCTGCTTAATCATTACCCAAACCATCAGACCATGTTATTGGGTGATTTCAATATCCAGGGCCTTGGTCAGCTGATCTCACCCAGCCACACATTGACAGGTGTAGGGTTATTCCAGAGTGCCCTTAGCATCTATAATCCAGCCTCTGTGCGAAATATTAAGGAAACAAGTGAGGTGCACAACATGTTTCTCCCGACATTCAGGGGCATGTCAACATCAACATTATATTCATTCTGCGCCTTAGTTCTTTTGAAGGCAATGACCAGATGGAGAGTGACCCTAGACCCCTTCATGTGTCTCTGGAGCTAACATCAAATTAATCTGCCCTACAATCCTCACTGGGAGAAGCAACAGGTGAAAAACTTTACAAAGCCCTGAAAAGATTAAGTGGAAAGGAAACTCATGCAAAAGGATGAGGGACTGGATTGCAACAAAACAGGCATACCTGTTGAAAGTTGGGCTGAAACCGTCAACATTATCGGCGCCCTCTTGCTCTCCTTAAACCTTAGTAGCGCGTAAAACAGCCGCCATTTTGGGCACCATGGCTTCCCTGCTCTCGCCGAGAGCCAGCGCGCCTCTCTCTCCCTCCTAGCTTCGCTGGCAACCCCCTGCTTGCACCTGCCTTGAGTCATAAACCCCTCGTCGGCGCTGCTCTGCCCCAGGCCCTCATCCTGTTCCCAGCGCGACACCTCCCTGCTTCCCTCTCGTGATCTCCGGCCCTTTGATGCAAACCCCTTTTCCCTGTGTGCCCGTTTGTCTTCCCCGTTCCCAGGCCGACACCAAGCTCTGCCGATACCAATCCCTTGCCCCTCCCCGTACAATAGAAAGCTTCCCTCCTCAAAGGACCCCCGAGATGATCAAAGCCCCCCCCCACCCCACGAGATCCGATCGAACCCCACACACTCCGTGAATCGGCGGAATATCCAGCTGCGCGATGATCATCACCTGTTGTGAACGGGGCGGGGACTTCCACTGTAACCTTGCGTGGGAACGGGCTGGGAAAGGGGGGATTCTGAGGATGTCTTTCCGTACATCAAAGTATCAACGAGAATGTGTTACATGCAATAAACAGATAAACATGTGTATAAGAGGCCAGGCCTCAGGGATGCAGTTAGAGCACCTCAGAACGATACCTTCTGTCCGTTTCGTTGTGTTCTCCTCCGGAGAGAATAAAAACCTCGTTTCCTGCCTTCCAGTCTCCAGCGCCTGCCTCTTCAATAGTTTAACTTCTCTGTGGGTTCAAGAGGCGACACCGCCGGGCAATACTTAAGGATCTTATATTCTGGTTGGTAGTGCCCCCCCAATTATATTTTTCTACAATTGGCGTCCCAAGCGTGGGGCCCATCAGCGACCCATGGATCCAGTGGGAGAGGTCCTGACGACAAAGTGAACGACTGCAACGATCGGGAACGCGTCTGTCCGATAGACCCTCGTCTGACAGCCGATCATCCGAACTTCACTGGTTCCGAACAGACCTCTCTCGAGTGATCTACGGTCCTGACTGGGAACCATCAGGAGTGCCGCGAGGATAACGAAGAAGAGAGGACGATCGGGCGCTGGATTCGGAAGACAGGAAACTGTCCATGCGGTCCGGGTAAGGTCGTGTCACCACGACAAGTTGCGAAAAAATTGCTTGATTGCTTGTTTGTTAAAAAAATACTAGTATTGCTCTTTTTATTTATTTGGAGATTCACTGTCTGCAAACGGAGAAACAACAGGCTCTCTCTTTGCAAGCAGTGGAGGATAGGTAGGGCGGCAGCCGTGCTTATTTTTCTCCCCCACGCAATAATCACTTGAAACTGAACTGTTGTTCCCAAAACTATTGTTTCCTGGAGATTCCCTGTCTGCAAACAGGGAAGAGACCACCCTTTTTGCAGATAGTGAAAAGGGTAGGTAACGCAGATCTTTGCGGACCTACTCATTCTCCCCATTGTTATTTATTGGTCTTTTTGTTATTTTGATCTATGAGGGATTCACTGTCTGCAAACGGAGAAACAACGGGCTCTCTCTTTGCAAGCAGTGGAGGATAGGTAGGGCAGCAGCCGTGCTTATTTTTTTCTCCCTCACTCAATAATCACTTGAAACTGAACTGTTGTTCGCAAAACTATTGTTTCCTGGAGATTCCCTGTCTGCAAACAGGGAAGAGACCACCCTTTTTGCAGATAGTGAAAAAGGTAGGTAACGCAGATCTTTGCGGACCTACTCATTCTCCCCATTGTTATTTATTGGTCTTTTGTTATCTTGATCCATGAGGTATTCACTGCCTGCAAACAACGTAGAATAGAAATATTCTGTCCAGTCTTTGCACCTAGTGATAAGATAGGCAGTGCTGACTTTTTAGTCCCTCGTTACGAGCCGTCATGTCTGTCTTCTCCCCACTGATTAGTAGCCTGTTTAGCCCGGACCGCCTATTAGAGATGGACCATCCAGCCCCACTGGAAGGCACCCCTAATAAGGACATGTTTATGAAGCATGGATTGACCGCTATAGCCTATAGTAAACTATGGCATAAATATACAAAAAAGGGTCAAGAAAGTCAATGGCCCCTGATAGGATCCTTCGATGATGATAAAATAAAAACGCTAGAAACTGCCCTGGGTAAAAACAAGACAACACCTACTATGCTTGACAGCTTCGGCATGTGGCGAAAAGAAACTGAACAACGTAAAAAGAAAACTGTGAGTAGGTTGGAAAAAGAGCTGCAAAAAGCAGCCCACCTAGCTGCTCAGAGACTAAAAAAGGAGATAAAAGAAAGAGAGAAGGCTAAACAGAAACTAGAAATGGAAACGCCAAGCCAGTGTCCGGTTAGAACCCCCTCCATGCTCTACCCTGATTTACCCTCGAAACGACAAGCCAATGAGGACCTGCTGTTAGGTCCTCCTATCATCTACATGCCCCCTCCATATGCCCCTTCTCAACCCTCGGCGCAGCACGCGCCACCCCCAGGTACAAACGAAGGTACCGCCACAGCGTCGGCCCCAATGGCCTCTGTGCCAGCCGAACCCCTTGTATTAAAACCCGCACCAACAACAACGTTAGACGACCATGAGACTCGAGGAGCTGGCCCTGCAAGAACAAACAGGCTAGACAAAGATGAGCGAGCGGGGATCGACAAAATAGCAAGGACACTGGTAGAAAGGAAGGATGATGAAGAGTACATCACAGATATGTTCAGCTCGTATATAGGGAGTCACAGACGACACTTTACCGTACGGCTGTGTTATCATGTCTTGAATGCATACGAGGACCGATATCGAGACAAAGGTCCCGAGAGTCTAAGGACTCTGTACCGGAAGGTCGATATCGGGGATGAGGGCGAGTGTGATGTGTCGGACCTCCTTACGCGTACGCTTGAGGTTTTCCGCCACCTCACTGAACAAAGGCCGGGAGCTAAATCCGCAGCCCCCGTAGTGACCGAACCACCAACCAAGCAATCTAACCCCATGATGCCGATACGTGAGGCTGCCCCTTACTGGGTTCCTCCTCGGGGTACAGGGACTCACGATGATGCAAACAACCAAGATGCGAAGGGAAGGGTAGTGTACAACTGGGTCTACCAGCCATGGGACCGGCAAGAGATACTGACATTCCGGAAATCTCTACCCGACCTACGTAAAAACCCCACTGCCTTCTATACTGAATTGGGTACAGCCCTGGGTTCAACGATCATGACCCTGGCTGACATCGACTTGTTCTTCGGGTTATGCCTACCAGCTGATGTGTGGAAGCAAATCCGGAAAGTCGACCACCTTGAGCTGTTTGGACATACCTGGTCACAACTCGATGACCTGGACAAACAACGGGGACCAGGACAAAAGCCGTTGAAATCCATTCTAGACCTCCCAGATAAAATCGTAGAGAAATTAAAAACCCTAATCCCAGAAAAGAAAGTGGATTGGTCGATAGTAACAGCCTGTCGCCAAAAACCCCAGGAGGATGTATCGGAATACTTCTCCCGGTTCGAAACGGTGTTCTCCGATTACAGCGGCCAAGACATGACCACTGCAACCGGACACCATCTGTTCGTCCAGAATTATGTTAAGGGCCTATCATCGGAAATCTCCCAGAAACTACAAGCCAGCGAGAGTAGTTGGGCAGCCTCCAAACCTACAGCGATTCTCCAAATGGCCCAATATTATGAGCATCAGAAAAATGAAACCGATAGGGCGACAGAGAAAAAGAAGAAGGACTTAAAAGAGAGGGTGATGATGGCCAAACTGCAAGGGGTGACTATAGGACGGGACCAATACCGGGGAAACTACCAGACAAACGTCCCTAAGACTACATTTCCCCAGGACCGCACTCTGACTTCCTACAGTGGACGCACAGACCTTAGAGAAGACCAGTGCGCTTTCTGCAAAGGGACTGGCCATTGGAAATCCCAATGCCCAGTTCTTCTGGAAATGATCAGAAACAAAGACCCCAGGGATGTAGCAAACGGACCGAGACCTAGGGGACAACAACGAGGGCCCCCAAATGACGCGACTAATGACAGATCAAGCAGACCAAATACGTTCGATCGACCCAGGCAGAACCAATATCAACAATCTGACTATGACGACACTCACACCTTCGCATAGGACAGCCAAGGGCGAGGGAGGGATCCAGTCGAGCTCTATGTTGACCAGCAGGGCCCTTATGTCACTGCTAAGGTCCTGGGTACCAAGTCTCCATTTCTGGTAGACACTGGCGCAACACGTAGTGCGTTATCTAAACGACTGATTCCAAGGGCACCCTTGTCTGGCTCACTCATAACATTGACAGGTTTCGATGGAACGCCCTCCACCAACCCTTTGTCTGCCCCGATTCTCTTTGACGTAGAAAACAACACCACCGACACCACGTTCTTGCTTTCCTCCAATAGCCCTGACGCCATTATGGGACTTGACTTACTGAAACACTTCCGAGCGACGATTAGGTGTTCTCAAGATGGAGTTCGAGTGTTTCTTTACGACAACCCCGTTCTGCTTAGACATTGTTCCCCCCGACACATGTTTTCCATCACCGACGTTGACGCGTCCCTGCTTGACACTCTACCTCCGTATCTGTGGGCCAAAGCGGATTCGGACGTAGGGCGTATGTTAATTGACCCAGTGCACATTACTGTCCGACCAGACGCAACACTCCCAAAACTCCCACAATATCGGATATCGCCAGAAGGCGAGAAGGCATTGGTAATGATTATCCAGTCACTGATAGACGCAGGAGTGGTAGAGGAAGTGGTTAGCAACGTTTGTAACAACCCTATCTTGCCCATTATCAAGAAGCAGGGAGAGGGAGATGAGAAAGCATACCGTTTCATCATCGACCTCCGAGAGATCAACAAAGTGGTGGTACCCCAGTACCCTGTGGTCTCAGACATCACCACCATCCTGACCTTGATTCCATCCACTGCCACCACCTTTTCCGTCATTGACCTCAAGAACGCATTCTTCTCCATCCCCATCCACCCAGACAGCCGATATCTCTTCGGCTTTACCCTAAAAGCCCGCTCATATAGGTTTTGCCGAGCGCCTCAAGGCTACACGGAAAGCCCTAGCATCTACAGCCAGGCCCTCAAAAGACAACTAGACCAAGTCCAGTTACCCGACGGGGTGGTGTTGGTACAATATGTCGATGACATCCTTTTGGCAGCCGACACCACCCCTCTAGCGGTTACCGCCACCATTCAACTCTTGCACTTCCTTGCGGAAAATGGCCACAAGGTCTCCAAGAAGAAGTTGCAATTCTGCCTACCCCAGGTCACTTACCTAGGCCACCTTTTGTCCAAAGATGGAAGAAAACTCACCCCTGATCGAATCCAAACCATTCTAGATACCCCTGTCCCTAAAACCCAGAAGCAGGTTCGCTCCTTATTAGGCCTCACCTCCTTCTGCCGACAATGGTTACCAAACTTCAGCCTCGTTGTAAAACCACTGCTTTCTCTGCTAAACAAAGACGTCCCTTTCCCACTCCCTTGGACTCCTGAGTGTCAAACTTCCTTCACAGAACTACGAGATGCCCTTTGCTCAGCCCCTGTCCTGGGTACCCCTGATTACAGAAAGCCCTTCTCCCTTTACACTCACGAAAGGGAGGGGTGCGCTTTATCTGTCCTGACCCAGGCCATCGGCCCTAAGCAACGACCGTGCGCTTACTTCTCTGCCACTCTTGACCCTGTCGCCAGAGCCTTGCCTGCCTGCCTTCGAGCTGTAGCTGCTGCTGCAGTCTCTATCCGACAGAGTGAGGGGATTGTACTCACGAATTCCCTCACGGTACTGGTACCCCATGCAGTCGACACCCTCCTGAACCAAACCAAGACGCAACATCTGACGAGTGCACGACTGACTGGATACGAACTGACCTTGCTTGCCCCCCATATCACCCTGAAAAGATGCACCACACTGAACCCAGCAACTCTGTTACCCTTGCCGGAGAACGATCCCAATGTGCACCCCGTACATGACTGCGTGACTCTTACGGACGAACAGACCAGGAGTAGGGTCGATCTCAGAGACACAGCTTTCCCTGACCCCGACGGGGAGTTGTGGGTGGACGGTTCTTGCATCAAACTCCCCGATGGTACCACTTCCGCTGCCTATGCAGTCACCACGGCTCGAACTGTAGTAGAAACAGCCCGCATCACCCAGCGATCTGCCCAGGCAGCGGAACTGATTGCTTTGACACGAGCCTGCATCCTGGCAACAGGAACCACAGCGAACATTTACACCGACAGCCAGTATGCCTTCGGGGTGGTTCACCATTTTGGGCTCCTCTGGAGGGAGAGAGGATACTTGACCTCACATGGCACACCCATTTTGCACGGGGATTTAGTCTCCGCCTTAATCGAAGCTGTCCTCCTCCCCAACAAACTTGCCGTTATCAAATGCCAGGCACACAAGAAAGTGACAGACATTATCGGACAGGGAAATGCACTAGCCGACATCACCGCCCGAACGACAGCTGAAAATAGAACGACAACACATATGTACGTGACCAGGTCACAAGCAGAAAACTGGACTGACGCCAAGGACACAATTAGAGACATACAAACGACTAGCACACAACACGAATTAACTGAATGGACACGGGTGGGATTGAAAGACGATGAAGGCTGCTGGCGGACAAAAGACACCAACAGATGGTTGCTACCTGATTCGTACTTGATTCCCATATTAACCATGGCACACTCCCCTGCCCACATAGGATCAGCCCCCATGATCGAACTTGTCTCCAGGGTTTGGCACAATGACAAGATCCCAGATTCCGCCAAACGCCTGGTCCAACAATGCTTAATATGCCTGCAACACAACCCCGGGAAAGGAACTGTAGTACCCCGGGGGGGATTTGGGGTCCCAAACCACCCATTTGAAGTCCTGCTGATGGACTACATCCAGCTAGACAGATGCCAAGGCCTGAAATATGTACTCGTCGTGGTGTGCGCATTTAGCAAGTGGGTGGAAGCATATCCAACCCGTGACAACATCGCTATGGCCACTGCAAAGGTTCTGTTAAAGGAGTTTTTCCCCCGTTATGGCCTCTGTCGTGTTTTATGGAGTGATAATGGCCCCCACTTTGTAGCCCAAGTTATCCAGCTCATCTTAAATGGGCTGGGTATCAAACAGAAATTCCACGCAGTCTTCCACCCTCAATCCGCTGGGCTTGTCGAACGACACAATGCCACACTAAAGCTTAAACTGGCCAAAATAGTGGCTACGACGGGCTTGAAATGGCCAGACGCCCTCCCATTGGCATTGCTATCGATGCGCTCTACCCCCACCCGACATCACTTAACCCCTTATGAAGTTGTCTTCGGCCGACCCATGAGCGTCTGGTCTGCCCCGAAACCAACTTCCATTCATGACGTTCCGGATGTCCTAATGTCTGATTATCTGTACAAATTGACTGAAACTTTGTCTGTCCTTCATCAGCAGGTGCAGCAGGCCATCCCCGATGCTTCCAGGGGTCCGGGTCACGCCATCCAGCCGGGGGATTTTGTGCTGATCCGAAATTTTCAACGATCAAAGAGTTTGGAACCCCGGTGGACGGGCCCCTGGCAAGTGCTGATCACCACTCGGACCGCACTTCGAGTGGAGGGGAAGAAACACTGGCTGCACGCTCATCACTGCAAAAAGGTCTCTCCAGCCCTGGCCACGACAGACACCGTCAACACCCAAGAAGAGCTCCTGAACCAGGACCGACCATCGTTGAACTGCTACCCTGATACTGAGACACTTGAACTTTCAAAACATCCTGACCCCACTGTGCCATCTCGAGAAGGGTATTTCCTGCGTCGAAAGGAGGGAGCTTCGGCTAAGTAGGCCACGGACTAGGTTGAAGGATCTCAGAACGGTGACCCAAACTACCAAGGGTTACCTGGAGAGAAGCTAAAACTAAGTCTGTGGTCCTGCCCACTACCGAGCACCTTGAAGACGAAGATGATGGAAGCGCCAGATAAGAAGATGATGGAAGCGCCAAATAAGAAGCCGACGGAGACAGCAGGAAATACCCACTACAGAAATCCGAGAATAGACAGACTCCATAGCTCAAAGACAATTGCACTCTTCATCGTAATCCTCCTCTGTTTTCTCCTCATGACTACGCTCTGGATTATGGAAGAACATGCACCTGCTCACGAAATATTCCTAACCACCGCTCAGCCTACCACCATGAAGGAACATTATCTAATTTCGCTCTCTCCTCAACTAAGAGAGAGGCGAAAGGAGTTTTGGAACAACTCTTTCGTGCAGCTACTTCACCAGCACAATCTTGCCACCAATACCACCAACTGCTGGATCTGTGGGTTGCTACCCCATGCCACTGGACATTCAATACCATTCATCCCTTCACCCTTCTCTGTCCACGGCTCCTGCCTTGCTTGGCTGATCCTCCTGCAAGAAAGCTATACGGGCAATGCCACCTCCAGCAGAACTGCAGCACATTCTTCTCACGGGGCCGGGCGAAACAAGACAAAGACACACTTCTGCCCGCTGACCCCCAGCGACTCGAACCAAATGGACATTCCGACTAAAGAACGAATCGAAATGCAGGTGTTCAACAATCCAACCAGACCCACCTTCTCCTATCTGCGGAAACGAACGGCTGCCACTCTGACTGTGGCCCTGACGGTCATCAACGTCACAGGCCACATGTGTGTAGAAGGACTTGGGACACAGCTGGTGGGTCGCAGCGCTTGCCGCTTTACCAGAACTTTGGACTCCACGGATCCACCTTCCTTTGTGTCATCCCCAAACATGTACTTCATCTGCGGCACGAAGGCCTACACCTGGCTCCCCAAAGGCTGGGGGGGCACTTGCTACATCTCCTTCGTCCTTCCTCCGACTTATGTAGCCCCAGCAAATCACCACCGGCAAAAACGAGCCAAAGACATTGAACAAGCCGACTCAACAGGGGCGCAGTTCCTCGATGCTATGAAAGGACTCGTCCCCCTCTGGGGCCCGATGGCAAACAGCCGTGCCATCCGACATTTGACTCAGGCGGTCGAGACAACCATGAACATCACAGCGGGCATCTTTGCCAACAACACTGCCGAGCTCCAAGCGGTCCGTTTGGTGGCTCTGCAGAACCGCCTCGTTCTAGATGTGGTTCTAGCGGACCGTGGAGGAGCTTGCCGCATTATTGGGTCCAGCTGTTGTACATACATACCGGACAACTCACCCTCAGTGTACAGAGCCATCGAACATCTTCACAGACTCTCTTCGGAAGTTCACCAAGAGCAAGAAGAATGGTCGCTTGGTGGTTGGTTCTGGGACACCGTCAAAAGCTGGGGCTGGAGACTGCTCACCATTATCCTGATTCCCGTAGTTGTAATATGTGGCCTATGCTTAGGAATTCAATGTTTGCCACCTATGTGTTCTTTATGTGCGAGTTGTATTTTTCCCAAAACTGTGGACATTGGAAGCGAACATATGAGAGCATTGTATGATACCGAAGTTAGGAATTTGATGAAAATTGACATTGAGTAACGCAAGGTGGCTAGATATGTTGAAAAGGGAGGACTGTTGAAAGTTGGGCTGAAACCGTCAACATTATCGGCGCCCTCTTGCTCTCCTTAAACCTTAGTAGCGCGTAAAACAGCCGCCATTTTGGGCACCATGGCTTCCCTGCTCTCGCCGAGAGCCAGCGCGCCTCTCTCTCCCTCCTAGCTTCGCTGGCAACCCCCTGCTTGCACCTGCCTTGAGTCATAAACCCCTCGTCGGCGCTGCTCTGCCCCAGGCCCTCATCCTGTTCCCAGCGCGACACCTCCCTGCTTCCCTCTCGTGATCTCCGGCCCTTTGATGCAAACCCCTTTTCCCTGTGTGCCCGTTTGTCTTCCCCGTTCCCAGGCCGACACCAAGCTCTGCCGATACCAATCCCTTGCCCCTCCCCGTACAATAGGAAGCTTCCCTCCTCAAAGGACCCCCGAGATGATCAAAGCCCCCCCCCACCCCACGAGATCCGATCGAACCCCACACACTCCGTGAATCGGCGGAATATCCAGCTGCGCGATGATCATCACCTGTTGTGAACGGGGCGGGGACTTCCACTGTAACCTTGCGTGGGAACGGGCTGGGAAAGGGGGGATTCTGAGGATGTCTTTCCGTACATCAAAGTATCAACGAGAATGTGTTACATGCAATAAACAGATAAACATGTGTATAAGAGGCCAGGCCTCAGGGATGCAGTTAGAGCACCTCAGAACGATACCTTCTGTCCGTTTCGTTGTGTTCTCCTCCGGAGAGAATAAAAACCTCGTTTCCTGCCTTCCAGTCTCCAGCGCCTGCCTCTTCAATAGTTTAACTTCTCTGTGGGTTCAAGAGGCGACACCGCCGGGCAATACTTAAGGATCTTATATTCTGGTTGGTAGTGCCCCCCCAATTATATTTTTCTACATACCTGGCCGCACTCAAAGCTCATACCGTATTACAAAACTGGGAAGAGATTATGGTGGACCTTCGTAATACACTTAGCAGAGCGCAAGAGGTAGACACAAGCACAAGGAAGAACAGCCGGACATCTTGCCCCTACCAAACTCCAAGGAACTTGCCTGCAGTAAATGCCAAGTCCGGCAAGTCCTGGCGGTTCACAAGTGAGCATAAACACAGATTTGCACTAGAGGTCAGTACAAGCAAAGCATTTTATAGAAAGACAGTATAGAAACTGAAACGAAAGAAAGCTGATGAAGAATGGATTAAGATCTTTGCACTGCTACAAGAGAGAAATCAATCATGTTTCTGGGAGTGCCTAAACAAACTAAGCAACTTCTCTCAGACCAGGGAAAATGGAGTGACAGAGAGAGGGCCTGGATAATTATTCAAAAAACTATTCACAGACGAACAAGGAGGTGGCCAAAATATCAATCAGGTTGTGGTTGCCTTGGGCCCTCCAGACTAATTAACCAACTTAATCAGCAAGGCCAACAGCACAAAAGCAATAGAGAAATGAGGAACAAAGGCACGCCCGGCCCTAATGGCCTACCCACTGAAACATTCAAGTCCGCACAAAACTTCTGGGCAAGCCTATTGGTCCCACTTTACAGCCTCTTATTTGCAACAATAATGATCTCAGATTCTTGGAGGGATTCCATTCTCTTTCCAATACATAAAAAGGGAGACCGTTCAAAGCAAAAAAGCTATTGGTTAATTGCCCTATTAGATCTGGAAGCCTAGTCCTATTCTCGAATACTGCTTAAGGAATTAGAGTCCTAGGTGAAAGAGAATGGCATCCAACCTTACTTCCAATCAGGGTTCAGCGCTGCTGTTTCAACTGCCGACAACATCACAGCGCTTGCTTACTTGACACACCACGCCACCAGAAAAAAACAACGACCCTATTTTGTTGTTTCATTGACTACCGCACTGAATTTGATAGGGTGGACTGAGGGGAGCTGTGGAGGAAACTACAGGCATGGGTAGCCCACCCCTGCTTTGAAAGGCAATAACATTTTTTACACCAGGGGACTAGGCCTAGCATAAAACTGGTCCCTCTACTGCAACCATCAAAGTCCCAACCAATAGCGGTCTAATGCAGGGGTGTGTGCTGACCCCTCTGCTGTCTAATTTGTACACAGTAGCCCTGTGAAAAGCTGTAGAAGGTGCCAACCTAATTCCTCCAAGACTGGGAACATCAAGACCCCCTATCATGTAGTACAATGATGACATTGTGGTGATGGTCCAAACAAAATCAGGCTTGCAGAGAGCACTTAGCACACTACACAGGTATAACAACAAACTCCAAGTAAAACAAGATAAAACAAAAGTTATCATCATTGGCAAATATCGGCCAAAATAAGAACACTGGTTACTTGGGGAGAGCCTAATCTCTAGACTGATATTATGTAACTATTTAGGCGTTTGCTTCTAAGATGGAGCCAATTCGATGGTACACTTATAACATAAAATGGATAAGTTCCTTCCTAAAAAACCGCTTGCCAAGCGGTTCGCCTAGGAAACTTCTCAACTCCCAAGATCAAAAACACCTGTGGGGTCCCCCAGGGCTCCTCACTATCCCCCCACCTGTTTAATCTATACCTCCTCCCGCTGATCCACGCACTAAAGGAAAGGAAGGTACAAACTTTCAACTACGCAGATGACTTCCAACTAATCTTCCCTATTAACAACTCCCCTACCACTGCTCACGAATTTCAGATGACAATGCTGTTCATTCGTGACTGGATGAACAGCAACCACCTCAAACTTAATCCGGACAAAACGGAAGTCATTCTCACAGGCGGCTCTCTGAACCCCTGGAGCTCCCACTTCTGGCCTAAAGAACTGGGACAATCCCCTGCTCCCGCTACTTCTGCCAAAACATTGGGGGTCGTAATCAACAACGATCTGACCATGAAAAATCAAATTGGATCAGTGATCTCAACCTGCTGCTTCCTGTTAAGGAAAATAAGGAAAATTAGCAGGTTCCTTAATCAAGAAGCAAAAACACAGGCAGTCCTTGCGATGGTAATATCCCACATCGACTACGCCAACTCTCTCTACCTTGGCATTCTGGCCTACCTCACCAACCGCCTTCAAATGGTTCAAAACCAGGCGGCAAGACTGATCCTCCAAGGTAACAGGCGCCAACACTTCACCCCTCTGCTGAAAAATTGCACTGGCTCCCAATAACCCAGAGATGTGCCTTTAAGATAGGATGTATCATCTTCAAATCCCTAAATAGTAAAAACCCTAAATTTATCAACAGCCTGATTAGTAGATACATCCCTACCCGCAACCTGCGATCTGCCCATCTGCATCTCCTGTCCATACCCCTGTTCAAGCTTAAACGTGCCGGAGGGACAAGGTTTGCCACCATAGGCCCCAAATTCTGGAACTCCCTGCCTCTGGAAATCAGATCCAGCACTGACCTCATGAGTTTCCGCAGACTCCTGAAGACTTGGCTTTTCAAACTGGCATACTAATAACACCTTAGTACAATTCCCTTAGAGTAGCGCCAAGAAACCAACCTGGTGTATGTGCGCTCTACAAATAAATTTTAACATAACATAACATAACATTTAAGACCTAAGCAAGCAAGTGAGGTCTACTGTCTAAAACGCCTAAACAGCTGCTTAATGAGCCCCTCAGCTGAACCAATCTTAAGACTACTAAAGGCCTAATTGTTTCCATCACTAAATTATCACCATCAAGCTTTCCCTAGGTGTGCTGGCCCCACTGCTGGACTCCATCAAATGCGCAGCTCATAAAAAATCCTGCACACACCTCGGCATGTGTGAAGGCCTCGCGAGCAAAGAATTAGAGTGCCAAGGAGCAGTCTTAACACATTACATCAGGATCATACATGCACCAGAGAACTCCCTCAAGGCCCAGTTTAAAGTAGTGTTTGATGGGCCAACAATCCATGGCATGATTATCTCACCCAAGCAAAAAACTACAAATTGATGTCAGCAGTCTCCAATGTGCTGACATTCCACTCTCGGTTTGGAAAAAAGTGAATTTGCAGGTAATAACATCTTGCTAGAGCAAGACATGTGAAATCTACTCATATCTATGGTCACAGAAGTACTTAACCCGTCTTACATAGCAAGGAAAGCACAGCTTGGATGTACCAAGCAATAGACACACACCCCCATCAAAAATATAATACATGCGCCTCCTTGCTTACCAATAATGGACTTTAATTGCTCCTGGGCAAGGGAAGGTGAGGTAAGATCATGTAGACTGTGCAAATACTGTACTGAATCCTGGCATCATCTGCTGTGTTGCTTCCCCAAACTAAATAACAAACTTACACGCCTGCTGGTCCCCTCACCATTGGCCTATGGAATACACTCCTACAAAGCGGCAACTGAACTGTGCTTCTCTCAATCTACCCCCGTGATCCTAGCAAGGTTTGGTAAATTTACTGATGCCATATGCTCTGCGCTGAATCCCTCGAAGACATGCCCTAAAGGTCAATTTGCCCATTGGCTACTGATAAGTTAATTTTGCTTGCCAATCGCTCGGCTAAATAGCTAAACTGTCAAGCCTGCAAACGTTGCCTAAAATCATAACGCCTGTTGAAACGCCCACATTTCACTCTAAGGGACATATAGAAGAGCAACTCAGTATCTTACCTGTCACACTGTTAAGCACAAACACTTTTTTAATCCGGACGATTTAGAATATACAAACTAATGCACATTGAATTTTTCTCTCACTCTAAAGAAATGCTGTCTTATTGTTATCATAATTTGTTTCTTTTTCTTTTATATATGAGTATTTTATATTATCTTTTATATATGAGTACATCACGTTTTTAAAATGTTATGTATTTGAAAATACCCGATAAATCCACTGTGACTGTTAATGGTTTTAAATAACTGAAACAAAAAATGTATACATCACTGATGCAAAGTTGCTGAACTATATCTCTAAGTTCAGTTTTAAAGCAAACCCTTGCAAGTATTCTCAAGCAAGACTCCAGGTGAACCTTCCTGTTTTTTTTGCTGCTTTTTTTCACTTCACAAAGTAATTTAAACAGAGAATGTGCTCACTATCTGTAATCATACACAATCATCTCACTTGTGAATGGCTTTCACACATACATTTTAAAATATGGATGTGGACTAACAGCAAGAGCTGCTGACTTTGGAACTGGGGCTCGAGGTTTGAGTTCTAGTTTTAGCTTTGGGCAAAACGCTTCATCTCCTGTGTTTAAAATTAAACTAATCTGACCTTGTGTAATGCAATCTGGAGCTTATAAAAAGTACTCCAATTCCTTTTGGCAGTGTTCGTGCTGAATAAAATTGCAATATAAATCGAGACCAAAATGCACCACTGGGCCTTATCTTAGCACGAAAATGGATATACGACCTTACTCCATACTCTGCTGCAGAAGGGGTTTTTCAGATTTGCTCAGATCACTAGAATAAACACCAACATTTTTCAGAAGCCTTGGGACTTTAATGAACAAATTCCACAGGCCAGTACCCCCCTCCGAAAAGGGTTCCCGCTCAATTGCAGCTCACCATCTGCCTATTTTATGGGCAGATCAATATCTTAGCCACAGACTGATAAAGTCAGGGCAAAGTTGTGTATCAAGGGACCCAAAAGTTGTAAAGAGTTTGTTATTTTGGTAATGAAATGTATTTTGAAAGCATGTCTACTATTACATTAAACAATCACCCCACATCATATCTGTTGAAGCTAGGTGAGCTGTGGAAGACTGTTGAGCTACAAATTGCCTTATGATTCCAAAAAGTTTGAGAAGTATTGAAATGATTCCTGAATACAGAATTAAAGCGTTCAGCACAGAGGGCATTGGAAGGGCATTCCTGTCGGAAGCAGCTTGTAAGTAAAAGAAGTGTCATCTTAGTCAAGCTTTTGTATACTTTTAGCATGAGTCATTTTTGACCTACATAGAGGGAACTCCCATAATCAGTAGTAGTCAGAATTATTACTCGGACCACTGTTTTACATGAGTCAAATAGATGACAGGGGATTAAGGGAGTGCCTTACCATGTTGTATGACTTCTCTATAGTAAAATTACTCTGACTTTTGGAGGGCATCAAATTATAAAAGATCTCCCCCAAATGTCTAGCAGATTTGGATGGAGTAGGAGCAGAGCTAAATTCTGAGAGCCACCAGAGATGACATTTTATAGAACGAGGGCCACCAAACATTAGGGCCCCAATCTTGTTGACTCTAAGATTAAGAAAAGTATTCTTCATCCAGTTGTGAAATGCTAAACAGCAGATCGAAAAACAGTCTTTCAAATTGCATGATTTGTAATGGAAGAACTTGACAATCTGTGTGTCATCAATGTAAGAACTGGTGTGAGGGTGCTGTAAATGTTAAGAGATAACTGATTTAAGTGAAGAAAGGTATGAAGAAAGGAACAATGCTTTGTATGGTTAGGGATAAAGGAGGACAGCGAGAAAAAAGCTTTTACTCTAATTTCTGAGAAGGTTAGAGGATGCAGAAGTGTGTACAGAGTGTCAAAAGTTTGAGGAAAGTGACTTATTATATGGTGTAGTTGTTCATCCTCGCTGCGTAATATAGTCATAATTCTGTATCAGGTCCAGTCAGGTTTGTATGTAAAACCATAGCTCAATACTGGATAGCTGTGGCTCACAACAGTCAGGCTTTATCAAACTAACAAGTGTAAAGCATTAAGAAGTACCAAAACAGTTGAATATGAAGAAAACACAACACAATAAAAATCTGACACCAATTTATAAAAATAGGTTGTATTTTCGTCTTTATAGACAACTCAATGACAATAATCTACCAGAGGGTTCTGAAGATATGAATTGATAGAGAAACAATATACCACAGATTTTCACTTAGAGCAATACATCATTATACCCTACCACAACTCCTGCTTTAGGGTTCTCCATTGATATATAGTTAGAAAACTTTTGTGACATACATCTCAATCAGGGTACCAGTCACAGTGACCAACAACGTCCAACAGAATAGCCACCTCACAAAGAAAGCAGTAAGCAGTCCATTTCCAGGATTTATGGGCAAACTACAATAGGAATCAATGGAGTGGACCTGTTGCGAGAAACACAGGATGCTGAAGATGCTCAAGGGTGCTGGGGATGTTGAGCTGGTGTATGGGGCCTTCCTTTGGCCATCCCTAACTCCACAAACACAGCCTCAAAAGCTAATGTTCCTCGAAATCAGGATGAAGTCCAGCCAAGTACCAGTTGCCACTGGTCTACTGGTCTCCAGTTATGGCAAAACCAGCGGTTCCTTTTTAACTTGCAATAACTTTTGTGCCAGATGACTAAATTGCACTCTGATTACTCTTCCAGGTCTAGCAGACTCTGTGCAAATTTTGAGAAGTGGGAGTTAGTCTCCCAGGCTGCACTGCTGCTGTCAGTGGCAATTAGGCGTTCTTGGCTACCAACTCACCAAAGCAGGCTTCTTCAGTTTGTGTGGCCTTGTGACTGTTAGCCAACTGTCTCTTGGAGTCACCCTCTCTGTCTGGGGCTCGAGGATGACTTTTTCTTGAGCAGGGCATGACAGGTACAGACCTCTCTTTGCCAAACCAAGGAACAGCTTGTGCAGTCTAGTCTTCGGTTCAGCCTCTCTTTGCTGGGTCCAGAGAACAACAGGGCAGTCCTTCTTTCATCCTTTCTCCAGATCAGATGTGACCTGAGGTATGAGCACCGGCGGGTACTTTTATGCCTATTTCTTGCTCGGGGGATGCGGCCACTACTAGCCAATGGGCTACCAGGTCCCCTCCGGCCAAATGATGACTTCCTGTGAAGTGTGGCATCCAGCTAGCCCAGACAGAATGCTCTATTCTGTCCACTCCTAACATGGCAGAACCCTTCTCTTGGTGAGTGGCACTCACTAGTCCATCCCAAATGGGTGGCTTGCTTTGGGATATACACACCAATGGAAAAAATGTTTTGACAATGTCGTCCCCTCTCTGTCTGTGATGCCATCCTGTCTACTAAAACAAAAGAGCAGCCCCTCTCATGTGTGACTACGATTTGCCCTTCAAATGCAGGTTCCTCTTTGAAGCTCGCCTTTTGGGCTCACACTGTTTTGCCATCCTGCCAGAAGGTGGTCACACCTCTTCCAATGGAAGGCCTTTTGTGTTCCTTCCTGAGAGTTGTACACTCCTCTCCCCATTGTTTAATGCAACACTTCGTTTGATAACTTGAAGTATCATATTTAGTAGTCTCACTCAGAAGTTAACCCTGCTCAGTAATTAGAGTCCAACTATGTAACCACCAATGGGGCTGCTAGGCTTTCTACAGTAAAACTGACATTGTGGGTTTTTCTCTGTCGGGACATGGATAGTTATTAAAACACATGTCCATCTTTTTAATATAAATCATCCTGCCTTTAGGGCTCAGTTGGCCAGCCTTAGAGTGACTTACAAATATTAAACAAGGGATGGTTTGGGCTTTGCCATTGCTTGAAATTCAAAGTAGAATTAGCAGTGCAAAACTGCTCTGCCAGCCAGCAATGGAAGGCTGGAAGTCAGGCATTGCTTTGTCACACTCATGATGGCACAATATTGTGCAGCAGTCCATGAGGGACACTTTAACTTACATACCCTAGGTACCCCGTATGCCAATCGTTGGTGAGCCAATCTGAGATATACCATTTTAGGAGTCAGACACTAACACCGAGGGCTTTGTGGCAGGTCTCAGTGCCCCGTTAAAGTCGACTTACCATCATCATCAGTCCAAAAACTTTGGAGTGATCATGGAAAAGAGACATATTTCCTTACAAAAGTCATCACTCAAGTTTCAAAGTATTAAAGTATTAAAAACAAAAATCACATTGCTGTCACTACATAAGATCAGTCTTCATGCAGTGAAACTAGCAAAAGCCTGTTTAAGCACTCAAAAAACCATTTTCTTATGAAAAGGAAAAAAACTATCTATTAACATCTCTGAAAATTAATACTTGTGAGACGGTCTACTGAAGGTTTCTTAGGAGGGGGACCACCATGGCTTACTTACAAGAGTACTTTGTCTTCCAACAAAAAAAGATTTGCAAAGAGACTGCCATGCTAGGCTAATTGAGTTAATTGCCTCAATGGAAATGTGAGCAGAAGACAGATCCATTGGCGAACCAGATTTGAATGAATTAACATGACCAAAACTAAACTCTAAAGAGTCAGAAAAGATTTTTAATAAACCAACAGGAGCAGGATTGGGAGTGTCAGGAGAGATAGGTTGCTTGGTCGATAGTCTGATAAATATGTGAGCTTTTGTTGTCAAAGTAAGTGGACAGAGAGTTACACAGATGCTCAAGTGGTGAAAACAGCAGGGGCCAAGGAAAGGTTCTTCAGAATCTTAAAAACCTAATTAAAATAGTTGTTTGCTGCAGTGACAGTGGCCGTAACGTAAGAGGAGGGGACTTTTCTTTTAAAACCTTTTGTCGAAGTTGAACCATAGTCCGATTTCCATTGCCTTTCAACATATTTATAACAACATTTGGGAGAGTTATTCAAATGTGCTCTGGCAAATACTATCAGAGTATGTTTTGGTTTCATTCTGATTTGTTGCACTATTTACAGCTTCATGACTGAAATAGACAGGTCGGTTTATATTGAGGATCTAGTGAAGCTGTAGCTCACATGCACCTAATGCGGAAGTCAAAAAGCACTAGTTAAAGAAACATGGGAAATATCACAAGCAGCGTCTGAAAATAACAACACGATATGTGCTTGTAGAAATCACTGCAGCAGAGCAAAATTATATTTTGTCGTATTATTAGAAAAAAAGAAAGTGCAAACACATAAATGAAGACAGTTAATGCATGTTTTTGTGCCGTTGCTGATTTTGCAAATATCAGAGCAAGCATTGGCTGTATCTAAATGCAAAATTTATCATTAAACTCAGGAAACCAGTATTACAGGACCAGAGAAAGGAAGCACTCCATAGTAGTATAGGGACTGTGTAATTTACATTGTTTATTTTAGTAGTGCTGTGCTTGTTCATACATAATTCCAATGTTCATTTGCAGCTGGAGTAGGATTTCTGCAGCCCCTCGACCGCACTACACTCCACCCCCAGGATGGCCCTGGTCCCCAACATTCGACTTCTTCTTTCCATGACTGTGTCCTGGGTGGGGTTGCTGATTTCCACCTCCCAGTAACGCATCGCTTAGCTAAAATGAGAGCTAAGTCTGCGAATTTGCCCTGAACTACTTGTCCCTACCATCATGGGTAGAGGTCCAGTATGCAAGTTGCTGCTGAATGCCAACCAGTGCCTCCCACTACCTCTCTGAGGGTTGCAATGACTATGCCCCAAAGGTTTTGTAAGCCAGTGCAGGTCCAGATCATGTGGATTAAATATGCATCCTTCTCAGGATGTCTGGGGCAGGCCACCGTGATGTTGGGGAAGATGAGGTGTATTTTGTGCGGTGTTGGGTAAGTGCGCTGTGTTATCATGTACTGTATAATTAAAACATGTGTTGCAGGGAACTCATTTAGCGTATTCCAGTATTGTCTGCGACTCCTTGTCTGAGAGTGCTGTTAATGTCTGTTTCCCAATTGTGACGCACCTGTACTAGGGGTGATGGTTGGTGTGCTTGGATGCCTCGGTAAAGCCAACGGAAAAAGGGGCAGATTTACAAGCCCCTTGAGCCACTTTTGCGTCACTTTTAACATGGGAAAAGCGATGCAAAAGTGGCGCTAGGGGCTTGTAAATCTGCCCCCAAGTGTCTTCCCATTCCTATTAAATAAGGTAAGTGTGTTAGTTATTTTGTAATAGGTTCCAACCTCTGAGGTGCCCAGTGTCGTTTAATATATCGTATATCGTACCAGGATGGCATGTACCAGAAAAAACGCTCTGGTGATACTCTGCTCATTCACAAAGTCTGTGTGTCAGCAGCATCCCATCCGTAAATAGTGCCCCTATTTCAGACACTCCCGCTTGCGTCCATGGAGAGAGCCTACTTCTTGTAAGGGTTCCCATGGCGGTTCGTATGCCAAGAAGTGGTATATTGAGAGCATGAGTGGGAGTATGAGCAGTATATTTCAATGCTTATTTCCAGTAAGTGAGTTCCGTCTTGAGCAGCATCGGAGCTGTTAGTGGGATTGTGGTGCACAGACGTAATAGTTTTTGTAATGCACCCTGATCAACCATTTGAGTTGTGTAAGCTATCTCATGCAGGTTCTGTCCGCCAAACAGTATGAGAGCCATTGCAATTGTCCTGCCAGGAAGTTGGCACTAAAGTCAAGTGCCTCCACTCCTCCTGCGTCGGTGGAAACTGTAGTTTCACTAGACTAATGCGCTGCCGGGCCTGTGCCCCAAATTAAATCAATTAGTAATGTCTTTAATGCTTTAAAAATGTATCTGGAAATCACCACCTGTCAATTGGTAAAGAAATAAAGGATCACAATTTTAGAGATTGCTAGGTGGCCAGTGATCGAGAGAGGAAGGGATGTCCAAAAAACAACCTGCACACGCGAGGAGCCCACTGCCTTTTGTATGTTCCCCCTTGATGAGATCATGTGGATGTCGGTAGGTTCGCATACCTAGGTATCGGAAAGTGGTAGGGGCAACTGTTACATCATGGGGATGGTTTGCATATTCCGGTCACTCCTAAAGGGGAATCATGTGATTGTTCATAATAAATGGACAGCCCTGCGACAGATTTGAACTGGGCAAAGGTTTGTGCAACCATTCTCCCTTAGGTCTTTGGAGTAAAGTATAATATTGTCTGCATAAAATGATAGCACGTGAAGCATATGGTTAATGGTGATACCCCACTTTACAGATTCAGCACACAGTATATGTGCTAGGGGTTTGAGTGCGAGTACAAACAGCATGGGCAAGAGGGGACAGCCTTGTGCCCCTTTGTATCTGATACAAATGTGATATGAGCGACCCTGTGCATACACAGGCTGTTGTGGAATGTTATAATAATTTGACCCATTGTATATATTTGGGAGGAATCCCAAACCTCTGTAGTGGTCAGCATATATTCCCAATGAAACGTGTCAAAGGTTTGGCAAATGTCCAGATATAGGCACCCCACTCCAACCAGAGCTTCTGGGCAGGCACACATAACACTACATAGTCTACGTATGTTTAAGGATGTGTTTCATGCTGGTACAAACCCGCACTAGTCAGTGTGTATTAGTTTTGGTAACAGAGGCAGGAGACAGCTGGCTAATATTTTACTGAGTGTTTTGTATTGTATTTAATAAAGAAAGCAGTCTATATGAGGAGAGGTTAGAGTGATCCCTGCTGGGTTTAGGCAGTGACGTTTTTTAAGTCTGGGAGCCAATTGTTGGCAATATGTGGTGTAGAATTCCATTGGCATGCCATCTATGCCTGAGTTCTTATTTTTAGGGAGATCTTTGATTGCTGTACGTATCTCAGCTGTGGTTATCAGAGCAGCTAATGTCTTCTGTGCTTCAGCAGTTACTTGAGCTAGGCGGACTGAGCACAAAAAGGTTTTAAGGGCCTGAGGGTCTACTCTCTGTGGCAGAAGAAAAGCAAATGTTCTATTGTCAGAAATGGGGGTCTCTAGTTGGCGAGGTATGCACCTTTGTCCAAGTGCTTCTGGTCAGGGTAAGGGGGATACACACTTTAGATAACCCATGCTCACCCCCTTGGTAGCTTGGCATGAGCAGACAGGCTTATCCCAAAGGCAATGTGTAAAGTATTTGGACTCAAAACACACAATAATACGACAAATGGACACCACACCAGTTTAGGAAAATAAAGTATCTTTATCTTAAACTCAACAAGACCAAAATGACAAATATCCAACAAACATGTAGTAAAATAGCACGTAAAAACAGTTACTTCCAAAACAAAGCTTGTAGAAAACAAATAGTTCCACCTGTAGCTATACCCATGTTGTGACAGTAATGAATCCAAAGTACGGCGCCAACAGCGAGGTGTGCTGCGTCCAGCACGGAGTCGAACAGACCCCCAAACAAACAGTACCTTTGGATACAAAGTCTATGAAAATGTACGGCATCGTGGAGGTGAGGCATCAGTGCTGAGGTCTGGCCGGCTCCCTGGCGGCCGGGGGAGGGGCGAGGTGTCATGTCGGCAGGAGGCGACATGTTGAATCCAGGACAGGGGAAGTCAGTTGCGTCGGCGGTGAAGCGTCGGTTCGGGTGATGGTGCGAAGTTGGTGATTTCGTGGAGTCACCCTCAGTGGTTATTAGCACCGCGATAACAAGATGCATGCACTGGCAATGACTGAGTCTGTGCGCGCACTGGTCTCGGGAAATGCTGATAACTTCAGGCGTCGAAGGGCATCAAAGCTGCAGGCCAGGTGGTGCGTTGTGTACTTCACGGGTGATACCCATGGCCTAGGTGCAGGTCGCTGCATCACAGAAAGGTTTTCTTGCTTCTTTCAAGTTGCTTCCAGCTCCCAACAGCAGGAACAACCTCCAGAGGCCCAAGACTGAAATCGGCAGAAATCTCAGCAATAGAGTCAAGGGAGCTGGGGTGAAGTCTTTGAATCCATGAAACTTCGGAACAGGAGGCCAGCACACACAAGCCCTTAGAGATTCTTCTTCGAACAGGTTCACAGGAAAGTTTCAGTCTTTGCCCTTTCCTTGGCAGACGCAACATCTCCAAGCCAACCCCACACACCACACAGCAAAGAGGCAGTACTCCTCCTTACAGCTCTCCAGCTCTTCTCCTTGGCAAAGTTTCCTCTTGAGTCCAGAAGTGATCTAAATTTCTAGGGTTTAAAGTTCACTACTTATACCCCATTCTGTCCAGTGAGCTGCATGGTGCAGTATGACCACAGGGGTTGGATAAAGCATTGTGGAAAGGAGACAGGCCCTATTCAGGTGCAATGAAAACTCCTCCCACTACTCTAAATGTAGCCAAGGTCTATTCAGCTCAACTATAAGACATCCAGGAAGGGCCAGGCACACCTCAACCACCCCATTGGCTATCTACAGTGAATGCACATTCCTAGCCCCTGTCACTCCATAACCAGACAGTCAATCCACAACCAGGCAAAGGCACACAGAGAGTTTAAACAAGAAAAAGCCCTCTTTTGAAAAGTGTTTTTTTCAAATGCAAATTTTAAAAACCTTCTTCACTAAAAAGATGTGTTAATAAATCCTGAGTTCAGAGAGCCTAAACGTTATTCTTCTAACTTGTCTTAATGGGAAGTTATACTTGTAAGATGTTACAAAGTATCTCCCATACTATCCTATGGGACAGAAAGCCTTTCAATAGTAAAGAAAGAAAATTGGCAGCATTTCACTATAAGGACATGTCACACACCCCAGTACATGCCCTACCTGCCCATGGGGGTACCTTGAGCCTACCATAGGGGTGCCTAACATGGGGGAAGGTTAGGGCCTGGGAAGTGAGTGCATTTGCCAGGTCGACATGGCAGTTTAAAACTGAGGGCAGACACTAAAGTGGCAGGTCTGAATTAGATTTTCAGGTCTACTCATGTTGGTGGCACAATCCGTGCTGAGGGCCCACTAGTAGAATTTAAAGGCACTAGGCACACACAGTGCACCGCACTAGGGACTTATCAGTAAATGAATAACTAATCATGGAAACACCAATCCGTAAACACAATTTTCTCAGAGAGCATATGCACTTTAGCAAAGATTAGCAGTGGAAAGTGCCCAGAGTCCTATAGCCAACAAACACAGCGTCAAAAACAGGAGGTCAAAAAGCAAAACGTTTGGTGTGTGAACCCTCTGAAAAAGCCAAGTCTAACATCTATAGTTTCAGATCGACTGCTACACGCCAGGCAAGTTCTTACATTTTTCATTGTCTCACTTGGTACATAATACCCTAATAGGGAGAGTCTGATACCTGAATTGTAAGAGCAATTTGTGGGCCATGGGTGGTGTAATCTCATCAATTGATTCCTCATTGCTGGGACGCATTTCAAAATTCATAAAACCAAGAGTCAGAGTGTCTCTGTTATTGCACCTACTGCCAGCACATACTTTCTGCCAAGATGTTGATTTTATAGCCGTTTTAGTTACTGTGCAGTCACTAATCAGGTCTGTTGCAGAGAGCTGTCCTGACCTTGGAAAAGCTGCAGTGTTAACAAGTACTGTTTGGTGATCTGCAGACAGAAACCCCTGCTATTTAATCACACCTTGTGACATTATTCATCAACGTTCATATTGTCAGCCCTCGATCAAATGGCTTAATTTAACAGAGCAAAATTGAATGTCCCTGGCTCTGCTCCATGGAGCTTCCAAGCTGTCATGGATAAGGTGCCATGCTTCACTGGACCCATTTGTGAGGTCCAGCAAAGTGACAGGGATCATACTCCTCACAATATGTCCACCTGAGTGAGCACAAAATGGAAACAATCTTTGAGACTGTCCCTATTTTATGCCTACTTCGAGTAGTGGTGTCATAGGGCATGTTCCATATTGGGTACTTCTGCTGGGCATGATTAGTTAAAAATAATATTATTTTTGAATGTGTGCCCTTTGCAACCATGGCAGGCAATATTAAAGAAGAGGTAGTTTCAGTAATTCCAAAATGAGGCACCTGCACTTTTGATTGTGTGAACTGCAACATTATTACAAAGGGGCCCTCAATATCCTCCTTCTGACATTATGCTAACTGCCTAGAGATGGTCTCACTTCTGACCGATGTTATTTGTTGCTATTGTGTGTTTAAATCATTCTTTTGACCTTGAGATAGTTGTTAGGTGATTGGTGTTTGGAGCTGTTTATTGATTAGCTTCTACAGATTTTATGTTATGCCTATCACATGTTAGTGAAAAATACCAGCCTCTAATAGCTGGTTCTTTTGTAGTCGCAGCTGGTCCTCAACGAGGGTGGCAGGCGAGAAGCGGGGGTGGGGGTTCAAAAAAGAAATAGCACTTACAGTACAAAACAGCAGACTCTCCTCTATCGTCATTGTCATTGTCTGCTTGGTCAGGCCAGAACAGTAGGCACAAACAGGCTCCCCTAAGCCAATCACAACGCTGCAATTCATTGGTCTTAGCCCCCCTCCGACCCACCCCAAAATCTGCTTCAGCACGAAAAGTAAAATGATAACTACATTGTGCTGTTATCTTTTTATTTTCCCTTCTTTGCCCTGCTAAATGTAGTGGGGCAATGCTCCTCCACCTTAGCAGAGGGGAGCCACTGCAGTATAGTTAGTGTTTGGGGCTGGTCGGTCCTAGTAACATTTAATGGCAAAGTGTGTTTTTATGGAACAAGTTGCATATCCTTATGTGCGGATTTCTGGTACAGAGAAATTACGCCTCGCTTTTTGTCATCTGGTGTATCTCTAGGCACCATGTTGGGTGAACCCGATGAAAAAGAGTTAAAATTGTAATGGGTTAAAACAATATTGTGGCCTGTCTCTCGGTGCTAGAAACATGGGGCCCTGTGTGCAAGGCCCTGGTCACAAAATACTGGTTGCAGAATGTTTTTTGACCAGTTTAGAATTTTTGCAAATTGACCTATGTACTAATAGGTTGGTTTGAAAAATGTGTAAACTGACCTACCTCATGAATATTTATGAATTAGGTCACAAATTGCTCTTATTGAATGCTATCACGGGGATGAAGGTCAACTGGGAGTCTGCAATCCGTCAAGTCTATGACTGCCTCTCAATAAAGAAAATTTTCTTAAATGAAGCCCGTTTTCCTTAAATGAAACTACTATAATTAAAAATACATGTTTTTTGTTTATTAAACGTTGGTTTGAGAGTTGGCGGGAGTCTGTAAATTTTCATTGCTTTGCTACCTGATTTCAGTGGTAAAGCATTGACACATTTAATACTGAATCACAATTTGAAATGGACGCCCTAACCAGGACTCTTCCAAATTATGTTGCAGTATGCATTTCTAAACCCTTTTATTGATTTAGTAATCATTAATTGAATCTCAAAATGTGTATAATACATATTAAATATTAATTTAGTGGCCGCAAACCTGTTTTTCAGTGAATTACAGGATTTCAGAAGGGTAATGACGTATGATCTTGAGCCCATAGTCCCTGTGGAAAATAGAGATTTGAGTTGTCACACTGCAAAGGGAGGGCATTGTCGAATAGTGAGTGGCATGAAGTTGCAAGGCAAAGGGGTATAGCCCTTGAGCTAATTTTTTGAAATTGGACAGCACCCTTCACAAGTTATACACCATTGCAGGACAAGTGTTGAAAAAGAACATACAGATATGTAGAGTATTGGTTTTCCCAAATGTGCACAGAATACACACAGTCTTGTAATTTTGATTTTCTTTCTTTTATTCGGTTTTTATTCTTTCTTTTCTTTTTTTGATAGTTGCGAATAGCCGACGCGTTTCGTCCGTTGCCGGACTTCTTCAGGGCTTAAAACAATTTTTTCTGATTTCGTTCTTCACATGTGTACCGGTCAGGTTTTCCGAGGACTTTCTATTGTCAATTGGTAGGTCATAGGCAGGATTACAAATCCTAGTGCCAATCAGTAAGGACAGAGGACAAGATCAGGCCCGCCGTAAGGTCAAAGTACTGGAACGTCCAGGAGCATCGCGTTGTGGCCTTCTGGTTCGGTATAGCCCTTGAGCTACCTTTCTCCCAGACATAAAATCTAAATGCATGATGGCCAAAGATTGAGAATATGAATATAAGGAACTGAGTGTTTCACAGGCTTTATCTTATGATACGCTCGATATGTGCAATGAACAAATTTATTTGCCATTCAGTGACTTTTCAACAGAATCAAGTCTCTTTAAGGTCACCAATGTAAAGATATAGCATGTTGCCTGGAACACATATACATTTTCTAGATGTGGCTGGAAAATATGCATATTATTACTGATGTGGTTGGTTGTTAATAAAGTGGCCTCTGATCCTACCAACGTTACTTTTTGTCTCTCTATACAATGAAAAGTTTGGAATAGGTAGAACAATAAGATTCATACTTATTGTTTAATATCCTCAATTCATGTGAAAATATGTTGTGTGCATTAATATAACGATGCACCTAGATTGCACAGATGCTGTGGCACACTTGCTTTGTGTAAGGCGCGACATACATTCTTCTTGGGACCTCTTCCCCTTTAAGAATGGAAAAAAAAGTTTGCTTGGGAGTGGGCAGGGCTGCAGGGATTTTTTTTTAAATCAGCATCTTTTGCAGTCAAGTCAAGAAATACTTTATTCGGTTCGTTTCAAAAACCACAAAAGTACAAAAACAAGCAAGAAGGTCCAAAAGACACCAGACGACATGATGACATAGAAGTGCAATTTAAAAAGGGGGAAATGTCCAGTTTAAAAAATTCTTGAAAGTACAAAAATATGGTGTCAAATTTTAAAACAGGGGGTATATACAACATTCCATTATTTTGAAACAGATTGTAAACATTTTAAAATTTTGAAACAAATGGCAAACATTAACATTTATAATTATTCATCTAAGCCCAATTGATCTTTTTGCTGAGTCTCACTGCTATGGTTAAAAAACTGGCTACATTGCAAATTTCCCATAAGTTAGACAGTAATTGGAGGTACAGTAGGGCTGGCTTTACTTGCTTAAACCCTTTCCCCTTTATTAGGGGTATAATAAACTTTTTTCTTATATCTGTGAAGTAACCGCAGAAAAATAGGAAGTGAACAGTATCCATGATCGAACAACCATCACATTTACACAGATCCAGGTCAAAAGGCTTAGTCCAACCAGGGCGGCCAGAAATCAGAAGGTGGATTTTGTCTAACCGGAACTTTGTTAAAAGGTATCTATGATTTGTGTTATTAACAACCTTTAAGTAAAGTTCCAGTTCACACCCAGAGGATACAATCAGTTGGTGAGTTCTCACGGATGGCTTTGATAACTCCCGTCCTTCTCTATCCATCCCTCTGTTCAACAGAAAAGTGTTTTTAACCCACTTCAGGTCACCCTTCACTAAATTAGATGGCTTGTTAAACAGTTCTGGCCGGCCTAACTTTATGGATAATTGTTGGACATATTTCAACCAAGGGATCTTGTCCCAATAATCTAGGATAAGGCAGTCCTTGAAAATTTCGTGGTTCACTTCCAATTCCGGGTTAAGCCAGACTGAAATCCACTTAAGTAGGGGGGCCATGGCAATTCGATCCTCCAAATAAGCTACGCCGCATTCCTGATGTACTATCTTTTGCTATAAGGAAAGCCTGCCCAATTTTCTTAAAATTGATTTAAAAAGCAATCTCAGGCATGGTGGCCTGCTGACCCCGGCAGTGCACCATCCCTGTGATCAGAGTAAGTCACAATTGCAACCTACCTCATGAATAGTAATGAGGCAGGTTGGATTGCATGCCACTTGGAATGGGAAGTTTGCAAACCTAACTATTAGTACATAGGCAAGTTCGCAAAACTTTATTCCATTCTGAAAATGTCAGGGGCCAATTTGTGACTCCTTTTTCCAAATGAAATTTTGTTAATCCAGCTCAGTGTCATTTAAATTAAAATGCAAACAAAATGTGTTCGAAAATGTTATATTACAACAATTTATATGAAACAAAATTATAATTAAACGAAAGATGGTAACAATCAGAGAGGCCTTTCAACGTCCTTACTGAATCTGTTTCAAGTGTTGTTCATAGATCCGGCTGCATTATTTAATTGCAGTACTCATAGGAGTTTATGGAGAGTTTAATTTGTCTTTCTAAAGGGATAAGCAACACAAATGTACAAATCGTTATCAAACTAGCGCATGTATCTTGCAATTTAAATCTTTATACTGGCACAATAATGTTAACTAAGCTTTCCCAATACAGAGTGCAAAACAGTAAACAATATATCTATACTTGGAAGGAACTTGCATGTATTTTTAATTAGCTGTATCTGATTTCACTAGGGTTTAGATAAGGCTGCTTTTTACTTTTTTCTTCTGTCCTTACTTGACCCGGAACAAATATATTATTTTCAGCGACTAATGTAAAACAGTGGCGATTCTAATTCCATCCTTGGTGTTTGTGTGGTATATTTTCTAAAATGAGAGCAAAACGCTTAAGTTAATGTATGCTAGCATTTTAAACATTATGGGCAATATTTGTAAGCGGTTGAGTTGCTTTTGCGCCATGGAACAGGTGCTAAAGTGACACAACCCTCAAAATGCAACTTATTAGGCCACTCAAGTTCTCCTTGCGTGGCCTCTGAGTGGCTTAATAAACCCAGAGTAACACAACGCAGGGCAGATCGCTGTGTTGTATTACTCTGCCCCAGGGAGGCATTCCATGGGTGGTGCTTGGGTGTCTCCACACAAAACTCATGGATGTTGACACATTCAAAGATTTACCATAAGTGGTAGACATGGGAATGCACCAAAACTGCTACTCTTCTTCAGGGGAGGAGTAACGAGGAGAAATATCTTTATTTATCCTTGTTTTTTTCCTGATTCTAAATGTGCTGCATTTTGCAGCACACATAGAAAGAGGAAATGTCTCTGAGGATTGTTTTTGTGCAGGAAGGTGTCCTTTGCTGCTTAAAAACAATCCTACCTGCAACGCAAGCACACAGAGTGCCTGCGTTGGCGCTAGGCAGCACATTGTGCGCCAGCGCTGGCAAAAGGCAGGATTAGACCGTATTATGTTAAATGCAGCCTATTCCTGTCCGTTCCCTGTCACCTGTCCCTGTGACTTGCTGCGCTGCGTGACTTCTTAATAATTATGTTGCTATATGTATATG
This sequence comes from Lissotriton helveticus, assembly GCF_964261635.1. Lineage (NCBI taxonomy): Eukaryota > Metazoa > Chordata > Amphibia > Caudata > Salamandridae > Lissotriton > Lissotriton helveticus. Next base: position 615,085,779 of record NC_136063.1, on the reverse strand, counting down.
CACACACGTATGAGTCCTCCACATGCCAGTGAGGTTCAAGGTTAAGACGTGTGTGGTATCCTTTACCTCATTTGCATGTCCTGCTCCCTGTCATCTGCATGTACCTTTCGTTCTAATATGGAATGTGCTTTATTCAGAATGTTCAACCTGCTCAGAGTCAGTTACCTGCTGGACTCTGGAGGATGAGGTCTCAAGTTTATGCTTCACAATAAACCTTCATCTATCTTATCTCTGCCTGCCTGGACTTCATTCATTGGCTTATACCACATTTTGGCGACGATTGGACTACACCTACGCTCAGAGACCTCAACTCAACTACACCTCGAATCCTTTCAGCTGGGAACATCAACTCAACTGTCAGAAGTGAGACGGCAATAAATGTCTCAAGAATTATTATTTTTTTTCTTGGGAGTTGATGTACTTCACCAGCAAAGAAGCGACCATTTCCTAACGAAGGCACTGTTTCTATTTCTCCATTTGGGAAATTTATCTGCCTATTGATTCTCCTTTGAACCCTTGTGGATGCTCAAATCATTTTGATGTCGGAGAATTGTGGCTATCACGTATAACCTTGTGTGCGCGTCTACTACATCAGCTTAAATTGTATACTGCAAACGAAATACGTCGAATAAATGTTTAATCAAAGCTAGCAGCTCTCACCAGTTGCCGTTCAAATCGCAACCTAGCAACGCGTGAGCTTTGTCCAGCTTCTTCAACGTCATCTTCGTGTACGTGTCCCTGTGAAGTTGAAGGAAAACATATTGAACACTCGTCACACAAGCACGCCACGCATTGACGTCAACACATCCTCCGCCATCTTTGCCTTTCTTGCATCCCGGTTCTTTACTGCTTAGCACTACCGCAACTCTATCTTGCCGATCCAGTCCTAGCTGATCGGCACAGCACCAGTCCTCGCTGATCGGCACATCCTTCATCTGCCAAATTTCTGCCAGACTCTCTTCGTTCACAAGCGGTAAGCTGTCCTTCTTGCCAGTCCGGTCCCCGTTGATCGGCACAAACTTTTGTTTTACGAGACTGAGACTGTTGCGAGACTGCCCTCTTCCACCAGCGGTAAACTTTGAACTGTCCTCTTTTACTAGCGGTAAACTTTGAGACTGTCATCTGTGTCAATTGAAAACCTTACTTGCCGGTTCCACCTTCGCTGACTGGCACTGCCTTCTGTGGTAATCTGTCTATATTTATGGTTGGTTTAGTCTGACCATATTTACAAGCTGCAACATATCATTATGTGTTAATCTGTCTACATTTATTGTTGGTTTAGTCTGACCATATTTACAAGCAGCAACATATCATAATCAATCAAAGCTAGCATTTCAAGAGCATTTTTTCAATTGTTTTTTTATTCGTTTCAAAATGCAAAATGTCACTGCTCCTCCTTTCTTCCTTTCTGAACCAGGCGATCCTCCCATTCCTTGGCTCAAATGGAAGAAGGTCTTTGCTCACTACGCCAGAGTGTGTGGTACTTCTCTCAGTGCTGAGAGGAAGTCTTCTTTATTTATGCATTGTCTGGGCTCGGAAGGGCAGGATGTGTTTGAAAATTTACCTGATTTACCTGATGCTGAAGCTAATGCACTTAATGAGTATGAAATTTGCATAAGGAAGATGGATCTACATTATCTTCCAAAATTGAGTATGGTTTTAGAGTGTTTTCACTTTGGTAAAAGAATGCAAAAACAAAATGAGACCATAGAACAATATGTTACTTCTCTTCGTAAAACTTGCTTCTACGTGTTCTTTTGCTGGTACTTTAGATGAGAGACTTAGGGACCAGCTTATGCTTGGTTCTTCTCTTGAGAAAGCTAAAGACAACCTTTGGCAGAAAGATAACCCAAGTTTACAAGAAGTAATCACTGCCCCTAAATTACATGAGCACTCTAATACTTGTTCTGAAGTAATTCGTAAAAATGCCTCAGAAGAAAAAAAAGGATCTACTGAGGTAAAAGAAATAAAGACCTCCTCAGTTACTACAACCCAAAAGTCAAACGTCCCTGAAGCAGGGAACTCCAATGATAGCAAAAATCCAAATTCAGATGTTAAGTTAACCAATTTCAAATGTTATCGTTGTGGGAATGTAGGCCATCTAGCCAATGCCAAAGATTGTCCTGGATGGAAAACAACGCGTTCTATATGTAAGAGGAGAGGGCATTTCACAAAATGTTGTAGGTCCAATAAGACTCAAAAGAAGGTGCGAGTAGTAGATATTTATGAACCAGAACAAACAGAGTCAGTTGTGTGTCAAATAAATGCGGTTGGGATTGATGGTCCCATGGAAGATGTTTTTATAGAGGGATGTTCTGTTAACATATTGTTTGATTCAGGTGCCAGGATTACGCTAATTCCTAGGTTGTTCTTCGAGAAATACTTACGCAACAAAGTAAAATTACTCAAACCAGATATAATTCCTAGAGGGTATGGTGGCAAAATAATAAACCTCTTAGGATACTTTCTTGGTTCCATTGACTTCAAAGGGAGAGTTACAGCCGGTAAAATTTATGTTTCCATGAAAGGAGATTCTCTTATTAGTTGGGAACATCAAAGAGATCTTGGGGTCTATCTTGATCCCAATCAGTCTCCTTCTGTGTGTTTGAGGGAAATTCCTGTTAATGTAGCAGTTGTCTCAGATCACAGTGGTTGGGAAAAAAAATATCCAGGTGTCTTTTCTAAAGAACTAGGGTGTCTTAAAAAGTATCTACATTTGATAAAATTAAAAGAGAACTCTGTCCCTAAAGTGGCAAAGGTGAGAAATGTCCCGCTTTTGGTTCGTGACAAAATGAAAGCTGAGCTGGATAAACTGAAGAACAATGGTGTGATAGAAGAGGTTGAAGGTACGGAATGGGTTTCTCCTGTCGTGATGGTCCGTAAGGCCAATGGCGAGGCAAGATTATGTATTGATATGAGAGAGTTAAACAAAGCTGTGATTGTCGATCATTACCCCCTCCCAAATATAACTGAAATGTTGTCTTCTTTAGGTGGTGCCACACATTTTTCTACATTAGATCTTTCCTCTGCTTACCACCAGGTAAAACTACACCCATCTTGTCAAGATTTCACAACTTTCATCACCCCCTTTGGGACTTTTAAATTTCTTAGAATGCCTTTTGGCCTTATATCTGCGGCCTCGGTATTTCAAAGAGTGATGGAGGGTATCTTAGATGGTTTACATGGGGTTAAGGTCTATCAAGATGACATTTTGGTTCATGGCGTTGGTTGTAAGGAACACGATGACAGGGTGTGTGCGGTGTTGAATAGGTTGCAAGAATAAGGATGAGTTAGTTAAGTTTCTTGGAATGTCTGAGTTTTATAATAAGTTTGTTTCAGGTTTTGCCCAGAAAACAGAAAAGTTGAGAAGTTTGCTAAAAAAGGGACAAGAATTTGTTTGGGACAAGGGTTGTTGTGAAGAGTACGATCATATCAAGAGTTGTCTCAATCATGCACAAGATCTTGCCAGCTTTGACTCCACCAAGGACTCTTATATCATGACAGATGCCAGTTGCAAAGGTATTGGAGCTGTTCTTTTGCAAAAAGGTGAGAAAGTTGACAACACCATACTCTTCATTTCAAGACCACTAAGAGGTGCGGAGAACAATTATTCGGTAGTGGAAAAGGAAGCTCTGGCAGTCTATTGGGCAGTCCATAAGTTAAAGAAATTTATCTGGGGCAAAAGATTTTCTGTTATCTCTGATCACAAACCCCTTAAGGAAGTTTTTGAGAAAAAGGGTATTGATTGTATCTCGCACAGGATAAGGAAATGGGTTGTCGCGTTGCAAGATTTTGAATTTGGTGTAACTGATCTAGCTGGGTCAAACAACATTTTAGCCGACTGTTTGTCTAGGCTTACGGGCAAAGCCATATCTGAGCAACATGATGATTTTTCCTTCTGTAATGAAGACTTGTCAGAAAATGTAAAAGTTTGTGTGGTCACGGAGGGTGTCATCACGGAGGATGAATGGATCAGTGAACTAAGGTCTGATTCTGATCTTCAGCAAGTCATTGGATATGTTTGTGATGGTTGGTGTCAGAAGAAAGACTGCAATGATTATGTCAAGAGTTTTTGGACTGTAAAAGATCAGTTGTCCTTGCTAGATGGTATCTTAATGAGATGTAGTAGACTTGTTCCTCCAATTAAATTAAGACATAAAATCGTGGAGTATGCTCACTCTAGTCATATGGGTATTGCCAAAACCAAAACAAGAGTCAGGGAAGTCTATTGGTGGCCTGCCATGGACACTGAGATGAAAGAGCTGCGAGAGATTGTCCACAGTGCTCTATGAGTGATAAAATACTCAAGTGTAGAACACAACCTATGATAATTAGAAAACAGTCCACTGGTTCGTGGGTTGATGTCTCTTTGGATATTTTGGGCCCTGTCAAAGTAAGCAGTCAGGACAAGTATGTAATTGTAGGTGTGGACATGTTTTCCAGGTGGTCTTCTGTTGTAACCTTTTTGGATGAATTGTTTGCTAGTGAGGGTTTACCTAACTCAGTACTCACTGATAATGGCGTACAGTTCACCTATGGTCTGTTTGAGAGTTTTCTTAATGAGAGAGGCATTCTTCACAAGCGTGCTTCTGTTTATCATCCAGAAAGTAACGGTGTTGTAGAGAGATTTATCAAGGTTCTTAAGGAAACCATGCAGTTAGCTTTGGTTTCCAGTTACAATTGGGAGGAAGCCATTAAAAAAAAGTGTGTGAATATAGATTTACCACACATTCCTCTACAGGTGTGTCACCTTTTGTGTTGTTCAAGGGAAGGTCTGCTTGCACTCCTCTCAAACCATCTTGGGTTGCCATGAAGCTTGGTGTTAATGAAAATCATAACAGTGATTGGAAAGAGAAGGAGTTGGAAAAGGTTGTTAAGAGGAAGAACGAGTATGACATGAGGAAAGCTGTTAAAAAAAACGTTGTGCGTGTGGAAGATGTTGTGAGGATTAAATTGCCGGAAAGAAAGTTTGGAATTTCGAAATTCAGTCAACCAATAAAGGTTATAAAACTTCTAGGTAATGCTGTTAGGACACAAGATCATAAGGTGTGGAATCTCAGCAGAGTAGCTGTGTGTCGCACCAACAATGTTGAAGAAAATGTTTCTTGTGCTTCTCCCATGCCTTCAACTTCTGGTCCTGTAAGAAGATCTACAAGGGAAAGATTTGTTCCTTCTCGCTTTATTGATTGTATTTCTTCTTATTGATAGTTTTTTCCTGTGATTCATTCCATCTTTTACTTATCTGTTGTATATCATTGATAAGAGGGAGGTCTTGTGGTATCCTTTACCTCATTTGCATGTCCTGCTCCCTGTCATCTGCATGTACCTTTCGTTCTAATATTGAATGTGCTTTATTCAGAATGTTCAACCTGCTCAGAGTCAGTTACCTGCTGGACTCTGGAGGATGAGGTCTCAAGTTTATGCTTCACAATAAACCTTCATCTATCTTATCTCTGCCTGCCTGGACTTCATTCATTGGCTTATACCACAACGTGTTTAAACAGAATTTAAATGATAAAAACCTTTTAAACCTTTAGACACAGGAAGAGGAGCAGGTCAACGGGCCAACACACCAACAAGTAGCAAGAGAAAGAGTCTTATTAAATGAGAGTTACACTGTCTCACTGAAATTTAAAAATTTAAATGTACATATATAATGCAATTAAATTCCTTTGTATCTGGTTCTGTAAGAGGAGTGAACATGCCTTGGGGTGTGGTCCGTTGTGTTGGTGAAGTTTGGGTGTCAGACAGAGATAGGAGTAGAGCCAGTCAATGATAAAAAGTGAGCTTGGTGGCGGGATTGAGGTCTATCAGTGAGAGAGTAGGTGGCTGATGGTGGGTTCTCCAGGATTATGCTATAAAAATTTAGTTACTGTGGTTCTCACTATTCTTTTCTTCAACTTTGGTAAAAAAAACTTTCAACCACTGTTTTTCAGTAGTGGAAACTTCAATCTGCATGCCTCCGCCCCATCTTAATAAATGTTACAGGCCAGTGAGCCTCTGGACTGACAGACAAGCATCATCAGGAAATGACCTGCTAAGTCCTAGACAGTGATGCTACACAAAATTACCCCCCCCCGCATCTTGCAGACATTCACTGGCCTTGGGCTGAATGGATCCTCCTGAAAGATTTGGGCCACTGTGTTGAGGACCCCAGCACCACAGAGGCTGCATGGGGCTGCATTACACATGAGGCCCTAAGATGCTAGTGCCCAGCTCTAGACTATTCAAACATGAAGATGCGCACAATTTTAGACTAGCGCCACACCCTGGTGGACCACTGTTAGGCAGCTTCCAATTTATTTTCTAAGTCGTGCTACAACTAAAATAATGATTTGAGACACAAAGATAGCTGATGTTCTTTCTGTTTGCTTTTGGTTGTTTTTGGTGTTTTGTTGTTATAGATGACAATAAATCACTTACACTTCCATGCTGTAGGCGTACATAGCTATGAAAAGTAATGTGCCACCGCGAGCAATGTTTGGAATGCTGGACGAATTCCAGCCCATTAAAACCCTCTGTAAGAACAGGGTGGCAGAAACACTGCCAGAAACATCTTAATAGCATGATATAACTGCTCACATTTAAAATTCAAAGAATCATTCTTGAAATGCTGACTGGAGCGACGAAAACAGTTCTATTGAATAACGTGGCATCAACTACGCTGAAAGCGTTGTCTGGCCCTTCAGGGGATGGGGAACATTTGATAGTGGGTGATTAAATTCGAAAAATGACAAAATAGAATGCAAAGAAAACAAACCACGTCCCCTCAAAGAGGAGTCATTTGGTCTCAGCTAAATATTCCTATACATAATGCTAGTAAATGAGGCAGGTAGCTTTTAAACAGTGCCCTTGAAAAAACTGGTGGATATAAATTAACAACATGTCCATAAACAGTGAGCTCTTATGGAACTGAAACTAGCGGCATCCTGTGCCATTATATTTCAGATTGGGTAACGGATTTAGAATCTGAAGCTATCGGCAGGTTTTTTTTTTTTTTAAGTTGTCTTGCATTTGTTTATCGATTTTATCCACTAAACACAGTCAAAATTGGAACTGGGAGCAGTTGTCCTACTATACATTTCCCATTTTAGATGAGTCATTGACAGATTAGAATCGTCATATTGATTTGTGGCTGAAAAACAAGCCATCACAGGAGGATTACAACATTACTTGCTTGGACCAAGGGGCATATTTGCAAAGAATTGACGTAGGGCAGTGCCGCAAATCATTTTGCCGCGCTGTGCTACACCAATTCGAAATGATAGGCACACACCCCATTTACATGTTATGGTGCATTCCTGTCCTTTTCAACCTGTGCCGGTTGACAATTAGCAGTTGGGCACCAATGCTGGCACCCTTGCACCATGTCTGTGTTGTTGGCACAATTGTTTTTGTGCGGGAAGGGGCACCTTCCTGTACAATAATATTCACAATAGGCATTCCCCTAGTTCTATGTGTGCTGCAGAATGCAGCACATGTGGAAAGAGGAAAAAACAAGGAGAAATGTAACCATTTCTCCTTGTTACGCCTTCTCTAGGGAGGCACAAGTTTTGGTGCTGCCACAGGTTTGTGAGTTTTGTAAATCTGGGGTGGTGTCAAATTCCAGGGGTGTTTAGAGGGAACACCCACATCAACATCCATGGAACTCCTCTTTCATGCAGAGTAAGGCAAGGCAGCGATTTGCGCTGCTTTGTCTTACTCCATATCTACAAGGCCATGTAAAGTCACGCAGGGTGGCTGTATCTGGCCTTGTAGATATGGCTAAACCCAGTGTGCCACTGGAACATCTCAAAAAGTGATGTTTCAGTGGTGCACAGGGCTTGTAAATATGTACCTGAGTCTTGCACTGGCCGAAAGAGTGCTTTCTTTGCCAGAATAGGGCCAAAACCAACATACAAGAGCTGGGATGCGTCCAATTTGACTCTGAGTCTTGACCAACTATCAAGTAGAAACGCATTCATCCATCTCACAAAAATGCAAATCAGGTATTAGCTCACAAAACCTAGCTTTGTAGACCTGAAAATGTACTCAACAATTTTATAGTAAAGATATTAAAGGACTTTCCCTGCGCTTTGTAAAAAGTGCCACCTGACCTCAACCAAGGCCATGTTCTAAAAACACTGGTATGTTTTTTTCTGGGGGGACAGAATGGCTTCACTTAGTTGCATCCCCACTTGGGAGCCAAAGAGAGAAGAGACTAGGTTGTCAATGTAGGAATATCTCACAGAACCAGACATTATTGTGCTGCTCGCTTGAAACAGTAACTCACTATTTCATCCAGAAGAAGAACAAATATTGATCAAATACCCTCTGATAATTTTCCATCATTAATGCTCAGATGGTAACATTGTATTGAATAGTTGGATGGTTTTCTTTTTATCTATTTTTAGCTACATCATTTTGCACATGTATATTCCAGTTTACAGTAAAACGTGATTGGGTAATAAATTCACTTGTATTTCCCTGGATTGAAATTTCGAGTAAAAAAACATGGAAACACATGCTTGAAGGTTACCTCATGTTTTAGGCACTTCTGTCATATAATAACCATTAGCAGTTTCCTGGTGTTAATACAGTGGGCTTGCAGATAACACACACAGCACTGCTTCTGCCAAAAGTAAAAATAAAACGTGGTGCAAGGATGCCTGTGTTGTTGGCAGGATTGTTTTTGTGCAGGAAGGGGCACCTTTCTACACAAAACAATCATGAGTTGATTTTCCTCTTTGCAGCACACACAGAAAGGGAAAAGAAATTGTGAGAAATAAATATATTGATCCTCCTTTCGCCTCTCCTGAGGAGGAATATTTTTTAGTGCATTCCCAGGTTCACAAAGTCTTGTAAATCTGGAAATGTGTCGAAAACCATGGAAGTTGTGTGGGAACACACATGCAACAGAGATGGAATGCCTACCCAGGGTAGAGTAAAGCAATTAGCAATTTGTCCTGCTTTGGGTTACTCCATATGTTCGGATCCACCCAAAGGGGCTTTGCGTGGCTTCAAAAATATAAGGTTTGCGTCGCTCTCGCACCATGTTGCTTCGGGCAAGATCAAGGCAAACCGGGTCAAAAATCAGGCCCCAACTTCTCTTGTAGTTAGCAACAAAAACATTCCTAGTTTCTACTTGTGTTTGAGAAAATGTTAAATTGAATTAATGTAATACTGTTTGCTCCACATTCTCATTCCAAAGCCAGTAGAGCCAGAGTAGCAGATGGGCTTGTTAACAGTGTAAAGTAGTGGATCTAGTACACTACAAACAGGTTAGTTAACCATCTAAAGCAAGTAAACAAGTTAAATATTTATTTCAGCTCTGCCATCCACATGACTGTTTTAAAACCACCGAAACAAGACTTGAAGGGAAAATATTTTTTGCCCCAACAATGGCTGTGAGAAACAGTCACTTATAAGGCAGGGTAGCCTCATCCTCACTTTCTTATACACTCTGATAAACCGGTCTGGAATCGGAATACTCAAATAAACAGTTTCACTATCGCCTTCAGTATTTTCTCTCGACCAAGGACAAGTGAGAAAATGTAACATGTGAATAAATGTACTTGTCACAACATTGTGTTACTGCTACTCCTGACCTTCTTAGAAGCGGAACATGTAACCATTTTTTACTGTTCTTTACCACTAGGCTCAATCTGGCAGAAAGGGACAGTAAACTTGTAATAATGACCCCCCGGCCCACCCCCTGCCTTGTGAGTAGACTCCCATGGCAAGGAGAGCATTATGTTCTTTACAAAAAGAAAATCCCATTTCAGGATTTGTAAAGAAATAACAAGCACTCTGTGCTACAGGGCTACATCTTGCTGACGCAGCCCCATAGCACACAGTAAAATGCATTGACAGGAACCACCGTGATGGCGGTTCCTGTCAATGCTCTCATGAATTACCAACTGCTTGGCGGTCATTTATGAATTAGGCGGGCGGTCCCTCTATGTTGGGGACGGGATTATTTATTCACTCCCCATGGCGAAATACTGGCCTGTCTGCTTGGATCTAAATCAGGCCCTAGGTGTCTCTTTTCCACCATGAGTATGATCCTGAGTGTAATAATGAAATGTCACTTTGAACATTGCAGCTAGTTATATGAGTGGGATTACAGGCTGAGGGTGTGATCTATAGACATATGCATGTAACTTGCAAGTGAACATTAGAGGTTATTAACTATTACTGATGTGTACATTTGCACTGTGAATCACTGCTGACTGGAACATATGGTGTGGAAAAAATTGTTGTTTTTGAATAGAGTTCCATGGTTCTTAGTGCCTGTTGGCCACCAAAAGTCATGTTCCTACTACAACTAGGATGATAATTTTATGCTTGTTTTTGTGCCCTTCAGCTGAGCAAATATTATCATTTTAATTTTCCCAACACATAGATTATTCTGTCATTAGTTGTAATGAATTCCAGAACAGCAACTTCTACCAATGCCCAAAACTAATGAACCAATCATAAGATGCTTGTAATATTCCCATTTATTAGCAGACCACCTATGGTGATATTTGGTACATTACCCTCTTTAGAAAATAACTCTAAGCAGTATTTTCATTTCCTTCAATTTCATGAGGCTTTATTGGTTTGCTTTGTCTGTGGAGATAGCTGTAATCTCTGCTCTTGGTACTACTTAACTCTTCTGAATCAGGAGAACCCTTTGCATTACCCACAAGAACAGTTCTGTAATTCCTCAGATGCCTATTTAGGATTAGCAATGGCTTAATGACATCCACTTCTGGACTTTAGTTGATTGGTGTGCTGTGTGCCAGTTGGTTAATTGGATTGGTGTGGTAAGGTCCTGAGTTGAGATTGCTTGAAGAGAGTTTTATAATTTGTATATGATTCTTTGTGTTCCAACTGGTACTTCACTTTATGACATGCTCTGGGTATTGCATTGCAGGTTGTTTCCAGGGCCTTGTCATGTGTTTCCTTTGATTCCAAAGGCGGGAGATGTGTTGCATTTGCTTTCACTGTGTTCTATGTTTTCTCAGCTCTACCTTAATTATGGTGCTGCATGGATTATTGCTGTGATACTAGGAACGTTTGTCAACAGTTGCTCAAGTCGGATAGATTAACTCTAAGTTGTAAGTGTATTGCTTTTGAGTTGTTATATGGGTGAGTAAGTGGCTGTGTGAGAGGCTATATGGGTGAGTGAGAGGGTGATTGAGTGCCTATATGGATGAGTGGGTGGGTGGATGAGTGAGTAGGTGTGTGAGTGGTTGTGTGAGTGAGTGACAGAGTGCATGAGTAGATGCATGGATGAGTAAAAGGTGCATGAGTGGGTATATGGGTGAGTGGGAGGGTGTGTGAATGGCTGCATGAGTGAGTGAGTGAATGAGTAAGTCAATGGGTGAGTGAGTAGCTGTGTAAGGGTCTGTATAAGTGAGTGAGTGGGTGCATGTGTGACGATATGGGTGAGTGAGAGGGTGTGTGAGTAGTGCATGAGTAAATAAGTGAGTGTGTGAGTAACTGAATGGGTAAGTGAAAGGGTACATGCATTACTGTATCTGTGAGTGAGAAGGTACATGAGTGACTGTATGGGTAAGTAACTGGATGCATGAGTAGCTGTATAGGTGAGTGAGTGGGTGTGTGAGTGGCTTCATGAGTGAGTGAGTGGCTGTGTAAGTGGCTGTATAGGGGAGTGAGTGGGTGTCTGAGTGGCTGCATGAGTGAGTGAAAGGGTTCATGAAGGACAGCATGGGTGAGTGACTTGGTGTGTTACTTGGTGTATGAATGAGTGCATGAGTGGATGAATGTTTGAGTGGATAAATGAGTGGTTCTGTCAGTGACGTGACTGTATAGGTGAATTAGTGCACGTCTTAGTATCTGTATGCGTAAGTTAGTGGCTGCCTGGCTATCTGTATAGGTGACTGAGTGGGTGATTGAGTGGCTGCATGCGTATCTGAGAGGGTATATTAATGACTGTATGGGTGAGTAAGTGGCTATGTGACTGACTATATGAGTGTGTGATAGGGTGCATGAGTATCTGTATAGGTGAGTGAGTGGGTGTTAAGTGGCTATATGAGTAAGTGACCTGGTGTGTGAGTGGTTGTATGAGTGAGTGACAGGGTGCATGAGTAGGTGTCTGGGTGAATGAGTGGGTACATGAGTGGCTATATAGATTACTGAGAGGGTGTATGACTGCCTGCATGGGTGTGTGAGTGTGTGAGTATCTCAATGAGTGGCTATGTGAGTGGTTGTATGGGTGTTAGTGGCTGTGTGACTGGCTATATGGATGAATGAGGGGGTGCATGTGTGACTGTTGGGATGAGTGAGTTGGTGTTGAGTGGCTGTATGGGTGTGAGAGGGGCTGTTTACATGGCTATATGGGTGAGTGAGAGGCTGTATGGCTAAGTGAGTATATGTGTGAGTAGATGTATGGGTGAGTTAAGATCAGTTGCCAGAGCTCCAGAAAGCAACAATCAATTCCATGAGTTGTTTTAGCATCCGCTCCTGGTAAAAGAAACAGGTGGCAACGGTTATCAAGTTCTCTTTATAGAAGAGCTTCTTCGCAAGTAAGTTAAAGAAATATTTCTGAGGTACTACATGTATATCGATACATTTAAACACATATTACACCAAAACCTATAATCAGTACTCAATTTGTAAAATATTCAGTGCAGGTGCTCAGATTCATTTTTAGGAGGCCACCCCACTTCACCCGGCTCAGCCCACTTCCTCCACTGGCTCCACTCACTTTCTTTATTGGCTCCATCCACATCCGCAAGCCTCAACACATCAGAGCCTCCTCCCCACTTCTTGAGTTCTGCAAAATGCTGAATACCTGGCTCTTCATAAATGCACCAGGGGGACCTCATACCTACTCACCTGCCTAAGCGCCTGGATCCCTCTCCGGCGATTAGTACACTAATCAATATAACATAACATATGGAAAGCCGATGAAAGCCTCTCAGAAGTGAACTCAAATCAGAGAATTTGTGTACATCTCAAAATGCAGCTTTAGGAAAGGTAATTTGAGGACTTGAGGCAACCTGGCAAACTGTAGAGAATGCACTTGTTCAGTGCTATTTAAAAGAAAGGAAAAGATGAAGGAAAGAATACATTAAAGACAGCAGCAACAAATACAGGTAGGAAGGGGAATAAAGGAGTGAGGAAATAAAGAAGTAATGGATGAAAGATGGAGGAAATAAGAAAATAATGTAAAAGGAAGAAATAAAGGGATAGAGGGATACAGGAAGTAAAAGATGTGTGGTGAAAGAATAAAAGAAGAAAGGATAGGAGGAAGATAAGCAGAAGGAAGGGTTGAGGATAAGAGAGGAAGACATTAAAGAAGGGGTGAAGGAAGGATCCAGAAAAAAGAAAGTAAGGGACGAATGGAGAAAGCAAGAAGATATGCAGCAAAGGAGGAAGAGTGGGGAATGAATGAGGATGTAAGGAGCAAGAATGGAGAGAAGAAAGGAGACCTGGCTTAATGTGCTGAGGGAGAAATAAAGAAAAAGATGAGACAAAGGAAAGAAAGGAGGTCATGAGCATGAAAGGTACTGGGTCAAGGAAAAACAGAGGAAATAATTACAGAGTAATATTGCAAATAAATTGAATGGAACAATAAAAGATTAAAATACATTTCTGTGTCCTTAACACAACATGTATGTTAGGTGAATCACATATTCACCAAAGGAGGTCTTGCAACCGATTTCAAAATGCTGTTATCCAACTCAAAGACACTAATTTTATCCACCTCAGAAAGATTAAAGGCTGAGTGACCACACCAAGGTTTAACTTTATGACCCTGAGATCAAACATTTCACCAAGATTTGTTACATAAACTCAGACAAAAATACACACAAACTTTCTCCCTCTCTCTGTTTTGAAACTCTTCAAAAATATTGGGTATTTGACAAATTATTGCAATTTATCTCACTCAGTACCCCTACCAGTCTGCATTCTTTCCTTCTCCACTGCGCCCTAAACACTCTCATGCACCCTGCTTTCTGTATAATGTGTTTTAAAATTATATGCCAGTGTGATTGCTGGGAAATCTGAAGCTCACGCCGCCAATCTTACTGACCAAGCCACGCCCCTGGTTCATAGGGGCAATGAGCTAAACATCCAAAAGGCGAAGGCATTCAAGCCAGTGGCAAATTAATGTATGCAAGGTGGAAGAATGAGAAGGGAAAGAAGGGGGTAACAACAGGGGAAAAGGGGGTTCACTACTGCAAACGAGAGAATTTTTTTTTTAACAATTGGTAGATATTTTGATGGCCGGTAACATTTGTTGGAATCTTTCAGCTTTGGTGTGATCTAAAACACTTGGAACGAAACCTTTTATATCCATAGAGCAGCATGCCTTCTTCACCTGTGACTTTCAGCACTCTGTTCTTTTAAGGCTTGGTCATCTTTTGAGACATACTCTTTTGGGACCCCAGGGGTGTGGGCTGTCAATTGTGCAGCAAATGCTGTGGCACAGAGGAACAGGGCTGTGAGGGGACCTCTGAACTCCAATTATTGATGCTGTTACTGCCCAACATTAACATTTGGGCCCCTTTTTCTTTGCTAGCATTAGGGTCCCTGGGAGCCTTGTTATGCCACTTCACACCCCTCCTTCATCTCTGTACCCTTTCCTCTGTACTGTAAGCTTAAGTTTGTGATGTACTCCCTGTCTGTACAGCGCCTTGTTCATTTCTAGTTTACTTTGCACTAGATAAACACCCCACAGACATGCATGTGAGTAGAATATAAATCTGAAATGTACAAGTTCACTGTGTTTTAATGTAGGCATCAGTATTTGATCCCAGTGAGATTGGAGAGTGATGTTTTTCAGCTTCCCTTGGGTCGGACCTACAATACACTGAGTGTCACAGTCAAAGAGCAGCCTCTGCCTCCATAACCAGAGGAAAGAAGAAAATGTGACTGGATCAAAGGCACTCACACATTCCAGAAGCCAAGACGGTGCCCCAGCAATATAGTGGGATGTGAGAAATATAAAACAGACCAGAAAAACACAGTGTAACTTGGCGCAGTCGTGGTGTTAATTAATGTTCCCAAATTGAGAGAGCGAAGCAAGGTAAATATCCGAGAATAGAGCAGAATGATGATTTTTACAGAATATTTGGAGAAAACATCTGGTTGGCCAGCCCTCTAGTCCTCCAGCCCTAAAAACAATGCCTTGTGGAGTTTGTTCCAAACTGTGGATGAACCCACTATTCGCAAAATGTTGTGGACCTTGAAACCTTCCAATGCCTACAACGATCCTCTGCCATCGCACCTTTTCCCTGAAGTGAGATCTTGCTTACCAACTCTCTGGAAGACGATTGTCAATGCTTGGCTTTTGCAAGGTGCTATCCCAGATTGCCTTAAATCAGGTCAGGTTTCCCCGATCCTAAAGAAACAAAAAGTGGATCCCACAGATTTTCTTAACTTTCGACCAATCACTAACATCCCCACCTTGGCTAAACTTCTAAAGAAATGTGTGCTCGCCCAACTTTGTCATTACATTGTCCATTTCCAACTCCTGGACCAGTGCCAATCTGGTTTCCTCCCAGGTCATAGCACAGAGTTGGCGCTCACGTACATCGTAGACTATACACTTAGAATGCTGGATCACAGTGCATACTGAACCTTAGTGACCTTTTGTCAGCTTTTGACACTGTCAAACATGATCACCTACTTGACCTCCTAAAACACAGGATGGAACTATCGGGCTGGTTTTAAGCTGGTTCTCTTCATTCCTTCAGAACAGATCCCAATGTTTCAAGAGGAATCAATCCTTGTCCCACCCTGCACCGATCACCCTAGGTGATCCACAAGGTTCAGCTTTCAATGGCTGAATCAGCTAACTGCTCTTAACTGCACTCCACACCTTGTGGACTCAGCATCATCTCTGGGTATCATTCTAGACAAAAGCCTGAGCATACAGAAGCACATTAGTTCCCTCACCAAAGGAGCGAACTTTCAACTCAGCTTACTTAGGAAACTCAAACGCTTCCTCTCGGCTCCTGACATCAAGACTGTAGTTCAAGCATTACTGATCTCAAAGCTAGACTATGGCAGGGCAACACTCTGTGGCCTGCCTAGAGTAAAGTTGGCTCCTCTTAGGGCTACCCTCAATACCGCTGCTAGGCTTTTAACTGGTACTACAAAATACCACCACATCTCTCCTGACTTGCGGGAACTGAATTGGCTTCCCTATGAAGCTCAGATTCAGTTAAAAATTGCATGAATGGCTCACAAAGCAATCCACTTCAAGACACCACTGTACCTAGCGCAGACAATGGAACTCTCTTGTGGATCTAGAGCTTCCAGAAGCGCCAGCACACTTTTGCCTAAGCCTCAAAAATTTAAGAAAAAAAGGGTTGGCTCCGAGGATCTGGAACTTCCTTCCCCCTGAAGTCAGGGTGAACCCTTCTACTGTCTTCTTCAAAAAAGAGGTCAAAGGGCTCCTGATGAAGAAATGTCTGCTTTGGGATGGCACCTGCATCGGATTCGGGTCCATACAAGTTGTCTCTGGCTCTGCCAGGGGGTTCACGATTTGATCGGACAATGCTAGACTCTGACTTTGCCTGTGGGTGTGTTTACTTCCCTCACAAAATTGTTGGACTATTTTAGACTTTGATTTTGTCGCCTGTATATTCTGCTTTGTATGTTAAAACCCTCGGATGCATAATCTGTATTATACCCTTATGATGTAAAGCGCTCTGATACCCTCGGTGGTCATGTTCGTGCTAAATAAAACTTTCAAAATAAATAAATTCATTTACCTGTTGCTGTAAGTTTCCTTTTCCCTCGGTATGATGACTTTATTTCAGGTCAAGGAAAGGAGAGCCTTCGCCTATGGTCACAAGTCAGAGACGACGATGATGACAGATTTGCATCAACTTTTGGCTTTAAAGCTGTCAGGTGTCCAAGCGCACATGCATTTGCAAGCAATTTCGAAGGGAGGAAGAAGCATTAATGCTGAATATGAACCAGAAAAACATATCCAATCACTATGTGCTTTCAAAATGAACCTGAGCTGTGATTGATGAGGCTGTGGGTGTTTTTACCTTCGCACTGCCTATCATTTCCTGATTGTGCACATGTCTATAGAGTTTGACTTGCACTGAGGCAGGCCTACCATCCAATCCTGAAGCCATTCTCCTCTTTACTTCAATGGAAAACATGAAAGGGGTATCTAGATTAGCTGGGACAGGTAATTCAAGCACTCCATCTGAGAACAGAGAGCTGCTTTCTCTATCTTCGCTGGCTCTCAGACAACGCAGCGGGGGGACCTTAAAGTGTGCATAACTGAATGGACGAGCCAGAGAAAAGGTCATTCAGTCATGCGCTGCTGCGCAGTTTCATCCATGGCAGCAACAGCCTTGTCACTCATGACTAGGAATAGAACAGGGCATGTGCCCCACAGGCAAGCAATAATTACTGGGCCTACCTCAGAGGGGAGAAAAATTCTATAGACCCGACCTTGGTAATTAAGCACTGCCTGTTGTAAAAGAAAAATAATAGAAATATAACTTGCAAAATTTGAGAAACATAACAGTACACATTGGTCATGCTGTAACAATATATCACAATATAGTAAAACATCTCATTTTTACATTTTTGCTGTTCTCAGCTTTCATCCTTTTACACCATACATGATGTACTATATGCAGCTTTATCCTTGTACAGTGGGGAAAAAACAATTGCATGGACTATGAAAAGAACCCCATAAATGCACAGTACACCACTGTAAATAAGTGACACTATGCATTGCACTCAATGCAATTTGTTAAACAGTTGTTTTACATACATTTACTACACTAAAGTAAACAAATGTACCTTAAAAAGGTTCCCTTTATTATTATACTTCGTACACAGCTACTACTAAATTTAAACCACACTTGAATTTTGGAGATCCTTTTGAAAACATCACCCCTAGTAGGCCAAATGATGTCTAAAACGCTGATGAGACGCATAGACAAATTACAGTGCATTACTTTTTTCACAGAAATAGTACATAGAATTTTGGTTGAAGAAATAAAAGGTGACAATTTCATAGTTTGAAAGATAGTGTAGTATCCACATGCAATATTAACTTCTTTGTGGAAGACAAAATGACAGTTGAATTTTGGAGAATGTTTTCAAGACATCACCCCTAATTGGCTGAAAGATGTCTAAAACATTGACGATCCATGTACAGGAAACATTGTATATTACTTTTTTCCCAAAAATACTCCTTAGAACTTTGGCTGAAGAAACAAGAGGTAAGAATTACATAGTTTCAAAGGCAGTTTTGCTTTGAATTTAATGTTGCTGTCATTGCAATCCATCTATCCACTTTCACTCTTTAAACAGACAGAGTAGTTTCTTAAAGTTATGTTAATTCATTTGTGAAAGATAATAGCTATAGTACTATAAGTTCTTCCACAAACTAATATTTGTCCAGCTATGAAGTTTGTAATTTCGTTTCCAGTTTAGATCCCTCTGCTCTGCATTGTTGTAACATTAATATAAGGTATTTCCCAGTTCTTTGTAAATGCAATGTAGACATAACAACTTATCTAAAACTTGGGTATGACATATTTTTGTTTGCATTTTTAATCAATCTATCAAAAGGCACAGTTATGCAATCTGGGAGTGTTAAGTGGAGAAATTGTTCAGAATTTGAGTTGTGGATGTAAATGAGCAATCTTCACAGTCATGGTTCCATTTGTAACTCAGTCCAAATAGGTAATCAATAACTACTTTTTCTTCTTCTAAACATCCAAGCTTGACCTTAACCCTTTAAGTGCTGCCGTCGGCCAACGGTCGTCACGGGCACTACCTCCCCAGTGCTGCGTGCGACCGTTGGACGTCCATTCAGCACTGGATAATGGACAGCGCAGCACTGGGGAGGTATATTTACGAAACTCCTAAGGTGTTAATAAATGTGTGTGTGTCTTGTTGACTGTTGCAAGTAAATATTAGTGATGCACTACATATATCTAAAAGATGACTGAAGCAGAATGTATTACAGATCTGTCACTGAGTAAATGTTGGAGCAAATGATGCAGTGCAGAACACAATTTCTTATCTGGTTTTTGTTCAATTGGATTTATAAGATGTGGTAAATGAAACAGTACATAGAGAACAGCATTTGCATAGCAGATAGCACCTGAACTGTTTTCCAACTGGTATCCTACAATTTCTCCGTCATTTTCCAATTACTTTCTTCTTGATGCCTTCTAGTTTGTGCTGGTTTGCTTTCTTTTGTTGAATATCAGTTGACTGTTTTGTAAGTTTTCATTTTGGACAGATTACCTGTTTTTCATAAATAGGATACTGACCTAAATGAGGAGCGTACATACATCTTAATTGACTGTACTCTCTTGCACGGATTGCATCAGCAACACGTTTCTTATCATCATATTCAACTAAAAACAAACTGGACAACATTCTAACTCGGGATAATGCTACATAGGATATACCTTCTTTAAATATTGTACTTCCAATACGAATAAAAGCTGCATCTACAATTAAACCTTGAGATTTATGGATATTATAGCATATACTAGAGACACTGGAAACTGTTGCTGCCACACATATAAGTCCTTCACAAGCAAAAAACGTGTAATACATTGGCCAATCTGTCTCACACCATCAATCTGATCAAATTGTATGGCTAGGTACTCAACCTCATCCTTATTTCAAGCATTAATGAAATCAATAACTTTGCCTATAGCACCGTTTACTAACCCTTCTTCCACATTTAAATTATGCTGCAAAACTACTCAACACTTTTTGAACACGCGTCAGCACTTTTCTAATCCAGCAGTCCTCAACATAGTCTTCTCTAAAGGATCCAATTTTGTTACTCCCAGGTATTCCATTCTATCAATAGCTGTTATTTCTAAAATATCTTCTTTCTCCAGCTTAAGTATTTGTTCATTGAAGTTGGAGCATTCTTCAAGTGTAGGCGTTAAACACATGATGGATTTATCTTTTTCAATGAAATTATACATTAGTTGTGCTGCTGTGTTGTCAGATGAAAATAGTTTCTTTGTAAGACGACTTTCCAAAGCACGTTTTTCCTCCTTTGTTAAAACTCCTACTCTAATATCTTTCAGGATATCTCCATATTTCCACATTGGATGTTTGATGCACATTCTTCACTAGTTCCTGGTATTCAAAGTTTAACCTTATATTTACATTGCCAATACTTTCCAAAGAATTTCTTGTTTCATTATGGAAATGTGTCTCGAAATTAGGTTGTCCTTTCATGGGGGTAAGTTTCAGTATGTTACCAAAGACAATTAAATGCTTCCCTCTAAACAGCTCGTCCTAATTTATTTTTAAAATCCGCTGCATTCTTAAGTGCATGAAGGCAAGCATTATGTTTAAAACTATGCTCACCTCATCGATGACTGAAAGATTCAGGGTCATGTTATCAAGGGGGTTTATCTCCGCTTCTTTGGCTTTAAAAGCCAAGAAAGCGGAGATAAAACTATCTCCCTATTACCTAGCTGTCGCTAACACAAGTTAGCGACAGCTAGTAGGAGATAGCGACCATCTTGGGCCCCACTTTGCATGTCAGTGATATTTATCACTAATGACATGCAAAGTGGGCGTGCCAAGATGTTAGCAACTGGAAACAGTCGCTAACATCGCTATCTCCTATTACCAACTTTTGGAGATATTTGCGCTAAGCGCGAATATCTCCAAAAGCTAACACCTGCCCTGAGCAGTTCTTAGCCATGTTATCCAATGGGAGGTGGATAACATGGCTAAGAGCATTAGCTCGGTAATGCATGAATACCGCTGACTTTTCAGCGATATTCATGCATTGCGGCCGATTTTTATCGCATTTGCGATAAACCTTGGTAATACCAAGGTTTATCTGCGATAAAAATCACCGCAGCTCAGCGGTACATTTTTGTCTCTAACCAAGCAATAGCGCTATTGCTTGGTAATATGCCCCTCAGTTTCTTCAATACTCTTGACACCTCATGACAAGATTCACAAGCTAACTTCTGGTATTTAAGGTTACTGTCATGTACAACAGCTAGCATAAGTAGTCAATGCAAAGTAATTGCTTTAATGCTGTATACAGCTCATCCAGTTGGTGCTGTTACTACTCATGATAAATTTGATTCTGTCGTCCTCTGAGGTGTTGAAGTAAGCTAAAGAATGATGATGGATTCAACCCAGATCTGTGACTGGGGGTGAATGTCTGAAAAGTTTCAGCGCTCCTTCCATCATCTCCTTGTGTTTGCTTTGTTCACCCTAAGTTGGCGGGGTATGCCCAGACGTGGGTCCCTTGCTCACTTTGCCACTGGATTCAAGCTAGCCTGATGAAGGGTGTTACCCAGAAACCGGTCCCAGGATGCTTGTTTCCAGTTCAGGGAAGACCTGGCTTGCAGTTCGGGCTAGACTGTTCCCATGAGGCACACGGTCAGGACTGATTTGCATATAGCTTGGTCTGAACTGACTTGGCGAAGTGAGCTAAAGAATGATGATGGATTCAACCCAGATCTGTGTCTGGGAGTGAGGTCTGAAAAGTTTCAGCGCTCCGTCCATCATCTCCTTGTGTTTGCTTTGTTCACCCTAAGTTGGCAGGGTATGCCCGGACGTGGGTCCCTTGCTCACTTTGCCACTGGATTCAAGCTAGCCTGGCTGATGAAGGTGTTACACAGAAACTGGTCCCAGGATGCTTGTTTCCGGTGCAAGAAAGACCTGGCTTGGCAGTTCAGGCTTGGCTGTTCCAATGAGGCACAGGGACAAGACTGATTTACATA
The DNA here is from genome assembly GCF_964261635.1 of Lissotriton helveticus. Lineage (NCBI taxonomy): Eukaryota > Metazoa > Chordata > Amphibia > Caudata > Salamandridae > Lissotriton > Lissotriton helveticus. The sequence goes on along the minus strand of NC_136063.1, from coordinate 615,064,069 downwards.
TAGGTGGGTCTGAACTGAGGTGGTGAACTCACCTAAAGAATGATAATGAATTGAACCCAGATCTGTAACTGGGGGTGAGTGTCTGAAAAGTTTCAGCGCTCCATCCATCATCTCCTTGTGTGTCCCCTGTAGGTAAGCAGTGCAAAATGTAATTGGAAAGTTTTTCCAAGTGCCAACTTGACCAACAATGTATAGTAGAATTTGTTTAAATGAAGAGCATTCACATTCTTTCTTCTCACGCATATATCCATGGTCTATTTTATTCTTTATTTCAATATACATTTCTTTTTGTTTGTCATTCAGTTGTTCTACTAAGTGTTCAAATTCAGCACTTTCCTCTCATGCTTGTTGGATTGCAGTCTCCACCTCGCTCATAGCTATGGCTGCTTCATTTATAGAATAACTGGTTGTCCAAGTGGATCTTGACTCATTGGTCCAGAACTTTGGCTGCTTTGTGAACTCTTCTTATCTCAGCAGCAATAGTTTCTTCCTGTTAAATTTCATCTCTCAACATTAGTAAGTAATTTGAAAAGACTGGACACTAAATATTGTCTTTTGCGACATTGAAAGAGTTTTCATAGCAGCCGTAGTCTTCTAGTAGATCTGCTTCAGCATGCCAAGGCTTGAATAGTTGCCAAATAGAAAAACTCTCTTCTGTCTGCGGTTTGGCAACTTAGTTTTCTGTGGTTAATTAAATTTACTTTGCTTTGTCTCACCAAACAAACGTCACACCCAACTACCGCATATTTCCATTCTTCTATGTTCTCCGTTACATTACTTTTATATTTATAGTGTTTATAAAGGCACATGTTCTCTAGGTGTTGACTCCTTCTTGGATAGTACATGTCCAACATATTTGACTTCACAATAGCTCTACTTTCCAGATCAAACTGCTAGATTTGAATTACTGAGAAAGACTTCAACACTCTATTTCTCATACTTGCAAGGCCTGGACTTACCCAAATAATTCCCATTGACTTCGAGGACAAACTAGCTGAGCTCAACTGATCAGAGCACTCCTAAGATCCTATCTCTCTGTTGGAAAATATTTTCAAGCTGAAGCTATACAATTTCTTGGTAAGACTCTTTTCTGCAGAAATCTCCTCCCACACCTCCATATCTGACTTCTCTGATTTTGTAATGTATGAAGTTATGCAACAAGCAACAGCAATGTACTTGTCTGCAACAAACTGTATATCCATGTTTGCATAGTTTGAGAAAGTATTATAGCTAGATGCTGATATCAGTAGAAAATTAAAAGTTTAGAAACTTAGAAAATTAGAAAATTAGAATACCTCTAAAAGTATCATCGGTTGCAATGGGAAAGATAGACCACCCTAAAGAATGTGATCAATAACCACATAGAAGATATTTATCAAAACAGTATAATTATTTATTTGTTTTATCTTTTATAAGCATAATTTATTTGATAGATCAAACTTCCAATTGTACATAAAGGATACATAATGATGACTACATAGAATAAAATATCATTAATCGACATTTGATATGTACAAATACATGATGGTAGACGCGAAGTTGATGTAGGCAGTGCGGCAGATGTCTACAACGCGCATTTCGGCATACACGCCTTCATCAGGTAGCCGTCTATTGCACATATATCTATATCTAGACATTCACGATGTTATGCTATTGCGTCGAAAGAGTGTCTGCTCATAAGGCTTGATTGAGTGAAGTTATTTCTTCTAACAAGACCGTAGAGATGGCTGGGGGACTGGAGAACCAGAATATTCTGGGATGTTATACCGTAGATAGCAGGTCGCTATGTGTTCATATGCGAGCCATTTGCGTCTGGACTATACATTTACGTATGTATTGGCTCTGATCCGAAATTAGTATCCGGTTTAAACCTGTCACAATGTGGTCTTATATGAGCGTTGGCGTCAGGACACATATTTTTAAGGGACTACAGCGTGCCGAGTAAAATGTCCTGGCATTTGGATGCTTCCAGTTTATAAATCCTCTCGCCGAGACGCCATGGGCTAAAGGATGGTCGGGTTCTATGGCAGAACATAGAACCCGACCATCCTTTAGCCCAAATAATTATACTGTTTTGATAAATATCTTTCATGTGGTTATTGATCACATACTTTAGGGTGGTCTATCTTTCCCATTGCAACCGATGATACTTTTAGAGGTATTCTAATTTTCTAATTTTCTAAATTTCTAAACTTTTAATTTTCTACTGATATCAGCAACTAGCTATAATACTTTCTCAAACGAGTTGTATTCCCTATGTTATAGCTAGCTGTTTCTATAGGGGTCCCTTGTTTTCTAAAAAGATATCCATGTTTGCATTCCACATTTTTAGAATGACAGCATTGTAGTCATTAATATATTTGAGGACTTTATTCTTCTCTGGGTATAAGTGCCTTTCTGTGATTTTCATGTTAGTGTATGCAGACAAAAAGCTGTTTATTCTTCCTTGTGAAATGACAGGTAATGGGAATCCAAAATTACATCTTGTATAAAATGTACCTTTGCATTTGTATTTTTGATGACAGTCTTTCCCACACCTTGGAGTTTGAAAGCGCTGAGCTTGTTGTCTCAAGCTCTTTTCATCATCGTCTTTTGGGATGGCACATGTCACATACTGTTCGATGAAAGATAAGACAGCCTCATCAATGTTCGAAATGTCGGTGAATCCTTTGTCCATAGCAACATGTGAATATGAGGAGCATCTCTTGCTTGGTACTCTTTTCACCAAATGAAATCAGTTACTTCACCAAGAGGAGCATTTGTTTTGTTGCAGATGAAAGACATCATAGCTTGAAACCCCTAGTTAAAATATCTGCAAACATTAGTGGGATCGAAGGAGCAAAGTTCTCCAGCTGTCCTCACTTTGAAATCTTTAATGTTAGAGTTAGTTTCTCTCAAAAAGTCATGTAGGTCATCCCAGGCATATTCAGCACAACTGAGTGTCAGAAATCGAGTAGGTGTGTCTAGATTTCTCAACATACATTTCAGTTCTCTATGACGGCGATACCAATACTCGTTGGTGCCACGTTGACACACCATCAAATTAAATAAGCTGTATTCTAAGTTTTTATCCTTCCCATGAACTATGTCAATGGATTAATTTACAGAGAGATTTTGAAGAATAACTCCTCTCTTTAGTATGTGTTTAACATCATATGAAAGTCCAGACAGGTCAATCTCAAAACAGATGAAGTATGTAGGGAATGCACTGTTGAAATTTGTAATCCTCTGAGTGTAATCTGGTTGACCGGTATTCAGCTGCTGGTTTCTGTAAAGGGTGCTCTTCAAAGCAGCCACCTACTCCAGTCGGAAACAGCTATGGAAAATAACAAGCTTCCAAACTTGTTTCCCAGACACTCACAGGAGCTCCTTTTGCTTGCTTCATTGAAAGAGATCAATGGCATCAACGATTACTTTTTTGGAATGCAGCGGATGGATGCTGTAGTGTTCCTAAAACTCGTGTGATCTGGATCGATCCACTTTTTCAATCTGTCCACTTAATGGTGATGTTTAATTTTCTTCATAAGTCACATCTTGATCAACATCAACATTTTAATAATAAATAATACTTAGAACCAGGTATAATGTTACTTTTTTACTTTACTAACATTGACTAACTCTTGTCAGATTTTTTTTATTCTTTATAGGCCTACCATTCACTAGAATTCAAGTGGTTCATGATCTTCTCAGTGTACACCAACTGCTTCAATATTCTTTTTAAAATCTAAAGGTAAGTAGACAACACTTCCATTAAGGCCTTTCTGAAGGTCAGTTGGTGGTCACTTCCCCGACTTTGGCTTCATATGAACTATAGTCTGAAATGGGTGTACACATTGTAATAGAATGGATTTATAAACAGATAAATCCTGATGTTTTTGTGGAATTGAAACAAATTCCTTCTTGTTATGTACTGCTCCAGCTTGCATTTTATTATGTTCTAACGTATCATAGCAGTACTTACATATAATTTGTCGGGTTGACAAATCAAAGTGCTCTTCTACAAATAAATATAAGGCAAATTGTTGCCACTTATCATTGTTCTCTTGTTCAGTTTTTGAGTACAGAACAACATGACAAACTTGGCTTTTATAGTGATCGCGTTTACATCAAATGTAAATACAGTTTGGTTTCTCTGAAGAAACTGTGTTACACTTTTTAATCTCTTGTAAAAAGTTATCAGTACTAATCCCTGTCTAATGTCCCCCTGCACCTTCAGGAACAAAGCCCTCATTTTCTCAAGACTCCTGTTCAGGACCGTATAAATGAAACTGATCATCTTCACAAATGTTTTCTACATCTGCTACTGTACCATGCAAAAGAGCTCTATTCATTGCTCCGAAACACAGGGCAGGAGTTTGGACATAATAAAGCCTTCTAACTAAATCGTGCATTATGAGTGGTGTATAGCTTACATTCTGAAATGATGAAAGGTGCTTTGGCACACTTTCTTTGCTAGACATGCAAGTGAGTGTTCCTGTAAAGTAGTATACTTCCCTACTTTGCATGGATCTAATCCTTGCAAAGCCACACTTTCTGTTTCACACTTTTGTTTGAAATGTGCATAGGTAAATTCTCAATATATCAATTGATTCCTGATGAACACTGCACATACTACTACAGTTCCGTTTGTATACAGTGACCTGTCTACAACTTCTGTGAAGCTCTTTAGCTATCACTTCCTCAACATACCAAGGAACCATCTCCTCTTTTGGAATAAAAGTACTATCCTTCATCTCATAACATTAACCAGTTGTTTCAACTGCATGCACTAATGTGTTCTCTTGAAAGTAGCTTTCCTCATTAAAGAAAGGCTCAGTACTGGAAGTAAGCTTCTATTTACCACTGAACATTTAGCAAAAGCTACTTTTATTCAAACGCTTTCTTTTGTGTTATTTTCCTCATAGACTACACTATTGTATACAGTGTTCTAATTCTGCTCATAATCAACATAAATAGCTTCCTCTTCAGGGCAAATGTCTAATCTACTACAGCCTCAACACATTCCTTTTGTTTCACTGCTTCTTTCTCCTTTAATATTGTTTCATAGTTTGTATGAGATTCTGAGTTACCCTAGTATGGAACATTCTGACTCTAATTTATTTAAACTGCATCTGTCTCCTGTTAAAGTATCTCCTTTCTTATACGATTTATTACTTTCTATGGCACTTCCTTTTTTCCTTTACTATCTGATTCAGACTTACCATTTTATTTACATGGTTTTGCTTACTTTGCAAATTTCGATTTTTTTCATTTTGTAGGAATCTTCTTAGTTTTCTTGCCGGCAGCTTTTTTTTCTTTCATCACACTGTCTGCATATGCCCCTTTTGGTACTCTGTTGTAAGGAGTTAATATCCTTTCTTCTGTTTCCTTCTTGTTTCTGTTTCTCTTTGGCATTGTAACTCTCTGTTTAAGTACAAGTAGATGTCTGGAAATAAAAAACAAATCAATACATTTAGCTTTCCATACTACACTACTATATTACATATTTTAAACATTTATACCTTTATAAACAGCTTAGTCACTATGTTATAGCAACTCTAAGTCTGTTACCTTTCTTTTTTAAATAAGTGTGTACTTGACTATGTCAGTGTAAGTATCAGTGTGTGACTGGGTATATCACCATATGGAACAGTGTGGGCATGCAGCGGATGGATGCTGTAGTGTGGGACATCTCTGAGGGGACACCTTGACGCCGACCAGAACGCCGTGAGGGGAACGGCCAGACACCTGAAAGCGCCACGAGGGCAACGGCAGTAGTTCCGCCGGGAACTACATTTCCCAGCAACTCCGGGCACCCCGCACACCTGCCACGAGACCAGCGCGCCTGGAGGCGCTACAAAAGGCAGAGGCAGCACGAGCTTGTGCGGGGGACATCTCTGAGGGGACACCTTGACGCCGACCAGAACGCCGTGAGGGGAACGGCCAGACACCTGAAAGCGCCGTGAGGGCAACGGCAGTAGTTCCGCCGGGAACTACATTTCCCAGCAACTCCAGGCACCCCACACACCTGCCACGAGACCAGCGCGCCTGGAGGCGCTACAAAAGGCAGAGGCTACTCTCGCCTCGCGAGTCGCGCGCGGGAGCGGTCCGGGAGAAGCCCGGGACAAGGGCGGGACAGTCTACGGCAGTCCAAGGCAGGATCAGGCAGGGCTGGGCCGCCCATCGTACATCTGCTGACAAGATGGGTAAGTGAAAAAATGGAGCGACTGTGGATGAAGGGGGGAAAAAGGCTAAAGTTGCTAAACAATCAGACTCTATTATGTCCTACCTCACCACCGCGGTTGGGGCGTTGTCCAAAGAAATCGCCACGGCACAGCAAGAACTGGATTTATTAGCCGTTTCTCCCACCACATCACAACTAACTCCAGTGCAAGTCATCCCCTTAGAGCCTGACGTTATTGTAATGAAACCCACTTCTACCCCTAGCGTGATACTACCATGTGCCCCACAAGCTTTGCAACCCATAGTGACTCTAGATCCACCTGCTATTAGTAAACCGACATCGACAAAGAGGAAGAAGGGAGAGGGGGACCCCGAAGTCAGAAAAGTGGTGGAGGGAACTTTGAAGGATCATCTTGATGCTCTTTTTGAGGAACGGATTGAACCTTTATTAGTGGGCATTGCGAAGGACATTGTTGACACTATGAACACATGCCTTGAAGGACTGTTAAAAAATGTGTTCTGATAGACGAACTAGTTAAAAAATTTGATAATGCCCACAAAGGACCCATTCTGGGATCTGATGGCCCCCTAAATCTGCGGGCAAAACCATTGTTACCATCACCCATTAACAACATCACGGCTGTAAATAGCGTAGGGCCAGTTATGAATGAGAAACCCCAATTATTTACACCTAACATCTCACAAGGGGTTCCTCCTTTGGCTAAGGAGCACATGCACTCAGAAAGTAGGCTCCACCTAAACCTGCCCCCAGCAGTTGCACCTTTTGTGGCAGTTTTTATAGGGGTTCCCCCGCTAAGAAAAGGAGAGGTTGAATCGACTGCTAATCTTATGAGAAAGGCTAAAAAATGGTGTGATGACTCCAGTAGTGGAGAATTAAACACTTCCTCCAGCATTATATTAGCGAGAAGGGTGGGTTGGGTGGGGAATCGAGCCAAAACCGTGAAAGGGGACTGTGTGGTGATAAATTTTGACAACGCCTATTGCCCAAATAGCTTGTTTTGGGATGGGTCTGATATACGAGATAACGATACCCTTAGAGCAGTCCCTTTAGGGTTCTTTTATCCCCCATTAAGGGGGTATACTTGACCTAACATACACATGATTACAATCCCCAACATAGGGACAACGGGAAATGGGTGGCAAACAATATCTAGTAAAGCAAGGCAAAATAGACCTGTACCCTATAGGGAAGGCCTAAACCTGGATCTAGTAAATAGATTTGACCCATTAACCGATTTAAACACTAATGACTGACAACCAGCCTCAACATTGTCTCTAACACCAGTACCCCCTGAGGTGGTTGCTCCCTCCTTATGTACATTCCTGACTTGGAATGTCGCAGGGACGAGAGTTAAAATGTCAGATCCAACTTGGATTAATTATATTTCTAGACACCAGGTGATAGCCATCCAAGAAACTTGGGACACCTCACCAACCTTTCTACTGGATGGCTTTTCAAGTTTCACAGTACCAGCAACCCCAAGTAATGCGGGGAGAGCGAAAGGGGGGCTTGCTTTACTATTTTCTTTAGATTTAGCGGGGTCATTTAATCAGTTGGACTCAGGTTCACCCAATATCCTGACAATAGAATGGACTGTTTCCCCAGGGTGCACCCTACTCGTTATTAATTTTTATAATGCATGGGGAGGACAAAGAGAAATGGATCATGTGGAACATCTGGAGAACTTTTTGAATAATTATAGTCAAAATACACTTATTCCCTTTGAGATTCTATTGATGGGGGATTTTAATATTCATAAATGTAAATTGTTGTGTCATTCAGGTGTTTCAGAGGCCCCTAATGGAGCAGACACCCCTCACTTTGAACACACCAAAACAGGAGAGGCGCTCGAATTACTGCTAGCTAGTTTTAATATGTATGAATCATTTAACACAGGAAGAAGTGAGATGGTACCTACTTATAAAGGTTCGTCAAAAGGGTTGGTTATTGATTACATATTCATTTCCCCAGGCCTTATTTCAAAGGTGAAAGAGTATAAGGCATTTGCCTCACCCCATAGTGACCACAACCCCCTGTCAGTGGAGTTACACTGGAGTGACTTATGGCGCAAGCAAGTAGGACAAACACGGGTTTGCACCATGGCGGTGCCCTGTGACCAGGGCAGATGGCTTAAATGGGGCAGGGTTGTGGAGGAAACGTTTATGAACACCGTAATGCCTAAAATTGAGGGATCACTTGAAATTTGCATGGATCATACCACTCCAAACCCCCAAATTATAGTAGCTTTTGATTTTATCTGTGCACAAACTGCTAGGGATCTTACAAAACCCTCACTACAATTCCCTCCAAAACCCCACAAATGGTTTGATACTAAATGCTCACGGTCCTATATAGCTCTGAAACAGGCCTTAAAGGCCGAGGTAAGAGATAAGGTTTTAATTTCAAAGTTGAGACAGGATTATAAAGCAAATATCAAGGCAAGGAAAAATGAGATCAAAAATAATGCCTGGAACGATCTCCTTACCATAGATTTTCTTAGAGACAGTAAACAATTTTAGGACATCATAAACCATTCTTTCTTTTCGGGGGATGATAACACAGTCACAGATTGTGTGATCCCTGATGAGAAATGGGTGCAGCACTTTAGCAACATATATGGTGGTAACCGTAATGACACAGTTAGAACAATGGAGGGGGACCAATTTTTATCTGCAGTAGAGTTTACTGAAGAGGAGGTCCATAAAGCAATAATGGAGTCCTCAAAAAATAAGGCGCCTGGCCCCGATGGTGTGCCGGCGGACCTTTTTAAATATTGTCCGACACTTTGGTCCAAAGTACTAGCTAGAGTCTTTAGGGTAATACATGAAGGATTCTTCCCTGAAACATGGGCAATGTCTATTATTGTACCCATTTTTAAAAAGGGTAATCGGGAGGATCCAGGGTGCTATCGCCCCATTTCCCTCATTGACTCTGCCTTTAAGATCTTGGGCAGAGTCTTATTGGCCAAATTGAGGGAAAATTTAGAACTATGTGGGGGGCTCTCGAATATTCAATATGGGTTCCGAGACAAACGGGGCACCCTGGAACAATGTTCCAACCTGCACCTTTTGGTCTCCAAATACACGGTGGCCGGGGAGGGGTCAGTATATTTGGCCTTTATGGACCTCTCCTCGGCCTTCGACCTGGTGAACAGGACCAAGTTATGGTCTCTCTTATGTGAGATAGGGATAGAAGAACATCTAGTAGCTCTTATTGCTAGTTTGCATCAGGACCTCTCTGCTAAAATAAGGGTCACTAGGGACGGAAGGTGCACAGAGAGTTTTAGGTCTGAGAAAGGGGTGCGCCAGGGTTGTATCCTGGCCCCCCTTCTCTTCACCATTTATATAAATGGGCTGGGGAAATACTTAGAAGCAGGCATGGCTGATGTCCCGCGTATAGGAGGAGAACAGGTGCCAGCTCTCCTATACGCGGACGATGCCGTGTTAATCGCCCGTACTGGCATTGGTTTACAGGCCCTTTTAGATCGTTTTGGCTCCTTTATGGAGAACCTTGACTTAAAAATTAATGTAACAAAGTCACATACTATGATCATAGGCCGTAAAGGAAATAAGCTGCATGCCAAAACTTTTACCTACAAGGGTGAGGTTCTTTCAAGGGTTCCTGTTTTTCCTTATCTGGGGGTCCTTTTTGACCAGAGAGGCTCTTGGGCCCCCCAGATTAAGGCAAAGAGTATAAGTTTAGCACGAAGTTCATCAGCCCTGTTGGCGTTCACAAAAAGATTAGGGGCTAAACCAATGGAGGCAGTGATAAAGGTATATAACAGCAAGTGTATCCCCCATTGCCATGTATGGGTCTGTATATGGGGCTATGCAAACCTGGATAAAATCCAGAGGGTGGAAAATGGGCTCATCAAAAAACATGTTATCCGTTCCCAAATCCACGCCTACCTTTACGATCCATGAAGAAATGGGTTTGCCTCATATTATTGACAAACTAAAATTAGCCCCACTTCTTTTCTGGACCAAAACATGGTTGAACTCCGAGCTAACACTAAATCATGCAATCCTTAAGGATGTAATTTCAAGGGATAATGCCATAAGAATACCCTGGCTGAAATACATTAGATCAGCTTTTGCCACACTTGGGAGACCGGAGCTCTTTAATGACCCAACCAACATCAGGAGGGAAGACATTAGATGGATTAAGCAAGAGTTTCTGGAGAGGGCTCGTTTTGCGAGAGAGGAGTTGGAACTGAGGAAACCCTCGGTACGGGCTCACATAGTTTTAACCACCTCTCCCTCTCTGGAACCATATCTAAAAATCGTCACTAACCCACTCCACAGACTCCTGCTAACAAAATTTAGGTTGAATTTAATTCATTACATACTTGGCAACTTCCCTGTGTGCTCAAAACCTGAAGATGGACCACCCTGTGATTGTGATCAGTTTTCAAACCAGGATACCCTCCATTTTATATTTTTTTGTGGTTTGTATACTACTGAGAGGGCAAAATATTTACTTCCTGTGTTAAAGGCTGCTGGATTCATCCAAGTAAGGCCAGCTTTAATTTTTCTTCAATTGCTGGCAGACACTCAAACCATCTTTAGCGTTGCATGTTACTTAACAGCTGCCTTCAGATCAAGGAAGAAAAGAATATCTGGGAAAGTTTTATTTTAATCTAATTTTAAATCTGGTCTTATTTGTAATTTTAACCATTGTAAGTATGAGGACAAATGAAATTAATAATTCATGTTATAAATTTGCAATCAAATCCTTTGCTGTTTTAAAAATTTGTATTGTATTGTAGTTTGTCCTTTTATGATTTTAACAAAAATCGAATAAAGTGTATTTTGACTGACTGACTGACAGTGTGGGCATGGGTTGTCAGCCTATGCGTCAGAATGCGCCAGGGTTTGTTAGTGTATGCACAATTGTGTGCCTGGGTGTGATAGTGTAAGGATGAGTGTGGGAATGAGTGTGTCAGTCTATGTATAACTGTATTGTTTGGTGTGTTAGTGTATGCATAAAAGTATCCCTGGACGTGTCACTGTTTACATCACTGTATGCTTGGGTATCTATATGTATATATCAGTGTCTGCCTCTGTGTACTATTATATGCATCAGAGTGTATCTGGGTGAGTCAGCATCTCAATCACTGTCTACCTGGGTGTGTCACTATATGGATTAGTGTGTTCCTGAGTTTCTTAGTGTATGGCTCAGTGTGTGACTGAGTATATGTATCAATGTTTTCGTGGGTGTGTCAGTCTAAGCATTAGTGTATATGTGGCTGGGTCACGATAAACATCAGAAGTACATTTGTCCCTGTCCTATGGCCTTCCTACAGCCTACCTTAGGGATGACTTATATGTAGTAGAAGACTTTAAGACTTTTCAATGTGTTTTGAATGTCAACTCAGCCTAGCATGACAACTGTATATACATGTTTCACTGTAGCAGGTTCGAGACAGGGCTACTTGTCTGCATGGGTAACTTTTTAGTGTCAGTTCCTAAGTACTTATCTAAATTAGTGTATCATTGCCTATGTGAGTTTTGTCATTGGCTATGATGCCTGGGTCTCCTAGTTACTGGATGGACTCTCAATCTGTATGTAAGGATCTGCATGGATTGCTTGCTAGCTGTGTTAGTGAGTTTTAGAGTATTTAACTGTGTGTGCAATTGCCTCCATTACTGCTGGATTTATAAGAACTGTACATGTTAAGTGAATGTTTAAGTGCCTCTGTCAATGTGTGATTAGGTGTATTAGTGGCTATATCCTTTGACATATAGGTATGTGAGTTCTAGAATACTGGATCTATTACTGGACATATGGTCCTGATAGTGTGTGCTTGTAACTGATCAAACTTGGAACATCATATATTTTCTTTAAAGCACTTAGCTCCCTGTCAGGAGTGAGTTATAGTTGAGATATATGTAATAGAAGAGGAGTTTAAGACTTAGCAACACGTTTTAAATATGAACTTGGCCTACTAGGAGAATTGCATCAACACACTCTACAGTAGCAGGCCTGAAACATGCTTGCATGTCTACATATCTGGATGCATTACTTGTTAGTGCCAGTTCTTTAGTACATACGTGAGTGTGTCAGTGCCTATGTGGGTGTTATTTGAAATGTAAGTAAATAGGTTGATATATGTCTTGGTCTCTTAGTTACCCTAGGGGCCTCTGAATCTGTTTGCAATGAGATGCATGGATTGATTGCTGGCTTGGATAGTGAATATTGGGATGTTTAACTGTGTGTTCAACTGCCTCCATTAGCACTGGATACATAAGAACTGTATGTATTAGGTGAATGTGTAAGTGCCCCTGTCACTGTGTGACTAGATGTTTTAATTGCTCTATCTGTTTATAGATAGTTATCCGAGTTCTAGTATAGATAGGAGACTGGATCTATAACAGGACATATGGGTCTTGTAGTGTGGATGTAACTCACTCAAACTTGGAACAACATGTCTTATCTTTTAAGGTCATAGCTCCCTGCCCTATGGTCTACCTATGATCTTTCTCAGGAGTGACTTACGTCTAGTAAAAGAGGAATTTAAGGAGTTTATATTTTTCTAATTAGGTATCTCAGTGAGTGCATAGATAGATGAGTGGATGGGTATGTTGGTGTGATACGCAGCTTTCTCACAATACGTCTGTTCTCCGATCCAGTTCAAAGTGCTAAGAGAAAGCTGCATATCCCAAATCAGGGGGATTCATCATTTACCATACCGACTTGACTTAATGCTTTTTGGACAGTGACTTATAACAATTTAATACAGGCTACCACTTCTTATCCAATTGTCGATCATAGGGAAGGTGCAGTTGAGACATACGCATATGATCTACTGATCTACTGAATAATGTTGAACTAACCCCGTTGATATTTGAGTGACATTTATGAGTGATGTCACTGGCCATGTCATGAGTGATGTAATATGTGACCTCCTCAGTAGTACACTGCGGGCGCGCGAGTTATAGTTAGCTAAACTAACTATAACGGGGGAATTTCAATGATTTTGTATGAGTCAAATGTCCAACTAACTATAACGCCCCTGATACCTATGGTTTTTTCAGTGAATTTCTAAGGTTTTTTAAATGCTAATTCCTAACTATAACGTGCCTGAAGCCTATGGTTTTTTCAGTGAATTTCAAAAGTTTTTAAAATGCTTATTTGTAACTATAACGTGCATGAAACCTACGTTTTCTTCAGTTGATTTCAAAGGTTATTTAAATACTAGTTTCTAACTATGCCTACAGAGGTAGGACATGTGAAAAAAGAAGAAAAAACACACAGAAAGAAAGAAGCAACAGAAGTCCTCAAAGATGAAGAAAAGTGCAGGAAGAAGGAAGACGTGCAGAAAGAACAAACAGAGGAGCAGAAAGAGGCCTTGTTGCAAAATCATCCTGTACCCTCAACTTTTTCAGATGGGTACTGGTGGTAACTGACTCTGACTAACCAGTCCTAGAGCAAGTGCTATGCTAAAAGACACTTAGAATACAGTTAAACACCTACATACACTAGGTAACACTATGTGTTGGGGTACCCCTGTGATTACCATGGCCTCCTCTGTAAGACCCTAGTACATAACAGGGCAGGCAAATTAAAACTACCTCTTAAAACGCGTGACAGGGGATGTCTGCACATTGGTGAAGGGAGGGGGGGGCGGAACTGACATGTGCCATGTGGCCGTTTTAATTTGGCGCATTAAGTCCCCTTGAATCCTGAGTGTCCCTTGGGTACAAGTAGCCCACCAGGTATCTCCAGTTAGCGCCACAGAGCTTCATTGCAGAGATGTGTAAAAAGGGGCACGTCCTGGACCACCTCTCTGCAATGCAGCGCAGTGGCGCTTACTCAAAGCACCTGGTGGGCTAGTTGGCCGCCAGGGGCCCTCTGGATTGAAGGGAAATTATTTCCCCACTTTAAAATGCGCCACAGGGCGTGTTTGCAGACGTTACCTCAGGCCCCCTCCCCTCCCTTCACCACTATGTTAATGCGCCCTGTGGCCATTTTAATTTGGGAGATTAAGTCCCCTTGAATTTTGAGGGTTCCTAGGCTCCAACTAGCCCAATGGGTACCTCCAGTAAGTGCCACAGAGCTGCGTTGCAGAGAGGTGTAAAAAGGGGTACCGCCTGGACCACTTCTCTGCAACGCAGCACAGTGGCGCTTACTGGAAGCACCTGGTGGGCTAGTTAGCCACCAGGGGCCCTCAGAATTAAAGGGGAATTATTTCCCCAGCTTAAAATGTGCTACAGGGCGTGTTTGCACACGTCACCTCAGGCCCCGTCCCCTTCCTTCCCCACTTTGTAAACATGCCATGTGTCCGTTTTAAGTTGGGAGATTAATCCCCCTTGAATCCTGAAGGTCCCTTTGGTCAAACTAGCCCACTAGGTACCTCCAGTAAGCACCGTTGCAGAGAGGTGTAAAAAGGGGTACGGCCTGGACCACCTCTGCAACGCAGCACAATGGCACTTACTGGAAGCACCTGGTGGGCTAGTTGGCCCCCAGGGGCTCTCAGGATTGAAGGTAAATTATTTCCCCAACTTAAAACACTCCACAAGGCGTGTTTGCACACGTTACCTCAGGCCCCGTCCCCTCCCTTCGCCCCTGTGTAAACACGCCCTGTGTCCGTTTTAAGTTGGGAGATTAAGTCCCCTAGATTCCTGAGGGTCCCTAGGGTCAAACTAGCCCACTAGGTACCTCCAGTAAGCGCCACAACGCATACTGGAGGTACCTGGTCAGCTAGTTGGCCCTCAGGGACCCTCAGTATTGAAGAGGAATTAATTCCCCAACTTACAACTCATCAGGGGGCGCGTTTGCACAGTGGTGAAGGAAGGTGTCGGGGCCTGAGGTGACATGTCTGCAAATACACCCTGGGGCGCGTTTTAAGTTGGAGAATTAATTCCTCCTCAATCCTGAGGGTCCCTGGGGTCCAACTAGCCCAACAGGTACCTCCAGTATGCGCCAGAGAGCTGCGTTGCAGAGAGGTGTTCAGAGGCCACGCCCCTTTTTACAACACTCTGCAACGCAGCTCCGTGGTGCTTACTGGAGGTACCTGGTGGGCTAGTTGGCCCCCAGGGACCCCCAGTATTCAAGGGGAATTCGTTCCACATTGCAGATGTGGAACGAATTCCCCTTGAATACTGGGGGTCCCTGGGATCCAACTAGCCCACCAGGAACCTCCAGTGTGCGCCAGGGGACTGCGTTGCAGAGAGGTGTTCTGAGGCCACGCCCCTTTTTACACCTCTCTACAACACAGCTCTGTGGCGCTTAATGGAAGTAGCTGATGGGCTAGTTGCACCCCAGGGACGCTCAGGATTCAAGGGGAGTTAATCGCCCAACTTAAAACACGCCACGGGGCCTGTTTCCATAGTGGAGAAGGGAGCGTCCCCCAATTAATTAATATTTTTCGAGCCCGGGGAGGTGGCGGTCTCTGGGGCGTGTGGAAGGGCTCGAACCCACCCACATATACTATTTTTTTATATATAAAAACACAAGCCCCAGGGGGTGGTGGTCCCCGGGGCTGCGGGGGTCCATGAGCCCCCTGCATATATTGTCATAAAGCCCCGGGGGTGGCAGTCCCCGAGGCTGGGGGGGGCTGTGAGCCCCCGCACATAATTTTATAAATCTCCGGATATGGCGGTCCCCGGGGCTGGGGGGCCCAGAGGGGCCCCCCATTCCATAACAATATTGCCCCCGGGACTTGGACCCCCGGGGGCTAAATATCAATGAAGCACGGAAGTCCGCACTTCTTTTTTTTTTCTCGTCAGGATCCGCGCACCCCGCGCGGATTTTGCCAATTTAAAATAACAACAATTGGTGCCCTGGGGGTCCTTGTGGGACCCCCTAGGCCTGCTTAGGGGGTTTTTACCCTGCCCCCTTTTTGCAGTTTGCACCTTAGTTTGACTGATTTCCTGTGCCTCAGTTCTACCGATGCACAAGATGGCTGCCAACATTTCCTGGTTTGGAGTGTTGACAGACAATTACCATAAAGCTCATGATCTGGAGGGTCCGCGGATCCACCGTGGCCATAGATATCACTATCTTTATTCCTGAATTTCTCAAAACTTACTGAACGGCTTTTTGAACCAAGCAGTACCTTTTTACCAAATTTGTTGTAATTCCGTTGAGCAGTTTTTGCAATAACTGTGTCTAAAGTTTCCTATGGGAAAATTATTTTTTACCACTATTTTTTGAATCTCTCGGGAACTACTGAACGGATTTCCACCATTTAAAAAAAAATAGGGCGCTTTCTGAACCAAGGGCTACCTTTTGTCAAAATTTGGTGTAATTTCGTTCAGCAGTTCGGGCTGTAGCCATGTCTAAAATTTCCTATGGGAAATAGCATGGGGAAAACGTGTTTTGGGACCCCCCCTTTTTCTCGACCCCCGCTTGACGAATCACCCCCAAACTGTCAGGGTACGGGCAGACTGGAGCGCCCCATGAGTTTTGAAAAATTCACGAAGATTCGTCAACCAGTGCCAAAGCTGTTGAGAATAGAATGTTGCGGATTTCCTCCCTTCAGCATGTTTACATCTGCTGAAGCAATCCACTGCCCGGATGCGTATAGTTATCTAGAAAATCATTAGATTTTCTAGACTGGACATTCCTGGAGGCAGTGCTGTTAAAGCTGGGGTTTCGTCCTAGGTTCATGTCATACTTTCAGGTCCTTTATACAGAAGTGTATACCACATTGCCAAAAACAAAAAATCTTTTACAGATGGAGAAGAGTGATTATCCCAGCAATTCTCAATGTGTCCAGGAGAATTCTTGGTGAAAAAGTGTCACAGAAGCTTAAAATGTTCCCCCCCCATATGACTTCATATGTTGCCGCCTCACCTCTGACATGTCAGAAGATATCCATTGACAACTCATAGCATACTTGAAAGCTGGTTTGTTTGCTTTGCAATTGGATGAAGCAACTGACTTATTGAACAAAGCCAATTTAAATGATTATGTTCAATAATGTCATGAAGCAGTAATATTGGAAGATTTTTTCAATTTGGAAGTCAATCAAGGAGGAGGCAACAGCGTCAGTCTTGTTTGATATTCTCAATGACTTCCTGCGCTTCCATGGCTTAAAATGGGAGGACAATGTTGGAATCTGCACAGATGGTGCTGATTCCATATAGGGTTGTAGGTCAGGATTAAAGTCCAAAGTAGTGAAAGTGGTTCCACATAGTCTGGTTACCCACTGTATGATACACTACAAAGTCCTTGCTCTGTGAAACATGGATAGAGAACTTGGGGATGTTCTGAATTCTGCTGTAAAAATTAATAACAGCTCACTTAACTAGAGACCATCCTTTTGAAATTTTATGCGCAGAAATGGGAGCTGAATAATGGTTTGCCTTTTCATGCAGAAGTCTGGTGGTTATCCCGACGGAAGGTGCTGAATCACATTTTTGAACTGAGAAATGAAGTACAACCATTCCAGTTGGAAGTTGACCCCTTCAAAGCAGAACAGCTGTGCAATCCGTATAAACTTGTGCTTCGAGCTGAAATATTTGATTAAGTAAATTCCCAGAATCTGTTCTTGCAAAGAGCTGAATGTACATCTTTTACCATGTATAAATAACCTGCCTTCAAGAAGAAGCTGGAGTTGTGGAATGAATGATTCAAGATGGCCTGCTTGAGGCATTCCAATGTTTAGAATATACTCTTGGTGAAACAGAATATGGCATTCAAAGTCTTTCTGAGGTTAAAAAATCACCAGACTTCTATAAAGGACTGTTTACATAAGTACTTTCCTAAAGACAATGATCCTGTCAATGACTGGGTCTTCCAATTTTCCAACGAATGCAGGTACTCATATCAAAGTTCATCTTCAGGAAGACCTAATTGAGATCCAGAATGATCACACACTGTAGATGCAATTCAGCAAACTGTAGCTGAGAGAATTTTAGCTGAATGTCTGATGAACATTCACATTTGCCAACAATTGCTGTAAGAATGCTTCTGCCTTTTAGCGCACCATTTTTATGTGAGATTGGGTTATCCACATTGACGGCTTTTAAAAATGAATTACCGTTCAAGACTGTAAGTGGAGTACAATCTGAGGATGTCAGTTACAAGAATCCATCAACAGGCTTACCTTCTCTCACATTAGTTCAGAAAGGTGTGATCATCCAAATATGCAAGGTCATCATCCAAATATGCAAGGTCACATTATGTTTTGTTTTTGGAATATTAAGGCCCATTGTACATTTTTGGGCATTTTGTTCTTGGAGACCTTTTATCTCAACTATGTCCTAACCCTCTAATACCTTACTGCAACCATTCACAAACCTTCAGTTTGCTAAACACTGCTAAATACTTACTGTGCTTAATATTTTTTCCCCATTGTGAAAATTGTTTGCTGAATATATTTTGCAAATAGGGGGCAGCGATGATTGTCGGAGATGCAAAATACGTAAAACATTTAAACTGGAGAGGCTCTGCATCAAAAGTTTGAAGAACTCTGCCCTAGAGATATCAAAGAAACTCATTAGGCCTTTCAAGTCATACACAGGCACTGCTTCATTGCAGCCCTAGATTGCTTTCTGCCCAGTGGGAGTTGATGAAATAGCCTTTCAGCATGCAGTTTATCTTGGAAGGCCTGAATGAATAGAAATATGTACCTTTTAAAGCAGGGTTATAGTTTCATCTTGGGCTCCAGAGGGAACTGGAAAGAAAGCGCACAGGTATTAGTATTTACTTAAGGGAATGGGAAGAATGAAGATAAGTGAATTAAGGTCTTGAGAAGGATTAAAGCAGCATGGATTATCTTTGTATACTGCGATGCATCTAGTGTGACTGCTATTTGTAAAGGGCCCAGTCCAACTATCCTTGTGCTTTTCCAGTGCTTAATTTGTAAAAGAAGAAATGTTTGAGCCCAAAGATTTGCTCAGAAGTCCATGGTCAGCACTAGTGAGTGTTGGCATGTGGAATACCAACGCTGTGTACTATTGATTTCTCTTCATGACTCTTTAATCCATTTCCAGACATTCTCTGCCACTTAATCTAGCTCTTGCAGGTTGCCCCATTTTTCATTTGCCAAGTTTTCCCAGCTTTATCATCCTCCTTTATGCTTGTGTGTTTTTTCTCTCTTGCTTTGGATCAAAGTCTGATGAGGGAAAATAAGTTCTGCTCACCAAAGATGAGTGCCAGTGCAACTACCAGCTCAAATTAAGCACTGTATTTGCCTTGTAGGCAAGAGAGACTTTCTATCTTATACATTTTCTATCTAAATGAGCTTTGACATTTCTCTGTTAAAAAATGGACTCTGTGCTACATATTTTCTGGGCAGTGTGGGAAATATGATTCAGGGCCAACAACATTGCAACTTAGAGTACTCTTTGTGCCTCTGTGTGTAAGAAATCCACTAGCTGGATAGGGATCCGAGAGATATTGAAGACTTTATTACATGAATTAGCTGAACTCTCATAGTACTCTTGCCAGCAAATGCCTAACGGGGCATTCTTCCTTAACTCCCTGCCTATAACAAATAATAACTTGTTTATATGCAGCCCATCATAACACATTTCTACTGGTTTTAAGAGCTGTAAATAACAGACTCTGATTTAAATTAATGTATAGTCCTCAATTGACCACAGCCGGATGTAAGACCTAGACAGAATTCAAGTGTCACCTTCTGATCACTACAGATGGCTGAGGTAAATGTTTCACACAGCCACTGTGCCGTGTGTTAGTAGCATGGACCAAACTGGAGGATACCCACAACAACAATATAAAATGTTAAGAGAATAAAGAACCGAAGGCCTACACATGTGTTATAATATATGAAAAATGTGTTATTTAATTTCTACTAATACCTGCAGCAAAAATATAAATACCAGGAAACAAACTTGTAAGTATTACTATGATTACTTTTAGTGGGACCAGGAGAAATGGTCATGTGGGACACTAGAAGTCAAGGCTGCAAGGTTGCTCTGGTATTGGAGTTAGAACCCTGCCTTGAAAGCTATTTCATACAACCCAAATCAAGCTAGTGGAAAGTGGTTAAGGGCAACAGTGGAAGCAGAGTCCATACTTCTGAACATGCTTTGTGGCCGGACTCATGAACCCTTAATTTAACAAAAGCAAAACAGATGTTGTAAATCATCTTGCAGATCACTTTTAACATTAATTATTCCACTTTGACAGATACGACAATGAATGTAGTATAAGTAATTGATTTCATTGTCTGTTGTTTAATTACATTTTGCTTTTGGGTGTTGTTACGCATTGAAACAAATAGTGGCCTAAGGAATCTTTTGGGCAGGAAGGTCTCCCGCACTGCACAAAAACAATCCAGCCTGGAACACCGCAAAAATTGCCTGTATTGGTGCTAGGCTGCACAGAGTGCACCAGCAAAAGGAGAAAGCAGAAATGCTCCATATCTTTGTATATTTAGAGCTAGGCCCTGCATCAAAGTTGCAGCATGCCACCACCACCTCCTGCACAAGACCTTTTGGTGTGTATAGCAGGGGTTGTCTGTAGGCCGTGCTTCAACATTTGGCCATTGGCAAGTGCAGCAGTAGTGCACTTAATACTTTTTCCACTTTCATAAGATTCACAAAATCCTACACTAGATCTGCAAATTATCAACACTCCCTTGTTCACGTGGCCCCAGGGATTGTCCAGTATTCATGAAGCCAGGCAGGATTTTTTAATCCTGTGACTAAAATAGTTTTATTGCCAGATTAGTCACTTAGGGAACTCCTCCCCCACATGGTCCTAGTGTCAGAGTATGTTCTCACTGCCACTTTATGTTCTGTTTCTTTTCCCAACTCAGTGAATGGTCCATCATGTTGAGTAATGGGTGCTACAGCAGAAATGTGTATATGATGGCCAGCCAATCAGAGAGTAGCGGATTAGAGAGACCACAGCTAGATTTGAAAATACACAATGCATAACTGGAGAAAATGTTTCCTCATCCAATGGCGGACCTTTATTTTTTTAACTGGATTCACTAGAGGTGCAAGAGGGAGGGTGGAGATAATACTGTGGGTGATGGTCAAGGATGCAGTTAGAAATCCTGTTGGGTCTCACACCATTAGGGAGTGCTTTTTCAGAAACCATGTAGTCACAGTTTTGTAATTTCCCGTGATAGCTACTATATGATATAGATGATCTTGTCTCTTATCCATTTGTATTTCTCTCCAAGAATTGTTCAACACCTCTGAATGGTTTGGCTATGTTGTATAGAACAGTGAGCTGATGTCACCAAAAGGATAAACACCAAAATACCTTTGTGCAGTGTGTTTACAAGGCCCCAAAATCTGCATTATTTTAATTCATAAGAAGTAAATCTGAATCAATGTTTGTCGACAAACACTGCAATGTTGTACCACAGTTTTTATAAACTGAAAGCCTGTTTCCTTTGGGCATTTCACAATGGTAACTCTTACTTCAAGTAACTAAAGTATATGTCAAATGGAATATTATATGAAATCTGTACAGAAGAAGCTTATCAATGTAGCACACACTATGTTGATATATATTCTGTTTTAGAAATTAAGAAAATAATTTTCGGGTGGATTGACAAATGACTTCTACAACATAAGTAAATACAAATGCCTTGATACATTTCTAATCCACTTCAGTACAGACCAAAAACATTTTCACATTTGACGCCTAAATAGTCCTATTTATTTCAAGTTTGTTTTACCATTGTGAAAGTGTTTTAGAAAATATGCTGGCTTTCACTTTGGGTGAACATTGGTACAACATCACAGCACATATTACATACAATGAGTCATATATAATTTTTACCTCAAATATTGAAATGTAAATCACAATATCCAACATATGACACATTGATGCATTTAAACATTTGCGTAATGAGGCAGGAGTTCGGCCTGATTTTAAGTTTACCAGATGTGATACTCATATATATATATATATATATATATATATATATATATGCTATAGAACATTCCATTTGCAAAAGTCCCTTTAAATCTTCAATTTTTCTTCATCATTATTTTATCATATGGATGTAACAAAGGACAGTGAAAACTGGTCTTGGGTATGTGTTACTCCATCAACAATGTGTACACATTCCTGTCTGTGTTGTTCAAAACACCGTGTGCGTCTCACAAATTGTTTTTTAAAACCAGACTGGCATTACATGCACACTGGTGAAGGAGTAAGACATCATGCAAATATATCTCATTTGATATGAATGAAATAGTGTTTTGTAATCAAATCACATTTTGGATATGTTTGAAAATAAAATGTAGCTAATTTATAAGAGGTTACTAGACATTTTGGCTCTCTTGCTCACTCTTGTTTGTGTATGAAACCAACTTACCAATGTGACATTTGGAACATCCATGTGTCACCTGTAATAGGGCTAACCTTACATCATTCAAATAGTGAATGAGCATCACACCTGACACAGTAAAGACTAGAGGACAGTTTGGTACAGATGTCCATTATAACATCAAACAAAACCTTGTACATTTGTAATTTAGGCAGGCATGAGTCTGCTGAAACCAGTCCTTTGGTAGTGAACAGAAAACAGGTGGTATCTGTTAGTATGGATATTGCTGACTTTATATAGAAAAGTGAACTATCGTCCTTATTAATAGAATCGCCCGTTCTGAACTCCACATCTACCTCGACACGCAAGTATATAGTCTGGCAGGCCCTGTGACCTAGACCCGGGATTACTGATTGATGGGTCACAGATGGGAGGGTGCATAGCTGGCAGGCAAACACTCGGGCTGGAAACTCTTGATCAATCCCACAGATAGGTGCAGCGATTACAATGGTCATGGGAGAATGCCCCATTAAAGCACACCAGGCCACGGGGCGGGGGATTACGCGTGCCTCTGAAAACAGCAGAAAGTCAGATGCCACATGAGTTAGAAACACATAGCCAATCAAGTCCCATCACATGTAGTGGTCATGCACTACCCATGCCGAATATCTGGACACGTCCACCACTGGCCACACAGTGTCCAGGCAAGGTAGAGACCCACCTGTAGTAACCATTTGACTATTAATTTATGTTTCTAAAGCGGAAACCAACATTCCCCACCATATATGGCATGACAGAAACTTTTATTGCTTTGTGTAAATTTGTATATACGAAGGGCACAAACCCAATGTAAATCGAAATAGTCCCCAGACCTCATGCCTGTATTTAACAAACTGTTCCCGTTTTGCCAAACACCTCTTGTCTTCTGTCTCTCCTAAGAAATTCTATTCCAAGCAACATATCTTTTTCCACAAATTCATAAACAAAGCACATCATCATACAACTTGAGCAAAACTTATACCTTCAAGAACTCATCTTCCATGTTCAACATGTGTCACACTTAATGCTGATGGCAAAATTAGTTGTAACAAAAATGTGTAGAAGTCTCATTAGAGCGTACCCCTTTGCTGCTGCTGTTGGGCTCTCAACTGCCCATCAAGGTCCAGATAGACCACCGCAAGTATATGGGCCATTAAGGGGTTCAGGGTGTGTCACACTTGCTTCCCACATTGGGAAGACTTGCCGAGATGGACTTCTAGTGACTTCTTGGTCCAGCATCTTTGGTCCTTCCACAACTTACAACAATGAATGCTGCACCACTTGTAAGAAGATATCCTGAAATGAAGAAAATGATAGATATACATGAAATGTACCAACCATTCAACACAACACAGTAGAGAGGAGAAAATAGAAATTAACCATTGCAAAGCATAGCAGGCTAAAAAACAGACAGTTACACAACTTAGAGGGATGCTTAGCATTAGTCATCCTATAAAAAGCGCAGAGATATGTTTTCACATTTGCCGCATATATTCAAAATACAAATTTACATGCTTTCATTTTAAAGGCAACAAACTTTGATTAATGAAACTAATGACATAAATACAATTTCATGACAAGTAAAGGATTACACACAAAATGCAACGCAATTTACAAAAAAAATCATTAAATAGAGATTGATCAATAAATGACACTTTGCCACATTTAAAAATATGATAGAAAAGGTGGAATGTAGACAATTGAATGACATCCTTATTTTCACAAAACTGAAACAAGGCATCATGGTAGTTGCAGTTATTTCAATGAAACATTCACAACACTGAACATTGAACCTTGAACATACCTTGTGACAATCTGCAGTAAGTAGAGAACATGCATTTAAAATGTGAAAAACATACATGTTATTTGGAGTACAAACACTTACAAGCACCATAACATCATGTGAAGTGTGATGGTTTTTGAACCTGTTATCTTAAATACAACTCAATACATTCAAACAAACAAGCCAAACAAGATATTGTGCAGGACATTATTAGCAACAGCTCACTTCAAAGCAAACAGGACATTTAAGTTTAGTGACACATTTAAAAGTATAACTTACCAGCCTCCACTCCACCAGGGATTCCTTTCAAGTTTTCAGGATGTAGGGTCTGCAAGAACCACCATTAGGCCTGTGGGCCTCCAGGTGACCCTTGGAGGCCAGGGAATGCACTCGGCCTCGCAGGTCATTCACCTCTTCCTAATTTCCTCCTGTGTGAGCACATTTTTTGCTACAGCATTGGCTCTGTCAACTATTCTGGCATACATTTGCCTTTTCTGAAATAAGGGTGTATTTTGGACTTAGGCTCCAAACAATTGTGTCTCTACTCTTATGATTTCATCAACCATGACTGTCAATTCTCTCACAGAGAAGAGTGTTTTTTTGGTCACTGGCATAAGGGAAATATAAACTTAAATGATAGTAATGACACAGAAGATAATTAATAACAAAAGAGACAAAATGAACAAGTAAGAAAACAAAAAAAAACCTTGACTTGAGGAGTGATAAATCGCTGTGGGACAAGGTGGTGCGGTTCCGGAATGGCAAAGGATCATGGTTTGAAATGGAGTGTATTTTACAGTGTGGTATACAGGTGCAAACAATTGACCAAAACACATCAGATGTGTGATGCTAGCATCCAGCCTACAGCCACAGAAATTAGTCCAATGTTGATAGAATCACTCCATTGGCAACCCACTGCTAGAAGACCACCAAAACAACTGTGAAATCTAAAAAGGCTTGGCAGAAACCGCCACCCTGATGGAAACTGAGTACTATTCACCAGCAGAGGAGTCCGCCGCATCGACTTCGGGAGCTCAGTACCTTGCGGGGAAAACTCTGTTGACGCGAACGGAGATTCAGCTAGCATACATCTAAATGGAGCAGGCGGACCACCATCAGCTAGCCGGAGTAATTGGCACCTCCACTGTGGCAGGGCAACAGTAGTCTTACCAAGATGTATATCAAGCCCTTACACTATTTTCTGAGCACCAAATAATGATGGTGCTCTTTTGCACTGCAATAACTGAACTGCTTGTTTGTTTAATACCAGTGAGCCTCAATTTGTTTAGGAGGTTAGGACTCCCCATTGTTATTCTGTACCTTTACAGCATGGTTTTAAGAGGGGTGTATTTAACTTGATTATTTATTTTTAATAAACTTTTTGGAACTTGGCTACCGATTCCTGGTTCTGATTGTGTAGCCACATGGGTTTCACTGTTGATTGAAATTTGATTGAATGTAAAGCCTAACTTCCATCACCTCTCAGTCAGATCTAAAAGGTTCATTGAAGGACCAATGGTGAGCAAGTGGGCCCAGGAAACGCGGTATTAAACACTTCAATTTACTTGAATGGTGATGTCTCCCAATTACTGAAATTTGTGTGTTCCTGTGGCTGAGGGCATGTTCAGGTTGCTGTTCACTACAGAAAGTTCACTTTGAACACTAGTATCGTTCCTGATGCCTGGTTTTTCAGCTGGCCGTGCTCATTATTATTAAAACAACCCTCTGATGCTTGTTCCACTTTTTCCATTGTCACTACAGTGAGACCTGGACATAGCTTGTTAACAGTAGTCATTTATTTGCACTGTTATCAACATGTATTATTATTACCTAGACCATAGCTATCCAAAGTTGGCTCCAAAAAGGAAGAAAGGCTGAGTCAGCTATGCTGCGATTCAAATGTGTGTCATACCCCAAAACACTAAACACCTCATCCCTTCATATTTTGAACACAGATGTTGTAAATTGCACTATCTCTTCTTTCCTGTTGTGTATCTAGAGTGATCCCCCTTCTCCTTTGTCCCTGTCCAGCACTTTTGTGCTCCACAAATGTGGTGTTGATTCCTTCCCAATGAATAGGTAAAAGAGGAGTATGATTGTAAACGTTCCTCATAAGGGTACACCTACACACACAGGTGCAACACAGGCTGCAGCAGTGAAAATCTCATCTCAACTTTCATGATATATGCAGAAGAAAAGAGGGCACCCAGGAAAGCTTCTCATGTTTGCAAAACACAACCAACACATTATCCAGCTATGCACATACAGAGCAAGCGTGGCATCAGCAGCCTTAGTGCATGCTTCTGTCACACACACACTGAACAGACACAACAAGGACAGCAGCAGACCCGGCTTTCCTCCCTTTTAAAGGCGCAGCAGCCATGCAAATGGATCTTTCCTTCATGCAAGCTAGCCGCATACACTGAACAGGTACATTCTCAACTTCCCACCTTTACAGGTTCTATCATTGCTGTAAAGAACATTCATGGGAGTGGGGGGCATAGAGGGCACCTGGGTACATTTTCACTCTCCACCATTGGCTCATCGGTAATTGAAAAACTTTCAGGCTCTTGAGAGAAAAATTTCAAATCCAGATCTGCATGACCTAGAAGAGAGTGTGAATTAAAGCAGGGCATCCATCTCACACAATGAAAGGTTGTCAGAGGCATGCATCACAGGAAGGAAAGGTTAGTGCTGTGCTTGACTTTTCAAGGACTCGTCATATGTTTATTCCACTCCAAAACTGAGGATACAAACAATCTCTGTGACACAAAAGGGTAATAAAGCCCCGGAGTTCTTAATAGATTCAGATCTGTTGTGCATTTTATGGATATCACCGAAAAGCAATCCTATTCCAACAGTCATTAATTCATTTTAAACTCCAGGGCACTTGCATTAATATTATGAGGGTTAACCAAATTCCTTCAAATAATTTCAAGCTTCACTTGGCATGGGACACTAATGTATTAATATCGCTGCCTTGCGCACATTTGATGGAAATGTGGGTGAAAATGTACAAAAAATAATGAAATATCGGGTTATGATGTATTCTGGAAGTATTTTACTTTGGCATATTCTCAAATTGATTGGCAGCAAGAGCACCTCCATCAGTATTAAATTCATGGCTCGCTTCTTACCCAAAAAATATCCCTTATTTATACATCTGAAAATCAAAACGATCAGTAAAGATGGCAGAAGCTGGAGATGGAAATTTAAATTGATGATCATTTTAGAAAATGTTTTATTATTAAATCCCCTGCAATATTAATAAAAGGGAAGTAACACTAAAAGCATTTTCAGGACTATAATTATGTTGTACTCTTTTCCATATTAAAATGGCATATTTCGGTTGCGAGGGCCTTATGTGAGCTTCAGAAAAAGGTTTCAGAAGCAGTGGTTCAGAGAGATTTAGGGCCGCACACATTTTGTTCTTTTCTGCATGCCCTTGAGTGGGCAAAAGGTGCGCGCTGCCTCTAAAAAAGTGTCCTTGTTGTACCCTATGGGAAAGTGTATGCTTAATAGAGTAGGGCTGATTTGTTTTTGTGATTGGTTCAATTTCAAACGTTATACCAGATGCCGTCTGTGTGGCCTGTTTGTTAAGAAACAATATGACAAAGGCAGCAGACCTGACGAATTCATTG
Organism: Lissotriton helveticus; assembly: GCF_964261635.1. Taxonomy (NCBI): domain Eukaryota; kingdom Metazoa; phylum Chordata; class Amphibia; order Caudata; family Salamandridae; genus Lissotriton; species Lissotriton helveticus. The sequence continues at coordinate 615,036,212 of NC_136063.1, read as the reverse complement.
TGCTAAGTGTATGTTATAAACAGTTATTCTTTAAGGGTGGATTATTAATACAAATAGTGCATTGTATAGACAGGGGCGTAGCTAGAGCTTGTGGCGCCCGGGGCTATCCGTCAGATTGCCGCCCATGGCACCCGCAGTCCTGTGACTGTGTGAGGTTAAGTCTCGGACTTGAATTTTGAATCACCACACTGTCAAATTTCGGTCACATATATTTCTCATAAGTATTGGAATGCTAGTTTTACATTCCTGAGATGTGAAGAGGACTCAGGAGTATGCATGCACACTGTAAAAGTATCAGGAGTGAGCTTTTTTTTTAACCCCTTCTTCCCTTAAAAGAACTCTACAGGTTGGAGAAGTACGGTGTCAAATGTTAAGTTACATTAACTAGTAATTTATACTGGATTCCCATTGCAGGAACGAAATCCAATAAAATAAAATACTAGGGCAGGTGACCTAACATCCAACACGGAACATCTTGAACTCTCGGGCCATCCTCTTACTAACTCTTAGGAAAGGCTGATGGCTACTGGCATGCGTGCCACAGGCAAAACATGTGCGCCGAGGCAAAGCAAGCAAGAAAATCCTCCATGACACAGGCCTTACCTCCTGTCACCTGACAGCAGAACTGCCTGTTCTTACCACACCTTCCAAGGATACATGGCACTACCCACTCCTCCTGCTGCCCAGTCAGAGCACGCCGTAGCCCACAGACCACGGGCATTGCCGCGCAAGGGAGACATAGCTGCCAAGGTTTGAGATTGCCAAGTGTGACATTTTCATATTTTCTGTGTAATTATGAGTGTTAACGCGGGATTTCTGGTCTGTTATTATCTTACCAGATCCCAGCTCAGATCGACTGGATCGTTGGTACCTGTCATTGAGTAAAAGGCAATCAACTACTAGGTTAATCAATTAAGATCTTAAACCACTCTAAAGAACCACTGACTACAAATAAGTTTAAAGATTTATTATAAAGCCAAAAGTATCTGAAGATACAAACATCTCAGAATAAGATTCAAAACATATACATGTATCAATATGAAAAGGAACTCTCGGAATGCTCTGAATCGGCAAAAGGAAATGATCAAGAATATCTCAAATACCATGAGAGTTGCAAGTATCGCTATAAGTTGTAACTTAAGAGTCATTTACAGAAAGGAAAATTCAGATTAGTCTGTCCCTACACTAGACTAAGTGACATCCCTACTTAACAAGATCTTTACCTAAAAAGGTGTCAGCTGTGGTGACTTCCAAAGAAGATCACGCACTTCTCTTAGTCTTCTTGGTGAATCGCTCTCTTAAGTTCAATCTATCTGCCTACCCATCCGCTTTCTTAGGCTCCCCAGATCATCTGCTCTGTCTTCTCCCCGGGGTGCTGTCCCTAATACGAAATCACATTTCCAATAGGAACGCCCCTAGAGACGCCCCTCACGTGGTATCGGTTCTGGCGGCAAATTCCATGCTGGTGCTCCTCTGGACCCTTCATTAAAGTTGACCTTGCTTCCCAGGCTCCTTCTCCACTGGTCTGCACCCCCCAGGAAATTCCTGAAGCCTCCTCCAGGCCTGTGCCAGGCGTCTCTGAACAAAGCCCATTCATCACCAAACTGATTAGGACTCCTCGCACCTGCAAATAGACAGTTCTACTGTGGGCCCCAAATTCCGGCCTCTACCATATCTGTAAGTCATAAACTATGTCTTCGTTTGTACTCCGTGCGATCTCTCCTTAACGAGCACATACAGATCAAAGAAGCAACTTTATCTATTCAGGCCTACTAAATTACACGAAACAGGCCTCAGCACTCTAAAAACATTTAATTTCTTTGTTTAAACAGTATTCTAACTAACACACATTTCTATAAAGTAACACATCTATATAAAACCTATATTTCAATTCTATGATTAATAATACTTTGCAAAACAATGTTATGTCCACGTCTCATGTCAGTGTAGCAGCACTTATACGTTTTACTGTGAATTGCCATGGGCCTACACATTTTTAATGGTTTGCAGAGTTTCGTTTCTCCTTCTCATAGTCACTTGACATGAAGAACATGGGGTTTCACATCATCCTAACATTTCTACGAACTTCTACATTAGTTTTCACACATATATATATTTCCATTCTAATTAAAACACTTTTATCATTTTCACTCTATGAATATAACACTCTGGTGCAATCTATTTTTAAACTAATACTACGTGCTTGTAAATATGGTGCACTTATACGTTTTTCAGATTTGCGCTCTCTCAATCCCCCCTTTGATGACTTCCAGTAGTCATCATCATCGCAACACCCTCATTTAGGTATAGATTGTCAAACTGAAGTTGTTGCAATATTCCCTCGTTTCATCTCTTTTAGAGCCCTCAGACTCCTGTACTGATTCTCCTGCATTGCAGCTAATCTTCTCCCCTGTTCTCGCATGGATTTCTGCAACCTGTTTGCTCTATACCATTTGTACAGTCGCACCAATCCCCACAAAGTGATTACACAAATCACTATTATGATGATAGGTTTCAGTATGTACCAAACGAAACCCTTTCCCAGGTTGGCAAACCAACCTCCAACCTTTCCCATTCCTTGTCCTACTTTTTCCCACACATTTACCTGCGCCAAATCCTCAATCTCACGATGAATCGAAGTAATGTTTCGTATGTACTTCTTTAGAGGTTTTGAATTGGCTGGAATGTAAGTGCAACATTCCTGGACCCTCAAAGCCTTACAGACTCCGCCCTCTTTGGCTAACAGAACGTCTAGAGCAAGTCGATTCTGAAGAACCATTGCCCTTATCGATTGCATCTCTCCCTCCACCAGCATCAAAGATCTAGCAGTACTGGCAGATAATCTATCTACAACTGTTGCCAACCTTCTAATTTTGATGTCATTCAGTATTAACCCTAAAATAGGAAATGCAGCTCCAAATATGTCTCCAATTACTTCAGAGCTTGCATCTCTCCTTCCTCTTGCTTGAGCTCCTCCCTTTTTGGACTCTAATTCTTCAGCATGATGTATTTTCGGGAAGACAATCGCCAAATAGCATGATCCATACCAATTATCTGGTAGTTTCACATATGCATTTCTTCCACAGACAAAATATACATTGGGGATCACCTGCATCTCCTTCAAGAAGTCCTTAGAATAATATTCTAACTGGAAAGCATGTTCACAACTGACTTCTCCCACAAACACATTCTCGTAATAGGTTTGACCCCTATGTATACATAGTTTCCCTTTCTTCTCTCGATCTAATGCTATTGGACCACTGCTACCCTTGCTCTTGTGTGCTCTTTCTTCTTCAGTCCAATCTGTTTCCCATTGACCTGAAGTCTTTAGAATCTTTTGTCTCCTGTATCGAGTATCCACCTGCCCTATAAACTTTTTCTCAATTTCTGACACGGAACAAGTCAAATTATTCCTCCGAGCATGTGAAGTGTCTAATGTTCTCCATGGTAGGAAAAATTTCTGTAACCTATCTTCACTCTTGTAACAATCCCACCTATTGAGATGTTTATAGTTTGGGACCTCTGGCAACACAGAATCGAAGTTCGAGAAGTAATACTCAAACCCATCCCGTTCATAAAATATGCTCAGCAGCAAACTACATGTGATTCCATAAGTCAATGGAAGATGGTGGTATCTGATACCCTCGTCTACCGATGCTGGCAATTTCTTGCAGACGTAGCAATTCTTCGCCTCCATGACATCAACATATTCATACAGCAGTTTAGCATAAGCATTTGACTTAAAATTCCCCTGGGATTCATCAGTGTGTAATCTCTTAACCTCAGCATCTAACAAAGCCTTCTCCTTCTCTGTGTTAACTCTACTTTGTGCAGCAGTAGTAGGCTTCTGTGTCGATACTCTTTTTGCTTCTTCTCTTGCTTTTGTTTCGTTTTCATGTCCCACTACATATGATATAGTAACTACTAAAGCTATAAGAAAAATCACTACCACTAAAAGTGTGCCTACTATGCATTTTGCCCTGCGGTTCGGGTTGCCAGCCTCCATGATCTCAAAACAGTGTAGCTCTAATTTTCGTTCTCAGCCAAAGTCTTTTGCTGGACTCCAGTGTCTCTTTTCTTTGCACAATGTCTCTCTTTAAACCACAAAGTCTCTCCTTGAACCACACCTGGAAGTTGACAATTCTCTCCGCAAGAACAGTCTCTAAGTTCTGTAGCAATAGACAACCCTAGCCCTTCTCCATCCACTAAAAGGGAAGTCCCTAATTCTTTCTTCTTCCACTCGGCGCTAGGTTATCTTTCAATCTGTATTTACAAAGTTCTTTACAAAGTCTTTAATAGTCCGAGACTATGCGTGTTCCAAGGACTTCCACTACTCGCTCGAATATCTCCATACGAAGAAGGATTCCCTCAAGTATTGGACACCTTGAACAGCAACATGGAAATTCAACTGTCTCAAAAATCAATTTTCTTATTCCGCTCAAGAGAGGAGGATAGACGATGTTGAGTGTCAGCAGTCTTTCGACCTCCAATCCTGGTAGCAAGAACCTTATTTCCACTGTGATGATTAGGTCAGTTCTGGTCAGGGTCACTTCTCTCACCCTCCCAGTTCTGCGTCCCGCTGAGGACATCTGCAGCGAGGTAGGTCCACTCAGGAGTAGCGTATCTTCTGCTAGGCACTCGCACTCTCCTTGATCTCCTTGGACCTTCCTGTTCCTGATCTTGCGCACTTTCTTCTGGATCTGAGTCTTCGGATATAGGAGCAAGAGTTCTTTCTGAAGTCAGCTTCAAGTTTGGCCTTTGTTTTCTTTCGGGCCAACTAACTTCTCCACGTCTTGTTCTCCTACTTCTTGTCCTCACACTTTGTTCTTGATCACTCTGGTACTGGTCTGTGTCCGAGTCGTAGTCACAGCAACTTTCTCCTTCAGTGGCAACTTCAGTTTCACTGCCGTCCTGCCTTTCTTCTTCTAGATCTGTTGCACTCCCAACTTCTTCAGACACCCCCACAGCTTGACTGATCCCCTCTTGTGATTCTTCTTCCACTATTGGATTTTCGTCTGTGAGAGGAGCTGTTTCTTCTAAGGGTGCTGGAACTCTTCGAGTATGGGATGCGTGGATCCAATTAGGCAATCCTCCGCACTTTACAGCAGTGCTCGTCACCAGGATCACCTGATAGGGTCTCTTCCTGCGCACGTCTAAACAATTCTTCCGGACGTGCTTCTTCACCAGGACCCAATCTCCTGGGCACAGGTCGTGGCACAAATTTCTTGAAGACGGAACCTCTGCAGCCTGTACCTGAAGAGACACAGAATGAATGGCGTCAGACAACCCTTTGCAATAATCCAGGATCAGGTCATCTGTAATGTTCACTAATGCTGCAGTTGGGACAGAAGGAAGTCTCATTGCCCTCCCCATTAGCACCTCGTGTGGAGAGAGACCTGTCCTCCTGTCGGGTGTGCTGCGCATGCTCATAAGCACTAAAGGAAGAGCATCAGGCCAACTCAAGGAAGTTGATGAACACACTTTAGCTAATCGACATTTCAGTGTCCCATTTATCTGCTCCACGACACCTGAGGCCTCTGGTCGATAGCTACAAAGCAATTTCTGATCTATGTTCAATGCAGAGCAAAGCATCTTCACAATTTCGCTGTTAAAATGAGTTCCTCTGTCCGATTCCAGAGAGGCAGGCACCCCGAAGCGCGGTATCAACTCTCTAAGCAACAACTTTGCTACTGTGAGTGTATCGCACCTGCGTGTAGGGTATGCTTTAACCCATCTGGAAAATAGGCAAACAATCACCAGAACATACCTAAGGCGGTTGACTTTTGGCATCTCAATAAAGTCCAATTGCATTCTGTTGAAAGGCCCCCCAGACCTCCCAATGTGACTCAGTGTAACTGGTGTTCTTTTCCCTATGTTCAACTGCTGACAAGTAACGCATCGTTTACACACTGCTTCTGCTGCAATCCTAAACTTAGGGCAGTACCATGTTTGCCTGAATACCCTCAACATGGCATCCCTTCCCAAATGTACTGGACCATGTATCTGTCGTGCCATGGGACTCGCTAACTCCTCAGGTAGCACTGCCCTTCCATCTGCTGAAACCCAAAAATCTATTTCGCTTCTTACACAACCTGCTGTTTCCCATGCCCGTTTCTCTGATTCTGGTGCATTCTCTTGCATTACTTTTAAATCCTCCCAAGTGTCTACAGTTTCTAACATCATACTCAGTTCTGTTTTCTCCTGAGCCCCATCTATTTCCACTTTCGTGAAAGAATATCCATGCTCCGCACAATAGCGGGCAACCTCATCGGCATACCTGTTTCCCTGTGACACAAAATCGGTATTTTTTGTATGAGCTACGCATTTTACAATAGCTATTGCGGCTGGACCCTGTAATGCTTCCAACAACAGCCGCACAAATTCTCCATTTCGTATTGGCGAACCAGAGGAGGTCATGTAACCTCTCTGAGACCACAATTGCCCGAAATCATGAACGACACCGAAACCATATTGGCTATCAGTATATATGGTGACTCTATTTTTATTACCTGCTATACAGGCACGGGTTAATGCAATGATTTCTGCTACCTGTGCGGAGTGTACTACTCCCAGGCAAGCGGCTTCCACAACTCCAGTAATGGTGCAAACAGCATAAGCTGCTCTCAACCGACCAGTATCGTCTCTTAAACATGAGCCATCAACAAAGTAAATTTCATCAGGGTCGATCAATGGCTCATCCACAATATCTGGTCTGGGCTTCGTGCACAGTTCAGTCACATCAAAGCAATCGTGATCTTCACATTCTTCGCCTTCTATATCATTGGGAAGTGGCATCAACGTAGCAGGATTCAAGACAGAGCACCTCTTAAGGGTCACGTTCTCAGCAGCAAGAATAACTTGCTCATAGCGCGTGAGCCTACTATTGGTCAAGTGCTGTGTCTTGGTCCGGGTCATTAACAATTCCACAGAATGAGGTACATACACCACTAACTGGTGTCCCATCACTATGCTTTCACAACGTTCAATGCTGACACCCGTTGCAGCAACGGATTTGAGACATCCGGGCAACGCTGCGGCTACCGGATCTAAAATAGCCGAAAAATATGCAACTGGTCTACGGCCATTTCCATGGACTTGGACAAGAACTGACAAAGCACATCCCTCTCTCTCGCAGCAGTAAAGTGAAAAGGATTTTTCGTAGTCTGGCATCCCTAGAGCCGGAGCACGACATAAGTCATCTCTCAACTGTAGGAACGCCATCAAGCACTCATTGTCCCATGGTACCGGATCACTCACCTCCTTGTGCGTCAGTTTCTGTAAGGGTTTTGCTTTCAGTGAGAAGTTAGCTATCCACTGTCGGCAATAACCAACCATTCCTAGAAACATCCTGACTTCTCTCTGTGTCGTAGGTGCACTCATTTTCATTATCGCCTCTATTCTGTCTGGTGACAACTTGCGCTTTCCTTTCTCCAACCTGTGACCCAAGTACTGTGCTTCTGTCAGACAGTACTGCAATTTGCTCGGAGATACCTTATGCCCATTTTCAGCTAAATGATTCAGTAGGGCGATGGAATCTGTCTTACACGCTTCCTCTGTTTCTGACGCAACAAGTAGGTCGTCTATGTACTGGACCAGAACCGAGTTCTGTGGCAGTACTAGACTTTCAAGATTCTTCTTCAACAGCTGGTTGAAGATTGAAGGGCTATCTGTGAACCCTTGTGGGATTCTACACCATGTTAAAACGCGATCTTCCATTTTAAAGGCAAAAAGGTACTGGCTTTTTTCATCTAATGGGATTGAAAAGAAGGCCTGACAAAGATCTATCACTGTGAACCACTCAGCTTGGAATGGTATCTGAAACAGTATCACTGATGGATTCGGTACCACTGGACAACATGAAACAACTATCTCATTGATTTTTCGAAGATCTTGAACTATTCTGAACTTCCCACTAGGTTTCTGCAAGCCCATAATGGGGGAGTTGCATGGACTACCCACGATTTCCTTCAGAATTCCTTGTTGAATCATGGTATCGATCACAGGTTTTATTCCTGCAATCGTCTCTTGGGACAGTTTGTATTGAGGCGTTCTTGGATAAACGACATTTGGTTTCACCATGATCTTCACTGGCTCTACCCCTTTGATCAATCCTATCTCTTCTCCGGTAAAATCCCATACTTCTGATGATACTGCCTCGCGTAAGTCCCAAGGAAGTTCCTCCACAGTCAGAGTAGGATACAGTTCTATGCATGTTCTCGAATTAACAACTTTAAAAGTCGCATCATCGTCTGTGGTTTGTACCTCCACTCCCTGAGGTGTGCAGTATATGGTGCAATTCAATTTGCACAACAAGTCCCTTCCTAACAGACACACAGGACTTGAATCACATACTACAAACTGATGTTCATTCATGTAGTTTCCGATTCTCACTGACACTGGTTCCGTCAAAGGGCTGGTCATTCTCTTATTTGCGACTCCAACCACCTGAATTGTTTCCCCCGACATGGGTAGATCAGGAACCACTGCAGATCTCAGAGTTGATCGAGTAGCTCCAGTATCCACCAAGAATGTTGTGGGACATCCTGCTACCTCTGCCTCAACAAATGGTCCTCTCTGATCCACTTCTAGAACTGCCCCGAGGGTACAGTCCTCTTCTTTGCTTACACGTTGGCCCGTCAAAGGGTCAATGTAGTAACACTTTTCTTCATCTATGAAAAGAGGCATTTGTCCAAAGACCTTTCCCCCTGTCGCAATCTTTGGTGGCTGCGGAAACTGAGCTCGTGGAGCCGAAGTCCCCCCTTTGGCCACCTTGTTCCTTGGCACTGTCACCCCTTGAACTGGAACCTCTTGAACATCGTCTTCTACTTCTAATTCTCCGTTTTCAGGGTTATAGGGACACTCGCGTCTCCAATGTCCCACCTGGTGACACTGATGGCACTTTGTCGTCTTCTTTAATGTGGCAAAGTCTATTCTAGGTCTCGAGTTATCTTCACTGTCCTTATTCTGATTACTCGATTTCCGTCCCATTGTCCCCTGCTGCTGCTGTCCGCCCTTTCCAGCTGACTGCATCTGCACTACCATGAGCTTTTCCTTTAGCTTCTTTGTTTTGGAATCTAATTCATCACTGCAGTACCTTGCGTACCGCAGAATCTCATCTAATGGTCTGTTTTGCCAACAAATTAAATGTTGCTGAATCATCAAACAAATATCAGGTCTCAATCCCAAAATGAACTTGGACACAAACTGTCCTATATCCTTGGGGTCCATTACATCGAGTCCACTGTATTGTTTGAATGTTTTCAGCAATCTCTCATAAAACTCATGAACCGTCTCCTTGGGTTCCTGTCTTGTTCGGTCTATTTTTACCCAATCTATGTCTTGTGGTGGCACCTTATCTTTCAGCCAAGTTATTACCCTTTCATACTTTTGCATCACAATTTCAGCCGGTCCATTTGTAGCAGCATCCCTTTCTGGCTCTGCAGCTGGCCATTCGACACTAGTCTTGCATGCTGTCCACAAATCTCCTGGGACCACAATGTCAAACAAGGTGTTCAAATCAATCCACAATACTTTTGAGATCTTCACAAACCTTTCTACCTGCTTGTACCACTCAACAGGATTGTCCCTTAACTTCGGAAATGAGTTGGTAAATGCAGCTAAATCTCCTCTACTCTAGGGCACATGTACGTAATTCCCATTCGATATTTCTCTCAAAGGAAATGCCTCCATCTGCATTACCCTTCCTTCTGGAGACATCACACTCGTGCTCCGTCTGACAGTGCCCCTTTTTGCCCACCTCTCTTCCCATTTGTCCAGATCTCTCCACACTCTTATTCCTGTTATCAGTTCCCTTATGTGTGTTTTTAATCCTGTAGTTCTCTTCTCATCTAAATCTTGGTCCGAATACTGCAACCTATGGTTACTCTGTAGGGTCTTTGTTCTGGACAAATCTACCATATACTTGTCTGCCAGTTCAGACAGTTTTTCATGTATTGCTCTTGCCTTTCGGGTAATGTCCTTTGCTATAAACAGCAACTCATCTTGTTCGTACAAATCAATTCTTTCTAAGGCCAACGTACCATCTATAATCTCATCCACATCTGATTTTAAGCTGGTAACATCGAGTCTTTTGGCCTTCACTGCAGCTTTCAGTATGCTAGCTCTAGGGGGTCCATTCACATCTCTCCCATCCCAGCTCCGAGTCCTACGTCTGGGCTCAGGCGAGTTACGGGGAGTCCTCCCATGCTCCCACCCCTCCAGGTCCCATGCAGTTCCGTCCTCTCTGGGTGGATGATGAAACACTCCATTGGGCCTCATGGTCCTACATTCCCCATCCTGCCTGGTTTCTCTGGGTGCATGGCTAGACATCCCATTACTCCCCCTTTCCTCACAGTTTGCCTGTGATCTCTGACTACTCGATGTATGGCGCGATCTTTCACTGTTCCCTCTATTCCAGTGTTGTACATCCTCTCCAAGTGCGTGATGAGCGCACCTAAACCTATCTCTGTATGCTAGTACCATTTGGTCTCCACCCTTTTCCCAGAGACGAGACATCTCTTCACACTCGATACCTCTACCGTTCCGCTCCTGCTGTTCCCTATCATCCATAGGACGTGTAACTCCTCTGTTCTCCTGACTTTGACCCTCACGCTCCTGACTGCTTTCGCTAGCCCCGCAGTGAGATACTGTCCCGTTGCCTCGACTTCCCCATTCTGCCTCTGCTCTTGACCTGTTGTTCGGTGCTTCTGCGGACCCATCCCATTCTCTCAAGTCAGCTCTTAACTCTTTAAAAGATTTCGGCTGTGGTCCCCTTAGGTCCATCGGTCCTCTCTGACCCTCCTGTCCTGCTGTGGGACCCACTGCTGAATCGAATGGGGTGTTCCACGTTACTGGTCCTGGCAATTGCCTCCAGGCATTTGTCGTGTTATTTCTCCTTTCCATTTCAACTCTCTCTCTGTCTACCCTTATCTGTTCTTCCTCTCTGTCTCTCTGTCTCTCTCGGGGTTGTAAATCGATACTGTAGGTCCTATGGTAACGGGTACTTGGAGAGCATCTGGCAATCCATAAGACTCAACATTCTCAGTGGTTGGTGTCTTCTGTACAACAAACCTTCCAACCACACTCTGTGCTGTACTATGTTGAGGTGTCTCTTCGCCTTTGATAGGTGTCCATTCCGATATGGGAAGCGGTACATACCCCTCTATGGCAGCCCCCTCTTCCCTTGCGAGTCCTCTATTTTCTATCTCCCCAACTCTCGGAGGCGGTCTATCCATCAGCAATCTATTTATCAAGTTGTCCTCCGAGTCGCTCTCCTCATCCTCTTCCATGAGGTTCTGTCCTCCTACCACCTCTCTCACTGGGTACAACTTATCTACCTCAATAGCCTGTACCCTCCATCTCTTGGCGTCCTCAACCCATTTGGAATCTCGCACTGCTCTTACCGATCGCGTCAGCCTTCCTTGAGGCCTATTCAGATTCCTGTCGTGCGCCGCCCTAACCCATGCATTAAGGGCCTCAAACTGGGTTGGTCTAGGCAGAGGTTTCAATGAGGACAAGGTTGCTTTTAGCCGATGTAACACCTCTAACTTAAACGTCCCATACTTTGGGAACGGCAGTTCCTCTTTCCCTTCCGTAAGCTTGTTCCAATCCCTAATCCACAATATAGTGTGCAACCCAACATTCGTTGCCATATAGTGAGCCGGTGTACCCTCTGGCGGTGCCTCTAAAAGGAGTCACTTCTTTTTCTTTTAAAAATCCCTCTCAAACATTTAAAGCACTTCATGATCAAAATCTACAATTTCTACTTTTCTCCGCGTTCGTTTACTTCCTGGTGACAATCCACCAATCTCAGCGCTGTTCTCGCTAACTGGCCTATCAGAGCGCGGTTTCTCGCCAACGTCACACTATCCGCCCAATCAGAGCGCGGCTCTAGCCGACGTCACACCAACCGCCCAATCAGAGCGCGGCTCTAGCCGACGTCACACCAACCGCCCTATAACAGCGCGGCTCTTGCTGACGTCTCTCGTCCCCCTTTGCAGCAGTTCCCCTCCTTTCTTAGCCCGTCTCCTCGGTCATGCATGCGTCTCGTTCATACTTTGAAAAATGATTCAAACAATCATTTTCCTTGACTGTACGTCCACAGTCTAACTGTAGTTGTCACCTTAACTGACGAAATGTCTTTCCGTTTACGTCCAGACAATCGCCTTCTCTGATAGGTTACTTACACACGGTAACTTTTCGACCAGCGTCCGTTACCCACACACTCACTCTTGCACTCCCCCTATCTCGGTTCTGCGGAGGTCAATGGTACCTCATGACTTCCTTACTCTGGTCGACAACTACTCTGGATGTTCGATACACCCAAAACCACTTAAGCTCTACCCCGAACTTAAGATTTTTCACCAGTTCACCCGTTTACCAGGTTTATTAGTACCAGGTTGCGCGCGCTCACAACCTTCTCTCAATCACACTACAGGCATTCAACTCCGCAAGACATTACAATACAGATACAACACAAAACACCGCAATCTGTTCACGCATGACCCTTGTTATACTCACTCTCTTCCGACACTGCTGCTTCTCTCGCACCGTCAGCACCCTCTTCGGCACTCGATTCTTCCGCTGCTCATCTCTCGACGTCTAGGGGCCTTGGGGTAAGCTAACCTGGCCTAGATTACCTTCCTCAAGAAGATAACCATCCTACCTGCTACCAACTGTTAACGCGGGATTTCTGGTCTGTTATTATCTTACCAGATCCCAGCTCAGATCGACTGGATCGTTGGTACCTGTCATTGAGTAAAAGGCAATCAACTACTAGGTTAATCAATTAAGATCTTAAACCACTCTAAAGAACCACTGACTACAAATAAGTTTAAAGATTTATTATAAAGCCAAAAGTATCTGAAGATACAAACATCTCAGAATAAGATTCAAAAGATATACAGGTATCAATATGAAAAGGAACTCTCGGAATGCTCTCAATCGGCAAAAGGAAATGATCAAGAATATCTCAAATACCATGAGAGTTGCAAGTATCGCTATAAGTTGCAACTTAAGAGTCATTTACAGAAAGGAACATTCAGATTAGTCTGTCCCTACACTAGACTAAGTGACATCCCTACTTAACAAGATCTTTACCTAAAAGGTGTCAGCTGTGGTGACTTCCAAAGAAGATCACGCACTTCTCTTAGTCTTCTTGGTGAATCGCTCTCTTAAGTTCAATCTATCTGCCTACCCATCCGCTTTCTTAGGCTCCCCAGATCATCTGCTCTGTCTTCTCCCCGGGGTGCTGTCCCTAATACAAAATCACATTTCAATAGGAACGCCCCTAGAGACGCCCCTCACGTGGTATCGGTTCTGGCGGCAAATTCCATGCTGGTGCTCCTCTGGACCCTTCATTAAAGTTGACCTTGCTTCCCAGGCTTCTTCTCCGCTGGTCTGTACCCCCCAGGAAATTCCTGAAGCCTCCTCCAGGCCTGTGCCAGGCGTCTCTGAACAAAGCCCATTCATCACCAAACTGATTAGGACTCCTCGCACCTGCAAATAGACAGTTCTACTGTGGGCTCCAAATTCCGGCCTCTACCATATCTGTAAGTCATAAACTATGTCTTCGTTTGTACTCCGTGCGATCTCTCCTTAACGAGCACATACAGATCAAAGAAGCAACTTTATCTATTCAGGCCTACTAAATTACATGAAACAGGCCTCAGCACTCTAAAAACATTTAATTTCTTTGTTTAAACAGTATTCTAACTAACACACATTTCTATAAAGTAACACATCTATATAAAACCTATATTTCAATTCTATGATTAATAATACTTTGCAAAACAATGTTATGTCCACGTCTCATGTCAGTGTAGCAGCACTTATACGTTTTACTGTGAATTGCCATGGGCCTACACATTTTCAATGGTTTGCAGAGTTTCGTTTCTCCTTCTCATAGTCACTTGACATGAAGAACATGGGGTTTCACATCATCCTAACATTTCTACGAACTTCTACATTAGTTTTCACACATATATATATTTCCATTCTAATTAAAACACTTTTATAATTTTCACTCTATGAATATAACACTCTGGTGTAATCTATTTTTAAACTAATACTACGTGCTTGTAAATATGGTGCACTTATACGTTTTTCAGATTTGCGCTCTCTCATGAGTGACATTCCAACGACTATGAGTGACACTTTTTCGCAAGCAAAATCAAGCAATGAAGACTTGGAAAATATATAAGTATCAGAAATTACACCCATTTGAGCAACAAGACACTCTAAAATGATGTTAAAACTTCTGGAAAGCACCAGAAACTGAAGCATCTAGTGCCCTTCTAAGCTGATCGAACTATTAACCGAAACGAGGAGTCAGATCTGCACCACTCTCATTGACAGTGCGCACCATGCCACTACAAACAAAAGGACGTTTCTGTAAATTTCAGCTAATCAAGTTTTCAAGATTGGGTGTCTTCACTTCAAAGCGCACATCATTGTTCGTTGGGGTACTGAATGTATGCGAGGTGAAGACTCTCTACCACCAACATTTTTAGCAGGTGTTCTGATTTAATTTCTTCTGCAGCCTCTGACAAACCGAAAATAACAAGCTTTACTAATCACTTTCCTGACTGCTCGACCGCTATAAATCTGGACAAACAAATAAGCACAGGGACATCAATAGTATTAGGAGCACCAATAGTTTTCCGAGTTCAGAGGTTAAGTGATGTTTAATATTGCACTTACTTTGATTACAGGCAGGTGACGATCGGAGACGCACCGGGCTCCCATAACTGTTAACACTCTCACTCATTCTGGCCTTGCGGTTTCAGCCCTCTATAATTGAAGGCATCGACTCTGGTCCGCAGAGGTGCCAGGCTGGCTGCAAGCAGACTCAGACCATCACAGCGGGATGCGGTAATTCGAGTTTGCCGCCTGGGGGTCTAGCCCGCCTTCCGTGATAGTTGTGTTGCCCGCCTGAGCTTTCCTGACTTCTGTGATTTCCAGTCTAGTAACAGACTGTCCTGGCGGCCGCTGCAACCGGAGATCTCCTACAAACTCCAGGTGCCGCTTCACACATACATTAATTGCGCAGCCGTCAATGGACCAGCGAAAGTTAGGGCCTTACTTGCAGTAGCGGTCGGCAGTAGGAGTTACTGCAGGGCGGTGACGTGGGCAGGGGGAGGGGGAAGGTGGGGGGTAGTAATGTATGGATTACGGAGTTTTACAGGTAAGTAAACATTTAAATAAATAAAACGAATGTTATTGCGCGCACTGCATCACCAAATGTGATGCAGTGCGCGCAACGAAATTCGTGCGCTACAAGATTGACGGCCCTGGGACTGGACCCACGAATGCGGTACGTCGTGCGCTGCAGGGAGCTTACAAGAAGCAGGTGAGGTTTCATTTTATACGGCGGCCGCGCGGCGCTGGTGGCGACTTTATAATTTATTTGGGTACACTGTAGTGTCACTATGTGTCCCCAAATAAATTATAAAGGCTCGCCACGGGCCGTCAGTGCTGCACAGCCGCCGCTCCCAATATTGTGCCGCTCCCATTATTGCGCGCACTGCATCACCAAATGTGATGCAGTGCACGCAACGAAATTTGTTTCATTTATTTAAATGTTTACTTACCTGTAAAACTCCGTAATACATACATTACTACCCCCCACCCTGCCCCTCCCCCTGCCCACATCACGGCCCTGCAGTAACTCCTACTGCCGACCGCTACTGCTTACTCGTTATTGGCAAGGGTGGCGACATATGCTCAAACACTCTTGGGGGCGGGCAGGACAGCACCAGTCCCAGGGCCGTCATTGGTAGCGCTTTCGCGCGCTACAAGATTGACGGCCCTGGGACTGGACCCACGAACGCGGTACGTCGTGCGCTGCAGGGAGCTTACAAGAAGAAGGTGTGGGTTCATTTTATATGGCGGCCGCGCGGCACTGGCGGCGACTTTATAATTTATTTGGGTACACTGTAGTGTCACTAAGTGTCCCCAAATAAATTATAAAGGCTCGCCACGGGCCGTCAGTGCTGCACAGCCGCCGCTCCCAATATCGTGCCGCCTGGGGCGGACCCCCCCCCCACACCACCCTAGCTACGTGAGCCTGTTATCTGGAAGCTCACAGAGAACCCCAGTAGTTAATGAGTTTGGTTATCTTCATTCCCAAACACTGCTCCCAAGGAAGGGCGATATTCATGCTTACAATACGTTAAACCCTCTAATGTGGGGTCTGTACATTGTTTTGCCAATTTAATTTTATATATATTTGCAATTGATATAATTTGTTTTGTTATTTGTAGGTGGTTCAGGTAATTGTTTGGGTGATGAAGTCTATAGGCCTGATTGGTTAATTGGGAAAAGTTATATCAGACATAATAGGTCTGACTTTTTTTTATGAAAGGTTATGATATAGGTAGTAGCAGTGACTTATTTAATGTGTAAAGTATATGTAAATGGCAATACCACTCCAAGATAGTTACCCAGTGATATAATCACCTTGAAATAGTGTTGTACATTTGATATTAATGTTTTGCCGTTTCTAAACAAAGTAGTCATTTTGTATATTTAAAATGATGATAAACTATCCACTGCCACTATTCCAAGATGGCTGCCCACTTCAATGTTTACTATTTTATCTATTTATTTTATCAGAAGCATACACTCACCATGTTTGGTGCCAGCATTGTTCCTTTTTTCTACTTCTATTTTTCTATTTACCATGTGTGTGCTTGTTGAGTTTGTGTGTTTGTTTTACTGTGGACTGTGAGTAAATGCAAAAATTAGTCAGTGGGTGGATGAATGCATGCGTGCAAGGATGATTGAGGACAAATGACCAGTGATTGAGAGACAGTTTCATAATAAGACAAACCTATTGGAATTGCTGACGCTTCTTTCAAATTGCTTCAAGACTATGAAAGGATCTTAGGGCCTCATTTATGAGGCCGTGCGTCAGTTTTGCGCTTCCGACGCGTCTCTTTTTGTGACGCATCGACGGCGTAAAACATGCCTCCTGTTGCGCACTATTTACAAAGTGACGCATCTAAGCAGATGTGTCACTTTGTAAACCCCTGCGCTACATTATACCTGCGTCAGGTATAATGTATGCACAGGGGGCGTTCCCCCGCAAAAAGCCTCGTAATAGTGACGCAGTGAAATCTATGAGATTTCACTGCGTCACTTTTAGGACGCTGTTGCGTCAAAATCTTGCGCCTGCCTCACAGCAGGCGTAAGACTGACGCAAGCCCTTTCACATGGGGCTTTCCCCATCTGAAAGGACGCATTGCTGGAGTTGCGTCACTTTTGTGACACATTCCAGCAATGCGTGACTTTTGCGCTTACAGATACGTCAGAAATACTGACGTATCTGTAACTCCTTGCGCCATGATGCGTCATACTGTAAATATGATGAATCATTGGTCTCGCAAGGAGGGCGCAATGAAAAGTGACGCATCGCTGTTTTCACGCAGCGATGTGTCACTTTTCATAAATGAGGCCCTTAGAGTTGAACACTCTCCACTGAGAAAGACAGTGATCGTGATGTCTGACTCAGAGTTTTATGCTTCCAAGGTCAGAAAACTGAGTACTTCAAAGGGGGTAACAGGAGCACCTTTATTTATATTATAAAAGAAAGAAGTCCCAATTAAATGGACAGTAAAAGATATGTCCAATTGCAGTATTACTAATAGGGGTATATTGCTTAAAACAGCATGCCATAGAGTGGGCGGGAAAGGCAAAGGTACAAAAGGGTGTATTCAAGTTCTAACAGTATCCCAAAATAGGGACAATTATAAATTTTCACAAGTTCAAGACAATGTTTCAGAATATAATGGTAATCAACAACAATACATGTTTGGTAAAACTCTGTTATAAGATTTATTCACATAGTCAATTTATAATTCATTATTCAAATAACAACATTAAAAACATATCACATAAGACATTTTAATAAAAATTACAGAATAAAAGACAAAAAGAATCAAAAAAGTCGACGCAGCGTTTCGGTTTTCTTTTAGTACACCTTCCTCAGGACTGATTCTAAACGATTAAAAAAACACAGAGTTACCATCCATTTTTTCTTTTTGTATAATTTTATAAGGACGTATCTCTATACCACACATTGTCCCACAGCTGTGATTACCACTTTCATATTGTCATACAGTTTAGATCAATACATCAAAACGCATGTCCCTACACCCATTTTTTCACTGTTGCTTAACAACACATTATCCTATTACTTTTTTTCATAATCTCATGTCCATGTCAAACCCTTTGGGCATTGTATTCCTTATTGTCTCTAACACGTTTACACAGCTAGATTTGTTTGCCTCTCCCTTGGAACTTTTGTCCAATGCTGTTGGTCCCCATATTTTAGACTTAAAACACTAACATAATGTCTGCAGCACGCCTACCTTATTCCAGATGGAGTTCATATCTCTACTGGAGAGTGCTGATTAAAAAGAGTTTCTATAGGCCTGAGGATGATTCACCAATCACAGGTTGCTGTGCTCAATTTGCAAAGTGTGTTGTCTCTAAATACAAAACCAATTTTTATTATTTGGATCCTTTATTGTTACTCTCACTTGTCGCTACTTATATTAGGCGGGCGATATCGTCATTACATACCTCACGGATAAGGAGTTATATCAATGTTTCTTTTGTTGTCATTGACATCTATTGGTAACCATCAGGAAATGTCTATAGGCATAAAGACAAAAAGTTCCCCTTAGATTTTTTTGGGGTTACAAGGGTCATCTCAATCATATATCTTGTGACTGCCAGTAGCTATATACCAGACCTGTAGCCACTGATAATAATTCCTAACCCTGTTCTGTTAGGCTTCTATTTACACATTAGACACTGGGAAACATAGCAATAAGTCTCAGTTTTGCTACTTAGGTTTAAGATAAGAGGCCTCACCTCTCTATGTTAAAAATAAGGCACCTCATTAACTCAAAAACGTATCACGCCCCATCATTATATTATGACTATCCACACAATTAGGGCTGGCTTATCATCTACGGTATGTCCCAATATTTTTATTATTAAATTCCGGGGCCTAACTCCTTTATATGTTTACACATTGCGCCCTCCTTAACTACACACTAGCGTACACACGCCCCATCTTTGTATTGTTAATCACCCCACTATGCAAGCTAGATTGCAATGACAGTAATACCCACTAGTCTAACATAACTCGCTCTGTCCTATTAGGAGTCTCCTCGCTTATCATCCAATTCAAGGGCTACTCCTCAATCATGGTGAGTTAAAGCCATTCGATATCGCTTACCTTCTTACTTCGAATCGGCCTCCCTGCTCCTATATCCTGGCAGTCCGTCCTCTTATCCTTCAATCGATATATGTCAAAAGAAAGGAACAGTCTAGGCCGCTCTTCCGGGTTTATATGCGTCCCGTTTTCTAATTGGGCGCCAATCTCCTGTCACCCCATTGGTTGAAATCTACCCAATCAGAGAAGCGTTGCTGTGGTAAACTAACGCATTTCCCGGCTGTTTTCTTTTATCTTCCTATTGGATAATTGAGTTGTTCCTGTTAACCCTCATTGGTTCTTAAAACTGATACATTACTATAGCAATATTTGCTTAAGTTTGGATGGACTCTATCACGACACGGCTAGATGTTTATCTATTCATCTGTTCTATTCCATTAATTACAAGTGTCATTATCGCCGCTATGCTTAAGTGCTGCATTTATTTGAGCAACCATAAGAGCACAACGTTATCACTATATCACCACACGGCTCGATGTTTATCTATTCACCCGTTCTGTTACGTGAATTACAAGTATCATTTTCGCCGCTATGCCTAAGTGCTATATTAATTTGAGCTCCCATTAGGTCATGACGTTATTGCTATCTACCTCGTTTGTTATTAGGCCCAATACGAAAAGTAACAAACTTAAAAAAGATATTAAGAACTATAACCCCGAATTTGTCTACCCCTATTTACAGAAGGACTTTTACGAACGCCCCAAGGAACAATTCCAATCCCGTAGGCAGTGGCAGAACCAACCTAGGAGAAGGGTGAGGTTTTTCGATTCCTCATATACGAGTGCAGATTCAGAGGGGGAATCTACAAATGACAAATACAAAAGCGGGGAATCGAACAAACAACAACAACCAATTTTGAAAGAAGGTCTTTCTTTTTTAGACAAACGCAATCAAACGTTTGGTCAACAACGAGGGAGGGGGAGAGGCCGCAACAATTACAACCACCAAACACAATATACACAAGCCCAAAACCCTCAACGTCCACGAACCAGGAGCCAGAAACAATGGGATTGAGCAACACCCAAAAAGTAGCTGTTATAAACCTATCAGACCATCAGTTAACCCCCATAGAGACTAAATTATTTGAAAGGGGCTTAGGATATGCGATATGTTCGCCTGTGGACAGATATGCCCTAGAGAGGGATTTACAACATTTTTTCAGAAAAGTTAGACTCCAAATTTTTTTTGATGGGAAGGAGAAACCACTGAGACAAAATAAGTCAGGGTTGAAAATTAAATCCACTTGGACCCCAACACTGAACACTGTACATAAAGATGTAGAGGCCTTTGGGAGATCTATAGATAAAAGTGTAGATAATCTTTTGAAACAAAAAACCTGGACACCTTTCAATTTGACTAAAGAGGAGAAAAGAGCACTAGAACTCCTCGAACAAAATGTAGCCCTGACAGTGAAACCAGCAGACAAAGGGGGGAGCGTAGTGCTCATGGACAGTAATGATTATGATAACAGAATGTTTAAACTTTTAGACAATAGTGAACATTACAGAAAATCCAGTAGGGAAGAATGGCATACCTTAAAGGAAGACATAGGGAAAATGCTAAGACTGGCTAAAGACGATGACATTATATGTGAGGAAGAATTCGCATTTATGCTTAATACAGACCCTCTAATTCCGGCACTATACGGTCTACCCAAGGTACATAAGAACATCCTAGACCCCCCGATGAGGCCAATAGTATCGTGTATGGGATCACTAACTGAACCTTTGAGCAAATATGTGGAGGTCTTTCTACAACCCTTAGTGCAACAGCAAAAAGCTTATATTAAGGACACGACCTCCATGATCAAAAAAGTAGAAGGATTAAGTTTTAACCCGGAGACACAAGTGTTAGTGACTTTGGATATCGAAGCACTATACACAAACATCCCTCAGGACAGCACCATTGAGATCATGGAAGAGATTTTAAGCGACAACCAACAGGACCTAACAGACCATCAAATATTCATTATAGATTGTATTACCCTGACCCTCAAAAATAATATTTTTATGTATAGGGATGACTTATTTAGACAGATCAAGGGTACCAGCATGGGGGCCACATGTGCCCCGAGCCTGGCCTGTCTATACGTCTCTAGGTTTGAAGACAAACACATCTATAATGTTACCGCCCCATTCTATGAAAACATCTCAGAATGGGGTCGTTATATAGATGACATATTTTTTATTTGGACAGGAGAGATGGACACTTTAAAAGAGTTCCTACTTTGGCTCAATTTGGGGGATGTGAATCTTAAATTTACATCACACACGAGTAAACACTATGTGGAATTCTTGGATATTATCATTAAGCAGACAGATGGTCACCTGACTGTGGAGTTATACACTAAACCCACAGATAGGAATAGCATGCTGCACTTTGACAGCAACCATCCGGCATCCCAGAAGAACAACATCCCATTTGGACAATTTCTTCGGTTAAGAAGAAACTGCACTACGATGCAGGATTATGATACACATGCAACAACCCTTAAAATTAAATTCTTAGAGAGAGGCTACCCGAAGAGGATGGTGAGGCACGCCTACAAACGGGCGAAATATTTTAATAGAGAAAAAAATGTTATGCCAAAAGATGATAGTCACAAAAATCCACAACCTATCATGTTTGTAACGAACTTTTCACAAGTTAGTCACAAGGTCAAGAATATTATAAACAGAAATTGGCATTTGGTCGCGGACAAAACTCACATGTCAATCCCAAAGCCAATGTTTTCATATAGGAGAAATAGAACAATCAGAAATTCCCTAGTACATACGTATAGAGAAATGCCTAAGAATCTGCAGACAACCATGTAAATGTAAATGTAAATGTAGTTGAGCTTATATAGCGCACAGCTACCCGCAGTGGGTTTCCCGGCGCTTGCTTAGGGAACCCTTCCTGGTATTCCCCTGTGAGATAGCAGGGTATCCACAAGGTGAAAGTGAGGCATCCCGCCGCGAGGGGCCGTTGTGGAGATTAAGCAAGCTATTGCCCAGAGTCGCAGAGTGTGAACCCGTGAGTCGAGGAGGCACCGGGGCGAGAATTATCGAGTCCGTGGAATTTTTAGCCCAAGACGCGCCGAGGCGGGGAATTGAACCCTGCTCCAGGACCGATCTCAGCTTCCGGGTCTGCTGCCTCTAACCCCTGAGCCACACTTCTCCATGGATGGCAACCCCTTACCAACGGGCACACACCCCTGTTCGGGGTGTGCAAATTGTACCAGTATTATTAAGGGTAACAAAGTTACAGTTAATGATAAATCAATATACATCAAAAGTTTCATCAACTGTAGGACAAAAACGCAATTTATCTGATCCAATGTCCCTGTCAGAAAGCATACGTAGGCTAGACGTCCAGGGAAATCAGGCTGCGACTAAATGAGCATCGATCAGCCCTCAGAACAAACAAAATAGGAGCACCCCTCACAGAACATTGGAGGACAGCTGGGCATGCAATTGATGATCTGAAATGGTGCGGATTAGAAAAAATAACAGGCAGCAAGAGAGGAGGTAATCAGGACGGTAAGAGAAAAAAAGGGAACAATTCTATATGTCCACCCTGAATAGTGTAAGATGTGGGTTGAACTCAAGAGAAGATTGGGAGAAAATCATTAAGTAAACTTAAGAGATCTAGACAGGAATCGGTGACACGCTAATGAATAGAGTACCTGTTAGAACAGCGATATCGAGTTTGATACTCTTAATGAACATTATAGAACGGAAGAACAGGTAAATATCTAGCCATGCGGAGGGTTAGGTCTTAGAACATATGAGTTAAATAGTAAAAACGTCATGACCCAATGGGTGCTTAAATAAATATAGCACTTAATTACAGTGGTTAGTATGACTTTTTTTAAATTAATATAATTTAATGAAATAATGAGGCAACATCTAACCATATGAGGACGTATTGTGCCTAATAACAAACGAGGTAGTTAGCAATAACGTCATGACCTAATGGGAGCTCAAATTAATATAGCACTTAGGCATAGCGGCGAAAATGCTACTTGTAATTCACGTAACAGAACGGTTGAATAGATAAACATCGAGCCGTGTGGTGATATAGTGATAACGTTGTGCTCTTATGGTTGCTCAAATAAATACAGCACTTAAGCATAGCGGCGAAAATGACACTTGTAATGAATGGAATAGAACAGATGAATAGATAAACATCTAGCCGTGTCGTGATAGAGTCCGTCCAAATTTAAGCAAATATTGCTATAGTAACGTATCAGTTTTAAGAACCAATGAGGGTTAACAGGAACAACTCGATTATCCAATAGGAAGATAAAAGAAAACAGCCGGGAAATGCGTTAGTTTACCACAGCAACGCTTCTCTGATTGGGTAGATTTCAACCAATGGGGTGACAGGAGATTGGCGCCCAATTAGAAAACAGGACGCATATAAACCCGGAAGAGCGGCCTAGACTGTTCCTTTCTTTTGACATATATCGATTGAAGGATAAGAGGACGGACTGCCAGGATATAGGAGCAGGGAGGCCGATTCGAAGTAAGAAGGTAAGCGATATCGAATGGCTTTAACTCACCATGATTGAGGAGTAGCCCTTGAATTGGATGATAAGCGAGGAGACTCCTAATAGGACAGAGCGAGTTATGTTAGACTAGTGGGTATTACTGTCATTGCAATCTAGCTTGCATAGTGGGGTGATTAACAATACAAAGATGGGGCGCGTGTACGCTAGTGTGTAGTTAAGGAGGGCGCAATGTGTAAACATATAAAGGAGTTAGGCCCCGGAATTTAATAATAAAAATATTGGGACATACCGTAGATGATAAGCCAGCCCTAATTGTGTGGATAGTCATAATATAATGATGGGGCGTGATACGTTTTTGAGTTAATGAGGTGCCTTATTTTTAACATAGAGAGGGGAGGCCCCTTAACTTAAACCTAAGTAGCAAAACGGAGACTTATTGCTATGTTTCCCAGTGTCTAATGTGTAAATAGAAGCCAAACAGAACAGGGTTAGGAATTATTATCAGTGGCTACAGGTCTGGTATATAGCTACTGGCAGTCACAAGATATATCATTTTGAAATACCTCCACAGGCAACCGACAAACCTAAGAGGCCTGCCCTAGTTTGCAATTCGGTTCTCTGCAAAAAACGGACCTAATTGAAAGTGGCTCGAGACTGCAGTGACTCTCCACCAAGCACATATGGTGAGTGATATTTTAGCACTAAATGAGACCCCAGTGGAGTCAATCAATAGAACCTGAATTAAGGCATCAATTGTAATCCTGTAGGAAAACTACCGACAACAGTGGTCATAAAACCGGTGGCTCCTCCTGGCAGACTAATCCAGCAAGAATACATCGTAGTCACAGGTACAGGGTGTATTAATCTTTATGAAAACAAATAGATTGAGATGACCCTTGTAACCCCAAAAAAATCTAAGGGGAACTTTTTGTCTTTATGCCTATAGACATTTCCTGATGGTTACCAATAGATGTAGATGACAACAAAAGAAACATTGATATAACTCCTTATCCGTGAGGTATGTAATGACGATATCGCCCGCCTAATATAAGTAGCGACAAGTGAGAGTAACAATAAAGGATCCAAATAATAAAAATTGTTTTTGTATTTAGAGACAACACACTTTGCAAATTGAGCACAGCAACCTGTGATTGGTCAATCATCCTAAGGCCTGTAGAAACTCTTTTTAATCAGCACTCTCCAGTAGAGATATGAACTCCATCTGGAATAAGGTAGGCGTGCTGCAGACATTATGTTAGTGTTTTAAGTCTAAAATATGGGGACCAACAGCATTGGACAAAAGTTCCAAGGGAGAGGCAAACAAATCTAGCTGTGTAAACGTGTTAGAGACAATAAGGAATACAATGCCCAAAGGGTTTGACATGGACATGAGATTATGAAAAAAAGTAATAGGATAATGTGTTGTTAAGCAACAGTGAAAAAATGGGTGTAGGGACATGCGTTTTGATGTATTGATCTAAACTGTATGACAATATGAAAGTGGTAATCACAGCTGTGGGACAATGTGTGGTATAGAGATACGTCCTTATAAAATTATACAAAAAGAAAAAATGGATGGTAACTCTGTGTTTTTTTAATCGTTTAGAACCCGTCCTGAGGAAGGTGTACTAAAAGAAAAACGAAACGCTGCGTCGACTTTTTTGATTCTTTTTGTCTTTTATTCTGTAATTTTTATTAAAATGTCTTATGTGATATGTTTTTAATGTTGTTATTTGAATAATGAATTATAAATTGACTATGTGAATAAATCTTATAACAGAGTTTTACCAAACATGTATTGTTGTTGATTACCATTATATTCTGAAACATTGTCTTGAACTTGTGAAAATTTATAATTGTCCCTATTTTGGGATACTGTTAGAACTTGAATACACCATTTTGTACCTTTGCCTTTCCCGCCGACTTTATGGCATGCTGTTTTAAGCAATATACCCCTATTAGTAATACTGCAATTGGACATATCTTTTACTGTCCATTTAATTGGGACTTCTTTCTTTTATAATATTATCTTCCCCCCGTCCCTTATAAGTCTGTGTGGGGTCCTCCTTTTCTTTTAAATTTGCACCTTTATTTATAGCAATTGGAAATGGTACAAAAGTGGTATTAAGCACAGTGCAAAAAAGACGCTGTTGTGAGATGTACGGCACTCATTTAATTAGACACAAAATGCTATTGTAGAACGTCCTGTCGTGTGAAAATGAGATTCAAGGCTATTTTCACTGCAGTGGATAACCAATGGTATTGCAAAGTGGACCCCTCCCATAATACCGAATGTGTGGATGTAGCACATGTATCCATATATTTTAGAGAGTGGTGTTCCCTTTGCAAGTGAGGGAATTCTGATTTGACATGAGTATGATTTAATCACAAATACATGTGGATAGACACAAAGTCCACTACAGAGTTGCAGAATGTTTTAAAAGCATAGGTTTGCAAAGGTTTAGCAGCATCAAGGGCCTGGAATGAGAATATGGAGGGACCCCGTGTCCTTCCACCTAACTCCATTGAAGGCATGCATTAACAGACTGCTTCTGAATCAGGGAACAGATGCGCATGTGCAAACCCCATCAGTGAGACGGATCCCACATTGATGGGATGCCATCATGCACATCATCAATTCTGCCTTTTATGGAGTTGTTTAAAAACATTCCCAAGGGTTGTTGCAGATTTATGTAGGCTTTCCAGCCCCAAATGAGAGATTTAGAAGACCCCCAGCTTGCCCCGTCAGTGATGTGGGTAACCCCTCCTACCCATAATGATTTGTCGTCTAGTATATGCTCAATTATACAGCTGTACAATAAATATATTCTTCCAGTGGTGTTGTGGATATATAACAAAGTATATGTCAGGTTCAATACTATGGTGAAATTATGTTTCATCTTCTCCTCAAAGTAAGTTGCTTCATCTGTGTAATTATTGGCAATCTGGTATCACCAGTTTATATTTAGCCACTTCTTGTATTTAGACTAACAACACTTGCAAAGCTTGGGCGAATTAGCAGTGTTGTGTAGGTACTGTGTGATCCAGCCGTTTAAATTGTGGGTCTGGGCCCACTGGATAATGAGGATTTTCCTCATTTTCTGGATCATTTACTCTCACTTACTTACTTGCTAACTTGGTGCTTCGATGAATCTTTTTGAATCGCACTGAGGGGAGAGATCTATAGCAATTTCTGTTCAATCAATGAATTTACATTAATAGTGAAAACATCTGGCTACACAATGAGGTCTAGGAATCGGTTGCCTGTTTCAAGGGTGTTTATAACAAGTTAATGATTAAATTGAGGTAAATCATACTTAAGACCAGACTATACTGATAAAGAATACCCACAGTGAGGCCAAGCCTCCTAAAGTAATTTAGGCAAACAAGAATTAAACAGACCAACAACTCCATGTCTATGACACAGAACAATAACATTAGTACATGGTGCTCAGAATATACTTTTGTCTGATCTGATTTTAACGTTAGTAATCCAAATACAAACCCAAATAGCAGAATATTCTAAGTTCAGAATTCAAGCACATCTATAGAGCACATTAGGAATAAGGGATAGACGTGCAAGCAATACCCATAAAAGCATATTGGAAGCTCGGTCAAGAGTCTTCAATGAGTTGGAAATTAGTCTAAGGTGCTCTCTAAGGGAAATGAAGTGACATATCGGATTGTCCGTTAGAATCCATTCGACGGACAAGGAACAAAAGATATGGGTCACGTTGGAGTCCAAATAAGGTTCTGGATATACTGCAGAAAAGAGTTCAGCAATTTGGTCAGCAAGAAAGTCCGAAGCCATCTGCTCCCTCGTCCATTGCAATCAGTAAGTTATATCGATAGAGTTCATTGGCAACTCCCCTTTGGTTGCGTCATTAATAAAAGCCCATTGTATTTGTTTCAATGTCTGTATGGAATCACATAGTGCATAACGAAACATTGAGGAAAAATCCCACACCGGACATGGGAGCACCATCTTGGTTTTCCACTCAGGGTTTAGCACAACAGCCCATTGTGTGTCTGCAGAATTCTCATGTGCATGTCATTCAAATCTGTTCCCAAGCATGTATATATTGCTTGCTACAAGAAATGTATTCATTCTGAACTAACATGTCATGCGGACACCTGTAAAGGAAGCAAGTCAGCAAAAATGCAGAAGAGCAGTAGGTTCCTGTGGGACAAGAATTCAGACCTTTCAAGTGAAACCCTGCTAACTTAAGACATTTAATTTATAAGGCACATTTAATATAGGTGTGCACATTTAAATATATACGTATTTAATATTTCTCGTACTTTAATCGTATTCTATATTGTGGTGTTGAAAACAGCATTGGAATTGCTATTTGAAGCAGAATTATGTAAATATGGTTAAAAAATAGGGATGGTAGTGCCCACTTGGTCCTGTTCTCGGAAGACGATCGCTGGTGCCTGAAGTTATTTACAAGTAGTATACAAAGGCACAGATAGGACATGTGGTTTATGTTTGTGGCCATCAGGGCAGACACATTCGCCCATTAATTGTATTTCAAACATAGGAGGTGTCATATTTAAAAACACGTACAGTGCTCTGATAACCTTGGGCCTTGACATCACTGTATAAAACTCCTAAATAAATAAATAAATATGAGAAAATACTATAGTGGTGTAAAAGAAGCTGTGAAGAAACTGGTTGCAAGGACTGGATCCATCCTAGTAGAAACAGGAGAGCTGTACCCAAGAAACAGACACCTGGTTCAATCTACTAATGTACTTTCAGCAAGATTTCGGTGGCTTCAGGTGCTTGTACTGTGATCTAAAAAAGACTGTTCCTATTGTGTCCCGTAAAGCCAGCCTGACGTTTTCTGCTACAGGACCAATTTTTTTAAGTGACTAGTAGAACATTAGCATTTCTAAAGAAAGATCTTATCAACATGGAAGCACACAGGCAGACCTGGGACTGCGTTAAAACATTGCATGAGGAAAATCAACGAAATCTGAAGTCAAATGATGAACTAATACAGAAGTAAAATGTAATTAGTTTGGTTACCTGGCTTATACAGTGCTACAGCTACGCCAGGTGGCATCATAACCAATGTTCCCTCTAATTTTTTTCCTCTGTGTGCGGCAGTGGAGGGTCTCTGTGCGCTGCAACCATGGCTATGTGCGCCAGGAACCAAACCGCGCGTGTCTGCGGCGCCAAATGGCACTCAAAAAGTTTACTTTTAAAAGTGAAAAGATGGTGCATTTTCACACATACAGCACCACAATAAGGGTCTTAAGGGCAGTTTGCAAATTGAATAAGCACGCCATGACATGAATTGGTTACACTGACAAGTACACTTCAAGTTTAGAAAAGCACAAGACTTCAATGGTGGTACCATCATAGGATTTTAATAAATATTCTTAACTGGAGCACAGTTCATTGGGTGGAGAAATGTCCCCGTGCTCTCTCTGCCCGGTCTTTCCTTCTGTACCCCTCGCTGCCCCGTGTCTCTGCCCAGTTTTCCCTTCTGTTCCCCTCGCTGCCCCCGTGCCTCTCTGCCCTTTCTGCCTTCTGTTCTAAGCTGCCCCTATATTTCTGTATTCTGTATTTTGCCTCTGTGCCATTCGTTTTTTGTGCCCGTCTGCCCTCTATGCCACTCGTTTTTCCCTCGTTTTTGTGCCCCTTTTGCCTTCTGTTCCACTTGTTTTTCCCTCATTTTTTGTGCCTTTCTGCCCTCTGTTCCACTCGTTTTCCCTTGTTTTTTGTGCCTTTCTGCCCTCTGTTCCCCTCGTTTTTTGTGCCCTTCTGCCCTCTGTTACACTCGTTACTTGTGCCTTTGTGCCCTCTGTTCAAATCGCTTTTTGTGCCTTTCTGCCCTCTGTTCCAATCGTTTTTTGTGCCCTTCTGCCCTCTGTTCCACTTTTTTTTGTGCCTTTCTGCCCTATGTCCCACTCGTTTTTTGTGCCTTTCTGCCCTCTTGCCTTCTGTTCCGCTCGTTTCCCCAGCCGCTGTGGCCTTTTGTTTAGGTATCGCTGTTAATCAGAGCCCCTTCAAGTGTCTCTGGCACGCGGTGCATGCATAAGTGTCTCTGGCGCGCGGTGTAAGCACAGGTGTCTGTGGTACACGGTGCGTGCATGAGTGTCTGTGGTACATGGTGCATGCATAAGTGTCTGTGGCACGCAGTGCATGAACAGGTGTCTGTGGTATACGGTGCATGCATTAGTGTCTGTGGTACGCAGTGCATGGACGAGTGTCTGCGGTACACGGTGCATGAATAGGTGTCTGTGGCATGCGGTGCATGCATAGGTGTCTGTGGTACACAGTGCATGCATGAGTGTCTGTGATACTGCTACTCACTAATAAAGGAATAACCTTTAGGCATATCTTGAGGTAATCTTATGCATCCTGTTACACCTAGGATCTCTTAGAAGGAGCAAAGTTTGGTTGGAAGCGCAATCTAAATTACGAAAACAATAACTCTTGGAAAGCCCTAATACAAGTTATCTAAAAGCAAGGCACGAACAGCAAGTATTTTAACTTTACCTCCAGAGAGGGGCTTCTCCGCTGCCATGTGCTGTGACAAGTCCAGGGCTTTTATTCAGTGTACGAGCTGGCAATGCAATCAGGAGACTACCTACTCTACTTCCTAATTTGTATTTTTCTTTAGCTTCCTGACTGAGCGAAGTAGTCCGACACTTTTTCAGACACACCCCCATCCAGTAGGCCCATCTGCATGCTCCCTTCTAGCCCTGGTCAACAAGACTTATCCATGCCCCTGTTCCTCCTCCATGGGTTCTACACCTTCCATTTTTTGAGCATCCCCTTCCTGTATATACCGGTTTCTCTGCCATCATGCACCAGTCCATGTCCTCCGCCCAGGCTTGAATGTCCGTGCTTTGCACTCCCACCCCCCTAACTTCTGGCTGTGTTTCTCTTAGCCACTGCCATTACCACCATTAGCAGCAGTTTGGTGTGCTGCGGAGGATCATCATCACCCCACATACGGAGTATCAGCATATTGACGGTATTCTCTACTGTTGTCCCTGTTGCTCTGTAGAAGCCCTGTCCAACTGGAACGGCGTAGGGCTGGATTCTCTCATAAGCCCACATGGTGTGTACGAATTCTCAGTGTGACGCATCCCCTGCTGCACACACTGGAGCCTGCCCTACCCATGTTATGGATGAAAACCATGTTGTCGTATGCCCTGTGCAGCAATCGCAGCTGCGCCAGATGTAACTCCGGCCTTATCGCTATCACCCTCTGGTCCTGGAGCGCCTCCTCCCGCTCCCCATCCTCAAGTCTGTCCACATCTTTTTCCAAAGCAGTCCTTAGTGTGGACATTCCCTCCAGCGAATTAGACATTATTTTCCAATGTATTAGGGAGATGGCTTTCTTAGTAGCCTACCCTCCAGGGTTGAGGATTCTTCGATTGTGTTGTCACTAGTGGTGTGTGCTGTCAGTGCTTCTCTTACTTTCAGGTACAGGAACAGCAAGTCCAATATTTGATCTCTTGAGATCAATCATCTTCTGGTTGGAACTTAAGGAACCTTGAAGGCATGTGCTGATTCCACTATACTTCCTTTGGTTCATAGCCATATTCACAGCCAGTAGGACACCTGCTCTTGTCTGTCAGAGAGTTCAGTCTCCATCTTTTCCTGATCCCGCCCGATCGATGCGACGTGAGCGGGTAGTTCTTGGGAAGGATGCAGATCCTGGGAAGTAAATTAAGGGAGGCTGCCTGCAGTGGGAATTCAGGATTTGTTTTTCAATATGTAAACCCTGTGTTCTGACCCACCAAACCAACCCCACGGACCGCGGCGGCCGCTGGAACCCAGAGCACACCCGTTAATGTGCATGTCCGGGCGGCATGCTTTGCTCCAAGAACCGTTGTCACCACGGCTGAGCTCACGGTTGGCGCCGGAATCATGGTGGTCGGCTGACTGGTGGCAGCACTACTGATAATTGCACCTGCTGCTGCCGGGCCGCCTGAGCTGTGTAGCTAAATTATGGCATCCCCCCGCCGGCTAATAATTATTTCCGAACCTGGCCGGCGAGCGTCAAGAAATGGAATCAGCCCACGTGCACCATTCGGCCAGAACAGCACCACAAGCCAGTGTTACAGTAGAGGCAGCGAAGGTGGGTGCTGCAGCAAGTTGATGCTTTGTTTGCAGTATGTTTAACTAACCCCCAACATGACCTACTTCTCAATGGATTCCCTCACTACCATACTCCAGAAATGCCACTTATGTCTGCATAGCTCCTTTCTCACATGCATTTCATTTTTTTTTCTAGCTCTACTCTTACCAGTCTGGGGTTTTGGAGCACTTTACATCTCACACACACATTATACTGAGACAACGAATCAAACTTGTGTAAATCAGTCTATAAGAAATATTACATTTTTTTAAATGAGGCAGGGAAAACAAGTGGGGCAGAGGGGATATCCACCAGTTTTTAGTAGATGTTCTGTTCCGCTCGAAACTACCCCTTAAGTGAACACTTTCACTATCTGGAGTCGAGCCAGTAACCCTTTAGCAATAAACGTATGCCTTACAGGAGAAAAGAAATACACTGAACATTTCTATGCATCAGTTACCTTACTGTGAATTTAATCATTGAGATAGGCTTTTATTTATTTATTTAATGGTGCATATGCAGTGGAAGAATTACTGCATGTGGAACGTAAAAATATATATGCTATGGGTGATGTGCTTAGTGATAGATTAATTTGGGAAGTTTCTTTGCATAACAATGCTCTTAGGACTGCAGTAGTGTCACAAACATAGCAGTTATGTCACACACTCTTATTTACGATCAATGTGCTTAACGTTGTCTCTCTAAATCTGAAGATCACCAACAGTGAAATATCACTAATGTATTTCAAACTAATCCTTATTGATAATGTTATGAAGCTCAGCTGACAATAGAGAAAGAGATGGAGATTTTATTCCAAAGTGCACTGACGCTAACATAAACAAATTAGTTCAGTGTTTATATACAGCTTATATATGTTCATGTAACTAGAAAATTGCACATTTCGATAAACCTGTCACAATTTATTTTATGTTACAGATCTAATTGCTGTTAATGATTAATAGAAAAAAGATTTTCACAAAATGTTCTTTGTTCTAATATACCAACAATTTAGGGCAAATGCCTTAATTGTTTTAGAGAAGAAGAAAGTACGACAGTGCTGTGATATATATAAATGAAAATGAAAGAGCATCTTGAAGGGTTAGTCAGGCAGTTACAAAACTGATTTTAAGAAGAACACTCAGACCAATCTATTTGAATTGTAAATATCGAAGAATACCAATATTCATGATTGAATTCTGAGTTAATAAAACATTTCTGATCTTGATACTAACACAATGTTCTTGGTGATTTTAAATAATACGCATTGTAAATTACAGTCAGACATGACAGAGGCTCTCTACAATCCTCCAGAGCCAGAGGTGAGTAACCTCAGACATGCACTGTACACAGCCAGCCGCGGTAAAGACCTCAAGAATATCACACAGGCATATACTGGAGACAGGCAGCCACTGAAGCTATGAAACCATGTGGCCCTTTGTGAAAACATTTGTTAATTGCAGCCCCGTCATGCACTGCAATTAACAAACATTTTCACAATGGTTCACAATCAGCCCCCAACCGCGCTCCCTTAAGAGAAGACATTTAGCAAGTCCAAAAGCACGGACTTGCTAAATGTCTTCTCTTGAGGGAGCGCGGTTGGGGGCTGATTGTGAGCCATTGTGAAAATGTTTGTGAATCGCAGTGCATGACGTGGCTGCAATTAACAAATGTTTTCACAAAGGGCCACAAACAGCCCGCAGCCACAGCCGGAATTACCGTTTTCGCGCCGCTCGCGTTTTAAAAGCGGCGGCGCGAAAGCACTCACAGGATGTGTGCGCGCTTCCCTCGGGACTCTGCGCGCTCGGGGGTAAGCAAGGTGCGCGCGCGCGCGCCCGCGCGCGTTACAGGGAACACTGATCATAACATTGGTGGAGATATCCAAAAACATCAACTAAAAGCCTGAACACGTTTTTTTTTTATAGTATGGTCAATAGTTCACTGTGGCCAGCAGGGCCTTCTTGGGACCAGGGGAGTCCTTCTACTTGTTGAGTCCCTGTAGCAGGTAACAGTTAGGATTCCATAACCCAATCTTGGCTACTTCCTTTCAGAATTTTGCAATCATTTATTTCTCAGTGTTCTGCAAATCTCTCCAGAATCGATTAACCAAAATGCTGTAACTTTCCTGCAGCTGCAGGAGCATAGTCCCGCCCTCTAGCCACTTCATTACGGAGATAAGAGATACTCCTCTCTATCTGTGCTAGAACGGAGGGGCATATTAGCAAGAACCTTGTTAAAGGTTATCGCCGTTTTAGTGGCAGGAAACTACTCTGCACAAATAACCTGGGCTTCTATTGGAATTCTATAACGCATATTAGCAAGGCCATTATCGCCGTTTTAGCGCCAGTTTCCTATGGCTAAAACAGCGATAATTTTAACAAGGTTCTTGCTTATATGCCCCCGAGTTTCCTTCCTGCTGTAGTCACATGCAGAACACCTAGGGTGGCCAATTTAGTTGGGCCTTGAGATTCAATGGTTGCAGCGCCTGACAACATCATTTGTGAAAAGCCACCCTTGCTGTTGCCAGCTATTCCTATCCCTCTCAAAACTGAGAAAGCTCTCCTATGTCACCACTATTAACACCGCTCCTACCTTCCTGCTGGCAGATGCCAAGCCATTGTGTTCCAGAAGGAGTGTTATTAATGGTCAGCCAGGATATGTTATGGACCACACTTTATTATCGCCATGGCACTTTTTAAAAGAATTGGTTAAATGGTATTGCTTGTTTCTTTTTTTTATTCTTTGATAGTAAACATGAACAACACCGACTCCCAGCAGATACTATACAATGTGTGAAAATGTTTTCAAAACAAAATAAACATTAAAAGACAGCCAGTGATGTGTACCGCTCTGGAGCAGGGCTGCGAGGAAAACCAATTCTAAACCAGCTCCGGCACCACAAAGTACATTCTTATATTGACTTCTTCCTTAAACTTATCCAAATCTATTTCACCATTAAATTAGATTTGAAAACTAAGTGAAAAATACTTTTTATTGATCACTCTAGTGTTTTTCCATACCAAGATAGGAATCAGTGATGTTGTTCCTAACTAGGCCTGTTCATGAAAATACAGATTTACCTACAGGGTCACAAACTGTTTTTTGGACCTATTCACTGTGAGGGCATGCTTTTTCCCATTTTAACACATCCTGTCTTTTTATATTAAGAACCAAGTCCTGTGGGGTTACAAAGCACATTTTAAGGCTGACTAAGCTAAGATATAAAAGTAGGATTTTCTAAATGGCACAGACCCTTTTTCATCCCATGTCAAAGCAGCATTTTAAAACTCCATCCTCGCCACTGCCCAGTGGTGCTCTTTTGACTCATAAATTTGTGCCATATATGCGGGTGGTTGAAATACACACTGCAAGCCACATGACATTTAACTTCCATGCCCCCTGGTGTATTTTCTGCACCATCTGCAGTGGCCTTATTGAAAAGTAAAATAAACTGAATATGTGAAACCAATGCACAGTTCATGTTTTAGGAGGAAACCCACACACACTCTTCCTGTGTTTAATGGTGTCATAGCTCACAGTGTCCCAAAGCTAACAAAGTTAGACAGGAAAATATTGGGGCACCATGATAAATATTATGTATTATCTTACACGGCACACTTGTAATCATTTCACAGACTTTATAGGTATCTGTATTCCACTTTGAAGTTCATATCCCAGGTCCTTTCGCAATTGCTTTTGATACTCAACACTGACAGCCATTTAGGGATAGACTGGATTTTTGGTGATTATTTAATTTCCTACGTTCAGATTGCTGGAATCAACCCCTGTCATGGCTCCTTTTGATTTCCCTATACATTACTTAGAGCTCTTGCTCGATCAGTGGCAGCAATGCCAGTGCCTCACTGCAATGACATTTCTGTATCACTGGTACAATTTTGGCTCAACATTGGAACCGACGAAACAGTTCCCAATGTTGTTTTGCATTCCTAAGGTCTATTTAAATGAAGGTTTGCATTTCTCAGTTGGAGCAAATGTAAAATCTAAAATTGCACACAGCACTGGCGCCTTATAACGAATCTGGAAATGTCCATGCAAAACTGCACCCAGAACTGGTGTGATATATGCAAGTGGAACCTTTCTTCTTTCAGAAGGTTTAGATGCAAAATAATGTTGTTTGCAATGTTACTTACTGACTTTGAAACAGCATGTTCACAGTAGGTGGTACGATATAAATGTCAAAGAGGAGAGAACAGAATTGAATTGAAGAAAATGTGCTTGCTGGACATATGTCTAAGGAGCCATTTGAAGCAGCGTGCAGATGGCAAACACTTGACCTTGAGAATGATAGATGAGTCAAGGATATTTATTTTTTCGAAACTGAAATTCACAAAATCACAAGTGGACACACATTACCAGGTTGCTGGAAATACTGTTTACATCGAAATCTAGCAGTGTAAATTCACCGTTTTATAATGTGTCTGGTATCTATGGTAGCTCGGTTAAGAGGCGTTTTTCTTCGAAATGTTTCATGAAAGAGTGCATTTTGCAGAGGAATTTTGAAAGCACCAATTTACCTTAATCGGATATGATTTGCTCCATCAGTTTTCAAACTGCATAACATCTCTTTGTAACTTTAACAGGTAAGTAAACATATACATAAATAAAACGAATTTCGTTGTGTGCACTGCATCACCAAATGCGGTGCAGTGCGTGCAACGAAATTTGTTTTATTTATTTATATGTTTACTTACCTGTTAAAGTCCGTAATCCATACATTACTACCCCCCACCCTACCCCTCCTCCTCCCCACGTCACTGCTCTGCAGTTACACCTATTACCGGCCGTGGCTGGTACAGGAAGGTATCCCTTCCTGCACATAAACAAACCTAAAAGGCCATTTTGAAACTTTCATGTGTGCAAGCAGCACACATGGAAGTTACAAAATGGCATTTTGAAAAACGGTTTGTTCATGTACAGGAAGGGACACCATCCTGTACATGAACAAACCATGGCATTTTGCTTTTTCCATGTGGTCTTAAGTCCGGCGCTGCCACCTATTATCGCCAAACTTGATAATAGGTGGCAACGTCAACTTTAATGGGTTTTGCGGTAGAACGCTCACCGCAACACCCACTGCCCGCCCCCTTTCATGCTAAGTTTAGTGTGGAAGGGGCCCTATTATTAAGGCAGCGATAAGCCACTTAACGTGGCTATAACCCACGTTAAGTGGCCTAACACTCCCTTGATGATAGTGCGCTGATCCTATCGCCACCACACGTCACAAAAAGTGACATTGTGGTGGCGATAGGGGCTTGATATTATGCCCCAGAGTTTCTGCTGAAAAAGTGCATGCATTTCGTAGCAGCGCATGTCACCTTTGCCTACAAACCACCTACACCATGTGGGACTTACCTCACTCCCCCCCCGCAACCCTGCTTCCCAGTAAGCAGCAGGTTATCATGGTGGAAAGGACTGATAATCAAAGGGTCAAGGCAGATCATGACATTCTTCTTCCCCCGGGCAGACAAAGTAAGGCAAAGAGAGCCAGCACGGAGGAAGGCCAAGTTGGCATCCAACGGTCTACAACTCTAAAACTGCTGAACACAAGACATTTACGGGGCACCAATCAGGTGGAGCGCAGTGCAAAGGTCAAAGCCGTAGAAGGGACGGGAATGTATTCGAAGGGCAAATTCTCTGTGGCTGCTTCAGCAAGGCGAGAAGTGTCATAATGGGGAGGAGCACTTATAGAGTCCACACCTGGTAGTATGAATTAAGAAGCTTTATTCCGGTTGGGGCACCAAATAAAACACAAGCAGCAAAGGCTGCATTCTGCCTTGATCTCAACATACAACTTTCCCCAAAAAAATTATGCTATCACTGCTACATATTTAACATATTTCATAACCTATTTTCTGGTCTCCTTAATACATATATTAGGACAATCATGCGGTGGTGCAGGGACTTTCAGCACAATCTAGGGTTGGATTCCATGGTGAAATGTAATTGATTTTTGTGAACTTTCTTGCTTTTGGCAATTCATTATACAATTGCAGGTTCGGCTTGAGATAGGCATTTAGTATCCCAGTATGAGTGAGCGTGTGTCATGTCCACAGGCATGATTTAGGAATGGGCGGAGTGGGAGATTTCCTGTAAAGGGATCCTCTGGAAGTCTTAAGCCAGTGGCCATCACAGGTTCACTGGCTAATAAACATTACAAGGTCTACCCTATGTAAGATGGGTTTTCCTTTGTGGATTTTTTCCTACTTGGGACTACATTGTGATGCATTGCAATCCTGGCAGGAAACAGAAGCCATGTTACCAGACGGCAGGGAAAAACCTCCCTTTACGTCAGAGATGTTTCTTATTTGATACTGAAAAACAAATACTTTGAGTGTGTTCGTTTTGAAAATCAAACATTTGCCAAATAGGATGCTGTGACATGGTAGGAGCTTTCAGTACAACAAGCTAGCTGCTATAGAGCAGGTAGAGGCAGGACCTTGGCCACCCCAGTGGCTTGACAGCCTCCTCATCCATCTAAATAATACCCCATTTGACTGTAGAGACTTCAGATACATTCATTTCATTGCCTATTCAATCAATCAATCACTGACATACCCGTGAGGGTCTCAAGGCGCTGGGGGGGCCCGCTACTGATCGAAGAGCCAGGTCTTGAGAAGTATTCTGAAGGCCAGCAGGTGCTGGGTCTGTCGTAGGCTGGTAGGGAGAGTGTTCCAGGTCTTGGCGGCGAGGTAGGAGAAAGATCTGCCACCGTCGGTGGCTTTCCGGATGCGAGGGACTGTGGCGAGGGCGAGGTTGGCTGAGCGGAGGCTTCGGGTGGGGGTGTGGAAGCTGAGTCGGTTGTTGAGGTATGTAGGTCCGGTGTTGTGTAGTGCATTGTGTGCATGGATGAGGAGTTTGAAGGTGATGCTCTTGTTGACGGGGAGCCAGTGCAGGCCTCTTAGGTGGGGTGTGATGTGGCTGTGTCGGGGGGCGTCGAGGATCAGTCGTGCCAAGGCGTTCTGGATTAGTTGTAGTCGTCTCAGGAGCTTGGTTGTTGTTCCTGAGTAGAGGGCGTTCCCGTAGTCGAGTCTGCTGGTGATGAGGGCCTGGGTGACGGCTTTTCTCGTGTCGGAGGGGATCCATTTGAAGATCCTGCGGAGCATTCTGAGGGTGTTGAAGCAGGACGCGGAGATGGCGTTGACTTGCCTGGTCATGGAGAGGGTGGAGTCGAGGATGACTCCCAGGTTGCGTGCGTTGTCTGTGGGTTCCGGGGCTGTGCCTAGTGATGTGGGCCACCAAGAGTCGTCTCAGGCTGATGGGGTGGGTCCGAGAATGAGGACCTCCGTCTTGTCTGAATTCAGCTTCAGTCTGCTGTCCTTCATCCAGTCGGCTACGGCCTTCATTCCTCTGTGGAGGTTGGCTTTGGCGGTGTGGGGTCTTCGGTTAGGGATATGTTCAGCTGGGTGTCGTCGGCGTAGGAGATGATGTTGCGGTTATGCTGTCGTGTGACGTGGACGAGCGGTGCCATGTAGATATTGAACAGCGTCAGGCTGAGGGAGGATCCCTGTGGGCCGCAGATGATCTCGGTGGTTCTTGAGTGGAAGGGTGGGAGACAGACGCTCTGGGTTCGGCCAGAGAGGAAGGATGTGGTCCAGGCCAGTGCCTTCTCTTGGATTTCGGCGTCATGGAGGCGTGCTGATAGGGTGCGGTGGCAGACTGCATCAAAGGCTGCTGATAGGTCCAGGGGGATGAGGGAGGCTGTTTCTCCTTTGTCCATCAGGATCCTGATGTCGTCAGTGGCGGCGATGAGGGCGGTCTCACTGCTGTGGTTGCTGCGAAAACTGGATTAGGAAGAGTCCAGGATGTCGTTGTCTTCGAGGTAGCGGGTTAGCTGTTTGTTGACGATCTTCTCTGTCACTTTTGCCGGAAACAGGAGCAGGGAGATGGGCCGGAAGTTCTTGAGGTCTTTGGGGTCCGCCTTGGGCTTCTTCAGAAGGGCGTTGATCTGGGCATGCTTCCAGCTTTCCGGAAGGTAGCTGTCTCGAAGGAACTGTTGATTGTTTTCCGGAGGTGGGGCACGATGGTTGTGCTGGCTTTGTTGAAGATGTGGTGAGGGCAGGGGTTGGAAGGGGATCCAGAGTGGATGGAGTTCATGGTTTTGATGGTCTCTTCGTCACTGACGTAGGACCAGGTGGTCAGGCGGCTGGTGCGGGTGGAGGTCGCGGGGGTGGTGATCTCGGTGGTGGGTGCGGGGGTGTCGGAGTTGAAGCTGTCGTGGATGTCGGTGATTTTGCGGTGAAGGAAGGTGGCCAGGGAGTCGCACAGGTCTTGTGATGGTGGGATGTTGTTGGTGTTGGCGCTGGGGTTGGAGAGTACTTTCACGATGCTGAAGAGCTCTTTGGTGTTGTGTGCGTTGTTGTCTAAGCGGTCCTTGAAGGCGGTCCTTGAAGGCGGTCCTCTTGGTGGTCCTGATGAGTTGGTGGTGTCTGCGGGCGGCGCTCTTGTGGGCTGTGTGGCTGTCTGGTGTTCGGTCGTGAAGCCATTTCTTCTCCAGCTTCTGACAGGTGCGCTTGGAGGTCCGGAGGTCTTCGGTGAACCAGGCGGCTTTCTTGTTGGTGTGGTTGGTTGTGGAGATCTTGAGAGGGGCGGGGGTGTTGGCGCAGTCGCTGATCCACAGTTTGAGGTTGGTCGCGGTGGTGTTTGGGTCGGTGGGGTCGGCGGGTGGTCTCAGGGCGAGGGTGGTATCCCATTCGTCCTTGGTGACCTTGCCCCAGCAGTGACGTGGTAGTTGTTGGGTGCAGCGGTGTGTGGTGGGTTTCCTGAAGGTGAAGCGGACGCATCTGTGGTGGGTCCAGTGGGGTTCGGTGGTGTGGTTGAAGGAGACGTGGGGGCTTGTGGAGAAGATGGGGTCTAGAGTGTCTCCAGCGGCATGGGTGGGTGTCGTCACGAGCTGTTTGAGTCCAAGGTTGGTGAGGTTGTTGATCAGGGCGGTGGAGTTGGCGTCGTTGTTGTTCTCGAGGTGGAAGTTCAAGTCCCCGAATAGGATGTAGTCCGTGGATGCGAGGGCGTGGGTGATGACGAGGTCGGCAATGGTGTCGCTGAACTGTGGTTGTGGACGGGTGGTCTGTAGACGAGTGTTCCTCTGAGGGTGGTGTTGGGGTCGGTGTGGATCTGGAAGTGCATGTGCTCTGCCGTGGTGAGGGTGTCGTTGGTGTTGGTCGAAACTCCGAGGGTGTCCTTGTGGATGATGGCGATTCCCCCTCCAACTCCGTTGGTGCGGTCTCTGCGGGAGATCTTGTAGCCCTGTGGGATGGCTATGGCGATGTCTGATGCTGAGGTGGCATTCAGCCAGTTCTCCATCAGGAAGGCGACGTCGGGGCAGTGGAATCTGGGAGGTCCCAGAGTTCGATGGCGTGCTTGCAAGCGGAGCGGGTGTTGAGGAGGAAGCAGCGGAGGTAGTTGGGTTCTCTGGCTGGTGGTTTGGTGGGCTGGATGCTGGTGAATCTGCAGTTCCGGCAGGCGAAGGGCCCTTGGGTGCGCTTCGGAGTTCCCTGGTAGCAGGGGTGGTCTTGTCCGCTGTTGAGTACGTGGAGGGTGTTGGAGTCGTAGTGCAGTCTGGCGAAGTGGGAGGGAGGAGCAGCTGGGAGGCGGGAGCGGGGCGGCCAATGGGCGAGAGCAGAGAGACAGAAGGCAAAAGGGGGTGGGCCGCAGGGGAGCAGCGGCGGGAAGCGGGGGGGGCTCAGACAAAAATAATCGTTGGGAGAAATAACAAAAAAGTTTAGCAGTGCAGCCAGGCAGTCACCAGGGGCGGCGAACCCTCGGCAGCGGCGGGAGGGACACGAGACACGGGCACCCAGGAGGAGCCGTGCTGCGTGGGGAGCGACCCGAGGTCAGGTCACACTCACTCCCGTGCGGCGCCCTCCATAAGAGGCCAAGTGGGAGGGACGAGCAGCTGGGAGGCGGGAGCGGGGCGGGAGCGGGGCGGTCAATGGGTGAGGGCAGGGAGACAGAAGACAAAAGGGGGCGGGCCGCAGGGGAGCAGCGGCAGGAAGCGGGGGACGGGGGGGCTCAGGAGAGCAGTGGCGCAATAAGGGGCGCCTAGGCAGAGAGACCAAAAAGCCAAAACAAAACAAAACAAAAGGCAAGATTACAAAGACAAAAACAATCATTGGGAGAAATAACAAAAAAGGTTAGCAGTGCAGCCAGGCAGTCACCAGGGGCGGCGAACCCTCGGCAGCAGCGGGAGGGACACGAGATACGGGCACCCAGGAGGAGCCGTGCTGCGTGGGGAGCCACCCGAGGTCAGGTCTTGGTATTGGTGGGTCCTAATACCATGGTTGGTGCTTGATAGACCTGGCATTTTTTGGCGTTGTTTTCCCTGACCTTCTGTTTTGCTTGCATTAGGACTCTGCTTACTAATGCTAAAGTGCATGTGTCTAAAATGTAATGGCATTTGTTTTCTCAATGATTGGCATATTTGATTTACTGTTAAATCCCTAGTACAGTGCACTATATGTGCACAAGGCCTGTGAATTAAATGCTACCAGTCGGACTGCAGCACTGATTGTGCCACCCACATGCAAAGCCCTTTCAAACATGTATCAGTCCTGCCACTGCAGAGCCTGTGTGGGAAGTTTTAAACTTCCATTTCGGCCTGTCTAGTTCATCTACTTGCAAGGGCCAAACCTTGCCCTTTATTGCATATACGTCACCCATGAGGTAGGCCCTAGGTAGCCCTATGGCCAGAATGCAGTGTATTCAACAGGTGGAACATGTACTTCAGAATTTTACATGTCCTGGTAGTAAAAAATGGGCTACATTCATTTGTTACTGCAGCAAGGCCTATCTCTCTTGTAGGTTAGCATTGGAGCTGCCTTGTAGCACTTTACAAGTGTGACTTCCAATTATAAAAAGATAGGAAGAGTAAGTTTGGTGTCTCTGGACTTACAATTTAAAAACATATCTTTTAGTGAAGTTGGTTTTTAAATTGCAAATCTGAATATGCCACCTTTAGAAAGTTAGCATTTTCTTACTTTGGCTATTGTGTGCCTCTGCCTGTCTCTGGAATACACGTCTGGGTTGGGTGACAGCTTAGCTTTGTACATTCCATCTAGACAGCCACACACAAAGGGAGCTGATGTGTTACCTGCATATCTTGCTGAGCTAGAGTGAGTGGGAGGAGCTGACACTTGCACCTGAATAGAGCTGTTCCTGTACCCACACAAAGAGTTGCATACCCCCGTAGTATGTCAGGAGCCTGGGCAAGAGAGGGCAGGGTGCACCACAAAGAGCTTTCTTTGAAG
The DNA here is from genome assembly GCF_964261635.1 of Lissotriton helveticus. Lineage (NCBI taxonomy): Eukaryota > Metazoa > Chordata > Amphibia > Caudata > Salamandridae > Lissotriton > Lissotriton helveticus. The sequence goes on along the minus strand of NC_136063.1, from coordinate 614,993,102 downwards.
TATCCCTACTTCAAAGTCTAAAATTGGTATAAGTATTGGACCTCTGACACTTTATACTCAGAACACTTCTGGAACTGAGGACATTCTACTAGGAAGAAGAGCTGTTGTGCTGCCCAGAGGGACTGCCACTTTGCTGCTTACTTTGTTGTGTTGGACTGCTGCATCTTGCCTGGGAGGGAGAGGACTGGACTTGACTCTCTACACCCTACGTTGCTAAAGGTTCTCCAAAGGCTTGTCGGGCTTGCCCCCTGTTTCTGAAATCTCAAGGATATCAAAGCTTTCCCTTGTATTTTGCTATCAGCACTGGGCTCTGCCGAGACCTGCTCTGCCAAGTGGTGCCAAATCCAGTCCTGGGCATTTGGAAGTGAGTGTTTGTTCCTTTAGCCCAAGATACCAATGCATTGATACTGAGCATCATTTAGATCCAGCGCATTTGTCTGAGTTATTGACGTATCGTTGCTCCGTGCATCGAAGCCATGGACACCGTTTGCTGACTTGCGCAACATAGCAACCTCGATGTACAACACAGCCCCAACATTACCGATGCAACGCTTCCAAATCACAGCTGCTGCATGAGTCTCGGACACCACAACGCTGATGTCTACAACGCACTGTCCATGATTGCAATGCATTCCTGGCCCTGAGTGGCTTAGTGGCAACGCATCGCCTACAGCTGAGAGGTTCGACATTGACACTTCAGAGCTGATACATGGTTCTCCTGACATCGACTCATCAACATTGTTGCTCGACATACAAACTGATGCAGCGCCTTCGACTGCAAAGCATGCACTCCATTGTTCAACTCATCGTCTATGAGCTTCGATACATCCATGTACTGTCAGCGGGTCAGCGTGACTCCTGAATGTTCAAGGCTGAACGGAGTACTAAAATTGGCATTGAAAAAATACCTGGGGATAGTGCTAGAATCAGAATGGTGAGGAAAGGCTATAAAACTCCTCGATTAAAAGGAAAAGGGAGATACGCGAGAAGGCCTGGCAGAAGGCAATTCAAGCAGCTGAGGTAAATGACCAAGTTCTATTCTGGAAAACAATTAACCACCCTTTTTTTTAAAGAGATTAATGCAGTTCAAATTGATACTGTAATAGCCCCTGAAGAATGGGTATCTCGGTTTGAAAGTATTTTTAACCCCAAAGCTATAAGTATAGCTGATATAAGAACAGGTGACTTTATACAAGCTGAGCCAACTGGTATTACACCAATAATTCGAGAAGAAATTAAATTAGGACTATATCAAAGTGCAAATGGTAAAGCAGCATGTATTGATGGAGTACCAATTGATGTGTTTAAAAATAATATGGATCTCTGGATACACATTTGATTAATTGTTTTTAATGCTATTTGTAGGGGAACAATACCTGTTACATGGACTGAAAGTATTTTCGTCCCTATTTTTAAAAAAGGCGACAGAGGGAAAGCAAGTTTCTATCGTCCGATATCCCTTCTGGATTCCTCTTCGAAAGTGCTGGGCTGTATAATTTTAGACAGGTCACTCCCTCTGCCACCGCACAGACCCCCTGTGCTCTGCTGCTGCCTCTCGTGTTGTCTGCTGCCTGCAGACTGGTCTTTTGCTCGTTTTTCTTACTTCTCCCTGTTTGACTGTTCTTTAGACTTCCCCCTCTTTTATTTTGTGCCCCTTGCTATTTTATTGTTGATTTGTGCCGCTGTGCCCGTCTCTTCCCCCCCCTGCCCCCTCTTGCCTTCTGGGCCACCTTTCCCGCCGCTCGCGTCCCTAGCGGCCCCGCACCCCCCACTTCCCATTGGCCGCCCCACTCCCACCTCCCAGCTGCTCCTCCCTCCCGCTCCCCCTCATATGGAAGCCGTGCAGCGGACGCGCGCAGCGGGCGTGCCGCTGCAAGCCAGTCTGCGCCCGTCCGCGCCTGGACCGCGCCCAACGCCAGGACCCCTGTCCCTCGGCGAAGCCAGCCCACCCGACTAAATTTCGATGCTGCCACCCTCCACGCACTCAACACTGGCCAGACCCCCGCTGCCACCGAGCCATGCCGAAACGCACCCACGGACCCTTCACCTGCAAAGCCTGCAAATTCACCTGCCTCCGGACTGGCACCCGCCAGGCCAGACACCAGCAACAACCACCTCAAGTGCTCAACACCCGCTCCGTCCACAAGCACGCCGTCAAACTCTGGAACCTCCTCAACACAACAGCGCCGGACGTCGCCTTCCTCACAGAAACCTGGATGAACGCCTCCTCAGCCCCAGACATTGCCATATCCATCTCGGATGGCTACAAGATCGCCCGGAGGGACCGCGTCAACCAAACCGGAGGAGGCATCACCATCGTCCACAAAAACACCATCCACATCACAACCAACTTCGACGACACCCCCACCGCTGCTTAGCACCTCCACTTCCAGATACACACCGACGCCAAGACCACCCTCAGAGGTACCCTCATCTACAGACCCCCGGGACCACGCACACAATTCAGCGAAGCCATCGCAGACTTCATCAGCCCGCTTGCCCTCACCTCCGCAGACTACATCCTCCTAGGGGACCTCAACTTCCACCTGGAAAACAACAATGACAACAACACCAGCATCCCTGCTGGACAACCTCGCCAACCTCGGACTCAAGCAACTGGTGAACACCCCTACCCACTACGCCGGCCACACGCTTGACCCAGTCTTCTCCTCCAGCAACCACATCTCCTTCAGCCACTCCACCGGATTACACTGGACAGATCACAGCAGCGTCCACTTCATCTTCAGGAAAACCACGATCCACCATCACCCGCAACATGCTTCCCGAAGATGCTGGAGTAAGATCACCGCCGACCAGCTCACCACCTCCCTGAGCCAGAACCCTCCCACCAACAACTGCGGACTCCAACGAAGCAGCCTGCAACCTCACACAGTGGCTCACCAACGGCGCTGATGCCCTTGCGCCACTGAAGATTCCTCCCAGCAGACCCGGCAGCAAGAAAGTCTTGTGGTTCACCAACGACCTCAAAAACTCCAAGAAATCCTGCCGTTCCCTCGAGAAGGCCTGGCGCCACGACCAGTCAACAGGAAACATGATAGCCCTCAAGAACGCCATCCGCAAACAGCACCAGCTGATCCGCACCACCAAAAGGACCGCATTCAGAGAACGACTGGACAACAACACCCACAACAGCAAGGAACTCTTCAGCATCGTTAAAGAGCTCTCCAACTCCAGCGCCAGCAACAACAACATCACACCCTCGCAAGACATCTGCGACTCACTCGCCTCGTTCTTCCACCACAAGATCACCGACATACACAACAGCTTCGGCGCCCAGACCACGCACCCAACCACCGAACCAATGCCCCCACCACCACCCTCTGCACCTGGACCTCAGTCAGCACTGAACACACCATCCACGTGATGAACACCATCCACTCCGGCTCCCCAGCCGACCCCTGCCCACACCACATCTTTAACAAAGCCGACTCCATCATCGCACCCCAACTCCGAAACATCATCAACATCTTCTTCGCATCATCTGCCACCGTTCCGGAGAGCTGGAAACATGCAGAGATCAGCGCACTCCTGAAGAAACCCACCGCGGACCCCACAGACCTCTAGAACTTCCGCCCCATCTCGCTCCTCCCTTTCCCCACCAAAGTCATTGAGAAGACCATCAACAAACAGCTAACCGCCTTCCTCGTGACAAACGGCTCCCTCGACCCACCACAGTCCGGTTTCCGAGCAAACCACAGCACTGAGACCGCCCTCATCGCAGCCACCGATGACATCAGGTCCCTGCTCGACAACGGGGAAACTGCTGCCCTCATCCTCCTCGACCTATCAGCCGCATTGAACACAGTTTGCCACAGCACCCTAACAACCCGCCTCCACCACGCCGGGATCCAAGGAAAAGCTCTGGAATGGATCACCTCTTTCCTCTCCGACAGAACTCAGAGAGTTCGACTCCCCCCTTCCGCTCAGCGGCCACCAAGATCATCTGCGGCATTCCTCAAGTCTCCTTGCTCAGCACCACCCTCTTCAACGTCTACATGAGCCCCCTTGCAGCCATCGCACGCCAACACAACCTAAACATCATCTCCTACGCTGATGACACCCAGCTGATCCTCTCCCTCACCAACGACCCCGCCACCGCCAGAGCCAGCCTCCAGGAAGGAATGAAAGACATCGCGGAATGGATGAAGCTCAGCCGTCTGAAACTGAACTCGGACAAGACGGAAGTCCTCATCCTCGGACCGTCCCCCTCCGCCTGGAACGACTCCTGGTGGCCCCCTGCACTGGGCACCGCCGCCAAGCCCACGGACCACACACGCAACTTGGGCTTCATCTTGGAATCCTCCCTCACGATGACCAAGCAAGTCAACACCGTCTCGTCATCCTGTTTCAACACCCTATGCATGCTCCGAAAGATCTTCCGGTGGATCACCCAGGCCCTCGTCACCAGCCGACTGGACTACGGGAACGCCCTCTACGCTGGAACCACAGCCAAACTACAGAAACGACTCCAGCGCAAACAGAACGCCTCTGCACGACTCATCCTGGACATCCCCCGCCACAGCCACATCTCTGCCCACCTGAGAGACCTGCACTGGCTCCCCGTCAGCCAGAGGATCACGTTCAGGCTCCTCACCCACGCACACAAGGCCCTCCACGACATGGGCCCCAAATACCTCAACAACCGCCTCACGTTCTACACGCCCAACCGCCAGCTCTGCTCCGCCAGCCTCGCCCTCGCCACCGTCCCACAGATTCGCAGAACCACCACCGGAGGAAGATCCCTCTCCTACCTGGCAGCCAAGACATGGAACTCCCTCCCCACCCACCTACGGCTGACCCAGGACCATCTCTCCTTCAGGAAGCAACTCAAGACCTGGCTCTTCCAGCACTAGCAGCACCCCCCCTCCTCCCAGCACCTTGAGACCCTTGCGGGTGAGTAGCGTGCTTTACAAATGTGCTTGATTGATTGATTGATAGAAAGGCTTGAAAATTGGGTTAGTGAGCAAAATATCCTCACGACCTTGACAACTCTGAACTGTGTGGATTTAATTACCTTGATAATTTTGAATTTGATGGTTTTTATTTGTTACATATTTGTATAGGCTTTTTTAAAAATCATATGTTAACTTTTTTAATTATATGGCACTGCATTGTTGTTATGCATTAATGATTTTATTGATTTGTAATAAACTGTGCAATTTTTTAACAAACAAATAATGTTTTATTAGTTTTATTAATTTACTGCAATTCGTCTGTTTTCATTGTCTGTCTTATATGGTACACGCTTCTATTCAGTTGGTATTTTGAGTTACGAGGGTAATATACAAAAAGGTTTTTCAAGAGTTGATTCCTGGGACTTGTTAAGTTCTCCACCCAAAATGGGAGAATGTACATCGATCTTCAGGGTAATGCGTGGTATAAGACAAGGGGTGTGCTAGCACCACTCTCATTTTCCCTTTATATTAATAATGTCAATCCTTTTTTACAAATCTTAAATGCACATGCCCCAAAAATAGGAATGCGTTCTACGCCTGTTTTATTATATGCAGGCGATGCAGTGTTAATGTCTAGAACAGCAAAAGGATTGCAACTCCTAATAGAAAACTTTGCATTGTATACGACTAATATAGATTTACAGTTAAACCTAAAGAAAACATTTGTCATGACATGCGGGAGTACCACACTGACGTCTATCCGGCATCATGAGGGCGGGTCCCATATTGACAGGGTTTTAACTTTCTCATATCTGGGAATGCTTTTTAATAAGAGAGGCTTATGGAATACTCATATTGAACTGTGTAATATGACATTTTTAAGAAGCACAGAGTGCATTTTTAGATTTTCGGCGAAGCTAGGGAATAAACCAATATGAGAAATCCTAGCATTATATCGAAGTAAATGTGTTTCAGGGGATTATTACTGGGCAGCAATATGGGGGCGAGCGAACATAGCCTCCCTACAAACACTGTAAAACAATTTCCTTGAAAGATTATTAGCAGAATCTAGATCTACTGCTAATTCTTTTTGTACATAAGGAATTGTCGGCCTCATACTTAAGTTATTAGATACATTTGGCTGGGTTGACTCTCTGGCGAGGGTTATGGGCCAAAGAAGAAACTAGATGTACTAAAGATTTTATAATGGGTTGTTTAACCCTGGATCGTAGCAAGAAAATATCATAGCTGGAACATATTTTTTAATTATTAAAACGTTGCAATATAGATGTTAATAAAAATGAACCCAACATCAATAACAAAGCTTAGTAAAAGAGACCTAAAGCCTAGATATTTATAGAAACAGAAAGGTCCAAGGTCGCTATCCTAAAATATAGCGTTGTTGCCTACTGCGAATAACCACTAATGAATGGTCTACAATCCTACTTACTGTTGGTAGGCAACATACACCATAGATTTTATTTCACTAGGCTAAGGTTGGGCACATTGCACTTTTTAGTATCATTCCCAAATATCTAAAAATGGTATCATAAACTACCAAATTGCCCTTGTGATGGAAAAACATCTCAATCCATGCTGCATTTTATGATGTCTTGTAGTTTTTACAAGGATATCCGGAAAGCATTTTTAAAGCTTCTTTTTGTATCAACCATGGTTTTTAATTATAAACAAGCTTTTAACTTTGTTTGTAGTTTGGAAAGTATGAAAATCGTAAGTTTTGTCATCAGATATGTGCTGTCTGCAGTTAGAAAAACAAATGGTTATACACATCTGGATGCATTGTTATACAAAAATTCGGATGATGATTTTTAGATACATTTTAATGTTAAATATTTTTTAAATACATCAATTTGTATTTATGATTAACAGTTATATTAATATGTATGAACTATCTCCTTATGCTCCTAACCCTTTATGGTTGTTTCATTATTGGTACTATGTATTTCATGTATCTTATATGCAGAAGTAGTTGTATATGTCGCTTTATCTTTTTAATTTCATTATGATGCTTAATACCCTAGTTTATCTTGTATATGCTTTTATGGTGATTTTAATTGCACCGAATAAAGCTTATTGTGACTTTACTCCTGTATCTGACCCAGGCTCCACCGCGGCCGGAATCAACTTTTGGGTTTGCCCCAGTCAAGTACGACCAGGTAGCCCCAATTGGAGCTACTGATGTCTAAGCACTGCATTTTGATTTAATCATGCAAAATTCATAACTTGACTTGTGTATGTTGGATTTTTGTCATGTTTGTTCTTGTTTTACTCAGATAAAAGATTGGCTATTTTTCTAAGCTAGTGTGGGGCACTTTTGTGGTGTGTTCACTGTGTTACTGTTTGTGTGTGTGCACAAATACTTTACACATTGCCTCTTTAGTTTAGCCTGACTGCTCTGGGGCAAGCTACCAGAGCGTGAGCACAGGTAAATTTTTAGTGTGTATTACACTTACCCTGACTAGAATTGTGGTTTCTGCTTGGGTAGGGTGCATACCTCTGTCAACCAGAAACCCAATTTTTTACTTTGAAGAGACCTCTGAGTGGCTTCCTGTGGAAGATGGAGGGAAAATGTGAGTAGGCTGTTCTTTGAGGTTCTCTCCATTCACTGGATTCTATTGGGATCTGTAGGAATTCATCAGGGAGAGTGAATGTCATTTGGGTTATTAGGTTACCTAGTGTGTTATGGTGTCATTGGGTAACATGCATGTTGACAGGCTGTCCATTATGCTTAATAAATAACTATTGAATGCTTCTGAGACATCTAACAGGACGAGGTGGCAAGAAACACCATTCTCTAGCATAACATGATATCACCCCCTTATTCAATGTTTGCATTTGACTCCTAAACCGTCTACAGAGATACAGAATCTTTTACACTCTAAAACATTTGAAATTCTAGTATGTGTTTACATCCAAGATTGATCCAGATAGCATAATCACCTCCAAAACTTCAAAAGGTCCCTTGATGAGCCACAGCAGCGAGAATGTTTCCGACCGAATCGAACACAGGTCCGAACGACCAACTTTGATGCGAAAATCGCGTATGTGTTGACCGAATCGTTTCCAGGACCTGAACCTGTCCGTACGACTCGTTCATAGCCAAATCGTGGCATGCAATGGAGCCTAATTCCGACCAAACGAGTACGATGCACGATTCAGACAGCCGCTTCACCTCGCTCTCAGCGAGGCAAAACGGCTGTCGGTATCGTACTTTGTGGGCCGTAGCAGGCCCCTCTACACCTAGGGCCCTCCAAAACTGTCAGGGGGGTGTGGCCATGAGTCTCCCCGATCTAGGCGTGTACATTGTGGCAGGCACCATGGGGTGCCTGCCACGGGGTGTAGGCTTTTCCCCACCCTCCCCTTTTTGTTATTAAAAGCCTGTGTACACGTCTGTACGCAGGATCCCATAGAGTTCAATAGGAGTCCGAGCGAACCGAGTCCATAAGCAAATTACTGCATCATACTCGCTCGTTCGGACTCCCGGAGCACATTTCGCTCAGAAAGCCCTCTGGATCCGTAGGTCTTTCCTAGCGAGATCGGAATTGGGCTCCAAATCGGTTCAGTAACACGTCTTTCCGACTGACTTGAAAAGGTTTCCAACCGACAGAGTACGATTCGAGTTAGGCTTTAGGAATATCCCAATCCAAACACGATGGCATTTGGAATGACCAAGCCGTGCGGAGCAGAGTCGTACATCTCTACGGGCTGCATTTCCGAATGACCAAGTGCAATGCTGGATTTGGACAGCCTTTCTGAATAATGTGATCAGACTCGAATCAGCAGTCGGAATCTGAATTTGGGGGCCCATATTGGCCCCGTGCACACAGAGCCTTCCCAATCGGGCCCGTGGGGGTACCCATGGGTCCCTCTTTCCTAGCCATGCACAGTGTGGCAGTCACCAGGTGGTGCCCGCCACAAGGTACCCGATTTTTCCTAGCCATCCCTTTCTTCAATGGGAGCCTGTGCATTTGGTCGGAATAAATACTCCCAATTGAAGTCAATGGGAGTCCAACCAAATCGTATCTGGGAGCATCCAAATGCATCGTAATCGGTCAGTTGGACTCTCCCTATCCGATTCGGCTGAAAACCATTTCCAAACCCATTCGGTCGGAAAGCTTTCCAAACCGCATCAGAATCTGACCCTAATATATTTGTATTTCTAAAAACTAACAATAAAATATTTAATATATATTAAAATGTTTGTTTATTTCATATACTGTAAATGTACCAGAAATATAAAAATGTTTATTTATAAAATATATGTTTAAAAATATATTTGTTATAAAAATGGTAAATTATTTAATATATTAAATATATATTTTTAAATAATATTCAAGATACTAAATGATCAAATATATAAAATATAAATTAGAAAAAATCACATTATATAATTCCATAAAACAATTATATAATATGTATGAAAAATGTGTACAAATACATGTATCCAAATATTTACTGTTTCTAATAAAAAGAATAAACCATAAAAGTTAAACTGAAAAGATATTTACTTTACTATTACATGACTATTTTTCTAACATATGTACAATCTTTCAAACTTTAAAAAAAATTGTATGCACAAAAGTATTGTTAATTTTGCAATTGTACATAAAAATGTATATTAAAAATATATTAAACTTTCTAATACATCTTGAACATCATCAAAATATCTGAATTATGGGGGTGATTACAATGGCGAACGGACTTAAGTCCGTCCATCATCATCCAGGGCATTGGGACCGACCGCCTATATGGTGGCAGTCCTGCACATGAGATTACAATGCAACCGCCAGAGTGGCGGTCACATTGTGCATGTTTACCATTGTGGTGGCTCCTGCTGGCTGCATCACCTGCCGCAATGGTAAAAATGCATGTTGTGCATTTCCCTGCACCACATGGCAGACACCACGCGGTGCCTGCCACCTGGTGCAGGGAACTGTAGGGGGAAGAGCAAATTCAACATGCCCCTGCACAAGGGGGCCCTGCAATGGGCCCCTAAAGTACATTCCTGCCAGTCTTTCAATTTTTTTAAATCATTTTTTAATTTATTTTTTCACAGTTTTATATAGCGCAAACTTGACCCGAAGGTATTGTGTATCAGAGCGCTTTTCACGAGCACCAGTTGCATTACATGAGGACACATTCAGTTTTGTTAGGCACAGGGAGATTAAGGGGCCGATTCCGATCTCGGTCGGAAGGGATCCCAATCGGGTTCGGGATTAGCGGGTCGGATTCGGAGGCTGAATTTCCATCCAGTTCGTACACGGGTCCGGACGACGAAGTACAATGCGAACAAGCACGAAATCTCAGTCCGAATCGTTTCCGGGTCCGAACCGCTCCGTCCGATATGGTCGCAAGCAAACCGTGGTGGCCAATGGAGACGTTTCATGACCGAGCTAGTATGATACTCGATTCGGACAGCCTGATCGAGTCGGAGCTTTCAGCTCGAAATAGCTCCCGGAGATGGAATTTGGAGGTCCGCATCGGACCCCCTGTTACCCGCAGCCTTACGAATCGGACACAGGGGGAGACCCACCCCAACACAGGCATGTACGGTGAGGATGGCACTGATGCGTACCCAGAGTAGGGGGCGCACTTGTCTGCAACGTACACATTCAGTCAATGGGAGCCCATGTAGGTGCCGTACGACCGGCTCCCATTGACTTCTATGGGAGTCTGACCGAACCGAGTCCGACAGCATACGGCCGCATCGTACTCACTCGGTCGAACTGCAGGAGTCTGGATCAGTCGGAAAACACTCCAGATCCGGCTCGGTCGCAGTGATTTCCGACCCAGATCGGAATCGGCCTCTTAGTGACTTGCCCAGAATCACAGGATGTTGCTCGTCCCTGCCGAGACTCAAACCTGGTTCCCCAGCTCTGAGGTCGAGCGCCCTAGCAGTTAGACCAACTCCTCTCCCCAGTGGCGGTTGAAATGCCATAGACAGGCTGGCGGGGACACAGCATCCAAATCTGGTGAGCGGTGCCTGCTAGGCACAATCACCATTTTGTGGATGTGGGGTGGGTCCGACAGTCGAACCCGTGGCGGACAGGCTTTCCACCCGCCAGGCACACTGCCCACCATCCTGATCTGGTGGGCGGAAAAAGGCCTTACAATGGCGGTGAACCCGTCACTGGCAGCCTGCCGCTGGCGGGTTCACTGCCATCGTAATCACCCCCTTTGTTTTTAATATTTTACAAAATAGTATAACAAATGCAACTGAACAAAATGAAATTATAAAAAATTACATGTGTTAACATACAAAATGTTTACAAAAAAAATAAACATACACATACTTTCTTATGTTTGCAACCGCAAAAAAGGGTAATGGCATGTACAAATGCTATTTTGCGAGTCACTAACTCGCAAAATAGCATTTGCGACTCTTGCTATTAGGAAGGGGCATCCCTTCCTAATAGCGGGACTCACAACCATGTACAATTGTTTTTCAAGCGCATCTGTGGCCGCAAAACACTCACAGTCTACCACCTACTTCAAATAGGTGGTAAACCACTTGCAAACGGGAAGGGGTCCCCAGGGGACACCTTCCTTTTTGTGAGTATGTGAGAAAATATTTTTAAGAGCTGGCAGTGATTCCAGTGACCACTGCCTGCCCTGAAATAAATGCATTCCGCTTTCCTTTAAGGAAAACGGGCTGCATTTTCAAAAACACTGCTTTATTTAAAAGCAGTCCCAGACATGGAGGTCTGCTGACCCCAGCAGGCCACCATCCCTAGGAGTGCTAGCCATTCCTAATGGGGTTGAAAATTGCGACAGCCTCATTAATATTCATGAGGCATGCAATTTGCAACCCCAATAGGAATCGCTAACAGTATCTTAGACACTGTTATACATCCCAATTTGCTAGTCACAAATTGCGAGTCGCAAATGCGACGCAATTTTCGAGTCTCAAATTGGTGGGTCGTACATCTGGCCCAAAAACTATAAAAATAAAATAAATAATAAACTATACAAAATTACTACTCCTAACTCCAAAACAAACTTAACTCAGGGAAAGTGCTTGATAATTAAACGTAAAAATAACAATTCCAACTCCAAAAGCAACTAAACTCAGGGAAAGTGCTGGATAATAAACCAAAATAAATTACTATTCCAAGTCGAAAACCAACTAAACTCAGGGAAAGTGCTGGACAATAGACCCCAAAAGTTTACCATTCCAGCTACAAAACAAAACAAAACCCAGAGAAAATGCTGGATAGTAAACCGTAGTAAATTACTATTTCAACTCCAAAACCTACTAAACTCATGGAAAGTGCTGCACAATAAACCCAAAAAACTTACAAGTCCAACTCCAAAACAAAAGCCAGAGAAAGTGCTGGATAATAAATCATATTAAATTACTATTCCAACTCCCAAACCACAGAAACTCAGGGAAAGTGCTGGATAATAAACCATAATTTTTACTATTCCAACTCCAAAACCAAATAAATATAGGCAATGTGCTGGATGATAAACCTAAACCATACAAAATTACTATTCCAACTCCAAAACCAAATAAACTCAAAGAAAGTGCTGGATAATAAACCTAAAAAATTACTATTGCAACTCCAAAACTAACTAAACTCAGGGAAAGTGCTGGATAATAAACCAAAATAAATCACAATTCCAACTCCAAAACCAAAGAAACTCAAGGAAAGTGCTGGATAATAGACCCCCAAAATTACTATTCCAACTCCAAAACCAACTAAACTCAGGGAAAGTGCTGGATAATAATCCATAATACATTACTATTCCAACTCCAAAACCAAATAAACTCAAGGAAAGTGCTGGATAATAAAACTAAAAAAAATTCTATTCTTATCTCCAAAATAAATATTCTACTTAAAATAAAATATCAAGGGCCAGATGTAGGTAATTCCTATTTACCGACTCCTAAATACCGACTCATACCGAATCGGTATTTAAGAGTCGGTAAATAGGAAGGAGGCAGATGTAGGTAAAAAATTACCGATTCTGTAAGAGTCGGTATTTACCGAATCTGTAAATACCAATTCGGTATTTCACATTGATTCCTATGGGCCTTGAAGCCCATAGGAATCAATGTGAAATACCGAATCGGTATTTACAGATTCGGTAAATACCGAATCCTGCAAGTGTGCAGGGGGTGTCACTTTGACACCCTCTAGCACCCCAAGTACAGGCATGTGTGCCATGTGGCACACAGACATGCCCTAAGGGCATGTCTGTGTGTCACATGGCACAGGTGTGCATGCACATCTGAATTCGGTATTTTACCACCCAATAGGATTGGGTGATAAAATACCGACTCTTAAGGGCCTGTGGCACTCTTAAGAGTGTCACCTACATATGGATTTACAGAATCGGTATATTTACCGATTCGGTAAAAAACCGAAGTGGTAAATTTACCGAATCGGTAAATATACTGATTCTGTAAATTCAGACCCACCTACATCTCAAAAGCAAAATACCGGTCGGTAACGGCCGAAATCGGCCGTTACCGACCGGTATTTGGCGACCTACATCTGGCCCCAAATATTGAAAAATATAAATTATTTTTGAATTCAAAGACATATTTCTTTTTTAAATTGACATTTCATAAACAAATTTTCAATTCTACAGATTTTTTTAAATACATTCTCAATAAACAAAATGAAATAAATATTTCTTATAAATTAAAATAATTTACAAGTTTGCTATTAACAATTAGAAACACCACTTTTCTCATAAATGTAAATATAAAAATATTAAATTTTAAATAATTAAATTCTAAATAATCCAAATATTTATTTGCAAACAAATATTTGGGACAATTTGTTTTAAATTTAAATGTAAAGTTAATAAATCAATCATATATTTTTTTTAACATTTCAAGAATGCTGCAAAACAATATATAAAAGACAAAAAAAATATATATTGTTTTAATTTTCTAATTTTAAATTGTTGAATAAATATTACAATATTTTAATATTTTTTTAAATAAGACAATATTTTTAAACAACATTCTAAAAATACTCCCGACCCTAAATTCTTTATAAAAAGTAAAATATTTTTTTTACAATAAATATTTTTATTTACTCCCCACCCTTATCCCCTATAAACACAACATCTGCTCCTAAAACTTAATTAAAACACAATAAATATAAATATTTTAACATAAAAATAAATTTGAAAAAATAACTAATACAACATAAACATAAAAAAGAAAACCAACATTAAACGAAAGCAAAATCGGAATAATCAACAACGATATATTTGACTTCGATATTTACAAAATCTATACTTCTACATAACATAAAAATAGATATTTTTAACTACAAAAAAACGTACCTCGATATTTTGTGCCATCGATATTCTTGACTCAATTTTCATGTAAATCGATATTTTCACCTCAATATTCTGTCTCTGCACCATCAAGTACACCTAATGCATGTCATTAAATTGCACAAACCTGATGTTAGTAGAGATTGCCAAAGATTGGGTTTCCATTTTTGATTCCCTGCAACTGTCTTCATCTTAGGGCACAAGGTCTCCATCCCACATTGGCTTGAGTCCAGCTGATTGGCACTATTATTGAGTAGAACATGGTATACTTGAAAAATGGGTTTCCACTCTTAATGGAGTCCATACTTATTTTAAATATTAATTGGCATTAATCGGGGACTCCTTCAGCCAGTTTAACATGGCAGTTCAGTGTGTGTCTCACCTGAAGAGACCTCTAAAGTTGTTTTTTTGGGATATTCCAGAGAATGCTTTCATGTGATTGATACATCATGCATCTGATATGTTAGAAATGCCTATTATGACCCCACTTCTAAACCCTTCAAAATAACTGACATTCTTCAACAATTTCCCAGATCAAAGGGTTGTTTCCCTTGTTATTCATTTGGTCCATCCAACCCATATTAATTCCTTATTCCAACTGTCAAAGACCACTCCAGTGACTGGTAGTAATTGACAGGTTACTTTTTTGCCATAGGGCGTTTACATAGGACTTTTCCTGTCAGCGCCAGTGTTTTTTCTGCAATTTCCTCTCTTTCCCCCAAAAAACCTAGTTTAGTACTGTTAACTGGGCTGCCCAATAGAATAACATAATGTAGGCCTTACACAAACCTCCATCATGCTACAAAAAACAACATTTTTCAAGTGCAACTATGGGCACGTAGTAGACCCGTGGGAACATCCTAGCCTCTTTTCTAACCTTTTGAGGATTCTAGGAGCGGAACCTCAGGATCAATGATAGTGTAACCCCACTCTGGTTTGACAGAAAAAGTTCGTAATAGCCAAGCAGAGGCAATGGAGATAGAGACCAAGTCTCCTGAAAACAAAGGATGTCACTTTTGTTCTGAACAAAAGCGACATCCTTTGTTTTCAGGAGACTTGGTCTCTATCTCCATTGCCTCTGCTTGGCTATTACAAACTTTTTCAACCAGCCACCCAGGCCAATCTCCACGGAAGACCCTCTGTGGGCCTCTCTATCTTCATCAACCACAGGTGTAAGATAACGGCCACCCCTATTCTTCGGAACTTGAGGACAGGGCAGACTGTACTAATTACTGGCCTTTCATCTTCAGGCAGGGCCTTCTCCATCCTCCTAATTAATTGCTACCACAATACAGCGAAAACTACAAAAGCAACTGCAACAGATCTACTGATAAAACATCTGGAAGAGCTTCTATTGGAATTTGCATCCGCAGAGGTACTATTACTAGGGGACTTCAACATCAAAGACCTAGCAACCAATGCCCTTCCAGTTACTAAAACCAAAGAGCAAGAAGCTATGACCACCTTTTTAATCAATCACAATCTACGCTCTGCTCAGCAAATTACACTGGAACAGAACCCGGATGACCAATGGTTACCAACATTCAAGAACATCTCGACTATTGATTATATCTTTCTCTCGCCATTTCTGGGAAATAAACTATGCAGGATGGAAATCTCCAATCGATCGGAGAGCGACCATAACCCCTTAACAGCAACAATGCATCTACAAACGCCAGTTGCTGCCGAAATTACTAAAGTGGGGCACTCAATGCAGGTTGAACTCCACACCTTAGTCAGAAGAATTAAATGGGACTCATCGGGTTTTGCTAAGGTTGGATCCTGGCTTATGGAAGAAACTCCAATCCTCAGGCATAATGCTCCCACAGACTTACATCATCGGTGGGATAATGCTATTGTCAGATTACGAGACCTTCTAACAGGTCCCGTGACTCACTATAGATCCCCCACGCCTCGTTCGAAGCGGCTATTTGATCCAGTGGTAGCCATCCAAAGAACAGCACTAAGGCGGGCTGTGCGCCTGCACAAATTGATTGGCACCGCGCACTCTGCCAATAACATGGCCCAACTGCGCAAGGCCTTAAAAAAATCGGCATGGGAGGTCAAGAGACTAAAAGAACAGACTGAGTGGCTAAAAATATTCGCCTTGCTAAGGAGAAATAATTTGTCCCAGTTCTGGATTCACATGAACAAGCTCCGCTCCTCGAATAACAACAGAGTAAACATGGTTCGTGAAGAAGAATGGGCCTTGCATGTGACTCAACTATATCGTTGTGACGCCACGGACCCTGTGGTGATTGAACTAAGAGATCGTGTCGATCCCTTCAAGACATAATCCCATGAGCTGACCACTGCAGCTGAGGTCTCCAAGTATCTGAGAGCTATGAAAAACGACGGAGCTCCCGGGCCTAACGGCCTTCCAGCCGGGGTATTCAAATGCGCTCTGGAAGAGTGGGCGGAACTTTTGGCCCCCTTATATAACAACGTGTTTACGACCTGTCAGCCACCAGACTCATGGCTAGGCTCAATTTTATGCCCCATATTCAAGAAAGGAGATGCCACGCTCCCTGCTAACTACCGACTTATCGCCCTACTAGATCTTGAGGCCAAGGCATATGACCGGTGTCTTCTTGGGTAGCAGAAAACAATATCCTACCATATTTCCAAACAGGGTTCCGAGCCTCAGCCTCCACAATAGACAATATCACAACTCTAGCCATTCTGAGTCAACAAGCAGCACAAAAAAAACACCTTCCCCTTTACTGCTGATTTATAGACTACAGCCCGGCCTTTGATAAAGTGTCTCGTAATATCTTATGGAGGAAGTTGGATAAGTGGGGGATTCCACAGAGCCTGTTAGGAGCACTTATCTTCTTCCACAAGAACACCTGGGTGCGAATCAAAACTGGCCCAAAGACAGTCTCTACAAAAATTGCTATCGAAGACGGTTTAAAGCAAGGCTGTGTTCTTGCCCCCCTCTTGTTCAATCTCTACACTGCTGATCTTGGAACAATACTGGAGAACAGTAATCTTCTCCCCCCAAAATTGGTCTCTGCCAAAAGGAATCTGCACAAACTGCAATATGCCGATGACATTGTCATAATGGACCAGGCAAAATCGGGTCTTCAACGACCGTTAAGTATGCTCCATACTTATAACACCGCCAACGCCTTAAAAATCAACCAGGAAAAGACCAAGGTTCTGGTATTTGGCGTATGTAAGAATAAGAAAAGTTTAAAATGGCATATTGGGTCCGCAATAATCAATACAACTTCAAAATATAACTATTTGGGAGTCTGGTTCAGCGAGTCCTCCAGACCATCAGCTCATTTAGCCGCCTTGAAAAAAAGAGCAGGAGCAATAACATACTCCTTGACCCGACTGAACCAGTCTCTGAGCAGTCCTTCCGCAGAACCAATCTTGAAGGTGATCAAAGCCACTCTTCTCTTTGCCTTAAACTACGGGCATCAGGCATTCCCAGGCGCATGCTCTGTTAGTCTTGACCACGCCCAAATTTCCACCTACAATCCTTCATCTTGCGAATTTCATTCAGCGGGCAAGACTACGTCTGGAGCTGGGCCTACAAAGACAATCAATCTATTGTGAGGGAGACACCTTGAAATATTTTATAAGGATATTAAAATCTGCAGACAACACCCTAAAATACTGTCTGAAAGAAACTTTTGCCAGTCCTGGAAATCCATGGAATGGTCAGATCACAAAGGCCATAAAAACGCTAGAGATCAATACTCTCAGAGACTATTCCATACCCAGTCTGGAAAAGGGTTATTAATAAACAGGTCCAACTAATCTCCCATCGGATGGACCTTCAGGCCTTCAAAACATCTACTGTCCTGATCCCTTTGAACACCTCATACCTTCCCGGGAAACCGCAATCTAATCTCCTTGAAAATCTAAATGCAGCGGCTCGAAAGAACATAGGGGCCGATTATGATTGTTGTTTTTCCGCATCCTGCGGGCCGGCGGAAGTGTCTGCCGGCCCGGAGGATGCGGAAAAACCGCTGCAGAGCCTTCAAAGACCCTCCGCCAGATTAGGATGGCTGGGGGGTCAGGAAGACCGTCCGCTGCTTTTCCACCGCGGTCGCCTTCCGACCGTGGCGGAAAACCTCTAACATGTCTGGCGGTATCTGTCAGACACCGCCAGGCATATTAGGATGTCTGCTTTTCTATGCCTTTCCACGGCTGCATTTCCGCCGTGGAAAGGCATACAGACTTTTGTTTGGGGGCCTGTTGCGGGCCCCCAGGGGTGAAGGGGGGTGCACATGGGGGGTACCTATGGTACCCCCCTGCCTTTGCCTGCACGAAGCGGCAGGCACCGCGTGGTGCCTGCCGCTTTCTGCATGCAAATGCATTGCTTTCATTTTTAACATTGCGGCGGGTGCTGCTTCAAGCGCAATGTTAAAGATAGAGGATGTGACCGCCACCCTGGCGGTCACATCCTAATCTGCTCAGAGGGACCGCCGCTGCCCCTGCAGACGGTCCCTCCTCCTCAGTGGTCGCGGACGGACTCAAGTCCGTCCGCGATCATATCATAATCGGCCCCATAATGTTTATGCGCCTTCTAGGTCTGCGTTCTACGGCCTTTAACCAATGGGCTCCAACAATCGAGGGGGGGGGGCCTGCAGACTGTGCAACTACCATACGGAATCATGGCTGCATCTTCTGTGCTGCTGCCCTGCCCTGGATGCCCCTAGAAGACTGCTCTTAAAACCATTATATTTAAAATGGGGCATCCGGTCATGCTGGAAGGCATCGGCTTTGTGTTTTACGTCCACAGATACTCGCATGGTCTGGAAAGTTTGTGAGACTCTTAGACAATCTTTTTTTACCCACCTTGGTCCCTGTGCTCCCAGCTCCTCCACCCCAAAAACTCATCACAGACTTTTTTTGTCCTGTTGTTTAGTATTTTTTGTCTTAACCCATTCTATTTAGACCTAGCACAGTAGTGCGACCCACTGGTAACCACAAGACTGCTTTTATTTATATAGGATTTTAAACCTGGACAGTTTGTTCTTCCAACTTCGCTTTCTAATATGATAATTGTGTTAATGTTGGAATTTTATAGCAATGGTTTTAAGTAATTTAGCTACTTTAATAAACTAAACTAAACTAAACTCTGGTTTGGCAGAGTGAATGAATGAAGGTCTGGACAAGGCCATGGTGTATTATTTCCATAGCAAGAGAAATACTGTTAGGCAAACAACAAAACCAACAGCTGTTATACCTAGTGTGCCCTGGGGGTGTACCAACATGTGGGCCCAAATTTAACACCCCCCGAGGTAAATTAGCATTACAGAAGGGGCTGCGCGGCCCCTTCTGTAATACAGACAGTATGTACGACTTCCTGTCCTCATCTCTCCCTCATACTATTCAGGAAATCATTTATGGTTTCCTCTGGCTTCATGGTCTCTGCCATTAGCCTTCCTACAACTAAGAGGTCTGAGATTAACTCCCTCAGAGCAGGTAAAATCTGGTGCTGGTGCGTATTATATGCACCCCGTCATGCTGGGTATCTTTTAGAGTGATTGCTGGAATGTGAGCTGAGGCAAACACCTTGTTATCCTTCTCCCCAATTAGACTGCTTAACAGGCTCTTAATGTCGCCTATTGCTAGATTGCTACTTAAGGTGTTCTTCTCAGAGCATGTAATCCACTTCCCTGCCCCATCCAGCAATGGCGGTAAGTTGGCTCTCAACCCCTCTTTCTCCATCTGGTCCATGGAACGTCTACAATCCCTGCCGCGCCCTTCTGCAGTAATGGGCACACTTTCACGCTTGGTGACTCTACAGGTCCTCTCTCAACATAGCGTTCCCATCTCACAAAGTATCCCCACATGTAGAGGAAGTCCCAGTTAGGGTTTCCTCCTTCATGCCTGATGCAGTCCTCTGCCACTGCCATGTCCAATGACTCAAACAATCCTTCCCTTAGCCAGGGCTTGTCACTGTGGTCCCCCTCCTCAGTCCAATCAGCTTGCAAGTTGCAAAATGGTCCCCAAAGGTTTTGCTTTCCATCTTAGCTATTATCTCTCCTGAGGTTTCCATATCTCTGTTGTGCACCCATGAGAAGCAGAGCGTATCCTTGTCGCTGCTTCCTTTGGGTGCGTGCACTGGTGTTATCTCCTTTTTTCTGCATCATGGGTGAGTAAGTACCACCCTGCCAAGTTTCTTTTTCTCTTGGTCAGTCCCTGTCCTGTGCCTGAGCGATATGGCTCTGAGCCCCTGCTAACAGTCTTTCATTGATCTCTGACTCTTGCCAGAGGGATGCCCTCTATATGGCTTTGTTTCCCTGATGAGGAGTGTGCTGCACTGTAACCTCTCTATAACTCCCCTCAGAGCTGTGTGCTGCCTTACTTAGTCTGGGTTTACCCTCAAATTCCCTTTCTGAACCCTACTTGGCACCCTGGGCAAACCCTGTGGCTCCACCCTCATTGTCAGTTCCCACAGGGACTTGGGTTTCCTTCATCTTCTGAGCGCGCGGAGTCACTGGACTGCCACACACTTCTCTGACATACATTTGCGATCACTTGACCTAGTGGGAATGCATATTTTACCTGCCTTTGAGGTGTGGTGTGCCGGGGAGTCAAAAATTTGGGGAACTTGCCAAGAAACATGGATTTTGCTAGCAGAGTATGGGCTCACATGCTTTTAGATTTCTCTGGTTTGGAGCGGTCTGACCTTCGTTTGGCAAGGGGTTCATCAGCTGCTATCACCACTGGATTTGGGTTCCTCATGCAGGGGAGAGTGGGTGTGAGCACGTTCATCCCAGCAAATAGATAAGTAGGTGCTGATGCCTTGCTTGCTTTCGACATCGTACGGTTATCAGATTGAATCTCTTCAAAGATAGCCCACAGTTCTAGCGCTGCCTTCCTTTTGTCTCTTTTCAGACCGGTATATCTGTTTTTTATATGTGCTTTAGTGTGCTCAATTGTAGTAATGTCAAATGTTCCCTCCTTAGGCAAGGGAAATAATGGGCCTTTTTGTGTAAATGCCACTCTTGGCAAAACGTATCAAGTCTTTTTATGTGCTTTGGAACCTAGGTGCTTTAGTGGGGAATTCATGACAATTTTAGTAATCTGGATGGTACAATTCAATAGATGTAGTCCTATTTTAGTTTATCAAATTGTAGGGGCAATTCATACATTGTGCACTCTTACATATTACAATACTATGAGCTCCGCGCTAACACTTTTTAAATTGATACAGTTTGAACGAGCATTTCAATAAAACAAAATAAGGCTGAATATGTAATGTTGTAACCCAGGGTGAATATGCTAGATGTTAGAATGAAAACTGCAAAAAACTAAAATTGTTACTTAATATAATTTTCAAAGACAATCAAGGCAATATATTCACTTACAATAACACATTTCAATAACTGTTACAGAAAAAAGTACTTGGTTCATTGCAATGTATACTGTAGCAGGAGAACACTAGTGTGGAACACGGTCCTAAGTGAGCTGGATAGTCTGACACTATCCGCTCCTACACAAATGTGGCAGTCAGAGACACCAAAACATAATAACTTGGGAATCACCGGCCCCTCTTGGCCACACACAAGTTACGCCCAGTTTCATGTGTCCAAGTTTTCCCTAAAGTCCGAATTACACCCTGTGTCATACCCAGGGGCCAAGCGTACAACTTGTGTCATGCCCAGGGGTCCAAGCAATCTGCACCACCCTCACTCCTTTCAAAAACTAACAGTGTTAAGGAACCTGTTTAGTACTGATAAATCATTGATCTGGAAAACGAGGGGCCAGATCTGCTACCCTTTTTAGCAGTAATAAATGGGAAATCAGTCAGTTTGCAACCGCTAAAAAGGTTTGTTGTATGTACACCATATTTTGCAAGCTATTAAATATAGGGTTGTGAGTTGCTATTAGGAAGGGGTGTGCCAAGGCCGTTCCTTTCCTAATGCGAGTTGTACTAGTATGTACGATCATTTTGCAACCACAAATGCGGTCCCAATACAATCGCAATTACCACCTACTTAAATTAGGTGGTAGGCCCGTCGCAAATGGGAATGTATTTGAAAATATTTTTTTAAAGCAGGCAGTGGTCCCACGGACAGTGGTCTTAAAAGAATGAAAAGAAAACTTTTCATTTCTTTCTTTTAAAGGTATCCAATTTTCCATTAAGGAAAACGGGCTGCATTTGAAAAAAAAGTTGCTGTATTTAAAAAGCAAACACAGACATGGTGGTCTGCTGTCCCTCACAGGTTACCATCCCTGTGATATATGAGATTCCTAATGGGTTGGAATGAAAGAGGTAGGTCTTTACGACCCCATCAGGAATCACAAACAGTGCCTTAAACACTGTTATAGATTCCATTTTGTGAGTCACAAATTGGGTGTTACGAATCATTGCAATTTGCGACTCGAATATGGAATGGTCCTACATCTGGCCCAACAGCTCCACCTTATCAGGAAAGCTGTATCACAAAAATAGCGCCCTGGATGCTATGAAGGGCCATACAATAAATTACACAATATTCACCTAATTAAGCCGTCTGCTATCAAACAAACATATAAAATAGGTTATATGCCAGACCCTATCAGTGGCAGGGTGCTCAGTTTATCTTTGTACATTGTTCCCTAGTTTGCTATATGCTAAATGCTTTAGAAGACAATGTTTTAGCTTTGTATGTAGTCTCTTACCCTCTGTGATGGCTGATTCAGCATAACTTCCCATCAATTGCTGTGTCTACCCACCTTTCTCATTGCGCAGCATGAATCCATCCAGGCGGGGTCACCTTTCTTCAGCTGCGGACGTGTGCGAAGTCCCAATCCTTCCTGGTTGGCTTGCCAAAATGCTGCTTGGGTTCGAATTACCTTAAAATATGGAAGACAAGAAGCATTTAGCAAAACTGGAACAGTTTATTTAATTAAACAGTTTGGCTTGGAGAACAGTTACAGGCACAAGGCCAGATGACTGTCTGAGGATTCTTTATATCCAACAGCAATATAAGGTGTCCGGCGTGCCATATCTGGTGAGGCACGTTGGCTGCTGTCTTTACGGTAATAAATGAAGGTCAATAGTTACTACAGGTGGGTCTTGATCTGCGTGGACACAGTGTGGCCAGTGGCGAAGGTGTCCAGATGTCTAGCATGGGGAGAGTGTGATCACTATGTGGAGTGTGACCGCCTCCCACCTGCCCTATTATTAACAATTGCTACAGTTTAAAAAATAACTATAAAGCACCTTACCACATCTGCGCCGTCTGCAACGTCGCTTGCTGGCCTCCTCCTCTCTTCATTTCATTCGCAGTGAAAATGCCCATAAGCAGTTTTTACCTCAAATGGGATAAAGAGAGGAGGATGCTGCAGTGTCCCGGGGTGGGCACCGCGGAACACTGCAGGAGCCTGCCCTGGGGGGTGGCAGTCCCCACCGCTGCCAAGGGCTCCAGGAGGTGGGCCGCGCAGCCCCCTTCCCAATGTGATGGAAGCCCCGGGGAGGTGGTGGTGACTGGAGCTCGGAAGTCCGTATTTGCAATATTAGTGCCCCAGGGAGGTGGCGATCCCAGGGGCGTGTGTGGGGATTCGAGCCTTCTACACAGGTTTTTTCTTTTAAATGCCCCTGGGTGTGGCGGTCTCAGGGGCAGCGGGGGGCCATATGCCCCAGTGAATAATTACTGAAAGCCCAGGGGGGTGGCGGTCCCTGGGTCTGCGAGAGGGCTAAGTGCCCTCCCGCACATAATTTTAAGCAAGCCCCGGAGGTGGCGGTCCCCGGGGCTGCGGGAGGGTTGAGTTCCATCCCTCACATAATTTTAAGCAAACCCCTGGGGGTGGTGGTCCCTGGGGCTGCGGAGGCCCCCGCATATATTTGTTGGCAATGCACCGGGACCTGGCCCACCGGGGGCCTCAATTAAATGAAGCGATTGGCCCTGGGGGTCCTTGTGGGACCCCCTAAACAGACCAAGGGGGTCAGGGTGTTTCTACCCAGCCCCCTTTTCTTTTTTTTCACCTTTATTTTACTGTTTTTTTGTGACTGTCACAAGATGGCTGCCAACACTTCCTGGTTTGGAGTGTTGACAGCCAATTAGAATAAAGCTTGTGGTCGGGAGGGTTCGCAAATCCTCCTTGGCCATAGACATCGCAACTTTTATTTTTTTATTTTCTCAGCAACTACTTACACCGAATTTACACCATTTAAAAAAAAGGTCGCTTACTGAACCAAGCACTATCTTTTTGCCAAATTTGGTGCAATTCCGTTCAGCAGTCCTGGCTGTAGGCTGTCTCAAAATTTCCTATGGAAATTAACACACGAAAAATGTGTTTTGGGATCCCCTCCTTCTTACTCAGCCCATGCTTGACGAATCACTCCCAAACTTTCAGGATAAGAGCTGACCTGAATAGACTTTTTTTTTTAGAATTTCGGTAAGACTCGTCAAACAACGCCAAAGTTATAACCAAATCAAAAAATGCTTTTCCTATGGAAACTAGGTTCTAACTATAACTACCTACTGGCGACCGCCAGTAGGTAATATATATATATATAATTCACTGAAAAAACCATAGGTTTCACACCAGTTACAGTTAGGAATTAGCATTTAAAAAACCTATTAAATTCACTGAAAAAACCATAGGTTTTACACCAGTTATAGTTAGCTGGAAATTTTACTCGCATAAAACCATTGAAATTCCCACGTTATAGTTAGTTGGACTCACTATAACTTGCGCGTGCAATGCACTGCTGATGACGTCACATATTACATTACTCATGACATGGTCAGTGACATCACTCATGACATCACTCATGACACCATCCAGTGAATGTGTGTCTTTCTGAAAAATAAATATGTGTTATATATGTATATGTAAAAGTTGATGGAAGAATAAATGTTTAAATAAGTGTTTACATGGATTTTTTTTTATTGATTGGTTAATTAGCTTATTAAGTGTATCTTAGTGAATACATATATTAGTGAGTAATATTTAAATATATGTATTAGTGTTTCACTTTGTGTATAAGTGGCTGCATGGGTTGGTGAGTAGCTACATGTGTATGTATATGAGTTATTAGATGTTTTTCTTAGTATCAGTATGAGTGTTTGTATGGTTTGGTGGGGGTATTACTTAGCACATAGATGCATGAATGACTGATTCTCTCTTTGTATGTGTTTTGAAGACAGCATATATGCAGGACTGTATGGGTGGATGAGTGTGTATATGTGTGTGTTAGTGAGTGAATGACTGTCTCACTAGTGTCTGTATCAGTAACTACATACGTTTTAATCTAGTATATGTGAATATTGATGTATATAAGTGAGTATATGTAAGAGTGAGGGATTGTAAGAGTTCCTGTTTAAATAAGTATGTGTTTCTATAAGTGATTGTTTAAGAGAGTAAGTATGTGTAAGTTTCCTTAGAAGTAAGGTGGTAGTGTGTGTATAGCTGTATATGCAAATAAATGGATGTTCAATAGTTTATTTGCATGTGTGAGTATGTGTGAGAATATCTTTTGGATGACTGTCGGTGTGTAACAGGATGTATAGGTGTATCACTACATATCATGAGTGAGTATATGTATGAGTGACTATATAGAACTGTTGGTGAATGAGTGGATGTGTATTTAGATGGTGGAATTATTGAATTGGTTGTTGTAACTGGTATGGGTATCTCCATTTTTTTGAAAATTTTAGTTTCTATTTTTCAATATGTGTTTCAAGGGTTACATTACAGTGAAAGGAGGTCTGTCACTCTGTCACAAGGATGGTGTCATCAGTGATGTCATCAGTGATGTCACTGACCATGTCATGAGAGATGTAATATGTGACGTCATCAGCAGTGCATTGAACGCGCAAGTTATAGTGAGTCCAACTAACTATAACGTGGGAATTTCAATGGTTTTATGCGAGTAAAATTTCCAGCTAACTATAACTGGTGTAAAACCTATGGTTTTTTCAGTGAATTTAATAGGTTTTTTAAATGCTAATTCCTAACTGTAACTGGTGTGAAACCTATGGTTTTTTCAGTGAATTTCATAGGTTTTTTAAATGCTAATTCCTAACTATAACTGGTGTGAAACCTATGGTTTTTTCTGTGAATTTCATAGGTTTTGTAAATGCTAATTCCTAACTATATATAGGGCCTCAAACCTAAGTTTTTTCAGTGAATTTCATATGTTTTTTAATAGCTAATTTCTATAGCTATGAAATATAATATTTTTTATAATAAATCCTATATTGTATATTTATACAATACTTTTTTTATGTATATTTTTCCCCTTTTTAATTTTTTTACCTTGGTGCGCTCCGGGTGCGCGTACCGGTGACTGCACGGGTAAGCGCAGTGTTATGGCGCGCCCCGGTGAGCGTCCCGTTTGCGCTATTGCCGCGAATGAAAACAACATCGTGACGTATCGCGTAGCCGCGTGATGCGTCTTATGACGCACGCCGTAAGCGCCCCCCGGCGCGCCCAGACGCGCTTACGCTATGCGCCCCGGGGCGCGCCCCGGTGCACGTAGCGTAAGCGCGTCGGGACATGTGAACTGAAAATAACACTTTTGATTGGTTCAGAACAGTTTTATTTTCCAAATGATGAAAGCCCAGGTCATGTGACTTGAAAATAACACTTTTCATTGGTTCAGAACAGTTTTGTTTTCTAAATGATGAAAGCCCCCACCTTTTTTCCTCATTCTCACTTTGTTCTTTGAGTGAGGAAGACCTGCTTTTTTCTTAGAGATATGGCTACAGTACTGTCAGCAGCTGGAGCATCTGCCCCACCACCACCACCACCACCACCACCACAAGGACCACCAGAACATCACATTGGTGGTCAAGAAGAAGAGGACGAGGAGGAGGAAGAGGAAGAAGAGAGAAGGCAGTTCCTGCCAGAAGACAATCCCCCATACAAACCTAGGGAGCACTTTATATGGGAGTTTTATAAAATCCCAAGGGGTTCCAAAAAAGTAAACGCTGCAAAGGTGACCTGTCTCATCTGTGGCGCTGTACTATCCAGGGGGAACCCTGCCAAAAAATATTCATTTGGCAATCACACAATGATTCGCCGCATGCAACGATGGCACCCCAATAACTATTCTGCAGCAGAGGTGAGAGAACTGTGCAGAAACCTTCTCCAATCGTCTTCCAGAACCTCAACAACCAAAGAACCCACTCCATCGGGTCCAGAGGCAAGGGAGATGGTGCCAAACATACAAACCAAGTTTGGTGCGTACAAAATCGTTTGCATTGTTTGTGGAAAAACAATTACCTATGGTGAGCAAAGTATTAATCTCATCAACCTTGCTGGTGACAACCACCAGTGCCGAAAGAAGCCTTAATTTTTTCCTTTTTTTTTGCTCCAGTTGAGCCGTTTACAATTCCCTGTTTTTTGTTTGTCCCCATAAAAAATACAAAAAAAATATAAAATTCTTCATAAAAGCCAAAAAAGTTAAAAAAAATTAAAAAATAAAATAAAAAATATATAAAACAACAAAAAGAATTAAAAAAACAGTTCTTTTTAGAACTACCTCTAATTTATAAAAAAATGCTACATTTTTTGAAAACTCTGTCATTCTTTTTTCTCCAGGGTACGCGTACCGGTACGCTCCCCGGTGCGCGTACCGGGCGCTCCCCCGCAGGGCCCTTTTATAGCCCCCACATCAAACCTAGGCGGCCAGGGGGGGTCTACCCTGTCCCCTTTTGGTCATTTCCCCCTTTTTTTTTGCCACCTCTTGTGTCTCGATCCTACCGAGACACAAGATGGCGGCCGCTCCGGACTGTTTGGAATGTTGACAGACACCCGAGAGCCAATCCGCTTTTCGCCCGCAAACTTGCGTAGCGCGCTGGTACGCACCCCGGTGCGCGTACCGGGGCGCGCCTATAGATATATATATTTTTTTTAACCTAAATTACTCAAAATCCACTGGAGCACATATCTTGAGACATAGCAAAGGCACATCGGGCTACCATTCCCTACAATTTTGCCAAGTTTGGTGAAAATCCATTCAGCCGTTCGGGCTAAAAGTGAGTCCAACCGCCCTATGGAAATTAACATGGGGAAAACACGTTTTGGGACCCCCTTTTATCTCGGCCCCCGCTTGACAAATGCCCCCCAAACTTTCAGGGAAGGAGCAGAGCGGAGCCGGCCATCTTCTTTGAGAAATTCGCGAAGATTCGTCCACCGGCGCCAAAGTTATTCCCAATAGAATGTTGCGGATTTCCTATGGAAAACAATCCTAACTATAACTACCTACTGGCAACCGCCAGTAGGTAATATAAATATATACACAACGAAGAAGGCAACAACCACAAAGGAGAGACTTTGGAGAGGCTTTAATTGTGGAGATCAAGGTCCGGTGGCGGCGAATGCATTTCGGCACTTTTCGCTTTCCTCAGCGCCCTACACCCGACCAAAATGTCCCGGTCTGTGCTTCCTGCCGCTTTGAAATGTTGGTGTTTCCTGGCTCCTCCCTCATGATGTGCAGGCCACCTGTTGTAGTGCTCACGGACATCGTTGCACTACAACTCCCACAATGCCATATGGTTAAGCAAGGCGAGCCGGTGTAATGGAAGGACAAGTCAAAGTCTGCAGGGCTCGATGTCAAAAAATGCCCGTTCTCCTGTTAAAAGCTGCTCCTCCGGTCTCCTTTATACCGTCATAGCCCCCCAACAGCGATGCCAAAATAGAGCAGGGGCCAGATGCCACAATGAGAGGTAAATACCTCTACCGCTCTGATCACATCACCTAGAGGGGTGGGTCTGAAGTTTTCCTTACCAGGAATGTTAGTTTTTAGCCGTGAGGCAGCACCAATTTTTCTCCTTTCCCAAACGTGACGGGGGTTGTCAATATGCGCAATTGGCTAGCGCACAGCAATGTCCAAAACCGCCTTCCACACAACGAAGAAGGCAACAACCACAAAGGAGAGACTTTGGAGAGGCTTTAATTGTGGAGATCAAGGTCCGGTGGCGGCGAATGCATTTCGGCACTTTTCGCCTTCCTCAGCGCCCTACACCTGACCAAAATGTCCCGGTCTGTGCTTCCTGCCGCTTTGAAATGTTGGTGTTTCCTGGCTCCTCCCTCATGATGTGCAGGCCACCTGTTGTAGTGCTCACGGACATCGTTGCACTACAACTCCCACAATGCCATATGGTTAAGCATGGCGAGCCGGTGTAATGGAAGGACAAGTCAAAGTCTGCAGGGCTCGATGTCAAAAAATGCCCGTTCTCCTGTTAAAAGCTGCTCCTCCGGTCTCCTTTATACCGTCACAGCCCCCCAACAGCGATGCCAAAATAGAGCAGGGGCCAGATGCCACAATGAGAGGTAATTACCTCTACCGCTCTGATCACATCACCTAGAGGGGCGGGTCCGAAGTTTTCCTTACCAGGAATGTTAGTTTTTAGCCGTGAGGCAGCACCAATTTTTCTCCTTTCCCAAACGTGATGGGGGTTGTCAATATGCGCAATTGGCTAGCGCACAGCAATGTCCAAAACCGCCTTCCACACAACGAAGAAGGCAACAACCACAAAGGAGAGACTTTGAAGAGGCTTTAATTGTGGAGATCAAGGTCCGGTGGCGGCGAATGCATTTCGGCACTTTTCGCCTTCCTCAGCGCCCTACACCCGACCAAAATGTCCCGGTCTGTGCTTCCTGCCGCTTTGAAATGTTGGTGTTTCCTGGCTACTCCCTCATGATGTGCAGGCCACCTGTTGTAGTGCTCACGGATATATATATATATATATCTCCCAAAGTTTGTTCTGCAATGAGAACGCACACCACAGCAGACAGGTAACAACCTTTTTTATTGCTCATGAAGGTCGCAGGGCACCCCAATTATTTTAATTCCTTCTGCCGACGCGTTTCGAAGCTTCATGCTTCTTTTTCAAAGGCAAGTGCAAATGCGGCATTTCATGGCATCAACAAGTTCCCCTCGTGTGTTCAATTAATTTAAGGGCTTCCGGTGTGCCCCTCCCATTCGATTTACTCCACTTGGCACACTGGGAGTTGTAGTCTGTTTCTCAGCCGATTTTTCTCCACATTGAGTTCTGCATTTCACTGTAGTACAGGACATCATTTTTAAACCCTCCAGTGGGTCTCGAGGTCGGACTGCGCCTCCATTCTTTCAAGAGCGCTGCTGTGCCTCCCAGGGAAAAGAAAGGTTCTATCTCCCGAGGTCTCTCTTCATTCTTACGAGTGGTGCAGTTCTCTACGGTCGAACCCACCGTAGTTAAATCTCCCAAAGTTTGTTCTGCAATGAGAACGCACACCACAGCAGACAGGTAACAACCTTTTTTATTGCTCATGAAGGTCGCAGGGCACCCCAATTATTTTAATTCCTTCTGCCGACGCGTTTCGAAGCTTCGTGCTTCTTTTTCAAAGGCAAGTGCAAATGCAGCATTTCATGGCATCAACAAGTTCCCCTCGTGTGTTCAATTAATTTAAGGGCTTCCGGTGTGCCCCTCCCATTCGATTTACTCCACTTGGCACACTGGGAGTTGTAGTCCGTTTATCAGCCGATTTTTCTCCACATTGAGTTCTGCATTTCACTGTAGTACAGGACATCATTTTTAAACCCTCCAGTGGGTCTCGAGGTCGGACTGCGCCTCCATTCTTTCAAGAGCGCTGCTGTGCCTCCCAGGGAAAAGAAAGGTTCTATCTCCCGAGGTCTCTCTTCATTCTTACGAGTGGTGCAGTTCTCTACGGTCGAACCCACCGTAGTTAAATCTCCCAAAGTTTGTTCTGCAATGAGAACGCACACCACAGCAGACTGGTAACAACCTTTTTTATTGCTCATGAAGGTCGCAGGGCACCCCAATTATTTTAATTCCTTCTGCCGACGCATTTCGAAGCTTTGTGCTTCTTTTTCAAAGGCAAGTGCAAATGCAGCATTTCATGGCATCAACAAGTTCCCCTCGTGTGTTCAATTAATTTAAGGGCTTCCGGTGTGCCCCTCCCATTCGATTTACTCCACTTGGCACACTGGGAGTTGTAGTCCGTTTCTCAGCCGATTTTTCTCCACATTGAGTTCTGCATTTCACTGTAGTACAGGACATCATTTTTAAACCCTCCAGTGGGTCTCGAGGTCGGACTGCGCCTCCATTCTTTCAAGAGCGCTGCTGTGCCTCCCAGGGAAAAGGCAATAAAAAAGGTTGTTACCTGTCTGCTGTGGTGTGCGTTCTCATTGCAGAACAAACTTTGGGAGATATATATATATATATATATATATAATCTACTGGCGGTCGCCAGTAGATAGTTATAGCTGGGACCTATTATCCATAGGAAACCTGCAACATTCTATTTGGAATAACTTTGGCATCGATTGATGAATCTTCTTGAAATTTTCCCAACCTTTGGCCAGCTCAGTTCCTCTCCTTCCCTGAAAGTTTGGGGGTGATAGGGTATGCGGGCTGAGAAAAAAGGGGGTCCCAAAATGTGTTTTCCCCATGCAATTTCACATAGGACCTTTAGCCACGGCTACAGCTCGAACGGCTGAACAGAATTACACCAAATTTGGCAGAAAGGTAGTCCTCAGTTCTGACTTTTGCCTTTGGCATATCTAGTGTTGATCTGTTTAGTAGTTTCTTTGAAAATTACGGTTAAATCATCTATCTATGGGCGCGGAGGATCCGCGGATTGTGCGAGGATTGGCCTCCTAGGATAAGCGCACCGTCCCGATCACGCGCTCAATTCTAATTGGCTGTCAAGCGGACATAAACATTCGAAATCAGGAACTGTTGGCAGCCATTTTGTGCCTCGGTAGAAGGGAGGCTGAGGTTGTCATTGAAATATGTGTGGAACGTGTGAAAAGGTGGCAGGGTAGACACACCCTGACCCCCTAGGCCTGGTCAGGGGTCCCACAAGGGTTGAAAAAAAAGACTTGATCGTCCCTAGGCCCCACCCCCTCCTTGCACCACTCTGCAAACACGCCCCCTGGTGCGTTTACAGAGAGGGAACAAACTCCCCTTGAATACTGGGCGTCCCTGGGGGCCAACTAGCCCACCAGGGACCTCCAGTATGTGCCAGGGGGCTGTGTTGCAGAGAGGTGTTCTGAGGCCACGCCCCTTTTTACACCTCTCTGCAACACAACTCTGTGGCGCTTACTGGAGGTACCTGGTGGGTTAGTTGGCCGCAAGGGGACCTCAGGATTCAAGGGGACTTAATCCCCCAACTTAAAACGCGCCACGGATTGTTGATATAATGAGGCAAGTGTTTTCAATAAAGTTCCCTAATCTGAATATTAAAATGGTGAGAATAAGGTGTCAATCCAGATACTCAATAAAGAGTTCTGATTCAAGAAACCTATGCATAAGCATAAAACCACTGCATGTCAAGCTGGAAAGTATTTTAGCAACCACTCAGGTAGAGAAGTATCAGAAACTCAAAGATGAGACTCAAGTTAGACAGTCGGGGAAGGAATCTAGAATCCTGCTGCTACTCTAGGACCACGCGCCAATATAAACACAAAAATTCTAAAGTTGCAGCATTAGTTTTTTTTGTCTTCTGCATCCTTCAATAATGTTTCAGTAAACTCCTAGGATAGGCCAACTCCCATCTTATCAAACTTATAAAATAGTCTTTAGACATTAGACCTTGGAAAGTTACACCATTCTCATTCAGTGGTCCAGGCTATTCTTCTCATGACAAGTTCTTCCTGTTGCCTCTTCTTGTCCAGGTGAGAACCTATCAGTTGTCTAATACAAAACAAGTGCCTAATCACTAGTTAACAGAAGGGTCCTGGAAAATTTGGGCAGCTGCATAAAATAAAGAAAAAACATCTTGTGCAAACAATGATTCAACACCCAAACAGGCCTTTGATGTTAATGCATTAATTTCAGGCATTGAAAGTTGGGCTTAAATCAGCATTTATTTACTTCACTTGCAGGCTTATATTGTTAAGTATGATTGCCTACTATAAATCTGTGTTTAGTATATGTGATATTTAAACAATGGCTTTGCACATTTGTTATAAAAAACATTTTTGTTTGGAAATAAAATTGGCTTTTGCTCTGGCTTCATTTTAAAACCTTACAGAATCTCTAAAACATGTATTTAGATAATCTCTCGTGTGTCCGTTTCTCTTCGTATTCAGCCTAATCCAGAGCTGGGGAAACATAATTTATGCTTGAGTGACTTTTGTTCCTTAAATTTCCCAATTACAATTTGTTGTAAAATGTCAAAAGCCTTTGTTGTAGCTCACCATTACGGTTTCTGTTGCAATTCTGAGACCCATTAACCCATTAACAGTGTCTTGTTATACATTAAAATAAAAATTTTGAAACAGTAACATATTCCGGGCATATATTGAAA
Organism: Lissotriton helveticus; assembly: GCF_964261635.1. Lineage (NCBI taxonomy): Eukaryota > Metazoa > Chordata > Amphibia > Caudata > Salamandridae > Lissotriton > Lissotriton helveticus. The sequence continues at coordinate 614,959,641 of NC_136063.1, read as the reverse complement.
ACAGCAAATGTTTATGTTTTTAAAAGAAAACATCGCTTTCATTTCTTATAATGTTGGGAGACCGTAGAAAGTGCCTCACTTCAGATTTTGAGAAGAAAGGGATTTTAATTCCAATCAGCCCACTGCAAACTGGTGATTAAAATAATGCGCAACAGCTCTATTAGATAGATTACATGGCAGTTTAGCTAATCAGGAGTGGAGCAGACGCATTTACAAAAAAAACATTCTGTGTGTGTATTCAAGTTTGTTCTCCTGTGAAAAGGTTGGCATTTTGTGAGATATAAAGCGATTGGTAAAGCTCTTGGATCAAACTGGTATCAACAGGCTGGGCTGGCAGCTTCAATTGTCACAGTATAATTACTTGCTTGGTTTTTATCAAAAGGCTCCTGATGTCTATTGGTGAGTAGTCAGGCGTGACTTGCTAAGTGGCGTTGTCACTTCACCACTCAGAAGCCCAGACTACCGGCACTATTGCGCTGCCAGGACATCACTTATTTTACCTTCCGGTGGCACAATGTGCCACTGGCATATTTAAAAGGCCACATAAAGCTACACTGTGTGGCTTTCCATGGCCTTAATAATATGTGCCCCTTTATCGCAGAAAACTGCGCGTAAGGGGTGTTCCATAGGTGTTGCTGGGGGCATTCCCAGCAACATCCATGGCTTTTGCAGGGAAATGCCTCTTGTAATTGTTTTTGTGCAGGAATGTTTCCCTTCCTGCACTGTGTGCATTGTGTGTGGTGAAAAATAATTGTGAAATTGTAAAAGAGAGAGGGCCTCATAAGGCCCTAGCGGCACTTTTATGCCGCCAGAACTTCACTTTTTTGATGTTCCAGTGGTGCAATATGCCACTGCCATATTATAAGGCCACATAAAGCCACATCACCTGGCTTTTCATGGCCTTATCAATATGTGCTCCTTTCACGCAGAAAACTGCGTGAAAGGGGCGTACCATGGGTGTTGCTGGGGGCATTCCCAACAATATCCATGGCTTTTTGCCAGTGCCCCAGATTTACGAGAAATCGTAAGTCTGAGGTAGCACCAAAAACTTACGCCTCGCCAGGAGAGGCATAAGGGAGGCAAAACGAGGAGAAATATCTTTATTTCTCCTCGAAAAGTCTCTTGTGATTGTTTTGTGCAGGAAGGTTTCCCTTCCTGCACAAAAAGAATCATCCCGCAATGCAGGCACCCTTGAAGCATGGTGCAAAGGTGCCTGTGTTGAACCACAGTAGCCCATCGTGTGCCGGTGCAGGGAAAAGGAACAGGAATGCGCCGTATCTAATGGATACGTGCATTCCTGCATTTTCATTTGCCGTAGGGCAACGCAGCAGCAAGGCCTGCTGCGCTTGCCTACGGCAAAAAATGCCATAAAGGAGGTCCTCAGAGTTCCCAGTCCTGAAACTGAGCTCCCACAAGGCCAAACCAATATGATCACCTAAAGGCTAAACATTTAAATGTGATGAAGTCCTTGTTCATCCGTGGTTGCTTGCTCTAGCACCAAGAGGTTCCTGAGAGAAATGCATGCAACACATGTCAATAACAAACCAGAATCGCAATAATTAAAAAAAAAATTACATTTAACATTTTCACATCACATTAGTTAAAAAGTGAAAACTTTAATAAACAAAATATCACAAAAGTGGGTGTAGTGTTCAAAAGTTATATGAAAACGGTTTTGCTAAAATCATTAAGAGTAAAAACTTCACGGTCAACTTGCTGTGGACTGCTGTCAAACAAAAATTGATTGTTCATCCTGGTCAAAAGATGTACTTTCGTTCATTGATGTTTTCTGTAGAGAATAAAGATCTTTTATGGGGCACGATTGGAACCTGTATCTGAGGAGGGTTCCACAAGGTTAGAGGTTGTGCCTTTTTTGGGTAGGCGTATCACCTTGTTCAGGTCCTTCAAAGATGGCAATGTTCTAGCTTCCAGTTTCTAGAAAAGTTTAATAGTTTGTGTTTCTTGATGCCATAAGTCTCCAAATCCTCTGAACTTGTTTGTCAGAAACTAGTCAATTTGTTCAAGATGCAAAGTATATCGTAAAGGATAGCTGGTGCACAGGAGATTGTGCAGTTCCATATGGCACTTATTATCTCTCTGAAGAAGTAGCAATTCCTGTGAACAAATGCTTTTCTGCACTGTCCAGACACAGGGAAGAAGCTCCACATCAGGAGACAAGAGAAATGTCCAGTTGGACCTGGTCCACTGCCTTTCTTGCAGGTACGCCACAGATGTGTCAGTAGCAGGGCCATCTGTGCTCTCCAGCCAAAGGAGATATATTCCTTGAGGCAAGCATACTTTACTCACACTTGTATACATTAGGATCAAAGAAGTTCGTGCAACTAGCCCAGGACAGGTTTTTGGTTGCAGATATTCTAGACAGAGCTGGAAACAAGCCTATGCTTCACTGCTTGCCAAGAAAGTTGGAGACATTCAGTTGATTAAGCAAGAAACTCAAACTTTAGTCTTTTCTAGGCAACACTCTGTGGGCAGTGGATCAAGAGGAAAAGCAAACATCCCTTGGTAATGAGCCATGATGGATCCGGTGGAAATCCTTTAATACAGGAGAAATGCAATGAATGTTTCTGGTTCTGGGAAGCAACCTAGCTGCTGAATGAAGAATGGTCTTAATGGGAGCTAACGGAGATTCAAGAAATGCACAACAGATTGGATTGTCATAAAAAATCACTCATAAAATCAAGTACTACACAACTTTGCAAAGACCCTTTGATTGTAGGACGTGTAGCAGCTTTAGAAGGACTGAATGGTGGCTCTTGCAGATGTAGCTAATTGTTGTACTTGTGACGCCATGAAAAAATATGTATAAAATAATAACCTTTTATCATATAAGGGAGAGGAGGAGGTAAGCCACCGTGCAACCTCCTCTTGAAATGCAAATACCACAACTAGGTATGTTAGCTGTAGGGAGAATACAGGAACTAGTATTGCTAGCCTAAACCAGATATGCAAGAGTCCAAAATGGACATTCACGGAGTTACTGTGTGGGCGCAAGGGGAAAGGGAGGTCATTCTTATGGAAGAGGAAGTCTCACATAGCGAATTGTGCCTTGCTTCATCTTCAGCAGCCTTTCCCCACCCCAGCTGGGTAATACCACCTAGTAGGAATCAACCTCCTGTTAGACTCGGTAGAGGAGGGAGTTCTTAGATAAAATAAACTACTGGATAAGTGCGGGATCAAGATCAGTGAGCTAAAAATACTTTACTGTTGCCAAGCAAGTTGCCTTTATCAGTGGTAACGGTAGGTAATATTAAAAAACAAATGGGACGGTTGTTGAGGAGAATGTCTCACACCTTCATTAGTACATAGGCCAACATGGTTCTGCCCATGTTAGAAGCACAAACGAGTCTTGGTCATTCTTCAGGGCCAGGAATCCCTACAGCGCCAATACTTATTGTGACGTGCCATGACACCAATTTTCTTTTTCCTTGCCCTCTCCCTGACCTCTCGCTAAAAAAGGAGGAGGGTTATTGGTATAGAACCATGCCATACTTGTGGTGGTATGAATTGTGGTCCTCTGAAGTTATGAGTTGCCCAAAAATTAGGTGCACAGCCCCACGTCTTCTCAGTCTGGGGTATTGTTGGACCGTAAGGGTTTTGAGGATTAAAAAATCCACATTGGTTCCACCATCTTCCCCTTCCTTGATGTCCTTGAATAGGTGTCAAGGGGGAGTTCTTAGATGAAAAACTACAAGATAAGGGAGGGAACCAGATCAGTGAGTTTAAAATGCATTAGGTTCCCGGGTATATTGCCTTTATTAGTGGTAACTGCAGGTAAGATTAAAACACACTGGACTGTTATTGAGGACAATGGCTCACACCATCATTAGTACATAGTGCAACATGTTTCTGCCCACATTAGCAGCCCAAACAGCTCTGGGACAATGTTCAGGGCCTGGGATCCCTAACTACCACCTAAGGGCTGATGCAGCAGAAGGGTGTGTGTGGGCAGCTAGGAGGGTTTCCCTATGTCACTCTACATACATTTTTACCTGAGTTAAGTTTTGCCACCACACCTTTTACTCATATTCAGCTACCGCAAAATTTGATATCACACAATTTGCCCCGTATAAACTATACATCAACCATAGACTATAAGGGTCCTCAGATGGATCAATTAATCAAGCTAATAGGGACTCTGATAATCAGAGATGGATGACCACTCCTTCAAGAGGACCTGGAATAAAGAAGTGCCTGTCTAACAATCAATATACATATAAGTAACAAACGACTCAACACTAAGAAAATGGCACATACATAAGTAGTTATAGCAAGCAAATCTTTATTTAGACTTCTAGTTGATTGGTCAAGACACAAAAATACATTAGATTCATTGAATATTAGTTATCAATTGAATACAGGTAATTCACAACACATCCCAGTTTAGAGAGAGAGCGAGAGAGAGAGAGAGAGAGAGAGAGAGAGAGAGAGAGATAGAGAGAGAGATCCTCCCCACAAAGTAACTTTTACGCTGTTTGCATGATGTCCATTGGTCAAAATCCGTGGTCTGTTCATGGGGTGATTGTTACCTTACCAAAATGATCTGGAAAGGATATGTAATACCATTGTCCAATATTCATTATTTTACTAAAAGTTCAATTTCATTTCTCCTCGGAAATAGTTCATTTGTATCGTATCATGTCTGTTCCCAAGAGCTCTCTTCTGAGCTTGCAACAATGTGGACACTATTTTATACTAGCAGAAACGGTGTCCTTTATTCAAAACTGGAGAAAAGAAACTTCAGCGAAAGTTCTCACAGCTTGAAGAGGGTGGTAAACTGCAAGTGTATTACGACCGCATATGTGGTCGCAAAACATTCTTACATAGGGTTCAGAGTTGCTATTAGGAAGGGACGTCCTTGGAACGCCCCTTCCTAACAGCAAGTCGCTAACCCTATTTTGTGAGTCGCAATTACATTAGCGGCTCATAAAATTGGGTTGGTACACTGTGCTACCGTTTTCTGTGTTCGCAAAAGGGCAAAATGCCCCTCTGTGACCACAAAAAACGGTCGTACATCTGGCCCCAAGTATAGTATCTACTCTCACTTTTGTCTTGATGACTATTCATCATCAGGTTTCGATTCCATTTTTATAAAAAAAAGTCTGTTTTCTATATTTATGGCATTCCACACTACTGTCCGGCTTAGGTTGCATCACTTTTAAAAACACTTATTACACCTGGGAAAGGCTCATAGTGTGTTTCATGGCAGCAAGGCTGTAAGAGGAGCACAACCCAGTTCACAAGGTCATTATACCAACACAATGGGTTCTCATGTTTCACATGTTGTAGTATTAGTGTGTAGTACTGTGCACGTTTATTTTGGGTTATTTTCAGTTGTTTTACATCTGGCTGACAACTTGCTTATTGTAATGTACGGGAGCTGTGATAAACTAAAGTTCTCATTTGTGACACATTGTTGCTTACAAAGGTAGTTAGTAGGGTTGGGTGGCAAATTCCGTTCCGCCCAATGGGCCTGATTCACAGAACTAACTTAAGACAGAATCCTAAACTTACTACTTTTGGTATTCACAGAAGTTAGGATTTTGTCTTAAGTTTGTCTTAAGACAGACTTAAGACAGACTTAACTTAGGATTTTGTCTTAAGTCTGTCTTAAGACAAACTTAAGACAAAATCCTAACTTCTGTGAATACCAAAAGTAGCAAGTTTAGGATTTTGTCTTAAGTTAGTTCTGTGAATCGGCCCGCCGAGTTTGCAGAGTTTTCACAACTTCGTGCTTCGCTTGGAGGCGGAGTTTGGCAAAAAAACTCGCCCTACAGCCGGCGGAGCAAAGTTTACTGGCACACCTAAAACAATGGCTGAGATAACGCTTTTCTTGTTGGTTGAGGTTCATTTTCTGCCGGGGAGAGCACATTTTAAACGGAGGTGCAAAATGGATTGCTGTTGAGTTTCGCGCTCTTGTATGAAAATGCCTGCTCAATTGCTGCTTGAAAACACCAAGCAGGTAGTGTTTTTTTTTGAGAAAAGAGAGCATGTAAAATTAAGTGATTTTGAATAAAGCTAGCGTGGTTATTGGGAAGTAAGAAACGGAAGTAAGTATTTTAAACTCATGATCTGTCCTTTTAAAATGCATCGTTGTATGCTTTGCATTCCTTGTTTATAGAAAATGCAGGTCCTCAGGAAATGAAATACTGCTCCAAGCTAAATGTTCATAACTTTATGCATACCTTTCATAAAATAAGTGCCTGACAAAGGGGCACCTTTTTTTCTCACCAAAGAAACAAATGCAAAGTCACTCACTCGTTATCCTTCATGGTGCTCTCTCCTCGGTGAGGGGTTTGACGGGCCACGAAGCTGTCGGTGGCCCTTCTGTAGTTGCGGAAGCAGACTGTGAGCTGCTCATCAAAGTCGGTCACAAGCTCCTCAATGGACTGGAAGCACCTCATCTCTCCTTCCAAGAATGTCACATCTAGCTCTGAGAAAGCACAGTGAGCTTCTCGGGAACACCGTGACCAGGGCACAAGTCCTAAAAAAAGAAGTGGGGGATGCTGTCATCGGAACTGACGTCACCACAGGAAGTGACGTCACGATAGGTGGCTTGCACCTTCGGGCTCATTGCCTCCCCTCGCTCACCCCTTAGATGCGATTGCATCTGAGAAGCCAGCGTGTGAGCAGCTGCTGTGAGCTCCGATCTCGTCCCAGAGAGGCCAAAGAGTGAAGTCCAGGTGTTTGCAGGGGGGACAGCGTCCACCCGGTAAAATAAGTGGGGGGACGCCATCAACCCGCGTGGTACCCCAACTCGAGCCCTGACCGTGACTTGGGGGTCCGCTCCGGCAGCTGCTGTGGACTGGACATGGTAGGGAGCAGTAGCATGAGGAGTTCACCTAGTCAAAAACAAAGACATCCTTTTTTTTAACTTGTAGAAGTCCTGCCAGTCCTCGTCATCATCACTCGTTGAGTCGTAAGTCACACAAGGCCAGCAGAGCGACCATGGCTGCGGTGTCACACTGGGCTGATCTCCCTGTCTGCAAGCCACAGCACCCAGCCCACCATTAGTACCACAATGCTGAGAGCAGAAAAATAACCCGTAACAAGCCCTGTCCAAAACAGACAGTGGTGGGCTCAAAAGGAAGGTTTCATAGGTCTTAATGCCTGGTGTGGGAAAGGTTAAAGGTGACCAAGCAACACCCCGCCCGCCGGCGGAACTCCGCAAAATTCTGCTTAGTTTTTTGGGTGACTCCATAGAATTCTGTGGAGTGCAGCTCCAGGAATTCCGCCCAGGGCTAGTAATTAGAACTAAATGTTTGGTTTAGGGGTGTAACCGCGCTGCCCGGTGTTTTGTAACTGATGCCCCACTATGTTTTATAGGATTTTTAGTTGTTCCTGAATGAAATGTGTACTAAAAAGGAATCTTCCATCAGTGCATCGAACATATCAAGTGTATTATATGATTCATTAATCACTCGATCTTGGGATGATGCTTGTCTTGTGAGTAGAAACCTACATACTATGTTACTGACCTGCACGGTGGTTCATGGGTGACATCAGTTTTAGTACAGCTTTTGTTCACATTGAAGTTACCACAAGATATTATGTAAAGCATGCAGTCACATTTTGCAGTTTGCATCACATGGGTTGGACCAAAGAACTAGCTTTATCACTTATGTGTCACTGTTCGTATCAGGTGCTAAGCATTGCAGTAGAAAGTAGCCAATTCACAAAAAATGGTTGAGAGATAATTATCAATCCCAGCGTATTTGGCACATGCAAGACCGCAATTAGCACGTTGTGTTGAATGAAGAGACGCACCTCTTCTTCAGCATGACACATGCAAATGGTTTCTGCAACATTCCAAATTCTTTGTCTTCCGAGTTTTTCTGACTCCCAAAAAACGGTCCTAATTTGACCTTTCATTTTCTTTTTATAGTTACCCCATGATTTAGGTTTTTTTCCAAAATGCACTGGGTTCGGATTCTGGACGGAAGTTCCGTCTCCAAGCCAGAAGCTCTGCCTCCGGGACGGAATCTCTGGCCCGAGTGCGGACGTAAAGTTATTAGTCATAAATCCATTCTGTGAATACCAAAAGTAGTAAGTGCGTTCTGTGAATACCAAAAGTAGTACGTGCATTCTGTGAATACCAAAAGTAGTACGTTTAGGATTTTGTCTTAAATTAGTTCTGTGAATTGGGCCCACTATATTTAAACCGGCTGCCACTTTACATCCTGCCAAGTTGTATCATGGAAGGTGATGAATGTCTTAAAGTATAAAAAGGCATTTTAGGATGTCCAGTAGTTGCTATTGGCCTTGCCAGTGCAGTTTTAAAGTATTGAGCATTGGCAAAGCCAATGGCCGTGGACATCAACCATTTGCAAAGGAAGACCAACTGGCTTTGCCTGGCTTGTTTAATTTAAATTTATTGTTGCTTTTTCATTAAGGAGCACATGCTACTTTGTTTATATTTTACACAAGTAATGCAGCATTTGACCAAATCTTTTCTTCTCCTGGACCGATTAAGTCCGCTGCCAGTTTGTCTTTTGTTTTTTAGATAGAATATGACTGTAAAAAACATGAATCAAGGTAAATATCTTTAAAGTTTTGTTTTTCCTCTAGTTTTTTTGGCTACTATCACTGGTGAAGTATTGGTAATCGATTTAGGGCAAATATTTCAGCTATTGTGGCAGCAAAAGTAATCTGAGAAGGCGCAGTGGTGAAAGAAATATGACTAAACGGCTTATATTGTTCTTCTTTTGTAGTGTTTTGCTCCCTAAACTTTATGTGCGTGCGGCTGTGCTAGAAGCCCCCCAAATAACAGATGTTTCCTTCTCTCTTGTTTCCTTGCAGCTTATTGGGTTTGTGTATGCCTGCTACGTGATCAGTGTTTTCACAGAGGACGAAGACAGCTGTAAGTACCGCCACGGACTCATCCATTATCTAATATCACACACATAGACATCTATTTGGCCTTGTATTTAAAGGTGCCTTGAATACCGTGGAGACCTGGCAGTTCAGCCGATTAAGGCTTTGAGCAAGTGAGTTGCTGCGAGGAACTGTACAGAGCAGCGTAATCATGCTAACTGCAGTTTTGTAAAATATACCACGAATCTGCAATTTTTCACACTAACAGTATGTTTTGCTTCAGGTTATAACCACAAATCTCATCTATCTAGGCAATCTAACAGCCTAACGGAAAAAGGGATGGTCTGTGACCTGCAACGAGTAGATGCAATTATTGACATATAAAGAACCACGCTTTGACTAGTTTATTGAGAGCATGAAGTTATGAACAAAGTTAAAAATAAAAGTGTGAATTATTATTCATTGAAGCGGCCTTGAATAATGATATGCACCCCCATTCTTTATCCAGTAGTGCAGGGCTCAGTTTCTAGTCCCATATGATCATATAAGCCCACGCACTGGGGTTACTGTTGGAATTTTAGGCCAATAAACACTCTCTCCCGAGAATCCCAAAGCAGGGCTTTTCCGTGTAGTCCCCCAGTACTATAGCGCCTTAAGGTTCCTCTGATGCTCGATATCTCCCACATCTCCCCCCTAGCCACAGCTGCCCAGTGCTGGTAAGCCTCTTTAGCCAATGCCGTAGAGTTATTAGTTGAGCGGGGTGAGAACCCAACTCATATAATATTCACAATCCTTGTCAGGGTGAACCAGAAAACTCACTAAATAAAGCTCTGCTTAACCCTCTGGTAGCTTGGGACAAAAGCAGTCAGGCATAACTTAGAGGCAATGTGTAAAGTATTCATGCAGCACTCAAACAGCACTCAAACATTATTAAATTGAAAACACGATCAGGTTGGGCCCAATGGAGGTTTTACCATCTTACTTTGATGCGAGAACTGTGTGGCGCAACTCTGCGGGACTCTGTATTGGATCTGATGAAGCTTTCAGTCAGGGACTGTGTGGCTCTGCGGGGAGCTGTGTTGCTCGGCGCCAGATATGGTAAACATTTTGGTGAGGAGCTGCGTGGTGTGGCTCTGTGGGGCTCTGCTTCACTCTGCTTTGGATTCGGTGAGGCTTCCAGTCAGAAGCTTTCGGCTCTGTGGGACTCTGCGTCACTCCGCACATGTTCCAGTGAAGCCCTCGGTTAGGAGTTGCACAGATCTGCATTGCTCTCCTTCAGATCTAGTGAAACCTTCAGTTAATCAAGGAGAAGTACACTCTGACTCCAGTCAAGTGTCTAGGACCTTTGAGGGTCAATATTGACTCCACCAGAGGCCAGCAGAGGAGACCTGGTCAGGTTGAGTTGGGTCTGATCGTCTGGGAAGCAGGAAAGGCCTCTGGAACTTGTATATCTGTAGTTCACATAGGAAGTCAGCCAACTGACCCTTAGAATCACTTCTGGTATCCTTGTTTGAAGGTAAGCAGGTCCTGTCTTCCTTCAGGCTTCACACAGAAGGAGAGTATTTCTTCTGAATCCAGGAGTGTTCAGATTTCAGGTTCTGGGGATGGCACTTTTATGGCCATGCCACCCTGTGGATGGGGGAGACACCTTTGTCTAACTCTAAAACTGGTTCTGTGCAGTTCTTCCCTTTACCCTGGGTTTGGCTCCAGCCTTGCTAGTGAAACAATGGGTAGGCTCGCCCAAGCGTGAGCTGCATCTGCCAGTGACTGGAAAGGCATCTTCTGAAGTCAGGAAGGGGGCAGTGACAGCTCTCAAGATAGCCTTTGAAGTCCAATCAGGACAGGTGCACAGCTACTCCCCAGCCATCCGCAGGGAGACAGCTATCTGGAGGGAGTATACACACCACAGGCAAGAGCCGTTATTAGTCAGTTGACCCTGGACACTGACTGAAAGGCACACTTGGCTTAGGTAGGAAAATGTTAACTTTCAAAAATTGGCATTTTCAAATTAGTAATTTAAAATCCACCTTGACCATTAGATTGGATCTTAAATTCCCATTCTAATGAGCCTTTGAATACTTTTTCTTGCTAGTCCCAAACTGAACTTGTGCATTGTAAAGAGTTAAAATTCAACCCAGTGATTTTCCATGAGAGTGTCATACAACGTGAAAAACAACTTTATAGATTTTCCACTGACAGGACATGTACAATTTAAGTACATGTGCCCTGCCTTTTAAATACAATACAACCTCTCTTATGGGCTTGTCTAGGGCCTATTTAGGGATGTCATGTATGTGTTGAAAAGGGAGGTTTAAGCCTGGCAAAATATGTATTTTGCCAGGTCAAAATGGCAGTTTAAAACTGCATTATGGGCTGCAATGGCAGGCCTGAGACATGTTTTCCAGGGCTACTTTGGTGTGTGGCACAATTAGTGCTGCAGCCCATTTGGAGCATTTAATTTAAAGGCCGCAAATACATATGCTACCATATGCTAGGGACTTATAAATAAATTAAATGTGCCATTTAGGTGGATCGAATTTTACTATGTTTACAAAGGAGAGAAAATGCACTATCCCACTATTTAACAGGGGAAAACTGCAGAGTCTGAATGCCAACAAAAATGGGTTCTGCTACAAAAACATCTGGGGGGGAAACCAAGCAAAAGATGGCAATTTCCAAAACATAGTATTTCTACGAACGCTTAGTATTTATGCAGATGAAGTTGAGGAGGTGCTCCTGGCAGAGCAGTGTGTGTTTTTTCCATTAATGGAACAGAATAATGTGCTGATGAACAGGACTGAGTGAAGTTGTCTGAGCTATGTGAGATATTATAGAATTTACATTCGTGCTTCAATCGAAAATGTAGATGCATACATGCATGCCAGGCTACGTAGCCAGGTGGCTATATGCTTGAACTGCATTTGCAGAATTCAGCAATGGAGTACCAGTCTAGTAATATCAGATGGTGCTGCAGGTCACAACTTTGATGTTTTGACAGAGATGTAGTGCATCTACCAGTACTAGAGGGGGCACTGTTGCATTATGCTGTTAGAGGTGTATGTGACCAGCACTAATCCTTCAAAAGCCACTGTTAATGGAGGTCTACATTAGGATTCATTGACAGACCTGTGTTTGTTTTCTCAATACTAAAGTAATGGTCAGCAGGTAAGGGTTAAAATGCATTTGCAAAGGTTTCTGTGGATCCCAGAACATAAATCAGTGCTACAGATCAGGAGTAGATTGCCTTTGGTAAAGGTGTGGCCAGAAGTCGTAAATGTAATAGGAGAGGTGGAGCTGTGTGCTCTACATTGGCAGGGCTGTGATTGAGATATTATTAGTGGAACAGCAGCTGTTTCTAAAGGTTTGTGTGGGTTGGTTTTGGAACCGGAGTTCTGTAGGTTGGAAGTGAAGTGTACTTACCCAGTTGTACTTGGTGTACCTGTCCTGACAAAAAAATAAAAAAGTGTGCAGCAGGTTATGGCTATATACTTTGGAAATGCTGTGCATTAGTCCCAGTGGAAGAATAACTTGGAGTGTTTCAAGTAAAATTAAGGCGTACCTAAGGCACATCTGGACTTCACACAACAAAGGGCGTACTGAATGTCCGGAATCAACATTAACAAAGAGCAACCCCCCATCAACTCTCTTGAGGTGAGATCATCATCAATATTCTGACAACATATCATAAGACCAAACTATTCACTTCGCCACCCTGCACACCCCTCTCATACAGCCACTGCCATAGAAATGCACTCTAGGTTTCCACTCACTTGACCATATCCATTGCCCATTTCTCTGTCCCTGAAAGGATCTTTGGTCCACTACGTATACATTCCAACACTAGAACTTTTTCAATCAACTGCCTTCAATCACTAAAAAAAAGTAAGACTTACATGATATCGTCTATCCAGCACAGACTCCTAGTTCACGACTAAGATAATCATTCCTGTTATAGATTTATTTCTCTGTCTCATCACTGCCTCAAATACACACCAGGGCATCCTCCACATGTTTCTAATGTACCGTCATGGGGATGCAGCTTCCCAGTTCCCTTCAATGTGTGGATCAAATTCTCAGGAATGAAGAACAGCAACACACTTGATTCTACGGAGTATTTCAGCTTCTTTCTCACAAATTCCAACATACAGGTCTGGATTATGAATTAGGCAAAAATTCATGCGCGGTTTAACAGAGGATAGAATTATGTTAACTGCGAGTAGCTCCATATGGAATTCTACCTATTGCAAGGTAGACACCTTGAAATGGGGAATTACTGTGCAGACACATAATCATTGTTTGAATTCCTCTTGGTAGTCCCTATTCTAAAGGGCTAATGCTCTGATTCACCATATCCTTGGAGCAATTGCTTAAGGGTAGTAATAGCTTCCCTGCAGGGAAGGGATGAAGAGAAGGAGCTGGGAGGGAGGAGAAGAGAAACAATGGTTTTTACAGAGGGGAGCATGCAACCCCTTACAAAGAAAAAGCTTGGCACGAACAGGTAGGCAAGCCTGCTATTGCCACCTGATTTTACTGACCTGAATTTCCAGCAGCAAAACCATGTCTGATGTTCCTGCACCCTGGGAAACCGATTGTGAGAACATTGTTCCAGTTATGATTAGGTAGAGTGGTTTCCCACTTGGCGATACCACTTTGTTTGACTTGTAATTAGGCCCACAGTGCTAATGTTCGTTCATAGTAGCTACACCTGTGAGTGCAAAGCTAAAGTGGCATCCTCCGACTTGCTTTCCAAAAAGTCTGTCAAATTTTCCTCCTCAACTTTCAGACTTGAAATGTAAAACATCACTTTAATTATTTACTTCTCCATCTTACCCTTATAGTGATACTTCCTTTTTTATTACTTTTTTTAATTGTTATTTCCAGAGTGAACTTTAATCAAGTACAGTGTGGGGACACCTATTACCTCAACTTCTCCACACTATCATCATTCCACAAAATGAGATGGCTAATGCTTTCATTGCCAATACTTAAACCCATGATATGAGCCATATGCTCCCAAATTAACCAGTTCCTCTTGCAATCCTTTGCAATAATGCCCATTGCCATCCCGCAAATGTCAATCAACAGATGCCAACACTCTCTGACAGGTGGAGGGTACTCGTGCAACCATCTACAAGCAATAATCATTCGAGCGAATACTAGTGCCTTCAAGACAATCCCTTCGTCCAGAGGAGATATTTTAGGGGCGTGGCCCAAAATTAAAGTTTTAAATGTCGGAGCTACATGGGTGTTTAAGAGTTTCCTTAATTCACAGAAAACTTGAATCCCATATGTGTGAATGTCGGTTCACTGATAGAATATCAACTCCCAAAATATCCCCATACTCAAAAACCGATCAAAAATTTCGATGACAAAAATATCGACATCCTATATTTAAAATTCAAAGTACAAAAACATCGAAACAAAAATATTGTTGTGAGAAATATAGATGTACAAAATATTGATTCTATTATTTTATTTTTTTTAAATATATAAATAGTAAAATGAAATTAAAAATATGTTGATTTAATATACATTTTAACAATTATAAGAAATTTAATATAAAAAAATATTTTAAAATACATATATAACGTAATATATTTCCTTTAAAACAATGAAAAAATTATTAATTTTAATTTATTTTATATTTTTAAAAATATCTAAAAATTTACAAATAAATATATATATATATATATATATATACACTTATAACATAAAATCTAAGAAATAAATAATTATATTTTAAATTAAAACATTAAAATATGTAATAGTCTTTCTAATTAAATTTTGAACTCTGTTGAGTGCAACAAAAGGGAAAGTGTTGGATAGTGGAGGGGTAAAAATTACTATTCCCACTCCAGTGAGTGCAACAGTAGGGAAAGTGTTGGATAGCGGAGGAGTAAAAGTTACTATTCCCGCTCCATTGGGTGCAACAGTAGGGAAAGTGTTGGATAGCGGAGGGGTAAAACGTACTATTCGCACTCCAGTGAGTGCAACAGTAGGGAACGTTTTGGATAGCGGAAGGGTAAAACTTAATATTCCCACTCCAGTAAGTATTAAACTAAAGAAAATGTTGGATAGCGGAGGGGTAAAAGATACTAGTCCCACTCCACTGAGTGCAACAGTAGGGAAAGTGTTGGACAGCAGAGGGGTAAAACTTAATATTCCACTCCAATGGGTACAACAGTAGTGAAAGTGTTGGATAGCGTAGAGGTAGAAATTACTATTTCCACTCCAGTGGGTGCAACAGTAGGAAAAGTGTTGGATCGGATGGGTAAAAATTACTATTCCCACTCCAGTGGGCACAAAAGTAGGGAAAGTGTTGGATAGCAGAGTGGTAAAAATTACTATTCCCATTCCAGTGAGTGCAACAGTAGGGAAAGAATGTGATAGCGGTGGGGTAAAAATTACTATTCCCACTCCAGTGCGTGCAACAGTAGGGAAAGTGTTGGATAGCGCAGGGGTAAAAATTACTATTTCCACTCCAGTTTGTGCAACAGTAGGGAAAGTGTTGGATAGCGGAGGGGTAACAATTATCATTTCCACTGGAGTCACTTCAAAATTAAAAACAAACAAATTAACAACAACACAAAAGATTTCAAAAAACAAAATAAAACATATATAAAAGTTTTAGGTAATTCAAATAATAGAAATAGATTAGAATGTTAAAAAGATCTAACTAATACCTAGAAAGATGATTTAAAAAAATATTTTAAGAACAAAAACAAAACTCATTATTTATTACATAAATATAATATTTTTTATGTCCTACCCTATGACACCACACAATTCACAACTCACATTTACATTTCAAACCAAATGTACCTCCATAATTAACATAATTTATTATCAACTAAACAAATATTATTAATTTTAAAAAATGTAAAGCAAATAAAAATTATTTTACTCCCCAATGTTACTCCTATAAAACATAACACACACAAAATAACAATAAACACTTACCATACAAAATTCAATTGATAATTTAATATTAATATTCAATTAATTATTAATTAATAAAACACATAAACTACTTTCCACCTTCTACCCCAATAAACACCTCGACCCACACCTAACAATCATTACACAATTTCCATAACTAATTTTAACATTAATATCAATCAACAACAATTTATTAATGAATTTAAAAGAATTCACTTCCCACCCTTTACCACTATAAACTCCACAAATTACATAAAAAATGTATTACACAATTGCCATATTTTAATTAATTAGGATTAATTAACAAATAATTATTAATTAATTATAAATAAATTACTTCCCACCCTATTCTCCTATACACCCCACCACCCACTCCTAGAAAAACTGACACAATTAAAATAATTACAAAGCAATTAGTTAATAATAATTAACAACCTAGTAATACATATTTAATAATAAAATAACTCCCACAATTAACACTATAAAATATAAATAAAATAAAAATAAAAATATGAATACATTTATTATAATTAAATTATTTCCCACCCTATTCTCCTATAAGCCCACAACCCGCTCCAATTAATGAATTGAAAATAATTAACAACTAATTAATAAATAATTAATAATAAATTAATTCCCACAGTTAACCCTATAAAATGTAAATTAAATAAATTCTAATACATAAAAAATAATCATTAGTTTACTATAATTAAATGTCTTCCCACTCTATTTCCCTATAGACCCACAACCCACTACAGAACTTAAAAATGCAAAATGTAATTAAGATAAAATTAATAACTACAAAAAATGTAACGCATATATTTAAAAAAAAATCTCACGCAAAGAAATAGATCACATACTTTTAAAATACATACTAAAATAAATAACACAAATGAAAACATTGATATTTTAACCAACTATATTTTTGCAAATGATATTAACAACTTCGATATTTCCAAAAACTATATTTCTTACCTGCAAGTCGATATTCTTGACCACGATATTCTTCCTGTCGATGTTTCATTTAAAACTTGTGTATGTCGACATTTTAAACTCAATATTCTCTCTGTGCACCGGCATAGCCAATAGGTCTCGCCTTTTGGACCTTCTAAGTGTTTAGGCATGCAGCATGTTAACCTGGGTCCTTGCTTCCCTCAATGAATAGCATCTGTTGCCATGCATGCCAAAACTATGCATGGCTTAACAACGCAGTCAATACCACGGCTGTGTGGTTACCACAAGTTTCATTACAATGCAACTCATTACAACGACTTGCTTTGGGGAAGGGCTAGACTTTGGAATAGTTTCAATCACTATTCCATCTCCAGTCGGTGTATCAGTCGGGATGGTGTTGGACATAAAATGCAACACCAATCAAACACTGCATTTCCTAAAGCAAGTCGTTGTAATGACTTGCGTTGTAATGGAACTCGTGGTAACGTCTCAGTTGTGGTACTGCCTGCTTTGTAAAGGCACTACGATGTAATGCCTGTGTTGTAATAGATGTTTCCCTCCCTCAACTAACTCATGCTGGATGATGCATCCAAATACAAAGACGTAATGTCAAAGGACGCTAAAAGTGTTAGAACTTACCTATGAAAGGTTGCCTACTTTCAATAATTATTGTTCTTGATGGCACAGGCCAGGTTGAAGGACTGCCATGTACAGCCTGCACTGTTTAATGACATCTCCTAATGAGGCACCATCATGTTAATGCGCCAGTAAATGAAAAAAAAAGAACTTAAGCTCATTGGGCTGTTGCAAAGACTTTCTTTAGCATCTAAGAGGAGCAGAGCCTGGCAGAATATCACTGTCTGAGCAGGCTCAGAATGCAAAATGGCCACCATAAAGCACAATGCACAGATGACGCTTCTCATGACACCAGCTGTGCAGCACTTGGTATTTGTGTAACGATTGGTGCAGGAAGCAAAGACGACAGGAGTAAGCAAAAAAATGAAATAAAATGCTGGAAAAATAGGTTCAAGTCTCGGCATCGGCTTAATAGCCCATGATTCTGTGCAAATCACTTAAACACCCTCTGCTTTAAAAAATGAAAGTGACCTTGTGTAATGTAACCGGTGTTCAAGTGAAGCACTCAATCTCCTTGGTCGAGTTTGCCCTATATAAAACTGCGAAAGCTGAACTGTCAACAAAGCGAGCTTCTCTAAACAAGATACAGCACCCTGCAACATGAAAATGCAAATTATTGGCAAATGTGTTTTAGACATGCTTTAACTAAATACAAAACATTTTCTTGATTCAATCAGCATTGACAGTGTCATAGTGCTTTATTTTTATTTTATTTTATGAGTTTTATATAGCGCTGGCTAGACCCGGAGGTATCAGAGCGCTTTACAAGAGTATCAGTACGAAACAAGTTACAGAAAGTTACTATACATTACACAATGTTAAACATTAAAAACACGAGATTACTCAAGAATGACAAAAAAGACATATGATGAAGCAACGTAAAACAGTGGCATAACAATATTAGCGCAGGATAAGAGAAGACAAAAACAACCATAGAGGCAGAGAGGGAAAAGGGGGAAAACAATAAGGAGAGGTTAAGGAATGTAGATTAGGACAGGAAAGTGAGAGCGAGACGGAAGGAAGGTGGGACCAGAGGATTCAACAACAATCGAAAATGTAGAGCAGGTCAATGGAAAAGAGATGATCGAAGGGTCGCCCAGATGGAGACCAGCGGGGAGGAGGAAAGGACAATGGTCGCTAAGATGGCGGATCCAGGACATGGGTGTCAATAAATTATAGTCCCAAAATGGTGGGGTATATTTGAGTCCAAGTCCAAAAGCCAAGGGGGCTAAGTCCAAAAAGAGCTGAGTTCACGGAGTGGAATTAGATGGGGCAAGGAGCCAGAGAGACAGAGGAGGGAGGTGTGCAGATGATTGACGAAGCACAGCCATGCCGTCCACATGCACAAGTTCTGGGCAGCGGGGGCAGCAGTGTCCAATCCGTTTTCCGCAGGTCAAGGGCAGACTGTTTTGGGTACAAGGTTGTTTTGAAATTTGTGCTGCTCTGGAATATCGTAAAAATACCTTGGGGTGGGGCACATGCTGATGACCACACTGCAAATATGGGCAGGAAACAGAGAATGAGCATGCAGCAATGTGGGAGGAAGTTGGTGGGACGAATGCTGCAATAAACTGCTCCGACTGTGGGAACGTGTCCGCACAGAGACACAGAACTCATCTCAGGGGCCGGCCAGTTCAAAATACTAATATAAACGATTTACAGGACATCTAAGGTCAATAGGGGTACGGAAAGGACCAAACAACCAATATCAAGATTAGCCAATCCTTATTTTAGAAATGTGGTGTATATGCCCTTCAAAGGTAGACTCTTGTTTTACAAAAGTGTGTTCAATGCACTCAAAATTCAGAAATCTCCCTAATCTGTTCTAGTGCGGGACATATCTATATGTAAAGTGAAAACTTTTGACAAATGTACCACTATCAGCATTATTTGCATATCTTTATCCACATACTGCCTCATCCCTGCCTATACCATCATTAATTTCCTTCATAAATGTAATTAGGGACAATCCACGAATTACGAATGCATTTATATTTGAATGTATTTCACAAAAAAGCGAGTATGCCTATGGGTTGGTCTACTATAAGTCCGATCCCTATATTTATCCCAGAACGGACATGGCGCCAACGGCAAAAGCAGCACAAACACATTATTAATAGCCAATAGTAGTGTCCTTTAAAAACCTGAGGTTAAATCCATACTTATAAAGCTAAATGCCAAACTACAAGACCGACAATGCAAAATGCTGCTACCCAAAAGATCAGGATTGGCATAAGGTGCCCCTCAATGCAATTACCCACTTGGCAGCTAACCTCAGTTTGTGCTGTGGAATAATGACTGGTGTATCGATGTGCATTTCGGCTGTGATAAAAATGTAGGGGCATTCAGGGCTCTATATGATAGCAAAGAGCGTACTCCCTTTGGTGTTTGATGTCACAGTGTGAGTCACCCCACCTCATTATGCTGTGCATGCCCACCCCCTGCTTGTCGCCAAATGCTTGAAGTGAACATGAGGGGACACAATTGTTTGTTGACATTTTTTCAGGAAGAACTACATAGAACACCCCCTAAGATCTTCTTCCAGCAGTCAGAACAGCAGCAGAATGAAATGATCTATCCTAATGGGCTGAGCTTTCCCCTCCAAAGCTGCATGGGAAGGAAACACAGACCTTTGCCCGAGAAGAAGAGCTGCCCCTCCTACCATGACTGGGGGAATTTTAGGATGCCACACACTATTTGTTCCTCTCCTCACCTGCCTCGAGCTGAGCGTAGTGATGCTGCGGATCAGGGCACCAAGCTTGGAGGTTCCAGCCAGCTTACCGGCACCGGCATCCTACACCAGCAGCCCCAGTAGAGAATTTAGGGGCAGATTTAAAGCAGCACCAAAGGGGATGATGGGCGGAGTGTTGAACATTGCAAGCACTCACCCCCTGTCAACTGATGTGGGTTTAATCCATCATCTTTCTTTAGCTCAATCCACCACCCCAGTTTAGACATGGCCATATGCAAATCAGTCTGACCCTGTGCCTCATTGGAACAGCCCAGCCCAAACTGCACTTACAAGCCCTTCCGCCACTTTTGCACCACTTTTCCCATGTTAAAAGTGACGCAAAAAGTGGTGCAAGGGGCTTGTAAATTTGCCCCTCATTGTCTTGCCCATGATGTCGCTCATGGTCAGGCAGCAGCTGTGAACAAATAGGGAAGTAAACAAGCGGCATAAGAGGGTGGAGCAGTCTGCTACCAGCATGCACCATTTTTTGCCAAAGCCACTTCTAGTTACTATTAAACTAAAGTTTATCAGTGTGCTTTAACTAGCAAAGTGACAAAACAAACAGAACAGGTACATAAACGTGCTGAGAAGTGCCAGAAATTTTAAAAAACTGTGACGAAACAGCAATGGAATGAAAGTAAGCAGTACTATCACTCATTTATGCTTTGATTTAAACAATAGCAACACATACCCGTCAACTTGAAGAACAATCTCAGAGTATGAGGAGGGGGTGGGGTCTTGTGCTGATCACTTAATCTTCCTGTGCCTACCAAATAATGAATGTGTCCTTGTGTAACTGATGCTCATGTGGAGCCCTCCATACCTTCAGGTCCTGTTTGCAGATGGGAGGAGGGAATAGAGGCCATCACGCGCTGTACTACCAAGCAAAATGCTCTCTGTGTGAAACGCCGGAAAGAGAGCTCAACACACAAAGGAGGGACTATGACAGAAATGCACCAATAAGAAGGTAGCATTTCTGAATATGTGACAAAAAGAGGAACTCAAGGGGCTGATCTTTACCGGGGTCCAGTGTACAAGCCCTTGAACTAGTCAGAACAAAAAGAATACACTGTTCCCCCTAGATTGGAGAGAAAGAAGAAAGAAGAACCAAGCGCTGTGGAAAGAGGGGGAAGCCCCCTTTCGGAACTAAAACCCTCACACACCCAGCAAGCTAGGTGTCATGCTTCATCATCTGGGTTCTGTTCCTCGTCAGACTAGTGCTGCAATGTCTGAAAGGCACCCGCGAAGGGGCTCTTTGTCGGAGATCTTTTGTTCCTGCCAGTTGGTGCATGTGGGTGTGAGGGTTTTAAGGTGAAGTGTAGGCGTGAGAAGATAGTGCAGTGGTGCGAATTAAAAAAGGTTGGGAAGTCCATGGGGATTTTTATTAGTGTGGCTAGCTACCTTATTAAAAACAGAGTGAGGAGGCACACACGGGTTCTAAGATCCGGTGATGTGTGCTCTACCTAGCGGTCAACATGTTTCATGCTAAAACTAGCAATTCATCAGGACCTATAAACAAAATGTCCTACACGTTTCGGGGAAGGACAAGTATTACCTTCCACTGGTAGCAGGCCAATTGGTCCTACCACGGAATGTGGTACCTAAGAGAGGGTGACAAAAAACAGAAGTGTTTGATGGCTATTGTGCTTGTACCCAAGCCTAGATCACAATGTGCTTGGTTCTAACTCCAAAGAAAAGTATGCTGCAAAATGCATGCAGTCTAAAAATTAAAAACAACCCTAACTGAATAAAATGTTAAAACTTGTTAAAAACCGACTGAGTATGGCATCACTAGATGTGAGTATAACTACAGATAGGACGTAATTTGCTCTCACCCTGCTGTTGTTGCAGAATGGCTCCACCGGACTTCTCCTGAGCGTGGGCCCCACAGTCGTTGGTACCTTCGGAGTTTGGAGGAAGAAAGGTGATGTGATGAAACAGTGGGAGGCGTTTTATCACTTGGTTTTGTGGTCATGTTGTACAATACCACAACGTGTCGACCCCTAGCTAGCCGGAGGACCCCCACCACAACGGGCATGGTGAGTCCAAGACTAGGTATCACCCCAGCAGTGTACACGCCGCACCCAGCGATAGCTCCCCACAGACAAAAGAGGGACAGAAGGGCCGCAAATGGTCCGCGAGATCGCGATCCAAATGTGGTCTCAAGGTACTGCCCAAAGGGCAGCGGAGGAGCCCCGAGGGTGGGGCGGCCACACTCGAAGTTTACGCCCAGAGTGGGATGTAGGAGTCAGCCGAGCGAAGGTAATGAGCGGACAGTCGTTAGTCGTGTCCCAACGGTGAGCGCGTTAACACACGCGATCTAATGTGCAGAGGCTGCTCGATCTATAAGCTTACCTGTCCGCTGGACGGACTTCTCGGTTGGACCTACCCGCACGCTAGCAAAGTAGGGGGGAAGCCGGGGCGGTGATACAGCGGTCTCCTGGTTCCTTAAATACTAATACCATTTCCGGGTTTCCCTTAGTCACGTGCAAGGTATACCGATGAAGTCCGCGCATGCGCGGTGATGCTAAAGGCTCGGCAAGCCAGTGCAACATTAGTTTGTTATACTGACAGTTGCAACACGGCGGCCATTAGGAAGAGGTGCGTTTTATGGGAGACTGGTCGCCAGCACTGAACAGAATTGTCGTCTGTATTAGGAGCGTCGTATGGTACATGTATATACGGCTCAGGTTGAATAAATGTGCATGTGGAGGCATTACGACCTTGAAAGGGAGCACCATGGTATGGAATCATTAAGGCCACCCGTGTCTGTGGAAAGGCGGTGTACCCATCGCTGCTCTATCCTGAAAAGCTGCTGGTGGGAAATCTGTTGGTGTGACTCAAGTATAACCCACTTAATGCTCTCTGCTGAGTGGCCCATTTGATTGCAATGGTCGTACAATCTCGTGTTAGTCTTATGGCATCTAATGTTGCTTTTGTGTTCTGTAATCCTCAGTTTTACCTGTCTCATGGTCATTCCTACGTATCTCTGCCTGCAGGCGCAGGTTAGTAGGTAGATGCACCTTGCTGTGTTGCAATTAGTGTGACGTTTGATCTGCCAATTAAAGGTTTCAGTGAGCCTAATTTTCTTACAAGGACTCGTTTGGTTACAGACGGCACAGTTGTCACAGGGATAGTGGCCAGTCACGAGAGGTAGTACCCATAGGGTTTTTTGGGCAACTACTTCTTTAGTTTTAGGCCTTGTGTGTATTAGTGCGTCCTTGGCTGTACGCTTGAATGCAAACCTCGGACGGGGGATGCAAAGTTCACCTGAATGATGATGCCCCAATGTTTATTAATGATTCTCTTGGTGAAGTTAGAATTCTTGGTAAATTATGTCACACAGGTAATTACATCTGACGACTCCTTTGCTCTTGTTTTGAGTAGTGACTCTTTAGGGTTATTCATAGCCCTCTTGTAGGAGTTGTGAACCAGTCTCGAGGGGTAACCTCTGTCAAGTAGTTTGTGTTGTAGTTTGTGAGACTCTGTCTTGAAGTCAGACAGGTTGGAACAGTTTCTTCGTATACGGAGGAACTGTCCGAAGGGGAGGTTGTCCCTCAAGGATTTGGGATGATGACTCCCGTAAAGTAGAAGGCTGTTCCTGTCAGTTTCCTTTCGGTGTATATTAGTGCTGAGGCCATTCTCATTGAGCCAGATCCTTAAATCAAGGAATGGGATATTGGAATCAGAAATGGTATGAGTGAACCTGAGGTAGGGGTTCTGGGAATTAATCCAATCGCAAAAGGCTAGACATGAGTCATGATCTCCCTTCCATAGGATCAGGATATCATCAATATACCTGCGCCACATAGTCAGATTTTCTTTGTATGGGTTATTGGGGCCCCAGATGGTGGTTTCTTCGAAGGTGGCCACATGGATACATGCCAAGCTTGGAGCGAATGTACTGCCCATCGATGTACCTTGTATTTGATGAAAAATTGGGACTCATACTCAAAAAAGTTTTCTGTCAGGGCTATTGCTGCACACTCCATGATAAAAGTGATGGGTGTGGGTGATGACCAGTTTTCTTTATGCAGAGTGGATTCAACTGCTTCCAGAGTAGCCTGCTGTGGAATGCTCGTGTATAGGGCTTCCACGTCGAGGGTCATCAACAGGTCCACACCATCCCTGCCATCAATGCTGTCAATGAGGCGGAGGACGTCCCTTGTGTCCTGTAGGAATGAGGGGATCTTTTTGACTACAGGCTGTAGGAAGTGGTCGCAGAATTTGGACAGTGGTTCCAACAGTGACCCTATACCTGAGACAATAGGCCTCCCCGGAATAGGTATGATGTTTTTATGAATCTTCGGGAGGGTATAGAAGTAGGGTGTTTTTGGGTTGGTAGTGATTAGGAACAGTGCCTCATTTTTACTAATCCAACCCTTGTTTTCACCCTCTGTGACCAAATATGTGATTTGAGTCATTAGTCTCGGAGTGGGGTCAACCATGATGGGGGTGTAGTGACTAGTGTTTGGCAATTGCCTTCTGCATTCAATGTCATAGTCGACAGTAAATTGTATCACAGTCGCTCCCCCCTTATCAGCCTGTTTAATAATTATGGTGGGGTCATTGTCAAGGGATTGTATGGCTTCCCTCTCGAGTTTGCTCAAGTTATGGTATATACCAGTGCATGGTCTGTTCTCAAGGCCCTTCAGTACGGCACCCTCAAAGGCAAGAATCTCCGGAGGGACCATGTTGTTGGTAGGGGTGAATGTTGATGGGTTACGTAAGCCCCTAGAGAGTCACTACTCGAAACAAGATCAAAGGAGTCGTCAGATGTAATTACCTGTGTGACATCATTTACCAAGAATTCTAACTTCACCAACAGAATCATTAATAAACATTGGGGCATCATCAATTCAGGTGAACTTTGCATCCCCGGTCCGAGGTTTGCATTCAAGCGTACAGCCAATCTAAAGGACGCATTAATACACACAAGGCCTAAAACTAAAGAAGTAGTTGCCCATAAAACCCTATGGGGACTACCGCCTGTGACTGGCCACTATCCCTGTAGCAACTGTGCCGTCTGTAACCAAACGAGTCCTTGTAAGGAAATTAGGCTCACTGAAACCTTTAATTGGCAGATCAAATGTCACACTAATTGCAACACAGCAAGGTGCATCTGCCTACTAACCTGCGCCTGCGGGCAGAGATACGTAGGAATGACCATGAGACAGGTAAAACTGAGGATTACAGAACACAAAAGCAACATTAGATGCCATAAGACTAACACGAGATTGTACGACCATTGCAATCAAATGGGCCACTCAGCAGAGAGCATTTAGTGGGTTATACTTGAGTCACACCAACAGATTTCCCACCAGCAGCTTTTCAGGATAGAGCAGCGATGGGTACACCTCCTTTCCACAGACACGGATGGCCTTAAGGATTCCATTCCATGGTGCTCCCGTTCAAGGTCATAATGCCTCCACATGCACATTTATTCAACCTGAGCCGTATATACTTGTACCATACGACGCTCCTAATATAGAAGACAATTCTGTTCAGTGCTGGCGACCAGTCTCCCATAAAACGCACCTCTTCCTAATGGCGGCCGTGTTACAACTGTCAGTATAACAAACTAATGTTGCACTGGCTTGCCGAGCCTTTAGCATCACCGCGCATGCGCGGACTTCATCGGTATACCTTGCACGTGACTAAGGGAAACCCGGAAATGGTATTAGTATTTAAGAAACCAGGAGACCGCTGTATCACCGCTCCGGCTTCCTCCCTACTTCACTAGCGTGCGGGTAGGTCCAACCGAGAAGTCCGTCCAGCGGACAGGTAAGCTTATAGACCGAGCAGCCTCTGCACATTAGATCGCGTGTGTTAACGCGCTCACCGTTGGGACATGACTAACGACTGTCCGCTCATTATCTTTGCTTGGCTGACTCCTACACCCCACTCTGGGCGTAAACTTCGAGTGTGGCCGCCCCACCCTCGGGGCTCCTCCGCTGCCCTTTGGGCGGTACCTTGAGACCACATTTGGATCGCGATCTCGCGGACCATTTGCAGCCCTTCTGTCGCTCTTTTGTCTGTGGGGAGCCATCGCTTAGTGCGGCGTGTACACTGCTGGGGTGATACCTAGTCTTGGACTCACCATGCCCGTTGTGGTGGGGGTCCTCTGGCTAGCTATGGGTCGACACGTTGTGGTATTGTACAACATGACCACAAAACCAAGTGATAAAACGCCTCCAACTGTTTTGTCACATCACCTTTCTTCCTCCAAACTCCCTAGGTACCAACGACTGTGGTGCCCACGCTCGGGAGAAGTCCGGTGACGCCATTCTGCAACAACAGCAGGGTGATAGCAAATTACATCCCTCCTTTATCTGTAGTTATACTCACATCTAGTGATGCCATACTCAGTCGGTTTTCAACAAGTTTTAACATTCTATTCAGTTAGGGTTGTTTTTAATTTTTAGATTGCATGCATTTTTCAGCATACTTTTCTTTGGAGTTAGAACCAAGCACATTGTGATCTAGGTTTGGGTACAAGAACTATAGCCATCAAACACTTCTGTTTTTTGTCACCCTCTCTTAGGTTCCACATTCCGTGGTAGGACCAATTGGCCTGCTACCAGTGGAAGGTGATACTTGTCCTTCCCCGAAACGTGTAGGACATTTTGTTTATAGGTCCTAATGAATTGCTAGTTTTAGCATGAAACATGTTGACCGCTAGGTAGAACACACATCACCGGATCTTAGAACCCGTGTGTGTGCCTCCTCACTCTGTTTTTAATAAGGTAGCTAGCCACACTAATAAAAATCCCCGTGGACTTCCTAACCTTTTTTAATTTGCACCACTGCACTATCTTCTCATGCCTACACTTCACCTTAAAACCCTCACACCCACATGCACCAACTGGCAGGAACAAAAGATCTCCGACAAAGAGCCCCTTCGCGGGTGCCCCTCAGACATTGCAGCGCCAGTCTGACGAGGTGCAGAACCCAGATGATGAAGCATGACACCTAGCTTTCTGGGTGTGTGAGGGTTTTAGTTCCGAAAGGGGGCTTCCCCCTCTTTCCATAGCGCTTAGTTATTCTTTCTTCTTTCTTCTTTCTCTCCAATCTAGGGGGAACATTTCTGAATGCCACAGATAGAAACCAATGGCAATCGGTGGGTTTGCCAAACCCCACAGAAGTAATATAACAGCTCCCACTCTATCTTCCAGATCGTGAAATCTTTTACTTTTCTGCAGTCTTATCATCAAGCTACTGTGCCCTCTTAAGAGCTCTGCAATGGCCTGGCAACATTCTCCGAAACAAATATCTTAGCTATCCAGAATATACTTCCTGCCGTGCGTGATCTATCCCCACCTATCAGGAAAAATGGTCATATCAACTATAGGCTTACTCAGTTCAGGCCTATATCCTTGGAAAAGTCCAGGGAGGTTATTTTAAAATGCAAGTCTGGGTCTCCTCTTGATGTGTGCCCTCAAAAATTGCTTGTAGAAGCTGTGGACATTTTCAATCTTGTGATTAACTCTGTTTTCAATCTCACTCTATCTTCCGATGGTTGTGCCTCATGTTTGGAAGATTGCCAAAGTGGTCCTCTGCTTAAGAAGCTTAAGAAGCCTCCATTGGACCTCAGTAAATTACAGGCCCATCTCATTGTTATGGGCCTTGTCAAAAATGATGGAAAAGCTTGTTAACACCCAGCTCTATGGATTTCTGAAGGAAGGTAGTTTGCTACACCCCAGCCAATCTGGTTTCCTCTCCCTGTCATAGCACGGAATCAGCAGTACTGGAAATATTCGACCATATCAAATGGGCCTTAGATTCAGGGGAAATTGTAGCTCTGATTCTTCTTGACTTGTCTTCTGCCTTCGACACCATCCCACACTCCAGCCTGCTGCATCAATTTTCCATCTTGGATGTGGAGGGTTCTTTGTGGGACTGGTACAAGTCATTTCTGACTAACAGAAGCCAATCTGTTTGCCTTGCTTCATTTTTCTTGGAGGTAAAGGCAGTTAACCAGGGGGTTTCTCTTAGCCCTATCCTGTTTATCTCCATCATGGCCCCCCTGGAATCTGTTGTTGAGCTGCTCCGCTCTAAAACAATGTTTTACAATGATGACACACCGCTGCTTTGCCCTCGAGGGTTTGCCTGCCTTTATAGCAGCCCCTTTCACGAACTTCATGAGTGCTGTCTTTGATTGGACGGAGAGCAGCCAACTGAAATGCAATGAAGTGAAGACTGAAATTATCTCTTTTGGGTCACATTTGCCCAGATGGTGGGAACATTTCTGGCCTCTGCATTGCCTACTCTGCCACCTCCTTCCCCAGTGGTTAAAAAAAATTGGGAGTAAAACTGGACAACACCCTCTCTATGAAGGCTCAGATTTCTGCAGTAGTAGGTCAATGTTTAGCGCTTCCCCACACTATTAAGACATGTATTCGCCTCCTGACTTTGGAGGCAAGAGAAGTATTAATCCATGCCATAATCGCTTTCTATCCTGACTCTACGAATGTTCTGTTCTTGGAAGCTGCTGAAGCCCAGGTGAAGCGCGTGCTTGTGGTTCAAAATGCAGCAGCCAGGTTACTTCTGCCTAGGCTTTCCTCAATGGCAACTGCTCTCACGCTTTTGCATTGGCTGTCTTTAAGAAACGCATCCTCTTCAAAGCATTAGTGATGGTTCATAGAGCATTGTTCTGTTCGGGCCCTCGAAATTTGACTGATAGATTCACTCAGTATATTCCCCCCAGATTGCTACACTCCACTTCCACTTCTCTTTAAGTTATTCCATGCTTTAAGTGGGTTTGAAGGAGCGGTAAGGCCTTTTCTTTTTTGGCTGCCAAGGCCTGGAATGAGCTTCCCTAAGAGCTGCGATGGACTGTTTCTGAGCCAGTCTTTAAGTAAAAAACATAAGATTTGGTTCTTCTTTGGGGAGAAGTAGTTTTTCAGATATCGTTCTGTGCACCAGGGATCTCCTGCTAGCTCCGGGACACTCCTCGGAGTAACTGTGTGCTTTATAAATCTATCATTCATTCATTCATTAATTAATATTATTTTACTCGTGGTTGGTACTCCCCCGATTGGCATGTTGCTTCCACTTGTTCATTCATCAGAAGCTGGTAAACACTACCAGTCATTCCCTATTCGACATTGGTTGCCAATTCATTTATAACTGGTATTTGTGTCAGTAGGATATCCTTACATACTGTGTATTGAATGAAAAATCCTCACATTTGCAGATATTTAAAATACCCTGAATAAGAAATCGAGCATTGCTAGGAAAGATGGTAAATGATCAGCTGCGGCCGGTAGTTGGAGTACCGGCCGGGCGGTGACGTGGGGAGGGGGAGGGACAGGGTGGGGGGTAGTAATGTATGGGTTTCGGACTTTAAAAGGTAAGTAAACATAAAAATAAATAAAACGAATTTCGTTGCGCGCACTGCATCACAAAATGCGATGCAGTGCGCGCAACTAAATTCGTTTTATTTATTTTTATGTTTACTTACCTTTTAAAGTCTGTAATCCATACATTACTACCCCCCACCCTGCTCCTCCCCCTCCCCACGTCACCGCCCGGGTAGTACTCCCACTTCCGGCCGCGGCTGTAAATGATGGTAGTATATTGCCATCAAAAAGCTGGCCAATATGTTATAATTGAGTGCTTTCCCACTGAGCAACAAAAATGTAATGAAATATTAAAGAGGCCCAGATTATGCCAAAGAGATAAGTGAAAAGTCAGGCTGGGTATGCAGAAAGATTTTGACATAATGATTGACAGAAAGGGTTTACGATTTTGTGCTTTTGAAGTAAGATGGATCTTAGAGTCCACACACTGTTGATAATCTGAATATAGTTCTTGATGGGGTCATGGGCTTTTACTGACCCGAGTACTTTCACTAGTCGTGAGGCAAAAGAGGCCCAATAGTAACATTTTAAAAAGGGGAGTTCACAGTCCCCATTTGTATGGGTAGCTGCAGATATGCCATAGAGTAACACTCTCTTTTCTGCTGCGATATGAAGCGAGGCAAGACAAATTTGACTTTGTGTAAAAACAAATTGGAGATTAGCAAGGACAGAGCTCGAAATAAGAACAGAAATGTAGGTAGCACAAGCATCTTTATGACATTGTGGCAACCTTGAATTCCTGTGGCAGTGTTACTCATTTTGCCAGGCCACATCTCAATGTTTCACAGTTGAAATGAAATGTCCCATTTAGCTGTAATGCAATATTGACTCCAAGATAAGTGACCGATGACACATATCTGGAGTCCATTGGGAGGCTTCAATATTTGTTATAACATCCTTGCATCTTGGTGGTATTGAAGAGGTACCCTGAAAACTCACCAAATGATGCCACAGCCTTTAAAATTCCTGGAAGTGATGTTCAGGAATACGAAGTGAATATAATGATATCGGTTGCTAAGTTGGCAGCTTATGGGGGAGAAATCTCTGAGTAGTATACTCTAAGTGCTTTTAATAGGGTTTAAGATAGAAGCTAAACAGCTAAAGTGAGAGAAGACAGTCTTCATGGGTGGCTTTTTGTATTGCAACGCTTTTAATCATTTGATATTTGTTTTGCCTGTAAGTCCCTTGCACAGAGGTTTGATCCTAATAATTAGGATGGGACCAAAGCCACGACTGGCAAAGACCTTCCAGAGAAATATGCTTGATACCGGGTCAAATACCTTTTTGGCATCAAGGAGTATCATGCCAGCCCGCTTCTCATTTGTGCTACCTTTGTTGGGCAAAGAGATTGCCTGATTTGTGTGATGAGTAGTAACTCTTACTGGAACGAGGCCTATTGCATCTGATTGACTCACTGCCACACCCTGGGGTAGAGCCTGTATGCCAAAACCTTAGCCAAAATCGTTGAATCACCAATAATCAAAGATATTGGTCAATGTGAGCCACAACTGAGGGGGTTATCTTTTTAAAGAAAAATGGTGGTATTTGTTTCCTTCCAAAAGAGAGGGATCTTGTACCTGTTATTAACAAATGAGTTAAACAATGTTAGCATTAAAGGCTCAAAAGCTGAAAAGAATGTCTTATAACACTCTTCCTAATTGCTTTCTTCATCTCCAGCTGTGTGATAGGATATTCTAACATCTCCTTATGTGAGCCCGAGATTTTAGTCAGTTTGGCTCAATGTAAGAAGTAGGTGTCAGGGCTACAGTGTGTTTACCTTGCATATATATTTTTAAATAATAATCCTGAAATATGTGGATAATCTGCTCCTTGTCCTGAAACACAATTCACTGTTCATCTTGGATGGCAGTAAAGTGATTTTTCTTTAATCTTGAGAACTGGAATGTTTCCCGTATTTTCGCTATTTTCTAAGTTTCGGAGGTAGCCTTGTAGAACCCTCTAGAGATAAACAGCCTGATTCATCAAGATGATTTGCGCTCGCAAAGGGCCAGATTCTGAGAATCTAGCCCTTTGCGAGTGCGATTTTTGCATTTGGGATTCATCATCCCAAATGCAAAAATCGCTATTACCGAAATCGCATATTTGCAAGGAATTGGATTTAAGGAATCTCTAATAGAGATTCCTTAAATGCAATTCATCAACCAATTAGAAATTGCGAAATTGCAATATTTGGTCGCAATTTACCACCAAGTCTGACTTGGTGGTAAATTGCGAAAATAGTGTAAAAAGCACTTAAGTGCATTTTTTTCTTTTGCATGTTACACACACACATGTCCTTTGGACATGTGTGTGCGCAACACCTGTTCAAATGTGCATTTAAGGGGTGCTACAGGGTGTCCTTTGGACACCCCTGGCACCCTTCAAATCGCTATCTTATTTGCGAGTAGCAAATTGCTAATCGCAAATAAGGAATACTCCCCATTCATTCCTATGGGCCTTTTGGCCCATAGGAATGAATGGGGAGTTTTTCCTTATTTGCGATTAGCAATTTGCTACTCGCAAATAAGGAATGTGTAGGAATCGCTATTTATTTAGCAATTCCTACATGAATACCGTTTTGCGAGTCCTTAATAGCGATTCGCTATGATTCGCTATTAGGGGCTCGCAAAACGACCCCTTGATGAATCAGGCTGATAATTCCCACAACAATTATTTAATGCTCAATTTAGTTACTGTGAGCCTCTCCACCAAGGATTTGTGAGTGGATTATCCATGGGGTTCATCATAGAAAATGCCAGGTCCCTCTGAATGTCTATTGGCTTTTCCCTGAGCTACTTCTAGATTAATGTCTAACTGCTGTCTTTCTAGTTTGTATGAGAAAGTGTGGCCCCTCTAATGATTGCCTTTATGCAGTCCCATACCATATTTAAATATGCTTGGTTGCTAATATTAAAGATGTATTCTGAGATTATGCTGGTCATGTATATCTGTAAGTCTTTCTCCGTTAGACAATTTCTATCAAATGGCAATTATCTGCAGATCTGAGCTACCATGGAAAAACTACCTGAGATTAGCAACATAGGGAAATTGTGATCAGAAGTAAGCTGGGGATACCACTCCACCTGACTTGCAATCAGGCCCACTGAGCTAATCCCAAATCTTAACATCCACATTTGAAAGTACAAAGCCCAAGTGGTTTCCTTCAACTCACAGAGGAATGGCAAACACCACCACAAATTAAGTACTGGTGTGTATTACCTGTGTAGTTTCTCTAGGTTTCGGCGATGTCTAGGAGTTTCATATGGCATTTTGTGTGTCAAGAAAGTCTGTGTTTCTCCAAAAGAGTGTGTAACTTCATCAGATGATATGTGAGAGTACGAGAATGGGTCTTAGGGAATCAAAGGAATAAAAAATGTGTTGTGTGCTGTAGAAAATATGTAAGAGCCCACAACGCATTCCATACCATCTAAAAGGGGGTCAAAAGATTGTAAGTGACTCTTTTTAACAGAGTGCTCCTCTCTCCAACGTCCACTGTTATTTGTTTGAGTCTCCACCAGCGGCATCTCCTCTGCTATGATGGGGGAGCCTTGCCCCCCGCCAGCTGCCTCAAAAAGGCAGAAAAGGAAAAATAAAACAATAGAAGGTTTTACTATAATTTTTTTTTTTTACGTAACTACTGAGTCTTTGAGGGTGAGTCCATGGGGAATGACATGCTGGAAGAAGACTGGTGGGCACTATTGTCAGTGCTCATAATGATTTGGCCGGCCGTCTCAGGCGCACTGAAGCTGTCTCTAACTTGAGCTGCTTTACCGGGTTGGAGAGAGCAGGCAGAGGCTTCCAGTCTCACTGGGAGCACAAATTCAGGGCACTCGGGCCATTCCTGATACTGCTCTAATAACATGAGAGCAGCGTCAGGATTGGCCGCAGCGGAGTCTGGAAGCTTGTGCCTGCGAGAAGAGAAGAAGAAGAGCACGACCGGATACAGGTACGTTTTTATTTTTTTTATTTTGTCCCCCCAAACTGCCCGCTTGCCACACTTCCACAACACCAGCCCTACTGGTCTCCACTGCATAGTTCATTTTTTGATTCTATGTGATTAGAATTGTCCTTTTCCCTTTTCTACATGTAGGTATAAACAAAATAGAAAGGAGCAATACCATCAGGCACCACAGTCTTAAACCTTGGAACACCTTTACACATGGATAAAGAGATCTACATTCCCTTGTACTTTTCCTCATAACCCCACACAATGTAAGACGCACACACTAGAAAACCTCATACCACCCATCACCACTTCCCACACCCTCACAGTCCTATTATTGATTCCGATATGGAATTATACACAAACAATCCAACACACTGACACACAGCCTAAAACAGAAATCATAACATCTACTGCAGATAATATTTCATACCGGAAGTCGAGATGGAGGTGTTGTAATGCAGAGATCTAAAAACATTTCTGAGATTGACTGGTTTGTTTATTAATGCCTAGAACTGGAGGTGATGTCACTTTTAATAATGAGGCAGGAAGAGTAAGTGTTTTGCCTTTGGACATTCAACAGAGGGAACCTCTCTAGATCAGCTCTGTACTGATGTCTTCTAATTTGCAAAATTACTCTTCCCTGCCTTCCTCGCCTCCTGTTAAAGAGTGTTAACATTAGTGTTGCTGGAGGCTTGACGCTGTCTAATTGCTTCTTGATGGCTTAGAAGGAATGGGATGGTTTTATGTGTAAAATTTCTGTAGGCAGTTCATCGAGGACTTTCATTGTTATGAAAAGGAAAAAATTGAAAAAATCTGCAATGTGCCATAGAAAAGAAGCTTCATCCATAGCCGTGTTTTGGGGAACGGTGTAGAGTAGACAATATTTCTTTTCTTTCCGATCAGCTAATGCGTTTCTGAATGACTTAGTCCTGTCCAGAGTGTGCTTCGCTGATGTGCCTTCATTTCTTTATGATCCTGATTTTTGTCTTTCTTCAGGATTAATTCCCGAGCCCACTTTTGACTGTACACATTTGTCAGGTTTGTCAGTGTCAGCGTATTGCTAATAAGCTCCTCAGTGGGTTCCACCAAGGTAGGACAAAAACCACTGAAGAATGCTCCTCCAGACCTGTGTTAGTGCTTTTTTGAGGCTCTAAACAAGCTCTTAAGGGCTGTCCACCATGAGAAACGTAGGACCAAAACATCAATACAATCATTTGATTATTTTGTATTATTTCTAAATGATTTTTTTTTAAATGTAAATAGAAAAGAGAGAACATGTAATTTCATATTGTAATAAAAAGCAGGAATGGATGATTATACAAAGTTAAAAACAAATTGAAAACAACACATAATATTCATCCATGCGGATACAGCAATATTCGACATTGAGAAGCCCCACAAAATTCTATCTATCATGCTGAGATAAAGCTCCAATCTATACTTATGAGAAAGATGCCAATAGCAGTAAGACCTGCACATTCTTATGGTTCACTCCCTATGAGATCAGCCACGCAGCAATCATTCTACCTTCACATATCACAACATACTCACACATGTGCATTTCACACTGGGAACATCCCAACCTAACATAACCTACACAATGAAAATGGTTGGGAGAATATTTCAAATATGCTCCGCAATGGTGTTGGCCTTTAGGA
Source organism: Lissotriton helveticus (assembly GCF_964261635.1). Lineage (NCBI taxonomy): Eukaryota > Metazoa > Chordata > Amphibia > Caudata > Salamandridae > Lissotriton > Lissotriton helveticus. The sequence continues at coordinate 614,924,583 of NC_136063.1, read as the reverse complement.
GTTCTGAATATTCAGGTCGACACATTTATCAGGTTTGTCAGGGTCAGCTTATTGCTGACAAGCTCTTCAGTGGGTTCCAACAAGGTAAGACCAAATGCAGGAGCCCAGGGCTAGCTTTACCGCTGGTGGTGCTTGGTGTGGCAATCTTTTTTGGCACCCCCTCCCATGACCTCCTTGGATTCCCTCACTTCAACTCCGCAAAAGTGCCCTACATCGCTCCGCAGCCCAAACTCACATACATTTTATTTGTTTTAAAGTGCTAATAAAGGCTGGCTTTAATAATCCACTCAGCTATCACATAAAATACAGATCTTTTCTTTGCAGCAGGCATATTAACCTTCTGCACTACTTTATGGTGAGTCAAATCTGGCACTAGATACACCTCCTATCTCTTTGTCTAGCAAGAACATTAATCACAAGAGTTATCTTGACAATATTGCTGCGTGAAAGCTGGAGGCACAATGAACTCTGCAGCATGTTCATTTAAATCGTAAATCATTGCTAAACACAGCACTACCCTAGAGTCAGTGCCCCCTCCAGGCCAGCGCCCAATGCGGGCGCACTGGTCACACTGCCCTAAATCCAGCCCTTCAGGAGCCATTTGCAACAATGGGCAGGATTTGTAGCACATGGCTATATTGGACCATATAGCGCTGTATTTCTCATGGCGCTTGTATGTTTTTTATGTGCTTAATCTGGGACTCTTCTGGGGCCGTATTTGGTTAAAATAGTGAATCTAAATCCTGGAAAAAACACGGGGGCATTGTATCAAGAAAGGCATTACAATTATATCCGCGTTTGCGCTTTATCTGGGTTGCGGGACATATCTTGAGATGCGGTGCAATGCGTCTGCTACAGCAGCGACATCCACATTGCGAAAGCAGTGGCTGTGTTGGCGACATGCTTTTCACCCCAAAACAGCATCAGGCACTTCCAAAGAACTCTTGGGGTGCTTGGGGTTGAAGTCTGTTGTCCCTGAAACTTCAGCAGGAGGCAAGCTCTTCTCTCATGCCCTTGGAGATCCTTCACAAGTTGAATAAAGTGCACACAAAGTCCCTTCTCCTTTCTGTGGCAGTTAGGCAACCACTGCAGGCCAATCCCCCAAGCAGCACTTCAGCTTAGGGATAGTCTCTCCTCAGTTTTTTCAGGTTCCTTTCCTCAGCAAAGGTTTCTTCTTGTAGTCCAAAAGTGATCTAGTTTCTTGGGATCAGGGTCCCAATACTTATGCCCCAAAATCCTTTGTCCTCTGAGGGCAGAGGGGCCTTTGCCTAGTCCAAACCAGTTTGGGTCAGTCCTGGAGCACTCTGTTTTCATGACTCCTTCTTTCCTTTCACAGTGCAGGGCAGAGACATCAGACGTACCACAGGAGGTGGAGCCAGCATTGTGGAGGGAAGGCAAAGTCCTAGAGTACTCTGTTCACATGACTCCTTCTCTCCTTTCACAGTGCAGGGCAGAGATATCAGACGTACCACAGGGGGTGGAGCCGGCATTGTGGAAGGCAGGCACATCCCTATTCAGGTCCAAGGTGCAACTTCTCCCACCCATCTACATGCAGATGTCTCTATTCAGCCCTGTGCTGACTCACCCTGTCCCCTGGAATCCCCCAGCCCTGTCACTCAAACTCCAAATGAAAAACGGAAATGGCTGTAATTCACTATTAGGACATGCTACACACACCAGTGCATGTCCTGCCTTATACTTACAATGCACCCTGCCCTTGGGCCTACCATAGGGGTGTCTGATATGAAGAAAAGGGAAGGTTTAGGGACTGGCAAGTGGGTGCACTTGCCAAATTGACATGGCAGTCACAGACTGCACACAGTCCTTGCAATGGCAGTCCTGAGACACACTTTACAAGCTGCTTCTGTGGGTGGCACAACCAGTGCTGCAAGCCCACCAGCAGCATTTGATTTACCAGCCCTGAGCACACATGTTGCACTGTACTAGGGTCTGACAAGTAAATCAAATAACCCAATAATGTCCTATTACTTACCGGTAATCTTCATTACTCCTGGTCCCGTTGACCTCGTCCCATTCCTTAAAATATGGAGATAACCATCTCCATGACAGAAAAAAAGAAAAGGAGCATGCTGGGATACCCTGCCTGCTCCCTCCCACTGGGAGTACATAAGCAGTACCATCCCAGCATGCAGCCTGAAAACACCAAGCCAACAACAGGAAGGCCGGCCGCAAGGGAGGGAGGGAGGGAAGTAAGGAATGGGACGAGGTCAACGGGACCAGGAGTAATGAAGATTACCGGTAAGTAATAGGACATTACCGCCAGGTCCCTCCTTACCTCGTCCCATTCCTTAAAATATGGAGAATACCAAAGCAGAGAACCCGGCCTTCCGGAACCCCACAAACAACAAGGGCACCAGACCAAAAAGACAGAACCCCACAGGCCCGAACCAAGACCCCAAAGGGCAGAAGGGGACCGTCAAGCAGAAGGGAGGCACAGAAGCAGAGCCAAGCCCCCAAGGGAGCAAGCAGAGGAGCCAAAACCAAGGCCCCCCCCCCCCCCACCATGACCAAAGGAAGCCCAGGAGAAGCGCACGCGCCCCAACAGAGAACCGAGCCAGGAAAGGGCAAACAACCAGCGAGAAGCCCCCCAAGGGCGAAGCCCCCGAACCCAGGCCGGCAAACAAACAGGAACCAACAGGCCAAACCAGCCCAAAGGACAAGGGCAGAAAAGAACAGCCCGCACAGGGCGGACGAACCAAAGGAACAGGAAGGAACAAAGCAGAGGGACAACCCCAACACAGCAGGGGAAGCCCCAGCCGAACCGAAAAAAGGGCAGCAACAGGGAACCACAGAGGAACCAGGCCACCGGGCAGGACCAACCAAAGGTCAACCCCCGCAGAGACGCCGCAGAGCAGCAGCACCCAAAAGGCCAACCAACCGGGAGAAGAACCCGGCGCCCCAAAAACGACCAAGACCTGGGAAAAAACGAGGGCGCGGCCAAGAAAGACAACAAAGGCCCACACGGAACCAGGGAAACCAAAACCCCAGAACCAGACAGGAGGAACCGACCCCCAGGGGAAAAAAGGGAGACACCACGGAACCACCGAAGGCGAAACCCCAAAGGCAGAAGGCCAACAACAAGGCCCACAGCCCAACCCCAAGAAACCAGCCGGAAAACAGGCCGGCCAGCCAGGCAGGAGGCGCACAACACCGCACCACCAGGACCCAGAAGGAGAGGCAAAAAGGAACCCCCAACCAGGAAGGGGCGCAGGAAAGGCACAACAGCCAACCACAGCCAAACCTCCCAGAGAACGGAGAACCAGAGGAAGGAAGCACAGAGCCCACACACGGGATCCAGCGCCACAGCCAACCGAAGAGAGCGGACCCAGAAAGGACCGAAGACCAACCCAGGACCGCGAGAAAGCCCAAGAGAAGGAGCAGCTAGGAAAGGAACCCAGCAGGGACCAAAAAAAACAAGGACCCAAAGCAAAGAGGGGCCCCACAGCACAAAGCCAAACAGAAGCAAGCCAAGAGGCGCACCCGAAATCCAAACGCAAAAGCGAACAGGATGCCAAAACAGGGACCGGAGAGGCAAAACCAACTGCGGCAGAGCCCCGGCCCCCAGAGCACACGGGAAAAAAAACCCGGCACCGAAAGCAAAGGACAGGAGCCCAAAGAAGCCCAAGACGCACCACGCAACAAGGGAGCGGGAAGGGACACCCCAGCACCAACGAGAGAGCAAAGGGCACAGGTCGAAAACAGCCCGCCCGGGGGCACAGGGCCAACGCCAGGCCCCCCCAAAGCCCCAAAACCGAAGCAAAGCCAACCGCAACCCAAGGCAGAGCGAGAGAGGCGGGAAGCAGAAAACCGGCCACACACCAGGGGAGGCAGACACCCAAACCCCACAAGGAGCGAAAAGGCCATGCCAACAGGGCAGGGCACAAGAAGGGAAACAGGTCAGCAGGTAAGAAGAAACCCGAGCCAACACCACCAAAAAAGGCCAAGGCCCTCCAGCACAGAGGAAGGGCACAACAAACCCAACCCCCCCCCCCCCTTGGAAACCAGGGGGAGACACCACCAGAAGGCAGACACCCCGAGCACGGGGCAAGCAAAAGCACCCGAAGGGAGCAAAAAGCTCCCAACAGGGGAAACCAAAGTCAGGCAGGCAGGCAGGCCGGCACCCAGACAGGCACCCATCCCACACAACCAACAGAAGGGGAGGAAACCAAGGGGCCAAAGGAAGGCGCAGAGAGGCCACACACCCGGTGAGACCGACACCCAAAACCCACCAGCAGGGAAAGGGCACAGCACAGCCAGGACCTGCAGACAGGAGGCACAGGAGCCAGGCACACGAAAAAGATGCGCCCACCAAAGGTAGAGCCCACGACCCAGCCACCACCGGAGGCAACAGAGGCAAGCGAAGCAAAGCCCCAAAACACAACCCACCAGCCAGAGAAACAAGAGGGGAGAAGGAAACCATAACAGGAAACCAAACCCCACCAGGCAGAAGGTAAGAAGGAGGAGCACAACCAGCCCGGCCCGGAGCCCACAGCCGAACAAGGACAAGGCGCCCCCAGGACAGCGGAAGGGCCCAACAGCCACCCCAACAAGAAAACAAGGGGAGGACACAGGAACCCACCGAAAACCAGAAGCCCCGAGCACGGCCCAAGCAAAGCACCCGAAAGGATGCAAGAAGCGACCAGCAGCGGACAATGCAGGAACCCACAGGCACGCACCAGGACCGAACCCACAGGACATCCCGGAACCAAAGGGCAAAAGGCCGCAGAAAGCGAGCCACGACCCAGCAGGAAGATACCCCACCAGGGACGGCCAGGCAGCAGGAGGACCAGAAGCCACAGCCACAGGGCAACACAGCCGCAGAGCAAAGCACAAGCGGCAAACGACCCAATCCAAGAGGCAAGCAGAGGGAGAGGCCGGACGGAAACAGAAAAGAAAGCCAGCAAGAACACCGGAACCAGAAAGCACAGGGAGCCGCAGCAGCTGGAGAAAGACAGAACCGGAGTCCGGCAAGGCCCAACCCGAACCCCCAAACAGGACCCAGGCCAGGGGAACAGGAAGAAAAAAAGCCCAAACCAAGGCACAAGGGCAAGCCAACCAAAGAGGCACGCCCAAGGCACGCCCAAGGCACACAGGGGAAAACAGACGCGTCCCCAGAACAAAAAAAGGAAACACAGGGAACCAGGGCAGAGGCGAAAGAAGCGCCAGAAGCGGGACACAAACCCACGCCCCCAGGAGAGACAGTGGCCTGAACGCAGCGCCGTAGACCACTCGGCCATCCCGACCAACAGGAAGCGAGAGGGAATGCACACCCTTCCAAGGGCACAAGCGCACCAACCAGGGGCGCAAAAAAAGGGCAGAGCAGGAGGGCCCGAGCAACAGGGGACCCCCCGCAGCAAAAAAGGCGGGCACGAGAACGCCCGAGAGAGCCAAAAGGACAGGGCCAACACACACGAAGCAGGAGGCCCCCACCACAGGAGAAACACACCAGAACCCCTCCAAAGACGAAGTCCAAGAGGGGGAGAAAAGGGCTCCAAGGGGGCAGGAAACATGCACCACCAGCCCACCGCCCCCAGCAACAGAACTCAAGCAGCCGAGGAGGCAAGGGGAAGGCAAACCAAGGCAGCAACAGAAGAGCCAAGGCAGCACAGGAGACCAAGCAACAAGCGGACACGAGCAGAGGAAACAGTGCAGGAAAACAGCACACACCCCACACAACCGCCAGGGAGACGCCCAGAGGACGACACCCACCAGCAACCATCACGGACAGCAGCAGGCAAAGACGGAAATGTCCAGCAAGGCCAACCCGTCCACACACATCCCAACCGCCAAACAGCGCACAAGGACAGTGAACAGGAAAGAAACAGGAATCGCCGATACACGGCACTTACCATGGAGGCAGGAAGAGGGCCACAGCAGCACCCCCCCCGCCCCCACCCCCAACAGACTGTCCAGGCGCCCACCAGAACACCAGCGCCGGGCAGAGAAGTCCGCCCCGCCTAGGCCACAGCAAGAACCACACTGGCCACAGGCAGGGAGCCAAGGACCCGGCCCAGGAGGAACCTGCAAAAGAAAGACAGCAGGAAAGGCAGACATCAAAGAAAGAAACAGGGACCACCACGCGGCACTCACCAGGAGGGCAGGAGGAGCGCCCCAACAGCTCATCGCCCCCCAAGAAACCTGCCCAGGCGCCCACCAGGACATCAGCGCCGGGCAGAGAAGGCCACACCACACGCACAGCTGTGGAAGAAGACCATGGAAACAGCAGCGGGAGGGCGCAGGCCAAACAACCAGGAGGTGCCCCAGCAGCCACTCAACACAGACACCAGCCCAAGTAACCAGTCTGCGTCCAGCCGGCCAGGGAAAGCGGCACCCCGTCCAGGAAAGGCACCGTCACACACCCGGGACCATAGCCCAAAGAAGCATGACCAGGCCCGAGCATGAGGACGCACATACAGGTACGTGAAGGCACTGGGAAAAAGAATGACAAGCCCCGAACCACAGGAAGGAGAGCGTCAAAGCCGAGACACGAACTCGGACCCCCAGCTGCCACGAAGACAGCAAATGCCAGAAGTCACATCAACCAGAAAAGAGGAAAACACCGCAAAGCGGGACTCACCCGCAGCGGGGGCCGCAGCACCAGGAAACGAGGCCCCCACACACCGCCGGCACCAGAAACCAACCAGCGCCTCGCCCGCCAGCCACAGGAGCAGCGCGTCTCCCACCCGGCCAAGCTCGGGTAGACGCGCCCAGGCGACCCGGAAGGACAGCGGGAAGGACGGCGCACCAGCCGCAAAGGGCCGGTAAACCGGAAACAGCCAGGAAGAAGCCCCGCGACTCAGCAAGCCAGGCAGACCGGGAGGCAGAAACCAGGAAACAGCACCCCTGCCCGCGAAGCCAGGCAGCCGGGCAGGGGAAGCAGAGAAGGTCCAGCACGCCACCCCAGCCCAGCAGGAGCGGGCGCAGGTAGGAATACATTTTCATCACAGCATACCCGAACATCCATTCTGTCGGAGACGGAAAAAAAGAACAGGCTGCATGCTGGGATGGTACTGCTTATGTACTCCCAGTGGGAGGGAGCAGGCAGGGTATCCCAGCATGCTCCTTTTCTTTTTTTCTGTCATGGAGATGGTTATCTCCATATTTTAAGGAATGGGACGAGGTCAGGAGGGACCTGGGGGTAATGGAGTCACTAATCAATACATCAATTTAACATAGGGAGCACATGCACTGTGGCACTGAATAACAGTGGCACAGTGCCCAAAGCATATAACCAGCAAAAATATATCAAAGACAGAGGAGGCAATCCGACAAAATGGAAGGGAGACTCAAACCAATGATGCCAGGTCTAACAATCACTTGCTAAGATCACAATGCCTTTGCCTGGAAATATATATTTCACTTTATTATTGATCTCTTGAATAGCGTTTACACTCCATGAAGGCTTTATACATTTGAGAAATGACCTGATTTGCCACACCTAAAGAATTCTTTGTGTAAAGCAGGCCAGATTAGTCTACTAAAGTGTGTTTTGCCACCACACCTCATGCACTCCCCTTTGGGTTTAAGCCTGCTACTTACCTTTGTTGCTTTCCTACCTGTCCTTGTTTTTAATAAATACTATTATATTTTGTGATTCTTTTCTTTTCTTAAAGAAGTGAAGCTTAAAAAGACTTGGTTGACCTTCCAGAACCCTCTGACACTTTAATGATTTTAGTCAGAGTAGGGTTCATATTTATTCTCTGTATTTTTAAACCAGTGCATAATGATCCGATCACATATTTACTGATTTGCTGATGTGCCAAATTGTCATCTAGCTGCTAAAACATGCAAAGAGGTTGATTTCTCATGGTTCATTTATATGTTGATTGTTTGAATAAAAACGGAATTCCTGCATAATAATCACAGTCCTCAGTAAAATGTAAATTAGCTTTTCCAATGCTTTTATATACTCAACAATGTTAGCAGGCTGAAATCCTCGTTGTGGATTAATTGGGGTAAATAATGGGCTTCAAACTCCTGCAGTTTTAATAAGATATATGTTCTTCTTGTAGGTGAGTGCGCATTCCCATCAATCACATTCATATAGTTCATAAAAAAGCCAAGTTCTGTGTTCCATCACATTGCCTCCTTCTCTGGGTTATGTAAAAGTGCTGGATTTCCACATTTCTGCATTATTATCTGCTGCAAACTGGCCTTTTTTCAAATAACCATAAAACACAAATGTTGGTCGAAAACCAGTGAATAAAATATAACTTGGTGGTAATTTAATCTTGGACTATGTGAAGAAAATAAGTACTTAACACGTTACCAGTACCTCATAATCCACCAGAGGTAAACAGCAAGGGTAGGCAGCCGGCCAGTCACAAATGTTTCCCAAAGTTCAAATCCTGTAGGAATGTTTCCAGGCTAAAGAGAAAAGCTGCCGACAAAGACAGTTATAACAGGAGCAGGATGAAACAGAGTACTGATAAGGACTGTGAAAACGTTCGGTGCCAAATTGAAGAACTAAACGAGTTAGCTGCAGGTAAATGTTTATTGAAAGGAGATGCAGCGACAAACATCACGCTAGAAGCAGAAACAGGCAATATCAGTGAGGGGAGAGTTAGAAAGAAGTTGCAAATAAGAGGCATGTGCTTTGGATTTGCAAAGCACATGCCGCTTATTTGCAATTGACACTCTGAAGACAGATTGTAAACAACAACATGGCGGAAAGTAAACAATGAGAGAATGAAGGGCAAGACAGGGGTTGAGGGTGAGCAGTGAAAAGCATCTGCTCGTAGGAGCAATTGAAAATAAACAAGACATGCCATGATAAGCTATGGAAAATTAAAAGCTAAACAAACCTAACTACATTACAACAAGTAGGGTGCAGGGTACATCTATGGACTGTACATGTAGATGTTGTATCCGTGGCTTATGGTGAAAGTGAAGTATATCTGTAGTCCTTTAAGAACCCCTTAATATGGCCCACAAGATGAAGGATGGAGGAAAAGCACACGCCAGCCAGGGGTGTAGATTGAAGAACATTTCTGAGGTTTACTGAGCAGGGCTTAGTGAAAGAATGGAGGTAGACAGATGCCCCTTTGAAGTGCATGGACATCCCTCTCCCTTTCCTGCTTCTTTCTTCACCTTGCAGGTGTAACCCCCATCACTGTGAAAGTTAGTATCAAGCATCTCTCTCTACTGTGCCAATGTTTTGGGTGGCTCCGACAGGCACAACACTTATTCCTGCTGACAATAGCAGACAAAGACTGTGTCTTTTTCAACCTGGGATGAAAACCCAAATAATGCACATTTCAGGAACTGTTAGAAACTGGTGACAGATGTGGATCAGTGTAATGCACATCATCTGAAAAACTCAGATAGTAGGTAGAAACCTAGGTAAATGTGCCAGTGTTCTCATGGACCAATGACGGGACTCATCTAGCAAGGTGAGCGGAAATTACACGAACACCATGGTCAAGATGTCCGATTGTTGGCTTCCTCCTGAGAGAAGGGGACACTTGGATAGGACACTACTAGGACTGCTATAGACTGCCTGAAAGAAAGAGACACTGCCTGCTGTATAAAGGGGATATCAGGACTTCATTCCCCAGAGGATAGCCTGCCTTGTGGAGACATCAGCCTAGTTGCCTGGAACCTAAATTGTTATGCAAGGAAGTTGGCTCCTTAACCTGTATTGAAGGTGAATCTGCATAGAGCGAAGACACTAAACTTTCTGCAATGAAAGAGGCTGTCAGTATACCTTGCAGGAGGAGACTTTCTAGAAAACAGGAGATCAGTCTTTAAGGAAAAAATAAGAGAAAAAATCAGTCACATTTCTGGTGTCAGGAGGCCCCTGGAGGGTTGTCCTGGTGATTAACCCATTTACCGCGGAGATAATTTCGCCGCAGTGCGGGGGTTCTATTATGTGGACGGGGCCGCGTCAGCCAACAGATGTGCGCAGCACTACCAAGGTAGTGCTCGCGACGTCCGTTGGCCGTCGGCAGCAACTACCGGGTTAAAGTTGATCACCTGGAGCAAAGAGCTAAACGTCCCATACAAATCCATGCACCTGAGCCATTTCAACCAGGTGCTAGTATGCAATATCATCAAGCTGCAGTAGGAGCAAGAGAGAGCAAGGCACCTAATGCATCATTAAATACCCACGTTTGATAAACACTAACTGCCAGTCCGTGAGGTGGTAGGCCACTAGGGGAAACCTTCAGTGCCATCAAACTTTATTTAAATATTGCCTTTGGATATCAGTGGGGGGGGGTGCATCATCTTTTGCGCTTGGAAATCCCTCTGGCTTTAGATCGTGGACCTTTGTCGTAGGGGCCACTCAAGAGCCCATGTGTGGGGCAAGCGGACTGAGTAAAGTCAGCCAACTCTTCCACCCGGCACTGAACAGTGAGTGCCATGGCAGGAGACAAGTCAGGAGGACTGCAACCCTGTGACCTTGCAAAAGGTGTGTGCACGTACCCCACAGGAGGGACAGGAAAACCTCACTTCGAAAGAGATGTCACCAGCAAATACATCACATTTTTTTTAAAGAAAAAAAGGCGAGGGAAGAATATCCATTCTTGCCCATGGCCGCATCAAAGAACCAAGGCAGACATTTCTGTATGTCTGGTTGAGTGCTCCCTGGAGGAAACAGTGCAAAATGATGTAGTTTTGTAACATCTTTCGGGCCGTTTGGAGTTGTGATTTCCACCCATAGATAAAGATCTTACCGTATGTTTCACAGGAGGGGCAATGAATAACAGCAGGAGAGCCTGGGGTCTGTTTCAAGAGAGGCCTAGGGAGTGTTGGACCATTTTGTGATTTGTGTCCTGAGAGGTTGCTTAGCAACCCAGTGTAAACAGCAGAAGCACGTTTTAATGTTATAATATGTACCTCAGGTGAAATGTTATTTCTTAGTGAAATATACATTTCTGGTAAAATGTTCATGTTTGGTAAAATTGTCATTTTGGTGGAATGTTACTGCTTGATATTGTAAAAGGGGGTCAAAGACATTACAACATGGTTATTGTTTAATAGGCCTTCAATACTGATTGTGTGCTAACTTGTCAATACTGTAGGCATTGCCTTTTATTACTAAACTGCAATCTTCTCTTTCTGAGGGATTCTAAAATACGGTTCCTACTGTCATTTCGATACCTTTTTGGTATATTGATGTTACCAACTGTATTTTGCGAAATATTTCTGAATATATGCATGATATTTAGCCGTCATGCATTAAAATTAAAACATTGACGAGACTATGATCTAATGTGTTTTATTATATGCATTAATTAGTTTTGAGCTTCAAGTCTACTATACCTTCTGAAGGAGTCTTGGACTGCTCTTCTGTAACTACCATGAAAGTCAAGCACTGAAGGGGTATACTTGGTCAAGTCAGTGCAACATGGTACAGATGTATTAGGACATCAGTGCTAAATTACCTTAGTTTTCACAGTTGAGGGCCAGTAACCCCTGAACACCCTTGGTTCCTCCAAAAAGTCCTCACATTGACCGTAATGAAATATCAAAGTCCGGTCACAAAGCATTTACACCCCACCCTGTCATGGTTCAGGAAGTAGTGCAACGGGAAAAAATTGAAAACGTGGCGCAGTTTGATGCCATATGAATAGGGTTTGAAATTGTGTGAAGACATAATGCAGTATTGTGAGGGGCCCTGTGGAGAAAGTATCATGTAGTGTGGAAATGCCTTCATATAGTTCAATATGGTGTTAGATGAGTTTTTATGCTTTTTGCAGTGGGGCTTAATGTGTTGTTTGTTATGTGGTGCAATATCATGCTGGGCTTGGAGTTGCTCTGTGTGGTAGGAAGTCTTATAGGTGGCATTTCCTTGAGTGTGTGTGCTGGTGTGATGCATCATGATGTTCAGTGAATTGTGAGGTATGTTTTGGATGGCTGTCCAGTGTTGAATGGAATTGTATGCTGTCTTGCATATTGTTTTGCTGGGTGTAGTGATGTGCTAAGGTATGATCGGGTGGTGCAATAATGTTACCATGACAGGTGTAGCATAGGTGGGTTATGATGAGGAGAGGTATGGGAGGGTGCTTTATTGAGCTGGGTTGTTTTATGTGGTGTGATCTGGAGGTCGGGGGAATACTGATATATGCATTGTGCGGTTCATCTGTTGTTGGATTTTTAGCTCAATTATCTTGGTGGAGCCTGGATGAAGAGACTGATGAGTCCATAATAAGTCAAATTTGGAGACTCTCATCTAGGAATGGACAATGTCCATTTCATCTTATTATTCTACAGAGGCTCAGTAGGGCTCAGTATGGCATCCAATGCTGGCTATGTCGCAGCAAGAAACATAAAGAGAGGGGGCAGGGATGGAGTTAGGAAAGAGAGAAGGAAAGACAAGCAGAACTTAGATATTTGTAAGAATGGGTACATCTATCATAAGTACAGCTGGTGCAGAGACCTGTTGTAGCGGAAAACGTGGGGGGCATATAATATCCCACACCAGCCTTTACAATATCTAAGGAAGAGTAAATATTATAATGATGGGCCCATAAGTCATTATCATTTCTATACGCAATATCAATGGATCTTTAGTAGAGCTAAAAGGGACTAAATAGAGAAATCAGAGAACTATTTCTTCATGAGAACCTGTAATGAAGAAACAGCTAAACCAATGGATATACCTCAAATACATCAATAATATAACAAATGATATCCTAAAATAAGTCATGACTCAGGAAATAACAACAGACACTATTCTTTCTAGGTACCTTTTTGGTATTATTTCAGAAAAATATGAATGGTCATACACTAATACAAACCATAAGAAACATTGCTCATAGTATCACAGGCAAAATATCACAGTAATCACAAGGTGAGTAACTCAGAGACCATAAAACTAAGGTGAGAAAGAAGGAGGGAAAAAGAAACAAAAAAACATCAAGGGAATTACAGTTCAGTGACTGCTTGGTAAATTAGAGAAATCTAATGCACAGCGTGCAATTAGTCAAGGAAAACTATATCCACGGCCGTAGAGAATAGCATAGGCAACATCAAATCAAATCAAGGGGCATTTATAGAGCACACAAATCACCCGAATGTCTCATGGAGCTTGCGGACAGCTCAGGGGTCAGCTTGGGAGGGGAGGGCTAGTTAGTTGTCGAACAGCCAGGTCTTCAGCTCTCTGCAAAAACAGTTATGATCAGTGATGTTGCGGAGGTGCGGGGCAGTTAGTTCCAAAGAGCAGGTGCGAGAAAAGAAAATTACCTTCCTCCATTTCTAATAGTATGGATTCTGAGAGGTGTGAGAAGTGATCTATTGCTGGGTCTCAGAGTCCGGCTGGGCTGGTACCATCTTAGTTTTTGGCCCAATAACCCGGACCTCTACCGTACATATTTTTATGTGTTAAACAAAGGGGGTCAAAATGGATTCACTTCCTGACAGGGAGCCAGTGGAGGAGTCTCAGATTAGGGGCCAAAGGGAATCTTGACGGGAGGTTAAGGACAAGCCTGGCTGCGGTGTTCTGCAGAACCTGAAGCCTGGAGAGAAGATCTTAATTTATTGAGGACAGCAGGGCATTTCTGTAATCCATACGGTTGATGATCAGTCCCTGGACTAGTGGTTTCCTGGCTTCTCTCAGAATCCATTTGAAGACTTTGTGTAAGTTACGCATGATGCCGAAACATGAGCCAATTATATTGTTGACCTGATTTTTCATTGATAGTTGGCTATCCATTTGGATTCCTAAGTTCTGTCCTGTCTGTCTAGGGACTGGGCAGGGGCCCAAATTTCAAAGCCACCAGTCACTAGCCCAGTGTTCGTGAGCCTTGCCAAACAGTACAATCTCTGTTTTGCCTCCGTTTAGTTGCAGATGATTTGTGCTCATCCACTTGTCAACATGGGACATGCAGTCTTTAATACATGATTTTGTTTCAGTTGGATCTGGACCAAGGGTGATCAGGATCTGAGTATCATCAGTGTATGACACAACATCAAAGCTGAAAGATCTGATCACCCTGGCCAGCGGAGTCATGTATAGATTGAAGAGTGTAGGGCTCAAAATAGAGCCCTGTGGCACTCCCATCCTAACTGACCTAATACATGAGACGGTGTCACCTGTGGTAGCTCGGTCCGTTAAATAGCTTCTGAGCCACTTCAGGGCCTTCCCTCTGACACCAATCTCTTGGAGCTGAAGTTCGAGGGTGCTGTGTGATATGGTGTCAAAAGCTGCTGATAGATCTAGCAGGACGAGAATAGATGACTGCCATTTGTCCAATGCTAATCTGATGCTACCGGTTACTTCTACCAGAGCTGTTTCTGTGCTATGGGCTGCCCTGAAGCCTGATTGTGACGGGTCCAGTAGTCCATGGCTCTCGAGATAGATAACGTGCTGTTGGTTGACCAGTGATTTGTCTTCCCGAAGAGAGGGAGCAACGAGATAGGGCAATAGTTTGTGGGGATTTTAGGGCCTGCAGTAGGTTGTTTTGAGGATTGGCCTGACTCTGGCCGCTTTTTATATCTGTGGGAACTCTGATTGTGACAGTAACCTATTAACTAGGTCAGTGAGACTGTCGAGTAGTACCGGAGGGATGATTTGGAGGAATCGCAATGGCACCGGATCCACAGGTGAACCCAATTTGATTTTTAACATGGCTCTAGTCACTTCCTCTGGTTTACACTGGGATAATTCCTCGAAAATAGAGGAGAGCCCATAGATATAGCGGAATAGTTACCTAAGAGATTTATATTGTCTTGAGGCGGAAAGGAGTTATCAATTGCAACGATTTTATCGTCAAAGAATTTGGAAAGAGAATCCGTCCAGTCCTGTGAGATATGGGCGTGTGTATGAGCTGCTGGCATCGTAAATTCTTTAAAGATTTTATAGAGCCCCTTATTTGAGTTAGCCGCCATTTCGATCCAATTTAGGAGAAACAATTTTTTTGTTTGCCTTATATTCTCCAGATAACTGTAGTGGATACATCTGTATTTTTCGCGGTCCGTCGGATCTTTACTTTTTCTCCATTTCCTCTCCGCTGTCCTACAGGAGAGCTCCGCTATCTTCAGTTGCTTCGTAAACTAGGGAGCAGCACTAGATTTGATTTTAGCCCTATTAAGAAGGGCGATTTTGTTTAGTGCATCTGTTATTGCTCTCTCAAAGGAGGTTACTGCCTGATCAATGTTGACTTCAAGGCTATTTTGTGGGGGGCTAAATAGGTTGTAAAGGAGGAAGAGGAGACTTTTCGCCATGACCTTCGTCATATTGATTCATGCCTGTCGTCAAGTTTGGTAGTGTGGACTGGAATAGCAAATTTTTAGAGGTCATAGTCTGACCATAGTAGTGAAGATGGAGGTTCTACTATGATATCTTTTGAATTTGTGAACAGTAAGTCTAGTGTGTGGCCGGCAGTGTGGGTGGGGCCTGTCACCAATTGGGCTAATCCCAGAATGCTTATATTTGTGATCAGCTGATCTGTATCCGAGTTCAATATCTCTGCATGATAATTAAAATCTCTTATTAAAAGGAAGAGGTCAGAGGCCAATACATGCGGGGCGATTGTCTCAAGCAACTTATGTATGAAGTCGGTTTTAGGGCCGGGAGGTCTGTATAGTAGAGCTCCTCTCCAAGTGCTGCGAGAAGGAACCTCTATTCTAAAAATACATGGTTGTAATTGGTCGACGATCATGGTTTCTTAGGAGGAGATTCTCACTCCAAGGATAGTGGCTATGAGTAAACCTCCTCCTCTTTTGTCCTTTCTATCCACTCTGATTATGTTGTATTGAGGTGGAAAGGCAATTGCCACATCTATGGAGGCATGCTCATGAAGCCAAGTTTCCGTATAAATGTCTGCTGATTCCTTGTCCGTGAGGCTCCATATTTCGACGGTATGTTTTGGAATGGAGCGTGCGTTGAAATATATAGCCTTTAATAATTTGGGGGTTTTGATGTTGTTAAAGTTACAAGATGCATGGTGTTTTGCTCGATGGGGCCAATTCATTGAAACATGGAATGTCATGCACCCTGAAGTAGTTGTATCTCCCTGTGTGACTGACTGTTCAAGATGGAAATGATTAAGATTTTTGAGAACTTGACTAGAGTATTTTTACTTAGGCATTAGCCACTAGTCGATGATGTGCAAAGTCTCCAGGAAAAAAAAGTTATCCACAGTCAGGATTGCCAGCCACATCAGGAATCAGCACAGCATACAGCATACCACGGAATGCAGGACAGGTCACCAGAATGTGAACAAGCGGAAGATCATTTATTCACCAGCGTCTTTATACTGACTTCACAAATTTGTTACACTAAGTTAGAAACTCTCCTAGACCCTACAAGTAACTCTGATTGGTCAGTAACTAGGGGAGGCAAACGTCTCCTGATAATGACTTGACAAACAGTCGTTGTCTGAAATTGTATAACTCTCTAAAGAGGAATAAGAAAACTACAATTACATATTTCGTATCTACATAGCAACAGTTTCATTCTAAATACTCGCCTAGACAGGAAAAGTCATACTATTCTCTGCTGTATAAGGATGTAAATCTTATTCTTTACAAGGACATCAAGAAATGACATGAAAAGAAACAAAGGAGCATGGAAGCACATCCTTTAACAACTACATTTGCTAATGCCTTCACGTTTTAGCAAGAAAAGACAGAGAGAAAAGAAAAATCTTTTTTACATTTCTAAACCTACACTACTTTCACGTAGAACCAAAGAGCATTTTCGTTTTTATGCTTGAGTATTCCTGCAGTTCAGGAAGTATAAGAACATTAATATTACACACGTAAATTAATTCTTCTTAATTCTTATAAATAAATCTTCCACTCTACATGTGTTATTCTGACTCGTGAAGCTTTGCACATTTTCGGTCGTACCTACCAAATCTTCACGTTTTAGTAATTTCGGTTTTGACACCCGTTAGTAGTTTATTAAAACACACACATGGGTAGATTTTCTGAGCAGATCATGCTCCGTCAGACCCAGGGACCGAGGGGAAGAGGAGCCCACTGAAAACCCTGTTATGTCTTTATTTTAAAACCAATTTGGGGTGGACAAGATGCCCATTTTCATTGCCTGCATCAGGGCCCCTGACATCCATTCTATGCTACTGCATTTAATCATGTCAAGCCAAATCTAATTTGTCCTTAAAGATGGATAGGGTATATAGCCAATAGGAATATTTCTTGGTGCTAACCAGTAACAATAAACATAATTCTGCAGAAACTTCAGTTAGGCAGGTCTGGGGGATACACGAGTTCTGGTGTCAAAGTGGACTCGTATCCACTGAGGGGATCTGTACTTAATCTTATTGTCACAGGCTCAAATCCTTTTGGATTCCCTCCGTCTTACATTGTTTTGAAGTAAATATAATGAGTACTATTGGTAACAATACATTTGCATTAACTCTCAATGGCACAAAGAGACTCCTTCAGAGGGAACATGGGCTACAAATATGCCTGTTATTATGTCGGTGAAACTGTAGAAGAGAAATTAGAAAAGTTAAAGTGAGGAGGACGAGTGACAGTTAGGGATGAAATAGTCAGTTAGGGATGAAATAGCAATGACGTAGATTAGGTTAATTCTATGCCCATTTGACCAAGACCCTACAGGAATAGTTACCAGCAAACATGATTGTACAACACCAGAAAGCAGTTAGGATTATGTGAAGTTGTATGAGGACAGATTTTCTCCACTATTTTACTTTTAGTGAGGCTACCTTCTTCGTGTGTTTTTTAAGTCCACCACATTATTTACAAGATGTGTCTTCCAGAGTGTACCCTTTCGCTCTCTTTAAACTATATCTAGAGTGATAGTGACCGTAACATCGGCCAGTTCCAGCTCTGTATATTACAGTGTTCCCAAAAGATTCGGAAGGCCTCGGGTGGTAAAAAAAAACTGAAACAACTCGACCATAAAAGCAATGCTTTTAGTATTCGAAAATATTTACTGCAAGGGTTTGACTAGTACAAATTGTGCTCTCTTTTCCTCATCTGTTTAAATTAGGGAAAGCATCAGAACTCATCATTCATACCTATTTATAAGGATACAACTTCCCAAGTGTTCGCCTTTTATCGCTCTTGAATGCCATTCTCCTATTCTGTCTGCACATGTGAAAATCCTCATAACCAGTACGCATAAACATTTCTGAACCTTTGTCATTATCTATTTTACCATTTCTTCAGCATTAATTGCGAGATGCCAGGACTTAAAACCTAACTTGCAGAATAATAAAGGCTGATTTTACTGCTTTATTTTATATCTGAGAAACAACTCCCTAAGAGTGAACATTAATCTTTTGGGTCCAAAGAATTTACCAGTTAAAATATCCTTTGAAATGTTGTGACCAGAATAGATTTTAAGAGTAATAAATGAAATCATGAAAAACAGGTAAACATGGGTTAATCTAAAGCAGACATTCTCCCTCCTGAACGTTTGTCATGGATAACACACTTTTTAACCACATAGGAATAAAAGAGATACTGCTTCTATATTGGATTCCCCTCTGGAATGCAATGAATTCCACAATTTAAATTCTGCATCACCCCCATGGACAGAAAACAAAAATAGACTGATTTGGGCACGATGATTTAGCACAATTATGACCAAAAGAAGCACTTGAAATAGAGATCATAGGAAACACAAGTGCAATGCCATGTCTCTTTCAAAGTAGGGTTAGTAGTTGTGTTAGTTTCCATTATCAGTTGTTTACAGCAATTGTGTCTCTGTCAGGTCGCTTTATATTTTTGAATTGTCTACCACTTTGGCCCAGATTTATTAAGGCTTTGCACCTGTACTAGAGTGACACAAAATGACAACAAAGTTGCACTCTATTTACTATCCAGCAAAAAAGGTGGTTTTGACAAAAAGCCTGATCTACATAAATGGTAAGACCAGCCTTTGCATCAACAATACTTCCTTGAATTGGACGAGAAAAGAGGAAATGTGTTCTTTTCTTTAAAAAAAAAAGACATTGCGTGTGTGCTGCAGTGAGTAGCATACTTCCAATGCATGGTTGCAGCCAACATAATGGAAAGTGTAGATGTTGAACAACTATCTTACTTATCTTACCTAAATAAAATAAAACATCATTTAAATGAATGTGTAAGTGAGGAAAATGTACTATTGTAACTTAATGTCCACAAATATTGGGAAAATCGAATATATGTGGGGCGGCTTAAATATTTTCTAACACCAATCCTATAAACATTGGAAGAAACTTTGTGTATGTGGGCTGTCTATGTCTTACAATGCACGTGTGTCAAAAAGTATCTGGGGAGTACCATCCACCCTGTACATGTCCGGTGGCAAGGCATATCAACTCTTGCCATGGGGGAAGAGCCCAAGACCTGTCTTTTTATGTCATTGACACAGTCCTGAAAACACAAGGGGAGGGAATAGACAATTGACATTAAGAAGACTGGAGTTGAGATACATTATTCAGTTGAATTTGAAAATCCCATACAGGATAAATGCAGACGAAGCAATGAATGTACATTTATAATGAAATGCTATGCCTGTTGTGCACCTGACCCTTTCCTCACAGCGTAAGGTCCTCTTTTTACTTTATTTTCTGTTACTATTTTCACTCTCCTGTTGACTGGCACCATTGCTTAACATGTGTGAGACTTTGAAATTATTACTTCAACTGCATAAATAGAAATCGATCTTTGGCTATTTAGATATACATTTAGCATGCCCAATACGGCTTGACTCTTTTTCAGTGTACTGTGGCTGTCTCTAAGGGCCATATCTATCAAAGCCAAATGGGTTCGCAAATGCCGAAATTCGCAGAATTTCGGCGTTTGCAAGCTCATTTTCACAAAATGGTATGTATGAAAGAATTTGGGTGCAAAATAAGGAATTGCAAAATTTGCCATTCCTTATTTTGCGATTGCATTTAAGGAATCGCAAATTTTGCGATTCCTTACATGCAATGTATTAAGCAAAATGCCCTTAAGGAATAGCAAATTACCACCAACTTCTAGTTGGTGGTAAGTTGCAATTTCCTTGAAAAATGCACATTTCAGCATTTTTCAAAGTGCCATGTGACGCGCATACATGCCCTTAGGGCATGCATGTCCACCACATGTGCACCCATGCTTATTTCCGGGGTGCAACAGGGTGTCCTTTGGACACCCCTGCACCCTTGAAATTATTCTCAATTTGCGATTAGCAAATTGCGAATCGCAAATTGAGAAAAATTTCCCATTCCTTCCTATGTGCCTCCTGGCCCATAGAAATGAATGGGAAAGTATTCCTTAATTGCGAATTCGCAATTTGTAAATTCGCAATTAAGGAATATCAAGAAATCGCTAAAAAATTGCGTTTTTCTTGATACATACCATTTTGTGATTCTGAAATAGCGATTTCTTAAAAATCGCTATTACAGAATCGCAAATTGGTTCCTTGATACATATGGCCCCAAAGCTCCTTAACACTTCCCCTTGCTACTGTAATTCACCAATTGGCACATGTCTGATTGCATATTTTGCTCATAACTACAATACACGTACTAATATTAGGATGACATGAAGAAATGCGCCTTCATTTGGAAGTGAACGTATTATGTCATCACCTATATAGGGTTTCATAACCGGTTTTTAAGGTGTCTCGGGTTGCATCATACTTATGAGCAATCAAACGTAGTGTTTTATTTAGACCCTTACTTAATATATTCTTTGCAGTGCACACTGTAGGCTGCTCACACCAATGACAAACTGAAAAAATTATAAACTATCAGCCCTAGCTGGCTATACCGGCTATGAAAGGCCCACTGTAGCGTTAAAAGCCTGAGTCGAAGGCCAGGGACTTTAACAAGGCAGCGGGACTTTAATAGCTGGTATAGCCCAGCTATGAAGGGCTATAAGGCTATTAGAACATTCTGCCACTAGAGGGCAGAATGTTCTAACAATTAAAACAAAGGCTTTAGGAAGCGCAAGGGGATTGAAATTCCCTCAGGCTCCCTGAAGCCTTTGTTCACAGCCAGAGCTGTGAACAAAGAAGCATTGGAATGTTGGAGCTCCAGGCGTATACCAGCCATTATAAGCCCAGAGCTACTCCATTGTCTTCAATGGAGCTTCCAACATTCCAATGTTCTAATATAGCCTTATAGCCCGCCGTAGAGGGCTATACCGGCTATTAAAGGCCCTCTCCAGTGTTAAAGGCCCCGAGCCGAAGGCGAGGGCCTTTAACAAGGGAGAGGGACTTTAATAGCGGTATAGCCCATCTACGAAGGGCTATAAGGCTATTAGAACATTCTGTCACTTGAGGACAGAATGTTCTAACAAAAAAACAAAGCCTTTTGGGAGCGTGAGGGGATTAGAATCCCCTCTGGTTCCCTGAAGCCTTTGTTCACAGCCGGAGCTGTGAACAAAGAAGCATTGGAATGTTGGTGCTCCAGGCTTATACCAGCCATTATAAGCCCAGAGCACTCCATTGTTTTCAATGGAGCTCCCAACATTCCAATGTTCTAATATATATTAAGCAGATTTTTATTTAGAGTCATAATCTCGTGCAAAGTTAATTTGACTTTTATGTTCATTATGTGCTGCCATTTCTGTCTCATGTATTGGTAAATTACACTAAAGACACTAAATGTTGCATTCTATGCGTATAATGCGCATTCCAATGGTATCAGTAGCACTACAAAAGCCAGTCAATACTTTGGCATAATAATAGTTATATATAGTGCGTCTGACAACAGTATCAGTGGTAAATGAAAGTAATCAGAAATGTGCAATATTTATAATTTTATGGGTTATCTAATACAGAACTATGAATTTCTTTAACTCTTTTAGCATTGATTAAAAAATACAGCAAAATACACATTAATATTATTATAATCACCAAATAGTAATTCAATTAGTCATTCTATCAATAAAACAGCACCAAGGCCATCCAACAATACAACCTAAAACCCATTAAAAAGCAAAGAACGAAACTAATAGGCAAGAATTGTCAAAAGCTGGGACTGGAGCGCTGCCCCCCCTGCCACCAGGCTAAAATAAAACAAAAAGAAATGAGTTTTAAACCCGTTTTATTATAATCCCTTGGACCTGCCCCCAGGACTCTGACGAGTCTTGTGGGCGGGTCCAGGGGATGACACCTCTGGTGGGCGACTGGTAGTTCACTCCCTTCACTGAGCATTAGGGTTTTACCGGCCGTCTCAGGACGGCCACACCCTCATGCACTGTGAAGCTCTCGCTAGCACCTGCTGCATTGCTGGGGCTGGAGAGAGCAGACACAGGCTCCCAGTCTGCCTGGGAGCACAAGTTACAAGCGTTAAGGCCAATCCAGACACTGCTTTTTGCAGTATCAGGATTGGCTGCCGTGCAGTCTGGGAGCCTGTGCCCAGAAGCAGGAAGAGAGTGATGTGGCGGGAAATGGTGGCGTTGGCTGCAGTGTTTGGGTTTGTTTTTTAAATATTTATTTTTAATCCCTGAACCACCACTCCCCTCTCCACCTCCCTCCTTCCTCCGGCTTACCCTGCCAATTTGGTAGGCTGGCTGCTAGCCCTTTGTTTCTGGCAATTCTTTGGTTTTTGCAAAGTTTATTGTATGGGAAGCTGCTTGGCTCTCATCAGTCTAAAAAAAAACTATGTCTAACGGACAATATATTTTTTGATCTCGTGAAAGCACACATTCCCATAGTAGTCCCTAGCACTAAAGGTAACAGTTCTTGGCAAACAACAGACTTACTAAAACCATTTGGTCTGTTGTTTGCTAATGTTTTCTTTGTTAAGATTTGTAAATCAGTATTATAAATGGATATTGTTTAAAAGTAGATAAATAGAAAGATAGATTGATTTCTGAAGAGAGATAGTGTTGCAAACGTAGATTGCTAGATACATAGATAGATAAATAGATAGACAGGGTTACAAAGGGATAGATAGATAGATAGATAGATAGATAGATAGATAGATAGATAGATAGATAGATAGATAGATAGATAGATAGATAGATAGATAGATAGATAGATAGATAGATTGATAAATAGACAGATCAACAGACAACCAGGTAGATAGACAGACAGGCAGACAGGTAGCTAGGTCAATAGAAAGATAAACAGACAGTCAGACCAATAGGGTTGCAGTGATCGATAGATAGGTAGATGGTTAGAGAGGAAGATAGATAGATAGATAGATAGATAGATAGATAGATAGATAGATAGATAGATAGATCCCAAAATATAAATTAAAGGCACAGCTTTAATTAGTAATTTAACAGGTACATTTCTGTATAAGCACAACTTGCAAGAATACTGACGGCAAACTACAAAGCCATACAAGCAGGAGATTCAGAATAAATTAGTTTACATGTAAAACTGTAGTTGCAATTAAAATATATATGAACTTGACACACAGATGTGAAGTTATAAACGCACTTCAATGCGTACATACCCAAAACAGGATAACTATGCTGTGGATAGAACCAGTCGAATAAACAAAGGCCACTCCAAAAGGACTTTTCAACATCTTTAGCAAGTGACAGGAACTGATAAAGCTGAATTTGCCCTGTGCTCACATCAAAAGCAGCATGAAGAAGTGTATACAACTTTCTGGTATTGCATCAGGATCCAAACAAAAAGGCAACACTAAAGTAATACTACATTAAAAACAAAAATGCTGGGACTGAAGGGAATTAGCTTGTTTGCAGATATGCACCATTTGAAAAGTGAGATTTCACTGAGCATTAGGGTTTTACCGGCCGTCTCAGGACGGCCACACCCTCATGCACTGTGAAGCTCTCGCTAGCACCTGCTGCATTGCTGGGGCTGGGAAGAGCAGACACAGGCTCCCAGTCTGCCTGGAAGCACAAGTTACAAGCGTTAAGGCCAATCCAGACACTGCTTTTTGCAGTGTCAGGATTGGCTGCCGTGCAGTCTGGGAGCCTGTGCCCAGAAGCAGGAAGAGAGTGATGTGGCGGGAAATGGTGGCGTTGGCTGCAGTGTTTGGGTTTGTTTTTTAAATATTTATTTTTAATCCCTGAACCACCACTCCCCTCTCCACCTCCCTCCTTCCTCCGGCTTACCCTGCCAATTTGGCAGGCTGGCTGCTAGCCCTTTGTTTCTGGCAATTCTTTGGTTTTTGCAAAGTTTATTGTATGGGAAGCTGCTTGGCTCTCATCAATCTAAAAAAAAATTATGTCTAACGGACAATATATTTTTGGGTCTCGTGAAAGCACACATTACCATAGTAGTCCCTGGCACTGAAGGTAACAGTTCTTGGCAAACAACAGACTTACTAAAACCATTTGGTCTGTTGTTTGCTAATGTTTTCTTTGTTAAGATTTGTAAATCAGTATTATAAATGGATATTGTTGAAAAGTAGATAAATAGAAAGATAGATTGATTTTTGAAGAGAGATAGTGTTGCAAACGTAGATTGCTAGATACATAGATAGATAGATAGATAGATAGATAGATAGATAGATAGATAGATAGATAGATAGATAGATAGATAGATAGATTGATAGATTGATAGATTGATAAATAGACAGATCAACAGACAACCAGGTAGATAGACAGACAGGCAGACAGGTAGCTAGGTCAATAGAAAGATAAACAGACAGTCAGACCAATAGGGTTGCAGTGATCGATAGATAGGTAGATAGTTAGAGAGATAGAGAGACAGATAGATAGATATGATAGATAGATAGATAGATAGATAGATAGATAGATAGATAGATAGATAGATAGATAGATAGATAGATAGATAGATAGATAGATAGATAGAACCCAAAATATAAATTAAAGGCACAGCTTTAATTAGTAATATAATAGGTACATTTCTGTATAAGCACAACTTGCAAGAGTACTGACGGCAAACTACAAAGCCATACAAGCAGGAGATTCAGAATAAATTAGTTTACATGTAAAACTGTAGTTGCAATTAAAATATATATCAACTTGACACACAGATGTGAAGTTATAAACGCACTTCAATGCGTACATACCTAAAACAGGATAACTATGCTGTGGATAGAACAAGTCGAATAAACAAAGGCCACTCCAAAAGGGCTTTTCAACATCTTTAGCAAGCGCCAGGAACTGATAAAGCTGAATTTGCCCTGTGCTCACATCAAAAGCAGCATGAAGAAGTGTATAAAACTTTCTGGTATTGCAACAGGATCTAAACAAAAAGGCAACACTAAAGTAATACTAATGTAAAAACAAAAATGCTGGGACTGAAGGGAACTAGCTTGTGTGCAGATGTGCAACATTTGAAAAGTGAGATTAGCATGTAACTGATGTAGTTTGACCCACTGCCCCATGCTGCATGCTGTAGTGGGCAGAAGCAGACCAGTGGATGAAGAGAGTGGCCTAAAAGCCCCTATAAGTACATTTACTACACAAAAATTGTTAGCAAAATCAAAACGTCTTGGGTAACGCCAAACCAGAAAACAAATTAATGCAACCCCACCCAATATCAAATTAAAAAAATGTTACAATAACTTTAGTTCCATAAAATGAAATCTTTCAATTTTATAAAATTGCTATAATAAGAAAATTATGTGTGTATATTAATTAAAATATTAAACTGCAGAACACATCAAAAAACGAATTACTCACTATATATAGATTAATGAAAGCAACATTTCCAAAATTAGCCTTTTCAAGGGTATAGTTAATAACAACTCCTCAACAAAAACCTTAAATCAATAACAATTACTAATTAATTAAAAAATGCATCTTACACATTACCTGCCCCAAGCCCCTAGCTAACCCATAACCCCAAAAATAAAATATAAAAATCGTTTAGAAACTAAATAAAAATAGTTTTATATCTGAATATACAGCAAAAAAATACACCTAACAATATAAATGAAACTTATATTACATACCACATATACCACATATTTTAACATACCAAAATTTTAACATTGAAAATATTTAGAACACGTAAAACACAATAAACTTAACTTTGATATTATGCCAAACGATGTTTTAACAGCTGGCATGTTTTGAACACTGCACAATTATCAAATGAAATCTTGGTGTCAATATTCAGGTACTGTAATCCAAGATCATCCTCTGATTGGATTGTAACTGGGAAATATCTGGCTCTTGGTTACATATTGATTTTTATGATATTCACAACCATATGAATCATTGCAGGCTTAAGTTGTACTCAGACAAGATGGACTTCCTATATTCAATGACAATGGTGATCCCTGGTCTCTCACTGACATAGGGAACGTCCTGTACAATCTGGCAATAACTTGGGCTTTCAATTTGACTTCTCCCATTCTTTACATCCATAAATCAGTGAAGTGACCTATTCATGCTTCCGGCATCCTAAAGTGCTTCATAAGGTGTAACCATGTTTAACTCAAGAAGTCAGGCTTCAGGCTGTTACCCCTGTCATTGAATCTTCTTTAGATAATGTAAATGTTCTTTATTTGGAGGCTGATGAAGAAAACATTAGTAAAGTGCAGTTAGTTAAATATACTTCTGCAAAAGCATACTTAATGTGAGAAATAATGATTACATTTATTATCAATTATCTTGACCGTACTGATTTCCCTTTGATTATTGTATTACTTCTAAGTCCCTTTATTTTGTACACAGATCAATCCATGGGATTGATCCTTGCTTTAGTGAAGCACAGCTTCATTAGTGCTCTACAGTACTTATTACTCTGAGATGGAAAAGTCAAAACATCAGCGATAGAGTGTTTCTATTCTATTCCCTTACTATGGAACAATCTCCATGTATGCTAGGATGGTGTGCGCACATGTTCATGACTGAGATTAGGCTGAAGCTGGAGAGTGTGTCATACATTGTGCCTATACTGACATCAACCTACACCCCATTTGAAATATGTTAAGAGCTTTCAGAGAAAGTGATATTTACTTTTCTATGCTCAGGGCATATTGCAAACCTATGTCTTAATTTCAGAAACTAAAGTGCACTGTTTAGTTTTTTCAAAATCTTATCTGTGATGGGTACAGTTGATTATAGAAGGGGCAGATCTTGATGTGTAATATTAATTATGGTAGAATTATTATTCTGTTAGAATAACAATGTCAGTTGCATCATGTGTGGTGGGTAGTGGTTTCACATGTAACTGAAGGCCAGCAGGCTCGTTTTGAGACTCAACCCCTAGTAGGTAAGGCACAATAAACAATCAATCACGAGCAGAGGGCATGCTAGATGCATGTAGTAGCAATGATTTTATGAAATAACACAACACAATTCCTAAACCAATATAGAAATATACAAAAACATTAGAGGGTAGAAAGACACCAAAATCACCAAAATTGGATGAGGAGGGCTGGAGTTATGATTTTTCTAAAGTTTCAAGGCAAAATGTGCTTAGAAAGTGTAAAGTGCAATTAAACAATAACAGTTTAAGGTTGATCAGTCCATGAGGCATCATTTTAGGCTGACTGCAAAGGAACAGAGTTCAGATATACTAAGCGGGTCAGCCCAATCAAAGTTTTTACCTTCAGACTAAGGGCCTGTCTTTCTTTTTAAGAGACTAAGGGTCTAATTTAGATCTTGATGGATGGGTTATTTCGTCACAATGGTGATGGATATCCGGTGTACTGAAATATATATCTCATTGTATCCTATGGGATTTAAATTTTGGTTAACTGGATATCTGTCACCGTTGTGATGATTAACCTGTTCGCTTAGATCTAAATCAAGCCCTTAGTCTCTTAAAAAGAAAGTAAAAATCTTCTAGCATGGTAAGGTGTACAAAGCTGTTGCTGGCAGGGATCTTTCGAAGTGGAATCTCTAGTCCTCAAGCACCTGCTGATGCCATTAGTTTTTGTTTTTAAAGCTCCGAGTGGTTCAAGGCCTGATTTTGTGGCTGCAGAGTGTGTTTCATTGGTCAGATATGTTTGCCACTTCAACTAGGTACAAGGTTCAAAATGGTCCAACACTGGAACCTGTATCTAGACAGAGCTTCATGAAGCAAGTCCCACTGATCTTCTTTTCAGCATACCAGAAAGCTCAGAGTGAGGCACACCTGCTTTTCTTGCATGTCTTGTGTGTGACCTCCCTGGGCAAGCAGCAGCACCTCATCCTGGTCTTCCAGAGGTGGAAACATTGAATTGTTGGAAAAGGCCTTCTGGTCAGTCCTGCATCCCCTAGCTCCTCAGGTCATTCTTTAAGGCACCAGGTCTCCCTCCATCCAGGTATTCTGCAGTGTCTAGTCTAAATTAAGCAATGTGGTATAATGACACACTCTCAGGCATTTCAGGTAACAACCAAATAACACATGCCTCACATTATACAAGATTATGCCAACAAAAATGAAATTTCACCCACAGCTAATATATTCTGTGCATTAGACAGTGAGGACAGAAACTCTGCCATCCACTCCTATTTCCTCACAGTCCCTTCACTTTCTTTAGCAGCACTTTTTCTTTGCCTTACTGCAAACAACAAGACAGGCCTGTCATTAGCCTGTAGCACACTACTGTTTAGATGAGCTTTACTTCCAACTGACAGGGTCTATACAAGTTCTTTCACCTACTGTAACTGGTGCCTAGCTGACTGGGGTGGGCAGTGGGGCTAGGAATAAATAGGGGTAATCCATCCTAGCATCTCCAAGCCAAGGAGGTAGTGCTAAGGCTTTGCTTTATTCTGCCAACTGATCCTTTCAACTCTCAGACAGATAATATCTGCTAAGTAGTTAGGGGCAGATTTACAAGCCTCTTGCGCCACTTTTGTGTCATTTTTCCCATGTTAAAAATTACGCAAATGTGGCTCAAGGGGCTTGTCAATCTGCCCTTTAGTATTTAGCACTACCTGTTCTTCATTGGATCAGATGTATGTCATTGTTTTCTGAGGAAAGGCCATTAATATTCTTACCAAGGGATGCATATTCCAGCTGTGAAGATGTGATATATGGAAGAAATGATTTTACTTTTATTGTTACTCTCATTTGCTTGCTATGTATTTGATGGCTGGCCTTGTTCATTGTGTGTTTGTCACTCCCCTACAGCTGTGCTTTCTTCTCCTGTACTCTATGTTACTCTTTCTTGCATGTGGGCTTCTCACCATCCCCCCACACTCAGTGCTTCACTCTCTTGCTTGTTTCCTTCTCCTCATCCTTCTTGTTGCTCTCCCTCCTGGGCAGCTTTTCCCCTCCCCTATCCATTCTCCATTGCTTCCTACCACCATTTATCTCCTTGATTGCCCTTACTCCTCAGTCCTATTTTTGTTTTACATTTTTAACGTTTTTTATACTCGGAAAAACACTATAGCACTACCTCATTAATTCTTTTATGTGTCATTTCTTTGCTGATCTGAAAATAAAGAAAAAAGAGCCACTCATCATTTTAAGGCACCTGGATGGTCACACACGCTTGCTTAATGATGCATGCATGCATATGTTATCATGCATTTGCATCCTTTCCTTTCTCCTTTTCTTCATGCTGTGTATTATACAGCAGACAGCATGAACAAAAGGTATTGGCAGAGCCAATAAGGCAAGAAGGTGAGATCTGTTGGCTTAGCCAATGCTTGTCTTTATAAAAGTATTTTACTACTTAAGATATTAAAATTCTGATTTCATTCAATTAAAGTCTGAACATTGAACAAGAAGTAACTTTGAAGATCTTTGCCAGCATTTTCTCTTGTGGAGATATGAAATTAAATATTGAATCTAAAATGGCCTGTCCTATGGAAACGGTAGCTAGACCTACACAGTGAACAAGTCTTTTCCGCTTTCAGTCACTGTGGGGGAATTTTTTAAAATATGAAAGTGGCTATTCAAAAAGGTAAACTTACAAGTGAGTAGATCTATAGTTTACACTCAGATGTTGTGGTAAGTTTGCTACCTTTGGCTGTTCACCATTTACAAATGCAAACATATGTACCTCCACCCGCTTAGGACAGCGGGTGGAGTCTAATTTTAGAGTGTAAAGTTACTATTAGTAACATTTCACATGTATAGAATCTCCCTTATGATAAAGTATAAAGAAAACATCAGTTAATTAAATGTTTTTAAAAAAAATTGTATCTATGTAATAGTTTTATGAAAATGAATTTATTATATTTATTCTAAATGCACTTAACTTAATTTACTTAATTTGTAACTATTTATTTTAAAAAGTCACCTAAAGCAAACATTTTATATTTATTTATTATGTAGCAAATATATCAAAAGTTGTATATAGAATTAGTTGAATGTAATTATTTTTTAAATGAATTCATTCTTAAATCAAAAAATAGGTTATTAAAATACTACTTATGTCTAGCTATATATATTTTCTTCTAACATTTAAATACATCTATATTTTTATTAAAGAAATGTAATTACATTCATGTATTTAAAAGAAAATCCTTTGTGGTAATATTTTAAGTCCCTGCCTTCATTATTTTAAATGGAAGGGTGTTGCAGTACCAATGGTTGATCACTTGTTGTGCTGGACCTACTCTAGGACTGAACTGGATCACACTTGCTACTGTTTTGGCACCTTTTAGTGCATTTTGTGAACAGAAAAATGGCTTACTCTTTTGTGGGTCTCTTTTCAGCTAGCTCAGAATATATTTAGTTTTTCTGCAACAAGCTCCACAGTTCAAGTCTGTTTGTGAAAAGCAAAATAGCAATAACACTGATGATCAACGAGCTTTCTCCCCCCATTCTGGAAAGTTTGAATAATACCCCTGGTGGAGTATACCATTCAGAGCTGACCTGGACAGGGAATACCAATCATAGTCAACCCCCCTCCAAGTAGGGTGAGGAAATCATAACTGTGACCTGGCACCTGTGTGGAAGGTGGGTCTCCAAGTAAAGAGTTTCCAACCGCTAAACCAGCTGAGGCACTACCATCAGAAACCAGCAGCTACCATGCCCTGACTCCAAATAAGGGGGCCGAACCAAGTATTAGCTGGGCAGGAGTGACACCAATTTATTGTGATGCATCCCTGCTGCCATTTGGCGTTTCAGCACGGGCAATTAAAGTATTTTCATGTATTTGTTTACATTACTCCGGTCTGCAGTGAGCCGGAGTTTACTACGCCCACCCTGCCCCTCCCCTACCCCGCCTCACTGCCCCGCGGCACTCCCTCCATGAGCCGCTACTGCTGTCAAAACATGGTATACACCTCAGCACATGTACTAATAGGGGTGTCTGATGTGCATAGAAAGGGAAGGGTAAGGCCTGGCAAGTGGGTGCACTTGTCAGGACAACAAGGCAGTTTACCAACTTGCGTGCAGGCACTGCAGTGGCAATCCTGAGTTCTCTCTTTAAGGCTACTGGGGTGGGTGGCACAATTAGTGCTGCAGACCCACTAGTAGTATGTGGGTTGCCAGCCCTGGCACACAAAGTGCACTTTATAAGGGACTTTACTAGTAAAACAAATATACCAATTATGGACTACTAATTACCATTACACTTTACACAGGGAGCACAGGCACTTTGACACTGATTAGCAGTGGCAAAGTGCCCAAAGCATCTAAGCCAGTCACATGTAATTCTTTTTTTATTTTTTTATTTTTTATTATTGAAGTTCTTGTATCATGATTTCAGTATATAGAAGAAAATAACATACATTGGCAACCAGAAAGTAAGTGTGCAAAACAACATAATTTACAGAAGAGAAAAGTCCAATATTACTCAAAATACAATCTCCAAATTTTATCAAATTTCCTTGTCCCACCAATTCGCTGTGCATATCGAAATTCACTCGTTCTAACATTTCTCATTTTTTGAAGCCAGGTATTAAACGAAGGAGCCTGTATTAATTTCCAATTCTGAAGCACCAGGGACCTTGCCACTGCCATTACAATAAATAATAGTTTAACCATCTGTTCTAACAATCCAGGATCAGAATCATATCCATACAACATTAATTTAACGTTGTAAGTAATCTGGATCCCACAATACTTTTGTAACTATTCGAAAATCTCATTCCAAAAAGGCACAATTTTAAAACAGTGAGCTATAATGTGAGTCCAATTAGCAAGAGTATATTGCTGACATCTAAAACAGATGGCACTAGTATTAATATACATTTTAGAGATGGCAGCAGGAGTACGATACAGGAGCCATTTACTAAAAAATAACATTCTCCTCCAATTAGATCCTCGAAGAACACTAAAATTCAGTTTATTTATACTTTTCCAGGTATTAATAGTAAGAACATGATTCTCCTGTTCTTGCCATTTTTTGATGGCTTTCGTACTAAGATCTACCTCAATATATTGAACTAGACAACGTTTCCAAGCCCCTGGCTTCCTCATCTGGGGAATCAAAAACAGATCGTCCCATAACTGGCTAGAAGAACCAATAATTCTTGGCTCAACTTGTTCCAGTGTTTTAAACATCGAAACATAGGAACCTACTAACATAAAATTCCCCGAAATTAATTGCTGCATCTCTCTCCTGGTAACAGCCAAACCCCCTCCCTTAAAATATCTGATAGGGTGTAAAACCCAGCCCGTTCCCATTACAAAACAGTATCCACTCCAATTTTCATTCCCATAAAAATGAGAGCATTCCTTAGGGGAGATCTAGAATTAAACTGCGGGAAAGAATACCTTTTAAGAAAAACGTCACAACGTTTAAAAAACCAATACATCATCTTATACCGACTGAGCTTTGGTGATTTAGGAATCTGCAAAGGAGCTGGCGTCTGAGCCTCTTGACAAATTTGATCCAAAAAAAAATTTATAAATATGTTTGGACTCTGCATTCCGGATTTAAATCGTTCTAAATATTGTGCAAAATATGCACTATAATAATCTCTGAGATTAGGTATGGATAAGCCTCCCAATTCGGTGTCCACATAAAGTGTCCTCATTGCTATCCTGGGGCTTTTTTTTTCCCATATAAAACCTGAGAATAAAGATTCTACTTTTGAGAAATAGCTGCTAGGCAAAAAACAAGGAATAGCGGAGAATAAAAAATTAAATAGTGGAAGAATAGACATCTTTATAAGTGCTAACCGCCCCAAAATAGTAAATGGCAATGAATCCCATCTAGTAAACAAAGGTTGTACCTTCCGTAAAAGAGGATCAAAATTCAAAATAACTAAATCGGAAACCAAAGTAGAAAACATAACCCCCAAATACCTCTTTGGTCTTAAATTAATACAGCCAACTAAATCATCATGTAAATCCACCTCCCCCCCATCGCAAACTAATATTTCCGTCTTTTTTTTATTAATTCGATAACCTCCCAAGGCCTCGAATTCTTCAAAAAGCTGTAAAGCAGCAGTCTGAGATCAAACATCCATCTTAATTAGCAGCATAATATCATCGGCGTAAAGTTTAATTTTTGCCATAGACACAATCGGTGGAGGGATGTTTACAGATTCACGAATTGCTGTGGCTAACGGTTCAATAAAAAAAGCAAAAAGAATAGGGGATAAGGGGCAACCCTGCCTGGTGCCCCGTTGGACCCACACTGTGCCCATCATAACAGAATTAATAATTATGTTGGCTCTGGCACCAGTGTATACATTTTGGATTAGACAAATAATTTGTGAGGGGATTCCAAAGTGCTTAAAATAGCAAATAAAGTTGTCCACACCACCAAATCAAAAGCTTTCTCAGCGTCTAATAATAAAATTAAAGCCGGGATTTTTTTTATCTGAAAATAATCTAGAGCCTCCGTGAGAAAATGTGTATTGGTAACTAACTGCCGTCCTGCCACAAAACCGTTCTGATCTGATGAATAAGATCCGTTGCAATAAAATTAAAACGTATTGATAATAATTTAGTGAGGATCTTATAATCAGTATTGAGTAATGTGATGGGCCTGTATGAGTTAGGATCTTTTGGATCTTTACCTTTCTTCGGAAAGCTGACTACTGTCCCCTCCCCAAAGGAGTCTGAAGCTTGGCCACCCATTAGCATATAATTAAATAATTGTAGTAATAAATCGGAAAAGGCACTACAGAAAATCTTAAAAAATTCAGCTGGGAGGCCGTCCGGACCACATGCCTTACCAATTGGTAAGTTCTTAACCACTAATTCTAATTCTGATTTAGAAAATAAGCGCATCGTTGCATCACTATCTACCTGAGATAAAGAGGGCATATCATATCTGGTTAAAAAATTTTGGAGCTTAGAATGATCTATTTTTTGCTGTGGACTGTAAATCTGTTTATAATGGGACAACATAATAGTGCCAATAGCATCCGACTGTGATACTTCTACTTGAGTAACAGGGCACTTTAGAGAGTGAATCATATTTGCGGCAGCTTGCTCTTTTGCCTGCCATGCGAGGAGTTTACCAGAGAAATTACTCTCCTCGTAAATCCTCTGAGATTTTAACAAAAATTGCTGTTCACTCTGTGTGAAAAAAAACGTATTAAGTTCACGTTTGGCCTCATTTAATTTTTTTTGTACATCACTAGAAGGATTAGATTGTCGAAGCAAAGTAAGTGAATGGATTTTTTGATAGAGTAGAGTCTTAGTTTGTTTAATGGTACGTCATTCTTCTGCATCTTTACTAATTATGATGCCGCGAATAAAGGCTTTTAATGAGTCCCAAACAGTATGCATCGAAGCCGTATCTAAATTACAAGCAATAAACTCAGCAATCTCGATTTTTAAAAAAGAGATCCAGTTGCTGTCCTGTAGATACATCTTATTAAATATCCATCTCTTAGAAGGCTTAATTTCTTCCCCTACTTCAAATTCGATTAGCAACATTGCGTGGTCTGAGAATCCGTTGTATAAGAATTTTAGATAAGAACATTTTAATAACCTAGAGGCCAAAAAAAATCCAAATGAGGAGAGGATCTGTGTCTACCTGACCAACAAGTAAATTCTTTTTTCTGTGGAAATTTTGATCGCCATGGGTCACAGAGATCCAATAAAGATATATTCTGCATCATAGACCTTTTTGACTTTGGTTTAGATGGTTTCCTCGAGGCACCAGTGGAATCTAATTTTGTATCCATAAGAATATTAAAATCCCCACCTATCACTATATCCCCCCTAACTAACAGCAATGATTGAAATAACTCCTCATAGATTGGGGCACGATCTTCCACTGGGGCATAAAAGCTAACGAAAGTGATTGGTCTCTTCCTATCTTTTATTAAACACGTGACCCAACACCACCGCCCTACCCCTCCGTCTTCAAACTGGATAATTTCCGCATCTAAATTCTGATTTAAAAAAAGAGCGACCCCGCTTTTAGATTCTTGAGCGCATGAAAACCCACGATATGAAGACCAGGTTTTAAACATAGTAAAGGAATTCATTTTAGCCGCAGGAATATGAGTTTCTTGCAACATTGCTAGTGCTGGTCGCTCTGACTTAATCCATAGCTCAATGTAAATGTAAATGTAAATGTAGTTGAGCTTATATAGCGCACAGCTACCCGCAGTGGGTTTCCCGGTGCTTACTTAGGGAATCCTTCCTGGTATTCCCCTGTGAGATAGCAGGGTATCCACAAGGTGAAAGTCAGGCATCCCGCTGCGAGGGGCCGTTGTGGAGATTAAGCAAGCTATTGCCCAGAGTCGCAGAGTGTGAACCCGTGAGTCGAGGAGGCACCGGGGCGAGAATTATCGAGTCCATGGAATTTTTAGCCCAAGACCCGCCGAGGCGGGATTTGAACCCTGGTCCAGGACCGATCTCAGCTTCCGGGTCTGCCGCCTCTAACCCCTGAGCCACACTTCTCCAATCTAAATGGCTCACATTTTTTTTCGATTATTCAGCCCATTAACATTAAAGGAAATCACTCTAAGCCCCCCGATAGACATCTATATAAATCATTGAAAAATCGTTGAAAAAACTTCTTGCCAACTTATTTTTCCAATGGCAGCCCAACAAGAACTTCAATTTTCCATTTTTTTCCCCCATCCACCCCACTCCCCACCTTCACCCGTGGCCCTCCTCCTACTACTCCCCCCACGCTTGCCACTGGGTCATACCCCCTACCATAGAGGTGTCCTGGAATAACACCCCGTATCCTACCAAGCCCTCCCCCTCCCGCACTCCTCCACCAAAACCATCAAATCTACCGTATATTTATGGCCAATGCTTAAAAGAAATGTTCCCAGAAGAATAATGAACAAAAAAAATATGCATCTATCCGGGTGTCATTTGGCTAGGGCCGGCTACGGTGGAGCTCCACGCCTCCACGTAGCACCTGAGCGCTCCGCTCCTGCTTCCCTAAGCTCCTCCCATCGTCATGATCTCGAGGATGATGACGTCTACCTGAGATCAGTCCCGCGCTGGTGTTTCCTTGGACGGCGTCTTTGTAGAATCCGACGCCGCCCGGATGCTGCTTTCGTCCGCTTTTCAGCACAGAATTGCCTTCTGCAGCATGAGGGCTCCGTGGCAATGGTAGGGCTCTCTGATGCTACGGACGATGCTTGGAGCACATTGGAGTGCATTGGTGAGAGGGAGATCGCAATTGCAGCACGCAGCTAATGGCGCACAGTACTCGGTAGGCGGCTGCCTAATTGATATGGCTGGCGTGCTCTGCACAAGATTTTGCACTGTGAATTGTGAACTGTGAATAGACTGGTGACCCGCAGCTGTGGCAGGCACGGACCCCCCTGCGGAGTCTTTCTGAATAGCGCGACGCCTCCTGTGGGGGTAATAACGACTCCAGAGACTTGGGCCATACTATATTATACGTAGAGCTCGGAACTTAGTTTTGGCTTAATAGCTGCCTTTCCTAGCAGGCAGATATATTGATAGTGACTGTGCGTTTGGAATTGGAATACATTTCCTATCTTGCAGTGCTGTTTTACCGCTACATCGTACTTTAGTGGCTAGTTACAAGGCGGGATTTAAGCTAAAAGGTGGGGCAAGCAGGCTGACAAGCAGGGATTAAGCCCTACCCTGTGGATTGTTTTTTCTGCAGTTATTTCTCTGCTGTTTTTTGGATACCCCTTTACTACTTAAAATAAAAAACTTAGTTTAAATCTGCAGTAGTTGATGGGCAAATTAACCAACACACGCGCTAAGGCAAGAGCCCGAAGTCTTCAGGCTAAGGAGGAGGCTGCACTTGCGAAAAGGGCCGGGCAGATGGAAGGCAAGGGGGAGGCCTCTTTTGTGAGCTCGGAGGGAGAGACTGAGGCAATTTTAGAGTCTCCCTTAGATATTCTGGGGGGCACTCTACCAATGGAAAATCTCCAAACTGATTTCAGTCAACTTGATTCTGCGCTAGCAGTGGATACCGGAGTTCAGCTGAAGGCGACATCTATTATTAAACCTTTAAAGCAGTTCCCACTGTTTGAACCCAGAAGCAGTCAGTCCATGCCGAGCTGTCCTATCTCCACTCCGACCACCTCTGGTTTAGCTCGTCCTAAAGATCTTAGCATAGCTCCTGGTACAGCAGGAGCCAGTGGCTTAGATGATGGAGTTGATAACCAGAAGGGTCAGGTCGCAGGTTTGGAAAAGCGAGATGGGATGGAACAAATAGATTTAGCAAGCCCCATCCTCTCCTTGGACACTGAGACTATTAGGGGAACGGGCTTTGACACGTTGCAGCTATCAGTTAAGGACATGCTTAATCTGATATTGGATGAGATCCGTGAAGTTAAACAATCTCAGAAGACAGACCTTGCTCAGATTCAAAACCGGCTGGGCAAAATTGAGGATATTGTATCTTCGTTTTCAACTCGGTTTCAGGAGGCTGAAGCCAGAATTTCATGTTTGGAAGATGAAATCCCCAGACTTCAAAAAGACGTTAAAGATGCCCATAAGTCATCTAAAGCCCTGGAATCCAAGCTTGATGAGTTGGAGAATTATAATCGTAGATCCAATCTTCAAAAAGTAGGGGTTCCAGAGAGAATTGAGGGTTCGGATGTGGTTCAATGGGTCACTTCTTTTTTATTACACGAAGTTATTCCGGAATTTAAAGGTGATTTGACAATCACCCGAGCTCATCGTGTGCCCGCTCAGCCATTTCCGAACGCCTCTTTTCCACGTACTATTTTGGTAAATTTTGCTGACTATAGGGTTAAAGAGACAATTCTGTCATGAGCTATGAAGCAGGGTCAATTTGCAGCGAATGCTACAACAAAAAGCCGGATTTTTTCAGAAATGTCTGCAGCTGCTGCGAAGCGGAGAAAAGAATTTGTAAAATTGTTGCACCTGTTTAAAGCTAAAGGGGCACAAGCCTCTATAGCACAACAATCTAAGTTAAAGGTGCTGATTAAGGGCAAATTTCATTTATTTACGGATATTGATGCAGCGCATGATCTACTCAGTCACATGTAATTCATCACAGCATCAAAAATAGAGGAGGTAGAGTCAAAAAGTCAGGGGTAATCACGCCAAGAAATGCCAGGTCTAATAATGCCCCTATCAGAATGACTAGCAGGAGTGTTATCGGTAGCAAGCATGTGTATGTGGGTAATTTCTCTGCAGGGCTCTATAAAGTGTTAAATGGCTTTATCAATCCTCATGCCTACGTTTCAGACATTCCTGCCTCCCAGCAACTATGTAACTCTGCAGCGGACTTTGAGGACAAG
Source organism: Lissotriton helveticus (assembly GCF_964261635.1). NCBI lineage: Eukaryota > Metazoa > Chordata > Amphibia > Caudata > Salamandridae > Lissotriton > Lissotriton helveticus. Next base: position 614,886,234 of record NC_136063.1, on the reverse strand, counting down.
ACTGATGTCATATACAAGAAATTTCCCATCAATCAGGGTCAGATTGATTCCATCCCACAGACGGTGTCCCTCAAGGATTCTTCTCCGCACTGGGATAGGTTTGAACCCTTACTGTAGATCATATCCTAACATTCCTGATTAAAGTTAAATCAGGCTTCCCTGCAGATGTTTGTTCCCCTAGGATCTTGGCCCCTCAAGCAGCAGTGTTAGCTCCTCCCATCTTAATGTTATTCAACCTTTCTCTGGAGTCAGTGAAATTAACATTAGCCTGGAAAACTGCTCTGGTCTCCCCTGCCCTTAAAATCTCTAACGCGGATCTTAAAAGCCTGGCCACCTATCATCCCATATCCCTCCTCCCTTTGTTGGGGAAAATACTCGATGGCTGGTGAATAAACAGCTCATGACATTTTTAGAGGATCATGTGAGTCTCAATCCCTCCCAATCAGAATTTAGAACTGCTCACAGCACAGAGACTGCACTGGTCACAGTCACAGATTCCTCTGCCTGTCTTTGGATGGGGGCCCCTGATATTCTTGTTCTGCTCGATCTTTCAGTGGCTTTTGACACAATTTCTCATGCAGTATTGATGAACAGACTGCATGAGATTGATGTCAGATGTAATGCTCTTCAATGGTTGACTGACTTTCCGACCCAAGCAATTGCCCTGGGTCCATTCAGAGCTCATATGGCTTCCATTGCCAAAGTTCTGCCGCAGGCTTATCTTTCAGCCTGATGCTGTTCAACATCTATGTTGCTCCTTTGTCTCAGATCGCTAAAGCGTCTGGTTTTGAAGTAATCTCTTATGCTGACGATACCCAGTTGATAATCTCCCTAGGACAGGGCACTGAGGGTGCTAAACACCGATTTTGCGATTGTATGAAGAATATTGCGGCCTTGATATCTAAGATCTGTCTTCAGTTGAACAGTGAGAAGGCTGAAATTCTGATGTTTGGCAAAGCTCAACATCTCTGGTCTCCTGACTTGTGGCCTCCTGAATTAGGATCAGTTCCCTGTCTAAGTCAATCTGCAAAAAATCTAGGTATTAAAATAGACCAGGAAATGTCTATGAAATGCCACAGAGCCACTACAAGACGAACATGTTTAGCTAGCGTGTGGCTTTTGAGGAAAGTTTCCCTTGGCTTCCATCATTGGCTAGTTGGACCAGGCTCTGGTAATCAGATGTCTTGATTATGGCAGTGAATGATATCCTTCTGTCCAAGCTACAGGTGGTGCAAAATTCGTCTGCCCGCCTAGTTTGTAACCTCCACCATATTCTCCTTCCGCCCCTTTCCTCACAGCCTTTAACCGGCTTCCAGTCAGAAAGCGCATTGTTTTCAAAATATGCGGTCTTACCCACAAAGCTCTGATGGGTAAATCTCCTTTATTTGTAAAATATAAATTACGCTGTCATAATCCCACTCGTACGCTAAATTCTAGTGACGAGGCGCTTCTGACCATTCTTCGCATTCATGCCTCGAGATATGGTGGCAAAGCTTTCCCCTATACTGCCCCCATGGCATGGAATCAACTTCCATTCCATCTCTTCCACTGCTCGGATTTTGCAAATTCGAAAAACTGTTAAAAACCTGCCTGTTTTAGTTGTTAGATGCGAGTTATCTGCAGACCGAGATTCAGGTCCGGGTGTGATTCGTTGGATATAGCAACAACGTAACAGTGTTCAAGGTACTGTGAGCGCATTTGTCAATGTATCAAAATAATGCACATGGTTTGCATTCAGACTGATCACATAGATTTGTAGCACAGTTTATAGCTAACTTTGTTTCCTTTCATAGAACGAGTTAGTCCACAGTTGTTTCTAGCTGTAGCCTACATACTACATTGTGCATCTAAAATGCATCGAAAATGGAAACACACATTAAAGACCATGGCGAAGTATTTTCGTTTTTTGAAATGATTCAAACTTGCTGCTCAGGAGGTAGAATAGTAGGTTATGGTTCCCATGGTGATGAAAAAAGAGATGCGCGTACCTCCTGCTGCTGAAGATGCTAGTGCCCTTTCAAAACAGTGCCACGGGCATATGAAGCTGAAAGGGCGATGAGTATCTCTCAGACAGAAAATGCATTGGGGAAACAGAAGCTCATGAATATAAAAGGTATGTGGCACTGCATTGTCAACTGCAACACCGTGTAATTTTCATGCAGTCTCAAAAGAATCAGCAAGTCAATTAAATCCCTCAGAGCATTCACAGGTTTTCTAAACTTGATAGGAAATGGTAAGCTATGTTATGTTATTTTGACTGCATTCTGGTTGCTACGCCACACGCATACCATTAGGCTGTCTCAAAGAATGAAACAAACATGCTAGATTCTCCTCGGGCAAGGCCTCTAACTGAACAGAAAAGGACAAAGAAAAAAGACTCTCCATTGACTGATCCCTTCAACCAGGTTAGCGATAACGCTTCCTCCACTAAATATTTGAGGGCCTCATTTATGAGGTTTTGCCGTAGTACAGTAAATAAAAGGGCAGGAATGTGTCAAATCTATCAGATATAGCTCATTCCTGTCCTTTTTCCCCTGCGCCAGCGCACAATGGGCTACAGTGCGCCAACCCAAGCGCCTTTGCACCATGGTGAAAGGGTGCCTGCATTGCAGGGAAGATTATTTTTGTGGAGGAAGGGAAATCTTCCTGCACAAAAACAATCACAAGAGGCTCTTTCCTCTTTCTGTGTGTGCTGCAGCAACTGTAGAGAGGACATGAGTGAGAAGACCCAATCTTATGGCTTGAGCTGAAAAAATGAAACGACTGCCTGGTTCAGTACGGTCTGCAATCCGGCCAGGCCAGGCCTCACACCCTAAATCAGAGATCGTTATCATTTTTTGCTCAAATTGCCCAAAAGCTAAAAGTGTTCAGGTTGCCCCCCCTCTAAAACAGAGGGAGCTGGAGTGCAGGGCTAGGTGCAAGGGGTGAGGCTTATGAAATAATGTCAGGGACACTTTTGCTATGGCTCTTAATCTACAGTAAATGTGGGACTTAATAAAGTATAAATTAATCAAACAAAAAAGAAAAATGACCAAGAACCTCTGCTCCACATAATTGGGGTGTTGTGAGGCACTCACACTTCTGGGCACCAATGCAACTGCACCTGCTGCACTAAGGATAGCCCGTGGCACTGAGTAGCAAACTGTTTTCTGTGCCTTTTTAACACTTTCCCCACTATGCCTGAACATCTCTCAATTCATTAAACAGGCTCTCTGTCCCCTATTTTAAGGAGAAGTTTTATAAAGCACACACTCAGCCCAAGGGCATTGGAGAACTTTACAGAACCAGATACATTACTCAAGGGCACATTAATATTTGTTTACAGCTCCAGATACATTACTCTTGGGCAGGTTCATTTGTTTTGGGGTAGGGGGCACGGGAAAATCAAGTGATTTGCCCTGAACCACAGGATATTGAGCTATTAATTAAATTTGAACCTGATTCCCCAGTTTCAAAGTCAGCAGCTCTCACCGTTACACCACATCCTTTCTTGAAAAAACATGAGCTCCCATGTTTTACCCCCTATTTGCAGCAATGCTGCCCTTGGCCCTAATACTAGCAAGGAAAATTAACTTCATACCTTTTAAACAAATACAAAAAAAAGTCATATTTGTGATGCAGAGGGCTCTTCAGTACCCTCGATCCTGGTGGCACTGCACCTGCTTAACAAATGATAGCTACTGCTTGAGAAGTGGGCTGTCCCATCTGCCCTTTGGTAAGGTGCAGATTCATGAATTCCATAAGTACTGCTGAAAATATTTGGAAATTCAAAAATGATGTGTATGTAAAGGTATTTCTGTATGCTCAATTAAACAATGTACAGTATTGTGCACACCACAATTCCTTCGTATTGTGTGAATGGGTTGACAACCAGTGTGTGAATATCTGCAGCTTTGTACACTTAGGGGTGTTCCCAAAGTTTATGGGCATTCCCACTCTAAAACACCAATTGTGTGTAGACTACTTTTTTAAAATTTCCAACGTGGATAATTACTCTTACAAAGGCACATGTATGCTGAATTTAGCACAAACAACTGCGAGAAACATACCCAAAGAATGACAATTATTAATGGAGCCTATCCGATCTGGAATCTCTACTAGGGTAGAATATTCCGAATCAACATAGTGGTAAAACATTCATGTGTTCCCTTCTTCCGATATTTGTCTGTTCAGAGACAGGGGGGCATATTATCAAGCAGGGAGTTAAAATTATCGCCGTTTTAGCGGCAGAAAACTGCCGCTAAAGGGGCGATAATGGGCTTGATAATATGCCCTGGAGAATTCCAATAGAAGCCTATGTTCACACCAGAACATGGGTTGCTATTGGAATTCACAAGGCCATATTCTCAAGCCCATTATCGCCGCTTTAGCGGCAATTTTCTGCCGCTAAAACTGTGATAATTTTTAATGCCCTGCTTGATAATATGCCCCGGGATTCGGTCCAGCCGGAACTGCAGCCTCTTTGCAGCCAGGAATGCTGCAGTAAGCATTGAAATTGGAGCACTGGTTGTGCAATATTACTCAATGTATATGCTGCCTGTGAATATTAGATTATGAAAAAGATAGTAAATCCACTACAATGATACTCCTTGTAGAAGATACGTGAACAAAATCATTGTAGAAAATTACTTTGAATTGTTGGCATGCTTACATTCCATTGTAATCCAAAGAAAAAGAACTGAAGAAAATGCAATCTTTCTGTGTTACTGTGTATAGTTGCTTGTATTAGTGATGGGGAAGTTACATTTTTTTAAATCTGGGGTAAGGGTAATAAAATAATACCTTTATCAATTTTCACTTGCTCCACTGGTTTTGCTTCTGCCTGTCCCAGATTAAACAATCATTGGAAAAGTCTATAGATCTGGCCTTTGGCATACTGGTGCAATGTTTTTGACAAAAACCTTTAAATTGTAAGCATATGTGTTTGAAATCGGGGTCTTTAGTTGGCAGGTTTGAGCCTGTCCAAGTATGGACGCTTCCTTATAGTCAGGCGCAAGTGGGATTACACTTCTAAAAGAAGCCCCGCTCACCACCTTGGTAGCTCTGCATACGCAGGCAGGCTTATCTCAGAGGCAATGTGCAAAGCATTTGTACATAACACACACAGTAACACAGTGAAAACACTACAAATGGACACCACACCAGTTTAGAAAGATAAAGTATCTTTATTTAAACCAAACAAGACCAAAACTATAAAAATCCAGGATACTTATATCAAGATATCACTTTTAGAACAATTATTGCAAAAATAACGTTTGTAGAAACATATAGCTCCAACTGGGGCTATTACGATGTTGTGATAGGCACAAATCACAAATACAGTGCCGCCCGCGAGCTGTGCGGGTCGGCCACGGAGTTACACAGACACGCCAAGTAACACTACCTTAGAAAAGCAGTGAACGGATGGTGCATGGCGTCACAGAGGTGAGGCATCGATGGACCAAGGCGAGGCGTAAAGTCCATGAGGAGGTGAGGTGTTGAGTCCGGGCTGGCAGGGGAGCTGAGGCAGCATCGGCGGCAAGGCGGCTGTTCCATTCAGCAGTGTGGCTTTGATGAGTTTGGGAAATCACCCACATTGGTGATCAGCTCTGTGATAACCAGAGGCCTGTGCTGGCAGCAACTGACATTGGTGCAAGCGCTGACATCGGGGAGCACATTAACATGCAGGTTTAGTCATGCATTGGAGCTGCGGTGCAAGCATAGCAGTGCGTTGTGCACTTCACAAGCGGTACCCAAGGCCTCTGTGCAGATTGTGGCATCACTGGCGGCGGATCTGACTGCATTGGTGTTGTATTTCTTGGGTTGCCGTGCTAACCATATGATTCCAAGGGCCCATGAACTGGAATTGCCACCCTTTGGCAATCAGGAGTCCAGCAGAGGAATCCAGGTGCTGTTTAGCAAGTTTTAGGTGAAGTATTTGTGCCCCAGAGACTTCAGAATAGGAGGAAAGCTCTACTTGAAGCCCTCGGAAATCTTCTTAAGCAGGATACCACAGAAAGGTAAAAGTCCAGTCCTTTCCACTGCCCACAGACAGAAGCAGCAACTTCAGGCCAACCCAGCAAAGCAACACACAGAAAGGGGCAGTACTCCTGACAGCTCTTCAGCTCTTCTTCTGGGCAGGGTCCTCTTAGTCGAGAAGTACTCTAAAGTTCTGGGGTTTGAGGTCTACTACTTATACCCCATTTTCTTTTTGTAATCTTTGTTTCAAGTGTCTCTGAGCTCAGTAAAAAACAGTTCTGTCCTCCCTGGTCCAGCGTCACTACAGGAGTTGTTGACAGCATTGTGCAAAGCAGACAGAGCCTATTAAGGTGCTTCTGAAAACTCTTTTCACCACTCTAAATACAGAAAAGTCTAGTAATCCTGGCTTTGAGTCACCCGGTTAAGGCAAGACACACCGCAACCCCTCTTATCACTAACTAGAGTTAATGCCCATCCCCAGCTCCTGTCACTTCAAAACCAGATGGTGAATACACAAACAGACAGAGGCACACAGGATCAATCACACCATTTAAAAACACTATTACTAAAAGGTGTGTTATTAAATTCTGAGTTCAGAGAACCTAAACTCCAAGGCTCTAGCATTTCCCAATTGAAAGTTACACTTTTAAAATGTTACAAGGTGTATGGGAGAGGTAGACCGTGCAACAGTAAAAAACGAAACACACAGTATTTAACCTGTTCGGTGCTCATGACCGCTCCCGGCCGTCATGAGTCACAGTAGGCATGTGCTCATGAGGGCCGGTAGCCGTCCGAATGTTGCCACTCCGCTCACGTGCAATTAATTCCCTGCCTCTGCGGGCGAATTAATCAGTGGGTGGAGTTCTGATAGCTCCCGGCGGTCATGAGCACACGCCTACTGTGGCTCATGATGGCCGGGAGCCATCATGAGCACCGTGGTACCACGCCCCCCGTCCCCCGCACCGCAGCTAAATTTGCTCCACTGCGAAGGGGTTAACAACAGGACATGTAAAACACACCAGTACATGTCCTACCTTACATACACTGCACCCTGCCCAAGGGTGTTTATTGGGCCCACCTGAGGGGTGCCTTATATGTAAGAAAAGGGAAAGCTTAGGGACTAGCAAGTGGGTGCACTTACCAGGTCGACATGGCAGTTCAGAACTGTGCATGCAGACAATGCAGTGGCAGGTCTCAGATACCTTTTCAGGACTACTCATGTGGGTGGCACAAGCAGTGCTGCAGGCCCACTAGTAGCAATTGATTTACAGGCCTTGGGCACACACAGTGCACGTGACAGTAAATCAAATATGCTAATCATGGATAACCAATCATAATCACAATTTACACAGGTAGAACTTGCACTTTGACACTGATCAGCAGTGGCAAAGTCCCCAAAGCATCCAAGCCAGCAAAAACGAAATGCAGCACCCAGCCCAAAAAAGGTCTTGGGAAACAACGGCAAGGATGCCAAGTCTAACAATGTACTGCATAAATAAAAAGGAAAACTTGAAAATGTGCCATTGCCTAAACATAGCCGCGTAATGTTTGCAATAAAAAAATCTAAATTGAAAAAACATCTTACCGATGCAGATGTTTTGCCAAGGATGATTTTAAACAACAAAAGACTTCCAATTATGCCAAGCATTATAATGTTATTTGCGAAGGAGGAAAGAATAAATCAACACGTAATCAGCTTTCAAATTGCAGGCAACTATTATGTTACAATGTCACTAAATAACATACATTTTTGGTAGGAGTGCAAGCAAAATTAATAGCTGCTATTTAAATGTATTGTACCAAAATAATATAAGTAGGACAAAAAAGCTCTCTTTGTACATATTTTGCAGAGAAAGGAACAATTTTACGTGGATATGATTAATATGCATAGGGGCAGATTTACAAGCCACTTGCGCCACTTTTGCGTCATTTTTCCCATGTAAAAATGACGCAAAAGTGGCTCAAGGCTCATGTAAATCTGCCCCATAGTCTTTATGAAGTCACTCCAAGTGAAGGAAGGCAATGGGTTAAGTGGGCTGACCTATTGTCCCATACTGTATGCTGTGAGGGGCAGAAGCAAAATGTGACAATTTAACTGACCATTGGTGACACCCACTGATGAAAAGCCCTTTTGATATATTATATACGATTTTTTTTTTTCAAGCAGTAGTGCGGTGAGACTGCTTTCACTATCTCAAAGGCCAGACATAAAAAAATACCAATATCCTGAAGGATATAGGTATGACTGTAATGTGCTAGAATTTAAGCACAGGCATACACACATGCTGTTTCCTTTTGTTATCAAATCACACCCAGACCGGTTATCATTGCAAATGCTGTTTTTTTTCATTTTTTCATTTGCTGCTACTGCACAGTGATGCAGCAGAAAGCTTAACAAACTGTCATTACCGCTTACAATAACCCAATATCACTAGGCCCATTAACACATACATCCTAATCTTATAATAACCCTCCATTACCGTGTCTTAGGTCCTCCGACTGATATTTTTGTTGGGCTGATAGGGACTAGAATACTCGGAAGATGGAAAAATTATCTCATGAGGACCTGGAATAGATAATTGTTAACATGACCATAATTTTCACAAACTAAAACAAAACCTTCTTCAGCCACAAATATAGACTCCTTGAGACAAAGAATATAACCAAAAGAATGAGACAGAATTGATAAAGATAATTTAAGGAAAACATTTATCTAAAGCTGCAAATTACAAGAACATGCCAGAGAATGTATTTTAAGATAAGTTTTAGTGACAATTTGTTAATTCAAGTAACCACACAGTTTAGCATAGATCATTTTCAGCAGCAAGATTTGACTTTTGAGAGCAAGAGAAGTTACAGGTTTAGTTATCAATCATTCAAACCAAAGCATGGTTGATCGCTTCAAGTTCTGTCCTCAGGTAAATCAGATCAAATCAGAGCTGCAGCACCACATGCCACAACAGTTGTCATTAAACCTCTCAGCTGAAAGGTTATCTTGCCATGCACCTTTGCCAGGCAGCAAAGCTCAGGATTTGAGGTTGTAGTTTGTTTAAAGTTCAGTTTATTAGACTCTATTCCACCAAGAGTGAGTGGAAAAGGTTCAAGGAACGGGTAAAAGAAATCAAGAGTCTGTCCGACAGCATGCCAGGCAGGAAAGAAAATTAGTCAGGCAGCTCAACTCCTCCTCAGATCGGGCAATTATACTCCAGATGTTCCAGGTGTACACCCCTTAACGTATCAATTCCATCAGTAGAGCATTTTCCATCTTTGCCCCTTGGTTATGGAATGCCCTCCCCTTGGAGATTAAGGCCCAACCGTCCCTGGCCCTTTTTAAAAAAGCGCTCAAAACTTGGTGCTTTATCAAGGCCTACCAGTAAGGATTCATATCTGTTCCATCTAGCATTCTTTTTTGGTAGGCGCCTTGACGCCCATTGGGCTTAGTAGCACGCTATAAATCGGATTTCATTCATTCATTCATTAATTCATTCCTTCATTTCATTCATTCATTCATGGGGTTTCAGGGGTCACTCACGGTGGTCTGTTATGGGGTGATCAATCACTCATACAAATCCGGTTGAATTATTTCCTTAATATTCATTATGCTCCATTTAGTTAGCCTTTCGGGACTTCCACGGAAGTAGGAGGTACTTTTACTTGTCTATAGTCAGACTGTTCCCAGGCACATCTCCCTGGGTTTGCAACAATATTTGCTACATTTCCATCGAAAATGCTTACAGTGAGTCCATTATTAGCTAGAACAGAAGTGAAACTTTACAGAAAATTCTCACAGGGCTTAGGTGACTGTCCCACGTGATTTTACATTAGCGTAAAGAAAAAGAAGCTTTTGAGGCTACATGAAAAAATAGCAGAATCACAGTTGGGTTAATATTATTGAAGATCACACATTTGCAAATGCATTTGACTTTTCTCATTAATTCAGTTATAAATTCTCTCCAAGATATATTCATGTCAGTGTTTCTTTCTAGTCATTATTAGCACACTACCATGCAAGCATCATTTTCAATGTGTCACTTTTCATTTTCAGTGCATGTTTTTATTTTCAAATGCGTTACAAATGCCCATATTCATCTGAGGTCAGTTCTCCTACATTTCTGTAGTACCACTATGCATATACACATTCATTTTAATGCACATTTGAATACTGTTATCAAGAAAACTCTGGGGCAGATTTATGTTAACTGGCGCATCCCCAGGGATGCGCCAGTTAATGTGCGCCACAGTGCGCCACAGCTCCGCCACCCATGGTGCGCCGCATTTACAATGCGGCGCACCATGGGGCAAAAACGGCACAGATGCATGACGCATCTGTGCCGTAAAGGTGGCGCATTGCTGGAGTTGCGTCGCAAGCGCGACGCAGCTCCAGCAAGGCTCGGGGGTGCCCCATCTTCACAATGCTGCGTCAAGACCTACGCCTGCTTCAAGCAGGCGCAGGGTTTTGACGCAGCATTGGCCTGAAAGTGACTAAGTGAAATCTTATAGATTTCACTCAGCCACTTTCAGGAGGCGTTCCTGCGCAGGAACGCCCTCCCTGCGCAGGAACGCCTCCTTATGGCGCAGGGCTTTACAACGTGACGCATCTCCTAGATGCGTCACATTGTAAATAGGAGGCATTGTTTGCACCGCAGTTGCGTCAAATAAAGTGACGCAATTGCGGCGCAAAGAGGCGCAAGGGCCTCATAAATCTGCCCCTCTGTATGTTATTTTTATTTTTATCTTCTCACAACACATGTATTTGCATGCAATTTTCGCTTTTCTCACTTTGATTACATTATTTGTATCATCATTTTCTAAAACTCTGCATGCTTTAACGATGCAGTATGCGAACTCATGTTTTCAACTTAATAGGTTAACATGTCTCATCCAGTAAAAGGGTGTCACAAAAGGATTTTCCCAGGTAGGAATTGGTACAGATAGAGTCCAGATAACATCTAACTACTATATCATACTATAAGAGAGCCTTGAGCCGACAATGTCCCGAATAAATGTTTAAGCTCTGCTAGAAAAAAGTCTGAAAGCTTCTCCTGGACACTTCTGCACTCTTTTCAAACCTAATCAGCCTTTACACTGTTCACCTGCCCTCACCTAGGGTCAGACTGTGAGGGTGCTAGCATCCCTGAAATATCTGCAGCCAAGTATTTACACTCATACCGTGCTCTACTCCACCTGTTTTACCATGTAGGACCAGTGTGGCATTGAAAAGAAAGTTTGTTTGCATGGATGATAGTGGGATAGAAGTGCTGCATCCTCAGGCATTGCATGCTCCATTTACATTTTGCAATATATTTTTCTTTATTCATGGTAGTTCAACCCTGGTGGAATGCAACGGTTCTTCTGATGGTGCACCTGGCTTTGTGGAGGGCGATGATCACATAAAGGTAGCTGGCCGTAAACCAGGAGAGCAACAGCATTAAACATGATCACTCATCAGACTGGCTAGGCGTTGACCTAATGAGGTTCATTGGCAGTTGTTTCTGCACTTACTCCTCTCGTAACAACATTCAAAGATATGTACTCACTTCCGCACTCATACATTGTCACTAATTGCATCTCACATCGAAAACCTCTCACAACCTCTCAGAATGATACTCATTCAACCCCGCACTGGTCACTAACAACTCTTATAATAGACTCACAATTGTCCCGTGTGACTCATTTATGAACACCCCTCATGTCCTTTCAGGGTCTTTAAATTCAATGAAAGACACTAGAAATAGAGTACAGGAGGGAATTGACGGCAGACTCATTTTCCATCACTGTCTAGTATCTTTCAACCATGTCATGATAAGAAGAAGAGTATAAGGGATCTTAGTGTTCAGGCAGGATGGAGGTATGCACACAAAGAGGCACTTCACCTCTACTTGCTTTGAGGAATGTCCCAGTTTAGTGACACTAGCGGCACTCCCAATATGGAGGATGCCTTGTTACGGTCTAGTGGCATGGACACCTTGGCAGATATAGATGACGGAGGGTCTGCCACACGAGCAGCTCCAGGATTGGTCAGGATTCATGTTCCAATTGGCAGGAAGGGAATTCCTTCCCTTTCCTGCTCGTGGACACCACCATTGCTGGGAGAGCAGTGCCGCACCGGGCAGGAGCGTCATTTGTGGTGAGTTGGGTGCATAGAGACACCCCTCATTTATGTATTCTAGCCACCACTGCTTCTTGGATGATTGCTGTGGAGTAAGGACACACAGAGTAGAAGCTGATTCATTCAGTCAGTGATTCTGGCCATAACTTTGTATATGACATTGATAGATAATAGATCAGAGAAGGTGTTTGGACAGTTGATTAAGAGGCTTTTTTCTCTGTGTGGCATAAAATATGAACTGCAAGAATTTTACATAATCCGACGGCACACGTAGACTGAGAATGGTGGCCCGAGTGGGATGTTGTATTTTGCTTACATATGTTGTGAGTATTGGAGGTTGCTCGTCACTGGCTTTACAACACAATCAGGGGTGGCTAACTTACAACATAAAGCAGACTGTGAAAGGGAAATGTGATGTGTCACTCTTTAGGGACGAGCACCTTCACATGCAAGACAACGAGTTGTTAAATCGAGATGAGATCTTGCTATTCATAGTCTGTTTGCCCATGCACGTTCACGCAGTATGCATTGACTGTTCATCGATCCCTGCACCAGTTATGGAGAGCACGAGAGGATGGTATATGCATGCTATTTACCGCTAGGGTATTGCGCCCTGGATTTGGACACTGTGGTGATGTTAAAGAAGTTTTGATAAAGCTACATACTGGGCAATTATGGTTTGCCTTGCATTGATTGGAGGGGTTCATGGTGGTGACAATTGTTGAGGGATGATTTACTCAGAGAGAGTTTGGTGAGTATGTACATTCAGTGGCCTGATGGTAGGAAATATGGTTTTATTGGGGTACGTGGACTGAGTATACTTCTCTTTTCGGCTTTAGGTTCATTACTCGAATGACATAGGTCCTGACGAGACCTGACAAGTTGATACAGGTCGAAACGTCGACATCCCCTCACTTGCTTTTCTAGTGATTTAAGCTTCGCTGAGAGATATTGTTTACGAATGGATACTATCTTAATAGAAAATTGTTGCAAATCATTTTCTTGAACCTTGGCGTTGTAGAGTAGCCTATTGCATATTTTCTGTATATATGTTTACTGTGTGAGCACTGCGCCATAGGGACTAAAAAAGAAGACTTACGGTGAAACTCATCACTTGCCACACGTTTCCTCCACATGCCAGTGCAGAATAGCATGGATGGGTTCAGTGGGAAATACTTATGCATTGGCTTTACGAGCAGGGGTGAAGAGCATACTCATGGCAGATATGTAACATTGCGAGAGGGACAGAAGCCCCAGTGGAGATGGAGCAGGACCGGCTTTAGCGCTGATGGCACCCAGCACAACAATAACTATGTTTGTTGACCCCCCCCGAGACCACCTCCATTACGGATTCCCTCACTATCACCCTTTAACAGTGCACCTCAAGTCTCTATTACCTCTCTCTCTCAGATGCAATTAATTAGTTTTATATAGCCAACACAGGGCTCCGGTGGAGCGGGAGCCCTGTTTGTTTGTTCGAAGGGGGACTTACTGCCTGCAGCACCGACGCAACTTTGCTGCCACCGCCAGAGAGTCCTGCCACCAGTGCCGCCATTCCGCCATTATGGAACTCCGATTCCCGGAAGTCTCATCGGCGAGCGTGCACACTGCCTACGATTGCAGCAAGCGCCAGGAGGCGCATATAGCCAGCACAGGGCTCCGGTGGAGCGGGAACCCTGTTTGTTTGTTCGAAAGGGGACTTACTGCCTGCAGCACCGCCGCAACTTTGCTGCCACCGCCAGAGAGTCCTGCCACCAGCGCCGCTATTCCGCCATTCCGGGACTCCGATTCCCGGAAGTCTCATCGGCGAGCGCGCACACTGCCTACGATTGCAGCAAGCGCCAGGAGGCGCATATAGCCAGCACAGGGTCCTGCGTCCCAGGACGCACAGGGGCAGTGCCGGGCAAAGCCCGGGCAAAGGGCGGGCCCATCTGTGCCCGTCAGGGCGAGGAGGTGGCAGGGCAGGGCCACCCCCCTTGGATGTGACTTTCTGGGACAATGTGTGTGGTATGGGTAAGAACGCCATTTGATTACAGTTCCGCGCTGCCTCCCACATGTTAGACCTTTTCCTTTCGAACTCCTGTAACCTGTGCCGTAACCCTCGCTAGTTACTAGAGTGTTCTGGACTAACTGAAGGAACTCGATTGCCCAACATTGCTATAATTTTCTGGGGGTGATCATTGGAACTTGTCGAGTGTAGCTGGTAGGGCATATATTTTCATTCCATTTTATATTGGAACTGGACTGCCTTAATTCGAGGAATATATATAGAACATTTGTACATTGTAGTGGTTCTTCCTATCGGCCGTCTGGTTCCTCACTTAGATCAGAGGACTTATTCGGGTCTGCCTACAAGTGTCCTCTACTGGTGCTACAACTGAGGACCATGATGAAACATAAGAGCGCAGTAGGCACCCTAGACACCTTTCTGATTAGAGCTGAGTCGCTCCTTACCCACGAGATTCAGCTCACCGAACGGCGCTTATCCCTTGATCCTACTCAGTTTCCATTGACTAGAGAAGAAACCAACATTCCCCTGACACCTAGAATTACCATTCAATGTAGTAATAAGAATTCCTCTGTGGCTAACTTACCCTCGGCGACACTAAATCAAGAAGGGGATGCCGATAACAGTCTGAAGCTAGGGACAAGACCCAGAACCCGGAAACAAACTAAAATGGCCAAAGGGAAAGTATTAAAATCTAGACGGAAGGGTCCAAAGGGGGGTATGGATTGTAGGAACACAGGAGATTCCAGTATTAGTCCCTGAATGCTTGTTTAAGTAGTAGCACAATCAGACGTAAATCCAAATCCTCCCACTACTCGGGAAGAAGTAGATATCCCAACCCAATCTAGTCCGTAACAAGAAATCAGGTGGTTTTTGAAACATTGTTAGAGGGATCCTTGACTCACAGTTTAGTTCAATGATGACCCAGATTAGTTCCCTCATCGATTACATATTTTGGAGAAAAAAGTTGCACAACTGAATGAGGCGGTAGGGACCATTAGAAATCTAATGAATAAAATCCATCCTTGCCATGGTACAAAGGGTATTAGCCCCTCCTATAAGGAGGGATCTCGGCCTTCAAACCAGGATAGAGTGTGCGGGAGGCCAAGAGAGTCTCATGTTCCCATTCCTACATCACGGGCAGCTGAGGCTGTAAAACCAAAGGAATCCAGTAAGGAGGGGGTAGAAAGTAGACCCGGGCAAGATAGATCAACTGACTCCCACATGACAATATTGAACCCTAACCCCGATACCCTAAGTTTACCACCTGCCTCCTGCCCATACGTAGTAATCCTTACCGGTGTCCCGGAACTAAAACAGGGTCAGACCGAATCCTGGATACCACTTCGTAATAAAGTGGTGGATTGGCTGATCAAATTTAGTAACCTTAGACCCCAAAGCATAAACGAAATCCTGATGGCCCGAAGAGTTGGGTAGATTGGGGCTTCTGTAAAGACCATCCCCGGCGACTGTATCGTTATTAACTTTCGCCGACCACAACTGGTTTGTTTTCTCCTAAAGTCCAGGTAGGAAACTTTTTCTCAAAGTACAAGTATTTCTTTCCTTCCTCTAGGCTTCTTTTACAAACCGCCTTCCCGGCCTAGAGCAGTAGGGAATGACTCAATCCTAACAGCAAATATGTTTAAGGCACTTTCCTCCCTAGACGCGGTGGAATGACAATCAATCCACCCAACAAAAAGTATGTTTAGCCCAGAGAAAAGATCAAGCAAGTTTCATTTGGGGAATACCTTTATTTTTCCTCAAATGGTGGAAGAAAGGGTCTTAGCTCCACCACATCCTATTTCGAATCCTAACACCGTCCTAGTAGAGATGGAGCAACTCTCTCCTTTAGTCATTCCTGGCAACAGTTCCGCATCAGAGATTATGGGTTCAAAAAATAACGTTCTCTTATGTCCGGGCACTATAGTAAACGATCCTCCTATAGTTAGACCAGGGGGACCTGCACTACTAACCTCCATCGAGGAAAGTACCACGAGGAGGCTGTCATTCAGTATTGTATTTTGGAACATCGCTGGCCTTCGATCAAAGGTCAACTACGAAGAGTGGCTATCCTTCTCACGGAACTTTAGCGTCCTCTGCCTCCAAGAGACGTGGGCTGTATCACCCATTCATTTAACTGGTTATAAAACTTATTTTTCACCCGCGACTCCTTCCATCCCAGGGCGAGCAAAAGGTGGCCTTTTGGTGTACATCTCTAAACTACTCTTAATTCGGGAAATTACTCCCCTGAAACTGGAGGCTGACTTTCAAATAATCACTCTTGATGTAAACAAACTTGATATTTTTATACTACTTAATTTCTATAATAACTTTCAAAAAACCCAGCTGATAGCCATTCTAAAGGAGATTCGCTACATTCTCATGGAACTTAACAACAAATATCAAAGGAAAAGAGTCTCTGTCATCTGGGGCGGCGATTTTAACCTATCCCCGTGTGGCCACAATGATAACACAACTTGTGGCATACAAGATGAGAGCATGAACAACTTGAAGCATTTTCCACACACTCGGAGCGGGGATTGTCTAAATGAGACCATACTCATCTTAGAACTTGCTTTGGCGAACGAATAAGTGGTCCCCATAGTACCACTGACCCCGACCTTTATAGGTAGAGGAGCTTCTACTTGTATAGATTTCATTTTTCTGCCAATCACGGCTGCTTTCATTATCTTGAACTTTAAAACTCATGTTAACGCCTTTAGTGACCATTTTCACAATTCTATTACACGTTCTTTCCCCTCTGGGCAAGGAAGGACTAAACAAATGGGAATTTATGGTGAAGTAAACCTGGTCTTGAACAGATTAAATGGATACTCGCTAAAGTGGGACCATGTTGATCCGGCAAAGATAACTAAGGAAGTTATGAAGAATTCCATGAATGCCATCCAAATATGTTTGGATGACTCCTCTTCTCCCCAAGACGTTTTAGATAACTTCACGATTATAACAAAATCAGTCAAGGAAGTTTTACGCATTATCTCTAAAGGGAATACGTGTAAATCAAATGGCTGGTTTACCAGCGCCTGTACCAAAGCACTTTTTAATTTAAAAACTGCCTCTCAAAACCCAGCAAGGGACAAGAGTGAAGTTAATCCACTTAGAAAAATCTATCATTCCACAATTAAAGCTAGGAAAGCTGAATTGAAACAGGAATTATGGGTTGAACTTCATAAGAGCTGTTCAATGAAAGACAATACTGCTTTTTGGAAGGTAATAAAATCCCCCTTTTTGTCCGGACTCAGGGAACCTGATAAAATAGATATAGCCATCGATGAATCATCTTGGGTGGAACATTTTCCCCAGATTTTCGGATCAACTGACCGTGTACTCACGGTCCAGAATCAATTGGGGTCGAACAGCTGTTATATTAAACCCCCATTTACTCCTCTTTCTTTAGACTTCACTCAGTCTGATATTGATCTTGCCTTAATGGCAAGCAAAGGCGGCAAGGCGCCAGGACCTGATGGGGTCCCGGTTGATCTTTTTAAATATAATATGGACCTTTGGACGCTAATTCTGCTGAGGGTACTGGAAGCAATCTGTACAGTAGGTTTGTTAGATTCTTGGTCAGATTCCATCCTGGTCCCTGTATTTAAAAAAGGAGATCGTCAAAGCCCATCTTGTTATTGGCCCGTCTTGTTACTGGACTCCTTGGGAAAGGTTGTTGGTTGCATTATCCTTCAACGCCTTCAACATTGGGCTGACGATAATGAGATCCTGTCAGATCTCCAGTACGGGTTCAGGGAAGGTATGGGCACAACTGAGCAAGTCTTAAACTTAACTCTTTTAATGGGTAAATATGTTAATGCGAAGGGTGGGAGACTTCACATGGCATACGTAGATCTAACATCAGCTTTTGATTGCGTAAGCCATTCGAAACTGTGGGGCATTTTAACAGACATGGGTATTGATCTCTTCTTAGTCAACTACCTGTGCGAAATGTATTCCAACGCCACTGCCAGGGTGAGATTTGGAGTGGGAGGGGAGCTGACAGCGCCGTGTAGGGTTAAGAGGGGTGTCAGGCAGGGCTGTGTCCTGGCCCCCTTCCTTTTTACACTCTATACAAGTGGCTTAGAAGCAGCCATGTTGGAGGGGTGCCAGGACCTTCCCTTACTCCAAAATCACCCCATACCCGCTCTCCTCTATGCGGACGAAGCTGTGATCATTGCATGTACTCCCCTGGAACTCCAACGCTCACTCAACAGATATAATACCCATATGTCTAAATTAGACTTGAAAATCAATATTAAAAAAACTTTTATAATGAACGCAGGGCCATGACATAAAAAAAGGGGAGATATTTTCGTTAACAATACCAAGGTGGAGAATACAAATTCCTACCCCATTCTTGGAATTGTAATAGATGACAAATGCACTTGGAGAAAAGCTATTGAGGCCAGGAAACTGTTATTTTTAAGGTCTACCTCGGCGCTAGTAAGTTTTTCACAGAGGCTAGGCAAAAGACCCACGGCTGAGATAATTCTATTGTATCAGGCAAAATTTATTAGTACTGCCATCTATGGAGCAGGGGTGTGGGGCTATGTACAGGTGGAAGCCCACCAAAAGGTGGAGAACAGTTTTTTGAGGTTCCTCCTCACTGTCCCTCAAGGCACCTCGACCTTTGGCTGACACCTAGTATTAGGCTTGCCGTATATCACCGATATTATTAACATGCAGCCAATTCCACTGTGGCATCGCCTTTGGTCATCTTCCAAGTTAGTTTTTACTCAAAGCCTTGTGAAAGACTGCCTTGCACTCGATAATTCAGCTAAGATTGGTTGGCTCCTATATGTCAAGAAGTTTTTGCAGGACTTGGGTCTAGTAAAATACTATTATAACTCAGCGCTATCGAGAAAAAAGTTGAAAAACTTATGTCTGAGTCATTTGGAAGATTTACGCCTGGTTTCCGAAGTCAATAAAAATTCGGTTCAACACTCTCTATTGATACAATCTTCCTTGACCATTCAGCCTTATTTAATCAGTAATCTGAATGGTTATGATAGGTTTCTGTTGACCCGCTTCAGGTACAATATTTTTCATCGGTTGGTCTCCTTCCCTAAAACTAATGACTGGTCGAAACTGTTATGTTATGTTATTTTATTGGTGGTTTTGTAGCGCGCTCAATTACTCTGGAGCATCCTGGCGCTTAAAAAGCTGAAAGGCATCAGAAGATTAAGAGAAGCTAGACCGTCATTTTTTTGAGGTGGGTTTTGAGTGCTTTCTTAAAAAAGTTGAACTTCTTAGTGGCGCAGAAGCCGCCTTTACAGCGATGGAGTGTCCACCAAGGCGTGTGCGTTTGAAGCGGGGGACAACCAACAGATGTTGGGATGCTGACCTTAGAGGACGGTTAGGTGAGTACCGGGAGAAACGTTTCCTCAAATACAAAGTTCCCTGATCATTTATAGCTCTATGGACGAAAGTAAGGGATTTAAACAGAACCCGTTGAGCAACAGGGAGCCAATGCAGGTTGCGCAGATGTTGTCGGACACTGGACTTCCGTGAGATGTTAAACAGAAGTCTGGCTGCAGCGTTCTGTATGATCTAAAGACGATTGGTTGGGTAGGCCGAAATGCCAATGAACAGGGCATTCGCGTAATCGAGTCGGGAAAGAATGAGTGCCCTTGCCACTGTTTCTTTAGCCGTCCTCGGAAGTAAAGGAAAAAATCTCCGGAGAGCTTTGAGAGTGCCGAAGCATCCGCAAGTACGTTTTTTAATGTGCTCATCGAATTTTAGGTTTTCCCCGAACCAAACCCCTAGGGCCCGATTCACAGAACTAACTTAAGACAAAATCCTAAACTTACTACTTTTGGTATTCACAGAAGTTAGGATTTTGTCTGAAGACAGACTTAAGACAGACTTAAGACAAAATCCTAACTTAAGTCTGTCTTAAGTCTGTCTTAAGTCAGTCTTAAGACAAACTTAAGACAAAATCCTAACTTCTGTGAATACCAAAAGTAGTAAGTTTAGGATTTTGTCTTAAGTTAGTTCTGTGAATCGGGCCCATTGATTCTTAGCAGGTTTGCCATCGGAATTAGCGGGAGGTATATTCGATGGCCACAGGGATTCTATGAAGTTGGGGGGGAACTGACCATAGAGTAAGATTTCCGATTTGTCTTCATTGCATTTTAGTTGGGCAAGGGCAAGCCAGTTGAAGACTGAGGACAGACAGGCCTGGACCAGTGAGGTGTCCAGATCCATGCCGGGCCAAGTGAATAGCAACTGCTTGTCATCAGCATAGGCTATTATTTTAGCGCCCAGTCCCTCAGCCAGAGAGATCAAGGGGGTCAGGTATATATTAAATAAAAGAGGTCTCAGAGTAGACCCCTGCGGCACCTCAGTCGAAAGAAGTTTAGCCGAGGAAGAATAAGGGGGTAGCCACACCTGCTGCGTCCGGTTATTCAAAAACGAGGTCAGCCATTTTAAAGCAGGACCAGTGATGCCAATGGGTGCCAGCCGAGTGAGAAGAAGCTGATGGGGTACCGTATCAATAGCGGCAGAGAGGACCAACATTATCAGAGCCGCGCTGCCGCCAGCGTCCAGACATTCCCTGATGGCCTCAGATATTTCAACCAGGGCCGACTCAGTGCTGTACACAGCTCGAAACCCTGATTGAGCGGGATGGAGAACATGGGACGCTTCAACAAAGGTGTCTAGCTGACGAAATGCGATCTTCTCACATACTTTAGCTAGCGCTGGCAACAGGGAGATGGGCCGAAAATTGGCTGGGACTGCAGAATCCAAACTTGATTTTTTAAGGAGAGGCAGGAGTTTAGCCTGCTTCCAACAATCAGGAACTGTAGCCGTCTGAAAGGAGAGACTGAAAATCTCCGAAACCTCGGCACAAACTAACTCAGCCACCCCACCAAGAACACGGGTAGGACAGGGGTCAGCGGGTGACCCAGACTTCATGGATTTCAGAACAGCTAGGGTGTCTGCCTCAGTTGGGGTGGAGAAATCTTTGCAAAATTGAGTGGGAGAGGGAATAAATTGAGGGTGGGTCGTACCCTGGATGCTCCGCCCACAAGAAGTGGAGCGAAGGTTAGCCTGAATCTTAGCTATTTTATTTGTGAAAAAAGAGGACAGGTTCTCACACCATTGTGCGGAAGAGGGGACCGTTGGTTGTTTGGCACAAGGGGAAAGAAAGCTCTTGACAATAGTGAAGATTTCTTTACTATTATTATTGGCCCTAGAGATCCTGCCTGCATAGTAGTCACCCTTAGCCGCCCTGATGGCAGCATAATATTCCTTCTGAGCCGCACGCAAAGCCCCCTTAGCAGTGGAGTAATAGGCGCGTCTCCAGCCTCTCTCAAGTTTTTTACAACCTAGCTTCAGTTCTTTCAGAGCATGCGAGTACCAGGGTTTAGAGGGCACAGAGCGTTTGTTGGTGCTAATGTTTGATGGTTGCCCCTGTCTCACCCCAATCCTTAATTCATCTGACTCTCTTTTGTAAATGCTATGCAGAACCAAGAAAGAGCTGGTTAATTTCTATTTTAAAAGTCTTAGGCTTACGTCAATGTCTTCCTGCCCTCATCGTCTTACAACGTATGGACCCAAATTGCTGGGTGCTAAACATTGTTAAATTCCTGAAGTATTGTATTAGACATAGGAGTAATTTATAACGGAAGATTGTTGCACTTTTTTACTCTGTCTTCTACTGTACAATTTGCTTGTTTTTTTCAGTAATATCTCTGTATTTTAAGCTATTTTATACGGACTGATTTGTCTTTTAAATTTGTATCAACTATCATGAATGTAACCGACCTATTTGTATGCACTTTTATGTTTTTTTTTTTTTAAACCGACTAAAGTAATTTTTGATCTGTGATCTAGTGCCACTCATATCGGTGTTGGGGGTTCTGTTTACTATTCAGAATAGATTTCCATCAAAATGAACCCTTTTTCCAACATTTGGATAATGAAAGACTGGGGAAAAAATTATAACACTGTAAACAATAACTTGTAGTTTGCATGTAGCTTTTTGATGACAGTTAATAGCTCACTGTTCCATGCTAGGATTGTAACTGCAAGTAACAAAAGGATCTCTCAGATAGAAGCAGTAACCCACTGTCCCATTTACATTATATGCACTTTGTGATATGCATGGTACACATTCTTTGCAGCAGGCAGATTACCACACTGAGCTTCCTTAGATGAGTCAAAACTTTGACTAGACGAACCTCCGACCTCTCTCTCTCTATAAACAACATTAATCGCCGGAGTTATCTTGGCATTTTTATTGTTGTCTGAAAATTGCTGGAGGGTAGAAACGCAGCAGCAGGTGCTTTTCAAACCATAATATACTTGCAAACACGACGCGCCCACCCGAAGTCAGCGCCTGGTGTGGTCATACTGCCCTAGACCGGACCCTGGACTTGACTACAAAGTACTACAGTCAGACAACAGTTTGGTTAAAGGAAACGTGCATGTTTCAGATGTTGGAGCTTCTCTGACAAATTGTGAAAGGCGCAGTGAAACGGTATTGTGGATGAAGAGTTTATATTGGCTTGAACATAGAAAGCAAAAAAATACAGCAAGTTAAGAATGTACAAAAGTGAACTGTCAAGAAGACCTAGGAACCAGCTGAGTTCAAAGGAGGCAGTGGCCTGCAACGTAACAGATAGTTTGGAAGATGTAAGACAAGAAAGAGAGTGATAAGCAACTTGAAATACATATACAGGATACTTTTATGTTTTTAGTGTATAACCTTGGAACACAGTGGCTAAATGTTCCACTTCCAGAATCCCGTGTGTGTATTCTGTGAAGCTGGGAGTCAGTTGTGGTGGACACGTATCTGCTACCTCCAGGGGCCATTGCACCTCTCCAATGAAGAAGTTACTGCTTTTACCATGAGTTCTGGTCTTCCTAAAAGATACTACACAACTCTTGCTTGAATAGGTGCATTAAAATATTGTGAAGCACGGAAGGAGAAAGCATGGAATGTAACATATAACTTTAGAAGAAAGAGCGTTGGCTTAGGTTAGTAGACGTGCATGAACTCACCATGTAAATACTTATCTTGCAGAGTGTCTCTCAAGGTAAAGTCTAAGGGCCTGATTTAGAACATGGCAGATGAGTTGCTCTGTCACAGACGTTATGGACATCCTGTCTTCCTTATTATAAGTGCCTTAGGATATCATAGACTTTTACAATGGCGAGCGGGATATCTGCCACATTTGTGATAGAGTAACCTGGTCCGCCAATCTCTACATCAAGCCCTACGTTAGCTGAAAAGGGCTAAAGAGCACGACTAGTTCTAAGCCAGGTATTTACATGATCATTGTTACAAGTGGAAAGAAGAATTCGGAGAATTGAACAGTGGGCTTTTTTATAAGCCCCTTGCGCCACCGGTACCCCAACTTTTCCCATAAGAAAAGGGACACACCAGCAGAACAAGGGGCTTGTAAATAAGACCCCAAATGTCCTAAAAATCAGCTAATACACATTATATTCAGGAGCCGAGTCTGATTAGGAACATGCATGAAAATAGCTATCCAAGGCCCAGCTGTGTTATCTTTTAATCCCAATCCCCTGCTGTCCCTCGGCACCAGAGTCAGTTCCCTGGGACTGAGGTGTCCCAAGGTTTGAGGGAGAATCTTCATTCGATCTGGATACTGAGGTTAGTGCATGTGTCAACAACCATTTTGGGATATGGTTCCATCTCCCACACAGAAATATTCCTGAGTTATGGTGGGATTTCTAAGGGAAAGGAAAGGCTGACAATACATCTTACTTTCGTACACAAAGATCTTTGGTAAGACATATGATAGCCAAAGCAACATGTTTACAATTATCTCAGCCAGTGCAGCATGTGTATGCATTTGCACAAATGTATCAACTAAACCTAGTTAGCCCTGGTGTGACAATATTCTTCTGGAAACTAAGCAGTCCTTACTATACAAAATATATTTACAGGTTGAATACTATAAACCTACCATAGACTGTATATATATTTCCATAGTGGTCCCACACAACTTAGCAAATCCCCATTGAAAGTCAAAAATCCTACCAAGCACACAAAGCAAATATAACGACACAACAGAATTATAAATCAAATCATTCATCTTTTCAAATTCCCAGCTAGACCTTGGATCTCACTTGCCTCGACCCACTAGCCAATGAATTCTAAGCTTTTTAAAATGAACTAGCATGTTAGTAATCAGCAGAATTCATGATGATATTTAACAGAATCTGGAACCCGCAAGTTTTACTTACAGCATTTCCCTTCTTCAATACTCATATCTCCATCACTATTCATTCATTCCCTCCAGCACTACTCAGAATCAACAACACTGCACTGTGATCAACAATGTCACCCTTGCCGTTTCACAAATATTTTACAAACACCTTAGCCATGCCCAATACAGAATTCATGAACCAACTGCTCAGCATCAATCAAGCACGCCATTGTGACAATCCTGCTTAAAATGCCTCAACCCTAACAGTGTCAACAGCAACGGGCCAAGTGTCAAGCATCCCATTGCTTTAAAAATCCAAAGGAAAACCATTACAGCCCACCACAGACCCATTTGATGCCTGGCAATCCGCTCCGTCACGTGTAGTGTAGCTATTGCCCAGGCTGCAGAAAATTGTCCTAATAAAAATCTAGCAGTATGCAATGAAAAGAGCTACATGAATCTTGGTAATACCTGAGATGCACAACTGTTGACATTACATATGGGATAAGCTTGCTACAGCGCCTCTTGGGGATAGTATCGGAATGCGCCCAAGGCTGCGTCACATCCATTTCATCCAAAACTCGTGCTCACAGGAACTTGTCATAGGGTCCTTTGAAGCTGATGCTTGCAAGGTGGAATCTGAAGATACTCACATCTCACCACTGTCACCAGTCACATTCATCATCTACATCAGCTTCTTTTAAGAGCCATGTTGGCCATTACTTTCTCTAAAACGTCTATGTGGAAGACACTGAGTTCTTGATATGCCACACCAGCTAACAAGAGCACTCCAAAGCCCTGGAATAGTACTTGAGTTACACCAAAGGATGGAGGGCTGGCACCTTCCTCAAGCTCAAGAGCTCCAAATCCTACTTGCTGTTACTAAACACCATATCCCTCAGAGGTCACCTCAGCACTCTTGATCCATTGTCTATCCTACAAGAGTCTATTATCCATTGCCCAAAAGCTGGAGTGTTATTCCTAGCTCAGCATCGACAATGTCTACCATGATAAGGTCAATTCTCTTAACGCCCCTTCACTACGTCCAGATCTTCTGACTGCGTTCATTTAACAAGAAGACAAATCGCTAGTAGACAGGAGCACCACCAGCTCTCACCTCCTCTTCGTACGTCCATAAAAAAGACAAATCTCATGGTTCCCGTTCATCCAGACACCGGTCAGAAGTGGAATCACGACACTCAGACCTGAACATTTCACTCCCTGTATACTCCACTGTTTTAATGCAAATGTCCTATTTACCCTGCAATCTCTGTTTCACCTAAATAGTCTGTAGATACATTTGCAGCAAAATAAAATTCTATTCTTTGAAATGCTTCATTTGCTCCACTAGCAAAAATACTCCATATGTCAGAATATGTTGCAACTCCCAGCTATACAGTTTATCACAGTTTGGAGACCCAGAGTATCAATGGTCCTCCCTATTGATACCTGTACCCAAGCTAATCAGAAAGAAACTCCACCCTTCCTTATGCTCATAACCAATTCCTAAGGAGGCACGCTGAGTTGATATAGTGTGCGGCACTGTGCTTGGTATGTCTCTTTAAGAATTCAACCTTCATGCATTCATCTCTTTGATTTTGTTTCGATAGTAAAAACGTCTTTTACACTATTTTTTCGTAACAAATAATGTATTAGATCAACAATATACATAGTTCAGTGTGAAACAAACTGATCTGCCAATGGAAACTCAATTGTTTGACATTTCAGCAGTAATTTGGCACAAGGGCAAGCTAGAATGTTATGCCAGCTCTAGTTACAAAACATGTCTAAGGTGCATTAGAATCTATTATGAAACTATAAATGTACATTTATTGACTTACTTTAATATGTCTGTAATAATAGAATGTCATAGTTATACGATCTAATGTCACAGGATTTGAAATAACTGCTATAAAGTAGGTACACTAATTAATAGATATCATTAAATCAGTCCAGGCTGTTTGAGATATTTGCAGGTCTCCGTGCATCACACAGGTGACAAGCGCAAGAGTATATTTAAATGCACATAACCACAACATATTTATATTGATCCAATGTAATTCCCTTTTTGCCACAATTTCACTTTCCTTTGGATCGATTTCCTTCATTTTCATTCTGTATGGTACTGCTAGACTAAAACCCAGCCACTTGTCTAAAATGATTGTTTTCCCAGAACTGCCTTACTTGGCCTTTGTTTATCAGTGTAAATTCAAGGTGTTATTATACCAATCTTCCTGCAGCATTCAGTTTCCCTCTTATGGGTCCTTCACTTGAAAACACATCTAGGCTTAAGTGGTGCTAGCAACCTGGCTTCCACCTTCTTATCCTCAACGCCTAAATGGAAACACCTGCTAAATCTGACATTTTATTTCCAGTCTGGATTTCTTACTTTTTTCTGCTATAATAACGTATTTCGAGCTTCTTGAGACGGTCCTTATGTTTTGCAGAGTTTTATTAGATTGTCATGTTTTCCATTTACTGTAAATCCCATCCATTCTAAGTATACGTTTTGATCCCTTGAAGGGGAGGTTGTTCACATCTCTTCATGTCAAATTACACTTATTGCTAGTTGATGCGACATTTGTCCTCAACTTGACAGCAGACATGACTTGAAAGAATGTATTTTATCCTGGCATTCTAAATGTTCTATAGCTCAGTTTTTGGGGTGACTTTTCCTATTGCAAAGGTTTTATTTCTGCTCTAAATTTGCAGTGCGACTATAATGCAATACATTACACAATGCATATTTACTGCATACAGTAGGATAATTTGCACAGTTCTGGATGATTTGGTCTACCATACAATGGTTGGTAACTCATTTGCTTGCTCCGGCAGGGATCCCTAGTTTCATGCTGCCTCTGTTGTCATCTAATAATTGCTGTGGGTGGGGGAAATTCAAAAGGACATTCAGTGGGATCGCTGAAGGGTTAGAATATAGCGTCACAGGACTCTCTAGTGGGGAAGGACGTTTTTATCCGCCACCAAAGGCAGGGAGGGCTGAATTTGAGGTAACACTTAGAGCTGCTCTGCTAATGTATATAATTTCAAATGCAGACCATCACACACAAAGGCTTTGTTGTTACCCCACACCTTAGTGATCTTAGGCCGTCGGGGTCATTGAGTGAGCTATTGCCCAGAGTCACATGATGCTGAGCTGAGCTGCTGCCGGCGCCCGAAAAATGAGCCCAGTGCTCCGGAGTCAACCGCTCTGGCCGCTGCACCATACCCCTCCCTACATTTGACCAGTGTGTAGTTGGTGTGTATTACTGCATGCAATGCTATGCTGAGGACTGTGTCCCCACTATTGGTGGCTTGATGCCCAAGTTTTAATTTGTTCTCTTGATAAAGCTGCTCTGAATTCATTCATATTTCTGTCCAATATTTATGAGCTGTGACCTTCACTGAGCATTCCAATTACATCACTGATGAGCACCAAATATGAGTAAATGCATTTTTTACTGGCAGTTAAATATATTTAGGACAGGTCTTGGGCTAACAAAGTCCTGTCAACCTTCACTCAGATGTACAATGGATAAGACCCAAAAGGGTTTCGGCCCAGAACACCAGTTGTAATCAGGAACATCGAACATAGAAAGAAGCATAGGAAGAAAAATAGTTTTTTATGTTTCTTCCCTCTGTACTCATTATCCAGTTGCTCTTTTATGATGCCCAATTTACAGCTAATCACTGCGAACCCTTTGAGGGCATAGACTAACCACGAAACCAATCACTCATAACTAACAGGACACCTTTATTTCATGGATTCACAGGACAGCCCTTGGAGCCAATGTCTTACATTTACCAAGGCTTGATTTTCGATATCAGTCTGAGAGAACATTTGCACATCTGAAGTTGTGGCGTGGCAAAGCTAAGAAATAAACCTGAAACAGTTAAGAAATTAATTAACCGCTGTCCAAATACATACCTTTAAAAATGCCAAGTAATGCCTAGGGTCCCGTAGTAGGAAATGAAAAAAACACATCAGCTGGACGTGCACTCTATTGATCATTCTCGTAATAAATACAGATTGGCAAATTTCTATGAAAATGTCATCGAGAATGCAGTCGAATGTGAAAAATAATGAAAACATATAACTGCATTGGATGCAAATGGTTACAAGTGCCAGGTGAAATGTGTTGTTAACCTTTATGTTTGCCTCACTGATTACGTTCTAGCATCACAGATCACTGAAAAGGCAAATTTGTTGCGCTTCACTTGCACACAGGCTGATTCGACAGGAGTTCAAGGCCATCCTTATCTGAATCTTAATATTTGCATATGTAAAAAAATCAGTGTATTAATTGAGGGGGGCAGGAATCCAACTCAAGTGATAAATAAGCACAATCCTTTTCAGGGTGAACCACAAAAGTCACTAAATATACCTGCTTAACCACCTAGTAGCTCTGGACAGAGCAGTCAGATTTAACTTAGAAGCAACATGTAAAGTATTTGTTCAGCACTCAAAATAAATAAAATGACACCAAAGTGACAACAATGCAATCAGTAGAACCAGAGTTAAGAATTTGTGAAGGTTTAGACAAAACTAGCACCCAGAAGCAAAAACTGCCACTTGCAGTCATCTGGTCTTGCTAGAATGGGTCAAAGTCACAAGTTAAAGGTAGACCGCGATGGCTCACAGATCGGATATGGGACCAGATTCATCCTGATGAAAATGTTACCTTCTCAAAGTCCAAATCCATGCGGGGAGCGTCTGTTAAAGAACCGGGTCTTTCAGAACCCAGCGGCGTCAGGGACATGCCCGATGTCTTCGAGTTCCCCTGTCCTGGCAAACAGAGACACGGAATACTTCTAGGTGGCGTCAGAGATCAAATTTATTAGCTGCAGCCAGTAACAGTGAACCAAGCAATACAACACGGTGTACAACTCAGGCGACTGCTCAAATTCGTAGAGCAAGACACCACTTTTTATGCACAATTCAGACAATTACAAATGCACACCCTAAGCGGCAAATTCTGACCAATAGAAACACATTTCTATACATTATCACATTCCAAAAAGCTCACTTTACATTGTACCAACCCAACAAATTAATTATTAGGACTGTCCCAAATTCGATTACCAAAAGCCGGACAAACCCATAATTGAAAGCACTACCCATGTAATGAAAAGTCGTAAAGAAAGAAACACTTCAGATGTGGAGTAGGATAATATATGTGCAAGAAACGAAACGTTAACGATATCCTGAACATTGATTGCCTATTTCAGACAAGATCGGCTAAAGAAACTAGCTTCGTGAAAGGGTCAGTTTCAGGTGAAGAGGTCAGCATCTTGCAGTTCTCTCGTAAGTCGAAAAGGCCACGTTAAATGCTTACATGAACAACGAGGCCCGTGCAACTTCGTTCGTTTGTTTACCCCTATGGCCTACGTGAGGACAACACAAAATGGAGTCGCAAACAACGTAAAACAAAATGGAGTCCGGTCCCGTAAGCCACGGAACCTCACTGTTGGAGCATTGCATTGGCAGGGCCCAAATTGAGGTTGTTGTTGGCACGAGGAGCAGTTGATACTATAGTTTCATGTTACTGGTTG
This sequence comes from Lissotriton helveticus, assembly GCF_964261635.1. Lineage (NCBI taxonomy): Eukaryota > Metazoa > Chordata > Amphibia > Caudata > Salamandridae > Lissotriton > Lissotriton helveticus. The sequence goes on along the minus strand of NC_136063.1, from coordinate 614,856,413 downwards.
ATGTTGGGGGTCACTCTTTAGCATGAAGAGCAGGTTGCCATTTGAACTAAACATTGACCGGAGAGATGGTGATCGGTGCTGATGAGAGGAGCCTGCTTGGGTCGTGAAAAGCCACAACCATCTGGATTTTCACCTAGACTGCAGAATTCTGTTGATTTGTGGCAGGAGTAGTACACTCTGATGCCAGCCAAGGTTCCAGGGCATTGGAGACACCTCATGAGGATAGTGACTCACTCTAGCAGAGGCTAGCAGCAGAGCTAAGACATGTACAGGCAGGTCCAGTTGGACAGTTGCAGCGAGGCCTCTGGAAGCTTGTTGTGTCCCTGTAGCTTAAAGAAAAGGTAAGCCAACTGACCTTTGGAGCCACTTCTAGGTACCTTGGATTCTAGGCAAGCAGGCCCAATCTTCCTTCTTGAGACAGCAGAGCAGTCCTTCTTCTGAATCTTCCACAGGTCCAGGAGTTTTCTGATGAGAGGTTCTGAAAGTGCCACATTTATACCTGATGTCAGCCTTGGTCTGGGGAAATCCCTGGCCTACTCCCAAACTAGTACTTGTGAGTTGTTCCTCCTCCATTCCAAACTGTCTATGATGACAAAGTCAAGGCTGGCCTCGTGTCAGGTTCCTTTGTGTGTGCTGCAGGCCGGGTTCTTTGAAGTGTAATTAGGACAGGGCACACTCCTCCCAGGGCGCCTGTCAGGAAGACCCACACCCTCTACAACCAGGCCCCTTTTGTCACCATGTCTTGAATGAATACAACACAGCACACTCCTGGAGAAGCATTTGCAAACATGTGACCCTGGACACTGGCAGAAAGGCACATTTGGTTTAGGAAGAAAATTGCCAGCTTTCTAAAAGTGCTACACAAACAAATGATGGATGGAATGCTAAATAGATCATGCATTGAAAACTGTGGCATGAGGAAACTCTGAATATGTATGGAGGTGCTGCAGCAGCACTGCCAGCATATTATGGCCTCTGACCTCTGTGCCATCACTGCGGGATCTATAATCCTCATCAGTTGCAGCGGTCCCGTGGCAGTGACACAGTATTCGTAATACGATGGGTGGACCACCAGCCTGGTGGTCCAGGGACCACCACCACAGGTTTGGCGGCCCATCAGAACTCACAGTCAGGCCCTCAGTGCAATGGACCTCCGCTCAGGCTACCATTGGATACTCCTCCATCCTGATTCAAGATACATAACAACGTTTTCTGCAAACATGGAGCTGGATGGTACAAACGTCTAAACCTAGGGATATCGAGTGTGGTGTAAATCTACCAAAATGTATTACAATAGGTATTAGCAGGGCTATCAAGAGTGCTAAATGTCAGTGAAGCAATCTAAGTCTATACTTGTTCAGTGGAGCCTCTAGAGTCTCTTGAAGAGACTGTGAGAAAAAAGGTCTCACCCTGCACCAAGAAAACTACAAGTTTGTGCAGACTAAATATGTTTTGTCAGTCATCAATCACAGATGTCGTCCCAAATGCAGCAAAAGCCTGCAACCTGAATACGACCCAACCCTCTCCTGTGTTTCTGAGGTGCGCAGCTTCCTTGACATGGTGAATTACTTTGGGTGATTTATTAAGACCTTCACAGCTGTCACCCAGCCATGGTGGGAACTGACAAAAGCTAGAGCTATTGGGAGTAGTGGACGCTGGAAGAAGAAGCATTTCAAAACACCAAGGCTCCACTCTCCACAGAGACCACTCTTGTCCACATTGATGTATGAAAGGAAATTGAGCTAGCTGTGGACATCAGCCTCAAAGTACTGGGAGCTGTGCTGTCCCAAAGACAAGGAACAGAGAGTGGGCTCTGGTGGCCGATGCCAGTGGAGTATTCACCCCTACTGAGCAGAGGTACTCCCAAATTGAGTGAAAAGCCATCACAATACACTGAGGGTGTCGCCACTTCCATCTATACGTCTATGAACACCCGTTTGTGATCCTTAATAACCACAAGCCCTTAATTCCGCTATTCTGAGGCTCTGCTTCAAAACCATCACTGAGGATTGAAAGGTCGGTCCTCCAGCTACAAGAATGCTAATACAAACCTGGATCACAGAATACAGTGGACGTCCTCTCAAGACACTCCCATGAGCCAACCCTCAAGAAGAGAAGGATGCGCTAGAGTTGGAAGACTATGTGAGATATGTTGTGGATAGGGAATGACCTCGCCCCTATTCCTCAAAGACATTGTGGTAGTCAGCAACCAGGACAATTCTAACCAAATGTCCCTGTTGGCAGTGGAGACTGGAAAGTGAGTGGCGTCAAGGGCCCACTGGGGGCAGAAGACAGAAGAGTTTCAGAAAATGCTGAAAGGCCTGTATAATGTGCATCATAAGTTGATCAAAAGCCCAGCGAGGTGCCTTTGAGAAACACCCGCTTAGTGATCCCAAGTTGCCCTGTGTCTCAGGCAATTCAACTGGCTCACAAGGAACATCAATATGAGGAACGGCATGATGTGCCAAGCATGGACTTTGGCAGCCTACAAGATGCTTGGCATATGGTGGCCATTATAAATGACTACTCTAAGGACCTGACTCACAAAGGTTAACTTACACGTTTGTTTATGTTTATAATTGTTTGCTATTCGCAATCCGCTATCTTCAGCTCAAAAAAATTGCCTAAATTGCCTGATTTTGAAAAGGTAATGGCAAAGCATGACTTGATAAAGGAACTCCGAATGGAAAACAGGCCCTCTTTCCATAGCCAAGAACTAGCGGAATACCTGACGTCTCATAACATCAATCATGTAAAAGTGGCACTATGGTGACGCCAAGCCAACGGTGACGTGAGGAGATTCCTGTGGACCCTCAACGAAATTATGTGCATTACTCAGCATCAACAACAATCACTTGAAGAAGCCATCCATGCATTCTTGTGAGACTACAGAAAAACTTCCCACACAACCACTGGAATAGCCCCATGCCATGCTTGTTGGGGCTGGGTGATGCAAGACATCATTCCACACCATCCCAGCTTGGACCCTGCATGTGTTGACACCCTGTAGACATTGGAACATGGGTGCCAGAGGAATCAAGACTGCATTAGTCAAACCGTGACAAGGCATCAACCATCACAATAGGCGATGCCATGTTGGCGAAAGATCAGTATAAAATTAGCAAGTTCAGGCTGCTGTTTGAACCAGAGCCATGTCAGGTGATAAACAGCTGAGGTGCCATGGTCACAGCCACTAGAGATGAAACCATCACAAAGAATGTGCCGCTCTTCAACTGAGCACTGGACCAAGGTAGAAAATGCCTAGAAGAGATCGTGTGATGACATGAGCCTGCCCAGAGAGCTAGAGGGGTCTCCCTGCTCAAAAGACTTCGGATGGAGCAGGTGCCCCAACTGGCCCATTGGGATCCTGATAGCCCCCGGGGGCAAAGAGTGCATGCCGTCAAGAGAGAGAAGCAGAGCATCTCAGTGTCAACTGAAAGACAATCTGGCTCCATAGAGCAGGCTGTGAGATTTCATCGTAGCACTATGTAGGCTAGAGGGCTTTCTAGCCAGCACTGCAAACACAATGTATTTGTTTTGTTTAGATGTGTGTTTCAGGTAAGGGGGAGGGATGTAATATTAAAGATATTATTCCCACAGTGAAGGGAGAAGTTCAGGACGTAGAGGGAGTACTGTGTTATCCCCTTCATTCAGGGCTCATGTTGTACTGCCCGGAAGTGATGTTGCTACCTTAAAAAATAGCCGTAAGGGTCCCAACATTGCTGCCCCCACAACAGGAAACTCGCCTTATTAAACAGGATTACTTTGGCTCGATATGATAGATCAAATTGGGGTTTTGCTTTTTATAACTGCATATTTGAATTAACAGTTTAGGCCGGTTTTCCATAAGACATTCATGAGTAGTGAAAAGCATAACATTTTTCTCGAATAGAATTGGAAATGGTTACATTTTACAGGCAAAACTGTAATACAAACCTACATTTACAGCTGAGTTTTTTTTCTTCTTTTCTATTCTTGAGGAAAAAATGTCTTCTTTTTCACCTACATTATTTTTACAGAAGTAAATGTGTAAGGATTATGCAGGTGGAGAATGGATAGGAAATGTTTGGTGAATACCCAAAAATCGTCAAGTTTGTGGGCATTCGCTAACCTTTGCTGACAGATCCACCAAAGAAAACCGGCAAAACCACACCGAGGATACAGTTACTCCTAGAACTATTCAGCTACACTGGTAGGATTTATGTGTGAGATAGTTAGATTTACAAGGGGAAATCCCATCATTCCCGGTTCTGTAAATCAGCAATTGAATCCTGCATTTGAAAATTGCACAGTGATGAGCAAATAGTACAATTAACAAACTAGTACTTCACACTTCAAACAATGTAAGGTATTGGTGACATTTCTAGTTAATCATAACACCTGTGCTAAATAATAATTATAATAATCAGAATCTTTAGCTTCCTTCTATAACACTCCATAGCAATCACATCTGTCAATCCAAATAATTGCAGATTGGGTGGGCTGCTCTTGGAACCTGCAAGCAGCAGCGTGTGGTGCATCTGTGTCCTTCAATTCTAGACCTTGCCCATCCAAGCTGCAGCTGTGGCAGACCATGATCTCTCTTTAGAGAGCACACAGCGTGCGGTGGCATAACAATAGCCCCCGCAGCCCCCTTGGTGCCGGAGGACCCGAGCTCCATGAGGCTTCTCTGGCACAGTGCACAGGGGGCGGGGTCTGGAGAGTGCTGGCCCCTCCACATGTACTTTGCAGGGGATCCTCCTCAAGTTTTGTTATGCCACTGACAATGTGTAGACTGCTCTATCAGCTAAAGAGCCTGAAGGGAGAGCTCAACAGATGCAGCGAATGGAAGAGCTCCTGCGGGTTTCTGCTCTTCTATAACTGCTAGCTTATCTGCATAGAAACAATGCTATCATTTCTTTCCAAAAGACTTCCATAAAGCATGCATAATGCCAATATTCCATCATCGACCAATAAAACATAGAGGAATCCTCAGTGGTCTCAATAAGTCAAAACGCCCAAATGACTGAATAAGTAGGACCTTGTTCCGACCGCCCAAGTAAAATAATGCATTCATCCTGCATAGGGAATTACCACAGCAAAGAAGTCCTTTTTTTTGCTGCCAGTTCATCGCATAATTATGAGTTCTGCAGGTCACAATGGTGGTTAATAAGGTAATGCTACATGCCTCCCCAACTCTGAGCTGCAAAACCCAGGCTATTTTGTTTTTTCCCCCACACACATTTTACAAGGTTACACCTGCCAAACTTTGTTCCGATAAGAAAAACACTGGCTATGCGTGAAGTCTGTACAGATATGTAATCTGAGTTTGGGGGTGAATTCTCATCTGCACTCAACTCAGGATTAACACAGCACTCATAATGAGAGCCTTAGTCTAAAATGATTTTGGAAATGCGAAAAGGAATTGATAAAAAGAAATTGCAGCACCTTCCAAAGTTCTAGTTTCAGCTGTTGGACCTTTCTGTTTTCTGTTTTTTATGTCTCATGTTTTTTATTCATAGTTCTGATTATTGTGTTGTTTTGTATCACTGTTGATTGAGTTAAGCCTGTGTTGTGTTTTAGTTGATTTTATAGGAGAACTTGACAAATATGCCTACCATCTGCACCCACAGAAACTTGTTCAATTAAAACCTGCCTATCAGTAAGTAAGGAATTTGTTGAATTGCCCATTAATTATCATTTGACTAACCAAAAACTAACCACACATAGAAAACATTTTTGGTAGCACAATATATAATTACTAATTTTTAATTAATGGACTACTGACCAATAACTTTAAGCATGGAAATGTACTAACAATAGAGAAGTCAACCTCCCTGTCACTGTATTTAACAATGCTCTGAGAAGATAACTGCGAAGAAATAACTGGCAGAATAAAAAAAGAATTTATCATGTGCCTTACTTCACAGATCCCAATCCTCCCCAGATTATATTCTGCCATGTGCTATTTATACTCTACAACCTGGAGCACTCTGCACACTGAATGCTTTCAAGTATGTAAATGTCAGCATAATTATCAGTACACCAGCAAGAAATACTGTAGCAGGGTTTAAGTTCTCCCACAGAACTGTGCACAGAGGATTGGAACCTCAGCGAATTAGGGTGACCCAAAACTCACCTTAGTACCCAACAAACCCCTTACCGAGCTAGCTACAGTGTCTCATTGGTCATAACCAACTCCCAATGTTTAGACAAACCAGATCATGAACTTACAGACCTCAGGTTATGTGGAACACTTGAGCACTCTTTCGTTATACAATCATTTCAAACCAGAACATGGAGTAAAGAAGAACACATGAGCATTTGAAATGTTTATTTACTAATGCCGTCTTCTCAGGCGCAGTATCTTAGATAATACAAGTAAACATATTATCAGAAGCAAAGTTACCAGCATAGTTACTAGTCCATAGAAAGCGAACGGTGACAGCATGTTAACATGCTGTAAATGAATAAGGGTTAACAACACTTATTTCTCACCCTCCCTAACTCGCATATTATATTAATAGCTAAGAAGGTCTCTTTGGGTTGAATTAGGGCGGGCCCATACCTCAGTGTCCTAGAATGAAGGAATCACATCAGCATACACCAGCTCTCTCTGCATGCGAACAGCATCAAGTGTGTTTGTGTGCCTCAAGCAAAGCAATATAAAACCCGCCTCAAGCCCAAAGTTGGCAAAAGCTGCACTTATGTTATGTCTATGAAGGTGCGAAGATCAGACCTCATAACAATTCTGTATCGTGTTGTTCCTGAAGCTTCAGCACTCTCTGTACAGACATAGTTTATTAAGCAAAGCTGATATCAGAGTAATAACATGTTATTCTCATGTAAACCACAACGAACTACTAGGTTGAAAGCTAAATCAACAATTAAGTGTCGTGTGCAGAAGCAGCAAAAGGAAAAATGGCGTTTAAACATTTAATGAGCCTATGCTAACTTAACACATTATAAAGATATACAGTAGCTATATGACACCCCCCCATGATCCGAGTACGGACAAGATAAGATAACAGAAGTGCCATCTCATGAGAGCAGAGTTCAACAACATATGAGCTTGGTTCTGAAATGAAACGTTGAAAGAATTGCATTATAGCAAAAAAATAAATGCTAAAAAAGCCAAAAATTCTACACTGGCTCAAGCCAATAGGCAAGGGAAGTAAAAAACGTGACAGAAAACTCAAAGAAAATGTCAATGATATGCTAGTTATCAGCATGCCATGTCAAGTGGGAATATCCAAAAGTGTCTAGGACATAACTGTGTATGCAAAATAAGCAGCAACAGCCTCCAACATGAAATCACCGTCTTCATTCGAAAACAGTTCAGCCATCCAATTTAAAAGTGGAAAAGAACATACGTGTTCTTCCAGTACCGGAGCCTCTATCACCATCAGAGGACAACTCGGTGGGTTTTCAAGAAAGCTCAGTTCCAAGAAATCCTGTGCTGCCGCGAGTACATTCCAGGGACCCATTAGTCCATTCATCGCTGCTAAGGCCATAATCCTTTCGCCAGGACAAGCCAACTCGTGAGTAGTGATTGGACTCATCAGCTGATTAAAATCGACGTCAGGAGAAACCGGTCTGCAGAGACACAAATCAATGGCCCAATCGAAATCACAGGTCAGGCAGTGAAACACAGGCTGGACACAGGTGAAGTAGGAGAATCGAAATGATAATCCATGTGCCGTGCTCAAAATCCCCAACGGCAGTGTGCCATAATATTCAAGCATCCGGTTGCGGAACAGCGTCAGAAGCGGCTGGGCGGCGCCTTGCACAGGAAGGAAATCCATATTTAAAGAAACAGAAAACAACTAGAGCGCCCGCTGCTAATGCAAGTAAAACTGGGAATCCACCAAACAAAGTCGAAAAAATGGAATGAAAGAAAGCAGGAATGACTCCAAAAATCTTTTCAAAGGAAGTCACGAGACCACTGCTAACAGTTTTTAAAAAATGCGCCAGACCCTTTGTGGAGGACGCGTTAAAGATAGTACGAATCATCTCGCCGAAATGTAAAGGCAAATCAGTATTTGAAAGGGCCTGAACCTCTGTACGGGTGTTGGCTATGTGAAGATCGAAAGTTTCACGAGCCGAACTCAAGGCCACCTCTGTCTGGGACAAAAGAGCTCTTATTCTGCTCATGCCGCTGAACTCAGCTCTCAAGGTTGGTATTAGTGGCCAGATGGAGGCCTCCCTGTGTTCATGTGTGGGTGGGTACAGAACATTTCTGCAGCAAATAACACGTTCAGTTACGGTTACTATAAAAGGAACACCTTTTATTAACCCACAACACTCTTCATTATTTAAAAGTAAATAACTACCATTTCCTAATAAGGTAAACGTGGGGATGATAGCAGGAACCGGTGTGCCTTGTAAAACACAAGCCAAATTCGGTCGGTGTTGGTTACATGAACCGTGTATTTGTATGTGTCTACACATCAATGAATGATCTGGTGTCTCAGTACATCTGTATGTGTATGGAAGCGACCAGACTTCATGAAGGAAACCGCTACCTAATGGTTCATAACGACCAATGGGTACATATCTCATACAATTTGAAAATTTATATAAAGCAAAAGGCAGCGTTATTAAACCGTGGATAAGCCACGTTGCAGCAGTGGCCTCTGCCACGGAAAAAGGCAAAGATTCTAACCTTTCAATATGTAACATAGAAAAGGAAGCATCACGCATTGAAAGCAAGCGTTGTTTGTCAGTCAAATTAAATGGGGCAAAGAGAGAAGAAACGTTCATGTACGTCCAGGGAACCTTACCATTTTTCAGAGTCTGAAGGGTCCATGCAAATTGCATGATTGACCGTAACTGATTTTGGCCATGGTATAATACTGACACTTCATCATGCACAATATCCATAACGGATGACACAATATTATCTAATGTGTAAATTCGGGAGGAAAGCATGTTAATACTATTATCAACAACTGCAAGCACTTTCTCAAGATTTGCCTGATCAATAGCCCTAAGGCGTGTAGCAGCCTCAATCTGTGATGTTTTCCAAATTTCATTGTAAACAGCATATATCCATCTTTTTGACCTACCACTAGCCGGGCCTTTAATGAAATCATTTAAATCCACATCTGCATTCAGTTTAGAAAGGTGACTTTTAACTGCAGGTAAAGTAGAATGCTTCAGCCAATTTTGACACAATTTGCCTACAGAATAAGTTGTGACAGTGTGGACTAAGTCAAAACGGGGATCTGCTCTAACAGTTTTAAAACCGTCAGATAAACCCAAAAATCGGTGCTGGCAAGAATCGGCACCACGGTGCCAAAGCAACCAACCTTTTGGATCCAAGCTGGAAATGTTAAAGGAAGAATTAAGGAGTAGGGCCTGTAATTCACTAATGGGTAACTGAGTAAAATTACTTCAGCCATCATATTCCTCCAAATCCGGGATTGTAGGGGTATTTAATTTTTTAGAAGTAGCCAATCCAAAGCATGTGGTCTGGGAAATTGTTTCATTCAAAAACAACATATGATTCGGGATGAGACATGCACGGTGCAAAGCCTCTATGCCTTGTACCTGCCAGGCTCTTGAACCCCAAACTGATTTAAGGTCTATTTTTTCCTTCCATAATTCGTAGCCCCCAGTAACTAAATGATCAAGGAAGGCCTTCGAATACAACAATTTAGTATCGGTAAGTCTAACCTTGGACATTGGTTTCTTTAAAACTTTAAAATAAAAGGACTCGGGATTGGACTGGTTAAAGTCAGTGAAATAAGTATACTTTTTCAGAAATGTTTCTGAACTGCCTTGTGCAGGCACTGGGCAATGTTCCCACTGTGTAAAATTAACAGTATCCCTCCGGGATGATGTTTTGTGTAAGTAGTGATTGCCATAATGTTGGAAGCAAAATAAATCACCATAATTAGCAGATTCTAAATATAAATCCTCAGCATCAAAGGCAGCATAGTATTGCAAATCAGAAAACAAACTTTCTACTGCATTAACATCCCAGTCATCAGAACGAATATTTTGTTTTACCACATCCCCCATATTCACTCTAAGTACATTAGGAACATTAACGACTTCTGTTGGGCCATGAATTTGAAATCGAACCGCATCCCACACAGTTCCATTAAGGACTGGCCATGCAGTGATGTTAACCAAAGTCAAATCTCTTTTCAATCTGTGTGCAGAATGTGACGAGGAAAGTGGGGCCAAAGTTCCATTTAGATGTGTAATGCATGTTCTTTCCTCGACATAGTGTCCATTGATGTGTCGAAAAAAATAAAACACAAAACCAATTGACATAAAGAGGTAAACTGAAAAAAGGATCAGCCAGATATATGTCCAAGGGGGAATCAAAAAATGTTTTTTAAACAAGCTGGCATAAACTGCAAAACGAGAGGGTTTCTTCGAGGCAAGGGAAACAGAGTCAAATGAAAATCTGGATTCCATGGCTAAACGTGCTTGCAGGTCAGGCATGGACAAATCAGTGGGGTATGTATAGTCTATTTCATCATTGTTAGTTCCGGGCAAAGTATTTAATAAAGGACTGGAAATTGCAGGTAATTCGATGGCCACTTCAGTGTCATTATTAGAGGCAGTGGGCATAACTGAATTTCTCACAATGGAAGGACAGGAAACAGCCGGTGTCATACTAAGAAGAATCGGCCACTCTGTTTATCTTGACATTGTCAATTGAAATAAACCTGTTTTCTTTACGACCAGGAAGTGGTTGTAAAATGACTGTTCTTGTGCCCTTCACTCCAAGGACTGGAACCGGAGCTCGATAGGAAGGACCAAATTCTTTCTTGTTATCGATCTTCTCTCGAACCAGTTCTCCAACTTGGGGCAGCCAGCCAACCACCGGGATCTGCAACGCATCATCCGATGTGGAGGGCAAATGTTCTTTGCAAGACTGTCTCTGGTCTTTTGTAGATTCTGTAAAACATTGCAATGTTCATCTGCGTCAAAGGAAGTGGCGCGAACCACACAGTCTAGACCGTCAAGGTCAGGGATGTACATCTTGATGCCAAAGAGCATTTCGTATGGGGTCCGCCCACCCAGAGACCTTCTAGGGAGATTATTAAGCGCACGCTGCACGCCATTGAGGTGGGTCAGCCAGTTTCTGCCAGTGCCTATAACTCGAGCTGTCAAAGATTGCTTTAAATCACGGTTCATTCGCTCCACTACACTATTACCCTCAGGTCTGTAGGGAGACGAAAACTTGACTTGGACCCCCAACGAAGTCATGGCATCCTTATACGCCTTAGAGGCGAAAGCCGGACCCTGATCCGAATGGAAGGTACCACAGGCAAAAATCCCTATAAAGACACGCAAATCTCTAATGACAGTCCGTGAATCAGCGCTGCGATGGGCCATACCCACACAAAGCGTGTGCATGAGTCAACTGCTACTAAGATGTACTTATACGCAGTATCAGATGAAAAAGGACCGCAGTGATCTAAATAAACACAACCGAGTGGTTTATTAGAAATGCACAACTGTATCTGTGGCGGACGCGTAGCAGTTGAAGGTTTAATCTGCTGGCAAATGTCACAAAGAAGGACATAATCACGCGTCTGTTTGTACAGTCCCCGCCACCAGAAACGTTGTTGTAATTGAGTTACAGTGGCCGAGACGCCCGCATGCGCAGACGCCACACCTTCATGTGCCGCTGTAATCAAGTCAGCCCTGCGATCCGAGTTGGGAATCAGACGTTCTCCAACATCAGGAATTTTCACAAAAGGAACCTTTTCGGGACTTAAGTGGTATGTGTACTTCGAAGGGAACCCCGCAGGATGTTTACCTCCCTTCTCAGTGGCAGCAATAGCCGCCAAGATGTCACTATCAATCTTGGTTTTGGATCTAGTAACTGCTGCAACTAAGTATGTAGATACTGCTGATTTCGCTGCTTCATCTGCAAGCGAGTTACCGACAGAGTGAACTCCCACGCGCTGGTGGCCTAGAGTATGAATCACATAAACGAGCGGCAACTTAGCCTTAAGTTCTGCCACTCGAACCCATATCATCTTGTGTTTTATTGTGCTACCCTTGGAATCACGAAAGTCATTCTGAACCCAAAAGAACAAGTTTTCATTGTAAGACTGGACACAGTAGAAAGAATCACTTACAATCAGAGTAGTAACACTTGGATCAGCGTACTCCAACGCTAGTAAGAGAGCACAAAGCTCTGCCAATTGTGCGGTATAATCGCCCAGGGGCAACGTGGGCACTTCCCTGGAAACGAACTCATCGTTCAACATAGCACCGACCACAATGGCGCATGCGGAAACGTAGGCATGTTTAGAGCCATGCGCAACCTGCGCCGAGCCATCAGTGTAAATGATGCAATGGAAGTCCTCCAAAGGTCGCATTGCTAGAGGAGCAGGATGAACGAAGTCATACTGCAAGTACTCTTGCGACCGTAATGAGGCGTCAAAAATAAACGTGACATCCGTGGACGTCAAGGACGCAGCCCATTGAATCCACCGAGGGTGCAAAGCTTTTGAATTTGGTACACTGGCTTTCGTGACTGCCTCCAAGTGAGGACAGGGTGTTACCACCAACATGCGTTTCCCCTGTGACAGAGCCCGTTCTTTAAGAATCGCCATCTGCACTGCTGTTAAAACCTTTTCCACAGAGGGAAACCGCAATTCAGCCGAAGTGTACAAGTGTGACTTGTAAGCAATAGGTACTGTGTCTCCTTCATTAAAAGTGAGGCACGTGAAACCCACCGTCCCAGGAATTATTCTTATCACCAGGTTGGTGTGGTTATCACGAGTCAGTAAGTATTGAGAAGCGAGCAAATCAGCCTGCAAGGACTGCAAGATGGCTGAATGCTCAGGCAGCCAGCATGATTTCGAAAAAGTAGGTTGTATCAAAGCATACAATGGCTTGATACGCTGGTCATATTCCAGAATGTATGTCCTCCCGAAATTTAAAAAGCCCAGTAAAGACTGTCATTTTTTCAGTGTTGTAGGAGCGCGCAACTGAGCGCATTTCTCCAAGAAGTGAGGAGCTAAACCCCTACCTTCATTGTTGAGCTCATAGCCCAGGAACAACACTGTGTACTCAGCAATGTGCGATTTTGCAAAGTTAAATTTGTAACCCATGTCTGCAAAGTTACAAATAATCGAATTTACCCGACACAGATGCATCCAAATCTCGTCGTCTGTGAGATAGATGTCATCCACATACGAGCAAGCATCTGGGTCGATTCTCTCCAACAGAGAGACTATGCGTGCGGTAAAAATACCAGGACTATTCTTATAGCCCATTGGGAGACGCCGGAATTGTTTCTGAACCCCAGCGCACGTAAAACTGGTCCATTGGGAGCTGAAGCTATCCAATCTATGGGCATTGAAACCGTTGGAAATGACAAGCGTTGTTTTAAAACGCTTACGCACTAGACTATCCACTAGGGCAGAGCCGTGAGTATTCTGTACTGCACAGTTACGGCAATGCGAGTTTAAATGCCGGTAATCCAATACCAAACGATATGATCCATCAGGCTTGGTTACAGTAAAAAGAGGATTATTCATCGGTGACACACACGTTTCAATAACTCCTTGATATTCCAATTGTTCAAGGATTTCCGCGACGGAAGCTTTTGCTTCACGCCGAATGGGATATTGAGGTTGAGGCTGCGGCTGAGACCGCAACGGAATTTCGTGGCAAGGGGACAATTTATCCCAACCACATTGGTTACGGTACAGAGCCGGTGCGAGAGCCCAAGCCCACTCTTCTGCAAAGTGCTGCGCATGCTCTTTTGAGACAGAGTTCGCGAAACTGGGGAGGATTACCTCCTCCCCTCGCGGCGCCGCGAGCACGAAAGGTGGAGGCCAGTCAGCCTCCGAAAGCAAAATATCATATGTAGAAGAAAGATTCTCCCAAAATACCCCTTTCACAGTACGCTGTATGTCACCCTCGATTAACAGGACAATTTCATAAAGTCTCTCAGGGGGAGCAAGTCTCGTATCGGCTGTTTCAATTACAACGTAGACATCAGTCGCTGTCACCCTCAGCAGTGGACGCAGCGCCTCTCTCACTATGGTAATCTCTGCCGCGCTGTCCAGCAAGGTCAGAGCCCACGTCAGATTCCGAAGCCGCGTTCTCACTATCTGTGGCATATCGATGCGCTGTTAAGGCTGCGACTTTCTTTTTCGCAAACTGCGGTCTTTTCGGCCTAGAATCCTCCTGCTTCGCTGCGCCGTCTGTCTGGCGGGGCTGGCCACGTCCCTGTTGGCCACCACGTCCCCTACCGCCTCCTCCTCCACCGGTCTTCGGGGCCGATGAGTCCTGTAAGGAACGAGGAGAGCGTTGATCAGAAACCTGAAATCGATCAGGTGATTTAATCATCGCGCGATCGCGCAAATCATAAACTTTCTCTGTCGGCGCAGGAACTTGTGGCGCAGGATAAGAAACCTGCGTCTGCTGCTGTTGCTTCCCCTTGTTCTGTTTTTGAGGCCAATTTTGTTTTTTGGACTTGGGTTGGACATCTGTCGCAGCAGATTGTCCTTGTGGTTGTTTTTTCTCCTTGACAGAAAAATATTTCAGACCTCTACTTGTGCGGCCAAACGTTTTATATGCGGCCACAACTATCTTCGCTAACTGTCGGGGTTTATCGGCATCGGGCAGAGCAGCCAAAGCATTCGACACCTGAAAGTTCACTGCATCTCCTTTAATATTGGAGAGTATGAGATCACTTACTATCTCAAAAGAACCACACAGGCGCATACCCAATTCAACAGCTGCCTCCGGTCCGTGATCATCCTGAACTCGTTTAACGATCTCAGGCAGTGCGGTCATAGACGGGGTGCCGAAACACCTCGTATAAACGGCCGCAAAAGTTTTTCCCCAGCTTTCACAGTCAATGAGTTCAGGAGTTAAATCCTTCGGTAAAGTTATCGTCAACATTCTATGTTTATCAGCAGAAGTTGAATTCGGAAACACAGCCTCCAGTTGGTCAAACTTCTCGGCAAGCCAGAAAGGGAAATCATCGCTATCATCGGGGCGCCTACCAAAAACCGAATTGACCATAACTGGATTGAGCCGTAAACCGCTATGTTCCGTCTGAACGGCCGGACCCCCCGGGGGACCTCTCGGGAGATGTCGACCTATGTATTGCACTAATGCACGAATCACGGCAATAGAGACAACGTGTAGTCTGCAAATATCCACAAGGGAACAAGCGCCGTGATTCGGGTGCGGGGTGAATCCACCCAAAGCAGGCCAATTCGTTCCTGGAATGGACAAAGGACCTAACCTCGCAGCGGATAAAGAGTGGGGGAGGGCACCATCAAACCATACTCGATGTTGCCAATGATCAATAGGTATTTCCAGTGCCCTGTACGGAGTATATTCAGCCGGTACAGGGGAGGGTGTGTAGGAGTGGAACACACCAGAATTTGTGTCCACAGCCGGAAACGTTACCCATGAGTAAAACAGTTCAAATGGGTACGCCAGCTCCGCACACAACACTAAAACCACAGCCATGCCCTCCAACGGGACTTGGTACGTCTGTAGATGGGTGCGCACCGCAATGCGACTATGCTGCGCATTGGCTACAGCCACAGCCATGATTTCACCGGAAATACAGAAAAACAAAGCAAACTTCGTAGCACAACTGGGTAGTAATTCAAAGAAACCGTTTTAGAAAGATTCAAGCTTGAAAAGACCTACTGCATAAAATAGGTAGGTGTCACTGACACCACCGTTTTCCGGAAACGACAGTGAAGGAGTTAAGGTTTGAATGATATACTACTCGAGTGCCATGATATAAGACCACCAACGTACGGGCGCCATGTAGCAGGGTTTCTGTTCTCCCACAGAACTGTGCACAGAGGATTGGAACCTCAGCGAATTAGGGTGACCCAAAACTCACCTTAGTACCCAACAAACCCCTTACCGAGCTAGCTACAGTGTCTCATTGGTCATAACCAACTCCCAATGTTTAGACAAACCAGAACATGAACTTACAGACCTCAGGTTACGTGGAACACATGAGCACTCTTTCGTTATACAATCATTTCAAACCAGAACATGGAGTAAAGAAGAACACATGAGCATTTGAAATGTTTATTTACTAATGCCGTCTTCTCAGGCGCAGTATCTTAGATAATACAAGTAAACATATTATCAGAAGCAAAGTTACCAGCATAGTTACTAGTCCATAGAAAGCGAACGGTGACAGCATGTTAACATACTGTAAATGAATAAGGGTTAACAACACTTATTTCTCACCCTCCCTAACTCGCATATTATATTAATAGCTAGGAAGGTCTCTTTGGGTTGAATTAGGGCGGGCCCATACCTCAGTGTCCTAGAATGAAGGAATCACATCAGCATACACCAGCTCTCTCTGCATGCGAACAGCATCAAGTGTGTTTGTGTGCCTCAAGCCAAGCAATATAAAACCCGCCTCAAGCCCAAAGTTGGCAGAAGCTGCACTTATGTTATGTCTATGAAGGCGCGAAGATCAGACCTCATAACAATTCTGTATCGTGCTGTTCCTGAAGCTTCAGCACTCTCTGTACAGACATAGTTTATTAAGCAAAGCTAATATCAGAGTAATAACATATTATTCTCATGTAAACCACAACGAACTACTAGGTTGAAAGCTAAATCAACAATTAAGTGTCGTGTGCAGAAGCAGCAAAAGGAAAAATGGCGTTTAAACATTTAATGAGCCTATGCTAACTTAACACATTATAAAGATATACAGTAACTATATGACAATACCTTGCCACAGTTTTCCATATTGCTAAAACTAGTATATTGAGAGTTGGCTCCTACACAAAGTTCTGAATATTTGCAGGTACCCGGGCTAGTAAGTAAGGCTCTACTTTTTAACCAAACCTACACCAGCGGAACTAAGGAATACTGTGCCCCCGTGATGCCACCACATCCTTGGTCATCTCCAAACCAATGCCAGTTAACTTCTTAAGGAGGGTGTCCTTTAAAGTATTAATTTGGTATGGTGAGGATTGGAACAAACACAGGGGGAAAAATCACAAAGCGTGTTGGGTGCCACTATGTAATGTCCTTTCTGGTTAGTTGAGTCAGTCCTTACTCCAAACACCTTTTACCACTGTATTATGAAAACAAGATTGTGGCGGGGCTAACATGTCACAAGGTTTGTGTGTATTTGTTGCATTATATGTTGTTGTAGAGGTGTTGTTGTCTTTTGTTTGGTAGACTTCAATGCAATTGTGTTGTACTGTACTGAGGTTGTTGTGTTACATTCTGATTTGACTGTTTTGCTGTGATGTACCTTTTTATGTTTTAATAGTGTTGTCATGCTACTTTGTGTTTGTTATGGTGATATGTTCTGTTATTTTCTTTAGATAACTCACAACAGCCTTGCTACATTTCCAACTGAAAGCAGCACAAGTGTTTAAAATTCCCATGACAAGCAGCTATTTACCACTGTCTAAGGTGATAACATAGTGCTTCTCAGGCTCTTCAACAATTTGAGACCCTAATAGCGCGGAAAAGTGCCACAGATCTTGACTTAACGCTCCAAGAATTCACTTTGAGGCAGATGCACAACTGTTTTTTGCGGTCGCAAATGGGAATTCGGCACGTTTGCGCCTGCATAAAATGTTAGCCCCATGTACAATACATATTTTGCGAGTCGGAAGCCTATTAGCGACTTGCAAAAAATGGTTTGCAACTCGCTATTAGGAAGGGGCGTGCCAAGGGCGTCCTTTCTTAATAGTGAGTGCAAATGGCATTTAAGATTGTTTTGCAATGGCATTTGCAGTCGCAAAACACTTGCAGTTTAACATCCTTTTCAAAAGAGTGGTAAGCTACATGCAAATGGGAAGAGGTCCCCAGGGGACCCCTTCCCCTTTGTGAATGGGTGGGTAAATATTTGTAAGACCAGGCAGTGGTCCCAGGGACCAGTGCTTGCCCTTAAAAAATTAAACCGAAAAGTTAAATTTTTCATATTTTAAATGCATCCCGTTTTCCTTTGAGGAAAACGGTCTGCATTTAAAGAAAGTAAGTGCTTTATTAAAAAAGCAGTCACAGACATGGTGGTCTGCTGAGTCCAGCCGACCGCCATTCCGAATCGGGTCACGAATTGCAGCAGCGTCATAAATATTAATGAGGCATGCAATTTGCAATCCCACTGGGAATCGCAAACAGTGGCTGAGACACTGTTGTACATTCATTTTTGCGAGTAGCAATTTGATGCAATATGACACAATTTGCGACTTGCAAAAATGAATGGCCCTAATGTGATACGTCCCCGGTTGCTAGTTTCAAAATAAGATGGAACAGAGTCAGAGAAACATCCTGGTATTGTCTCTGGTCACTGGAAGGTAAAAGTGACTACCTGCATCGTCTTATCAATAACCTTGACCCACTAATAACATTGACCCTCAAGCACCAGTTGTCTGGAAACCTAACCTATTCGCACCCAAGCCTTCGGTCAATAACCTCTAAAAACGTGAGGATGAAATTCAGATGAACAGAGTTACATGTGGACTTTAGCTTTCTTTAAGGTTAAAGTATGGGTAATTTTACTAGCTGCCTATTTCATAGGGCCTCGCTAAAATAGGGCACAACTACCACCTGGGGAAAGACACCGATAGTGCATGATGGCGGGTCGGTTTCTGTGCCTATTTGCATGTTTTCCATGTTTAATGGATAAAAGTGTGGGGAAACTGCCTTTATGACCAATTTTTAATAAATGTTATTCTGTTGATTCTTGCGCAATTTTCTCCAGATAATGCCTCAATTAAAATACGCTTGCAAAAAACGCACGGTGAAGCACAATTTGCGGTGAACACGATTTAAAATCGGGCAAAAGGTTTGGATTGTAAAGATTTGTTTGAGCATTGATGGGACAAAACAACATATTCTGGAAATCAAAATTAACTAAAAACCACCATTAAAACATAAACCATGATCTCTTGTAGTGTGTCCCTTCTTTGGCTAGAAATAGTGGTCTCATGATTAACCATGGGCGTAGTTCGCGTAGTAGTGCTACGCGTAGCTATGCAAAGTGCACCTCTCAATACGTGAGCTATGCATAGCACTACGTGTACTGCGTAGTGGAGTAGGGAAATGCTGTTTGCAATGATTGCGCAGTGCCGGATGCTTGTCCGCGCTGTGCAATCATTGCAAACCCGCATCATGCACAGTGCAAGCAGTCGTTTTCGGCCGCTCAAGTAGATTTGTACTTGAGCAGCAGTTTTCTCAATGCGAACTGGTAGTTTCTCATTGCGAGCGGTCGTGAGCATATGTGACCACTAGCAATAAGAAACCTGACCTCCCCGCATTGAGAATCTCGCCAGGAGGTTTATTTTCCATGCTAGAGATCGGCAACTTGATGTTGCTGATCGCGAACAAGGAAAAAGTCCCACCTGGATGTCATTTTGCTTGCTCACGGTCGCCAACTTAACATTGAGGACTGCGAGCAAGCAAAAAATGCCCGCTACGTGTTTTGCACTGTAGTATGTGCAATTTGCGTAGTTGCACAAACTATGCAAACTACCTGAGCGTAGCGTAGTTTTCCGCCCAGGCCTACTCATGATACATTTGCATTAACTTATGATGTAATTCTTTGGTGCGATGAATATAGCATGTTGGATGAAATAAAAATCCTTGGAAATTGTAAAAGGAACATTGAGATTAATACCGTACAGCGCCTTTGAAGTAAATTGTTCTCAAACCTCTTTAACTTTTTCCATGAAAGACAGAACCATACCAACCATATGATGTAAAGGCATAATTGGTTGTTAACCACCAGCAAATGTCCCCACTCAACAAAATCTTTTTTCATAACTAGAAGCACCTTTTCCTGTGCTAAATAGCTCTATTCTCATTTGGCATGAAATAGCATAGATCTAAAACGAAATGCTCTTGTCCATCGTCTTCTTGTAGTTGCAACAGCTCACACTGCCCTTGCAGAATCAGCTTTCTCCACTATAAGTCTGTTTTTGGTGTCAGGGTGGCATATATTAGGAACTTAAGTGAACATTTTCTTAAGTGTATTTAATGCTTCTTCAACTTGATAGCCACGATGAAAACCTCCTTTCATATTTTCCTTCTACAGAACAGGAATAAAATCAGAAATGAGATGTACAAAAATCTTAAAGAATCAGGGATACAAATTTCCAAATTGAAGAAAACTGTGGATATCCTTTACATTGGTAGGCTGGCACCATTCAAAGATGGCTAACATATCCATTGATAAAACAGATGCATTCGACTTAAACTTCAGATATTTGGCCTTTCCCTTATGAAATTCATATTGCTCACGTACTTTAGATGTTCAGTAGGGGTTATAGAAAAAGGCAAAGTGACATCCAGGTATATTAGCACAAAATGATTCAAGACATCAAGAAAAATGTAATCCATAACTTATTGAAAAAGACAAGAGTACTGTATGACCCGACTGGCATTTGTTGATACTCAAAACGTCTGCAAAAAAACATTTTCCATTTATTCACTTACATTTTATACTCAGGAAATGGTATGCACAAATCAAGTTTGCTAAAAACGTGTGCTTCTTGAACACATTCTAGAATGTCTTTAATGCTAAGAAACTGATCCCAATCTTTGGCAGAATTCGATTTATCCTTTTAAAGTCTATGCACTGTCTGAGATCTTTATCTTTCTTGAGCAAAGAATAAGAGTTTTCAAGTTGGCGATTAAGGATATTCAATTAACCAATTCTGAAAATTCTCTTTCAGATTGGCCATAAGAATCTCCTTATTCTCTGACAATAAATAGATGTGCCAAAGCATACAACAGGGCCTGGTTCAATTGGTATAGTGGAATCATACACCTGATGTGGGGGTGAGGGGAGTAAATACCTAATATTTGCAAAAACTGTAGCAGATGTATGAGACTGCAGTTGCACTAAAGAGAGATTAGTCCCTATCAGATTTGAGGGTTCTTATTATTTCAGTTCTTCTGTAGGAGACCAGTAATATCCTGAAGCATGCCAATGACCATGGCAAAACTGTGATGATGATGATATTGTTCTGGTAGCCAAAGGATTGTGCCTCTTCAGCCAGGGAATGCCAAAAATCACAGTATCATTTGGAGAGGCCAATAAGTCAAAAGTAAGTCAAAATATTGATCTCTGATGATCAAGAGAGAGACCTGTTATGGAAGTACAATCTTATGAACTGATCCGGAAGCCAACAGCATACTGTCAATAGTCTGTACTTCTTCAGGTACCATTTAGCTCTCTTAGGAATGTTATCCATAATCACTCGGTCAGAATCAATAAACATCCCACTAGCTCCACTATCCAACAGCACAGGACCAGTACTCAATGTAATTTTCCCAATAAAATGCTTGTCTGAGCTAGCTATAGAAGATCCAACATAGGGCAATAAATGCACTTCTGCCCCTGTCTCTTTCACAGAGGTCGAAGTCTTATCTAAATCCTTATTAGGATATATATGGCAAGCACAATAAAACCACCAGTTAAGGTTGATCTTTTTCATTTTCTCTCAAGTGACCCAGGGTGCCCCTAGTTGCATGGGTTCAACATGAGGAGAACAGTCACTGTTTTCTTCAAATTTTTGAAAAGGTAAGGCTCTGGAAAAATTGAAAACCCAACACGAGAATTGTTTCTCCCATTATGTTTCTCTTGAAGCCTGAATTTAGTTAAAAAAACAATGTCAATAAGTTCAAAAATGTCCTAGGATAATGACTGCGAATTCATTCATCTTTGATCTCTTCTTCTAATCCATATCAATATAATATCAATGCAGGTCCTCTCAATCCAAGTAGTCTCAGCAGCAGATTGGAAAATAACAGTCATCCACTTTAGTGCATTCATAATATCTTGCTGACTATCACAGATGGTCTCCTCAGTGGAATGCTCACTATCATGACCTTCAAACATCTTCTTGAGTGCAAGCATAAAGGCAGCATAAGTCTCCAGAAGTAGAAGAGGAACAGTAACTACATTTGTAGTCAAAGCATGTCTAGCAAGAACTGCTAATTACGTATCCTACTGTAGCTCAATCAAGATAAAACCCGGAAAGAGTGAAAACAAAATGCTCAACTTAAATTTCACAGGATCACCAGAAAAACATTGGGCATCAGAAAGTGCTATAGTGATATTTGTAGACTTTGATAATAAGGTTTGCTTTAAAGCCCTATTCTCAAGTCAGGATTGTTGTAAATCTTGAGCCAGGTCCTGAGCAGGACTATAGAAGTTTTGGCATCACAATATGAAAATGACTGGATGCACTGAAACTCTCTTGTTTTCTTTGTGATTGCCCAAAGAAAGAACAGCTTCTCCCTTTATCCATGGTGCCACACTACCTTTAACATATATTCAACCGGTGTCATGTGCCTCCTTAAGAGGGTCCAGTTTGGAGGGACAAGTCATAAAGCACAGAAAAAAACTTCCTTAGCAATATGAATGATTCCTGACCAAAGGTGAAGCACTTGACAAGAGTCAAAGGCTCAATAAAAAAGAGCACAAATGAAGGATGCACATATTTATGAAGGGGTTGTGTTGCTTTTGCACCGTGAAACGTGGTTCAAAAGTGATGCATCCCCTAAGATGCAATTTATCAAGCCATGCAAGGCCCCCTTGCATGGCCCTGAGTGGCTTGATAAATCCAGAGTAAGCAACGCAGTGCAAATCCCTGCATTGCGTTACTCTGCCCCAGAGAGCCATTCCATGGGTGGGGCATGGAGGTTACCAGGCGTAACTAATGAATGTTGATGCGTTCCCACATTTGGCATTACTGGCAGACCTGGGAATACATCAAAATGCTACGCCTACCCAGTGGAGGTGTAACAAGGAGAAATATATTTTTTTCGCCTACTTTTTTCCTTTTTCTGCAGCACAAATAGAAAGTGGAAAATGTCTCAGGGGATTGTTTTTGTGCAGGAATGTGTTCCTTCCAGCACAAAAAAAATCCTGCTTACAATGCAGGCACCCTTGCACCATGGTGCAAGAGTGCGTGTGCTGGCGCTAGGCAGCACATTGTGGGCCAGAGCTGGGAAAAGGCAGGAATGTGCCTTTTTGTGATAAATATGGTGCATTTCTGTCCTTTCCCTGTAATGTAGCGCAGCAAGGTGACTTGCTGCGCTGTGCTACAATTTGATAAATATGGGCCAAAGTATCTAAAGTTGGCAACGAACAAGACACAACTATGGCGAATAATGCCTGCTTCTGGGTGAAATATAGCGCCCGCTAGCTGAGCGGTGGTGCGCATTCTAGCTCGGCACTCTCCTCCTTCCCTGCTAGCAATGCTTCGAGTGTGCTAATCGCTGCACCAAAGTAAAAATTGTAACTCCGTGGACCTCTGTGGAGCGTTGAAGTCCGTCAGATGTGCCCTGGGTCCACGCAGGCTCCTCCGCCCCTTCCAAGCCTTCCGAGTCTTCCGAGCCCCTTGCTCCTGCCGCGTTGGGCCGGTGCCACCCTGGAGTTGAGACGCGGTTGCAGAGCGGCGGCGCGCGGTCTCCTCCGGGGCAACTCGGGCAGTGGCAGAACAAGCGACATTGGAGCCTTTTTTCCACGGAAGGGAGCAGAGAGCAGGAGCATCGACGAAACCTTTGAATGCTCCGTCAGTAAGCAAGGGGGGAAGACGGCCAAAAATAGGAGGCAAGACAGAAGTGGAGAAGGAGAATGTGAAGGTGGTAAGAGCGAGCTGCCTCCATTGAAGGGGGAGTCCTCGCGTGTCTATTCCGGTCCCTGAAACTGAGAGCAACCCTGAGATCAATTCTGTCACACGTAAGAGAGGTGGTAGAAGTAAAGGAAAGTGCGATAAGAGATCGCAAAAAAAGGTGCGTGACGGCCTTGTAAGTGCTTTGGTGGAGGTTAAAGGAGTTCAAGGCAATCTAAATGACACAGAAGTAACAGCAGTAAAAGGGGTACCGCACCAGGAAGAGTTTCGGGGGCACGATATTGCATTTCAAAGCTACCAAGTGAAGGGGAGGTCAGTTAGGGGAGTCAGAAGCAAAGGTTCTGCAAAAGCCCTCTCGAAGGTTACCTCGGTCAGGGTTACCCCTTCTTTACGCTCCTTCTTTAGGGTGCAACCCCAGATTCTGAATGTTACAAGCCAAGAGCTCCCCTCTGACCAGTGTTGTTCTTCTTCCTTTGCGATAAGTCCTGTCTCCCCATCGTCCACTCCCATCCCGATGGCTAATTCAGTAAATCCTAACATGCCTGAGGCCATCACGCCTAACCCTCTGGCAACCACTCTGGCACTATCTGCGACCCCTTCTTTAGTCCCTTTAAGTAAGGCAACTACCTCCGAAAGTCTAACATCATCTGATCCACTTACTGTTTGTTCTTCGGAGGGTATCCATTGTTAGCCTTTGAAAAGGGAGACGGTCAAGGTACAGTAGGAAACTCGATAGAGGCCCTCTTCTTGTCATTGAAAAATTATATAAACCAGGGCTTCGCAGTCTCTGAGGATAATCAGTCCGAGTTAAGAGCAGTGTGCGACGCCCTGGAGAAGAAAGTGGACTTATTGAATGCAAGGACTGAGACTCTTGAGGGCTCAGTCGAGCACCTTAAATCCAATCTTTGGTCGGCAGAGGCAAAAATTCAAGTACTACGCAGAGATGGGGATGCCCTGCGGGAGAGAGTGGAGTCACTAGAGAACAATTCACGCAGAAATAATCTTCGCCTCTTGAAGATCCCGGAGGGGAAAGAGGGGAGTGATATAAAGACCTTCATAGTGACATTGCTTAAGGACTCTCTGAACCTCGAGGACTCAGTGGGCTTCTTAGAAAAAGATATTCAGAAGATTCATAGGGATCCATTTAGATTAAACCCCCGTAGGGCTAAACCGAGGAAGATCCTTATCAATTTTCTTACTTACACTGTTAAGGAAAAGATTTTGAACTTGGCACTCAAGGCGAAAACATTAAAGGGTCCAGACTTTCTATTTGAGGTGCGGTCAGATTTATCTAAAGTGACCTTAGATCGTCAATGGGAATTGGGTCAGAGAATGGATAAGTTCAGGTCTTTGGGGGCCCCAGTGCAGATGAGATTCCCGGCCTTTCTTAAAATTATGCACAACAACAAGATATATAATATTAGATCCCCATACGAGGCAGATGAGTTACTGGAATCTCTAAGCGGTGCTTCTCGTGACAAAGAATGAATCCTTTTTTGAGAATAGTAGTATACTAGCCCTTCTTATCCTGCCTTCTCTTGTTTCTTTATAAGTATGAACCCAAAAATGTAAAAAAAAAAAAAATGGGAGCAAAAAAAAAAATCACAAACACAAACGTAAAAGAAATAGGTAAAAGAAATGGGTAACTGAAAAGATAGTGAGAACTGGATAAAGTGGGTGGTGGGATCGAAATACATTTGTAGATTTGGTACACATTTAACACTTAGCAACTAGTTAGCATTCAGTACACACTTAACATATGTTTTAGCACATTTTTATAATATAGTTTAAGGGGTGGGGCAGGGAGTAGCAGCAGAGCGGGGCGCAAATTTGGCCATTCACCAGGTCAAAGAAATAAGGGAGGGGTTTCCCCAAGGGTGGGGGGGGGGGGACACTGGGGATATTAGAGTAAAAGTTCCTCATTTGTTGATACCTCGCTATTTTTTAACATGCTTAATATGCATACAGCTAAAGCGCTATGGCAATACAATCCTGTGATCTCAGTTGTATATGCAAACGTTAGCTAACGGTAAAATAAGTTTAGAATCAGATTTTGCCCGGGGGTTGACTTCTAAAGCAGTAAAGATAGATTCACCATGACTCAGTTACAGTTTCTGTCCTGGAATGTCAATGGCCTGCGCACGAAGAGCACGAGAGCCAGAATCTTACAATATTTAAGGGACTCTCCGGCGCAGATCATAGCCATCCAGGAATCACACCTTCTAAAGATAGAGACAGTAGAACTATTAAAAAAACAGAAATGGCTAGATATTTTTCTCTGTACGGATCAATCAGTAAATATTAGAGGGGTGATGTTTCTATTTAAAAAGCATGCCAAGGCGCAAATACTGAAAAGCAGGGAGGATCCTTGCGGTAGATGGCTCATACTTAAGACGTTATTAGGGGACATGCGTATTACTTTGGTGGCATATTATGGCCCTAATCAGGACGACACCTCCTGCTTGGAAACTATTTACAATCATTTGATAGATTTCCCTGATCCTATTATCTGGGTAGGGGATTTTAACATCGTTCTAGACCCTAGGGTAGACAAATCTCCAAAATCAAGAGCTATTGTATCTTCTAAATCACGGCAGACCCTGATAAATATAATGAAGCAGATTGGGCTCTCAGATTTATGGAGGGAACGCGCAGGGGACCAACTGGGGGTTTCGTTTATAAATCTAAAATACAACCATAAATCAAGAATAGATTATGCACTGTTTAGTTATAGCCTTAAGGATTTGGTCAAACACATTGAATATCTGCCATCCCACTTGTCGGACCACTCTGCTCTAGCTTTCATTTTATCTCCTACTTATCAGCAACAGTTCAGAACGTGGTCTTTTTGACCGCACTATTTTATTAGTGGAGGATGAGATCAAGTTCCTTACATATGAGACTAATCAGTTTTTCGGGGTGAACCTAAACACAGCAAATATATCAGTTGTTTGGGATACTTAGAAGGCTTTTTGGAGAGGCTGTATTACAAACAGGGCCTCTTACAGAAAAAAGAAATTTAACAATGACATTAAGGGTCTAGTGGAAGATATGAATAAAATACAACTAAATTTAAGCTTTCAACAGGTATAGACCCTACGGCAGATTTGTATAAACTGGATTCCTTCAAAAAACAACAGGAGGCTACTCTTCAGGAGAGAATTGCCCGTAGATGAGAAGCCAGTAAAATCTCCCACTTTGAATTCGGGGAAAGTGCTGGTAAGTTACTTGCTTGGAAAGTGAAATCAGACCAGGCACGTAACCATATAAAACAGATCATGGTGGAAGGTGAATCATCACCTCGGCTATTTAGACATAGGGCAGGCCATCCGCAATTTCTTTCACTCAATCTATAGCAACGACAGGATAGAAGATACTGTAACAAGGAAAGATTGATTCAATAAGGTTTGCCTCCCTAGCCTTATGACCGATCAACAATCTGGTCTGGATAGGGAAATTACCGAAGAAAAAGTTAGGCAGATGATTGACCTCTCTAAAAAAGGGAAGGCGGCGGGGCCTGATGGCCTCCCAGGAGAGTTATATCGTTCACTTAAAGATATTATCATTCCAGTCTTGGTGAAACTTTTTAACTCTATACTCTTGAAGGGAGAAAGCCCTCCTGGGTCATGGAGTGAAGCCACAGTCATCCTAATATTAAAACCTGGCAAATCCCCGACCGACTGTGGCTCTTATCGTCCAATTTCTTTCCTAAACAATGATTACAAACTATTCACCGCTATTCTCGCAAAAAGGCTGGGGGGAGTTATGGATAACATCATTCATATAGATCAAAAATGTTTTATTAAAGGGCGCCAATTAGCGGATCTTACTTATGATCTTGTAGGAGCTATAGACATCACGTCCACTTTCACCCTCCCTTTGGCTGTCCTAACATTGGATGCAACTAAAGCCTTTGACAGGGTTAATTGAACTTACCTGTCTGACGTAATGAAGAAGTTTAATTTAGGTAGAGGATTCTGTCGGGTCATAGAACTGCTGTATAAGGCCCCGACAGCTAGATTACTTGTCAATGGGTCATTGGCAGATTCTTTTATGATTACTAGGGGTACACGACAGGGCTGCCCCCTCTCCCCTCTCCTATTTAACCTGTATATAGAACCATTTGACAGGTACTTAGAGAAGACCATAACATTGTCTCTTTTAAATTTGGAGAGTGGCCCTGTATGCGGATGATATCCTCATATTTACAGCGGACCTGGCTACAGCTCTCTCCACGGTCATCTCCTGCGCGGATGAATTTGGCAAAATTTCGGGGTACGAAATAAATGCTAATAAAACCGAGGTAATTGCATGGAATATGGATACTACACACGGCCATATCTCCTCCACTATGAGATAATTAGGAATTATAATAACTCAGGATGTTGGGAAGATCCCTGAACTTAATCTTGATCGTATTTTTAGAATCTGCCAAAAACATCTGAAAGCCTGGGCTCACCTGCCTTTATCCATCTTGCGTAGGATAAACTTAATTAAATTGTCAATTTTGCCCAAGCTAACATTTCTTTTAAATGCCATTCCACTAGCATTTGGCACAAAGCAAATAGCGAAATGCCAAGGGGAATTAAATTCATTTGTATGGAAATATAGAGCTACCAGGTTAGCCTGGAAAAAGCTTAGGCGGAAGAGAGAGAAAGGAGGATTGGCAATGCCTGACCTGCAATATTATGCGTGGGCATTCCAGTTATCTCACATCAGAATGCTGTTGAAAATGCCTGATAACACAACGGTGGGAGAGATGTTCAGGGCCATGTTAAGGGGAGTTGGATTGTCGGAAGCGGGTTATATGTTTAAGTTTGGGGACCAGAAATTCTTTAAAAAAGTTAAATTGAAGGTTCTTCAGTCGATAGCCCGAAGCTGGCTAGCAATAAGAAGGAGAGTAGGGTTGGGATACTTCTCAAATTGTGCACCTGTATGGGACTCTCCGGGCACTCCTTCTTGTCTCCAAGATAGTTTGAGTATCCCGCTGAAGGACTCTGGGATCTTAACATGGGGGACCTGTTGGAAGGGGCCATTTTGCCCTCTTGGGAAAATCTCCGCGAGAAAGTGGGGCTTGGTCTCTCTAAATTTTAGTACTATCAAATGAATAGCTGGCTCCAGTCACAGGCTAAGCGCGACACATTATTAGGGAAGGAGAGCTACTTAGAAGAACAGCTTGTGGCAAAGCCGGCAGGTAAAAAGGAGGTCTCAATTTGGTATTGGGCTATTGAGGAGGAAACAGACGGAGAATTTAAACTTGCCGATGAATTGTGGGGAGAGCACATGAATATGCAATGTGATTCGATTTGGATGGACTCATTTAACACCCTGTACAGAATAGTTAAACCTGCTTGGCTTAGGCGTAATCACATTTTCACAGTACATAGAGCATATCTCTCCCCGCTTAAGTTATCGAAATATCGGCCTGGCAGAGTATGTAACAAATGTGGTGTGCGAGAAGCATCGGACATACATATGTTTAAAGACTGCCCCCTCATAAGCCACTTCTGGGATAGTGTTTTTAAAAAGGTCTCACTGTCTATCAGTTTATCGCTAATCATCTTTGGACTTGATGACAACATTGTGGGCCCCTCAAGATCTCTACTCTTCTATGCAATTTTTCTAGCAAGAAGGCAAATTTGCAAGTACTGGGTTGATTCAACCGCACCGACCCACTCAGAATGGCTGACCTCTTTGTATGAAGTATCTAAGGTTGATGTGGCTAGATCCTGTAATAAGAACAAACTTGCATTCCGGGTTTTTTTTTTCCTCGGGTCCTATGATTATGCCTTTGATGCTTCATGGACTATCGAAAAAGGGTCCCCCACTGCAATGGTCTGGCAGGTCTGTAAAAAACCTAGATGGAGCAAAACCTCTCCCCCACGATCTTCCTCTCCGGAATGAAGTGCCTGTGACTGGTGGTAATTTAACAAAGAGATCAGCAGGACACGAAAAGAAGGAGAGAAGATATTTTGTTTTTCTTAGTGGGGTTAAGGCAAATGAGGACACCAAAAAAAGAAAAAAAAAGACACAGCTATGGCAATTGAAAGCACTGTGACCCTTCCGTTTCAGATACGAGCTGTCTTATGTATGAGCAGAGCAAGACATGTCTTAATAGGATAATGGTCACACAGGTACACTCTGGTTGCACAAACTGGGATGATGACCATCTTAATTAAGGAAGAATATAACCCTAACCACACCCATTGTCACTGGAAAAAGTATAGCAGGTGCAAGAAGAGATCTATCATCATGCCCTTGATCCATCGGAACTTCCATATTACTTTACTCCTTCCTTCGAAGTCTCACTCTAGCATCGTGGATGGTGCAGAGAGCAGCTCACCAGCAGAAACCACTCAGGGCTGTCAGGGTCCCCATCATGCCAGCACTAGCCCACAGCACTGCCTGTAGTAAATGTGGAATTCTTTGTGCATGCATTCATGCCACTTCTCAGTTATTGAGGAAGCAGTTTTCCCCACCATTGTAATCGCAGTACCAAGGTCACTCTCAAGTTCTAGCTATTCAGAAACTAGATTGGTAGGAATTTAGGAGGTCAGTTAAAAAATGTGATGAGAATATCAATTCAATAATGTAATGGAAAAGGGGAGTTCGAAAAACTGGTCCCAGGCTTTGAAAGTTTTTAGGGGGTTAGGAATTTTCAGTGAGAGGGTGATCTGATCAGATGTTAGCAATCATTATAATATTCACACTTTTAGGGATGGGTTGAGAATTCTAAAAATGAGTATGTTAATATCATTGGTGGGTGATTTTAGAGGTTAGTTGGGAATAGAGCCATCCATACAGGATGAAAGGTTAGTAATGTTTTGGAGTAAATCTTTGATGTCTAGATTTGTAAAAGATAATACATTTGTGCTTTTCTGGTGTATGTTCAGGTGTGTAACAACTTGAGAATCATTTTTCCGCTCTTATGTACAGTTAGTATCTTTTCAGAGAAGATGTGTGCAAGCTCAGTAAAACTAGAGGGAGAAACAATATGCCTATTTTTTTTTGTTAGTTTGATGTAATGCTTGATCATTTTGAAGACAGTTTTGGGATGCTTTAAGGCTTCGTTAATACGGATTTGAAGACGTTTGCTTTGATGAGTTAAGTATTTGTGTTTTTTCAGTATTCGAATTGAATTTTAAGCCTTTATGAGAAGAAGAGGTACTCTTGTTGAAAATGGCATGGTCAAAAAGAAGTCAAGGTTAGGGAAGTTGCTGCAGAATGTTCAGTGAGGACCCTTGTTGGACTTGGCCCTCCCTGCAAGGTCATTCCACACTTTTTGCCTTCACCCCTCTTGTTTCTGAGATTGTTTTTGTTGGCTTTTATTACTGTGTGCACTTTACCACTGCTAACCAGTTTTAGCGTACTTGTGCTCTCTCCTTTAAACATGGTGAAATTGGCACATTTAATTTACTTCTAAGCCCCTAGTAAAGTGGTAACACATCTACTCAGGGCATGTTAATTAAATGCTTATAGTGGGTATGCATCACTGATTGTGCCCCAGACATGCCATTACAGCCTGTGTGTATAGTTACAAATTGACATTTTGACCTCGCAAGATAAACCTTTTGTCTGGCAAAAACCTTCCGTTTTAATACATATAAATCACCCCTGAGGTGGGCCTTAAAGTGCCTATGAGGAATGGTGCATTGTATTTAAAAAGCTGGACATATGCCTTTAGGTTTTACATGTTCTAGTAGTGAAAAACTCTCACATTCATTGTGTACTATTGTGAGGCCTAACTCTCCTATAGGATAACATTGGGTTGACTTAGTACATTTAATAAGTGATATCTTTTGATTTGGAGAAGGTAGGAAAGTTATGTTTGGTGTCTGAGGAACTATAAGTTAAAGCCCTCCTTTATGGTAAAGTCGGATTTTAAGTCACAATCTTGAAAATGCCACTTTTATACAATTTGCTTTTTCTTGTCCTAACCAACTGGTGCATGCAGCCTTTTCCTGGGTCGCATGACTAGGTGTAGTTGACAGTCAGCCTTTGTGTATTCCTCCTAGACAGCATCATAATAGATTGTCTGGGTGAAGGCAGGATGGGCTATCTCTGGCAGGATGGGGGCAGAGTTGTCCCTTACCACACTAGCACTTCAAAGACACTGGCTCAGCTCACAAACAAAGAACTTCACACTAGCCTATAGTGCCCACAGACAGACTGGGACCAGGACAGGAAATTCCAGACACTTCTCTAGGAGGAAACTCCAAAAGCTTCTCCCACTTCAAAGAGGGTTCCAAGTATAAAAAGAGGACTCTCAGACCCACTCTTCAATGGATGTATGACGTTAGAACGCATACATTGACAACGCGTACCTTTACAACGCGTTCGTAACAACGAAAGTTGTTACCACGCATTGCGCTGGGGGGCGCAAAATTGATTAATTTAATTTACTATTCCAACACCAGTCCCCGTGGATAGTAGGGAAGGTGTTGGGATAGTAAATTAAATCATTTACTATCCTTGAGCGCCCCCCAGCGCAATGCGTGGTAACAACTTTCGTTGTTACGCCCGCGTTGTAAAGGTATTCCGTGGTAATGCTTGCGTTCTAAACGCTGCATACCCTCTTCAATACATTCCTATACCTGTGGAGACTACAGAAGAAGAATGCCCAGCTGCATAAGGTCTGCCCTGCTTGTTAAGAAGGAAGTCTCGACCTGCACCATTCCTCCCAAGCTAAAGTGTTTACAAGGGTCAGCTGACTGACCTCTTGGTCTGAGCTATAAGGATATAACAAGCTCCAGAGGCCTCCATGCATCTGCCCAGCTGACGACCTGCTGCCTGGACCTGCAACTAGATCTGTATCTGGAACTGCTTTAGTCCTACAGGCCTCTGCTAAAGTGAGTTTCTGAACCCCAAGAGGTGCCCCTCAGGTCCTGGACTATAGGTGTGGCATCAGTTGAGCTCCTCCTTGATGAATTGAAGAAATCCTGAAGTTGTGGGCTCTTCACGATCATGAGCAGGCCAGTTCGGGACAAGATCATGCCAGCCGCACTGACCGGAAAGGCAAAGCTCATGTGAAACTGACTTTTCATGCCACAGTGACCACCACTGAAGACTGACAATGCAAGTTCTGCACTTCACACGACAGCATCGACTGCCAACGGAAAGTGCAGCAATGACCATCCGCAACACCTGTCAGGACCTACACGCTAGTGCACCAAGCTTCCCCATATGCTTGCAGCCTCCTCCACTGCAAACGGGACTCTTTGCGCTAGACTTTAGAAGGTAACTCTTTCAGCAGGACTATCCTGGGCCATTTTCCCAGCCTGCGCTCTATCACATTGGCCTGAACTTGTGACTATCACCCAGTCTCACACAACCAGATAACCGTGAGTGGTGCTTTGTCCTTTTAGGTGCTATACTTACCATAAATCTTTGAAATTGCGCGTCTCTGCTTCTACGGATTAGATTTTTGTCAATTTGGTGTCAAATAATGTATTAAATTGTACTCTATTGTTCTAAATAGGTGTGCTATTTTTCTTGTGGTCTATTTTCACTTTATTACTGTTTGAGGAATGTGAAAAATACTTTACACATTGCCTGTAAGTTAAACCTGACTGACATTGTGCCCAGCTCCCAGATGACTAAGCACCAGTTAATTTAGTGACTTTTTGTAGTCCACCCTGACAAGAATTGTGGCTGTTGCCTGAGAAGGGCTCACACCCCCTCAACCAACAACCCAATTTTTCACATCCCTGCATCCTTGTATGACTGTGGTGGGATCATCTATTCAATACCCTAATTGATGGAATTTTGAGGGAGATGATTTTCATAAAGCCTCAGGTGACATAAATCATCAAAATAGGCTTGATGCTTAGAAAACAGGAAAAAGAATGTCATAGACAATTCTGTCTCATTTTGGTTGAGTTTATAAAGTAACAAAAATGAGTCATCTGTGACTCAATCAGATTACAGGCAAAGTGATGCTTCATGCATGTGAGAGAAGGCAAGGCTCAAATATATACCTTACTACACTCCAAGTTCGGGAAACATCGTTTACAACGCGGTTCTTACAGCGCACTACCTTTACAACGATGCCATTACAACGCAAGTCGTTACTACGACTTGCGCTGGATGCCGCTGTTGGATAAGGAATATTGTAATTTTATATTCCAACACCTTCCCTATTGTTACTTGGGCTGGTGTTGAAATATAAAATTATAATAATTCTCAATCCGCGCACACCAACGCAAGTCGTTGTAATGGCAGCGTTGTAAAGTACCGCGGTCTAAAAGATCGCGTTGTACTGACGTACATCCCATAGTTCATAGTATTGGTAACAGGACTAAATTCTCACTGAGTTAACAAGCATGTGCCTCACTAAGCTCATGAAAATTAGTAGATGACATTCCTGAGTTACAAATCATGAATACAATGAAAATGATTATTTTGACTATGACAGATATTCATGAACATGACCACTTAGATGATGGCAGAATGATGTTACAGAAAGAAGCAACTCTTTGGCATCTTTCTGTCTCAGCAAGTACATCTGCTAGCTTGAGCAAGACAGCATGGGTGCAACAGGTTACAGTGACATTAAAACAGGGCATTGCGTCTAGGCTTTTCACATTCAGAAGATTGGAAGCATATTTGTTTTAAGTTGTTTTGCTACCCATATTGGTTGAAAAAGGATTTGAACCTCTAACTCAGCCCAATGGCACTTTCTCGTACTGTTGCTGTACCAGTTTCAACAAAGAGGGTACCAAACCAATTTCCAGCTCTCACTATTTTTGGGAACAACGCTTGTGGAAACAACTCTGGGTTTTGATAAACTCTTTTGCTGGTGCCTCCAAAAGACATTTTGCATTTACAATTGTATGTTCTTTTTTTCCTTCTAAAATAGAGGACTTGTACCACCACTCTATTGAACACTGCTTTCAAGGACCAGCAGGCACAACCTATCCATCAACCAAGTGCCAGTTGCAATATTGGAGCATACGATCAATGTGGAGCCTGAAGTATTTTGGAAAGAATATTGGACCAAATGTACAATTTACTGTTCATAAAATACTGGTCACAATTTTCGACCAGCATTTTTGCATCAAGTAAAGAATTTTAAGAACTGGCTTACGTACATATTGGTCAGTTCGTAAAATTCAAATAATAGTAGGTTGCAATCTAACCTACTTCATGAATGTTATTGGGTTAGGTCATAAATTATGACTCATTGCGTTTGAAGGGTGTCACGTGTTTTAATTAAATATAGCAAACTTTAATGCATTAATAAGATAAAGCAAACTTTTTTTTCCAAAATGTACAGGAAAGTGAGCTGCATTTAAAAGAATGCTTTCTTTTTCTAAGTTTAAGAGTTGGTGGTTGTCCCTTGAACCACTGACTGTTTTTCAACAATCTTTATTTTTGCATTCACAAAAAGGGACCTTCTTTTCTTTTGAGAATGCATTATTACCTCCTTTGAGATGTCAGTACATTTTCAATGTGTTGCGACTTGATTTTCTTTTGCAAAACGTTGATACATAAGTTACCAATGCAGTATTTCGAAGGGACATCTATGGAATCTCATTTTAGGGATTATAAAAACTTTTCATTGCAAGACTCAGAGATATATACATTGGGCTTTGCAGTGCTTTTAAGGTTCTACTGCAGCCGGACAGAGTGTGTATTCACAGGATGTTTACTGTTAAGAAGTGCTAAAAAATAGCAACTCCTAGCTCATCTGCAAAAGGCATATAAAACTCCTGCTATAAAATAACAACTTTATGCAGTCAGGAAAATGAAATATCCTGTAAAATGGGAAACAATAACCATATAGAGAAATTGTAATACATTGGAAGTGAGGTAGAATTTGTCTTGTATGTGCTCTGATGTCTGTCCAAAGTTTATACTCCGGAAAAACAGAAATACTGAATGAAAAATAATAACGTAGATACAGTAGAATCTATAGTAATGATTACCATATCTCAGGTGAGATGCACATAAAATGCCCCGTCAGCTGGCATTTTGTTCTTATGGAACCCATGTGTGTCAGTTGAAACCAAGTCAGATTTAGCCGTTTGAGTACTGAGTGCTTTGTAAAGTATAAACATTTTAGAAGATGTAATGATCAATTGCGGCAGCTGGGTATAAAGAATTAATCATCTTTCCATCTCTGTTAAGTACCTAGGTTTGCCCTGATCACTTTGTGAAAATCGAATGCTCTGGTTACTTATTGTTCTTACATAGATTAGCCTTAACAAGATATTCCAAAAATGTTATCTATGATTACTCTTAACTTTTTGATAGGATCAGAAAATCATAGGTGCATACTTAGAATCTCTTAGCTTATTGATAAACTTTTCTTCCCAAACACTCTCTTCCACAACAGTATATGGAGATCCTGAATTCTCACTCCACCAAAGGACATATTACACCCAGATTTCTTTTTACATGTTTTTTCATCCATAATATTGAGAATTGCACTCTTCTTGTCTCGCACAACACAAATTTTCCTTTGAAATTCATCCTCACTTACTTGTTCCCCATCATCGAAAGACACATTTTTTCCAGACACATATTTTACTTTAGTGTTATTTTTCCTACAAACCACAGAAAAGTGTCCCATGAACCACCACGTTTCGGGGCTGGGCACATTTTAGAATTTGCTAAATTACTCTATCACATCGATAACACTTTCGAGAACCCTTACTCTGAAATTTGAAATTTTTGCTATATTTGGGACGTTTACATTTTCCCCTTTAATGCTAATTTTCCCAACCTTTTCACATTCTACCAGCATCAGCCAGCACAGGTAAGCACAGTGGGGCTGGGCAGGGTGTGGTGGGGGGAAGCTGACAGACGATGGAATAGGTTTTATTTATTTATTTAATTGTACCTATTCCGTCGTAAGTCGGCAAACCCCCCCACCCCGCCCTGCCTCACCTCATTTACCTGTGCCGGCCGCCGCTGCATTCAGCATACTTTGTACCACTTTTAATGGCTTTCACATTTCTGAATTAAAGTTACACTTTTCTTAAAATTAATAAAATATCTCCATCCGCCCACAGTCTTTCCCACATAGCAGGATTTGTTACATGCCTTAGTACCTAGTCCCTCATTAACTCATCCTGCAATACACCAGACTCACAGTCAATTGCTAATTTAATGTAAACATTAACAAATGAATCCACATTTTCATATTCTTCCTTTGAAAAAACTTAGATCTGGTGATGTCAATGTATACCTTCAGTGCAAAATACATATTTAATTCCTTGAAAGTCAACTGGAACACATTCTCATTTCTAGCTTCTCTTTACTTTGGTACTCGGTTTTATATTTTTTATGTCTTCTGGACCTAAAGAATGTGTTTTTTCTCTCCTGGAAAAATTCGTTTTGTTCATCAATTGTTGCAAGATAATTCAAGAAAATACTCCTTCTACTCAATCCAAGTCCTGTTTGGTGCACGAAACTATACATAACACATCCTTTTCCGTGTTTCAGATATGCATAAACTCACCATTAAGGGGACACAAATGGCTGTCATGTAGGGTCACGTCGCATGTTGAACATGCTCACAGAATACACTTGCCACGTTGCATGTTGAATATTGTCCCAGAATGCACTTGCACCACTCCAACACGCAGTCGCGGCCCATGGAGGGAGTTTCGGTGGGGCAGAGAGGCGGGGCGGGGGAGGGGCAGGGTGGGGGTGCTAAAACCGGATTATGGATATTTGAAGGTAAGTAAACAATTTAATTAATAAAACGTATTTCGTAGTGCGCCCTGCATCGCAAAATGAAATGCGATGCAGGGTGTGCTACAAAATTTGTTTTATTTATTAAATTGTTTACTTACCTTCAATTATCCATACTCCGGTTTTTAGCACCCCCCACCCAGTTCCTCACCCGCCCTGCCTCTCAGCCCCACCATAACTCCCTCCACGGGCCGTGGCTGAATAAAATTAATTTCGTAGCACACCCTGCATCGCAAAATGCGATGCAGGGTGCGCTACGAAATTCGTTTTATTTATTAAATTGTTTACTTACCTTCAATTATCCATACTCCGGTTTTTAGCACCCCCCACCCTGTCCCTCCCCCGCCCGCCTCTCTGCCCCACCATAACTCCCTCCACGGGCCGTGGCTTCCAACACGCTTCATGCTCCAACATGCCTTGCACGCGCCGCGCACTGCTCATTGCAAAGAACTCTACCCCGTTACTGCAATCATTAATCCAGATGAAAACTCGGCTTCAGT
Source organism: Lissotriton helveticus (assembly GCF_964261635.1). NCBI lineage: Eukaryota > Metazoa > Chordata > Amphibia > Caudata > Salamandridae > Lissotriton > Lissotriton helveticus. Next base: position 614,818,639 of record NC_136063.1, on the reverse strand, counting down.
ATCTTCCACCAATCCATTCTAAAAACACGCAGTTCCTCACCACTGTAAGTCCACACACTGTAGCCTCTTTCTCGTTGCCAAAAATCCTGTAGTGAATTCTCAACACAAATCAGGAACTGCTCCATACATGTATTCCTTAGGAAGACGAAAGTCCAGTACAAGGCATGTTGCAAAAAAGTTCCAGCAATCAAGAGCCCCCAAACATCGCATTACCCTGACTGATATCTCCCCTCATAGAATCCTCTTTTGCATTCCATATGACCTAACAACTCTCCGTGCAACTCCCAACACACCACAGTCTTTTACAGATTTTTATATATTTACCAATTTCACTCCAATAAATAGACTCCTGTTACTGATCAGGATTCTGAATGTCTTTTATTTTTTCTGTTAAGCTGCTGCAGCGTTCCCCAAGATTTAAATAGGGCCTATTAAATAAAATAATTATTTTTAAACGAAAAAAGTGTTCCTTCTTTTACACTCTTACGATTTCACTTGCATGGTGGCAGGAGAGAACTGGTATTTGCATAGATAACCCAAATCAAGATGCAGTTATTTGCAGATGGGGCTGATGCAAAGTAGGTTTGCATTTGGCACTCCATTTGCTACCCTGGCATAGCTCAAAGGCACCCAGGAGACAAATAATGCAATGACTGGCCGAGTAAATTTCAAAACTTCAATAAAATCTTAACTAGGACCAATAAACTATAACTCGATAATGAAAACCAGGTATCAAGATCTGTAATGAAAAGTTATTGTGAGCACATCAAAAGTTGTAGCAATAGAAAATGTGTAAATAGGTTTGTGTTAGAGGAGACAGATACACTGACACATTTCTAAGCTTGCCACCCATTCATAGAAAACAATTTGTAATATGCCCTCTCTGATGGTTAGAGGCTTTATAGAGACCACGGTTATCACTCGAAAGCTCAAGAAACCACAATGACTCCAGGTCTGTATCATATTTAAGACCAGCTGTATTATCTATTAGGACACAGAAACATACTCTAACAAACCTGGCTAGCAATGTAGTTAGCTCAGGTGCACAGTAGCACACCAGAACACCAGGTTAGAGACTAAGAGGTGCAGGATGGGAATACACAGGAGACATGCGTTCTCCATCTGGGAACCTAGGATCTGGAACAACAGCGCCGTGACGTCACACCTTCTCTGACCTTCCTGCAATCGTGGAAGCAAAAGAGACATCTCTTTAAGGAGCCTGAGGCGTCCCCAGATTCTCACGCCAAGCTGTTGGCTGCCTCACTGCAGGGGCGGCCTTAGGCATGTGCAAGCTGTGCACCTGCACAGGGCCACCAAACCCTAGGGGCCACCACGCCAACATATATCCTTAATATTATAATCCTCTGAGGATGGATACATATTTGCGTGGCATCCCCTGGCAGGGATTTGGCGGCCTCCGGCTCTGTTCCACTTCCAAACACCCTGACCACCCCCCTCTTCACTGGCCTCCATGCTCCGCCCCGCCTGGACCCCCTCTTCCGGGGCCCCCTACCTACACTCCCTGCCCACGGCCGCCATGAGCCTAGAGCCGCCCCTGCTCACTGTTAAGATTGCATCACACCCTGTCCGGTTCAGTGCACCGTTGCTTCTTAGGTTGGTTTGTGTTATATAAATGTCAATATAAACATAATTACATGCATACATTTTTTCCTGGTATCTCTAGAAATTGTACTCTGTTTTCCATGTATTTCTACACCAGGACCTCTGAAAAATATTTTTGTAGAATAAGGCTGCTGACCTTCCCTTTAATAGACAGTGTCTCTTTAGTTGCTCAGTTCAGAAACTAATAATGGTGCTAAGACCATAGTTTTGGTGCAATGAGGGCAACGCTGAATCCAATAACGCCTCTTAACCCACAGAGACCAATAAAGACACCCCAGCCACTGATGGAAGTGATATCACATTTAAAACCCAGCCTCACCCCCTCTTTATGACAATAGAGACACGTACATTTGGAACAAATGTTATTATTTTCATAGAAAAAAAGCAGCTGCTGCACGGATTTGTTACAGAGAATAAATAAAGTACCGAGAGTCTTTTTAAAAATATGTCAGGCTAGTAAATTAAATCGACCAGCAAGCAAGACAAGAACGTACACTAAACAAAACGAAATAGATTAAAAAATGCAATAAATAGATTTAAAAAGACCAGGTAGCAAGTACATGCAATAAATAGGTTAAAAGTGACAGCTACAGAATTAACGAGAAGCCAGGAAATAAAAAGGTTAAAGATCTCAAGCAAACAAATACATCAAATAACCTGCTCGAAAATATATGTAGTAAATATGTATAAAGTATCAAGCAAGCAAGCAAGCACATCTTTAGAGTAGTTAGGAGTATTTTTGCAAGTAAGCACCTCAAGCAAGTGCATCTTTCGAATAGTTTTGCATTTTAGTAGGAATTATATATATATATATATATTATCAGAGTGGAAACATATTGCACTAACCTTTAAGATCCTTACAGCTACCAGACGACAACAACAACTTACTTCCCCTCTTACAGTTCCCCTCAGTCATGCAGGCGAATATGGGACACCCTCATGACTTCCACAGTGGATCCATCTCTTCCAAACCAATCTATGCCAACTCAACTAGTTCCCTTCCCTAAATCCTTCTGAGAGATTAGAGAACTATTTGGCTTATCCGAGTCAAGGACTCGGTTCACCAAACAGTCTAGAAGGTGATCCCATGCTCGTTCCCCTTTGATCAATCCACGCCATCTGTTTAGCTCCTGAAACAACATGGCCCAGTCCAGACCGCCCACTTCCCCAGTTCATTTTGCCGTCTAGTTCTCCAGGCCCATGTGCTGAACTGTTGTCATGTGCTGAACTGTTGTCCATGACAATTGAGCCACGTATTTGTGTGGCTCACAATATAAGAATACCATGTGCATATATAGGATTGACGAAGCCCAGCGGGTCAAGTGAGTGAAAAAGTCTGCCCCTCTCTGGAAAACAACCCTTGCCGTTGAATGTATTCTGAACAACTTGCACTGGTGCTGTGTTTCCAAAAATGTATGTGACTTAGCACAGCCCTGATAATATAGGGCAAAAGTCTCCCTAAAAACAATACATTGTCAGGAAGGAGGACTATGGAAGAAGTCTATAGACTGGTCTCGCTAAAATGTTTTGCTTTTTTTATAAAGCTAACTAGTAAAAGTTCATGTGTTTTCTGCTTTGTGTGGTGTTCTAAAACTCTTTGCCATACGGTGATTTTTTGTAATTGACAAAACCATAATTAGGCCGACACTTGTTTCACTGTTGATTGAGAAATGTGCACACCACAAGTCTTATGCATCAAGCAAGTTCTCAATTGTGTAACTGATGTTTCTTTTAAATCTGAACTCCTATTATCATGACTCCCTGCTTCGTAAAGCAATAAACTCAGCTATGGAGTAGCATCTTCAATTATGCGCACTTTGATCTTGTCAAAACAACAAGCTAGTGTCCACAGAGAGATTGAGCATCATTGGTTCATTTGTTAATTTAAATGATTGAGTTATGTTTTTGTCTCCCCTTTTAGTATTTGTGTTAAAATATAATAATTTCTCATGCCATTGTTGTGCCTCTTCATATCCAGTGTCATACTGTGATATTTCAATCTGGGAACACCTTTACAGTAATATGTAATATGTGTGTTTGGCGTTTAGGGATCACTATGTCTCTATCTCATTCCCTCTTGAAGGTGTTTATGTTCAAGAGCTTCTCCATATAGGATGTTTGGTTAAATCTTAGCTAACTTAAATTTCACAAGGGACCACTGGGTCACCTTTCTTTGAATGTCTGAAGATGTGGGGCCCGATTCACAGAACTAACTTAAGACGAAATCCTAAACTTACTACCATCTACTCATTTTGGTATTCACAGAAGGCACTTACTCATTCTGTGAATACCAAAATGCGTAAGTGCCTTCTGTGAATACCAAAATGAGTAAGTGCTTTCTGTGAATACCAAAATGGTAGTAAGTTTAGGATTTTGTCTTAAGTTAGTTCTGTGAATCGGGCCCATGATCTCTATAAGAACATAACACTGCAGAAATGGCCTTACTAACTTGTGTGTGATATTCCTTCAGGCTTGAATGTCATAACACTATTATTAAGACAAATATCAGTCGAACTTCAACGTAGTTTAGCCACTTCTAGATTGGCACGTGCAATACCTGCAAGGTCTTCCCTCCTTCACATCCTAAACTCCCAATGTGTACTCCTTCCAGCAGTCGGCTCTGTAAAATTACTCCCTTGTCATTTGACTTAACCCCTTCGATGCTCATGACGGAACGGTTCCGTCACGAGCGTCGGTTGAGCTGTGCTCATGACGGAACCGTTCCGTCATGAGCCCATAGGCTCATTAGAACCTTCAGCACAGCGCAAAAATTCGCGCCGCGCTGAAGGCGTTAATTGGCTGTTAGCTGCGTAGACTGCTTGCCAGGCTTTTCACTGACTTTCATTTTTCTGTTCCTTTTGGGGAAGGATCCAGTAGAGAAGTATCCTCTCTCTCGTTGCCTTGAATGCACTGATGAGTCTATGCGACATATGATGTACATTAGAGAAACCTATTTACAGAGAGACAGCACTGCAAAAAATAAAGGCCTTATAGAGGGTTAGTGAACAAAGGCAGGATCACTCATCTGGGTGGAGCCCCACAGGGCTCCTCGTACTGCGCCTGGGCTCCGCGATCATCCACTTCTAGTGAATCCCATGGCACCTACATTTATTCAATAGTGCCCTCAATGAAAACAGTTTTTCTTTGCTGTTGGTTCTCATGGTGTCTATGTTTTAGGGGAACTTGTAGGTATTTTTGCTATCTATCAAAATGCATCATTTCTCAATACCGAATTGCTGATTGGACATTGGTCTCCTATGATCGTCTCTTACCAGAGACTTACTTGGACAACATTTGAGGGTCAAAAGACTAGACTCCACTGCTTCATTTTCTGTCTGCTAGTGTAGGAAGACAACATATTTGCTCAAAGAGGGAAACATTTCTGTCATTCATAGGTTGGAGGTAAATGCTGAATTATTTTCATGGCAACAGTTACAGCCCTCGCCAATTACCAGTAAGCAGGGCAAGAGCTTTAATAATCTGGTATAGCCTGATCTCAGGTCGCTACTAGCCTGGCAACCCCGAGTGCGGAGGGCAGAAGGCCATACATTGTGAAGAGATGGATGGTGAACCCTCCAAGATGGAATGAGAGGTGCAATAACGCTGGCATGCTTGGACCACGGGTGCTCCCAGTACCTGTCCCTGAGCACTGAGGTGATACCTAATACCCCCATGTAAAGCAAGGTGTTGATCAGTGCTACTTGACTGACTGATCCACCTGGTGAAAGGGCTAACACCAGGGATATCTCAGGGTGGCTTGACTGACTAATCCACCCGGTGAAAAGGCTAACACGAGGGATATCTCATGGCTGCTTCTCTTACTGATCCACCCGGTGAAAGAGCTAACACGAGGGATATCTCATGGCTGCTTCTCTGACTGATCCACCCAGTGAAAGGGCTAACACCAGGGCTATCTCAGGGCGGCTTGACTGACTGATCCACCCGGTGAAAGGGCTAACACTAGGGATATCTCAGGGCGGCTTGACTGACTGATCCACCCAATGAAAGGGCTAACACCAGGGATGTCTCAGGGCGGCTTGACTGACTGATCCACCCAGTGAAAGGGCTAACACCAGGGATATCTCAGGGCGCTTGACTAACTGATCCACCCAATGAAAGGGCTAACACCAGGGATGTCTCAGAGCGGCTTGACTGACTGATCCACCTGGTGAAAGGAGATTAGGGATATCTCAGGGCTGCTTGACTGACTGATCCATTTGGTGAAGGGGCTAACACCAGGGATATGTCAGGGCTGCTTGACTGACTGATCCACCCTGTGAAAGGGCTAACACCAGGGATACGTCAGGGCTGCTTGACTGACTGATCCACCCTGTGAAAGGGCTAACACTAGGGATATGTCAGGGCTGCTTCACTGACTGATCCACCCTGTGAAAGGGCTAACACTAGGGATATGTAAGGGCTGCTTGACTGACCGATCCACACAGTGAAAGGGCTAACACAAGGGATATCTACAGGTCTGGTGAATTGGTGGATTAGCACATCCACTGCAGGGACTTGTATTCGACCTCTTGGTCACAGGTTCAAACCCCTGTGGATCCACTAAGCCTTTCATCCTTCTGAGGTCAATAAAATTAGTACCATTGAGTTGGGTAACAATAAGTATCTGTTATTCAGTGCCAAGATACCCTTGGATGAATGTGTGCTTCACTAACACACATCTTGGGCCTCATTTATGAAAAGTGACGCATCGCTGCAAGAAAACAGCGATGCGTCACTTTTCATTGCACCCTCCTTGCGACACCAATGATGCGTCATATTTACAGTATGAATCAACATGTCGCAAGGAGGTACAAATACATCAGTATTTTTGACATATCTGTAGGCGCAAAAATGACGCATTGCTGGAGTGTGTCACAAAAGTGACGCAACTCCAGCAATGGGTCATTACACATGGGCAAGTCCCATGTGAAATGTGCCTGCATCAGTCTTAGCCTGCTGTGAGGCAGGTGAAGATATTGAAGCATTTGCATCCTAGAAGTGACGCAGTGAAAGCTCATAGATTTCACTGCGTCACTTCTACGACCCTTTCTTGCGTTGGAACGTCCCCCTAAATACATCATACCTGGCCCAGTTATAATGTGACGCAGGGGTTTACAAAGTGATGCATCTAGGTAGATGCGTTACTTTGTAAATATGGTGCAATAAGGCTCACTTTTTACGTGGCTGATGCGTCACAAAAAAAAGTTGCACCGGCAGTGCAACAGTGACGCAAGGGCTCATAAATAAGCCCCCTTATGTTTACTCGTAATGCTCCAGGAGGCGGTCGCCCCAACTCTTGGATTGACAGGCTGGAATTAATGCAGGCTTCTGGTGGTAAAGATCTCCACTCTTAAAATGAAGGCCATTATTACTTAGCAAGTATGATAAGCGCATACCATCAATCGAGTGCACTTCTCTTTCAGATGCAAGAGGTCTGGGTACACACCTATCTGCTCGATGACAGAGGTAAACTAGGGAACTCTACTCAAGATACACGGTGATATAACTTTGTGTCGAAATCTGACACGGCACAGTTATCTTGGATGTGACCGCATCATACACTCTTTCACAAAACAGCTATGTTTAAACCCATCACCTTTCATTGCAGCACTGGGAGGTCAGGCCCCTAGGGGTGATCGGCTCTGCGATGCGATGACGTGTGTGTGCTAATCAGCAATTTTGAGTAGCGGAATATCTGTAACAAAAAAAACAAGTTGTACTCTAGCAGCAAAATCTAAAAGCAGCCAGCAGAACAAAGAAGAAAAGTAAACTTGGGAAGTGCTTCTCCGCAGAAAGCCAACACTATAGTTCAGTTGTTCTCTAATATTGATGAAGTGGAAATCCTTATCGTAATCAGTTACCTGGATGGTGGTTCCTTCTCACTGAGCCATGTAATGCATTGTGCCAGCACACATCAAGCTCCCCAGTCATGTTACATCAAATCACATTAGCAGGCACTTAATGGGAGGCTGTGCGCAGCAGAGCCCACCGAACACGGTGCGTCAGGGCACAATGTGCAAATCAAATGAGGCTTTGATCGAAAATGTGGATTTTATCTCTTTGAACATTGTTCAGTTAAATATCAATGTTATATGATCCTTAACTGTGTCTGCAGATAAAAGCATTAGTCATAGGCACGGAAATGTGTGTCATGCCCATGGTAAGTCTCCTACTGTGCTGCACACACATTTTGCTGCTGATATGTTGACCATGTTATCACGCTGGTGTCAAACATACCTGCTTGCTTGAATGCTTGGTGTGAGGAGTTGGCCTTTTCTTACAGGCACACACACGTTTTGCTGCCGATGAGAAATAATCCTGCTAGTATTATACCATTTACTAAAGTAATGGAACGGCTATGCGTTGGGTGGGGATAGAAACTTCCGAAACCCTACTTAAAGTGTGTGTTATTTTCACACTCTCTCCATTATGGAAAAATGGAGATGATTAGTAAAATATTTGCCAGGTCTGCTTTAGGTTCTATTCCACTCCGGTATACCTTTAATTTGTGGAGGGAGAAATGGGTGGGAGATGCTGAGAAAGGTCCAATCCAAAGTTGTTAGAGTGTGTTCGAAAGTGTTCTTAATGTGTTTAAATATTGTAAACACATTAAATGAACTTTATTATCTGTTTCAAAGTGTTATTGAAAATGTTAATGACGTTATACAAGCATATTAACTGCCTTACTCACAGCTATATTTCTTTGTTTTATAAACGAATAGTGTAGGTTCTGTGCTAAATTAGGCTTAACAATGTCAAATAATTGGGTAGAGGCGTGGCTAGCTAGCCATGATGGCAGGCACCTGAGTTTACTGCTCCAGAAGTGAAGGCCCAATGCAGGGCGACCAGGTGACCAGTACTGGGAGGTGTGGCCTGGTTAAGAGAACTCAGAGCGCTGGCTGGTGACCGGAGTTGGCATGGAAGGACACGGGGCTGTGAACCTGGAGGCCGCTGCACCCAACGTGAATTCAGCACCAAGTCTGTGGAATTGGGGCTACTGTGTGCAGACCACAATAAGCCTGTTGACAAAGTTAAAGATGCAGAATAGATGATTACTGAACTGCAACTTGTGCAACAGGTGATGAAAATGCAAATGACTGAGTTGACAGATCGAGTGCAGATACTTGAAAATAGAGCTGCAGATGCTGAGGGGCGCAATTGGCGTAACAACATATGAATTGTAGGCATTCCAGAGGGAATGGAGGGAGGAGACATGGTGATCTACCTGGAGCATTCATTATGAACAGAGGTGGCTCTGACGCAGCTTACAGACACCCTTCTTTGCTCTGGAACTTGCACATCGAATGCTGGCACAACCACCGGCCCTGGGTTCGCCCACCCATGCTGGTGGTTGACCAATCTAGTAGACTGTAAAGACAGAGATATGCTGTTACGGTGGGCTCAAGCCAGGGTCCCTTTCCATGTCATAAGTGCCAGTGTCCCATTTTTCAGATTTTACCACTGCTGTGCAGCCCAAGAGAGCTTCTCTGCTAACCCTGCAGAAGACTGGTACTGTTGGTCCCCTATTGAATGAGGGGCCGCCCTCCGGTGCCTCCGACAGCAGAACCTGATACCAAACACAGACCTAGGAAATGTTCCCGCGGTGCCGCCTGCAAAGGGACACTCAGGGGGCCAATCAAGTCCCAGATGGACAGGGCCTTGATCTTTGCACTCCTGGTTGCAACAGAGATCGCTGTGCAGAGACCCTCTGACTCGAATGGCACAGTACTAGATAGCAACCATCTCCTGATAGTCACCTCACAGATTGCAGAGGATTTACTCTGAGTTGGGGAGCGGCAGCCTACATGCCCTTCCTGCCGAGTCACAAATCTACCATTGAATGCTTCTCCTTTCCCCTAAGAAGATGATGGGGACACTGTTACTATGAAATGCTTGCTCAAAAAGAAGACGAACTAGAACCTTACTGCGCAATGAAATGCTGTAAAGCCTAATACGGAGATTTGCTCTGTGTATGCCGGGGCTCATCCCTTGGCTGTCTTGGTCAGAAACAAATGAATGCTGTTACTATCAGACTTCACTGCACACTAAGGCTAGTGCGGAAATAGCCTGCACACCCTCGCCTGCCCCACACCGCTTGGCCCATCCTTGAGGTTTAGCAGAGCAATGTTTATGACAATGATCTTGATTTTGAAGTTGGTGGACCGGTCTAGGGTTGGGGAGTTTGGTACCGGTTTGCCTGTTTTCTGTCTTGGGGACTGTCATGCTTGATGAAGTGGGAGCTATGGGTGTGAAGGGGATGCTGGGTGGTCCTCAGAGGTTTTAGATAAAGTTTACCCTATGACTAGCCCGGCTACAGTATTACATTCATGCCTTGGAATATTCAGGGAATGGGGCCGGCAGCCAAACGGCACAATGTACACATGTCCCTCAAATGTAGAGGAGTACACATTGCAATGCATCAAGAAACCCATCTCACAGAGGTGGAAGCTGAATGCTTACAGTGTTGATGGAGATGGCAGGTATACACAACAACATATTCTGCTTATACATGGGGGCTATATTGTGGGTTAGGGGCGGTCCCCTTGAAATCGGCGCACACCAAGATAGATAAAGGGGTTCGTTATGTATTGGCCAAAGGTAGATTACATGCAGGCCCGGTTCCAGGAATTTTTATTTGGGTGGGCCAAGGGTGCATTCGGGTGGGCCACTTTGGGCTCGATTTGTCGCATATATGTCTAGGCAGGCCTGCTTCAGGGCCCTCCTTTATCTCTTCTTAGTCTTACAAGGCCCAGTAAAACACACTCTTTCCCAAATCTCTTTCTAAATGTGATCACTCACAAAAAGCGACCTGGTCAGACCCGGTCGCTCCCTCCTCCCGCCGCGTGGCCCGCCCCGAGTGTGCCCGGCCTCCTCCTGCTGTCTCTGAGCTCTGCCCCTGCCTCCGAACCCTGCCTGCCCTCTGTGCCGCTCGTGCCATGTAGTTGTATCGCCGCCCTTTGCTCACTCGTTCCGCCGTCCTTGTGCCCTGTGAAGTTTTGCACTCTTGTGAAGTTTTGCTCTGTACCTGTTGGCTGTTTTGTATTGTACCACTTTTTGTCGCCCTTTTGTATTGTGCCCCGTGTCGCCGCTGTCCCCTGCCCCACCCCCCTCCCTGCCGCTGCTCCCCCGTGGCCACACCCACGCTCCCTCCAGCATCACCGCACCGCTGCCCCCCCTCCCGCCACCCCGCTCCCGCCTCCCAGCTGCTCCTCCCTCGCCCCTCCCCTCCCCACCCTCTATTTATGGCAGAGTGCATGCGTACGCGCAGCGGGTGCACCGATTGTGCGCCGAAGGCGCGCCAAAGGCAAGCACGTCTGCGCCCGTCCACGCCTGGACCGCGCCCAGTGCCAGACCCCCTGGCCTCCGCAGCTGCCAGCCCACCCGCCGGACTTACGACACCGCCACCCTCAACGCACTCAACACCGGCCGAATCCCCGGCTGCCACCGAGCCACCCCAGGACGCACCCACGGACCCTTCACCTGCCAATCTTGCAAGTTCTCCTGCATCCGGACCTGCACCGCACCCGCCAAGCCAAGCACCAGCAACAACCACCTGAAGTGCATCCTGCTTAACACCCGCTCCGTCCACAGACACGCCGTGGAACTCTGGAACCTCCTCGACTCCACATCTCCAGACGTCGCCTTCCTCGCGGAAACATGGATGAACGCCTCCTCAGCGCCCGACATCGCCATCGCCATCCCGGATGGATACAAGATCACCCGGAGGGACCGCGTCAACCAGACGGGAGGAGGCATCGCCATCATCCACAAGAACACCATCCGCATCACGACCAACTCCGACGACACCCTCACAGCCGCCGAACACCTGCATTTCCAGATGGACACCGACCCCAAGACCACCCTCAGAGGTACCCTCATCTACAGACCCCCGGGACCACGCACACAATTCAGCGAAGACATCGCAGACTTCATCAGCCCGCACGCCCTCCCCTCCGCTGACTACATCCTCCTAGGGGACCTCAAATTCCACCTGGAGAACAACAACGACCGCAACACCACCACCCTGCTGGACAACCTCGCTAACCTCAGACTCAAGCAACTTGTGACCACCCCCACCCACTACACCGGCCACACGCTTGACCCCGTCTTCCCCTCCAGCAAGGACATCTCCTTCAGCCACGCCACCGGACTCCACTGGACAGACCACAGCTGCGTCCACTTCAGCTTCAGAAGAACCACGACCCACCACCACCCGCAACAGGTTCCCCGCAGAAGTTGGAAGAAGATCACAGCTGACCAGCTCGCCACATCCCTGAGCCAGAACCCTCCCGCCAGCTCAGCGAACCACAACCAAGCTGCCTACAACCTCACAAGGTGGATCAGCAACTTCGCAGACGACCTCGCTCCACTGAAGACCCCCCCCCCCGTCAGACCCGGCAACAAGAAAGCATCCTGGTTCACCGACGAACTCAGGAGCTCCAAGAAGAACTGCTGAGCCCTAGAGAAAGCCTGGCGCAGAGACCCGACACCAGACAACATGACCACCCTCAAGCTCGCCACTCGAAAACACCACCAGCTGATCCACACCACCAAGAAAACCGCATTCAAGGAACGACTAGAAAACAACGCTCACAAGAGCAAAGAACTCTTCGTCATCGTCAGAGAGCTCTCGAACCCTAGCGCCGGAAACAACGACATCACCCCATCGCAAGAACTCTGCAACTCGCTCGCCTTGTTCTTCCACAGCAAGATCGCAGACATACACAACAGTTTCAGCTCACAGCCGACGCACCCCACGAACGCACCGACGCCCCCCACCTCCACCCTCCGCGCCTGGACACCGGTCAACACCGAAGACACCATCCGAACTCCATCAACTCCGGATCACCAACCAACCCCTGCCCTCACCACGTCTTCAACAAGGCCGACTCCATCATCGCACCCCTTCTCCGGGACATCATCAACGCCTCCTTCAACACCGCCACCTTCCCAGAGAGCTGGAAGCACGCCGAACTCAGCGCCCTACTGAAGAAACCATCAGCGGACCCCACCGACCTCAAGAACTACCGCCCCATCTCGCTCCTTCCTTTTCCGGCCAAAGTCATCGAGAAGACAGTCAACAGACAGCTGGCCGCCTTCCTCGAGACAAATGGATCCCTCGACCACTCACAGTCCGGCTTCCGGGCCAACCACAGCACCGAGACCGCCCTCATCGCAGCCACCGACGACATCCGAGCCCTACTCGACAACGGGGAAACGGCGGCCCTCCTCCTCCTGGACCTCTCTGCGGCGTTCGACGCGGTCTGCCACCGCACCCTAGTACAGCGCCTGCACAACATCGGAATCCAGGAGAAGGCACTGGAGTGGATCCTCTCATTCCTCGCCGGAAGAACCCAGAGAGTCCGCCTCCCCCCGTTCAGATCCAAGGCCACCGAAGTCATCTGCGGCGTACCACAAGGATCTTCACTCAGCCCCACGCTGTTCAACATCTACATGAGCCCCCTCGCGGCCATCGCACGCCAACACAACCTCAACATCATCTCCTACGCCGACGACACCCAGCTGATCCTCTCCCTCACCAACGACCCCGCCACCGCCAGAACCAACCTACACGAAGGGATGAAAGACGTAGCCGAGTGGATGACGAACAGCCGCCTGAAACTGAACTCAGATAAGACGGAAGTCCTCATCCTGGGATCATCACCCTCCACCTGGGACGACTCCTGGTGGCCTCCTGGCCTCGGCAGCGCACCCAAACCAACGGACCACGCACGAACCTGGGCTTCATCCTGGACTCCTCCCTCTCGATGACCAGACAAGTCAACGCTGTCTCCTCATCATGCTTCAACATCCTACGGATGCTCCAGAAGATCTTCCGGTGGATCCCCACCGAAACCAGAAAGACGGTCACCCAGGCCCTCGTCGCCAGCCGACTGGACTACGGAAACACCCTTTACGCCGGAAGCACAGCCAAACTCCAGAAAAGACTCCAGCGCATTCAGAACGCCTCAGCACGACTCATCATGGACATCCCCCGACACAGCCACATCTCTGGACACCTGAGAGACCTGCACTGGCTCCCCGTCAGCAAGAGGATCACGTTCCGACTCCTCACCCACGCACACAATGCTCTCCACAACCAAGGCCCCAGATACCTCAACGACTGCCTGACCTTCTACACCCCCACTCGCCAACTCCGATCGACCAACCTCGCCGCCGTTCCTCGCATCCGAAGAGCCACAACGGGAGGAAGATCCTTCTCCTCCCTGGCTGCCAAGACGTGGAACTCCCTCCCCATCCACCTCCGCCTCACCCAAGACCACCTCTCCTTCAGGAAGCAACTCGAGACCCTCCGGGTGAGTAACGCGCTATATAAATGCTTTGATTGATTGATTGATTGATTCCATGTAATGTCCATTTGATGGGAAGAGGAGGTTTCTGAGGTGGGAGTATCAGGCGAGTGACACTTCTCGGGCTCCCTCTGTGCAAGCCTTCAGGGAGAATCCCTCTTCATTACTACCTCCACCTTACCCTGGACTCTGCAGCGCACTCCCTTACAGGCTTGATTACCCACTACTCCTCTCCAGTGTACCTTATCTCACAGCTGATCTTGGGCCGCAGCCCCATATCAGGCAACATCAGGCTCCACTTTCATTTATACCGGTAAAAACATTAGTAAAATCACCTTCAAACTTAAAACATTGAATATAGCAGTAAATATAATTAGCACGCACTTTAAAGTATGTTCCACAGTAGCCCTTATGACCCGACTGCTAATTAAATAAACAAAAACAGAAAGGCCGGCTTCAGCGCTGATGCGAAAGTCTTATTTGGCACCGCACCAATAACCTCTGTCTCCGTAAATACCTTTACCCCCACCTTCCAACAGTGCCCCTCATCTCCCAATGGCCCCCTCTATTGACCTCCTCCTCGGATTCCCTCAAAGCCACACGCCACATGTGCCCCTCATCTCCCCATAGCCCCTCCCCTTCTTGACCTCCTCCTCGGATTCCCTCAATGCCCCCCTCCAGCAGTGCCCCTCATCTCTCCATGACTCCCCCCTCCACCCCATGACCTCTTCCTCAGATTCCCTCACTGCCACCCTCCACCAGTGCCCCTCATCGCTCCATAGCCCCTTCTACTACCTCCTCCTCGAATTCCCTCGCTGCCACCTCCAACTGTGCCCCTTATCTTTACATAGCCCCTCTCTCATATGCATTTCATTTGTTGCATAGTGCTACTCATATCAGTGTAGTGTGTGTCAGTACTTTACACAATGCACACATTATACAGAGACAATGAATCATACAAGTGTGTAAATCAGTCTATAGGGAATGTCACATAAGCCAATGAGGATTACAAGGTGTATGAATCACATGTCATCCATACTGGTAGGTGGGATATTTAAGAGGGTTTGGTCTGGGGAAACACAACCTTAGGATTTAAAGAGTATTCCATGGGGGTCAGCTTTACTGATAAAAATGTATATCTGCCCAAACATACTCATTTTAGCAACATTAGAATAATGAAAGACTGGGAAAGTTCTAACTATATCACAAAACAAAAAAAGCGAAGTTCTAACTATACCATCCATGTTTGTATGCAGCTCTTTGATGACAGTTCATTGGTTACTGTCCTATGTTAGGATTGTAACTTCTGAACTGCAAGTAACACAAAGATCTCTGTGACAAAGGCAGTAACCCTCTGAGCTAACTTTTTTAAGGGCGCCTCGAAATGGGTCTCGATCGGGCTCTGTTTTGTGCGCTGGTCACAGGTAGTCGGTTTTTTTCCAAAAAATGCCAGGGCACAAAACAGAGACCGATAGAGACCCGTTTCGAGACAGCAGGCACATCGGTGTACCCTGCTCACACTACTCACAAGTGGAAAGTTACAGCATGACGACATGCTAGGTGCGCGTTGTAGGGGGAAGGGAAATCCTTTAAGAGAGTCATTTTCTCTCTGGATTCCCTTCTCTTTTTGAAACTCAGGAACAGCAACACTGTTGTGATGTCACCAGTGCTTTAAGTGGAAGCTTTTGCAATATTATATACTAGCCATAGTTGGTGTTATTTATCTTATGCAACTAACAACCATTGACATAGCCAATAGTCCTGACATCTAGGTATGATGTTACTTGTTGTATCATATACCTGGATGCAATGACAGAAACAGCAAAATACAAGTCGGGTCGCACACTGCTTAACACAGATTTTTAACGAACTGTTTTTAAGCCACGTCCTCAATTACATTGGCTACGCCCCTTTGAGAGACCCCCCCCCCAGTTTTTTCATCCCACTTAAAGCCCTGGACCTATCCACATAAAATACAGTTCATCTGCATTTGAAAACTACTAACAGACAAATAATTGCTCTCCAGCAGGATTATTAAGCACCAGCGTTATCTGGGCATTTTTTATTATTATTGTTGTCCTGCATCACCATGATAATGATAAAAACGGTTTAAATGAAGCTCACACGAAGAGTGTGTCCTGTTGGGCCTGTTCAGATTTCAAAAAGGAAAAAAAATAGTAACACATTCTCTTACCTACTCCATTAGTCAAACTTTGTGTCACAGCCTTATGTGATAAGCCACTGCAGGGGTCAGGAAAGGTGACTAGGAATAAACAAACTTCTTTACTTTACTTCTACGGTGCTTAGAAAAATAAATATCAATGCAGCAGGACAGTAGGAAAAGGTTACCAAAGGTTACCGTTGTCAAAGAAAGGATTTGTCACCTTTCCCCTTGCAGAGATAAAGGGGTGAAAACATAAACAAAGCCTCGTTAACATGTACATGGTCTTGTACTGGGGTGCGGCTGCGATAATCTCTTAAACTGTCTTTGTGTGTGTGCGCGCCCCTCGGCCCGGGCTGAAACACACAATGGGGGAGGGTTGAATCACTTTGATCCCAGAGGCTTTGCGCGCCTGCCGCCAAGCCCTCACTGCGAGGGCCAAGGATCCCGTTTGGGTGGGCCAGGCTGATGTTTGGGTGGGCCTGGCCCACCCGGCCCACCCGCTAGAACCGGGCCTGATTACATGGCAGGCAAATCATGCTGGGTAGCTGTTATACACCAAATCAAGATCAAGTGACATGCCTGCAATCTATTTCCACGCCATTTAGTCACCTAGCTGAGGAGGCCTTGGCTTTAGGTGGGGTCTTTAATTGTGTAGTGGACACCACTCTTGACCGTTCCATTCCTCCATTACCTGGGGCACAGCATCTGATTGTCTGATTGCGTGGGGGCTTTTATGGTGGTAATACGAGGGCACTGCCTGAACCAATCTGTGGGAGTGCAACAAGAATTAGACAGAGAGCTGCAAGATCTCAACGGCGTGTTACACAAACTGGATAACACTCCGGGCGCTGACCCAGGAAAACTCTCAAAGTTACTGGATGCAAAGAAAAGTATAATATTGCCCTGGATCACCTAAGGTGTCATAATTAGGAGATATGATGGAATCGGGTCAGCATCATATAATGTGTTTCTACAAGGCATTAAACGAGATGACCTGGAAACCCCTTGACACATTAAAGCCAAATGGGAAGCAGTGATAGGACGCAAGATCACGGATCCAGAGTGGCACAGAATTTGGGCATATCCTCAAAAGGTGTCCCGGAAAACAAGCTTGAAATATATATAGGTTAATTGTACTCATATGACGCAATTAATGTCATAGAGAGTTAGGGGCCATATGCGGCGGGGAGCCTCGAGGCTGCACCTGTGTGCACATCTCTATGCGGATTTCTGCCACATGACTTGGAGCTGCCCCCAACAGCAGGGCTACTGGGGAGAGGTACTGGACAGACTAAATAACATGCTTAACCTCACTCTTACATGCAGAGTGAAAACATGCCTCTTGGAAGCATTCGAAAGGTTGACAAGTTCTTAAATCTAGCTCTTATCCTGGCTAAAAGGCACATAGCAATGGCTTGGAAGTCTAGATTGGGCCTGGAGTAGAGGTGTGGGTGAAAGATGTGACCACTTGGGCCAGGACTGAAGAAACATCTCTGCAGAGGGAGGAAGTCAGGGGGATGCATAGGCGACCCATGGCAGGAATGTGGGCGGAGGTGCTGGTGGGATGGGAGACCCCACAGAGGAGAAAAATCCCAGTGTCTTAGAGCAAGACCAGCTGAATGAAGCCGACCCACATGCCAGTTAAGCGATCAAGGGCAATGTTGACATCCACTCAGTTAGGGGCATATCATCATGACAATTATCGCCGCTTTAGCCGCAGTTTTCGGCCGTAAAGCGGCAATAATCCTAACGCAGGCATTAGTGTGTCTTACCTTGTGTCATCCCACATTTCACTAACGCCTTGCATCTCATCGCTAATGTGGTGCAAGGTAGGCGTTCCTGACATTCACTACATGGCAAAATGTCGATATCGCGGCTTTGTGCTATCAACAAGGATGCCCCATACCCGCGTTGCGACTATGAAAGTCCCGCACGGATCCAATTAACGTTGGTTGTATGTATTTATGTATTTAATTCTTGTTAAGCGCAACTGTCACCCAGAGGGTATCCTGGCGCTGAGATCAATTCAACCAACAGATATATGCTTTAAACTACTCTTGGGAATAAATGGGTTTTAAGATCCCTTTTAAAAGAGAGCAGATCTTGTCTACTCCGCAGCGGCAGAGGTAAAGTGTTCCATATTGTGGCGGCTGCGAAGCTGAAGGCGCGGCCGCCCATTCTCACTCGGTTTATCCTAGGAATTCTCACTAGGAACGCCGAGGCAGATCTCAGAGGTCTAGCCGCTTGGTACCAAGAAAAGAGATTTTGCAGTGGTATTGGTCCTTGTCCATGCAAAGCTCTAAAGACCAGGCATACTGCCTTGAAAGTAATCCTCTGCTGGACCGGTAGCCAATGAAGGTCAGCTAAGGCTGTAGAAGAAGAGGCAGAGCGCGGGAGAGTTAGAGCAAGTTTGGCCGCCATATTTTGGATCCTCTGCAACTTGTGAATCAGGATCTTTGGGGCTCCCAGAAGTAGTGCGTTGCAGTAGTCTAACCTACTGAGAATAGAGCTACGCACTACCTCTATTCTGGCTTCCCGAGGAAGGAGTGGTAATATCTTGTGGAGCGCACGGAGCAAACCCATACAAGTCCCTACAGTCCTGTTCACAGAGGCATCAAGTTGCAAATTTGGTTCAAACACAACTCCCAGATTGCGAGCCGATTCTGCGGCCTCCACCGAGCCCGGAATGGAGATTGGCCAAAAATCTTCCGGCAGTGCACGGGGGAGTCGATCTAGGGAGCAGTGCAATACCTCCGTTTTCGACCCGTTGAATTGGAGTGAGTTGGCTTGCAACCACTCTGATGTGGCCGACATGCACTGGTGAAAGGTGTCCCTCGAGACCCCCTCAGTACCCTCAAATGAAAAAATCAATTGAGTGTCATCCGCATAATTGATGACTGATATGCCGAATGACTTTATCAGATGTATCAGGGGTTGAAGATATAAATTAAAAAGGATCGGACTAACCGCAGATCCTTGGGGGACACCTTGACTCACCTGTCGTGTGGCAGAACGGAAAGGAGGTAACGTCACAGCTTGTTGTCAATTACAGAGATATGATGTTAATCAGGTTAAGGCCAGACCAGTTATTCCCGCATTTCGAAGACGGTCCAGTAAAACCTCATGGTCCACCGTGTCGAACGCGGCCGACATGTCAAGCAGCACTAAAAATGCTGACTTGCCCCTGTCGACACGCGTTCGCAGATCGTCCAGCACGGTGACCAGTGCAGTCTCGGTACCATGGGCCGGTCTGAAGCCAAATTGGGCTGCATCCAGGCAGGAGTTGGTTTCCAGGAAGTTGGCCAAGGCTCTCGTAACCCACTTCTCCAGGATTTTTATCGCAAATGGTAGAAGCGAAATAGGCCTATAATTGGCTGGGCAAAGCGGGTCCAGAGTAGCTTTTTTTAACAAAGGTGTCACTATTGCCAACTTCCAACTGTCTGGGACTGAAGCTGTAGCCAACGATTGGCAACAGTTGGAATGGAGCGGGGGGAACACCTCGTCTTGAAAGGCCTTCCAGATTTTATGTGGCATTGGGTCAAGAGGCGAACCCGAGGATACGCAATTGGCCAAAACGCAGAATTCCTCCAGCGAGGGAACAGGGAAACTAGACAGCTGGGAAGTCCCTTCCTTGTTATTGAACTCTTCAGATTCCGAATGACCAGGGAATGTCGAGGGAGGAAGCAGAGATGGTATAAGCTGTTTGGGGACTGTAAGTCCCATCATAATGTTCCTAATTTTCTCCTCAAACGCGAAGGCTAGCGAATCGCAGAGTTCTTGAGACGCTGGAGTAGATGGCCCAGCGCACGAAGGGTTGGATAAACTTTTAACCAGTTTAAAGAAGGTCTGCGATTTGTTAGGAGCCATCGCCAAGGAGTCTTCCAAAAACCTTGCTTTAGCACTCCTTAGCTGAAGCTTATATTCCAGCAGGGCAGCTTTATATGCAGCCCTGTCCAGCTCCTTGTACCCTCTCCTCCAAGTGCGTTCCGCCTGCTTACAGCGGAGCTTGGCCTGGCCAAGATCCTCAGTAAACCAGGCATTTGTTCCTCTAGCTCTATCCCTCACTTTCCGTAGCAGGGCCACCTCATCCAATGATGTCGAGATTTGCTGACAAAGAGCAGCATAGCTCTTATCCACACTGTCCTCCACTCTAAAAGTCCCGGACAGCAATATGGGTCGAATCGGCTCCCTACGAAGGCGAGCCCATTGTCGATTGAACTTAGTGCTCCCCAGATTGCTTGATTTTGTTAAGGCAGGCTGAGCTATGGACAAAAGAATCAGTGAGTGGTCGGTCCAACACTGATCTAGGATTTCTTCCACAATAACCAACTCCCTCTCGGCAAACACCAGGTCCAGTGTATGCCCCTTCGCGTGGGTAGATGACAAAACCAACTGTTTCTGGTTTATAACTCCAGGTTAATTGCTGACATATTGCCCTATGGGGAGTGGTTTGTCATGCTAAATACACCATGGATTATCATCAATGAATTCCCTATCGCTGACATTTGCAGCATTTCGCCGCCATCGCTGGATATTATATCGCTTTGGAGATAGCCGTTGATGATAACGTGCTATCTCAGCAATAATATCCAACATTAGCCAGCGATAACTTTAATCGCGCTAAGCGCCCTTAGCGATAATTATCGCAGGGCCTAGTAGATATGCCCATTAGTGCCTTTCTACCATCCCAGGTGCACAGCGCTTCTTTGGCACCAGTAGCCCTTGAGTTTGCGACCCCTGCCCAACGATTCTTGTGGGAAGTCCAGGTTACTGCCCCTGCTTGCCACCCTCGGCTGCTCCTCCCCACACATTCATTTGTAGAAATTCGAATTCAAACAGCAGTTTATGGGGTTTTTGTTCTTGGCTTTGTTGCGTTCATAATGGTATACAACTTGCACACCTGACTGTTTAATAGCCAAGTGTAATAGTGATATTCGGGATGCATTGTGTGAGTCAGACTCCTGGGTTTTACACTCTTCATAAGTTATAACAGGGATGCCTGTTGATTGTCTCTCCCAAGCTTCCAGCCGCGGGCCGTGGAGGGAGTTACGGTGGGGCAGGGAGGCGGGGAGGGGGAGGGGCGGGGTGGAGGGTGCTAAAAACTGGCATATGGATCATTGCAGGTAAGTACACAATTTAATTAATAAAACGAAATTCGTAGCGCGCACTGCATGGCAAAAAGCAATGCTGTGCGCGCTACGAATTTCGTTTTACTAATTAAATTGTGTACTTACCTGCAATGATCCATATGCCTGTTTTTAGCACCCTCCACCCCGCCCCTCCCCCTCCCCGCCTCCCTGCCCCACCGTAACTCCCTCCACGGCCCGCGGCTGCAAGCTTCCCTGCTCACGTATGCCCGGCCGGATGTGCTCTATCAAACTGCTGTAAATAAAATAGCGTTATCTGACACAACATGCCTGGAGACGGTGGCCGCTTGGGAAACTGTCGTAAAATCAGCTGTAATGTTGGTTATGTTTTACTGCATAATCCACTTCAAACTCATTTGTGATGCCTAGAGATTTGCAGATTACATATAGTGTAGCTTTTTAGAAATGTCATGCTGTATATGAAAAGTTGCTACAAAGTTTACAGGTCTAGAAATGTGACAAAATTAGAAATGCCAATAAACAAAGTAAAAAAAAAAGAATATCAACAAACGGTTTACTTTCTCGCCGTCTAGTTCCATTTACACCTGCAAAAATTATTTATTTCCTCCCTCTCTTCTATGCTATTTATATCTGCAAGAAATTATCACGTTTCTTGGCAGGTAGCAAGTAAGAAATATGACTCGCTTGTGTCAGCTCAAAATCAACAAACTGCTGAGGTTTTCACTGATGGGCGTCAGCCGCGGGCCGTGGAGGGAGTTACGGTGGGGCAGGGAGGCGGGGAGGGGGAGGGGCGGGGTGGAGGGTGCTAAAAACAGGCATATGGATCATTGCAGGTAAGTACACAATTTAATTAGTAAAACGAAATTCGTAGCGCGCACAGCATTGCTTTTTGCCATGCAGTGCGCGCTACGAATTTCGTTTTATTAATTAAATTGTGTACTTACCTGCAATGATCCATATGCCAGTTTTTAGCACCCTCCACCCCGCCCCTCCCCCTCCCCGCCTCCCTGCCCCACCGTAACTCCCTCCACGGCCCGCGGCTGATGGGCGTACATTTCTTAGCCTGCACGATTCCAATAGGTTATAATATTAGAAGAAATGTGCATTCTTTGTGGTGCTTTAAGGAGGTCTGGAATCCTGACAATATTGACAAACTTCAGAAACCGTGCAGATAACTAATGCCTTGATTAAAGGACTGTCAGTCTGATTCATCATTCTCCCGTTTTGCGAGCCCCTAATAGCGATTCATAACGAATCGCTATTAAGGACTTGCAAAACGGGATTCATGTAGGAATTGCAATAAATATTGCGATTCCTACATGTTCCTTATTTGCGATTAGCTAATTGCTAATCGCTAATAAGGAATAACTCCCCATGCCTACAGGCCCATAGGAATGCATGGGGAGTTATTCCTTATTTGCGATTAGCAATTAGCTAATCGCAAATAAGGAAGCGATTTCAAGGGTGCAGGGGTGTCCAAAGGACACCCTGTAGCACCCCTGAAATGTAATCTACATTGGTGTTGCGCACACACATGTCCAAAGGACATGTGTGTGTGTAACATGCAACTTAGAAAAATGCATTTAAATGCATTTTTCTAAGTTTTTGCTATTTACCGAGAGGTCTGACCTCTCGGTAAATAGCGGCCCAAAATTGCAATTTCGCAATTTTAAAATCTCTATTAGAGATTCCTTAAATCCAATTCCTCGCAAATATGCGATTTCGGTAATAGTGATTTTTGCATTTGGGATGATGAATCCCAAATGCAAAAATCGCACTGGCAAAGGGCCAGATTCTCAGAATCTGGCCCTTTGCGAGCGCAAATCAGCTTGATGAATCAGGCTGTGAGAATCTTGCCCTTTGCGAGTGCAATTTAGCTTGATGAATCAGGCGGATAATGCTATATAACTTTTGCAAATCATCATCGAGGCAAAAAATTACAAATAAACTGTTTCTATTTAGTTTTCTACTTCTTTCTGTTTTTATGTCATTGCAATGATTAGTATCTTTGGAATAACCATGAGCATTCTACACAAATGGTCTTTCGAAGCATATAGCTTTCTTTGTTCACCAATAGGTTTCACACCTGTTTCCACCACAAACTGCAAGTAGGGAGAAACCAAAAAATAGGAAAAATCAACAACCACTTAAAAACAGAAAATTGTGGTAAAAAATGACTTTATTAGCAAGTTTGCTTGATCTTAAAAGCTGGGATGATTGTGATTTGTGTACAGCCAAACGTTTGGTGATGCTATTTTAAGTGTTTTCTTGCACAGGACCTTTTCCAAATGTTTTTAAAAAGACAAAATGTTGTTATATTTTAGCTATTTTCTCTGTCCATTCCACTTGATTCCACAGACACTGTGTATCTTTAGTGTCCCTATTATGTCCCTAACGTGGAAAAAACACTAATATGAACTGTGTGCCTTTTGTGGAAAGTTTTTTTGATGTTTTAACTGAGAGGACCCCCCAGGCATTAAAAAAAGCTCAGCACGGGGAGCAGAGAAAACTCAGCAGCTAGTAGGTTAACATCGTCTAATGACATTCACAAAAAAGATGATCACAATGCACTCTCTACAGGCAGATATCTGATCCTCTCCCCTCAGCTCCTGCTCTTGTCTAAGTGGGTTCATAAAACCAAAGAACAGACAAACATATGTGGTAACCATCACGTTAGACTAACATACAAGAATACCTTAAAGTAACCTGCAGAGCCGATCAAGTCTGCGAGCATACTACTAATCATAACCTGCATGCCTGTCTCTCAGATCTCTTTATCATACTGAAAATTGGTGAGTCCCATAACATAATAATCAGGCCTTAGTGGTCCTCACGCACAACATGGAAACACTTCCCACATAGGATCCAAACAAGGACACAGCCTTCCTAGCACACACCATTTATGGAATAACATGCTATCCATGCAGGCAAGTTCTTTAACACCCCACATAGTACAATATAAATATTACAATACAGTATGTATTTGAAATCTTCGATTTGACACTCATTTCTAAAGGATCAAGGCATCAGAGACTCACTTGAATGAAGCTGACTACTTTTAATTAAGCCTAGTCTTTGATGGCAAAGCTGGACAATGGATCATTTGGAAATCAATGGAATCAACATGGCATGGATTGTTTGACTTGTGAACAGGGCAATACCGGATAGGAATATTTGGTGTGGAGAGGCACTGGAGGAGCAGCAGCAGATGGAAGCAGCTTTCTAACACTCTGCCTTTCATTGAACCTGTTTACCTCATTCAGACGGAAAGGTTTTCAGTTTGATTTCTCTGTTGGAAAAGATATTCCCTGTACTCTGTGAACACGAGTTTCTGAACTTGCAAGATGTTTCAATGCAGTAATCGCTGTGATTAACTGAGCTGTGATTACAAACTGTACAATGGCCAAGATGCTAAGACTCATGAACACCTTAAACCCAATCTTCAAACTGAAAGAAACTACATGTCAAATACATGGTGTGTCTACAGCTTAGCGGACATTCAATTGCAATTTTTAGACCGTTGAAAGCTTTGATTATTTCCAACTCAGGATGCAACTTGCGAGCCCAAGTATTAGGCCTGTACAAAATCTTGTTAATTGGTAAAAATCAAAAATGTCTTGGTAGGCAAAATTCCACGATCATTTTTCCTCTAGCCTGTCTTCTTGCTGGTACCTTATATGACTTTTGTGTGTGCAAGGTATGTCCTTGTATTCTGTTTGCAAACAAAATTCCACAGTTTTGCACAGGCTTACTGAGAAAGACTGAACTGAGAATAAAATATATTTGTTCCTCATTTATAGAACTCAAGATTGAAACCGGACTGTATTTGTTATATCGGTGGTTTTTAAAATGTGGTCCTTGGGGGGGGGGGTGAACCCTAATCAAGACAGTCAGATACCTTTAGGGGTCACAGCCCTCAGCTATGCCCAATCATTAAAGCTGTGCTCTAAAGGTGCGTTATTTCCTAAATACTGGTTGTGCTACTAAATATTGACCAGCTCAGAACATCAAGGTACAAGAATATGAAAGGGAGTATATCTAAAGGTAAGGGCATATAGGGGAGTAGAGATTTACAATTCCTAACGTGGAAGATAAGTGTATATATTGCATTGATAAATATATGTGGTTTAAGAAATAGAAAAAATATGCTTACATACCTTACCAATATGTTTGATTCGATATTCTGTCATCGATATTCCGGTTTTCATATTGAGGCTGCACACAGTGTGATTCTATGTGAAGGAATATGGGGATTTCGAGGACTACATATTAAAGGACACTCAATCAGCATTTTTGAAATCAACATTAAATCATATCAATCAGATGGTATTTAAAGTTAAAGGATGTAAAGTAAAATAGTCTGACTGGCAGCTTAGTGTATTTTCTAAACTGTTCAGGCTTTGTGTAATTCAAAGCTGATCACATTTGATATAAAAAATAAGCTGTCCTCAGCTCTGAGCCCTCCCTCTCACACTCTTACCTAAAGTGCTGGATGTACAACCTCAACACTGAAGTGAAGTTTTTATTTAATTTGCCACTAATTAAAAAAATCTTTACAAAGACCTTGAAATTTATAAATTTTAGGGATGCAACAATGATGAAAACTAAATACAATATAGATGTCACTTTACAGGGGAAGTTGGGAAGCCTCACAGTTAATTTCACTGTAAGGTAGTGACAAAAGATAGTTACTTCAATTACATTTCAGTAAAGCACCAATAAAAACTGCATGGACTTGAAGCAGGCTCTGGCATTGGTATATACACTCTCCGGCCATGTGTGCTTTATTGGGGCCAATCTCCCTTGAACTTTGTAGTGTTAAAGTGCCTGTCTGTGGGATTTATGTAAGATTTATTGTCTGTGTATTTGTCTATCGGCTACCTGCCACCCCACATGTGACCTATCAATCAGTGACATTGGGACTATGTTTGAGTGCTTGCCTGACTATGCATTTGCAAGATGTGGAGTTCTCAATGGGCAAATTTGTTAATAAAGACGTGACCTCGTTCTTATACATGAATGTAGCATTATTCATATTATCACTGACTTTTTCCATATTAACAAAACCAATAGAAACTGAAGAAAAGTAAGAGGCAAACACACATAAACAAATGAAAAATAAGGGCAGAATTTAGGCCCCTTTTAAAATAATATTAAATACAATAGATTTCCCAAGCACAGTGCAAGCACTGTGCAGGCGAAACTTAAACAAAGAAAGACTGTCTTGAAAAACACTGCTCATTCCATAGTTGGTTTCTCTGCAAGACCTCTACTTTATGGGATTTCCCCACAGTGTTTTTGTTTAAAATTCCCATCTTCTGGGAAAGTTTTCAAAAAACCTTACTTACTCTGAAAAATATTTAATTAGCAGATATGTGCAAGTTAATTTTGGTAATTAGTTGTATGGGGAATTGAATGTATTTATTAACCCTGCAAATATGAACATTTTAGAGGAATCTTGTTCATTAGAAATATCTTTGTTATATTTAACAAAATTTAACAACAGACAACTGAAGCCTTTTCTTTAGTTTTTATCTGAAATAACAGTGCCTTCTTTTTCTAAAAGGCAATCGTGGTTCTTACTACTTCACATGTGCACTCTAAAATATGATGAGTTAACAGGTGGACACTTAAATTGACTAAGAAGAGTAGCTTAGAGATTTCCAACTTACCCTGTAAAGTGGCATCTATATTTTATTTAGTTTTCATCATTGTGCTTCAGAGCTGCATCTTTAATTTGAAAAGCTATTGCCGTTAGGAAACATTTCAGTTTCATGCTACTAATTCCCGTCTAGGTCATATACATCAGTATTTTTCAGGAAATGGAGTTGATTTAGTGGGACTGTTCCTAGGGGGCTGATCTAGATTTTTCTGTTTTTACAAACCACATAAGATCGCCCAGAAAGACTTGTGGTTCTTTGAAAATTGCAGCTACAGGCTATTCATCTTATTATGCATTAACATAGCAGACCCTAGTTAGAGGTATTTGTTGCATAGAAGTTATAGATTCACCTGTTTGCAATTTCATTTAATCAACCACTAGAATGTATGGGATGGGCCACTTAGTAGGCTACACCCTCCAATGGATGCCAAGCCCAGCTGAACAAGCATTATTATGGAAATTTACAATAGCACTTTTAGGGTCTTATTTGCAAGCCCCTTGCACCATTGGTGCAGCACTTTCTGTGATGCACTGGTGGTGCCTTTTACTGCCCCATATTTACACGGACAGGAAAAACCACCCTGCATAACTTTTCCTGTCCATGTAAATATGGCCCCTTTACATGCAGCACTTTGTGTGAAAGGGGCATTCCATGGGTGTTGCTGTGGGTGTTCCCGCGCAACACCCAGGGAGCAAGACACATATCCAGATTTATGAGAAATCGTAAACCTGGAAATGTGTCTCAATGCTACACCTCCCAGGGGAGGTGTAATGAGGAGGAAAGCACAGGATTTTGACATTTCATTGTAAATATGTTGCATCCCTGTGCTTTGAAAGTGCTTCCGTGTGGGGCAACCAAAGGGATTGCGGTGCTGTGCTGCAGCACTTTCTTGTAAACAAGGGCCTTATCATTTTAAGGATACTGTCAATTGTTTAAATGGTATCTGCATCAGTTATTGAGCCATCACAGCCTCCATACTGTTTACATTCAATTTGCCACAAGTTTTTTGCAATTGTCTTCTTATGAATGGCCATACATAGAGGGTCATTAGGATGATGGGCAGATTGTGTCCGCCTGCCATCCTGCCGGTATGCGGGACCGCCCGCCATAAGGTCGGGGGTCCCGGGGATGGTATTAGGATGTGCCCGCCACAGTGGCGGGCACATCCTGCATGTAAAGCATTGTGGCGGGTGGTGCTCTCAGCACCGCCCGCCACAATGCTTAAAAAACACTTTTACATTTGAATAATCAAAGCGGCAGGCACCGCGCGGTGCCTGCCGCTTTGATTATGCAAATGCAGGGGGGTACCACAGGTACCCCCCGTGTGCACACCCTACCCTCCTTCACTCTGGGGGCCCGCACGGGGCCCCCAGAGTGAAGTTGCCTGCCTTTCCGTGGCGGCCTTGGCGCCACTGAAAGGCATTGCCTCAAGCACTTCATAATTATTTCAATATTATTTCTTTTCCGCCCCGGCCGCAAGGCGACCGGGGAAGAAAAGTGGCGGGCGGTGTTTTACTCTGCTGCGGTCCCCCCGCCATTGTAATATGGCGGGGGGGGAATTCAGGGAAGGATGTCGGGCGGATTGCTACCGCCAGCCTGGCGGGGGCAATCCACCCGACATCCTAATGGGCCCCATAGTGTTTTGATTAAGGCTGATACAGGCTGTCATTGCAATGTTGTTATATATTATAGAATTGTTGTGTGCTCTTTAATGTTTTTGATTTAAAACCGAATAAAGATTTTAAACTGAACTGACTAGGTTCTTAGCTCCAGTAGGTTTAGAAAATTGAATTCTCTGACATGCTCGAGGGCATTATCTAGAAAAAATATCAGTTTTAGGAACTTGAATGTCAAAATAATTAACTGAAACCCTGAAGCAGAAGCCTGAAGCATCGATTCCTGAACCTCAGTAGCTGCCACAAAAGGTCTTCCTGTTTGCAATGTTATTAAGACCCTGGAAGGAAAAGAGAAACATCAAGAATGAGAGGATTGCCTAACACTACAAAAAAGACTCAATGGAGAAAGGAAGGCCATGAGCAGAGTACATCAGAAACACCGAAATGTTATTTGTTTGGCTGGGATTTATGAACCCTGCTTGCAACATGTATTCATTCCTATCCCTCTTGGGGATATATGACAGAGTACTCAGGTGCCAGTTCCAGTAAACAGATTGGTTGAGTTAGGAAGAAATGCAATCATCATGCTTCGTGCCATTAGATTGTTTTCATCATTATTCCTGTACTATTTTTCTATGTGACCATTTGTGAATTTTCAAAAGAAGACCAATAACTGTTAAAAGAATGCCTCCTGTCCCACTGCAAGGATCAACTGCATAGGATTCACTCTCTGCAAGCAAATGAAAACATAGGTATGGTCGTTTTCGAATGGATCTCCTAGTCATTCTTAAAATAATCTGAATCTAGGGCATCAAAAAAGGCAGCGAACATTTTAACTGCATTCAAAGTGCTTTGTCCTACAAAACTTCTTAACCCCTTCCATGTGCACGTCGGTCAACGGCCGTCGTGATCACTACCTCCGTAGTGCTGCAGATGTCCGTAGGACAACTCGTCCCCGCCCTCTCATCAAAGCCGCCGCACCGTGGCGGCAATTCCGCCGCGGTTAAGCAGTTAAAAGCAGCAAAACAAAACAAGTCAAATTGTCAGTATCATAAAGACTGAGAGTCAGATTTATCAAGATTTTTTATCGCCTGTGCGCCACGCAAGGATGAAGCCAAACCGAAGTGAGATTTATCAAGCCACACAAGGCCACCATGTTTGACCCCGCATGAAAAAATAATAAGTCTGATCCCAAATGTATATTGTTTTAATTTCTCTTAACCCACCAATACTTGCATCAGTTCTTGTGCCTAAGCTGACAAGTGGTCTATGTCATGTGTAGTGTCTCTTACTAATTCCCGGTTGTAAATAGCAGAAGCTTTCATTTAAGGCTTTGCAACTTTTTTTATAACTAGTATAGCTGTGAGCTTACACTGCAGAGGATAATGCTGGATGAAAAACAAGGGCTATATGAAAGTGCCACACTTGAGATCCTGCCAGCTTTATATATGTGCCTGTATGTGTTGACTTTGTACATGTGTATGTATGTGTGTTTTGCCTTTGTATATGGGTGACTATAATTCTGTTGGCTCTGTCCATTGGTGCATTTACATGAGTGGTCTGTGTCTCTGTGTGTGCACATGCTTATATCCGTTTTACCGGTATGTTACGTCTGTCTGTGGGCTAGCACTAAACAGTAACGTTTATTGGCCTTGTCAATACTTTTTTTCTGGTGGTCATATTGACAATGCAGTTATTGTTATTGATATTGCTATTGAGATTGTTGCTGACTCTGTGGGGCTTATTTACAAGCCCCTTGCGCTGCCGGTACGTCACTTTTTTCCATATTAAAAGTGACGCACCGGCGGCACAAGGGGCTTGTAAATAAGCTCCTGTTTTCGTTTTGCTAGATGTTATATCAATGGTGTGTGTGAAGCCTATTACTGTGAAATTAACAGTCTTATTTACAAGGCCATTGCACTGCCGTGCGCCACTTTTTTTGATGCACCGGCGGCGCTGTATGCCTGCCTATATTTACTAAGCCCCATAAAGCCACAATGCGCAGCTTTTCATGGCCTTGTAAATATGGCCCCTTTCATGCATTACTCTGGATGAAAAGGGAATTCAATGGGTTTTGCTGTGGGTGTTACTACGTAACATCCATGGAACCTGATGCATTCCAAGATTTACAAGGCTTTGTAGACCTGGGAATGTGTCAGATTCCTATGCCTCCCCAGGGGAGGTGTAAGGGAGGCACAACAAGGAGAAATACCTTTATTTCTCCTCGTTTTTCCTGCAGCACACATAGAAAGAGGAAAACACCTCTTGTGTTTTTTTTTGTGCAGGAAGATGTCCCTTCCTGCACAAACGTAATCACCCCTACAATCCATGGTGCAAGAGTGACTGTGTTGGTGCTTTGCAGCCAATAGTGCACCAGCACAGGGGAAAAGGACAGGAATGCGCTGAATCTTGTAGATACAGCGCATTGCTGCCCTTTTTTTTAACGCACGGCAGTGAGGCGGGAAGACTTACTGCGCTGCTGTGCATCAAAATATTGTAAATGAGGCCTTTAAGAGTTAATACTCCTGCAGGTTGAAGAGATGTTTACTGAATTGATATATGCAAACATTTTGAAACTAGAGGGGGGGGGGTTGTGACATTTATTCGGTAGTCTTTATCTGATTAGCTGATCAATTATGAGGTCGACAAAAGTGAAAGTGAGACTTGGAGTGAAAGTCTGAAACAATGTTATTGTATCTCCCTAGAAAGATATGCTCCTTATACAAAGATTTGTTACCGCAAAGACCTATCACTGTACTTAGGACAGACATACATTTATTAGTATTTTGTAGAGCGCCTGGTTACACTAGCAAGTGTGTCCCCGCGCTGTAAATGCTAATGATGATATTCAGTGCTGATGCTTCCTGCGATTTTAGTTTTTGGGGAAGAGTAGTGTTTTCAAGTCTTTCCTGAATTTAGACTCATACCTATTTATACATACCTGAGTTATGGCTATTTCTTTATGTCTGTACTGCACAAGTGTAAGCTGGACACCTATTCTAGATCTGAGCTGTGAATGCCACTGTCTATACATCATGTCCTTTGTACCTATCCCGAGTCACTAAAATGGTGAGAAAGACAAACCATAGCCTCAGAACACATCATCTGTAATATCAAAAGGGGCCCCATACAAGTACTTTTAGGTCCGAGAGAAGGGGGGGACAAGCAACAACATGAGCTACAAGAGCACTCCCACATACATCATTTACTAATCTTTAAATTGTTATCATTACTCTTCCTGTTTCTTGAGATTTTTGTTGATGTCTGCCAAGAATAGCATGTTGCCATTCACAAGAAGTGCCTACTGTAAGAGCAGTTCAAATGTAAGATAATAAACCAGAGCCTATATTTTGTAACCACTTTTCTCTATTTCTTCCATTTAGGTCGAAATAAATGATTACGGTGACTCGTCGAAGCTACTGACAGTGAGAAGTTAGATTTAAGAGAAAAAGTAAAAAAACTTCAGCTAAGCAATTCATGAAGAGGAGAAAATGTCACCTACTCGACAAGGCATCTGGAAGGCGTCCAGATTTTCCTCGGGGCACTGGTTTCTTAATTCACAACCTCCCTAGCACTGTCATTAAGTGAATTCTTGTAGACTAATTTGTTTTTCAAAGGCGTTCAATTACGTTCCACGGACAGTTGTAAACTGTAAAATTTGTTTTCTCTTTTCAATATTTCAAACCATAAAAGGCATGGAAAAAAATTGATCTGTGAAAGTGTGTTCTACATTGATGTGTACGAGAATGATGTGTCCCGCTCAGTGAGTCCGCATTTGTAGGCTGATGTAACAAAATGTTCATCGATTTTATTAAACCCCAATAAATTGATCAGTTTCCAAAGCACACGAAATAACTCTTCTTTTCGAAAGAGTGTAACAGGCTACCTCAAACCCTCTCTCCTACACCAGGTGATACGGTATCTTAAACGTAAGTTGTACCATACTAGGGTGATTTTATGGAACGGTTCTGTCACGGTCCAGACATAACTACACGGAATTCGTTGTTCCAGAAATTTTTTCCACATACATTTACCACCTTATTTGAGCCGGACCAGGTGTGTGGGGTGAGGGAGGGAGAGTAGTAGAGGGGGGAGAATTTTTTCTACAAGGGTGAAGCGTTATAAAAAACAAGAATTCGCCTTTTATTTATGTTTACTTAAACTCTAGTAAATGTGACACCTATTACATTGCAATAAAGGGCCTTCTCGACCGCTAGTTAGATTGTAACTATCAGAGGAAGAGACCGGCCTGCGACGTCTTCAAAGTAGTGATAAATAGTGCAGTGAAGAAGATGTTTAAGTGTTGTAAATTACACAGACACAAAGTGTGAAGTGAGAGTTACATATGATCCAAGCTATAAACACTAACAAAGCGCTCCAACACCTTTCGCTCTGTGATTACACTGTTGCTGCTCAGGAGGAAGAGCGGGGGATTCCTGCCCGCTCCGTGATTTGAGTGTGCCGTGTGGCATTGCGTAATGTCATTGCAAATTACGAGCAAAACAAAACCACAGCCTTACTCCAAACAACTCTAGATAGTCAGCTGTGAATAAACAATGACATGCCCTTTTATATGTATGTATTATATTATATGTAAATTGTAATGATATTCTTATCACCAGGAAATGAAAACCAAGCAACTGGGAGTGACTCTATAGTGGATGTAAACCCCACAGTACATTCGCCATGGACTTGGTCATATTTCCCACCTTCCAATAACTATGACCATGCCATCCCAAGATAAGTAAGACAGGTAACCCTCAGCCAAAGCCTCACTTTACTTGAGGGATTAAACTGTGCGCAAGTATGGCGATCCGACCCTCAGAGGGTGAGTCCCGCCCCACACTCCTCTCAATCAAAGTGGTGAATTAAACTCCCACCGTGGATAGTGAACATATATTTCTTTACCAGAGGGCAGTAGCTCAAGGACTGGGATCCTCCTATGTATCCATCTGCCAAGAAGACTGATAATTACATTTTGCACTTTGCTTAAGAAGTGATACAGGTTCCCAATTTAGGGGCCTCAATATTAATGAAATACTACATTATGACGTGCATTGCAGTATAGTGATGATCACAAATGTTTTAGGCTTTTGGCACTTAAAATGGCATTACCCATCACTTTCGCCATACTCGGAGAAGGCATCTTCACTCCCACAGCTTGACAGTAAAGCCATCTTTTCTTAACTGAGGATGGTGGCGATATTCCTCCACACAGGCAAAAACACCACAGGCTCGGACACCTGATTGGCTTGAACTGGAACTTTCAGCCGAAGCACAGAGCTGAGTCGCTGAA
This sequence comes from Lissotriton helveticus, assembly GCF_964261635.1. Classification (NCBI taxonomy): domain Eukaryota; kingdom Metazoa; phylum Chordata; class Amphibia; order Caudata; family Salamandridae; genus Lissotriton; species Lissotriton helveticus. Next base: position 614,784,858 of record NC_136063.1, on the reverse strand, counting down.
GAAGCACACGGAAATGATGGGCTGTTCGAAGATGTGGATTGGGTCCGCATGCGAGACGATGCAGTCTCCAGGCTGGTAATCGTTGAATACAGCATTGTTAACGAAGCCCTCGGGGATGACCCAGAGCTCCAGTTCACAGCTGGTCCAGGGACAGAGTGAGGTATGGAGTCCCGTATCCACCAAAACAACGAACAACGGGTTATTTTAAGGTGCCTGGTTGTAGCACAGCCCGCAAATCGCGGTCTCAACCTAACTTTCAGACAGCAAGCCCCAGCCTCTCTTATTCGCAGTCCTATTGGCCACAACAGCGAGCTCTCACGAAGTAAAGAGCGCTTAGTCTTCCCATTGCTTCACTTGACCTTAGATCAAACTACGATTATATATTTAGGGGCAGGACTACAAGAAAGTGCAGCAGCGCGGCACCCCAAGCCCTTTGGCTGCGCCACGCTGCGGCACTTTCAGAGCACAGGAATGTGACATATCTACAATGATATGTCGCATTCCTGTGCTCTCCCCTGCGCTGGCGCACAAACAGCTGCCATGCTTCGGTGCAGGCACCCTTGCACCATGGTGCAAGGATGCCTGCGCCATGGGGAGATTGTTTTTGTGGAGGAAGGGGCACCGCAGGGTGGTTTTTTGTGTTCTTGTAAATATGGGGCAATGAAATGCGCTGCCAGTGCGTCACAAAAAGTAATGTACTGGCAGAGCAAGGGGCTTGTATATCTCCCCCTATGTATCTACAGAAGTTAGAATGACGATTGGCGATCATGAGGACCTCAGTGACTTTGAGGCAGCTTAACTGGATGCCATTCAAATGAAATTTTTATTTACAGGTCATTAACTGTCGTTTTGAGGAGGGTCCTTTTTTCATACAAATCTTTTTCTTCATCAAATGGCACACCCCCAGAGCTTGTACTACTGTTGCCTTGTAACAAATTTTTTTTCAAGGAAGGTACAAAAACAGGCACGCCTAGACCCCCATTGTTTCGAGACTTTGGCTTATTCCATAAAAATATGTGACAGAAAAAACGTTGCTTGTGCCATGGCTGGTAATTGACATAGATGATGGACTGGGACTGGCAAAGCCGAGAGATATCTGTTAGAAAGAAATGTGAGACCTATGGCATTGTGGCCGCCATTGCCCCAGCTGCTTTGAAAGTGAAAGCAGGCCTGGCGTGCTGAATGTAAGCGAAGCATATCGGTCATCGTACTTAATGTAGGAGAAGCTCAATAAGGAAAAGAAAGTACACGTACCATGTAACAACCAAGTAAAGGGGCCAGTAGCCATGGAAGAATACAAATGACGACATGGCTGAACTAAGAGAGACTAAGAAGAGCCTATTAAGGAATTAAACACCAGCATTTACAAAGGATAAAGACACAAGCCAATGAAAAATATGGGCCGGGCTTCTCCTCTGTAATCTACCTACAACAGAACGCCAGAGCAGCACTTGCACACTGGCTCAAGCTCGACCTAAACACCTACGCGCCATGGTTGTCACCTGTCCCTTGAATTCATCTCCCTCACCACTAACCCAGTCAATCCCGCCTTTAATTTAAACTGCGGGTACACTAGATGGAGGTTGTCAGAGCTATACATAAAATGTACAGAGGGAGGGGCGACCATTAGGGTAACAGGGATGTCTGCCCAGGGCTAAGCAAGGAAAATGCTCCCTTTGACCACTGTTGGGGCAGTAAACTAAGGCATTGCCAGGGTTCATTGGGCTCCGGTGCCATGGCACCTGCTGCACCAATGCTAGCTATGCTTTTGGAGCTGAGGGATATTCCATTCTTTCTTTGGGGATGTTGAGTGCAGCAGGTTGATTTTTCAGCGAGGTAAAAGGGAGAGAAAATAGCGCACAATAGGAGACAGGAGGCGTCTCTCTAACAGCGTCAGGGGATATATGTTTACTAACAGAATCTGCCCATATATTCTTGGGACACAGCCTCATCAACTAAGCTAAAACACTGCTGCAGTACGGGGATCTCTTTAATAGTACCGAGTGAGCCCCTGTGAATGTGCTAGCTGTAAACGGCTTGAGCTGCGCCTGACTGGCGCCCACTTGCGGAGGTCGGACCACGTCCCCTGGAAGCCCTGCTAGGAGTGTCAGCGGCCAGGAGCATCACTGAAGAGGTGTGTGAACGGCCCATAAATGCGCCTCCTCAACCAACAGGGGTGCCGGGGTTAACCTGCGATATTCTGACCAGCTAAACCGGGTTCAGGATTGACCCTTGTCCCCCAGACGTGAGAGCTAGGGTTGAGCGGGAAACGGACCCCTCTTTTACCCACTCTTCAAAGAGGTCTTTGTTATTCATCCTCATGTGTGCCTCACAGTCATTGCCCACGCCCCAGTGCCTCTTCTCCTCTGCGAAAATCAAAATAACAGAGATTAGGAAAAATGTGTGCTACAGTATTAAAGAATCATTTGTGGAGTATTGCCGGGGCTGTAGAGAGATGCTGTGGCGGGAAGGTGGGGCTAGGAAGAGGTCATGTGGCTGTGGAGAGATGGTGCTACATAAGTGGGAGACAAAGTGCTGTTGGGCAGTGAATAGCTGCCTGCACGGCAGGGATTAGACGGGACTATAAACAAAAGCAAGGGTTTTCTTAAGAAGGATGGGGCAGTGGCTGTGAAAACATAGGATAGTTGAAAAATGCGGAAGCTGTGGATAGGCGTTAGAGTCAGCAAGATCCATCCGTGAAGTCTGTGCATTTCACAGCCTCGTGAACGAATTGATCAAATCCAAGTTACAAGTTAGCGTTTCTGCACTGTCTGGAGATCTCGATGTAATAAAAGGAGCAAGAATGTTTTTGTCTTCAGATGAAATATAAAGTTGTTCCTCAGGGCAGTTACAATAATATCCAGCCACCTCGAGTGCATAATATTGTAACTGTCCTCAGTAAGTACTCTTTAGTTGTTGAAACAACTTGTCACACCTGACACCCCCTCCCCGTCCCTTTGCCCGAAAGCGAGCCCATTTTTGTGATACAAAGCTCCTAGGAGAGAGGGGCCACCGTCACACCTATGTTGACGCTATAAGAGTAGTCGCGGCTGAGAAGGTTTATTATCATCATTTGCAGTCTCCACCCTCCAGCCCCCAGGCTCCATCGGGTTGACCCATGATGCTGCCCTCACCAGCAAGGCGCCCCCACCCCCATGGTGCCGACACTGCCCAGCCTTCACGGGGCCGAACAACTGGGCCGAGAAGCTGCACTAAGTGCAGGTCACACCTGGGGTCTCGCTGGACCTAGAGAAGGGGGCCCGGGTGCCAGCGGCTAAGACAAATTTGACCTCAATACTGCACCAGAAAGAGTTTATTGGGGATGAGCTGAGAGGGGAGATGTGGCCGAATCCCCCTAAAGGAATCTCAAACAGGACAGAGCAGCTTTATTTAAAGGCCACATCCCACACTTTGGAAAGGCCCAAACGGTCATACATTTCTAACTTGTCGCTGGGCCAGGCGTTTTGAGGCACAGACAGGGTCCAAGAGTCAATATGTGTGTGTTTTTTTAATTTAATGTGTACGCTACGCAAAGCGGGATAGATGTTATCTGCACACCGAGAAGAGGTGCTCATTGTATGTTAAAAAATATGTTTCTAACTTTACAGATTATAAAGAGGGGCGCCCTGCTTTATAACAGCCATGGGGCATATTCGTTGAGTGAAAGTCGCTGCTTTAACCCCAACCACCTGTGCTTGGGGATTGTGTTGATTTTAACGCGGATCTTATTACATTTCCAAAAACAGACTTTATTTGCAGGATGTTGGAATAAAAAGTGAGTGCCTTTTATTGCTCTACAAGTTCCTCCTCTTCGTATAAAACCCCCCAGCTGAACACCTGCTGTGCCTAGGGAGTACAGTCGGGATAGATCCCTTCCCTCCTCTTTGTGCATACTCAAAGTTTTCATTGTATTGTAAAATGTGCTACTTGTCCTGAAGATGCGCTGAAGCGCTCAGAGGCAGACGGTAGCCTGTCTTTATTTAGGTATATATTTTGGGGGTTGTGGTGGCGGCATTCAGTGCAGATGACATTTGTATTTCCCACACCGACCCCTCCCCTGTAGTTCCTGCAAGAAAAGTATATTGCAGCCAAAACATCTTGCAATGTTCAGTACAATTCCCCATCCCACTCGAGACCTACGACAATGTCACTTCCGGAATGGAATTCCTTCCTGGATCATTTAAGATAGCTCAGGAAAACATCTGGCACTCTTGGTTACACAGGCATGTTGTGGAACAAACTGGTTGCCGGGAAGGAAGCCCTGGCTCCTTCGCGTCATAGGGCGGGAGGACAAAGAGCCTTGGGGGTTTGCATTTTACAATGCTAGTGAAGAAAATAAACGAAGGGAACGCGGTCAACGGGAGGTGGCAGGAGCATGGAGAATATGGACTACGAGATGGGATTGGGAGGATGGCGAACACGAACAACGGGAGGGGGCGGGAGCATGGAGAACATGGATAATGGGAGGGGGCGTGTGGATGGAGAACACAGACAATGGGAGGGGGGCTGGAACAAAGTAAAGCACAACAGGAAACTAAAAAAATAGTAGACGTACCGTTTAACAACCATGTAAAGGGGGCAGTAGCCCTGGGAGGAAACAAATATTGACATGGTCATACTAAGGAGGAACTAACACGCCTATTAAGGAATCAGGCGCCAGCATTTACGGAGGGCAAATACACTAGCTAAGGAAAAATGTGGGCAGGGCTTCTCCTCCGTACTCTAACTACTACAGATTGCCAGAGCAGCGCTTGCACGCTGGCTCAGGCTCGACCTAAGAAGCTTGATGAGACTTGGCTGCCGCTGCTGTCAAGGCCTCAAGCTAATTTTCATGCTGGAAAATTGGATTTGTGCTGCTACATCCACTAAAACCAGGTGAGGAAAAATCAAACAATTTAGAATCAGGTGATGCTAAACTAACAAATATATCATTATGCTCCACCTGGGTTATAATCTGGGCCTAAGTGTTCAATAGTTTGTAATTGTTCAGATTAAGAATGTCGCTTCTTGATCCTCCCAACCTTTGCTGTCTTTGATTGGAGTTTATTCAGATTAAGACTTAGTAACCCTTACCGACCCTTGACCCTTAACCCTGTGTTCTGGCAGGTCGCTCCCTCTGCCACCGCGCAGACCCCCTGTGCACTGCTGCTTCTCCTTACTGCCTCGTTGCTCCTTGTGTGCCCTTGGTTGCTCCCTGTTATTTCGTTTTGTGATTCATTTTTTTTTCCCCTTCGTTTTTCGCTCCTTTTGAGCCCCTGCGTGCCCTTCTCTGCATGCCTTCACTGTTGTTTCATTTTGTGAGTCATTTTCTTTCCCCTTCGTTTTTCGCTCCTTGTGTGCCCCTGTGTGCCCCTTCTCTGCCTACCTGCTCTGCTAGTTCGTTTTTGTGACTCCGCAGTGTGTCTTTTGCCTTCTCCACTGTGCCCTCTCCCCCAGCCCCCGCCTGCTTCCCGCCGCTCGCGCTCCCCGCGGCCCAACCCCCCCGCTTCCCATTGGCCGCCCCGCTCCCGCCTCCCAGCTGCTCCTCCCTCTCTCCCTCTAATGGAGTCCGCGCAGCGGCCGCGCCGCCGGGGTGCCAAAGGTGCGCCAAAGGCAAGCCCGTCTGCGCCCGTTCGCGCCTGGACCGCGCCCAGTGCCAGGACCCCTGGCCCCCGATGATGCCAGCCCACACGACGAACTTACGAGGCCGCCACCCTCAACGCACTCAACGCCGGCCGGAACCCCGCCTGCTACCGTGCCAACCCGAAACGCACCCACGGACCTGTCACCTGCCAAGCCTGCAAATTCACCTGCCTCCGGACCTGCACCGCACCCGCAGGGCCAGGCACCAGCAACAATCACCTCAAATGCATCCTGCTCAACACCCGCTCCGTCCACAGACACGCCATCGAACTCTGGAACCTCCTCGACACAACATCACCAGACGTCGTCTTCCTCACAGAAACCTGGATGAACGCCTCCTCAGCCCCCGACATCGCTATAGCCATCCCGGAGGGCTACAAGATCACCCGGAGGGACCGCGTCAACCAAACCGGAGGAGGCATCGCCATCGTCCACAAAAACACCATCCAAATCACAACCAACTCCGACGACAAGCTCACCGCCGCCGAGCACCTTCACTTTCAGATACACACTGACCCCAAGACCACCCTCAGAGGCACTCTCATCTACAGACCCCCAGGACCACGCACACATTTCAGCGAAGCCATCGCAGACTTCATCAGCCAGCACGCCCTTACCTCCTCAGAATACATCCTCCTAGGAGACCTCAACTTCCACCTGGAGAACAACAATGACAGCAGCACCGTCACCCTCCTGGACAACCTCGCCAACCTCGGACTCAAGCAGCTGGTGAACACCCCCACCCACTACGCCGGTCACACGCTTGACCCCGTCTTCTCCTCCAGCAAGCACATCTCCTTCAGCCACTCCACCGGACTACACTGGACAGATCACAGCTGCGTCCACTTCAACTTCAGGAGAACCACGACCCACCACCACCCGCAACAGGTTCCCCGCAGAAGATGGAGCAAGATCTCCGCCGACCAACTCACCACCTCCCTCAGCCAGAACCCTCCCACCAACACGAGGGACCCCAATGAAGCAGCCTGCAACCTCCCACAGTGGCTCACCAACTGCGCTGATGACCTCGCGCCTCTGAAGAACCCCCTCAGCAGACCCGGCAGCAAGAAAACCTCATGGTTCACCAATGACCTAAAAAACTCCAAGAAAACCTGCCGCACCCTCAAGAAAGCCTGGCGCCCCGACCAGACAACGAAGAACATGACAGCCCTCAAGAACGCCACCCGCATACACCACCAGCTGATCCCCACCACCAAAAGGACAACATTCAAAGAACGTCTGGACAACAACACCCACAACAGCAAGGAACTCTTCAACATCGTCAAAGAGCTCTCCAACCCCAGCGCCTGCAACAACGACATCACACCCTCGCAAGACCTCTGCGACTCACTCGCCTCGTTCTTTCACCGCAAGATCGCCGACATACACAACAGCTTCGGCGTACAGACCACGCACCCAACCACCGAATCAGCGCCCCCCACCACCACCCTCTGCAACTGGACCCCGGTCAGCACCGAAGACACCACACGCACGATGAACACCATCCACTCCGGCTCCCCCACCGACCCCTGTCCACACCACATCTTCAACAAAGCCGACTCCATCATCGCACCCCAACTCCGGGACATCATTAACAGCTCCTTCGCATCCGCCACCTTCCCGGAGAGCTGGAAACACGCCGAGCTCAGCGCCCCCTTGAAGAAACCCACCGCGGACCCCACGGACCTCAAGAACTTCCACCCCATCTCACTCCCCCCTTTTCCTGCCAAAGTCATCGAGAAGACCGTCAACAAACAACTCTCCGCCTTCCTCGAGACAAACAGATCCCTCAACCCCTCGCAGTCCGGTTTCCGAGCAAACCACAGCACCGAGACCGCCCTCATCACAGCTACCTACGACATCATGTCCCTGCTCGACAACGGGGAAACAGCGGCACTCATCCTCCTGGACCTCTCAGCAGCCTTCGACACCGTATGTCACCGCACCCTGATACAACGCCTCAGCAACACCGGAATCCAAGGAACGGCCTGGGAGTGGATCATCTCGTTCCTCGCCAGAAGAACCCAGAGAGTCCTCCTCCCCCCGTTCTGCTCCGCGGCCACCAAAGTCATCTGCGGTGTTCCGCAAGGATCCTCGCTCAGCCCACCCTCTTCAATGTCTACATGTGCCCCCTCGCAGCCATCGCACGCCAACACAACCTAAACATCATCTCCTACGCTGACGATACCCAGCTGATCCTCTCCCTCACTAACAACCCCACCACCGCCAGAGCCAGCCTCGAGGAAGGAATGAAAGACGTTGCGGAATGGATGAAGCTCAGCCGTCTGAAACTGAACTCAGACAAAACAGAAGTCCTCATCCTGGGACCTTCTCCCGCTGCCTGGGACGACTCCTGGTGTCCCCCTGCCCTGGGCACCGCCCCCAAGCCAACGGACCATGCTCGCAACCTGGGCTTCATCCTGGACTCCTCCCTCACGATGTCCAAGCAAGTCAACGCTGTCTCGTCATCCTGCTTTAACACCCTGTGCATGCTCCGAAAGATCTTCCGGTGGATCCCCACCGAAACCAGGAAGACGGTCACCCAGGCCCTCGTCACCAGCCAACTGGACTACGGGAACACCCTCTACGCCGGAACCACAGCCAAACTCCAAAAAAGACTCCAGCGCATACAGAACGCCTCTGCACGACTCATCCTGGACATCCCCATCACAGCCACATCTCTGCCCATCTGAAAGACCAGCACTGGCTCCCCGTCAACAAGAGGATCATGTTCAGACTCCTCACCCACGCACACAAGGCTCTCCATGACATGGGCCCCAAGTATCTCAACAGCCGCCTTGCATTCTACACACCCACTCGCCAGCTCCGATCTGCCAGCCTCACCCTCGCCACCGTCCCACGTATTCGCAGATCCACCGCCGGTGGAAGATCCTTCTCCTACCTGACGGCCAAGACATGGAACTCCCTCCCCATCCACCTACGGCTGACCCAGGATCATCTCTCCTTCAGCAACAACTCAAGACCTGGCTGTTCGAGCAGTAGCGACTCCCCCTCCCCCCTGCACCTTGAGAACCTAGCGGGTGAGTAGCACCCTCTGCAAATTTCATGATTGATTGATTGATTGAAAGTCGGAGGGGCGTCCAATCATCTCTAAAGGTAAGTGCCTTCTGAGAGGCATTTTTCACATGTTTAATGAATTTCTTTTTAAAGTCCCAGCCATGTCATTAAGAAAAATGTTAACGTAGCTGGATTCCCATTGGATGTACTTATGTGCATAAGCTAGTGAATCACCTAGTACAAGGGTACTCATAGTACCGCCCGCGGGCCGCCAGAGGCCCGGCAAGCCTTCCTTGGCGGCCAGTGGACCTTGCAGACAATTTACCCGTGTTTAAAAAAAAAATAATTAAAGATTGTCTACTGCGCGCCGCGACTCGGAGATACTCTGCTGCTCTGTGGGGGCCCGGCATTCCAATGAAAGTCAGAGTGGAGCTGCAGGGCCGCTAAGAGGTGAAATACAAAAGCCTCATTAACATACGAATGGTCTTTTAAAGACCTGTGAAGTGCTCCGGTGCGGCTGTGTGCGTGTGTGTGCCCAGAAGCTCTCTCAGCCTGGGCACACACAAGCAGGGTGAGATGAAGAGGGTGACAGATGGATGGTAGAGGGAGGGAGACCGAGGGAGGGAGAGGGAGGGAGACCGTTGGAGGGATGGAAAGGGAAGGAGGGAGAGGGAGGGAGACAGAGGGAGAGCGAGGGAGGGAGTGAAAGGGAGGGAGAGGGAAGGAGAGCGAGGGAGGGAGGGAAAGTTAGGGAGAGCGAGGGAGGGAGGAAAAGGGAGGCAAACAGAGGGTGAGCGAGGGAGGGAGGGAAAGGGAGGCAGACACAGAGGGAGAGCGAGCGAGGGAGGGAGGGAAAGGGAGGGAGAGCAAGGGAGGGAGGGAAAGGGAGGCAGACAGAGGGAGAGTGAGGAAGGGAAAGGGAGGCAGACAGATGGAGAGGGAGGGAGGGAAAGGGAGGGAAAGGGTGGGAGAGGGAGGGAGAGCGAAGGAGGGAGAGAAAGGGAGGCAGACAGAGGGAGAGCGGGGGAGGGAGGGAAAGGAGGCAGGGAAAGGGAGGCAGACAGAGGGAGAGCAAGGGAGGTAGGTGGAGGGAGAGAGGCAGGGAGGGAGGGGGAGGAAGAGCAAGGGAGGGAGAGCGAGGGAGAGCGAGGGAGGGAGGAAAAGGGAGGCAGACAGGGGGGGAGCGAGTGAGGGAGGGAAAGGGAGCGCGAGGGAGGAAAAGGTAGGGAGAGGGAGGGAGAGCGAGGGAGGGAGGGGAAGGGAGGCAGACAGAGGGAGAGCGAGGAAGGGAGGGGGAGGGAGAGCGAGGGAGGGAAAGGGAGGGAGAGGGAGGGAGAGCGAGGGAGGGAGGATAAGGGAGGCAGACAGAGGGAGAGCGAGGGAGGGAGGGAAAGGGAGGCAGACAGAGGGAGAGCGAGGGAGGGAAGGGAAGGAGGGAGGGAAAGAGAGGCAGACAGAGGGAGAGCGAGGGAGGGAGGGAAAGGGAGGCAGACAGAGGGAGAGCGAGGGAGGGAGGGAAAGGGAGACAGAGAAAGGGAGAGGGAGGGAGACAGACAGATGGAGACAGAGAGAGTGCGACAGACAGAGGGAGGAGGGAGGCAGAGGGAGGAAGGAAGCAGAGGACGGAGGGAGACAGAGGGTGGAGGGAGACAGAGGAGGGAGACTAAGTCCCAGCCATGTCATTAAGAAAAATGTTAACGTAGCTGGATTCCCATTGGATGTACTTATGTGCATAAGCTAGTGAATCACCTGGTACACGGGTACTCATAGTATCGCCCGCGGGCCGCCAGCGGCCCGGCAAGCCTTTCTTGGCGGCCCATGGACCTTGCAGACAATTTACCCGTGTTTTAAAAAAAAAATTAAAGATTGTCTACTGCGCGCTGCGACTCGGAAATACTCTGCTGCTCTGTGGGGGCCCAGGCATTCCAATGAAAGTCAGAGTGGTGCTGCAGGGCCGCTAAGAGGTGAAATACAAAAGCCTCATTAACATCCAAATGGTCTTTTAAAGACCTGTGAAGTGCTCCGGTGTGGCTGTGTGCGAGTGTGTTGCCCAGAAGCTGTCTCAGCCCGGGCACACACAGGCAGGGTGAGATGAAGAGGGTGACAGATGGATGGTAGAGGGAGGGAGACCGAGGGAGGGAGAGGGAGGGAGACCGTTGGAGGGAGGGAAAGGGAAGGAGGGAAAAGGAGGGAGACAGAGGGAGAGCGAGGGAGGGAGTGAAAGGGAGGGAGAGGGAAGGAGAGCGAGGGAGGGAGGGAAAGTTAGGGAGAGCGAGGGAGGGAGGGAAAGGGAGGCAAACAGAGGGTGAGCGAGGGAGGGAGGGAAAGGGAGGCAGACACAGAGGGAGAGCGAGCGAGGGAGGCAGGGAAAGGGAGGGAGAGGGAGGGAGAGCAAGGGAGGGAGGGAAAGGGAGGCAGGCAGAGGGAGAGCGAGGAAGGGAGAGGGAGGCAGACAGAGGGAGAGGGAGGGAGGGAAAGGGAGGGAGAGGGAGGGAGAGCGAAGGAGGGAGAGAAAGGGAGGCAGACAGAGGGAGAGCGGGGGAGGGGGGGAAAGGAGGGAGGGAAAGGGAGGCAGACAGAGGGAGAGCAAGGGAGGTAGTTGGAGGGAGAGAGGCAGGGAGGGAGGGGAGGGAGAGCGAGGGAGGGAGGGAAAGTTAGGGAGAGCGAGGGAGGGAGGGAAAGGGAGGCAAACAGAGGGTGAGCGAGGGAGGGAGGGAAAGGGAGGCAGACACAGAGGGAGAGCGAGCGAGGGAGGGAGAGAAAGGGAGGGAGAGCGAGGGAGAGCGAGGGAGGGAGGAAAAGGGAGGCAGACAGGGGGTAGCGAGTGAGGGAGGGAAAGGGAGAGCGAGGAAGGAAAAGGTAGGGAGAGGGAGGGAGAGCGAGGGAGGGAGGGGAAGGGAGGCAGACAGAGGGAGAGCGAGGGAGGGAGGGGGAGGGAGAGCGAGGGAGGGAAAGGGAGAGAGAGGGAGGGAGAGCGAGGGAGGGAGGATGAGGGAGGCAGACAGAGGGAGAGCGAGGGAGGGAGGGAAAGGAGGGAGGGAAAGGGAGGCAGACAGAGGGAGAGCGAGGGAGGGAAGGGAAGGAGGGAGGGAAAGAGAGGCAGACAGAGGGAGAGCGACAGAGGGAGGGAAAGGGAGGCAGACAGAGGGAGAGCAAGGGAGGGAGGGAAAGGGAGACAGAGAGAGCCAGAGGGAGGGAGACAGACAGATGGAGACAGAGAGAGTGCGACAGACAGAGGGAGGAGGGAGGCAGAGGGAGGAGGGAAGCAGAGGACGGAGGGAGACAGAGGAAGGAGGGAGACAGAGGAGGGAGACTAAGAGAGGGAGACAGACAGAGGGAGACAAAGAGAGGGAGAAGGAGGGAGACAGAGGGAGACAGACAGAGGGAGAGGGAGGGAGGGAAAGGGAGGGAAAGGGTGGGAGAGGGAGGGAGAGCGAAGGAGGGAGAGAAAGGGAGGCAGACAGAGGGAGAGCGGGGGAGGGAGGGAAAGGAGGCAGGGGAAGGGAGGCAGACAGAGGGAGAGCAAGGGAGGTAGGTGGAGGGAGAGAGGCAGGGAGGGAGGGGGAGGGAGAGCAAGGGAGGGAAAGGGAGGGAGAGCGAGGAAGAGCGAGGGAGGGAGGAAAAGGGAGGCAGACAGGGGGGGGAGCGAGTGAGGGAGGGAAAGGGAGCGCGAGGGAGGAAAAGGTAGGGAGAGGGAGGGAGAGCGAGGGAGGGAGGCAAAGGGAGGCAGACAGAGGGAGAGCGAGGAAGGGAGGGGGAGGGAGAGCGAGGGAGGGAAAGGGAGGGAGAGGGAGGGAGAGCGAGGGAGGGAGGATAAGGGAGGCCGACAGAGGGAGAGCGAGGGAGGGAGGGAAAGGAGAGAGGGAAAGGGAGGCAGACAGAGGGGGAGCGAGGGAGGGAAGGGAAGGAGGGAGGGAAAGAGAGGCAGACAGAGGGAGAGCGAGGGAGGGAGGGAAAGGGAGGCAGACAGAGGGAGAGCGAGGGAGGGAGGGAAAGGGAGACAGAGAAAGGGAGAGGGAGGGAGACAGACAGATGGAGACAGAGAGAGTGCCACAGACAGAGGGAGGAGGGAGGCAGAGGGAGGAAGGAAGCAGAGGACGGAGGGAGACAGAGGGTGGAGGGAGACAGAGGAGGGAGACTAAGTCCCAGCCATGTCATTAAGAAAAATGTTAACGTAGCTGGATTCCCATTGGATGTACTTATGTGCATAAGCTAGTGAATCACCTGGTACACGGATACTCATAGTATCGCCCGCGGGCCGCCAGCGGCCCGGCAAGCCTTTCTTGGCGGCCCGTGGACCTTGCAGACAATTTACCTGTGTTTTAAAAAAAAAATTAAAGATTGTCTACTGCGCGCCGCGACTCTGAGATACTCTGCTGCTCTGTGGGGGCCCGGGCATTCCAATGAAAGTCAGAGTGGAGCTGCAGGGCCGCTAAGAGGTGAAATACAAAAGCCTCATTGACATACAAATGGTCTTTTAAAGACCTGTGAAGTGCTCCGGTGTGGCTGTGTGCATGTGTGTGCCCAGAAGCTGTCTCAGCCCGGGCACACACAGGCAGGGTGAGATGAAGAGGGTGACAGATGGATGGTAGAGGGAGGGAGACCGAGGGAGGGAGAGGGAGGGAGACCGTTGGAGGGAGGGAAAGGGAAGGAGGGAAAGGGAGGGAGGCAGAGGCAGAGCGAGGGAGGGAGTGAAAGGGAGGGAGAGGGAAGGAGAGCGAGGGAGGGAGGGAAAGTTAGGGAGAGCGAGGGAGGGAGGGAAAGGGAGGCAAACAGAGGGTGAGCGAGGGAGGGAGGGAAAGGGAGGCAGACACAGAGGGAGAGCGAGCGAGGGAGGGAGGGAAAGGGAGGGAGAGGGAGGGAGAGCAAGGGAGGGAGGGAAAGGGAGGCAGACAGAGGGAGAGCGAGGAAGGGAAAGGGAGGCAGACAGAGGGAGAGGGAGGGAGGGAAAGTAAGGGAAAGGGAGGGAGAGGGAGGGAGAGCGAAGGAGGGAGAGAAAGGGAGGCAGACAGAGGGAGAGTGGGGGAGGGGGGAAAGGAGGGAGGGAAAGGGAGGCAGACAGAGGGAGAGCAAGGGAGGTAGTTGGAGGGAGAGGGGCAGGGAGGGAGGGGGAGGGAGAGCGAGGGAGGGAGGGAAAGTTAGGGAGAGCGAGGGAGGGAGGGAAAGGGAGGCAAACAGAGGGTGAGCGAGGGAGGGAGGGAAAGGGAGGCAGACACAGAGGGGGAGCGAGCGAGGGAGGGAGAAAAAGGGAGGGAGAGCGAGGGAGAGCGAGGGAGGGAGGAAAAGGGAGGCAGACAGGGGGGTAGCGAGTGAGGGAGGGAAAGGGAGAGCGAGGAAGGAAAAGGTAGGGAGAGGGAGGGAGGGCGAGGGAGGGAGGGGAAGGGAGGCAGACAGAGGGAGAGCGAGGGAGGGAGGGGGAGGGAGAGCGAGGGAGGGAAAGGGAGGGAGAGGGAGGGAGAGCGAGGGAGGGAGGATAAGGGAGGCAGACAGAGGGAGAGCGAGGGAGGCAGGGAAAGGAGGGAGGGAAAGGGAGGCAGACAGAGGGAGAGCGAGGGAGGGAAGGGAAGGAGGGAGGGAAAGAGAGGCAGACAGAGGGAGAGCGACGGAGGGAGGGAAAGGGAGGCAGACAGAGGGAGAGCGAGGGAGGGAGGGAAAGGGAGACAGAGAAAGCCAGAGGGAGGGAGACAGACAGATGGAGACAGAGAGAGTGCGACAGACAGAGAGAGGAGGGAGGCAGAGGGAGGAGGGAAGCAGAGGAAGGAGGGAGACAGAGGGAGGAGGGAGACAGAGGAGGGAGACTAAGAGAGGGAGACAGACAGAGGGAGACAAAGAGAGGGAGAAGGAGGGAGACAGAGGGAGACAGACAGAGGGAGAGGGAGGGAAACAGAGAAAGGGAGAGGGACGGAGACAGAGGGTGACAGACAGAGGGAGCGAGGAGAGAGGGAGACAGAGGGTGACAGACAGAGGGAGGGAGGAGGGAGGGAGCCAGAGGGTGACAGACAGAGGGAGGGAGGAGGGAGGGAGGGAGACAGAGGGTGACAGAGGGAGGGTGACAGACAGAGGGAGGGAGGAGGGAGGGAGGAGGGTGACAGACAGAGGGAGGGAGGAGGGTGACAGACAGAGGGAGGAGGGAGGGCGGATTGTGATAGACAGAGGGAGGGAGGAGGGTGACAGACAGAGGGGGGAGGGTGACAGACACTGGAGGGAGGAGGGAGGGAGGAGAGTGACAGACAGAGGGAGGGAGGGGGGAGGGTGACAGACAGAGGGAGGGAGGGCGGCAGAGTGAGGAGGGCGACAAAGTGAGGAGGGCGACAGAGTGAGGAGGGCGACAGAGTGAGGAGGGTGACAGAGTGAGGGAGAGGGAAGGAGAGAGAGGGAGACAGTGAGGGAGAGGGAATGAGAGAGAGGGAGACAGAGAGGGAGAGGGAAGGAGAGAGAGGGAGACAGAGAGGGAGAGGGAAGGAGAGAGAGAGAGAGAGGAAGTGAGACAGTCAGAGTGAGCGAGACAGAGGGAGTCAGGGAGAGAAGGAGAGGGAGAGAGAGAGGGAGTGAGAGGGAGTGAGACAGTCTGAGTGAGATAGAGGGAGAAATAGGGAGAGATGGAGGGAGAGAGAGGTTGAGAGAGGGAAAGAGAGGGAGAGAGAGGGAGAGAGAGGGAGAGAGAGGGAGAGATAGAGAGAGAGAGAGAGAGAGAGAGAGAGAGAGAGAGAGAGAGAGAGAGATGTGTGTATGCCGGGTCTGGTGGCTCAGTGGACGAAGGCGTCCACTGCAGGGGCCTGTGTTCAACCTCATGGTCACCGTTTTTTTTTGTTGCTCAAGCCCCACCCTCTCCCCCACTGACCCCGCCCCCACCGGTGCGGCCCTCGGACACAAACCACACTGTAAATTTGGCCCCCAAGGGAAAGTTTGTGAGTACCCATGACCTAGTACATATGTGTTTGTTTTTTACATTGCATTTGATTACTATTTTTAAACATAAACCTCAAAAATCAGTCGGAAACCTTACTGGAAAGGTCACAGGTGATAAAATCATAAAGTGCAAAAGAACCATTCAGAGTCTTCAATGTTCCACCTCAATTGTTCAAATGATAGCAAAAAGATACCCTTGCACACAACAATTATAAATAACAAGATGTGTCTGTGTATGCACTTAAGCATTTAAAAACAAAGCCTATATATAAACAAGAAATTCATCATATAGTTCATGAAAAAGAGAGTGTTTTAATGTTCTTAAAGCAGTCCAGCCGACACGTGTTTCGTTGCATGCGGGAGAATCCATAAATCGGTAACTAACATAAACATGTGTAGAACCAAGGACACCTTATCAAGTTAAGCTGAGGACATGCAACCTCGGAACCTCATTGCAATTAAACTCACAAAGAAGCTATTAGACAGCTACTCTGTGACCACTGCTTTACGCCAACATTTTTCACTTTGGTCATCATTCAGAGCATTTTCTTTATCCCAAAGTGCATTACTACAAACTAACTAGCGTATTGAAAACCTTTTCATACTCCAGTTGCAGCCTGTCACTTGAGAGACCTTTTCTCAAAGAACACTGGCCAGTGACCCATCTGGGAACACTAACTGCATTAATACAAGGGGCGCTCATCCTGCTTTTGTCCCCAGCAGCATCATCTCTCTTTTGAGGCTGCTTCAACACTTGCCAGTATCTCCAACGAGAGCTCCTATTGGGGCAACCTGTATCCCGCTTTGGCGCTGTCATTGTTAAGTGAACAGAACTCCAAAGTTACTTCTAAGTATGAAGGTAACTTTTTTCATCAGGTAATATCCCCATTGGTCCACATCTGCTTCAATCTGGTCTGATGCACGCTCAGCCCCTTATGGCCTTTGGACCAGCTGCTATAAAGGCACACTGGGGACCTCATTTGGAGTAGACCAAACTTTGGTGTGAGGAGAAGGGGGTTTTGAACTGCATGGACAGCCAGTATCTCCGAACCAAGGCCTGGCTATTAAGAGTTTACTCTCTAGAAGAGGACATAACCACTCAGACTCAGGGGGGGAAATACATATATTTTCTCCCTACACTGGTCAGGTGGAAAGTGTTAGCAGGTGTGCCACTGGATGCATGGGTGTAGGGTACAATTGTCCCTGGCTAGGAGGAGCATGATCTGCTCACCTGGACCGCTACAGCGGGTAGATGGGGTCAGGCAAAGCAGCCTCTAGTAGTCCCTGCCCTGCAGCAACTTTGACAGGCCCGTGTATCTGTACCAGAATTATCGGACCAGTTGATTTTAGACCTGATAATTCCAAGCAAGGACTCGTAATGAGGGCCAAAGGGCCAGATGTATCAACATTACATTTTTCAAGTCTATATTAGCAAATTTTACCGATTCGCTATTACAGACTGGCAAAATGCAATGTATGTAGGAATCTGCTAATATTTTGCAATTCCTACTCATTCCTTAATTGCGACTCGCAAATTGAGAGTCACAAATAAGGAATGGCTTCCCATTCATTTCTATGGGCCAAGAGGCCCATTGGTCTAAAAAAAAGCACACATTGCCATAGTAGACACTGGCACTGAAGAGAGGTCATGGTACACCATGGGTCTGAGCTATTTGTGTGCCGATCTGCTCCTTGTAAATGGACAGAATGCCATCACTCAACGTAGAATTAGCCAGTGGTTGAAGTGGGCTGGCCCTCTGCCCGAGGATGTATTCTATTGTGTGTGGAGGAAGCTATGAATGACACAACAACAGACCATTGTATGAAGAGAGCCATCTGCAAGCCCCTATAAGTAAGTAATTATATACATTATTTTTATTTTGAGTTTTATATAGTGCTAGCCAGACCCGAGGGTATCAGATCGCTTTACGTGTAATGTGATTATATTTGTGATTATATTTACAAGAGGTCCATGTAGGGATTCATAAAATTCAAGGTCAAAGAACAATACAAAATGAAGTGGTTATACAGTCACAAACATATAATATAAGGGAGTATTGAGGAATAACACAGGATTAAGTGGTTATTAAGTCACATAGATTTAAGACAAGGAAGCAATATAGCACCCTAATAAGTTGTAAGAAAATGAATTATTAATTGAGCTGGATGGTAGTCCACAACAAGTGATGAAATCACTAACCTGTTAAGTTCAGTGAAAAATTTCAATAATTTAAACCTGAGCGCATCCCCTGGGAGCTATGGCACAGAGCAGCAAGGCCTAGCTTTTAGAAAATGTGTAGAGCATTTTGAAAAACCAACAGGTAAAATAAGTCAAAAAACATAACACAATAAAAATCCTGTGCAATTTATAAACATAAAAAAATAAGAAATGACAGCAAAACAACAAAACTTCAATCAAAACAAGTGCCAAGAAAAAGTAAAGAGTAAACTAGTAATCACTGTTCACGGTTTATTGTGACCTAGGAACAATTTCAGGCTGACAGAGATGGAGTGGGCCAGATACACCAAGAAGCTTTGCTCTAGTCTAACACTTTAATTTCTTACTCTCGGAAATGGAAGTCAAATTCCTCCTGTGGGGTAAGGGGGCAGGCTGTATAAGCTATATAAAACTAATATTTTACTAAAAGTGGTGTTTTCTTTGCAGTTTAGATTTGGTGATTCGTGTTGGAAAGTGGGTTATTGGTAGGGGCAAATGTAGGTCTGCCACTGGCAATAAGGCCACTAACACATGATAGGACTCAGCATAGGTCTTAGAAAATTGTTCCTTTGCTCATCCCTTGGTAACGTGGCTGCAAGCAGACAGGCTTAACTTCAAAGACAGATATGTAAAGCATTTAAAAACACCATTTCAGTAAATAATTAAGACACCACACAAAATAAAAATCCAACACCAATTTATAAAAATAGGTAATATTTTAATCTTTTTAAATGACACCAAAGCAAAAATAATCCACTGTAGGGAGCCAGAATTTTTAAAGATTAGTCACTTTCTAGTGCTTAGAAACCAACAGCGCCTCTTTAAGTCATTTCGTTTTCTCTGTCAGGGACACACCTTTATAAATTGTTCTGAAGAATTCTCACCACTGTAGTGGGCCGCCTTCTTCAGCAAGCGGGGTCCAGCTAGAACACCTTCCTGGCGTTCTGCTTGCGGGTCCCAAAGTATCCAACACACAATCCAAGGTTCTGGAATCTCCAAGAGGGTCCTTGAAAGTGTGAAACTTCAATTCCGCAATCCACTTGAACAAAACCCTTACAAATCCACTGGTACTCCAGGCTTTGAATTCTTTGTGGGGCTGTCCAGGTGAGCTCTGTTAACCTGTAGCTTGCAGGGAGTTCAACTCTTGAGTCATTTGGCAGCAAGGTAATCCACCGGGCTGCAGTTTTACTTGGTGCAGTCTTCAGAGGTCAGGCCTTAGAGTTACTTGCACAGCAAATTCTCTTTCAGCAGGGCACTTCTTGCTTCAGTAAGTTTTAAGCAGCAGATCTGGAGGGCTCTGCCCCTCTCAGATACTTATTCAAAATTCTCTGGGTCAAGCACTAGGTCACTGCTGACCAATGAGAACAGGGGAACTCCTCATAGTTATGACCACATCCTGTAGAGTGTGGCATTAGTTTATCCCAGAGTGCATCGTTCTTCTAAATCCATAATAGCTCATTTTCCAGCAAGGAGGTAAGAGCTGGCTAAACACACCCCCTGGGATGGCTTATTTCCATGGACTCTCCCCCTACCATCTGCACATACCTTCCTTAAGCCTAGCCCTGACTCTGGGTCAAGACTCTCAGAGTGGATTTGAAACCCAGGCCTCCCCTCTGCCTTTGAAGAGCATAGTTTACGATGCCACCTCCTGGCCTGGCATTCCTGTAGACCAGCACACTGCCCTCCCAGCAGCCTGGCTAATCCACTTAACTCTGTCCAATCAGGGTAGACCACTGACAGGCTGAATTTGGACTACAAACAAGAAACTCTCATAACTTCTTGTATGTACCCTTTAGGAGAAATTCAACATACCATACCATTCTGGGAAGTCTTTTAATGGTCCGGCTAGTCCTCTCCTATCAATATTTATTAATCAATCACTTCCAACCATGTTAACCGATGGGCCATGGGGTTTGCAATGGGGAAAATGACTTGGGCCACTTTTCAAGAACCAGGGCTTATAAAAACATATTTAATACGTAGTTCCCTAATTCCTACAGGACCCCCACCCTCTGTGCAACTAGGGGAGACTTCAGGGGTTCTGAATCTGCAGAAATCATGCAGATTATCCTTACCCAATTCTTCTAGCATCAAAGTCGAATTTGAGCAGCTCTTTAACACAATATGGGGAGTGAAAGGTAAAATGTCACTTTACCCAGGCATATAAAAACTCGTTTTATAAGGGCGCTTCTTAGAGATAACTGACCCCCCACCCCTGGGGTCCCTAATATGCAAAAACATGGTAGGTTTTTCATTTTTAAGGGCCCCTACCTCCAAAGTCGAGTTTGGGCACAATTTCAGGTTTAAAAGCTGTCCTGGCCACCAGTGATGCTTTTAAACTGACCTCGGGCTTCAGCACTGCACACATGCTAGTGCAGAAAATCTGCTGGCCTATAAACTGCCCTGCCCCAGAATACTGGGGACTTCTAGGTAGTTTCAATCCCATCCCCCTATTACATACTAGGGTCTTATGGGGTAGGTCATGCCAATTACAGGGATACCCCACCATACCATAGTGTACGCTAGTGTATGTTGTTTGTCTTAACTGTATTCTAATGTGTTCCTTTTAGCTTGCCACTGGCACTGGGCCTGGTTAAACAGAGCCCAGGGCCAGTCAGAGTCAGTTACCACCAGTTCCAGTCAGCAGAAAGTTGGGGGGTGCCCAGGGCACAAGATGACTTTGCAACAGTTCGCCATACAGTTTAGCTGTAGTGTGGAGCAGTAGCTAAGGTGTCGTAATAACAGTTCGTGGTAAGTTTATTTTTTTATATTCCAATATAGAACACTGCCCCTCTTAAGTTGAGGAAGACCAAGACGGTTGTGCCTTAACAGCAACAGGAGGCTCATCCTCATCCCCTATGACATCTAGCAATTCTACTATAGTTGTATCACCAAAAATGATCACTGCCATTTCAGGTCACACTTACAAAATCATCACACAAAAAATTCCTATAATGATTTTATAATAAAACAAAGAAACTCGTCTACAGATGATTGTGTCATCTTAAAAAAAAATTAGACCTCTGCTAAAAAGTCCAGAACCGATTTAATTTCACAGACAATCCATCTGAAGAAATCAACAAAAGTAACCACCACCACTTCACAAATAATGGGAATTGCAACAGAAGGCTGTCTTCTGAGCATGCGTTTAAAACACAATACACCACAAAAGACTATTTGCACCACTACCAACTCAATGGTGACTAACTCTTTATCACCAATAACAATAAGTACAGGAGTGGAGGGAGTAACACCACCTAAGGAAATTATCCCAGTTGAATGTATTCATGCTGAACCAGAACCAGAGTACACAGTTCACTTGGCAACAACTGATGAATGAGCCCACCAACTGTTTCAAGATGATGCATTACATATGTCAGAAGATGAGCAGCATGAAACAACACCTGGACATATCTATCAAGATTTAAGCCACCATATAGCAAAACAAGACAAAGGAAAAGCAGAATTGCTGGAATCACTCTAAAAAACAGGTAGAGTCACATTCTGTTATGCCTCTAACCATAGCACATGAACCATTCAGATGCACAACATAGCAGTCTTCTGAGGTCCAGCCCCCATGCCATGAACTGCATAGGAGAATCGGTACTCTCCATCAGTTGTCAGATGGTAGAATGACATACTTCAACTGGGTCAGCCCTAAATAATGTGGGTCAACTGCTGGAAATACAAGAAATTGCATTGTTACAAATGACACAATTTGCTGCTTAGGATATGACCACTCCATCTGTTCCATCTACTACATCCACCTCCCCATCCTCTCAAACTTCACCACAAAGAAAACTGAGGTGAGCAACAAGAACAACACTACTACTTGACTCAGTCGATGAGCATGTTTCCCAAAAATTAACCCCTTGAGTGCTGGCCACGTTCAGCGGACGTCGTGTGCACTACCTCGGTCGTGCTGCGCACGTCCGTTGAACGTCGCGGCCCCACCCGCGCAATAGAACGTTCTGCACCAGCGCGGAACGTTCAGCGCAGCGGAGGGGTTAACAGTGAACGTGTTTTAATTATGTTAATATTGCTTTGAATAATTATAAAGGTTTGCATGCTATAGATGCCACAAATGATTTGACTGCGAAGGTTGAAATACACATTTCTGCAGTATGTTAAAAAAACCTGTTGTAACTTGTTTCACATTGGTGACAATTGTGCAAAAATTCTGTTTGGAGTGCACTAAACATATTTACAATTGCCCATTTTAATAAATGGTATAAAAGCATTATGTTGATTATTGTTCTTTTTTTATCTTACAACCATATATGTGAATTCCTATTTTATGAGTAGATGTGCACAATAGCATCCAATATGTAGCCTCCATTTACACATTCAACAAATTAAACCCACAATTCACCATGGGTATAAGAAATTAATTGGAATTTATAATAAACAATAATCAAGCACGTTTTAAGGAAAAAGTACTTTTATTCAAGACTTTAAAAAATACCACCTGGTAATGGCCAATGGAAATTTTTATGCTAAATTCCGATCACTTTCACAATACCACCTCACTTGGAATTGGGTTTTATTTACCACATGATAAAAATACAACAAACGTAATTTAGCACATGTGGTAAACATCACATATGTTAAACAAAACATGCAATATAATGTCTAATGAAATTTCCCGCTCATGTTAATTTACACATGCAATAAACAACTAGTAGTTGTGTGAACAGTTTAATATTTGCTTATTTTACTGACACAAGCACAAGTATTGATACCACACAACTCGCAATCAAGTAGAGTTGAGAACTAATATGAAAATAGGCAACTGGACCAGGAGAGGCCCAGAGACAGTAATAAGAAGCGGAAAGAGACAAGCTAGAAGTATTAATGCTAACAAGCGATGCCAAGGTAATGAACTTCTGTTTCAAAGTGTAGACACTTTCTGTACCTTGATGTACAGTGAGAGGTGTGGGGAGTTTTGCTAATGGAGCATTAGCGTTACTATTTTTTTGTTTCCTGGCAAGATAATTAATGTTCAATGACATGTCAAAGTCAAAACAAGTTTTATTCGATTTTAGGCATATAAAATCATAAAAGCAGGCAATACAATCATCTCATTACAATTCTAAAAAACATAAAAATGATATACAAATTCATAAAAGCATTTGATTCGCTACTGTTTTTCCTACTTTGTAAACAGTTTTGGCAAATGGCCTTAATGCTGTGATAGTACCTCACAATATGTAAACTGCTTGTGTGTGTCCCCACAGCTTCTAGGCATTTGTAATTTTCCTCACTCTCAAAACACTTTTCAAGAAGCCCTTCATCGTTGCAATGCAATAGTAACTATCCAACATCTGTAAATACAGTAGAGCTGGATGACATTGTCTCCACCCACCTGTCAATTATGTATGGAACAAGATAACTAAAATCCTATAAAAGAAAAGGGTAGTATGACCTTTTGTCTTGTACAGATAAAAAACTGTCACTAAGGAGGAAAGATACATCAGCACGACACTGGAGAGGGTGATTGGGCCATCAACTAAACCCCAAACTACCCAGATTGAAGAGGCAATAGAGAGTGCATTGTTACCATAAGCTGGGTGTGGAGTGTTAGATATTGACACGTTTTCCCAACACAGGCACCACTAGGTAAGCGTTTGAGATTTTTTATTTTAAATTATGCCTCTCAAATTATCATTTATATTATTTTTGGGGGGTTACACTTTTCAAAAATATAAAAGTATTAATTCAATTGAAGATTTAATTTCCACGTCCATTAATCCACAATTTTGCATTCCGGGACAGGTAGTTTGTCGATGAAGGATCAATGCAGCTAATATTTTAATAAGTTTATTTGATAGTTACAGTCAAAGTAATACCTTTACACAGCTACAAATAGGTGTATTATAATTAATGTGGTCACTAAGATCTCTACAGACGAGAAAGGGAAGACAGGAGTAGGAAGAAGAGGATGCCCAGTGTGAAGACACTTCAGGCGCATCAAAATTACCTTTACCTCCAGAGCTGCTAATGAATCAGCTGAAAAGCGTCATAACGTCAGGAGACATAAAACTGCACAGCACCAACCTGCTCCTTGAAAAACCCTTACTGAAGTCCAATACACTGCAAGGCTTCAAGTAGTTCAACCAAGAATGTTAATGTGACTTAGTGTCAGAGCTAGGGCATACAAGAGAATCTTTCAACAACCTTGTTTTGTTTTCCACTCCAGGCTAAGGCTGGAACTGGGTTTGGTGTCTCAGACTCTAGATTTCCGAGTGACCATGGTGAAGTACTACATTAGGGTCAGGATGGAGAACATGCAATCACTAAAACATCACCTAAAATTCATTTTTTAACCCCCTGGCAATCCTTGGTATGTTCATGTAAATAATGCAGTTAAGATATTCCAGATGAAATACATCTCTTGTGTCTGGCGCCCGGTCGCCATCTTGGGGGAGGCAAGGGTCGAGTGTGCCATTGGTTCAGCGCTCCAGCGCTGTTAATGACCACAGGTGAGCCCTACTTAAAGCTCGCTCGTGTCGCGCAGCGGTGACGCGTAGCGGTGGCGCCTGACTCGCGCCTGAGTCAAGCCAGAGTCCTGCCCGTCTGCGCCCGTCCGCGACAGGACGTGCTGGACGTGGCTGGCTCTGGCTCTCGACTACTCAACTATTACTCCGCCGGGGCCCATCATGCGGGCGTACACACGGGACTGCCTGTTGGCCATCGGGCAGGTAAGTTGCTGTTGTACCCTTCCACCGGTACACCCATTGCATGGCCCATACCATTGCCCTTGTAATGGGTGGGCTCTTGACTCTCCGCGTTCTCTCCCAGGGATTTTGCCTTCGGAGACCTGCCGTACTGCCGATATCCCTACTGCCCTGAAGATTTTGAACTTGAATGTGAGGTCGGTGTTGAAACACTACCAGAACATCTATGACCTCATTGAGGAGGAAGTTCCAGATATATTTGCCATGACTGAAACATGGCTACAGGATGCTGACACCGCTATCACTAATCTAGCTTGCCCACCCGGCTATTCGATGTACACCTTGAATAGGCGGGGTAGGGGTGGCGGTGTAGCCTTAGTGGTAAAATCTATCTATCCTTGTGTCTGGACTGCCCTAAGCATCTCTGGGTGTGAAAGTGCCCTGTTCAAGGTCTCCGTCAGCCCTGAGTTTACCCTGTCCGGTATGGTCGTTTATCGGCCACCCGGCAGTGATGTGGTGTTTAGGAATGCTTTCCCTGATATAGTTGGTCCTCTGGCTGCAGACTGTGCCAACTTTTCTATCATGGGAGATTTAAATCTGCATTTCGACACCCTCTCTGGCTTGACGGTACGTTCCATCTCCTCTGACTTGGAGGCCTTTCTACTCCCTCAGATGGTTTCCCAGCCTACCCATTCAGGGGGGCATATCTTGGATCCCTTGTTCACTAATCTGCCGGGGATTCAAATTACTTCTGTTTCACCGGTGGAGTGGACAGACCACTTCTTGGTATCCATCCTATGCCCTGTCTTTGCCACCCCTTCCATCTCTTCGGCTAGACGGGTTCAGAAGAGGGCTTGGAAAAAGCTTCGGTTAGAAGACTTTCATCGTCTTCTATTAGAGGAGCCGCTCGGCCCTTTGACGGATGTAGAAAAGGGGTATGACCTCTTCTGTTCTTGGATCACCAGGGCCTTGGACTCTCTGATACCTATTGTATCAACTAAAATCAATTCTCGAGAGTCGAGCCCCTGGTACGATGGCGCCCTTCGGGCTTTAAAGGGTGCCTGTAGACGGGCTGAGAGGGCTTGGAGGAAGACCTATGGGGCTGACCTAAAAGCCGCATACTCCAGGTCCGTTAAGCTATACCATCGAGCTATTTGCCGAGCCCGTGCGGCCTTCTATGCCGCTGAATTCCGGAACAGTTCTAATCCGTCGAAAGCCATCTTTAAGGCCGTTAAAGATCTTACGACGAAGCGGATTACCTCTACGACCGAAAGCTCTCTTTCCCACTGTGAATCCCTTGCATCCTACTTTTTAGGGAAGGTGCAAGCCATTTATCGGACATTTCCTGGTATAGGGCACAGTGAGGAAAGTATCAATGGGGCTCACCATCAGACTACTCTGCTTGTTTTCCCCCCCCTCACCTCGGACGGCTTTGACAAACTTGCATTGCAAGTTAAATCCGGATCTCCATCCGATCCGGTAAGGCCTGCTCTTTTTCGGGATCAGGCTTTTATGGGGCGTTCAGTTATATGCTCCCTTGTCAATCTGTCCTTGGAAACGGGAGTAGTTCCAGCTAAGTGGAAACAAGCCGTGGTGTCCCCAATTATTAAAAAGCCCACTCTGGACCCATCTAAGCCTGAAAGTTACCGCCCCATTTCGCTGCTACCCTGGCCAGCCAAGATTACTGAGGCCCACGTCAATCTGGCCCTGTCTGAGCATTTGGCACGAACCAATGCCCTCGATCCCACACAAAACGGATTCCGTGCTGGGCACAGTACGGAAACCGCGTTACTTGTGATGGTGGAACATCTCCGGGCAAGGTTGGATGCTGGTCAAACGGCGGCGCTTATTTTGTTAGACCTTAGCGCCGCCTTTGACACGGTGGACCACAGCATCCTCCTGCACCGGCTCGAGGAGACTGGTATTGGCGGTCAGGTGTTGCAATGGTTCCGCTCCTTTTTAGACGACCGCTCCTTCTGTGTTGCCATTCCTCCCTTCAAGTCCAACTACCAACCGCTGGCCATGGTGGTTCCGCAAGGGTCCTCGCTGAGTCCCACGTTGTTCAATCTCTACGTGAGACCGCTGGCTGATGTCGCTAGGCAGTGGGGCCTAACCTTGGTCTCATATGCCGACGACACACAGCTGGCGGTCACTCTCAGCGGGGACGCGGAAATTGCGGCCCCCAGGTTTCAGTCTGGACTGAAGGCGGTGGCTAGTTGGCTGACAGGCAACTGCCTTCAGCTTAATGCCACAAAGACGGAGGTGATGGTCGTCGGTAAGGGAGTGGAGCTGTGGGGCGACCAATGGTGGCCTTCAGAGCTGGGACCTACTCCGACCCCGGTGTCGGAGGTGAAAAATCTCGGGGTATGGTTGGATGCCGGCCTCTCCTTTGTAGGGCACACACAAAAGACTGCGGCCTGTTGTTTTGGACTTCTAAGGGGCTTGAGACCAGTACTCAAGTTCTTTGATGCCCCAACCAGGCAACTGGTGATCCAGGCTACTGTCATCTCTCGCCTGGATTATGCCAGTTCTCTCCTGGCTGGGGCTAACCAGGCCGAACTAACCCGTTTGCAACGGGTTCAGAATGCCGCGGCGAGAGCGATTGTTGGCCTGCCCAGATTTAGTTCTGTGGCAGGTGTCCTTCGCTCTTTACATTGGCTTCCGGTTAGGAAGCGCATTCTCTTTAAGATCTTGTGTCTTGCTTTTAAGATTCTGAGAGGTATCGGCCCGGAAATTTTGTCGAGCTGCCTTTCCTTTTATGTCCCCACCCGCAGTCTCCGTTCCCAGGGTTTGGCCCTTGCAGTGGTCCCCAGATTCAGGCTCAGCCGTATGGGAGGCCGTTCTTTCAGGGTTATGGCTGCATCAGCATGGAACTCCCTTCCTGTTGAAATTCGTTTGATGGAGGACCTTTTGACTTTTCGGAGGGCGATAAAAACTTTCCTGTTTTAGTTGCTCTGTCTTTATTCTCTGTTGTGTTGTGTTTTGCCTTGTCCTTGCGCCGGGACGCTCCTTGGCTGGAGTATCTGTGCGCACAATAAATCACCTTAACATAACATAACATAACATACTGTATCTCCCAGGTGGGACCACCTGGACATTTTTTATCAATCAGCAACTAAAGGCGACCTTGAGGGACCAAGATATGTTGACCCTCACAATTCATCAGTTGACCAGGGGCTAAACGCTTCCTACATTGCCGGGAATCCACAGCCATTTCTACTGGAAGCTATAAGTGCGAAAACTAGCAGACAGATTTTTTACATGGGATTGCTAGTTCTGCCAATTAAAGTGTTAACCCCTCCTGGGACACTCTTATAGGCAAGAGAGCTTGCAGTCTTTGTTCTATCCAAAACAAAGCATGCCTACACCTGCAATGTTGTTGCCCTTCCTTGGATCATCAGAGAAGACAACTAATCAAACTAGTATGTCTGGCCAATGGGGCGCGATCATCCTGGGAAGTTTTCGGTGTTTGTTTTTCACATTCTGCCTCTTGGGTCCTGGCAAGATGCACAAAACAAGTGACCACACTTAGGCAGTATTTGTCCTCGACCATCGTCACGACCAGAATGGAAGGGCAAGCCACACAAAATAGTCCGACGTTGAGTGCAGGCTGGAGATTTCCGAATGCTCAGACTGTCTTGGTAAACTTTAAATCCACATATCTTTTTAGCTGATCCAACGAGCTAGTTGCCCGGTATGGTATAAATACTTCTCTGTCATATTTCAGCAAATATACTCCGTGATGTATTGACTGTTTATAAACATTCCATTTGCACATATTTCATACTCAGAGGTTGTAATAATTTGATTAGATAATGGTATTATTTACTGCAGATCTTATCTATTGTAATGGTTTTAATTAACTAAACAATACATTTTACATTACATATTTAAAAGCATCCATTTTGTTTATTATGTATCATCCGAAGAAAAAATGTCCTTATGCACATTGACAAAAGTGAAAGAAATCTTGAATATACCTGTGAATACACAGTGAAAATAAACATGATGAGATTAATAACATGTCTTCAGTGATTTTATTTTCTAATTTTGGTGTGTTAACAATTTAAATAATGTTTAATGTAAGTCCTTCATAGACTTGCTTCAGCTGCCATGTTGCATCATGTCCAGAGGGACGTGGGAGTTGTGTCTCATCATCTAAATCATTGCTTTCTGCCATGATGGGCAGTGTCTTTTCTAGAAGCTACATTACATAGTATCGCACAACAGGCACCAATTTTGCAAGAGGTTTCAGGAGAATATTGATGAGCACCCCCAGTCTTAAAAAGGCAGGAGAATCTGCATTGCAAAAGTCCAAATGTATGTTCAACTACAGCCCTTATATGTCTATGTGATTGGTAGTATCTTCTCTCACTGGGGATAATAGCATTCAAGTAATGCCTAATTAGCCAAGGAGGTATTAAACATGTTCTTTCTCCTAAAGAGTAAGATATATTGCTAGGATCTAGGTAGATTTAGAAACAACAATTTCATTACTAATACAAAAAATCTTTCTTACCTTCTATTAATCCATAGCATAATCACTCCTAACCAGAAGATTGTAAAGACCACAGAGTCTAAGCATATAGTACCCATATGTACTCCAAGGAGCTCAGCCACTGATGGCTATGGCACAGGGCATACAGGTTTAATTGAAAGAAAGTGTGTGAAGCATTTAGAAGAACCAAGATCATTAAAAACACAAAACACTAAAAAAAACTGCAATTTAAAAAAATTGAGTAAAGATTAAAAAACAAAATGACTCCACCCAGCAAAAAATTAATAAAGGGACCACAGATAGGGATTTTAGAAGATTTAAGGAAATATAGTGTCACTACCACTAAGCACCAATGATAGTTCAATGGTCAAGGTTGAACAGGTTTTTGGCATGATTTTAGGCCAACTGCGAGCAAACCTAGGTCAGCTACATCAACCAGGTTCATCCTGGTCAGAGATTCTCTTTTTGACTTAGTTTTGGAAATGAGGCAGGGTTGCATGCTGTATCTGAGAAAGTCCCCTTGAATGATAATAGTCAATGGATGAGATCTCTTTTGTTTTAGGCAGGAAAGGCTCTGAGCAGGAAAATTCAAATCTCAATCCTAAGGAGGTCCTCGCGCTGGGCTGATACTTTTGCCCTTTACCCAGTCAAGATTACGATGTTTGGACTTAGCCTCAGTATCAGAGCTCAGAACACTCTAGTGGACACGTTTTCAGGCTATATCAGATGAGGAGTTCAGGAAGGATCTCAATACCTGGATGCTCAACCAATAGAAACAGGCAGCATGATCCCACACCATGGTTCCACAGCACCTAGAGACCTTCATGGGAGAAGCAGCCATGCTCTACAAATCCTGATTGATTGATTTATTGATTGATTGAGTTCCACAAAGACAGATACCTTCTCCCCTAGGGCCTGATGAAACATATTTGCTGCTGCAGAGGAGCTCCAGCAAGGAGAAACCTGTTTCTTCAGTCCAGTAAAGTTGTGCCTTGGATAGATTAACTTGGATGGTTGGTCTCGGTCCTCCCGAGGTCTAAAAGTCCAAATATTTACTCAGTCCCAGATTTTCAGAGTTTCAAGGCAAAGTACAGTTAGACACAGTCAAGGGTCCCAGAACCTCAGGAATGGCTCTTAGGGGTCAGGTCGTAGCAGGGTCCAGTTGCTTTGATTAAGCTGGGCACTTCAGAGAAAAGTCCTCTTGCAGTTTGTTGTGTCATTATAGCCACACTGAGGGTCAGCAACTGACCCTTGGAGTCCATTTATTTGTCTTTTGTACACTTGGGACCAGTAGGTGCAGCCTACTTGTGTTCTTTCACAGGCCCAGAGTGTATTCTGAGCAGGTGCCGGTGGGTTGGGGTGCCATATTCATGGTTGGCACTAGCTAGTGTGTGGGTGTGGCTCCTGGCACCCCCGAACCAATTGAGTAAATGTTCCCAGAGACCACAATACCTACTTTTGCAGCCATTCCTGTTTGCCCTACAGCACCAGTGCTAGGATTCGAGATGCAGAACATCTTCCTTCCTTGTGCAAAACCTGTGTGCCTGCCTAGATGTATGGCCAGGGAACTGTGCAGTCACATTCTCTGTGGTCACTCATAGCTCCAATCCTCTAACTCCCTTTAGCCAGCCTCACAGGGGGAACAATAGTTGATTTTCCCAAGGTCTCACCTTACATTTTCTTGTGAAAGGACAGGCCTCTATACAAGTCAATGAAGTTCCTGAATATATCCTAACTGGTCTTCTTGGAAGGAGAAGAAAAATACGATCCCACTCTCCGGCCATTGACCTTGCTCTGGGAACAGTTTTTATACTTAATTAAGGCCAAGTCCTGGCTGGGCGGCTGCTGGAGAGCTAATGTAAATTAGCCTTTAGAACCTTTAGGCAGGGAAAAGGTAACTTTAAAAAAGTCACTCTTGCTAAATATTTCTCAATAATCCAACTTTACTATTAGATTACATTTTCATAAATACTAAAATAGAGGTTGAATCATTTTCCTAAATGCTCCTAACTTATGATTACAGAATTGATATTTTTACATGTACTCTAGATTTCTCATAGGGCAGCCTCGTATGCCTGAAGCCAGGTTTTCTTTCTCACACTAGTGGACGGCACAATAAGTGCTACAGCCCAAAGGTGGCACTTACCTTTCCTTGTCATGGGTGTATTTCTGCACCATATACTATGGCTTTTTAAAATATGCCATTTAGGAGTTCACCAATTTAAACAAACTTTACCGGTCGGAGCACACGCACTGATTAGCAGAGTAACAGTGTACAGAGTTAAAATATTGCGATATCATTAGAAAAAATGGGGTTGATCACGCCAAAAAGGGCCCTTTCTCACATGTACTATTTCAATATTTAATTAATGCTGATTTTTAATGATAAAGCAATTCTGTATCAGCAGGTGGACAAATAGAATCAAATCAAATCAGGTGTTTGTTAAGCGCAACTACTCGCCCGTAAGGGTCTCAAGGCGCTGGGGGCTTGGGGGAGTTCGCAGGTTCTAGTCAATCAAGGAGGGGGGTCTGTCGAAGAGCCAGGTTTTGAGGTTTCTTGCAAAGATGAGGAGCAATGTTATCTGTCTGAGGTGGAGCGGAAGGTCGTTCCAGGCTCTGGCCGCGCAGAAGGAGAAGGAGCGGCCTCCCAATCTGGTCTTTCTGGTGAAGGGGACCACGGCGTAGGAGAGCTGGGCTGATCGTAGGGTCCTTTAGGGTGCGTGGAATTTGCGTCAGCTGTTCAGGTATGCTGATCTGGTGTCGTGGAGGGCCTTGTGAGCATGGGTTAGTATCTTGAAGGTGACTCTAGCTTCGATGGGGAGCCAGTGGAGTGTGCGCAGGTGCTGGGAGATGTGGCAGTGGCTTGGCAGGTTGAGGACCAGTCTTGCGGCGGCATTATGTATGTTCCGTAGCTTGCGGGTGAGGATTTTGTTAATTCCGGCATAGAGTGTTTTGCCGTAGTCAAGCCTGATGGTGACCAGGGCGTGAGTGACGGTCTTTCTGTGTTTGAGGGAGATCCATTTGAAGGTCTTACGTAGGAGGCAGAGGGTGTGAACGCAGGAGGACGAGACAGAGTTGATCTGGCGGTCTATTTTGAGCTCTGAGTCCAGGATGATTCCCAGGTTGTGTGTGTGGTCTGTGGGGGTGGGCGGGCTTCCGAGGGCGGGGGACCACCAGGTGTCATTCCAGGCATCTGGGTTTGGTCCCATGATGAGTACTTCCGTTTTGTTGGTGGTAGGACAGCTACTATCTACACAACCAATCAGATGTGGAAATTGTGCTATTATAAAAAAAACCTAGCTTGATGATGTTCACTTACTGCACAGTGTGTGGGAAAGTAATCTGAGCTATGTAATATTCTTAAAAGCCTAGATAATAAACTCTGTGATGCCCATCTGTGATGGCAACTATTTCCTGGTAATGTATCTACAACCAACAGATACAGGGTAGGATCTAATATGTTGCATGAGTCTTCAAACCCAATATCGGGTCCAAATTAATGATGAAGTAAAAAATAACCTTTCTATACTTCAAAATATGCCCTCTTGTCTCTGAACAAATATTGCAAACACAAGTCAGAAAATTCTCTCCTGTCTCCTCCTCTTACTGTGGTGCCAGAATCCTCATTTACTTTGCAATTGCACAAAGTGCATCCATTTTGGAGAAAATTACTTGCTTTCTGGCCCTCCTGATTTCCACCACCTCAAACGTTTTGCTACTCTTTGGTCCACACATCACAATACTGAATTGGAATTAGATAATCACTATGAGATAATCTAAACAATCTATCAATATTCACATATGGGCAAATGTGCATTTATTTTGCACCAGTTTCATTTCATCAACCTAAAGGAAACATATGCAAACCTACTGCAAATTAGGCCTATATATGAAGTGCCCAAATCACAAAATCCCATTTGTTAGATATGTCAACCTTGGTGTGGTTTTCCCCCAAATGTTTGCCTTACTACTTCATTTTTTCTAATATTGTTTTTGTTGGCCTTATGACTCTGTGTACTTTACCGCTGTTAACCAGTAAAGTGCATGTGCTCACTTTCCAAAACATTGCAACATTGGCATACTCCCAATTAGCACATGTAATTTACTTGCAGGTCCATAGTAAAGTGGTACTACATATCCTCAGGCCTGCAAATTAAGTGCTACCAGTGAACCTGCGGTACTCAATGTGCCACCCACTTAATTAGCCCTTTCAAACCTTTTTCAAGCTCGCCATTGCAGACTGTGTGTGCAGTTTTAAACTGCTATTTCGATCTGGAAAATAAACCTTTTGTCAGACCAAAACCTTTATTTTAAATACGTATACGCCACACATGGACTAGGTCTTAATTAGCCCACCGGGCAGGGTGCAGTATATTTTAAAATGTTGGGCAGATACATTTAGGTTTAACATGTGCTGGTGGTGAAAAACCCTTAAATTTGTTTTTCACTTCTGCAAGGCCTGCCACTCCATTAGATAACACGAGGTTACCTTATCATATTTAATAAGTTTGGTGTATAAAGAATTGTAATTTAAATTTGTTTTAATTGTAAAGTTGGATTTTAAGTCACAATTCTGGAAATGCAACTTATAGAAAGATCCAGTCAAAAAATGTAACAGCTGCCGTGCACTCAATTGAACTATTATGCTAACTAAACTAAATATTCTGCAAATACTCTTGCTTGGTGTGCAATACCTGTGGTGGTTCCACCCTGCAACCAATTCAGCTAAGAAGTATAAACTAGTGCAATATGTTCTAGACAGGATATGCACAACCTAAGACACTCATATGTGAGTGTGCATTATCTATTCCTCAAAAACGTAATTACTTAACACAATGTGAAAACAAGTTTAAAAAAAAATATAATAAAATATCAGTGTGATGGCAATACAATGTCAGTACTCCAACAATAAGCCATAGACAATGTACTTCTTCTTGATGTGCTTCTTTGTATTGGCTCTTCTGATGAAGATCCCAATTCAAAATGAATTTCAACAGTCCATAAAACAACTCAAAAACAACTTGGTGGAAATCATTCCTCAATCTCAATGCATTTCGGGTGGATCCGCCACCCTTCGTCAGGGGATATCTACCATCAGAATTAAGTACATTAATTCCATTCATTAAACCTAAAATATTAAACTCAACCTAGAGTGATAGAAAGAGGTAAAGTGATAGACCTCTTTAGTCCAGGAGAGCTAAAAGCTGCGATGGGCATTAACTGAGTTAAGCGAGTTGGTTTAACCACGGAGTGAAATTAATATGTCAAAGGCGATGCCGGGAATCTCAAAGTTTAAAAGATGCCACACCACCATGTGCACAAGATATCTAGAAGACCGCTGACCACTGTGTTTGCTGGCATGCAGAGTGAATATGTACCTATGAGTGTTTTCAGATGTGGAACTGGGTCTAACCCAGAATTGTCCAAGCGAGTCATATGGAGCCTATAAAACCAAGGTAAATGTAAGTCAAAAATTGTCCACGTAATACTGGCAACAAGAGAAAAAACAAATTTGAAAAATGGAGACTCACCAGGCGTCTAAAACTCAGCGAATGTGCAACTTCCTACCCTGTGATGAGAGCAGTAGTGCTCTGCTGGTACACAAAATGCCGTAATATTCAGAAACCTTGTACCAATCGAGAACTCAGATGCATATGACGCTGTGTCAGTAAAATACATTTGAAGTACGATCAAAAAGCTAATCCACCTCAGAGGGTGCAGGATTGATGAGACGTGGCATAAAGTACTTACAATTGGCATCTTGCGATTCCCGCTCTAGTTCGGACAGGATGCCAGATTATAGCTACCCGCTCTTGTTGAAGCTCCACGCCAGAGTGTAACTGCCCAACTAATGGTGCTGATTTAAAAAATGTGCTCACTCGATACCAGTAATTACGTGCTAATGTCTGGGTGACCAAAACCGAAAGTGGACTTGAAGGCTTCCCTCTTATTGAGAAGTGTCGGCCATATTACTAGAGTGCGGCTCTAAATATGCAATGTGACAAAACATGATAATCTGAAAAGGAAAGCTGTAGAAATAAAGTGAAAGTACTGCGCCTAATGCCAAGGTGTCCTGATGGCATGATTAATACAAGTGGTAATGCAACATGATGAAAAAACTCTATTATCATACACACAGTTATTTGCAGTCAGGTAACCACATAATGCTATTAATGGAATGTTCAGGTTCTACAACAATTGTGGCGGAAACCTACACAGTGGGTATCCTGTCAATGTGAAGGCTAAATATATGTACTACAAACAATGAATACATATGAAGCATGGTATGCACATGCAAATTCTTTACGTCAAGTAATTGATCAGAATATATCTGCATAACATGAAATAACATCTAAATCAGACATTAATTAATTATACTGGTGTTCCCGGTGAATCAGTGTACAGATAAACTCAGCTTGCAAAAGTGCACATCATGATTCGACCGGTGAAACCCGCCCGACAACTGTCCAACGATGGCCGAGGAAGGCATTGCTGCTGGAGGTGTAATGGATGTCAACATTGCTCTGCAGGAAGTGCTGAAGACCGCACTCATCCATGATGGATTAGCCCGTGGCATTCGTGAAGCTGCCAAGGCATTGGACAAACGTTAGGCTCACCTTTATGTACTTGCTTCCAACTGCGACGAGCCAATGTATGTCAAGTTGGTTGAAGCACTGTGTGCTGAACACCAGATCAATTTAATAAAAGTTGATGACAGCAAAAAGCTGGCGGAGTGGGTTGGCCTTTGCTAAATTGACCAAGAAGGCATACCCCGAAAAGTAGTTGGCTGCTGCTGTGTGGTTGTCCAGGACTACGGGGAAAGAATCTCAGGCCAAAGATGTCATCGAAGAATACTTTAAAAAGAAGTAAACAGTCTTGAAAAAATAAAGCAAAACAAATTGATTTTAGAAAAAAAAGATTCATGTAAAAAATACAATTCTTGTGCTATACCATGTTGTTCTCAAATAGCCCGATGGGAATAAATCACTGTAACATACATGTTATTAGAATAATTCTCATGCCGTTATTTACATGAACATGTGAGAAGTAGGACTTCGCAGCCCCGTATCCAAATGCACAGCTCTGTGCCGCTGAATTTGCGTGCACTTAATATTCACTCTCCTTAGTCCATTCTGACTTTTTCAACCATTTTTATCCATATCTTGACGCTTTTATTTGACATTTTAAGTCATTGTTTCAATCCACCAATCGGGTAATGTGCCAATTTTCAATCTTTAACATTCAAACTGTGCCATTCCAGGCCTTCATGAAAGAATGCGCTAAATGCAAGAAGTCCTTCACAAGTAGTCGTTTATTATGTAGTTAAAAAACCCAATGCATTTCGGGCCTCCATGTGCCCTTCTTCGGGGGTCACTACAAATCAATAACAAAACAAACAAGCTAATCACATTCTGTATCTAAAAGACTCCATGTTACAACGCACTTTTAACACTGAACTTAACTCACGATAATTATAACATTTCTCCCTGATGCGCTGTGTTCCTGTGTTTACCCTTCTTATCCCTAAAATCATCATGTGCTTAATCATCAATATGCGGGGTATGAAACCAAATGTTCACCATAATAGTTCTCCTGCTTGCAGTGTCTGTTTGTTTCTCTCCCACCTAATGTAATCACAAAACAGAAACCCTCCTGTACCCCTCTGTTTACAAACGCTGATGCCTCCGTTAGTGAAACTTCACGCGCTGCTTTATACCAAGGTTTTTAACTGTTCCACATGAGCTAGGCTTCACTTTAAACAACATGCTGCAGATTGTAAAGTCTATTTTCACTGTTACGTGTTACTTAGATTCCCACATAAATGAGTGCTCATTCCCCCTGACACTTACCCATTTCTACGAACTACTAGCGTCTCCCGTCCTCATCCTGATTACTCAAGCCGGTATAACAAATCGTGTTCCGCCCACGCTATTTAAAGTCCTCCACCCCTGTGTTCTCCCTCCCAATTCCCCCGTGGTCCTAACGCCTCCCATTGCCTCAAGACCCTTTCCTCTAGGTAAACCACATATCCCAAAGTGCATCATTTTTAAAAGAGGTTAACGTTATACGTGAGCATGCGAGGTTAAAAAGTCACTTAGGTGTGTCAACTCAATTCTGAAATCTTGCAAGGTCAATACGTGTGATTGGTTCTCTTGCGAGCGACTCCGATGTTTGCTCCAATTGTGTGTTTCATCAAATTGTGTTCCACCACTTCGTCATAAATTCCTTTGTGCGGGTGCAATCCCTGGGGTGTGCATCCCCCACTTTCATGATTCGTTATTTACATGAATGCACATCGTGATTCAAATGGTGATGTAATATCTATTGATAATTAAAATAAAATTAAATGAAATTCATATTGTGTTCTATGCGACTACCCTGGAATCCCATATAATCACAACATGCATTAATGCACACATACCATTATCTACAAATCGTGTATATGACCACTGTTTTATTGGAAAAAACTGCACTTTTTGAGATTAAGCATTTGCTGCGTTAAGCATGCCATAATACCATAAGCCCACAGCATCCACCCGTACAAGAAAATGTTAGTATCTTAATTCTAATGCTACTCTGATATATAATGAGTGCAACGGCATCGCCTTGCTGCTTAGATCAGCTGAAACTTGTGCACCATTTGCTGTTGTCAAACAGATACTCTATAAAAACATGCTAACTATGTCTTGTCATTCAAACCTTTGGGGCTCATGGTGTCCAAATGTCTGATCCCAAATGTCCCCCTCTTGGTGATGAATTTCGACATGTCCCTGTCGTTGTGTACCGGTACTACTTCTATCACACTGAATCTTAGTTGTGCTATTGTGTGATGTGCATCGACCCAATGACTTGCTAGAGGGGAGCTCAAAGTTCTGGTACGGATCCTGCTTTTGTGTTCTGTAATCGGGATCCATAGAGACCTCTCGGTTTTCCCAACATAATAGAGGCCACAAGGGCATCGTATTACATAAATAACATTTTGCGTATTGCAGTTTGCAGTAAAATGCAATCTGATTGGTTTACCCGACTAAGGATGTGCTATGGATGTACCAATAATTACATTATTGCAAAGTGAGCAATTGTAGCATCTTGGCATGCCCTTGTGTGAGTGTGTGTCTGAAGTATCTTGTTTCTTTAATAATTCTTTGAGATTGTTGGATCGTTTATAAGCAAAAATGGGCTGATCTTTGAAAAGGTCACCAAAGTCGGGCTCTGCCTGCAACAGATCCCATCTCTTCAATATGATTTTTTGATAGCAGGTGAGTGGGTTGAGAAAACGGAAACAAATACTTCCCTTTTCTCTGTAGTTTTCATTTTCTTCTCCAAAAGTGATGATCTAGGAAACTCCTCTAGTCTTGCTGCTGATTCCTCCACTATCTCCCTTGGATACCCCCGTGCCACGAAATCTTGTTTAGAGATTTCTACAGTTTCTTTCATTTCTGCTTGATCAGTAGTGATGTGTTTAATTCTCTAAGAAAAAGAAAGATGTCTTTTTAAAGAACCCGGGTGAAAGCTATAGTAGAGTAATGTATTATTGCGATCAGTGTTTTTTTTAAAAACCTTGGTGATGATCTTGGATTCCTATAGTTCAACACTTACATCCAGGTACGATATTGTCTGTTTGTTTAGAGTGAAAGTAAACTGGATCCTAGGATTGATTTCATTGAGTGAATTGAGCTTTCACTCTAAGTCTGGTCTCTGTCCACGCCATATGATGAAAATGTCATCAATATACCGATGGTATATGATGAGATGATCAGTCCATGTCGTGTCGTGCATAACCCATGGATGTGCCATTGGTTTGAAGAAAATGTCTATCCTTCCATTTAAAATAGCTATTGAAGAGACAAAACTGCAATATTTCATGGAGAAAGATTTTGTTGGCTGGTATGTCCCCCTGCTGTAGCAGGGCCCACTCAATGGCTTCAATGCCCTCAGCGTAAGGTATGGAAGTGTATAGGGATACTACATCCACTGTTCCTAACCATAGCTCTACTCCAGGGGCTAAAATAGGAAAATCCAATATCTTCAGGAAATGAGTCGTATCCTGGACATAGGTAGGTCCTGCCTGCACAAAAGGTTTCAAAAAAGTGTCTAAATAGTGTCCCAGAGGTTCATGAATGGAGTTGCATCCTGATACAATGGGACGAAGTGGGGGGTTCCGAAGACTCTTGTGAATTTGGGGTAACATGTATATGAATGGCTTGCGTGGAAACTTCATATACAGAAATTCAAATGTCTTGGTGGTAATCCACCCCATGTCCTTGGCATGAGTTAATATCTGTGAGAGGGTGTCTTGAAATTCTGAGGTAGGATCCTGACTTAGCGGTAGATATGTGGATTCATCAGACAGCATTTCATTGACTTTCGACTCGTAAAAGTTCCTATCCATTACCACCAGGGTACCCCCCTTGTCTGCTTGGAGGTACACTATTGATTCATTGGATCTCAAAGTTTTAAGTGCTCTTCTATCCGAGGGTGTCAGGTTATGGAGTCTTTTTGGTGTCACATTGTGTTAAGTAATTATGTTTTTGAGGAACTGATAATGCACACTCACATATGAGCGTCTTAGGTTGTGCATATCCTGTCTAGAACATATTGCTCTAGTTTATACTTATAGAAAGTTGGCATTTATTTGTCCTACCCATACAAAGGTTTGTGCCCTGGACTTGTTATTAAAATCAATACTAGTGACATTTAATTAAATAATGTATAACTTTTTTAGTATGATTGTATATAGTTCTTTTCTATGTTATTTTTTAATCAAATGTTTCTGATGATGTATCTCGCCCAATGGATGATAAACTCTATTAACAAATGTCACTAGTTTTTTATTTGGATTTTAAAGCCACAATTCTGGAAATGCACCTCATAGAAAGATGGCATTTATTTGCCCTCCCCATACAAAGGTTTGTCCCCTGGACTTGTTATTAAAATCAATACTAGACAAAGTTTGAATTTTAGCAACAAGTCCAGAAGAAATAATATTGTGTTGGTTTGGCTGAACCCTATCCACTGTGCCTTTATAAAAGGGGTTTCTCTCTAATTTCTTCATATTTTCTTGTCATAGCGATTTGGTTCCAGCAGCCTATATCCTGGGTTACATGGCACCAAGTGAAGCTGGCAGTTGGTATGTTGCTCCCAGGCAGTGAGACAAAAGAGGGAATCGGTGTTGCCAGGATGGGCCATCCCTGGCTTGATAGGGGAGGGGCTGTCACCTTATACACTTGCACATCTCAAAGACTCTTCCTGATCACACTCATAAAGCATTTAAGTCTAGTCTTTTGTGCCCCCAGACAAGCTGGAGCAAGGGAAAGGGAGGCAGGAAATTCTAAACACCTCTGGGGTGGAAACCTCTAGAATTTCTGCTACTTCAAAAGCTGGTAGCAAGTATAAATATTGGATCCTCAGTCCCTATTCTTTAGTAAACATCTGGAACTGTTGAAGACTCCAGAGGACTGCAGTGCTGCACTGCTGCAAGAAGGGCCGCTACTATACTGCCCTGGTACTCTGCTATGCCATGCTGCTCTCAAAAACACTAATGAATATTAGTTGTAAAAGAAAGGCAAATCGATAGCAAACCTTGGAAATGAAATATCAATTTATTTTCGAAACCATCTGCTTGAGAAACCTAGGGGCATATTATCAAGGACAGGTGATACATTATTCCAATCGAAGCCCATGTTAGATGTGTTCACATCTAACATGGGCTTCGATTGGAATTCATAGAGCATATTTTCAAGGCCATTATCGCCGCTTTATCTGCAGTTTCCTGCCGATAAAAGCGGCGATAATGTATCGCCTGTCCTTGATAATATGCCCCTTATTTTCTAAAGGTTTTCTACAAATACGCCCAACACAGAATACATGCACAATTACTGTCTTGGCTATTTTAATTCAGTCTCTTGAAGCTGTTTGTCTGCACGTTCACTTACCCATTAAAGGTCAACTTGTAACAATGCTGTTGTGAGCAAACACTCAAATATTTGCTGAGCAATATTTTATAATTGAATTTTCAATGCAAAAGAAAACGAGTTGACAGCTCTGTTATTTGACATATGATACACCTATTTCTCTAGCTTTCTTTTTGCTGACGTGCAAACTAGGAGTCGTATTTCTTGCGATTCAGCAAAGAGCATCAAACTAGCTATTTGCAAGCGGAAATTATGTTCAGTGATATGATGGACATCACAAAGCATTTAGGACTAGAAACAAAATAAACAGTCAGAAGTACAGTTGACATGCAATATTGATTGCTGCTTGCAGTTTTACAAACAAGATCAGTATGCTATGGATAAGAGGATCCCTTCCCCTCCAAGAAAATCTTTATTGGCAGGATATAATATCTGCCAAGTTACCCATGGTATGTGCGACACCTTTATACATTTCTGGTTTTGTATCCAAGAGAACTTGGCATGCTGGGATTGCTGACCACACTGCCAGTATTATCATGAAACTACAAGTCCCAGAATGCAATGTGCTGTTGTGCATAAAACAAGATTGGTGGCTGTAGCTAGCAGACAAGACACGGGACCACTTGGCAAATGTGAAATGTATTTAACTCCGTCGTGGGTAAATAGTTTCTTCTAATATTTTGATGCAGTAGGTGGCCGACCTCGGCTAGTATTTTCTGAATGAGGATACTTCTTTAGACCCTGAAATTCAAACTATACCAGCTGCCAAGATAAGATAACAGAGAACTGATCTTTGGATTAAAGATGGCAGAAGGAAACACACAGTTATGGAAATCAGCTGCCATGTTTAATCAATACTGAGCTAGTATGTCTGCGATGTATTCCCTGAGACAAAGGTTACCTTCAACTTGTATCGTCCTTTGCTTCTTTTTCAAAAACAATCGACATTATATAAGAGAGAAACTTGTATGTTATGAACAATAATAGATTACCATGTAAACTAAGCGCTGCCTTTGTAATATTGAAAGTAACAATGAAAAGAACAAGTACTGGAAAGCCAATAATTATTGCTTTGAAAATGCAAGTTACTGTTTTTGCCAATGCTTGATTGAATTGGCAGATTGTAACTCCAAAATGAGCACCATTGAATGTCAATGTACGTGCATGCATGAGAATACATGGGCAGTCAAGTTGAAATGGGGTTTCTAATACAGAAGAGCCATTGCAAAATGGGTGCAGATGCAGGGAACAGTGTTCCTTTTAGGAATTTTTAATGTATTGGTCTAACCTGACAGACAGCCATGATAGAATATTTTTTTTAGGAATGGAGTGCAAACAATCGAAAAGAAGAGACCTGTTAGCATTTTGAAGCTGCCAGGCCATTGAAAAAAATACAATAAAAGACTGCCAGTGGACAAGGAACACAGCGAAGGAACACTAGACAAGAAAGATAGCAGTGTACAACTGCCAAACACTCGCACAAAGAACACCTGAACACGGGAGATAAAAAGATATTACACAAACAATGAAGCAGGAGATTGGGTGGGTCAGGAGAGTATTGGAAAAGCTTTTTACAGGAGAGTTTAGGGAGGCAAAAATGTAAAAGAAAACAAATACATAAGGGGAGAGAAAGGAAAACAAGTGCTTTTCAATGCGGAGCTGAAAGAAAATGTATTTATCTAATCAGAAACACCGTAAAATAGTTGTGCTCTATGTGAGGGAAAAACACAAGAATATGAATGAATGTCATACCATAAAAAGCAACCAAATGAAATTGACGAGGAGTCAACCAGGAATAAGTAACGAGCTGTCACAGGGCTGACACAGAGCCCACTGTAAGTATTAGTATTGTACACAATAGGTATTTTTACAACAGAAAGCTACATTTGCCTGCAAGTGAGACCTACAAAGATGGATAATGTTCTCGAGACCTCAGAATACATCTGTTGCCCATTGGCATTTGGATAAAACTTTCACAGGGAGATATGAATCTGTAGAGTGACGGATAGGATCCTGGGAAATGTTTTGGAGTCTTACCAGGCTGCAGGCAATGACCACTTCCAGGAAAGGGGCTTGGGCAGGATGTGAGGTCAACTAAGTAAACACTCACATGCAGGGCATGGATCCATACATAATGGACTAGAATAGTGCACAAAAATACACTTGTAGGCA
Source organism: Lissotriton helveticus (assembly GCF_964261635.1). Classification (NCBI taxonomy): domain Eukaryota; kingdom Metazoa; phylum Chordata; class Amphibia; order Caudata; family Salamandridae; genus Lissotriton; species Lissotriton helveticus. Next base: position 614,741,829 of record NC_136063.1, on the reverse strand, counting down.
CTGTGCATGTATACTTCTTGAATAAATAAAAAAGTAGTGGGCTCATTTACAAGGCCATTGTGGCACCAATGCGTCACTTTTTTTAATGCACCGGCAGCACAGTGGGCCAGCCCATATTTACAAGGCCACGTAACATCTCCCTCCGTTATTTTCCATGGCCTTGTAAATATAGGCCCCTTTCACACATTACTCTACCCACACATCATACATAGAGCCTTACACATTCCCAGATTCACAAAGTTTTGTAAAGCTGGGAATGCGTCAGAATCCTACACCTACCCAGGGGAGGAATAAGAGTGGTGCAACAAGGAGAAATGCTCTCATTTCACCTCGTTTTTTCCTCTTTCTATGCATGCTGCATTCTGCAGGAAAATGCCATAATGATTGCTTTTTTGGAGGCAGGAAGATGTCCCTTCCGGCATAAAAACCATCATCCCTGCAACACAGGCACCCTTGCAACATGACGCAAGGGTGTCTGCGCTGGTGCATGGCAGGTAATTGCGCCAAAGCAAGGGAAAGCACACAGATGCATCATATTGTTGTTAATACGGCACATCCCCGTGCTTATAAAATGACACAGAGTTTCGCAGCAAAATGGCTTGCAGCACTGCCTGCTTAATTTTGGGGGAAATGAGATGATAGATCTATATGACATACCACATGACATACCTGGCTTCTGTGGTTTCAAACTCACCCTTCTGGAAGAGGCATAAAGCAAAATAAACACAACATCTAGTGATGAGCTAAGGAGTGCTCAAATCCAAGTGAGCACCCCGGGAAGACAGGACATGAATGACTCAACAGACTTTGATTGGTGAATGAGCACCTGGCGAAGCCAAACTGTCATGTGCAACACAGTCTGACTCAAACGACAGCTGTGCACCAACTCAGCACAGTGCATGGTCCCTTGAATCATATATTCCACATTCCTGGTCAAAACCTATAATCTGCCCACAACCCGGTAGCAGCCTGAAAACCCATACATAGCCTGAAACCCACCTGTAATCTAACTGTATGCCAGCAACCTATAATCTCATATTGAGCAGCCAGAGCAGCTTCTGATGCATGGCCAGAAGGCACAGGCATGCCCAGTAAATTCCTATGCCTTGCACAGCACAGATGCAGCTAACAAGTGGTCCATTCTAGAAGGCTGAAAATGTACAGTCACCATCTAAGAAAGAGAGGAAATCATGCAGCCGTAAGCCACCATTTTAAGAGGTATACAGCCTTTACAACGAAACTTTTACAACGAACTACCATTACAACGCAACTTTTACAACGCAAACCATTACAACACATAGCGCTGGGGGGCGCTCTAGGATAGGGAATAGGTTTAATGTACTATCCAACACCTTCCCTACTATCCACGGGGACTGGAGTTGGAATAGTAAATTGAACTATTCACTATCCAGCGCCCAAAAGCATTATGCGTTGTAATGGTATGCGTTGTAAAAGTATGCGTTGTAACGTCATACATCCATTTTAAGAAGGACACAACCCTGGGGAGTGTTGTATTGGCAAAGAGGACTGACCATGAGCAATGGCCATTTTAGAAAGGGCAAAAAACTCACTAATAAGTATTACTAGGGCCAAATAATAGAAAAGCAACCATCCTCTGATCATGACATAAACAGACTAACTAAAGGTAGAGTAAATTGTCATGTCAAAAATACGTATCAAAACAAAAGAGACAACAGATACCCAAAGAGATACACAAGTCACACTAGTAAAGACTAGTGTGATGTAAAAGTGAACATCTGCAAGAGGAAAACAGTGAAGGAAAAAAGTTTGTCAGTTGCTAAAACACAAGAAATAGATTCCAGCTCTCTAACTAAGTGTGCAATACATGAGCATTTATGGCACCGTCTGGAAAGTAAGATGTCAAGAAACACTACACCACTTAACTACATCATTTCTAAAACCACATCCACCATTTGATGCTACCAAGAGGCAGAAACAAGGCCCCAAACTGTCCAAACAGTTTGAAAATCCAATGGCTTCATTGAAGCACTAGGTGAAACAGATGGCCCAAAATTAATGTAGTACATAAGACACCTGGAGGCAGGAGGGGTGAAAAACAATAAATAAAAGACACTAGCAAAAGAAATAAGGGAACATATCAAAAGCTAAAGAAGATCTTAATGGAAAAATCTGACCAGTCTCACACTTTGACCATGGATGCTACATTGTCAAAAACGCCTATCAGATGAAAGGACCCAGGACCTTGTGAGGTTTTCTCAACGCGGGCGGTCGCGACCGTTCGTGGTGAGAAATCTACTTGAGTAACAACAAAGAAGCAGCACCATCTGGCACGCATGGTTCCATTCACACTGATTTTGGCACGTGGAACAGGCTCCTGGCACTAAAATTCAGCGCAACAAGCCAATTCCACTCGCTCGAAGAACTCTGAGGTATCTTAGAGATTTTTCATGTAACTTCGTGGAATTCCAAGGAGTGAAACTCCACAAGTTCCACCCACCCCATCACATCCAGACCAGGTCATAGTAGTGCGAAGTCAGAGATCAACCAGCTGAAGTAAGGTGGAGGATTTGTCAGGAACAAGAAAGTGAACAACTCACAGACTTGCTATCTTTGTGGCATGGCACAATGAAGTGCAGGTAAATATCCCACTCCGATCCCCAATATGGAAGACTGGATGTGGAATAGAAAACCACTTTGAAACTGTATGCAGGAGTTGTAAACATCAAAAGGCAGGTAATTCCACCATTACAACATCAAGAAACAGCGCTAGGCACTCCTAACACATTTGTGCAATAAGGTCAACATCAAAACGGTCATCAGCATCATCCTCTGTAAGGACCTCAGCTTCACATGCGCCGCCCAAAGTGACAAGGAAGATTACATATCTATGGACCTGATGTAGGTAAAATAGAAATACCGAATTCTTTATACCAAATTTTACCGAATCGGTATAAAGAAATTGGCATTTCCGATGTAGATAAAAAAATCGGAAAAAAATACAGAATCGGTAATAATCGGTTAAATTTACACATTCCTTAATACCGATCGGTATTACCGATTCCTAAATAATAATAATAATAATTCAAATAAACAGCAATTGAAGAATCAGCCAATCATGTGCATCCACATCACCTCTCAACTGGGAAGTGGCCACACCCATGCAGCTGCACTGAATCGGAATCTGCTGGAGAGGCAGGAAGTGCAGAAGAGAACACAGGAGCAACTGAAAGAACTTTTCCAGATACAACCTGCAGAATGCCAACAAGGAGAGTGAAAATGAAGGTGCAGAAAAGGAATAGAAAAATCTATTTTAGTGAAAGGGAGCTGGAGGTCCTGATTGAGTAGGTGGCAAGAGAACACACAAAGCTGTTTGGGAAACAGTCACTGCAAGTGCCAGAATCCCAGAAGAGAAAAATATGGCTTGGAATACAGGAAAATAAAAATGCCATTGGAGACCTACTGTGAAATAGACGTACTCAAGAAAAGGTGGTACGACGTCAGGAGCCTGGCAAAGAAGAAGATGGCTGAAAGGAAAAAACAAGCCAGCCTGACAGGTGGAGGAAGCAATAGAGCACCTGCACTGACTGCTTTGGAACTGCTGGTTGTGTCCACCATTGAGCCTGAGAGTGTCAGCGGGATCGGGATGCAGACAGCTCAGGCAGAGCTGGCAACAAACAAGGTAATATGCATTCACACCAAGCTGCGCCCCCACTCCCTGACCTCATTCCCCAATGAGGCAGCGTGAATCCCACTTCAGTACATGTTTTTGTAAACTCCAGCAATGAATTATGGGTGATGTAGTCAGTGTAACACCTATCATAACAGTCATCCCACTGAACACAAAGGCATGTGCCACACATCAGTGATTAGCAAGCAGAGGACAGTAAGATAGAATGGCAGACATGAAAATGTATTTTTTCGAAATGCTGCCAGACAAGAGAGCTAATGTACAATTTGTCTCCACAGGTGAGACATCGCGCAGGTCTGCACATGCCAAAGCAGAAAAAGCACCCCGGAGGGAGAGTACGGAGGAGGCCATTTCAACTGCTGGTCACACCACACCACCACCACCAGCATCAACACCACCACCGGCATCAACACCACCACCTGCAACAACACCACCACCTGCAACAACAACACCACCACCCCCTGCATCTCCAGCAGCGTCACCACTGGCATTACCGAGACCCAGGAGGCATGCAGTTGCCAGACTACAAGAGATGGAGTTGTCCGTGGAAGACTGCAGCGGTGGAGAACAGTCAATGGTGCCAGTGGATGGCAAAAATGCAGGATCACAGTCCCCCATAGAGTGATCACACACAGGTGCCAGACGCCGCAGGGCTAGGGAACCCAGTCCACCTTTGCAGGCCGAGGAGCATGGTGTGTTTGCAGTACTGGAGGTGAACATGTTAAAGGTCCAGCGCCTGCAAGGGAAAGCAATACAATCAGTTCAGCGTCAGATGAGACACGTGACAGCAAACATGCAGAATATAGAGAAGGGCATCTGCTCTATGAACACAACGCTGGCTGAGGGCATGAGGGACATGGCTGACGGCATGAGGGATGTGTCCCAGTCAGTGAGGCTGCTGTGCAGCAAGCTTGATGAGGACAGGATGACACGGCGCAGGGAGAGGCAGAAAATGAAGTATACCACGGCGGTTAACCACCTCTCCACTGCCACATCTCTGCTCTGCAGGCGCTCCGGGGCCATGCAGGAAGGGATGGCACACTGCAGCCGTGATGTGTCAAGGGGGGATGTACGACGTTACAACGCATACTATTACAACGCATGTTTTTACAACGCATTTTTTACAACGCATAGTATACTACAACGCAATATTTTACAACGAACACTATTACAACGCAATATAGAGTAAGTAATAGAAAAGTACTATTACAACGAAATCCATTACAACGCATACTTTTACAACGCAATTAAATCATATTTTTTTTTAAGATATATAAAATCTGGCACGGGATGCAGGGAAATTAGGGGTTTTGGGTGGGGAAGTGTTTTAAAATGTGGTGAAAAACTGCACGGAAATGCTCAGATATTAACGAATTTTTTAAATAAATACTCGAGTAATAAAATTAATACTCAAGTAATAATTTTTTTATTTTTTTATTTAAGATATATAAAATCTGGCACGGGATGCAGGGAAATTAGGGGTTTTGGGTGGGGAAGTGTTTTAAAATGTAGTGAAAAACTGCACGGAAAAGCTCAGAAATGAACAATTTCTTAAAATAAATACTCGAGTAACAAAATTAATACTCAAGTAACAAATTTAGTACTCGCATTTATAAAAATTTCTAATTTTCACAGAGAGAAAAATTATCTTTTCTTTAAAACATAGAAACGATTATTAAATAAATGACAAACAAACATTTTATATGAACAGAAAGATATTGCATATGTAGATCCGCCATTTTAAGTACTGATGTTTACAAAGAAGTCCATCAACCATTTCCATGACATGAAAGATTAACAGTACTCTCAAAATGGATGCCAAAACGGAACGAAAGTATCAAAACATCACTTCAAAACTAAACATTTTAAATAATACGTTTCCACATTATATGTCTTAATTTAAAATTAGAAAGCTAACGGTGTATAGTAAAAAATTAATGATGCTACTAACAAAAAGATATAAATAGGAGCAAGACACCATTTTAAATTCAGTTGATTATCAACTCCCAGAGTAAGCAGACATCAAAAGGTGACTCTCTGACCTCTTCAACTAGATATCAGCTGTAGCCAACTTTAAAGCGTTTATTCAAGAATATTCAAGTAAGTAATTAAAACGAAGTAAACAAATGTTTATAGGGAACATTTAAGCAACAATAAATTAAACACTTTAATTTTGTTAACACGATTATTAATACTACAGTAACCATTAATTAAAAAAATACCTGATTATATTTAAAAATATCTCTGAAGAATCCAATGTAAGTATAAATGTAATTTTTATAAAAACGTTCTTAATATTTCATCTGACAGTAATATTTTCAGAAAAATAAGAATAATTGTTTTAAGCAAAGACAAATTTTTATTTCTTTCTGAAACAGTTCTCCGAACAAGTGGGACTAATACATAAGCTTCTTTTCAACAAAAGCTAATTTTCTACAAATCAACATAACTCAGGGTGAATTACAATAAGGTATTTTTTTAACTATTTACCAAAAAACATGACTAAATATTTTACAAATCATACTAAATATTAATCCATAGCTATATTTTATTTTTTTCAGACAGATAAACCAACTTGGTTTACGAAAAACATCCTTTCAATTTACAACAAGATAAAAATACTATTAAAAAAGGTAAATAATTTTTAAAATTTGAAATAAGATTACATTTCAGAAAGCAAGAGTCGAATATGCACTTCTCAGTTAATATTTGCACAAAAAAATATTTCAGAAATCATCAAAAAATGTTATAAATTCATTTTAGATACTCAAATTTATCTTTTGAAGCCCTCCAAGCAAGATTCAAACTGAGAATATATCTCTACAAAGAAAGCCAAACAATAACATCAAATAAAGTAGAATTATTACTAAGGTAAGTATTGGATAGTGTAAATATGCTACGTACTATTCCAACTCTTAAAAAGTATATCAGTAAAGTAAATGCTAGATAGTGTAGAGGTACCACTTACTATTCTAACTCCATGAAAATGCATCAGTAAAGTAAGTGTTGGATATTGCAGGGGTACAAATTACTATTCTAACTCCTAGAAAGTGCATCAGTAGCATAAGTGCTTGATAGTGTAAGTTTACAACTTACTTTTCTAATTTTTATAAATTGCATCATTACTGTAAGTATTGGAAAGTGAAGAGGTACCACTTACTATTCAAATGCCTAGAAAGTGCATCACTAGGGTAAGTGCTGGAAAGTGAATGAGTGCCATTTATTATTCTAAATCCAGTAAAATGCATCAGTAGGGTAAGTGCTGGATAGTGTAGGGGTGCCACTTATTATTCTAACTCCAGTAAAGTGCATCAGTAGGGTAAGTGCTGGATAGTGTAGGGGTGCCACTTAGTATTCTAACTCGAGTAAAGTGCATCAGTAGGGTATGTGCTGGAAAGTGAATGAGTGCCATTTATTATTCTAAATCCAGTAAAATGCATCAGTAGGGTAAGTGCTGGATAGTGTAGGGGTGCCACTTATTATTCTAACTCCAGTAAAGTACATCAGTAGGGTAAGTGCTGGATAGTGTAGGGGTGCCACTTAGTATTCTAACTCCAGTAAAGTGCATCAGTAGGGTAAGTGCTGGATAGTGTAGGGGTGCCACTTACTATTCTAACACCAGTAAAGTGCATCAGTAGTGCAGGATAGTGTAGAGTTACCACTTACTATTCTAACTCCATTAAAGTGCATCAGTAGGATAAGTGCTGGATAATGTAAGTGTGCCAATGAGTATTCTAATTTCAAAAAAATGAGACATTTGTGAAAAATGTATACATTCAAATTACATTTTTAAAATTAAATTGAAAAAGAATCATTTAGAAATTTGCCACACCTTCGAAATTTTGAAATAATCAAATTACATGAAACATGTAGAAACCATTTGAAACAATCTCCAATTTTTATTTTAGAATCCAACTTGAAGATCCAAACCTGAGAAACCAATCAACAAAAAAACCAATTCAAACATAAATTAGAAGACCAGGAAGAAAAGCAAGAAGCAAACACCAAAAAACAAAGGTAAGTAAGTATAAGTGCTGGATATTGTAGGAGTATCACTTACTATTGTAACTCTATGAAAGTGCATCAGTATGGTAAGTGCTGGATAGTGTATGGGTGCCACTTACTATTCAAACACCAGTAAAGTGCATCAGTAGGGTAAGTGCTGGATAGTGTAGGGGTGCCACTTACTATTCTAACTCCAGTAAAGTGCATCAGTAGGGTAAGTGCTGGATAGTGCAGGGGTGCCACTTACTATTCTAACTCCAGTAAAGTGCATCAGTAGGGTAAGTGCTGGATAGTGCCGGGGTGCCACTTACTATTCTAACTCCAAGAAAGTGCATCAGTAGGGTAAGTGCTGGATAGTGTAGGGGTACCACTTACTATTCTAACTCCAAGAAAGTGCATCAGTAGGGTAAGTGCTGGATAGTGTAGGGGTACCACTTACTATTGTAACTCCAGTAAAGTGCATCAGTAGGGTAAGTGCTGGATAGTGTAGGGGTGCCACTTACTATTCTAACTCCATTAAAGTGCATCAGTAGGATAAGTGCTGGATAGTGTAGGGGTGCCAATGAGTATTCTGATTTCAAACAAATGAGACATTTGTGAAAAATGTATACATTCAAAATACATTTTTTAAATTACATTGAAAAAGAATCATTTAGAAATTTGCCACACCTTCAAAATTTTGAAATAATCAAATTACATAAAACATGTAGAAACCATTTGAAACAATCTCCAATTTTTATTTTAGAATCAAACTTGAAGGTCCAAACCTGAGAAACCAATCAACAAAAAAACCCATTCAAACATAAATTAGAAGACCAGGAAGAAAAGCAAGAAGCAAACACCAAAAAACAAAGGTAAGTAAGTATAAGTGCTGGATATTGTAGGGGTATCACTTACTATTGTAACTCTATGAAAGTGCATCAGTATGGTAAGTGCTGGATAGTGTAGGGGTGCCACTTACTATTCAAACACCAGTAAAGTGCATCAGTGGGGTAAGTGCTGGATAGTGTAGGGGTGCCACTTACTATTCTAACTCCAGTAAAGTGCATCAGTAGGGTAAGTGCTGGATAGTGCAGGGGTGCCACTTACTATTCTAACTCCAAGAAAGTGCATCAGTAGGGTAAGTGCTGGATAGTGTAGGGGTGCCACTTACTATTCTAACTCCAAGAAAGTGCATCAGTAGGGTAAGTGCTGGATAGTGTAGGGGTGCCACTTACTATTCTAACTCCAAGAAAGTGCATCAGTAGGGTAAGTGCTGGATAGTGTAGGGGTGCCACTTACTATTCTAACTCCAGTAAAGTGCATCAGTAGGGTAAGTGCTGGATAGTGTAGGGGTGCCACTTACTATTCTAACTCCAGTAAAGTGCATCAGTAGGGTAAGTGCTGGATAGTGTAGGGGTGCCACTTACTATTCTAACTCCAGTAAAGTGCATCAAGAGGGTAAGTGCTGGATAATGTAGGGGTGCCACTTACTATTCTAACTCCAGTAAAGTGCATCAGTAGGGTAAGTGCTGGATAGTGTAGGTGTTCCACTTACTATTCTAACTCCATTAAAGTGCATCAGTAGGATAAGTGCTGGATAGTGTAAGTGTGCCAATGAGTATTCTGATTTCAAAAAAATGAGATATTTGTGGAAAATTTATACATTCAAAATACATTTTTTAAATTAAATTGAAAACGAATCATTTAGAAATTTGCCACACCTTCAAAATTTTGAAATAATCAAATTACATGAAACATGTAGAAAACATTTGAAACAATCTCCAATTTTTATTTTAGAATCCAACTTGAAGATCCAAACCTGAGAAACCAATCAACAAAAAATCCCATTCAAACATAAATTAGAAGACCAGGAAGAAAAGCAAAAAGCAAACACCAAAAAACAAAGGTAAGTAAGTGTAAGTGCTGGATATTGTAGGGGTATCACTTACTATTGTAATTCTATGAAAGTGCATCAGTATGGTAAGTGCTGCATAGTATAGGGGTGCCACTTACTATTCTAACTCCAGTAAAGTGCATCAGTAGGGTAAGTGCTGGATAGTGTAGGGGTGCCACTTACTATTCTAGCTCCAGTAAAGTGCATCAGTAGGGTAAGTGCTGGATAGTGTAGGGGTGCCACTTACTATTCTAACTCAAGTAAAGTGCATCAGTAGGGTAAGTGCTGGATAGTGTAGGGGTGCCACTTACTATTCTAACTCCAGTAAAGTGCATCAGTAGGGTAAGTGCTGGATAGTGTAGGGGTGCCACTTACTATTCTAACTCCAGTAAAGTGCATCAGTAGGGTAAGTGCTGGATAGTGTAGGGGTGCCAATTACTATTGTAACACCAGTAATGTGCATCAGTAGGGTAAGTGCTGGATAGTGTAGGGGTGCCACTTACTATTCTAACTCCAGTAAAGTGCATCAGTAGGGTAAGTGCTGGATAGTGTAGGTGTTCCACTTACTATTCTAACTCCATTAAAGTGCATCAGTAGGATAAGTGCTGGATAGTGTAAGTGTGCCAATGAGTATTCTGATTTCAAAAAAATGAGACATTTGTGGAAAATTTATACATTCAAAATACATTTTTTAAATTAAATTGAAAACGAATCATTTAGAAATTTGCCACACCTTCAAAATTTTGAAATAATCAAATTACATGAAACATGTAGAAAACATTTGAAACAATCTCCAATTTTTATTTTAGAATCCAACTTGAAGATCCAAACCTGAGAAACCAATCAACAAAAAATCCAATTCAAACATAAATTAGAAGACCAGGAAGAAAAGCAAGAAGCAAACAACAAAAAACAAAGGTAAGTAAGTGTAAGTGCTGGATATTGTAGGGGTATCACTTACTATTGTAATTCTATGAAAGTGCATCAGTATGGTAAGTGCTGCATAGTATAGGGGTGCCACTTACTATTCAAACACCAGTAAAGTGCATCAGTAGGGTAAGTGCTGGATAGTGTAATTTTGAAATAATCAAATTACATGAAACATGTAGAAAACATTTGAAACAATCTCCAATTTTTATTTTAGAATCCAACTTGAAGATCCAAACCTGAGAAACCAATCAACAAAAAATCCAATTCAAACATAAATTAGAAGACCAGGAAGAAAAGCAAGAAGCAAACAACAAAAAACAAAGGTAAGTAAGTGTAAGTGCTGGATATTGTAGGGGTATCACTTACTATTGTAATTCTATGAAAGTGCATCAGTATGGTAAGTGCTGCATAGTATAGGGGTGCCACTTACTATTCAAACACCAGTAAAGTGCATCAGTAGGGTAAGTGCTGGATAGTGTAGGGGTGCCACTTACTATTCTAGCTCCAGTAAAGTGCATCAGTAGGGTAAGTGCTGGATAGTGGAGGGGTGCCACTTACTATTCTAACTCCAGTAAAGTGCATCAGTAGGTTAAGTGCTGGATAGTGTAGGGGTGCCGTCTTACTATTCTAACTCCAGTAAAGTGCATCAGTAGGGTAAGTGCTGGATAGTGTAGGGGTGCCACTTACTATTCTAACTCCAGTAAAGTGCATCAGTAGGGTAAGTGCTGGATAGTGTAGGGGTGCCACTTACTAGTCTAACACCAGTAAAGTGCATCAGTAGGGTAAGTGCTGGATAGTGTAGGGTGCCACTTACTATTCTAACTCCAGTAAAGTGCATCAGATGGGTAAGTGCTGGATAGTGTAGGGGTGCCACTTACTATTCTAACTCCAAGAAAGTGAATCAGTAGGGTAAGTGTTGGATAGTGTAGGGGTGCCACTTACTATTCTAACACCAGTAAAGTGCATCAGTAGGGTAAATGCTGGATAGTGTAGGGGTGCCACTTACTATTCTAACTCCAGTAAAGTGCATCAGTAGGGTAAGTGCTGGATAGTGTAGGGGTGCCACTTACTATTCTAACTCCAGTAAAGTGCATCAGTAGGGCAAGTGCTGGATAGTGTAGGGGTGCCACTTACTATTGTAACTCCAGTAAAGTGCATCAGTAGGGTAAGTGCTGGATAGTGTAGGGGTGCCAATTACTATTCTAACTCCAGTAAAATGCATAAGTAGGTTAAGTGCTGGATAGTGTAGGGGTGCCACTTACTATTCTAACTCCATGAAAGTGTGTAAGTCCCACTTACAAATATATCTCCCAAAACTAGTATAAAAAAGAAAAAATTTGTACATTTCTAAAAGATAAAACAAAAATATAGAAAACATAATAATTTTTCTGTTTTCATTTTTTTCAACAGATAATGTCAAGCCAGGCCACAGCATCCTATATTAAATCCAGGAAAGGAAACAGACTTCTCCAACATTGTGGATATATATATTGTAATGAAAGGATAAGTGAACCAAGGAAACATTGGAGGTGTGTGCAATATTATTCTTCCCGTTGCAGCGGCAGAGCAGTTACTGTTGGTGACAACATAATAAAAACAACTGAACATAACCACTCTGCCTCTGCAATGGAGATAGAAATACGTCAAACAATTAACGAGATGAAAGATATTGCATCTACCTCCAATGAAACTCCTGGTTCAATTTTAAGAGAGGTTGCACAGCATGTCCCTGGTCATATTGCTTGTAATATGCCTATTATACCCAATCTGCGTAGATTTATCCAACGTAAAAAGCAGGCAAGTAACACACACACAGTTACCCCTCAAACCTTTGCTGACATAAATATTCCTCATGACCTTACTCTGTCTTTCTCTAATGAACCTTTCTTACTCTATGACAACAAAAACCCTCTTAAACGTATTCTAATATTTAGTACTCCCCGCAACCTTTTTAAGTTAGAGAATACTGAAATTTGGATGATGGATGGGACGTTTAAATGTACACCCCATCCATTCACTCAAATTTACAGCAATCATGCACAAATTAACAAAAATGTAGTTCCCTTAGTGTACAGTTTACTACCAGATAAGCAATCTGCAACCTACACTGAATTTTTGTCAGTGATTAAAGAGAAAACATCTGGCAAAAGTCCTCGGAAAATCATTATTGATTTTGAATTGACTATGATCAATGTGATCAACAAATTGTACGTGGATACCCAAATTCAGGGGTGTTTTTTTCATTTTTCCCAGGCATATTGGCGTAAGTTACAAAAAACATCCCTGGTTACAGATTACTGTTCCGATAGTAAACTACAATTTGAATTAAAAAAATTAACAGCACTTTGTTTTGTACCTCCTGAAAGTGTAGACGAGTACTACACTGCAATTTCTGAATCAGAATATTATGTCGAAAATGAAGAAAAATTGGCTCCCTTGTTAAATTACTTTGAGGACACATGGATTGGGCATCTAAGCCGATCGGGTCGCAGGAGGAAGCCACGTTTTCATGTGGAGTGGTGGAACTGCTACTCAACCTGCTTAGAAGGAGGTGCTAAAACAAACAATGCCATAGAGGGATGGCACAACTCCTTCAGTCATACAATTGGTAAACATCATCCAAATTTCTACTCTTTTTTGAAAACTTTGAAGAAGGAGCAAAGTTTTCAAGAAATGAGACTTGCACAAGCATTAACAGGTAGCCTAAATCCACGACCTTCTAAGCAAGCTAAGGAAATGTCCGAGAGACTATTGGGAGTACTTCAACAATTTTCGTTGAGTGTGGCATTAGACTACCTGGAAAGCGTTGCTAACATATTACATTTCTAATCAATTTTCACAAAATTACTTTCCTGCTTTGACCTAAATTTTTTTTAACACATTTAATTTAATTGCCATTTTTTTAAACATTTTTTTAAAAAAAATTTGTCGGGTTCCTTTACCTTAAGAAGTCTTTTTTTTTCTATTCCACATTTTTCCCAAAAAGGCAAATCCACTTGAATATTTATTCCTTTTAAAAAAAAACTTACAATCCAAAAATAAGTCACTCTTCTCCTTCTTTTTTTTTCCAATCTGATTATGATATCCATTGCATTTAAAATGGATTATGTTTTTTGTCAAAACATTTTGAACGAGCCTTTTAAAATATTCTATCCTTTCTCACCACTTATTTTTTTCCAAAGTGATTTTTTTTTCCTAATGGTTGATATCTATAAAATTTTGCTCTAAAGCATATATTTTTGACAATATTTATCATATTTTAGAAAATCGTGAAGTAAACTTGTTTTTGGTAATGTCAGTAATGCATTCTACCGCATAATTAAATAAAATTTTCAATGCCATAAAATTCCACCATTTTCCGTACGTATTGGCTAAATGTTTTAAAATATTTATTATTTTTTTTAACCAAAAATGGACGTCCTTCAAACCAAATACGTCTTCGTTACAAAAATCCTTAAACCTTCTTATTTTTTTCAAAAATGCCATTTTTTAAAATTTGACGATCTCAACCTGTAATTTAATTGATTTTTTTATCAAGTATCACAACCTAACTATTATTCTTCTCACTAACTAAGTCATATGGTCTCACATTCCAATTTTTCCAATTTAAAAAAACGCCATGAAATGTCTTTGATTTCCAGAACCAATACATTTTAAACCAATGCAACAAATCCAAGCACCAAAACGAAAAGTACAATATGCAACATAGTAAAGCTCCGAAAAGAAAAGTACCACATTTAATAGAAAATATGTCTCCCTTCTTTTTTTTTTCTCGTACAATTTGAAAAAAAATCAGTTTTATTTATCAAGTACCTTGTGAAAAACAATCATTTTGGAAAAAACAACCAAACTATCCTATTTCTTCTCTTCAAATCTTCAATCGAAAAACAGTTGTAAGTTAAATCAAAGCATTAAACGTTCAAAATGTTTTCAAAAAATCAAATATTTATACAATTTTTCTATTTATATCCATTACATTATTTGTAACATAACCCGACGTAGACATATACAAGTAATATGTTCGGCGACATGCTGTATACAAACTCTATACATCTTTTTATAACTACCGCAACCTCTCCTTATCCTTTCATTACAATATATATATACATAATGTTTTTTTTTAATGTAAATAAACTTTATAAAGTTTCCTACCTGAGCGCAGATCAGCTTCCAGCTGCTTCCAGCAATCGATGCTATCCAAGATGGCCGCTAACGTCGACGTCAACGTAACGACGTAATCAAAATCTACCAAAATAAACAAAGGACTATTTATTATACATTATTAATTAAAATATATTATTTTATTATAAATGTAATTTGATGTCGTTAAATTATCAAAAAATATGAAGAATGTTAACAAAAATGTATATTTTTTTAAAATATTTTTTTAACATAAATAAAACAAATGTTAAAAAAACGTCATTGTCTTTATACTTTTTTACTTCTTTAAAATTACACTAAAAATAATGTATAGACTATCATAAATTATGTTTTTATTCACTTACCTGAATGCTGGTGTTGTTTTCATCTTCTCTCTTCTCCTTCTGTTCTTTTTCGACCTTACTATTCCATTACGTGGGTTACTATAGAGCGGTCATTGTAATAAACGAAGGACTAAACCTTCCATTGGATTCAATGTCAAACCGTGGGAAAAAGTTCAAAAATGTTTGTTATTGTATATATATCATTTTTAAAATATATATAATTGTTAAATAAATAATTTATTAATAAATATATTTTTTTAAAGTAATATTTTCCATCCTATAATTATTATATATTAATATTTAATTATTTTTAATTTTTTAATTAAAAAAACATTAAAAAAAATTAAATCACTTCAAATAATTAAAACATTTACATTTTCTTCAAAGACAAATAATTATTAATGCTTATAATTACAAGCATTTTTTAAACATTAATCCAACAGTAAATTAAATAATTAATTAATTAATAATAAATATAAAGTAGTCACTACATAGAGTTAAAAGATTTACATTTTCTTAAAAGATACCTGAGTATTAATGCTTGTAATTATAATCTTTTTTCCAACATTTATCCAATATAATATTTAATTAATTAAAAAAATTAAAAAAAATATTTTTAAAACAATTACATTTCTCTAAAAGATACCTGAGTATTTATTTATATTAATTAAATAATTAATAGAATAATAAAAATTTCCAAACATTTCTCCAACATAAATTTTAAACATTTAATTAATTATAATTACATTTGTAATAGTCACTACATCCTGATTATTAATACTTTTAATTTATACATTTTTTCTAAAATGTATCCAATATATTTTCAAATAAATTAATTAAATTAAAAAATTTAAAAGATTTCTTTAAAACATATACATTTTCTTTAAAGATACCTGAGTAATAATTCTTGTAATTAAAATCATTATTCAAATTAAAAATATTTTAAACATATACAACATTAAATTTATTTCATTTTTTAAATATAATTAAAATTTGAAAAATATCTATATATAAAATATATTTACGATGTAAAAACATGCGTTGTAATAGTATTTGCGTTGTAATAGCATGCGTTGTAAAAACATGCGTTGTAATAGTTTTTACGTTGCAGACGTCAAGGTGCTGGTACTGGAATGATTGCCATGACGACAGTCTGTCAAGGGAATGCAGCAGTGTTGTGCGTGGCCGCAGGAGGTAATGCTAGCCACACTTAGTCTAGCTAACTGGGTGACTTAACCCATGACATCTTTGTAGGGTGTTTACAAATAGGACTGCCATGTTGAGCCCTTCATGTGGTGGCGTAGTGCCAATATATGAAACTACGTCATTCAAATACAACAACTGGCTGTGTCTCCTTACTTACTCAAAAAAAGTTGTGTGTGATCTCAGCCCGTCTTTGTCTCCCATATGGTTCTGGAACCACGCCTGCTGTGTTGGGCTCTGGCTGTGCAAATTCATCATCATCGTCCTCAGAGTCAGTTAATTTAACTGCTGTACCTTTCTTAGTGGCAAGGTTATGCAGCATAGCACAAGTTGCGATGATCTTGCAGCAGATGATGGGTTGGTACTGATGTGCACCTCCGCTTTTGTGGAGGCAGCGGAACCTGCTTTTCAATAGTCCAAACGTGCGCTCCACAACGTTGTGTGTTGATTTGTGCACCACATTGTATCGTCTCTCATTTGGGGTTGATGGGTTTAGGTGAGGAGTGAGGATGAATGACCGCACAGCATATGCGCTATCACCTAGGTGGGGAAGACAGTGCCATTTATAACAGTTACCAACACATTCATCTGCAGTATACATCAGGGTTTGTCACAGTGATTTACCTAGCAGCTATCCTTCTCCAAATTCTCCTGCAGCCATGCGTGTGTAGATCCCACTGTTCTGGAAAATTTATGAATCGTGGGTGCTCCCTGGAGATTTGGCCACGATGTCGGTGATTAAGTTGGCTGCATCCACATTAATGGAGTGGGTGGATTTTCTGTTTCGGTATATGTACTCAGTGACTGCAGGTGGGCAAATTGGAATGTGTGTCCCATCAATGCAGCCTATAACATGTGGGAACTGTGCCTTCTGGTAAACGTCTGTCTTGGTTTTCTGCAGTTCTGGCTGTGTGGTTGGGAAGCTTATGTTGTGATGCATTCTCTGCATCATGGCATCCAGGAACTTGTTAACCCCTTCGACGCTCATGACGAGCTCAGCTCGTCATGGAGTTTCCATTGATTTCAATGGAAATTACATGAAGGACAACAAATAGCCTTAGCATCCAAGTGGTTAAAGAAACAGGCAATTCTGTGAAACACCACCTACCGCAGCTATCACCCCCTGGTAACTGCCAGATGCAAGTAGGTGTAGGCTACAGAGCACCTGCACATTTGGTGGTATAGCGTGCGCCCTTGGTGTTAGATGCTCCAGAAGTGGGTGCAGGTCCTCCCTTATCAGTTCCAGGACGGTTTGGGGGTGTAGCCTCTACCTTTCATGGATCTCTGCCTCAGTCAGTTGGAAGAGTGTGATGCCCAGTCTGTAAACGAGCTCCACCCATCTCCAGATCCTCACTCCTGCTGCCTGTAGCCGTAGCCGCCTTGCAATAACATAGAGGGCCGCCATAGTGATCACACTGTTGCATTTTGGGGGTGCTTAAATACAGTGCACCTGATTACCACCTGCTTTGAGTCATTGGTAATTAGCGACTCTTAAATACCGAATTCGTGGAAATTCGGTATTACCGAATTTTTCGTCATCTCTTTTCTCGTTTTTACCATTTCTTATTTACCGATTCGGTATTTGGGGGTTCGATAACTCCGAATCTGTAAATTAAGAATCAGTAATAAGGAATCGGTAAATACAGATTCCTTATTACTGATTCCTTTCCTATATTGGGGAATGCTAAATACTGGTTGGTAATGCTGAAATCTACTGATTTTCGGTATTACCGACCAGTATTTAGCTACCTACATCTGGCCCTATGTTATCAGGTAGATACCTGGTTAATGATGCTTCTTCTATTATTTTTTCGGAAACCCCAGGCAAGCACTCCAAATTTAGAGTGGGAGTCTCTGAACTTTTCTGTGAGAAAGGGCAGCATCATCACCGCCAACAGCCCTAACAGAACTAACACCAGAATCCCTTACACTTCAAATCAATGATCTGATAAAATGGCGGAATAAACACCACCCAAAAAATAACAACATGCAACTCACATGGGTAGGCTAAATTAGAGACACCTGAGGTTTGATTTGATTTCAAATTTGTAAAGCACAACAATTACCCGAAGGTATCAAGGTGCTGTAGTCATGACCATCCAACATAGAGCAGAGTTAATTAGACCCACCTTCATTCAGGGAAAACTGCCTAAATAGTGTTGAGTCAGGTTTTAAGAGCCTTTCTAAAAAGCAGATGTTAGATACTTGATATCAAAGACTCAGGAATGTGTTCCAAAGTCTGGCAGTGGTGACTGTTAAAGCTTCGTAACCCCATCTCTTCCTCCAGACCCTGTGTACAATAACCGGGTTGCAGTTGACAGGGTAGAGGTTTCTCCCTGGAATACACCAATTGAACATATTTTTAATCCCAACAGGACTCAGAAGGTAAATAGCCTTACCTACAATCCAGATGGATTTAAACAGAATGCACTTCCGGATGGGGAGCCAATGTGGCTCCCCCAACCCTGCAGCTGCGTACCAGCGCTTAGGAATGCCAAGAATGGCTCTAGCAATTGTGTTCTGTACCACCTGGTGTTTTGCCTGGGTGCTGATGTTCGAGTAGTAGGTATAGGGAATTACAATAATTTAGTCTTAACATGACGGAGTCTAGTGCCAACTGCTTCTACGCAGAAAGGGAAATAAAATAAAAGACCTTCTTTAACTTCTGAATAAGCCAGAAGTGGCAATTGTGTGATTGGCCTGTACATTCAAAGACAACTTAGTGTAATTGGGTGGGTGCCTAGGGAGTGGGGACACCAGTTACCATTCCAGATTGAGGTTTGCATCCCAAAGAAAGGCATTTCAGTTTTTTCCCCGTTCAGTTTAAGGAAGTTCTCTTCCATCCAGTTTGCGACATCCATTGAAAGAAGTTATCTGTGGTAGCAGTGGGGTAGCTGTGGATTGACACAATACTCTGGGTGTCATCAAAGTATGACAGTGCATACATCCCATAGGCACGGTTGATAGCAGCAAATAGTGACACCTACAAGTTAAAGAGCGTTGGGCTCAAAAATGAGCCCTGCTGCACCCCACAAGGCAGAGAGAAAACATCAGACTGAAATTGATTGAGTAATACTGTCTGAGAGCAACCATTGAGGAAGGAAGACAGTAAGGCCAATGCCTGCTCTGTAATGCCCAAATCTTGGAGGTGCTCAATCAGCAGTGATAGTGGGTATCAAAGTCTGTGGAAAGGTTCAAGAGGGCCAAACTGCGCCTTGCCCCTCGTACACTAGTCGCCTAATCCGGTTCATAGGTGTGGCCAAAGCAGTTTCGGTTCCATGATGTTTCCGGAACCCAAAAAGGAGTGGGCTAGGACATGTCATAGAAAACCTGAGCAGCTAACTGAAGACATGTAACACTGGGTGTTCTGAGTACAAATAAATAAAAGAGAGGTGTGGAGCGTGAGATAGAATCCTGGGGAACAATCTGGGTGCTGAGGTAGTACGAGAACACTGGACAATGACCCCTTTCAGGCAAGGGGCGTGAGCAGGATGTGAGGAAAACGAAGGGAACACTCCCACATAAGGCAAATACACATAGACAGGGAAAGAGAAGAGTGAACCAGCCTTACATTCCAGAGTACTGTGCTTGCATACTTCTATTAATGAAAGGACTAGATTTAGAGGACATTTCTGGCTCACGTGGCATCATTCCCGACCCTGCCGGCAAAGGAGTAGAGCAGAATATACACCACAGGATATATATTTACCTGCTATTATATCAAAGGACTGTTACTGCGTTGTGCTTGAAATTCCAACATTTGACTCAAACGCCACAGCAAAAGGGCATGACTCCCGCTCCCCCTCTTGAGGCCGGTGTAGGTTTTCACTCTTTTGAGGTACTTGCTGCGTATTTCTATATTTGTTCCAGCCGCGCAGTTACTGTTACTGGATGTTTCTAGAATATCACTGTTCCTGGCACGGCTAACCACAGAGCCGCAGCTGCTGCCAGATATCGAGCAGTCTAAAAACAAAGCGCACATCTAGAAGAAATGGGTTCTGAGCGTTTAAGTATTACTTATCGTATTGAATGCTTTCGTTTTACAAAAAGACGCACGGGATTACACGAGAAGGCGGACCACCAGCACAATCATTAAATTACACGCATCTACAGTGCGGTGGCCTGGGGAAGTATTTGGGAAGGGGCATAATTGAAGCATGTTGCCTGAGGTATCAGTACGGAATTTCTCTCTCATGAAGGATATACTGAGGTATTTCACAGCGACAGGAGGAGGAGTTATATTTCGCCGCATTGCATTACTGTAAATGCTTTGAACAGCAAAATAAAAGACACACAAGGTTCTCATGTGTAATGAGCCATAAAAGACACATCATGCACAAAGGTTTTTTATGATTACACTTGTTTCCTAAACATTTATTCCGTCTAAACACCTTGCACTTTGTGGCTTACAGGCAGGCTGGAAAAAGGTAGATTTTGTCAGTAACTTACATATATCAGTGAATTTAGCTTTGTGAATAGGCCACTTGGTGTAAAAACAAAGGCCAAACAGCGTATCACACCAGAAGTGTATATAGGCACGAGGTCATAGACATGATGATCATTTACCAGAAAAGTTATGAATATTTTAGTTTTGTACAGCGTTCCTCAGTGGCATTATTATAACCTATTGGGGCTGATTCACAAAGGCATTTATAAGTATGTGAAGTAGTACTGCTTCACATACTCAGAAATCCATTTGTAATTCAGCCTCAAAATGTTTTAACACTTTCCATGCTCATGACGAGCTCAGCTCGTCATGAGCCGTGGAACGCTCGCATGCGGGGATAATTCCCCTGCTGTGCTGAGCGTTCCATGGGAACCGGTGCACCTGTGACGAGCTGAGCTCGTCATGAGCACCGGAGCGCCGTGCCTCATGACGAGCTGAGCTCGTCATGAGCATGCGTGCGCTGTGCGCGCCCCCTCCCCCAGCACAGCGGGGGAATTATCCCCCCCCAGCGAAGGGGTTAATTCCACTGACAAATGCTTTAAAGCTGAATGATGATCCTCCGTTTAAAACAATTGTATACTAGAAAAGGAACTTCAAAACTCTTTTCCTACAATTACATCAAACCCTTCGCACCCACAGCCACTCTCACTCACTTTGTAATTAATTGCTTCTGCCTTTTAAAACTTAATCCTATATATGTGTGTCTATGTTACCTACATGCCAATAGGTAGTTATAGTTAGGAGCAAAGTTTCCAGAGCAAAAGCTTTTTTAATTTGCCAATAACTTTAGTGATGCTTTACGAATCTTCGTAAAATAAAAAAAACCTTCCTCTTTTTGATTCAGCTGCTATGTTTAAAATTTCGGGGTGATTTGTCAAGCGGAGGCTGAGAAAAAAAGGGGGACCACAACTCGCTTTTCCCATGTTATGTCTATCGGGATTTTTCATTTTTGAACATAATCACAGCATGAATCGCAGAATGGAATCACACCAAATTTGGTAGAAAGCTAGATGTTGGTCA
Organism: Lissotriton helveticus; assembly: GCF_964261635.1. Taxonomy (NCBI): domain Eukaryota; kingdom Metazoa; phylum Chordata; class Amphibia; order Caudata; family Salamandridae; genus Lissotriton; species Lissotriton helveticus. The sequence goes on along the minus strand of NC_136063.1, from coordinate 614,720,194 downwards.
AGAAAGTGTGCTTTTTGTGATTTTGTGCAAATTCATTCAGTAGTTTCAGAGATATTTAAGTTGAAGCAATATAAATTTCAGTGGACTTGCCTATCATACTAACATTTTATTGGCTGTCAACAATTCAACCAGGAAGTGTTGGCTGCCATCTTGGGGCTCTGCTTGAAGCCGAGTCCCACAAAAAAGTAAAAAATAAAGAAAAGGGGCCAGGGTAGGGAGACCCTGACCTCCCAGATATGGTGGGGCAGCAGGGCTACCACAGGGACAGCGCTGGGTGTTAAAAGCTTTTTTTATTTTGCTGCAAATTTGCAAAAAGAAGTGTTGGCTTCTGTGAATCTTTTTTATGGAGGCCCCGAGTGGGTCAAATCCCATGGGCAGTGTTTATTAATTTACGGGGGCCCCATGCAGCACCCCTTGCACCCCATGGACAGCGACATTCCCTGGGATTAAAGTATTAACAAAGCGGGAGGGCTGTGTGGAACCCCGCAGCCCCGGGGCCTCAACCTCCCTGGGACTCCAAATTTGAATAATATGAGGGCGGCATACCCCCCTCACAGCCCCAGAGACCGCCACCTCCCCAGGGCTTTAGCTAAAATAAATGCATGGGCTGTGTGGCCCCCCTCAGCCCCAGGAAACATCCCCTCCTAGGGGCTTTAACTTTAATTAATGGGGGTATCCAAACGGACCCCCTAGCTCCCGGGACTGCCACGTCCCCAGGGCAATTAACAGAGAAAGGCACATGGCCCACGTGGACCCCACAGCCCACGGGACCGCCACATCACCGGGCCACAAATAATCTAATAAAGGGGGTCCTTTGCAGACCCCTGGCCCCTGGCACCACCCTATCCCCAGGACTAAATGAAACAGAGAAGGGGTCACCCACCAGGGCCAGCTCCTGCTATGTGCCCAACCCAGGGACATAGCTGTTTGCTATGGCTTGGCGGGTCCTTGGGGGCTAACAAGACCTCCTGATACCTCCAGTGAGTCCCACACACTGGGATTTCTGTGAAGTCATCAGAGGTCACACCCCCTTTCTTCTCCACTCTGCAAACACATCTCCTGGTGCACTACTTGTTGGGGGCTTAAGTTCCCTTTCCTCCTGAGGTTCCTTGGGGAACAGAAACCCAATCAATTACCTCCAGTATGTCCCGCACAGTCATTGAGATGCCATCAGTGATGTCATCAGTGATGTCACTGACCATGCATTGAGTGATGAAATATGTGAGGTCATAAGCAGCTCAGGTAACTGATCTCAATTTCATTTCCTAACTCTAACGTCCCTGTAACCTTTGTTTTTTTCAGTGAATTTCTTAGATTGTTTTAATGCTAATTCCAAACTATAACATCCCCGTAGACTTTGTTTTTATATATATATATTTACTGAAAAAACAAGCAAAGTTATACTTAGGTTTAATTTCTCAGTGACAACGATAAAGTTTTTAACTAAAAAAGAAACAGAAATTCACCAGTTACAATTAGCAGCAATAACTATAACTTGCCCCCCGTCATGCACTGCTTATGACATCACTCATGTTCTATGACATCACTGATGACATCTCAAATGACATCATTAGTAGTAGTAGTGCAAGTGCTTCTACCTATTACTTCTGAATTTCTGTGTTTTTTTTGTTCTAAATGTTCATGATGTTACTCGGAAATTCACCTAACTATAATGTTTCTTTAAATTGTGTGTTTTTTCAGTGAATTTCAAAGAATTTTCCAATCGAAAACTCATATTATTATTCACCTAACTATAATGTTACTGTAACCTTTGGTATTTTACAGTAAAAATACATCGGCACTAACTATTTCATCAAAATGTATGCTGAGAATGTTCAACTTCTAAGTTTTTGTAACTCACATATGCAGAAATATTCTCAGTATAGTTTTCATAGTCTTTATATGTATCTTTACTTAAACTTCATATTTGTATTTCAAAAAGACACTGATCAGTTTTCCTATACTGTAAAAGGTGTGTGGTCCCTCTCGCAAGGAGTCTCGCAAGATTGCAGAGTTATACATTTTCTTCTAATCTGTTGTGCAGAGATCTTTTTCACCTGTTCAGTTATTATTGAATGCTAATGTTTAATAATAAAGTCAGTACAGTATGTATATTGTAGTAATTATTTTGTATACAAATGTATGGCTCTTGTGAGATGATCACAGAAGCCGAACACACAGCCCCCTGCGTGTATTACGAGAGGGCTGCGCTTCCTGTCCGGCTCTCAAAATGTGATTGAGAGATCATACATTTGAAATTAAGTGAATAACACTTTATTTTTGCAGTTCTGAAGAAAGTATGAGATGAGCAGAGTTGTTTACAGTAGAAAAACATTTGATGAAAAGTTGCATTTGAGATATTAAAAACGTTTTTTAGGTTTCGCCTAGGCAGCACTTGTGCTGTCTCTTCGAGACCTGCTGTATTCAGGATATGGGCATTAAGCAACACCCATCTTTCTAAATGTCTCCTCCTACTGTCCTTCTAAATGGCTGCTTTTCATTGATTTTTATGGTCACTGGTCCCTCCTTTTTTAGGTCACGGGCTCTAGATAGCGCCCATGCGCTGTCTTGAACTGAGACATGCTATAGCAACACCTGGGCTTGCAGTCCACCAATACACTTGCCATTTGCTGGCATCAGATTCGCTAAATTATTTGTCCTCCCCCATTCGTGAAGGGCATGCATTCGTCATGCCTCTTCCGATGTTTAGCTCTCCCCAAGCGCACTGGCAAACTAGCTTTCAGCTTTCGCAGCGGGCATTGTAGGGCACTGTTACCGGACTCATTTTTTTACTTCTTTAAGAGCGCTTTTCATAGGCGCTACCCTGCAAGGTCAGTACAGCTTAGCTCTACTCCCCGTCTGTCCCTTTTTGCTCCCAGACTGTAGTATCACCCCCTCACCCTCCCATTGCCTAGATGCTTGTTGTAGTGAAGCTTGTCAAGTTTTGTGGAGCTTCTTAAGTCATTGTTACTACCGTGCCGTCATTGTTGCTTGTTCCCTTTGTCACACGTTTCCACCTTTCTCTTTCTACTTCTGCCCCTCTTATGTTTTTCTAGCTTTTGATTTGGTTCAAAGTCTCATTTCTTCTAATCTCTCCTAAAACAAATACACACAGTAGTGCTTTAGTGGAGCCGCCTGAAATTAAATAAATGCAAGAATTATTCTGGCTTAAAAAGAAACAACATTGTGAGTTGCTGGAGGCCTTAAGTGGGTCATAAGACTAGACCGTGCATCGTGCATTATGCAGCTGTGTGCTTTAGTAGTCTTTGGCAGCCACTATGGAAGTCTTAAATCTAACATGTGCAGATTATTTAATGGTTTCGAAGTCCTGATGATTCTTGCCTTTCTAGTAATGATTTATTAAAGGCGTCACATATCCCACGAATACAGCTCCCATTTTAGAGTTGTTTGCATTGTAACTTTCTGTAGCTGCATTCTGTTTCATTCCCCTGATGAGCAGCTAAAGCACATTATTGACTGGGTAACACGCTGCACCACAGGGTGAACGTATTTGGAAGAATGCTGAATTGCAGTGTGGCTTATGTAGGAAGTGTTATGGAGTTATAAAACAAAGCAACCCACTTTTATCTCTTGCATCTATTTTCCAGTGCTTTTGTTTGCACTTGTATACAGTAGGCTTGATATGTGTACTGTGTGTGTGCGTCCCATATTCTGTACATACATGCATTGAATCTGTTGGCTCTATCAATACTTGTTTGTCCAGAACTGCCAGTCTTCCCTTGCCCTACCACCTTTACTGAACATTCAAAGGCATTTCTTGAATGAGTTAAGGCATGCCAGCATTTTACTCTGCATGCTTGCTGGCTCTTTGTTCAGACACTGCCAAAATACACTTTACCCAAACAGTCAAGAATTGGTGCTGGAACAGTAGAATTTATTGTCCTCGAATTTGGGCACGCTTCTGTGCTTCACGAATTTTTAGCAGAAGCATGAACATACTACTACTGCTGTTAGTAACAGACGTGGGTGAGCGTCCTCGAGTACAACATCTGCAACCCTAAAAACACTGCCAAGCCACTTCAGAAATGTGCAGCCCTGTTTTTGTTTAAATAAAGTTGACCTGGAGGAAAGCCTTGTTGCAGTGAAGGAAAGCATAAATGGAACTGGCTGGGTTGGAATTTCATGTGTTGAAATTGCAACTGACCAGTTAGCAATAGCTCCTATTGCAGCCACTTGAGTTATGCAGTTTATTGAACCTACCACAATATATATGTGTGGGGCAGGGGTGTTTTACAGGTTAAAAATGCCAACTGAAAACAAGTACACATCTTTAGTCATTAATCTTGAATTCATGGAAATGTTGTCCATATAGAGGTCTAACACCTACATATGCCCAAGTAGATAATTCTGAAATTATTAGTATTTAGTAAACTGGTCTTTGCATCAGGTTGTCAAGTAATGAGGAAGTCACTCTAATTTCTGGTTAAGTCTCCACATTGTTTCTCTTTAAAGAAAAACTTCCTTCTATGTAAATATCATAGAACATGCCACTGCTATTAGATTAGCCACAGCATGTGTTTCTAAATTGGCTTCTCGCAGCGATAGAGCACTACTCAAATGTCATTAATGGAATGCCACTGTTTATAAGCAGTTGGGATGCTACAATGTCGCTGATTTGTTCCAGGGCTATATTCATTGTGGCATTATATTGCATTGCTTTTGGAAGGTCCCGTATGTCTGAGTTAACTTGACATATCTAGATTATGCAGAATGTTGGAGGAACAGTATTCACTAAAGTACACTTTGTTGCCGCCTCACTTGTTAACATACAAATGAGTTGCCTTGCTTCCAGCCTGAAAATACGCCAACATCATTCATCTTCAGTCATATCTGTTCTCTTTCCCTCTATTTCAGCACAACCCAAAAAAATGTATTAATCACATAGGCGAAATCTATTTCATTTACCAAAGTTTTTATATTAAAAAAAACACAGATCAGGAGCTTAGATCCTACCTCTTTGTTTTTTTCGTCACCAAAAAGGCAAAGTTGTCCATACAGTTCCACACCACACAACTAAACTTCACACATTTCTAATCCGCACCACATAATTCAACACCAACCCACATAATTCAATTCAACAACACAGTTACACAACACTCCACATACATCCAACCTACACCACAGAATTCCACATCACGCCACAAAATTCAAAAGTACACCACATAATTAAACTCCACAACACAAAAAACCATTCAACATAATTATACTCCATAACACACAATCCCACTTCACATAATTCCAGTACACTCAATACCACATGATTACTATCCATATATTTCCACTGATACCATGCCACATAATTCCACTACACAAATCCACTCCACCACACCGCACAATTACACGCCACACTATTCCACAACTAGCAAATCCAATCCAAACAACATAATTCCAAGAAACACCATCTACATACACTCAATAAGACATTGGTAAAAGTCATTGTCATTTACAACCCCAATAGCTCTAACTCAACCAAATGCGAGACCTATTCCATTTCCAATGCTTGTTTACTTGTGTAACCTCCCATGAGGACTGCCCTTCTTACATGTGGTGTTACTCGTCATGTTATTCGTTAGTGTTTGAGCACACTTTCTTTCATTTACTGATTACTCCCCCTCATTGGTGCCTGCTGCTTTGGACAGTGCACTTTATTGGCTGATTCACATTTACAAAAAGCACTTGCTGCACACCGTGACGTCACGCTTTAGCTTAAAATATTGTAGCATCTCCTCTTGTGTGGCCACTTTATATTTACAAAAAGTGCACACTGCAAAGCCATGCTTTAAATATTATATTTTTTTACAATGAAACACACCTCACTTCAAATTTATCAGGGTGGCCGCGTGCCGTGCTTTTGTGCTGCCCAGCTCACCTACTTCAAATTTTACAACATTATTTCTTTTTAACACCGCAATGTTGTGCTTTAAATATTATAGATTTTATCACAATGCACCACACGCGCTTCACATTTAACAAAAGGGCTGCACGTCTTTCTTTTTTACTGCATGTCTCACCTACATAAACTTTTACAACTTTTTTTTCCCAACAGCACGCCATGCCATGCTTTAACTATAATAATGCGGTACAAAAGGGGGTGGTGATGGATAGAGCATCTGAACCAATCAAACACTCACACCCAGTCAACAGATCTGGGTTTAATCCATCACCGTTCTTTAGCCCACTGTGCCACCCCAGGTCAGACATGGCCATATGCAAATCAGTCTGACCCTGTACCTCCTGGGAACAGTCCAGCCCGAACTGCCAAGCCATGCCTTCCCTGGTCCGGAAACAAGCTTCCTAGGACCGGTTTCTGGCATTTCAGCCGTCTTCAGCCAGGCTTGCTTGAATCCAGTGGCAAAGTAAGCAAGGGACTCACGTCTGAGCATACGCTGCCAACTTATGGCGAACAAAGCGGTACAAAAGGAAGTGGTGATGGACGGAGCATCTGAACCAATCAAACACTCACACCCAGTCAACAGATCTGGGTTTAATCCATCACCGTTCTTTAGCCCACTCTGCCACCCCAGGTCAGACATGGCCATATGCAAATCAGTCTGACCCTGTGCCTCATGGGAACAGTCCAGCCCGAACTGCCAAGCCATGCCTTCCCTGGACCGGATTCAAGCTTCCTAGGACCGGTTTCTGGCATTACAGCCGTCTTCAGCCAGGCTTGCTTGAATCCAGAGGCAAAGTGAGCAAGGGACTCACGTCTGAGCATACCCTGCCAACTTATGGCAGGGTATGGCATGGATTTGATGGACGTACACCTTCTTTTCCTTTGTGCCACCCACCTTAGCCTGCCAAACAATATCTGCTTTAATGGTTTTTTTCTTGTAGGCTAGCGGGCAAAAGAGTCACTTGAAATAAAATACAATTTGGAGTACAGCCGGGAAATTAGAAACAACCAACACAGGAACCAAAACCTGCTCAAGCAGATAACAGCATTCCTTTTCTAACTAAAGCACTTTTTTGCTGTTACAGTTAGGTGAAAATATAGTTATCAAAAATCAAAAAAAATTACAGCTCACAGAAAAAGGTTCTTCAAAAGTACAAGTAATCGCAGGCAGTGCAATTAATATTTTTTCCTAGCTTGGCTTTCCATACAGTTACTGTTCCCTCTTTCTTCCAAAGTAAACACATTTTGTTTTTCTCCTCCATATATTTTGTGGAATGATACTTCTGTTTTTCAAAACTCCTGTTTTCCATTTTCCTCCTAAAAAAGACAAGACAACCAAAAAATGTAGCGTTGCATACTGATCAATAATTGATAAATCACTATATACTCTCAAGGTTTAAAAAAAAAAAAAATTCACTCATAATCACATAGTTAAATGTACTGTACCACTGTCTTTATATGCCTTTCTCTTGAAGAATTCAACACTCTCAACCAGTGTAGTTTTTTTCACAATTATAACATGCCATCAAACTTGGTTCCCTAACAATGTGTAAAGTAGCACATTCCTCTTTACACACCTTTCCTAAAAGTGAGCTTATTGTGGTACTGTAGAAATGGCAATATATCCACTCAAACATCTCATAGGGGTAAAATATGTGCAGAGTAAGGTTCATAAAAACACTAGGCCTTGTATTAACAGATTTCAGATGCTTTGTTTTATAATTTCTGAAACACAGCCACTTTTACTTACAACTACATACAGATTGAACATTTCATTTTTGAATGTCCAATACTTGGTGATATCTGTCCTCATCCTAAAGTCTAACTATCAAAACTACATTAATAAACATGTACCTCTACAGACACCTTTTGACTCACTAAACCTTGTATAGAATACCTTCACCAACAGTAGTGTACTTGCTGACAGTTGTCAACATAGTTCATACAGTATATTTCTAATTTACTGAATTTAGAGCAGTTTCTTTTATACATCTGAAGACACCAGTCTGTCTCCGTTCCAAATTCAGTCATTTCTGCTGAGCACAACTTCAATAGGCTTCCTTCTCCTCCAAATTTACCAAGGACGTTTTTGTTATCCCTGATTCTGCACCCAATCACATCACATACTTTGTTCAACCATGCAATAAGAATGGTAACTATTAATTGAGTCTAAGCCCTTTTTTTTACTTCCCCCAGACGATCTTGCGATACTCTCGCAGGATCATAAAACACCTTGTGGCAGGCTATGTAATTTTCTATGTGAGCCTCGAGAGATGATCGCAAGATCGTAAAATACCTCATGCCAGCATCAGTAATTTTCCCTTGGGACTCACAAACCTCCTAAAGAATTGCACTTGTCCATGCAGCAAGTTTCACTCCCTGAAGCTAGTGAGGCACTCTTGTGAGAATCTAGTGGAATCGCAACAAAATTGTAGGGAAATAGTAGTATGTGAGCAGGAGTAGCCTCTCCACTGAGAACTATCTCTTACATGACAGGTCTGTGTAGTAGGATGTGGGTGTCTCCATACAGATCTCTGTCAGATGACAGGTGCACGTAGTAGTGTGTATGGGGAGACTGGCCTCTCCAGTGAGACCCTTCTCTTGAATGATGGTTGTGTGTGGTAGTGTGTTAGAAGAGACTGGCCTCTTCCGTCAGACGTCTCTCTTACATGGTAGGTGTGCATAGTAGGGTGTCTACAAGGGCTGCCCTATCTTTTCACATCTCCTTCTCAGATAATGAGAGTGCGTAGTAAGGTGTGTACATGGACTGCCCTCTTCTTCCACACACCTCTCTCAGATGACCGGTTTGCATATTAGGGTGTATGGACTATGGAGAGAGACTGCCTCTCTACTAAGTCCTCTCTCAGATCCTAAGTGTACGTGTTAGGTTGTGTACATGGACTGCCCTCTTCTATCAGATCTCTGTCTCAGATGATGGCTGTGTACTGTAGGGTGTGTACATAGACTAACCTCTCCTTCCGGACCTCTCTCTAAGAGGACAGGTGTACATAGTAGGCTGTATGGAGAAAGACTAGCCTGTCCATTGAGACCTCTGGCTCAGATGACGCATGTGCATAGTAGGGCGTATACATGGACTAGACACTACTGTCAGAAATCTGTCTCAGATGATGGCTGTGCATATTATTGCTTGTACACGGACTAGCCTCTACTGTCAGACCTCTCTCCTCGATGACAGGTATGCATATTAGGCTATGTCCAGTGATTGGCCTCTTCTGTTACATCACTGTCTCAGATGACATGTCTGCATAGTAGGGTGTGTGGAGAGAGACTAGCCTCTCCGCTGAAACTTTTCTCATGTAAGAACCTGTCTTGTGGATGCCAGGTGTGAATAGAATGCTCTGTCCAGGAACTGTCCTCTCTGCTAACACCCCTCTCTCTGATAATTGATGTACATAGTAGAATGTGGGAAGAACCTATACCCTACTCAAAACTCTTACAAAGAAAATAGGTGTAAATAGTACACTCTGATAAACAGCATCACCAGTAATACTCCTTCATACACTAGCACGTGTGCATGATACATCAGCTACTCCTTTTTTACTGTACTTAGCTCTTACACACTTCCCGCTCAAAAAACAATGACACAATATGCATTCCTAATAATCAAGTGTATTCAGAACTCATCTACCCCTCCTATTTATGATCTCGTTAGAGTGTCACAAGATCGTAAAAATTTGTCAAAAAGAATACAGATTTATTTTCTTCACAGTAGTTACCACTTGGACACCTCCCCTGTATACTTAGGGCGACAGCATGCCTTTCTGCTGCCCCCATATATAGCTTTTTATTTCATTTCTACAACAGCTTGCATTTTTCACAGTAAACTATTTCATTTCTAACATTCCAACAGCCAGCCAATCAGAGTGCTCGTTCTTACGAGGCTCACAGGAGCCTCTTGCTACCATGAGAGCATGAAGACTTACTCTAAAAACATGCCTCTTGACCAATCACAGGGTTTTATTTTTGATTTTGTGCTCTTGGGGGAGACTCGCAAAACTGCCAAATTTGGTGTAATTCCGTTAAGCAGTTTTTGCTAAAAACCTGTCTTAAAGAAGTCTCTGGAAAATGCATGCAGATTTTAATCTTTGGGACCCCCCCTTTTTTCTTGGTCCCCGCTGGATGGATCACTGTCCAGGAAGAAGCTGAGGTGGATGAACTTTTTTGGGGGAAAGCTTAATGGAGATTCGTTAAACAGGGCAAAAGTTATTAGCAAACCAAAAAAGGCTCCATCTATGGAAAAGCAGACCTAATTATAGCTAGGCGTGGGAGAAGAATTCTGCTCTGCCGGTATAGTTCACAGAGTTTTGCCCACTCCGTGCTAAGTTCCGCAAAACTCTGCAAAGTGGTGGGGAGCAGAGTTTTTTCTCTGTAGCGGCTCACCAACATTAAGTTGATGAGCGCTCGCAAGACAAAATCATGCCCTAGACCTCTTCCCAGTGAGATTTCTCAACGCTGACAGTCGCAGCAAGTCATGACTGCTTGCGTTGAGATATCTTCTGCTCGCGTTGAGGAAGCTGCTGCTCAAGTAGAAATCAATCTACAGCGGATGCTGTCGGGTCATACAATTGCTTCGTTTGTGATGCCGGATTACAATTTCAACCAGTCATTTAAAACATCATGATTGTCCAACAGTTCTGCAACACCACAAGCAAACATAAATAAGGATACTCATACAATGTGAATATGAACAATCACTTGTTTTGTTTTTATATATGAAAGAGATTCAGAAATATATGGCTGTCATATAAACAATTGTATCCACAAGGGTGAATAAAGTGACATAAGCGAATTAAGTGAAACTGTGGTTATATCGGTGTAAGGTAAGTAAGTTTTTTCACATACATATATACAAAAAACAGTGGTCTGTCCTATAATAATTATGTATGTCTGCCTCAATGACCCCGGTGATAGTTATTTCAGCTCTAGGGTTAGGGGACCAAAGGACATGGCCTATGGACATGTCGACGTTTCGACCCAAGGTTGTGCACAATTCAAAGGGTGTCAAGGCGGGTCTTCATCAGGACTGACAATGGAGAATTAATGGACAGCCTAAAAGGGACAAAATCATTTAAAATGAGTAAATGATTCTGGGGTGAGATGAAAAGTGGAAACTGCCAAAAAATGGCACTAAAAATCAGTGCAAACATCACAACTTAACAGACTCCACTGCTGGCGGACCTCTATTGACCACAGTGGAGTTTTTGTAACATTTCACATAGTTCTGCAGAGTAGAACACTACCCAAGCCAAAGTATAACTACCCACTAGTGACAGCCAGTAGGATGTATGTTAATATATCACCTACTGGGGGGTCCCCAGTACGTAGTTATAGTTAGGATGTAGTTTCCATATGAAGAGTGTTTTTTCATCAAAACTAGTGTGATGTAATTTTAGCTGCTGTCTTGAAAATGTCAGGGTGAACCGTCAAGAGAGGGCAGAGATAAAACAGGGTGTCCCAAAACGCGTTGTCTCCATGTTAATTTTCATAGGAACTTTAGACAAAGCTATAGGCCTGGAGCTGTTGGTCCAGAAAGCCACCTATTTTAAATTGGTGTAAATCCATCCAGTACTTGCAGAGTAATTTAAAGAATTTCTAGTTGTATATATATGGACGCAGAGGATCCGTGACCACTACCGATCTCGTGCTGAGATCTGATTGGCTGCCAAGTCTTCAAACCAGAAAATGTTGGCCACCATCTTGGGACCCTGCTTGATCCGAGTCACAGAAAAAAAGTTTTTAAAAGAAAGTGAGGGTAGAAATATCCTGACCCTCTAGGCCTCTTGTGGAGGTCCCACAGAGACCCTACTTAACCAAAAAAGCATTAAAAAGAATCTGCTGCATCCACCAATCCCTTCATTTCTAATCGGCCCACGGGTAGGCCAGGCCCCAGGAGTATTTCAATAAAGGAGGGGGGCTGATAGCTCCTTCTCCTGGGGCTGATTGATGCTCCGGGCACCACCACCTCCCCAGTGCTTGTTTAATAAAAAGTGTGAGGGCCTCTTGGACTGCCCACCAGCCCTGGGGACCACCACCTCTACGGGGCTTTTTGTTTAAAGAAATCAGGGGCCATGCAGACCCCCCTGCATCCCTGGGGGACACCACCTCCCCAGGGCTTTACTTTTAATTAATACAAGCGTAACTATAACTGCTGAATTTCACTCGTTTTGCATGACCCTGTACCCTTTGTTTGTTTTTTTCCATACATTTCAGTTTTTTTGAATTCTATGTCCTAACTATAACGTCCCTGTAACTTTTGTTTTTTAAGTGAATTTGTAAGGTTTTTTAAAATGTTATTTCCTAACTGTAACCACTAACCTTTTATGCTGAGTTGTGATTGAGTGCATGAGTGTCTCAGTGGGTATATTAGTGTATGAGTAGGTTTGTAAGTGGGTGTGAGAAGGACTGTATTTGTGTATCTGAGTGGGTGTGTGAGTGGATGTGTGAGTCTCAGAGAGGGTCTGTGACTCAGTGTGTGAGTCTCTGAGTAGATCTGTGAGTGGGTGAGAGAGAGTATGAGTAATTCTGTAAGTGGGTGCATGAGTGTCTGACTGTGTCTGTGAGTGGATGTATGTGTCTGAGTTTATCTGTGAGTGGGTGCATGAGTGAATGGGTCTGTGAGTGGCTATGAGAGTGTCTGAGTTGTTCTGTGACTGGTTGCATTAGTAGGTTCTGCTCATTTTCTGCTTGTTTTCTGTAGGGCTGAGTAGAGCTCACAGAGTTTCACTCTGTGGAATTCCACTGAGTTACCAAAAACTCTGACAAATTCTGCAGAGTTCTTTGAGTATTGCTAGGTCATCCCTAATGATGTCCCCTTGGCTGCTGAGGGTACTTCGGCGCCAAGAATCCCTATTATTGCCATTAGTAAGTCCCCCACAGTGAGATTTGCCAAGACCTCATCGTAAGTTCCACTCTTTTTCTCAACCACTCTGCAAACGCGCCTCCTGGCACACTACTGGTTGGGGATGAACTCACCTTGGCTTCTAATAGTCATTGGGGCAAAGAACCCCTGGTGTTCCACAAGTAAGTCCCCCACAGTGGGATGGCTGAGACCTTGTTGGAGGCCCGTCCCTATTTTGCAGCCACTCTGCAAATGCACCTCCTGGCGCACTACTGATTGGTGGATGAAATCTAGGGATGAGCGTGTCAGTAAACACCGCTCTGCCGGTGGTTGGCAGAGTTTTTGCTGAACTCCATGTTCCGAGCGGAGCGCAGAGTTGCAAAACTCTGCAATTTCCACCAGAAGAGTGGACTTACCACCCACGCCTAGTTTTCTGCCTTTTTTTTGCTCACTTCTAACCTTTATTTTACCTCTTTCTGCTAGTTGCTAACTTTTATTTTTCCTCTTTCTGCTCATTTCTGACGTTTATTTTGCCTCATTCTGTTATTTTCTGACCTGCATCTTGCCTCTTTCTGCTCATTTCTGTCCTTTATTGTTCCTTTTTTGCTTTGATCAATATTTTGCTTCCAGCTGCTTGTTTCTGACCTTTATCCTACCTCTTGCTGCTTATTTTTTACCTCTATTCTGCCTCTGTCTGCTAGATTCTGACCTCTTTGCTGGCTCTTTCTGCTCATTTCTAGCCCTGGGCGGAAAACTACGCTACACTTGCGTAGTTTGCAAAGTTTGCACGAACTGCACGTAGCACAGTGCAAAAACACTTAGCATAGCATAGCGGGCATTTTTTGCTTGCTTGCGGTCCTCAACGTCAAGTTGGCGACCGCAAGCGAGCAAAATTACAACCCGGCGAGACTTTTTCCTCATTTGCGATCAGCAACATCAAGTTGCCGATGGCGAGCGTGGAAAATAAACCTCCCGGCAAGATTCTCAATGCGGAGAGGTCAGGTTTCCCATTGCGAGTGATTGCATATGCTTGCGACTGCTCACGATGAGAAACTACCAGTCTGCGTTGAGAAAACTGCAGTTCAAGTACAAATCTACTCAAGCTGCAGAAAACGACCGCTTGCACTGTGCAAGATGCCGTTTGCAATGATTGCACAGTGCTGACAAGCATCCGGCACTGTGCAATCATTGCGAACAGCATTTCCTACCGCACTATGCAGTTCGCGTAGTGCTATGCGTAGCTCGCGTAGTGCGAAGTGCACTTTGTGTATCTACACGTAGCGCTGCTACGCGAACTACACCCAGGGTTACTCATTTCTCACCTTTCTCATGCCTTTTTCTGCACTTTGCTTACCTTTATTCTGCCTCTTTCTGATCATTTTGAACCTTTATTTTGCCTCTTTCTGCTCATTGCTGACCTTTATTCAGCATCTATCTGCTCGTTTCTCACCTTGTTTCTTTCTGCTCATTTCTCACCTTTATCTTGCCTCTTTCTGCTCTTTGTTGACCTTTATTCAGCCTCTTACTGCTTGTTTCTCACCTTTATTCTGCCTCTTTCTGCTAGTTTCTGACCTTTGTTTTGCCTCTTTTTTGTCTTTTCCTCCCGGCACTGCGGGGGGGAGCCAGCATTGCTCTCCCAGACAGGTAGCTGCTAAATATGCAACTCCCTGTCTGTCAGAACAATCTATTTGTCTGTTTCCCTGCCTGCTTAACAGTGGGCAGGGAAACAGATGAAAACCCTGCTCTCAGAATGTGGGAGTGGTTTCACAGCTCTTGCTTGCTGAGATCGGAGTTTATGTTTGCTCTGACTTGGTTCGAGCTGTCAAAGCTCCTGCCAAGTCAGAGTAAACAATGATGTCCTCGGCGGGCACCATCGGACATAGCAGTAGCCGGCCCAGAGGGGTGGCCTTCCCAATGGCCATTATTGGCTCAATTAGAGGGGCCACTCCTTTGATCTCCACAGGCCAGTTCCTGGGAAGTGGAGTTCCTTGGGGCCGTATATGGCCTGGGAGAGGGGCCGCATGGCGCTCTCCCATTTAAAAAAAATATTTAGCCCCGGGGAGGTGGTAGTTCCCAGGGCCTAGGGGGGTCTGTGGGCCCCCCCATTAGGTGTTATTTAGCCCCAGAGAGGTGGCATCATTGGAGCTCAGAGGTCCACAGGGACCTCCATAAATCTTTCTTTAGCCGCAGGGAGGTGGTGGTCCCTGAGGCTTATAGAGCCCATGGAGGGGACCTGTGTGCTCCCCTCCTTTTTTATCAATAAAGCCCCAGGGAGATGGAAGCCCCTGGGGCTTTATGAACCTTAAGAGGGGGGTCCCATCATCTTTTTTAAATTGCACTTGAGACCTGTCCCATCCACAGGCTGTATTCAAAACATGCGCGGAAACTGGCGCATGTTAATTTTTTTTATTTTTGTTGCGGATTCATGGAAAGTTTCAGGTTGGTGTAGTATTCTCATGTTATATGTATGTACTTGTATCCAGCTGCTCAGCCCAGTGTGTGTATTCTTATTGGAATCCTAGTGTGGGTGGAATGTTGGATGCATCAGAGCTACAGTTAAGGATGGGCTGAGCGGCCAGTAGGCTGCTCCTGATGGGGCTGTTATCTTGACTATGACTTCTGCTTAATAAACATTTTCTACAAGTACCTAAAGTGGTCTACGGTGTCTACATATCTACACCAGAACATGTGGGACATACCCACTACATTTTGGCGACGATGGATCAACGAACCTACAACTTTAAAGGATGAAGTGCATCTGAAGTCTAACAAGTAAGCTATTTACAACTGTCAAGCAACGATGTACCTTCTTGAAAGATAAAGCAGCAACTTAAAACGCAACTAAATGAAAAGAAATGATGATTAAGCTGATTAAGAAGCACACACCTCAAGATAAAAGATTCTTTTCAAGTCCCCAGACCAACTGCTACCTGCCTGCCCCATCAGAGTCCATCACAACGGACAGCCCTAATGCAGGTGAGCTGTGTCTGTATGTTTTCTTCAAGGATATTCAGTTAACATGCTGCATGTGTAAAAAAAAAAAAAAAAGAATTTCAAGCCTCAAACTAAGCAAAGTCAAAAACGAAATCTGTCTATTTTTAAAGAAAAGAATGAAATCCATTTTGACCTGGTGCATCCTTGCCCACCGGAGTGGAGCTAAATTGTGCTTTAAGTAACCAGCAGTTTCAAGGACTTTAAATCTCAGTGCAAACTGTCAATATTTGAGGGCACGCTCGAGATTTTTATCAGCTTCCTGTTTGTCTTTGCGTGACAAATGCTTATGTCTAAA
This sequence comes from Lissotriton helveticus, assembly GCF_964261635.1. NCBI lineage: Eukaryota > Metazoa > Chordata > Amphibia > Caudata > Salamandridae > Lissotriton > Lissotriton helveticus. The sequence goes on along the minus strand of NC_136063.1, from coordinate 614,704,132 downwards.
CAGTAACTCTTTTTCTCTAAAGTCATGCAGTGAAATTTAAAATGACCAGTATTTGAAGTGAATGAACCTCCTATCTGTTGTTTGGCAGTGTGGACACCTGTTTGAATATGGCGAGTTTATGATATTCCTGCCAAACCACTCGTGATATGCCATTTTCCTGAAGGATAAGAATGTATCATCAACTCATTTTTTTTTCTTGCAAGGAAATGTGAATGTTTTGCTGACTTTGGCAGCACTTTATTTCCATATTTTCAAATATTTTCCAGCGACGCCATCACATCGTTTCAATTTCAAAAAGAACCTGCACGCGCTACTCACCATTTCTTGAGGTGTCGCGCGGAGGGAAGGTTTGCCCTTGTGACGCTTTCTCCGTCTTGCTGGATGATTCAGTAGTTTATTGAAGCCTGCAAGCAGCAACGCGCCGAGAGCCATCCGGCTAGGCGTAAGGAAACGTGCCGCCATTTTCTTTTCCGTAGCCGATGCCACTTTGTTTTGTGTTTTAAGTGGCTGTTCAAAAAAAAGATTTATTCGGCTTTTAGGGATATTACAAGGTTGATTGTTGGTACCACCACCACCTGCGATGTTTTTATTCTTCGTGTGAGTACAGTGTTCTTTTCTTCATGGACTTGTTCTCACATTTAGTAATTCTTGCCACGTTTGCAGAGCCAAAACATTCAGTTGCAGACTGCGCTTATGCACCTCTGCTGGTGAATTTCAACCGGTTGGTTTACAGTTTAAGTAAAGCTATTGAAGCTCTGCCATATTTCTTATTACACATTAACAAAGAACCTTCTCCATCCGGTCTCCAGTGGTCAGTGTCTATGCTGTACTTTCTGCGAAGTACTTTTTGATGGCAAGTTCCTTTGGATTGTGGATTACCTGTTCCTCAACACGGTGGCAGGCACACCAATGACATTTGTGAAATTTAAGGTCTTCAATCGTTATTAAAAGTTAATTGGCACTTGTTTACCTTATTCGGTGACAGGCACACCTCTGTCATTTTGTCATTTTAAGCTCGATCTAAGCAAAAAGGCTCTTAGTTAACGTTTTTGTTTTATATTTTAGGAAATATTTACAGTGAAACATTTTATTTAACCTGTAAATGTTTTTCGTACTCTGCTTATGTTTTTCTACAAAATGCTCGTTTTTCTTTAAAAATGTTAACTTAAAAGTTGTGGTTAACATAGAGGTGGGTGCTTAGTCCCATTTCCTTTTTGGAACATGTTGTCTTTTTCTTAAATTTGGGGGAGGGTTTTAAGTCCCATCACCCCATTTTTACGGTATTTATCCCTGCCATGGGATGGGGGTGGGTTCAAGTCCCATTACCTTTCGTTCATTCTTGTTATCCTTTGGGATTGGGGTGGGTTTAAGTCCCATGACCCATGTTCTTGCGCTGCATTTTGGTGTGGGTTTGAGTCCCATGATCTCTTCATGTAGTTAGATTATCCCTGTCTTGTCTTGGGATAGGTGTGGGTTCCGAGTCCCATGTTCCCTTGTTTACGCGCTACTTTTAGGTATGGGTTTCAGTCCCATTACTTTTTCTTTTTGTTAGGTTATCCCTGTCTTGTCCTGGGATGGGTGTGGGTTCCAAGTCCCATGTTCCCTAGTTAACGCTTTTCATTTTGGTGTGGGTTATTAGTCCCATTACCTCATGAAGTTTGTTATCCCTGCCTTGGGATCTTATCATTTTAGTGGGGGGTTTGGTCCTACCTTTGTTGTGACTTTTGGGTTTTTGTCCAACAGTGTTTCCTTACTAGAGGTGTGGCGTATTTAGTTACTTTTTGCCACATTCTTCTATTGCTAGTAGTATTTTCCATGATTTTGTTTCTCTCATTATGAATCTGTTTGGGGTCTTGCTGTCCCCTTAAGTTTACTAAATATCGTGAGCTTTTCTGAGCTATTTAAGTATTGCTTTCTATTTTCAATTTTTAATTATTGAAGGAGGAGGATGGTGTCAGTTTATTTATTTCTTTTCGCTTTCTTCCTTCTTTAATAATTTAGATTTCTGTTTTCCCTCTCGTGATGCTTTTTCATATTCATCCCTGGGTCACAGATTTCTTTGAAGTTTATATTTTTCTTGTGTATAGTTTCCCTTTGCTTACTTTTCTGTTCTTTTGCTTTTAATTATTAAAGGGAGAGGATAATCTAGTATTCTCATGTTATATGTATGTACTTGTATCCAGCTGCTCAGCCCAGTGTGTGTATTCTTATTGAAATCCTAGTGTGGGTGGAATGTTGGATGCATCAGAGCTACAGTTAAGGATGGGCTGAGCGGCCAGTAGGCTGCTCCTGATGGGACTGTTATCTTGACTATGACTTCTGCTTAATAAACATTTTCTACAAGTACCTAAAGTGGTCTACGGTGTCTACATATCTACACCAGAACAAGTGGGACATACCCACTACATTTTGGCGACGATGGATCAACGAACCTACAACTTTAAAGGATGAAGTGCATCTGAAGTCTAACAAGTAAGCCATTTACAACTGTCAACCAACGATCTACAAGTAGCTAAAGTGGTCTACGGTGTCCACATATCTACACCAGAACATGTGAGACATACCCACTACAGTTGGTCCATTAAGCGAGGGCAAAAAAGTGTGTTTCCCATGTTAATTCCCATTGGAAATTTGAACAAGACTACAGCCCTAACCGCTTGATGGAATTACGCTGAATTTGGCAGAAAATCGATTTGGTTACGCAGATCACGATTTCAGTTATTTGGGTTAAATGTGTTCGGTAGTTGTTGAGAAAATAAAGGAAATCCAAATTTTTATATCTACTATTGGGAAGCCTTCCCAACTGATGACGTGCTGGTACAGAGATATGCAGAGTTCTGAGTGGCTGCCAATTCGTCAACCAGGAAGCGTTGGTAGCCACCGAGCACCCCCTAAAAAAAGGGAAAAAAGAAAAAGGGGCAGGGTAGGTATACCCTGAACCACACTGCCTTGTTCTTGTGGTCACAGAGGAACTCCGGCAGGGCAAAAAAGCATTTTTCTAAAAAGAATGTGGCATGAATTCACAATATTTAGGACTTCGTGGCAAAAAAAATAATAAATAAGTGCAGGCTCCTGCGCTTCTTTTGAAAAGGGCCCCAGGGTGGGCCAGGTCCTGGGGGCATTGTATTAATAAAAAGGTGGGAGGCACACGGGGCCCTCCTCAGGAGGCTATTTGAGCCCCGTGGACCACCACCTCCCCGGGGCTTTATTTCAAATAATGGATGGGGTGCCATGCCGACCTCCCCCCTCGACTTCTAAGAAGCCCCGGGAACCACCACTTCCCCTTGGCTTCATTTTGAATAATAGAGGGGGGCCACATGGACCCCCCTCCTTTGTTTCTAAGAACACCCAGGGACCACCTCCTCCCCTGGGCTTAAATACACTTGAAGGGGGTCCGTGCAGACCCCCAGGAACCACCAGGTCCAAAGGGCTTTCTTTTTTTTTTAGAAGGAGAGGGGCTGTTCTTAGCCCCAGGGACTACCACCGCCCAGTGCCAGCTCCTGCTATGTCCCAGGGTGCCCACTCCCGGGACGTAGCAATTTGTCTTTGCTTGACAGGAGATTTGACAGCTCCCGCCAAGCAAAAGCAAACTGTCTGGATCCAGCAGATGGGAGCTGTCAAAGTGCTCCTGCCAGATGGAAGCAGATGTTTCATCTCTTTCTCTTTTTCATGCAGCCAGGGAAAGAGATTAAACTATTCCTCTTGCACACAGAGAGCTGCATTCCAAGCAGCTCTCTGTGTGCAATAGCGGCCCAGAGGAGCCTTGAGGCTCCCCGTGGTCGCCATCCTGAACACTGGGAGACTTGGGGCCAGGGAGACATGTGGCCCCACTCCCCGATTAATTGAGGCTAGCTCCCCTCCCCTTCTAAACATACAAATTCACTGAAAAAACAAAATGTCAGTGTCATGACTTCTGGAAGAACCACTTCCATATCATACATCAAGAACAAGAAATGCAGCACTCCAGGATGCTTTTAAACTTCAAGACTTTTTTTTATTGCAACAGTATCAAATCATGAAGTGTTCCAACCAAAGTCTTAATCACATTAACACCATTCACCTCCCCAAGCTTTAAATTTGGTAATTTATCATGTTAATGCTGCAAATAATACTGGGAATTGTAGTTCACAAGAGAACACCTATGTGTGACCGTATCATGCTAAAATGCACAAGGATTGATTTTGGGACTTGTTATATAGAAACCATCAAATATTTACTTTCCATGAATGCTTTACTCTGTCATTCCCATAGTATAGGTGAGGTCAAAAATGGCTTTTATATTTCATTGCAGATGGATTCTGGCACGAGTAGTAATACATAAGCCATCATTTCTTGACAATACTGCCAATTTTAACTATCATTTACCAATTGTTTTTGTAAACAAACATTATTATAATTTCATGCAATGGCATTAGACAAACAGTGATACATACTTGCCAACATATAGAGATTACTTTATGTCTTGCTGAGACAGCGCATGCAGCACATGTAGCGCATGCGCTGCCAAGGCGAGACCTAAATAGGAAGGGATAAAGTGATGAGCCCTGTGGGATCCCACATATCAGTCTCCTTTTTTCAGCAAGAAAGCTGGCGAGGCAGACTGCTTGAAAGCGATCACTGAGGAAAGAAGACATGCATTTCAGTGAAAGACTCTGGCGCTCCCGACCCAGTCGACCAGCAAATGGTGGGAGACCGTATTGAAAGCAGCCGAGAGATCCAGGAGCACCATAGCTTGCGTAGTGTATGGTTTCTTACATCAGGAATTGTGATTTCCTACTTGCGATTTGGTAAGAATCACAATCAGGAAATCACAATTCTACATTTTTGCACATGTGGCCCTATGTGACTATACTCATCTGTAGATATGTGCTGCTGGAAACTCCTTTCTAAAACCACTTGCTGTGATGAAGGTAAGTAGAATAACCTGGGGGCAATCAGATATAACAACAATATGTCAAACAACCACCCATTGTTCGGGGGCCCATTCCATGGTCAAACCATAGGAATCTGGGAAAATGTCCCTTAAACTCTCCTGGATTAAGGGAAAGCTTCCTGGGAGCCCATATGAAAAATCCAAAACAGCAAAATATGCTATAGTGCCATGTACAAAAGTATATATTGGCTAAATGAGAAATAGAGATTTAATTAAAATTACGGAAACACATCATTTAAACTAACTTTTTTTTTTAAATAACACATTGTTGCACGTACAAGTGCCTTTAAATCTTCCTAAATAAAGATAATGACTTGAGTAAGTGCATAAGCACCACCCAGTGTAGAGATGTCGGACCAGAGCACAAAATATTTTTGACTCGTGCTGATGTATGTCTTTGGTGGTAATTACAGCAATGTTTGATCCAAACACCTTTTCACCACTGTGCTGTGAAAACAGGATTCTGAAGGTGGTAATGTTTGACAAGAACATTGTACATATTTGTGTCATTTTGTTGTGGTGTTGTTCTGTTGTTTTTCTGTGAAGCTGCTGTACATTTGTGCTGTATTCTTGCAATCTGATTTTGTTATGTTGTACTGTGGTTGTTGTGTTGTATTCACTTTTGATTGTTTTATTGTGATGTGCTCTATTATATTTATTTTTGTTCGTAAGAAAATGCCTATTTTTTCATGATCACCTAATTTTTGGGGGGACTGGTGCTACTGTTAAAATGGTGACGCTCTTAATTGCCATATTTAACTTACCTATATTTACCTATTAAATGGTACAAAATGTATCCAGGGCCTGTATGTTAAAAAGCATGAGTGGAATGCAACACCCATTTTGCCACCCACACCAGTGGCAGTGCACACATAACTGTAGGCCTGCCATTGTCCCCTGGCTGTTGTAATTTTAAACTGCAAATCCAACCGCTCAAAATAACCCCTTTTGGTAGGCCTAAACCTGCCTTTTAAATATTCATAAGTCACCCCTGAGAAGGCCTTAAAAGCTCTAAGCAGGGTGCATGGCATGTAAAAGTAGGAGATGTAGATATTTTATGTTACACAGGTCCTAACATTGAAAACATCTCAAACGCTATTTTCACTGTAGCAAGGCCTGCTGTTGCATGGGAAAGCACTGGATTACATAGTTAGATTTATTAAGGCTAATTTCAGTTGGGAAACCGCTAGAAATATAATTCAAAGACTTTTTTTAATAGATATTTCAAATCCAATTTAAAGGTCACATCGAATTTTTAATAACTATTAAGGAAAAGGCACTTTTAGAAAGATACCTTTTTCCTGCCTAAAGCCTCTGGAGGCCAATTTGAATGAGCTCCAGAAGTCACCTGGAAGCTGAATAGTCCCATTGATGAGGTGTGAAAACTGCTCCTAGAGCATGACAAAGGCCTTGGGGGTGACGAGGTGCTTTTGTTCCTCTGGCTGGATATCTATTTGGGCTATACCCAAGATCTTGGTTAACTTTAAGGAGGCCTACCCTGTCACATGTTCATGTTAACTGGCACTTCAGCAGTGCCGTTCTATATTTCCACAGTCAGGCACACAGTTCAGTTCAGTTTATTTAGGATTCCAATGAGTTCCACATAAAAATATACATAAAAGAAAACAAATACAGTATATCATATCATAGTGTTCTTAATAAAAGAATAAAATACAATCAGGGACATAGCAATTATTGTCCCCATTAATATTCAAACATCCTCCTTTATACAATTTAGGTACCCTAAGTATCAAGTTATATCAAGTTATAATGCAAAAAATATGATACACAGCAAGGACCATGTTTGGCCTATCAGAACTAAGGATATTGTGGGGGGCGGCTAAATAACACTTGATTGTATATCCTGCCCTGGTTTCCAGTTTATAATGTGCAAAGTATACTATTGGCATACCAGAACTAAACATGGCATTATACACCTCTCTAAAAAATTTTTAAAAAAACAAATTTTTTTAACACATAATAATTCAGAGGGGGGGGGGGGCTAATAGAAAATTTCGGGCCCCCTCTGCTGTAGTGATGTTATATTTTAAAAATACAAGTCTTAAAAAGCGACGTTGTAGAGGTTGTAACGAGGGAAAAATAAACAATACCTGGTTTAAATCTTGCACCCAGTTTCCACATAGATCACAAAGTCTATTCTCCCTAGGCAATCCCTCCCAGGCCCCTGTTATAATTTGCAAAGGGAGCAGATTCATCCTTAACAGCAAAATGGTTTTATGCACTTCATGGGTGAGGTTCCATACAAAGTATGATTATTTTTTTTCACATACAACTCCCCACTATTATGTCGTTTCCTGAGTGCCCTGAACACAAAGATATATCTCTCTAGCAACTGACTACATGAATAGTTTTTTTATTACATTTTCAATACAGATTTTGGTTGGGAACATGTACCACTACACCCAAGTTCAAATAAGACTAAAACGTTCTCTTAATTTCTAAAAACAACACTTTTCCCTTTCAAGCTGACACAAACTTCATGTCTTAGTGTAGTCCGAATTGAGCTTGCATCATTTTCTACTAAAGCATTACCCCACCTAAATGTATGACAGAATATCGACGGACAGAAAATCGGCCTGCAAAAATATCGATGCAGAAATATAGAAGTCAGAAATATCGAAATCCAATCTACATAAAGGTAAGTAGAAAAATAACGAAAAAAATATATAGTTGTCCAAAATATCGAAATTAAAAATATGGAGGCATATTATCAACAACTAGCGATATTTATCGCTAAATAAGCTTAGCAACATTTTTTTTATTGCCGCGCATCACCGGATTTTATCGCAGAGATAACGTGCTATTAGCAACGTTTATCTCCAATGCGATAAAATATCCGGCAATAGCGGCGAAATGCGTGAATATCGCTGAGAATCCAGCGATATCCAGGCATTAACGCCAATAGGGTCTTAACCTGAATATCCAACTCCCATTAGATATACAGGTTAAGAAGTGGTCTGAGCAGGCGTTAGTTTTCAGCGATAGTCACGCTTAGCGCAAATTTTTTAATCACTACCCCTACGTTGATAATAGGCGATTACGATGTTAGCGACTGCTTTCAGTCGCTATCAGGTTGGGTACACCCACTTTGCATGTCATTAGCGAAAAATATCGCTGACATGCAAAGCGGGCCCCAAACCGCTCGCTATCACCTAAGAGCTGTCGCTAACTGATGTTAGCGACAGCTTGCTAATAGGGCGATGAAATTATCGCCGCTTTGCGGCCGAAAACGGCTGCAAAAGCGGCGATAATTTCATTTTGCCTACCTTGGTAATATGCCCCATAGTTTTTTTATGTAGAATTAAGTAAATAATACATCAAATTAAAGGAAATATAGTTAAAAATATTAAACATTTTTTAAATATAATAACTAAGGCATTAAATGTTAAAATAAATTAAACATATACATATTAAACATAGCTGCCAAGGTTTCAGATTGCCATGTGTGACTTTTTAAAATTTCAGTGAAATTATGAGTGACATTCGAACGACTATGAGTGACACTTTCCTCGCGAGCGAAAATCATGCAATGAAGACTAGGGAAACTTATAAATATCAGAAATTACAGCCATTTGAGCAACAAGAAACTCCAAGAACTGCTTGAAACTGCTGCAGAGCACCAGAAATGGAAGGACACTAGTGGCAAAACACGCACCGGCATCCATAGTCTAAAGATAATACCTCTGCCTCAAGTGAAGTACTCTAGTACCCAAGGATGACAAGACAGAGCAGCCCTGCGCCTTCAGATACTGTGTCTCAAATAAATAATGATCAGATCAATGCGTGGTGCGCTCCGCGCTGTTTAGTACTCATGTTACAACTGATTATAGCGGACAGGGGGCTTCTGAGGAATGATGACACAAATCGTCACCCCCCCCCCCGCCTGCAGATTTAGTGGGATTAAATTCGATCTGCTGATAAACCAGGCTCTGAAGGATGATGAAACAGAGCAGCCCTGCCTGCATATTTTAAACTAACTTGATTGCGTGTCAGACTGAAATATTTCATCATCAGAAATTATGAGAGACTTTGCACGCCGCGACTCCGCGGCGGCGCTAATGTCACAAGCACTAATGGATTGAAACGGAGTAGTACGTTGGCAAGTAAACAACTTACTTAGAGTTCAGATTGCTGCTGTCTCTGCGTCCTGGCCCTTCCTGCGGCCGCGGCCTCGCATGACCCCACAGGGACCCGCGGCCTCACACTCAGCACACTGTATCATGCACTCTTCTCCCAGCAGTCTGCAGAGTGACTCAATGACTCGTCCCCCGCCCGGCCGCACTTTGCACCAGCGATGCCTTTGATGCGCGGCGGCGCGGGCGGCCATCTGTCCTGTTGGTCATGAGTTAACCTCTCTGCTCGGTCCGGCAACTCTGCCCGGTTTCATGGGATTTAAATTGCGGCACATTTAGCAGCGGCAGCGCACGGAGGACTAGACTCTTAGTTTGAGTCTCCCGCTACTTTTGACCACAGTTCCTTTTCCTCCTGCCCAGAACGTGACACTACAGTCACATCCGGTGATTAGGCCCCGCCCTGGTGTGCCACAGCGCTAGCGCAACCACTCCTGAACATGCCTGGGCAAGCCCCGCTCCCCAGTCTCGGTAATTGGCAGTGTGTGTGTCAATCTGCGTCTGGTGCGGGTGGTTTGTCAGAAAGCCGCGCGGCGCCGGCTGCCGGGCAGATTTAATTTGTAACAATTGTAGCACTCTCAGCCACTCGACTCCAGAGCGGAGAGCAAACATGATTAACTATTAACTTACTGCCCAGTGCCTGCAGCAAGTCTGTGGAGAAGCAGGTAGGTGACGGCGGCTCGCGCTGGCACCCTCGTAGCCAGAGTTCAGAGTGGCAGAAATGCGTGACAATGCATGTCAGTGCGGTGATGCGGATCATCGCACTGATATGCGTGAGCGTCACGCCTGTTGCGTGACGCTTGGCAGGACTGATTAAATTAATATATATACTTACTCTTCATATACTTTCTCCGCATACCGCATAGTGCAAAATTAGGGAAAGCGTTGGATAGCGTAGGGGTACAAATTATTATTCCCACTCCAGAGAGTGCAACAGTAGGGAAAGTGCTGGATAGCGTAGTGGTAAAAATTACTATTCCCACTCCAGTGAGTGCAACAGTAGGGAAAGCGCTGGATAGCGTAGGGGTAAAAATTGCTATTCCCACTCCAGTGAGTGCAACAGTAGGGAAAGCGTTGGATAGCGTAGGGGTAAAAATTACTATTCCCACTCCAGTGACTGCAACAGTAGTGAAAGTGTTGGACAACGTAGATGTTAAAAATGACATACTTATAAATGAAATTAATATTGTAATTAAATAATGATTTTTTAATAAATGTTGAGAAAAAAAATATACAAATATTAATTAATGTTATAATATTAAATACTTCTCACCCTATTCCCCAATACACACACAACACACTCCACATAAAACTTCGCACAATTAAATACATTTTCAATTAATCAATTAATAAAAATAATTTGCAATTAATAATTAAAATTACAAATAAATCACAATAACACTAAATAATATTTAATAGACATTACTAACAAATTAATAATTGATTAACACAAAACGTTATCCATACAAATGAATAATATTTAATAAAAATGAATAACACATTAATAATTATTGAACAAAAAACCTCAATTATCAATACTCAATTTTTAGAAATTATTGACTTAATTACAAATAATTTACTTATCACCCTATACCCCTAAAAACACACAACCCACTCCAATAATACATTAATACAAACAAAATACTTACCAATTATTAATTAATTAACAATAAAATAATTATAAATAACAAAAATACAACTAATAATTACTTGATTAAAATTAAATAACTTCCCACCCTCTACAGAAATAAAACACAAAATGTAATTAAAATAAATTAATAATTCCTAAAAATGATTATTCAATTTACTATAATTAAATTACTTCCCACCCTATTCCCCGATAAACCCACAACCGGCTACGGTACTAAAACGCAAAATTTACTTAAAAAAACAACAAAAAAACGAATTTCTAAAAAATGTATGTGTTAGACCTGGCATCATTCCTCTCTTCTCTTCCTATCTTTTATATTGGCTGGATTTAATTGCTCTGGGCGCCATGCCACTGCTAATCAGTGCTACAGCGTGAATGCTCCCTGTGTAAAGATGAGTGTAGGAATTAGGATAACCTTAATGCCTAGATCTGTGTAGCATGTTCTAATAGCGAGTTAATCTCCATTTCACTGTTCTGTGGAGCATGTTCTAATAGTGAGTAATCCTCCATTTCACTGTTCTGTGTAGCATGTTCTAGTAGCGAGTTATTCTCCATTTCACTGTTCTGTGTAGCATGTTCTAATAGTGAGCTACCCTCCATTTCACTGTTACCATTGAGAAGCTACCCGTTCTCATAAGCCTGAATGGGCAAGTTGAGGATCCCCTTCAATAATCCTATCTGACCCCAGGAACCTGATAGGAACTTCGAGTTTGACGTGTGTATGCTCAGGACCTTGAGATACACCTTTTAGTAAGGACGGTTGATATATCTCATGTTTGAAAATGCCGCTTCTAAAAATAAAGTATTTACTTGCCTAAGCTTTCCTGTAGGCTGTGCTAGTATGCATATTGGCCGTCTGGTTTTGGAGCAGCAGGGCCAGCTGGGTCAAACCTGGCTGGAGAGAGAGATCGGTATTCGGAGCATGGGGAGGGGTGACTCTTTGATCTGAGCAAGGCTGTGCCCAGCAAGGTGAATTATGGCTCCACCTCCAACGGGGTGTCTGATAGCAGACCCCCTCATTCTGAAAGGGCAGGATGTTGCCCCGTAAACCAAGTGCTCCCCGACCCCACGGAACTGGTTCTGACTGGATTGAGTGATTTGTGACTTTAAAGAACAATTACTTTTTAGGTATAAAACGCAGTGCTGAAACTTTGTCCAAGTGTGTTCCTTCTGGATTTCAAGTGAACAGAGGAAAGGACTTTGAAACTTTCACCAAGCTTGCTGAAGGGCTGAGGGCCTGAATTGAGAGCGCTGCTGAGTGCCTGCACCTTTGCCAACTTTGCATCATCGTGATCCGTCCTGTGGGCTGCCGCAGCTAAGATAGAGCTGCTGCCGCAGAGTGCCCGCACTTTTGTCAACTTTGCATCATTTTGGTTTGTCCAGTGGGCCGCCGCAGCTAAGAGAGAGCGGCTGCCGCTGAGTACCCGCATCTTGTTAACGAGTGTCGAGGATTGTCGCTATCGTCACGTCAGAGCTGCTGCGAGTCCACCATGGAGCTGCAAGACGAGAGTCATCTCCACCACCAGCCCAGGCCGTCACAGCCGCGTGCTGCTGCCGCTGAGAGCTCACCTGTCCGCGAGTGCCGGAATCATTGTGGGTGCACGCTGCGGTCCCCTGCAGCCAAGACTTGTGGTCACTGGTAGTCCGCCTGTCACTGTCTCCGCTTCTTCGAGAAGATGCGTGCTGTGTCCCCTTTCAACGGCAGGTATCTGGTGTGCACCGGGTCGCGTAGGCCCCGGCCTTCACCTCGGTCAGTGTCACGTACTGGCGAATACGTTATTGCCTTTTTGAGTCCCTATTGGTTTACGTGCATTGTAGCTTGTTAAAACGCTTTGAGAGTCTTGAGTTAAACCTTAGATAAAGATATTATTTTTCTATCCCTACCTGAGTTGTGTCCTTTTTTTAAAAATTGTTTTTATTTTTATTGAGAATTGATTGACACAGTATAAAAGCATTACATTAATTATACAAAAAGGCAAATATCATCCGACATTAAAAGAAATAAGATCCTTAAAATCAATTAGGATCAATTGAACCCTTAAAACAGAGAGACAGCCCATATACACAACCATACAATTATATATAACAAAAAAATTATACAATAATCAGAAGATGAGTATAAGAAGAAGACATTATATACAACTTTATACAGTTTCGCACCTTATTGTTAATTACTGCTGCAACCTATTGGCCCTCTATAAATCCACAGGTGCCCATATCTTTAGACCCATCTCCCATGTTCTTCTGCCCTTTAGCTCATATAGGGCAGCCTCTATATTGTGTATACCTAAGAGTCTCGTCAACCACATCTGGAAAGATGGTGCCACCGTATCTTTCTAGGCGGCTGAGATAAGGATGCGAAGTACTGCTACTGAAATAAAAACCAGAGCCTCCGCCCCAGCCTTTAAAGCCAGTTTACTTTCGCAACCTAGGATCATCAATGTTGGGGATAGACTTATCTTAATGCCTAGCAGCCCCTCCCAAAATGCCTCAATCTCTTTTTTAATCATTCTAAGTTTATCGCACTGATAAAACATGTGTATAAGGTCCCCTGGGCCCTCTAAGCAACTGGGACATCTGTTATCCTCCCTCTTCCCCCAATCAAATAGCTTAGAGGGTGTATAATATAAATTAAAAAGCGTTTGTTGCACTTTGAGGTTAGAGGAGCGTAAGAATCTTTTAACCAGAAGTAGTGCTCTATCCAAATCAACATCGGGGTTTTCTAATTTTGTGGCCCATGAGGCCTCAGTTTTTTCCATGTCATCCTGAATTTTCTCTATTCATATTCTATAGATACCTTTAACTCTCCGCCCTCCACCTATCAGATAGTCCAGTATACTACATCTTTTACCTAGAGTGATACGTGACCTCTTAGATTTGATTGTGTGAGTAACTTGGGCATACTTAAAATCTTGATTACCAAGCAAGGGATAGCTCTGTTGGAAATCATCCAAGGATCTGATCTCTTCCCTGACCATAATATACCCCTCTGTCATGATACCCTGTCGCTTCCAGTGTTTCCACATACCATCACTAGATAGATTCGGGAACAGCCCCGAGTTCCACAGGGGAGTATGGTGGTTATATCTTGGAATTCTCAAACATTTCTGCACTAACGCCCAGACCCCCCAGATACCTTCCATTGTCTTATATCTCATTTTCCTGTAATAGCGTTGCTCTGTTTTTCTCAGTAAAGCACCATTGCCTCCCTACCTAATATTAATTCATATATTGAAGGGGAGTTATCATTTCTATAGGAGCTAATTGGTTCATTCACCGCAGGGTCAAATAAAATTGCCATTTGAGTAAGTAAGCAGGACCAGTGATAATACCTTATATTGGGTATCCCTAGACCGCCCCTTTCCTGTGGCAATGACATAAATAAAGAAAATTCATAAAAACGGCTTCTATTGATTTAATAAGTTTTTCATCAATTAAAGAGGGAATAGCTCGGAACATATATAAGATCTTTGGAAACATAGTCATTTTGAGGACGTTAGCACGCCCTACTATTGACAAGTGTAGTGTGTCCATTCTTTTCAGATCTGTTTCCATTGATTTCAGTATTGGGGTAAAGTTGTCTCTAATGATATGATCTGGTAGAGCATTGATCTTTACCCCTAAATATACTGCTGTATCAACGAATCTCAGATCCGATTTCACTATGTTCTGGGAGCAGAGTACCTGGGTCTTTCCTTCATTGAACCAGTAACCTGAATGTCTCCCAAATACATTAGTGTTATCAACCACGGCCCGGAGGGCAGCATCCGGTTCTACAGTGATAACTGCCAAATCATCGGCATAAGCCAAGATTTTAGTTTCAAAGCCCTTTGTAATTACAGGTTTTATTATTGTATTGTCCATTATCCGCTGTATCAGGGGGTCTATATAGAGCGCAAACAAGATGGGTGAGCAGGGGCACCCCTAACATGTCCCTCTCGTTATATAGATCTTATCTGAGCTCTCACCCATCATTTGGATCTTAACGACTGTATCTGAATACATCGCTTGGATAGCCTTCCTGATTATTGGTCCAAACCCTCTTCCCTCCATCACTCCCCACAGAAAATCCCACCTGACTCGGTCAAATGCTTTCTCCGGGTCGAGGAGGACCAATGCCTCCTCCCCCGCAGCATGGATATCAAACAAAGTAATTGCGCGACTTATATGGTCCGTAGTACCACGGCCAGGGATGAAGCCATGCTGCCAGGGAGAGACCAGGCCCCCAATGATCCTCCTCAACCGGATTGCAAGAATTTTTGCATAGATTTTATTATCTGTGTTTATAAGGGATATGGGTCTATATGAACCGGGATTTTCTTTTGGCTTCCCCTTCTTGTGAAACACCACTATATTCGTGTTTCTCCATGATTCAGGTATTTTACCCGTATTTATGATCCCGTTAAATAGATCAAGAAGTAATGGGGCAATCTCATCTAATACCTTTTTATACACTTCAAAGGGTATGCCATGAGGGCCCGCCGCCTTACCTAATGCTAGGTCTCGTATGGCTACCAATAATTCGTCCATAGTGATGTGCTTATCCAAGATTTCCCTATCCCCCTGATCCAATTTAATTCCTGGCTCCCCAGCTCTCCTGTTGGTATCTCTGTGGTTGATTCCTCCTGATATAATATTTGATAATACCTTTTAAAAACATTCAGAATTTCCAAAGGTTCGACAAAATCCTGACCCTCCTCTACGATACCGGTTACAGCATTTTTAGAGGCGACCTGTCTGATACGAAGTGCGAGCGCCCTTCCCGCCTGTTCACCTGTCTCATATAGCCTACCTCTCTGTGCTTGATATTCAGAGGCTGCTTTCTTTGTCATTTGTTTGTGGATTGCGGCTTTAATGGAACTGACTCTTGCTTGACTATCCGTCCCCTCTCTACCCTGTGATATATCTTTCCCATGTTGTTCCTCCGCCTCCATCAATCTCTCTAATCGGATCTTTTTCCAAGATTGGGCAGCATAGCTGACAGTCTCGCCCTTTAATGCTGCTTTATAGCTGTCCCAAACAGTGTTTCGTGAAGCACTAAACCTGTTTGCGTCTAAATACCTCTGGGACCAGGTCCTAATATGCTCTACATAGGAGTTGTCTGCTAATAGCTGTCTATCAAAGGTCCAAAACCTATGCTTCTTAACAGACCTAGGGGAATCCAGAATTAGGGTCAGTGGGTTATGAGCTGAAATAATTTTGGGTAATTTCTGAATCTTTACCTTGCTAAGTTCTATAGTGGAGATCATAAAGTAGACCAGTTTGGTATACTTCTGGAATGGATATGAGAAGTATGTAAACCCCGGGTTTCCCGGTTCCTTATTCCCCCACACGTCACTTAATCCATGGGATTGCATCATGGAGCAGACAGCTCGGAAAACCCTGGGTTTACGACCAACAAATGGGGTTTCAACCCCAAAATCTGCTGTGATGTTTAAATCCCCGCAAACCACAATAGGGGCAGGCCATCCAGTTAATTCCTTTTCCATGCATTCACAAACCTCAGGGTCATCCTGATCCATATATCCCACATATGGTGATACCTATATTCATCTCACACACTGCCCATCTATCCCATAGCATCAGCCCTACAGCGTTTTGCCCCACCTAGACCAACCTTTCCTATAATAGCCACTCCCCTTACCATTGAGGTCTGAGAGGAGCAAGAGAGGATCTCATACTCACTTAAATTTAGCCAGTGTTTTTTCCCCCATGGTAGATGGGTTTCTTGCAAACACAGTATGTCCATCTGTTCAGATATAACAATTTCAGCGAGCCTTCCCCTCTTTTTCCAATCATTTAGGTCGCCAATGTTCAATGAGCAAATTTTAAGTTTGTACATACTACCGTTTGCATTCTACCTTCTTTTCAGCCCACACAAGTTGATTAATGAGAACATATTTAGTACATAGGTCCTGTTCCATATGCCAGATTACATTTACATTTGTGTCAAGAATTCTCTTTTTTTCATTTTGTCCCCTCCTCAAACACACCTTCCCAATCCCTCCCCCACCCCCATCTCCACCCCACCCAACCCCTCCTCCCCCCTCTGTCCCCCATACCCCCCCGAACCCTGCACCCTCCCTCGTGAAGAGCTCAAACTTAGTCGGTGCACGTGATGGTTGCAGTGAAAACAGTGAGGACTACCTTCAGAAATTACTTCAACAAAACTTGATACCCCTCATTACATACAATTTCCTTCAACTAGTCGTACCTTTACCCCACCTACAATACTATACAGGACTATAAATCGGGCAAATTGATTCACTAGCTACCTAAAGAATCCAGATACTCCTGCGCTTTTACTTCTGATGCGAAGTATTGTGTCCGCCCTTCATTAATTATCTTCAGTTGCGCTGGATTTATCAAGTAAGCCTGCATTTTCTTCTCCTGAAAAGGCTTGATCATTTGTTTCAACCTCCAGCGCCTTTCAACAGTCGTGTGACAATAATCCAGGAGGACAAAGAATGACACTCCTTCACTGGACCTCTTCGCATCTGGTGTTGCTTTTTCTGCAATGGCCTGTCTCAAAACAAAGTTGCCCAGGAAGATTAAGATCGCCCTTGGTTTGTCTCCTTCCCTCGCATTGCGACACATTTTGAAAGGGGTACGATGCGCCCTCTGGATTTCTCCAGACCAATTCCAGCTGGATAGCTCTGGGAATGCTAGTTCAAAGAGCTTGATGACATAGGCTCTAACATCCGTGCCTTCTGCCCCCTTAGGGATTCCCAGCACCCTGAGATTGTTCCTCCTGAGCCTGTTCTCCATTTCCTCTAGTTTCCATTGGATATCGGTAATTTGGGCGTTCGAGACTCTGTCCCCCACATTGACATAAGCCTTGGACAATTTTCTGACCACACCCTGCATTTTTCTCATCGCGGCTTGAGATTTACGGCTATCCTGCCGAGTTTCCTCCCTATGGGCTATAATTTCTTAATGAATCACCTCCAGTAATGAGAGTTAGGTTGTTTCCAGAGTTGGGCTGCCCTGTAGCGGCATCGAGGATGAGTGATGAGTGATCCAAGCCTAAATCTCGCTGGGGCTGTTCAAACATTTTAAGTAGGGTGGCAGATTGTATTGCCGTCGCCGGGAGTTCATTCTCCGGATCACTCTCGGACTCCAAGTTGCTATCCCCCATATAAGAGCTTCGTTCATCTTCCTCTTCTGACCACTCCGCCTCCTCCGATACTGAGTAAAAACACTCACTGGGGACCTTCTCTTTATCTTTCTCTGGGGGCAAAGTGCTCCTACTACTCTCTACATCCAGGGATCCTGGGTTTCCGGTCTCCCATCCTACAATCATGGCTTCCTTATTTCCTGTAGATGTTTCCAGAGCATGCTGAGCCTCCTGACCCATACTTGCTGTCATAGCCAGGTTACTCTGTTCTTGACTACTGCCGCCCTCTCCCACTTTAGCGCCAACACTTACGCCCCCGTTATCCGGCCCCAGTGGGCTCTCCATCAAATGATCTGTCAGTCCAGGAATTATACAGATAGTTGCCATTGCCGGGGAGATTACTACAGCATGCCCAGTATATTCCCCTAAAGCGGGGTCTTGCACATCAACAGTATCAGCATCAGCACTCACTTTACCACAGTTTTCCATTTCCTGAGCGCCAGCACTGCCCCCCACATTCGAGTCCTCCATTAACTTAATGCCTCTCTCCTTACCGCTTCTGGTAAACATCTCTGCAATTGAAGCCGGAGCCTGGCGGGCCCTGACTGATGTCTATTTGCCTCTTTTAACCGGTTCCCCCGGGGGCGTCTGCACTTTCCGCGGCATTTCTCTTTCTTCTAGCGCCGCTCCATCATTCCCAGCCTTATTTTTCAGTGTTGTTGCCTTGGCGCCGGTGATCGTTTTCTGAGCCATACCTCCGCCTTGCCGTGTCTCTGTCTGCCGGCTCCGCGAACTCCATTCATTCTGCTTCCTTGTGCTCGCTCCGAGCCTTGCTTCCTGCCTTCTCCGCTTACTCCGCCCACCAGTACTCACGCAGAGCCAGCGGCAACGAGAAAGGATTGCCCAGGCGAGCGTTACTGCTTGTCTGAAACGACATACCGGTCCTCGCCTGAGTTGTGTCCTTTTGTGGTGTCGTTACTGCCTTATTGTGCATGGTCATAAATGCTTCATACACTGCCACTGAGATAGGCCTACATTCTCGTGCTACGTTACCACAGGGTTGAGCAGGGGTTGTCAAAGAGGGTAGCCCACATGCCCTAACATAGGAGGAAGAGTCCCTGTTTGGACATTGGTGCCAGCCATTGCCAACTAGAGACTCCCATTTCTAAGAGTATTCATATATTTTAGAAAACAGTACAATACTTAACAAAAAATATAAAACACATACATATTAAATACGTATTAAAATACACAACACTCATAAATATCGATATTATTAACATCGATAATTTAACTATCGATATTACTAACATTAAAATATTGCAACATCGATATTTCTTACCTTAACTTCTGTATTCTGGTTGTAGATATTCTTGACTTCAATATTTTGTCCTTACGATACTTAAAACTCGATGTAACTGTGCTTCGATATTTAAAAATTTATAATTTGACTGTTCACCACCTAACCTTAAACATGCAGCCATGGCAAACACATAAGTCGGGAGAAACCCAAATTCAAGCCAAAGGGCCGGTTTACTGGCATCACAATTCAATTTGCAGATTTTGTACCAAATGCGCACTTCCACCTTTTCAAATAAATCCCACTGCTGTACATCCACTGATTCACATGCATAACTGAATGATGGTGGAATTTAGATTTTATACACGGATAAAACATGTGCAAAATGTCTTTGCCCACAATATTTATATAGCCTACCAAGTGCAGAGGCCTGGGATATAGCTTTACTTCTGCACTGGTCAATGTGATCATTGCTGGAGCACTTACTCAAGAAAATTCTTCCCAGATACGGGTACTGCTTTACAACCTCAAGTTTATTTTTACCTAAATAACAATGAATACTTTTTCTAACCCTGCATCCCCAAGACCTAAAAATCATGATTTTACTTTTTAAAATATTTATTTTAAAAAGTTATCATCAGAGTAATGACCTACCTCTTTAAGTCATCTTTACAAACCTATTGGAGCTAGATCCAATAGGATAGCTTCATCTGAATAAAGTAGACAACTAAATTCCATGGGATCTAGTTTTGGTAAATCTACTTTACAATGCCCATCCCTGCTCGGCAGATCATTGATGTACAAAGAAAAGAGGATTGGGGCTAATAGGCACTTTTGCTTCAGCCCATTGTGAGCAACCACTTTACTTGACAGGGCCTTGTTATCTCCCTTCAACACCTCCCATCAACATCTGTGTCTATGTAGAGGAATGCAATGCAATGATCAATCTTCACAAATGCCCTTGAATCCCCTTTGCGGCCAGTTTCCTCCACAGCGTCCCTCGGACAACCCGGTCAAAGGCAGGGGAGAAATCTATAAAGGCAACATATAAGGCCATTCCCCTACCTATTGGATCTTTTTCAATCAAGGTTTGTAAGACAGAGATGTTATCCAGAGTGCCAGTATGCTCAATGAATCCTGCATGTTCTATAGGAACTTGGTCGTTACCAAAAGGCTCAATCCTGGAGGTGAAGGAGTATGCTCTTGGCGAACAGTTTTCTGGTTGTATCCAGGAAGGAAATCTACCTAAAACTGGCAGGAGAAGTCTTGGGGCCATTTGTATATAGTGGAACAACTATGCTTCCTCATTAAGAGGGCAGAATAATTCCATAAGCATAGCAGTAAGAAAACACTGGGTAAAGGAAATGAGCCCATGCCAGGCAATCTTGTTTAAAGATAGCTATTGGGCGATCGTCCGGGCCCTTCGCCCAAGAGTACCTTGCCCCTTTAATAAAACTCCCTATTTCCGTATAGGAAGGAGGGCCATAGATATTCACCAGGGAGTGCTCAGGAACTGACTCAAAATTAAAAGTGTTCCTAATGTGTAGTGTATATAGCTGTGAAATATATTGTGTCCATTCTGAATATTAAAATGGCTTCTGCCTTAGTTCTACTATCACAGAATATGGCAATTTGGGCTCAATATTTACGTGAGTCACCAGACTGTGCGACCTCTCTCAATTTGATCCATTTGGAGTCCTCCACCCACCTTTTAGCGCCATGATACCCTCGGGTAAATGTCTCGCGCTTTATAAATTTCCTTTTCATTTAATTTCCTACGTTCGGAAGCCTTAAGTCTGGTTTTTGCCCACTTTAACCTATTAATTTTCCTTTGCCTGGACAATGAGGCCTGCTTATATTGAACCCTTACTGAAGCATTCAGTGCCCGATTTAGCTTTTTTACCTTCCACGATGTAACCACCGGATGGTCAATGCCATTAAGGTTTTTTTTTATTTCCACATAATCTAAATAGAGCCAATTGCTTCTCATACTAACTAATGGGATTTCCCTGACCAGGACCAGAGCTCGCATTTTTAACATATCTCCCTAAGCATGTCAGACGTTCATTTGGCCAAAAGGTACGCAGATTTGTGTTATTGTACGTAATAGTTTAATTTCTCGTATTCCAACGATCTAGCATCTTAATTTCCAGATTAACATCCACTGATAAGATACTGTGGTTACTCATATCCATCCTCAGTCTCTTAAACTGAGCACATGCTACAAGGAGTTGATATGATACCACTATATAGTCAATAATGATTACTCTCAGGCAGCATAGAAAGTAAGGGAGACAGGGGAATCCTCTGAAAATCGCCCATTTAATATAACTAAGTGATTGGTTCTCAGACAATCCAAGAGATTCAACCCTCTCCTATCCGATCAAGTATGAGATGGCAATATTATTTCAGGAATAGACCATGCATCTTGCGATTCTCAGTTGGTAATGGCCAGAGAAGAACAATTTGAGATTTTAGCATTCAAATCACCTACCTCAATTATCAATGTGCAGTCTTCAGAGGCACCGATTCTATGCACAAAAGAAAATATGGAGTCCACAAGAGAATCGGACACCCTACCTGGAGGAATATATACATTTACCAATAAAAGGGATGAGTACTGATCTCAAAACTGAAACCTATGCTGCTCCATGTTTCCTGAAGGCAGATTATCCATGGATTATAAATCATTCGCAAATTTAATTTAAAACTTGGGTTTCCTACACCTGCCAAGTTCCAGGACAGGATTTTTCTCTGGGGTCTACCTCTGCAACATGGGGAGTTTTTTATTTCCGTTAGCAGCATTCAATGATCCTAGTACCAAACTCCATAGGGCCAATTCAGCATCCCCACTAGATTTGGTAGCCCTTTGAATCTCATTTCCCGCAATATTAATCACTCTTTTCCCAGTGTTACTACCAACTGAGATTGTGATAGTATCTTTCAGGTTTACGGAGCCCCTGCTATTTATTGTCACTCTGCATAAGGCCTGGTGATCTCCTCTAAGAGATTCAGTCTGAACAGCTACTTGCTCCTCATGCAGAAATACGTCAATCCCAATTTTCCTAAAATTATCAACATTCTCTAAGCCTAACATTGAAATTATTTCAAAGCTAAAAGTAACTTTGGAATTCAGATGCCCATTTCGATGCACCAATAAAACCCGCTCAATATCTCCACTTGTTTTTAATCTCAGGTCCTCAACTTCAGATAGTAACTGTAGTAGGCAACTTCTATTAAGTGGGCCCAGTTCTCTGTCGAACAGGGAAGCAAAGATATGGGTATTAGCTACTTGTCCTGGCTGACACCATACTAATGCCTTATCACTATGCTTTTGTTCTACCCCAGCTCTGCTATCTTTGCAGAGGGTGAAGGAAAAGAGGAAAAAGAGAAAAAAGAGGAAGACCCCCCCTTTGAGCAACCTTCCTTTATTATGCACTATCGGCCAGTGGACAATCCCTGTGCGGAAAAGATTTGAGGTAGAACTATCCACCATCTGCCCTGCCTCTAACGAGGAATTATATGTTTTTACTCCCATGTTCTCCTTAACATCCTGGTCCAACCCTGGCTTTTGGATCTCCCGTTCAGCTTCCAATCCTCCCCCTTCATTGTAGCCTGCCATCCTCAAATCCTTGTACCACTCCTCTTGTCCTAACCCCCATCTCCCAATATGGCCACCTCTATCATTATTGAGGAGGAAGGAAGAGGATTATCATCCAGACATTCTAACTCCTGACCACCATGGGGCCCCACGGACTGGAACTCTTTTCATTTCTGGGCCAAAATAGTATTAAATCAACAAAAACCAAGAGTCTGCGGGTCTCTAACAGAGATAAGTGGAAACTGACTGATATAGCTCAACACACCTAAATCTATTATAAAGTTCTTTTGGGGCCTCAGAAAAGGGAGATCAAGAATAGTTTCAACCTTAGATGTTGCATAAAAGAGGGAACAGTTGTAGAGGTTCGATCACAAGAATTACTTGAGTTTCCTTTATTAAAAATTGGATAGATAGAAGAGGAATTCTTAGGTACCGAACCCTTTGTATTTTCCCTTACAACACCAGGCGGGTAATTATCCAAAGACAACTGATTTTGGGGGGCAGTACAACACATATTGTTTAATGCTTTAATATCCCCAACCCGCCCAATTGAGGGCACTTCTGGGTCACTGGAAAATCCCACTTGGGCTCCCGTTTCCCTTACCGCTATATTAGTCTGAGTAGCCTGGGTATTCAAATTAATACCCTTTTTCCACCTTTCCTAAGGGGGTACCAGCAGAAGTGGGGAGCTACACACCCACCAAAATACGGTACAATACATTCAACACATGATCAGAGTTGTCAGTACATTTTTCTAACAAAGTTAAAATTGATGAGAGAATCATCTCTTAGGCACTTAATATATTAGAATTGTCCCTCCCTCCCTCCCTCTCATTTACACCCTCAGTCATTAGTTGCCATATATTATGTGCCCCTTTACTCAGGGATGCCTCAGAATAAACGTAAATTGATACTTGTATAGCGCACTACTCACCCGCAAGGGTCTCAAGGTGCTTGTACGAATAGCGCTGTGGAACCCATCCTGGCTTTCCCTGTGAGGTGTCCACTCCTGGGCACCCCCAAGGTGGAGGCCAATGAGTAGATTACAGAATACAGTAGCCCAATGAGCGAGAGAGAAAAATACTTGAAGGAGTTCTGCTATACAAAGCTGCCATTCGTGGTCAACTAGCAGGACAGTCCGTTGACAGTCTCGAAGCTGATTCTTGAGTAGTCGGTGATTTTAAATTGGCCCCCATTACTTGGTTTTTCCCCATAGGTATAGCAATATCGAGTAGAGTCATGTCCTCTAAATCCCCAGTGTCAAAGCAACATTCAACCCCACAGTGTTCATTCGTGGACATCTGAGACAACTCTAGAAGTGAAGTCAAACCTGATTTTGACTCTGCCACATTTACAGTATCAGGTATAACCATCAAGCTCATTGACTTCAGCGATATCGCAGATTCAAGTACCCGCTTTTTACTAATGCCTTTTATTTAAAAAATAACCGTAGCATCTTCCATGTCTGTTTCCTTCAACCAATATGTTTGACTGGCGTTATTCAGTAGGCTGGATAGGTTGACTTAAAACAGAGGGTTCTACCAAGTTATGCTCAATAAGCTTTCTCTGGTATGGAACTAACAATTGTGAGATGACCATATCCGTGCCCAACTCATCCACATTAACCACTCCAGGGGATACTTTTCCTTCGTTAGTCCGTAATGTTTTGCTCCTCAAACCCTTGGTGAACATAGCAAATACAGTTGGATGGGATTTCAAAAGGGACAGATGGTCTTGGGGCTTCTTTCACTTAATGGTTTAAAGTAATTTAGGTGAAATAGAGCGATCAGATGTATTGCCGATGAAACCAGAAATGGGCTTTAATCCTGGCCCTGCAGATGTAATTAGCCGACCAGATTGTAGACATCTAGTGGGCATCTTCCTTCTATGCAGACTATTCTTAATCTTAGTTCTTAATCTTAGTTTCATTGCAGTTCATAGAAAATTAACACTTGGCTTGGTCTACAATGTGTCAGAAGATCAATGGGAGCAAGTGATGTGATGACACAAGAACTCATGTAGTGTAGTCCCTAATAGGCTCGGTGCATTGGAATAACATACCTTATAGATTTGACATAGGACTGAGGTCAGTATGCCTCTATCGAGTATATTAAACTTAATTGTGTGTGTGCCAGCTAACTCAGAGGTCACTAGAAACTTTCTTGACTAAACAAAAAGGGATTAGTCTCTGACAACCGCATAAACATGACAACTTTGTTTCCCCTAGAACCGGAACAATATCTTCAGAGTCGTGGAAACAATAGATAACTATTTAACACAGTCAATCGTGCATGCTTCGTTTCTACAGAGTTGCATAGAAATAGTGAGACGGGCGTTTCAATAAAAAGGGTTTATTGAACAGTCTTATTTCTCATGCAAGAGATATGAACTGCTACAATCGTTAGACAGAATGTGAAGTATAATGCATACAGCATAAACAGTACTATAAAATAATACTGTAATAGCATTGTCTGTTGATATGACATATATAAAAATACATACTTAAATAACACAGGCTAAAATACTCAACTGGTACTTCTAAAATATGCCTACCCTAGTGTACCTAACCTAGGTCCAGTACGAGGGAAGAAGTAGGTGCTGTTTTAGCTATAGTTTAGTTTTGCCAAGAATATGCCAAAGGTTTCTCTGGGTTCTAATCAGCTCCATACCTTAGAATGAGAGAGGTTGGTATCTCTTTCTAGGTACTCGATTTCCCAACACCCTGCAAGGGGAGTCAGAAACACTGGAGCTGGATTTCTCGGCAGGAGGATGACAGCCTCTAGTCAGTGTGTCAGCTGGAGAGTTGGCTTCCTTCGGGACTTGCTGTGGCGAGCTTCGTCGTGCAAGTAGGTAGTCGAACTGTACCAAACCACACCATGCTTTGCCTTCACAAGTGAAGGTAAATTTATACCTTGAAGGTGTTTAGGAATGGCAGCATTGATGTAAAGTCAGGCATAATAACGTCATGAATGAACCCCTAAGGAATAGATGTTCATGCATAATAAATGAGATCTTGGAGAAATCAATATCCAAGCCAGGGGAAGTCCCTAACGGCTTAAGAGTCTGGGATTCCAAGAAATCGTTGTGACGTAGATGAATGGATGGAAGTGGCAATGCCTGTATTTGGGTAGCATGGACTGTGCCTAAATAAGTACTGGATATCTATGCCTATATAAGGGCAATGTGAAATGTACCTATATAAGGGCATGAATCGGGAAATGCATACAGAATCTAAATCAACATACAACACTCTGTTGTCAGAGGACCTGGACCACTAGGAGGTAGTGGTAGAAGTAAATCAAGAGAGCTGTAAAAAAAAAATACTAGGTCCACTCCAGACTTAGAATGAGGCACTAAGGTTCTGAGGCAGTGGAAGGCATTGGGACAGTTGGAACATTAGACCTAGCGGAAGTGCACCAGGCTACCCACAAGCCACGCCCAGACCTAGATGGGCCGGCCCTACAGGAGCCTGGGCTCACACTCTGCACACGGTGTCTACCACCGCCGCGCCCATTCCCCACTCCTTACCTCTCCTCTTCCTGGTAATCCTTGGTAGAACTGAAACGAGAACTCCCCTCTGCCAGAAATCACCGACTACTCAAGAAACAACACGAGACAAGGCCCCCAATGGAATTGCTAAAAACTGTTTAGCCGGTAACTGATACTCCGGTTCTAGGTAATCACAGCACTCTCCTGTTTGTCTGCAACTCCCAAATGTCTAGCGTGCTGCACCCATTACCGCCAACTGCTGCTGCAAGATCCTCCCACGACCTTCCCAGACCTAGGCTGGAATCAGCAGCTCGTAACGGTTCCAGGAAGCATTCAGGTGACTAGGATGCCACTCTGCACCTACAGCCACTGCCACCAGATCTTCCTCCATCGCCCAGTCCTAGCCTGGGCTCACAGCGGTGGCAACGATCTCCATCTGACTTGGCTCCCGGACTCCTAGACTCCGAGGGCACGAACTGAACGCCGAGCTCAACCAGCGTTGCGTCACTGCGTCAGCACGTACCCAGTAGTGTTCACGTTACCGGAACAGTGCTTTGTTGACAGCTCAGATTTCTCAATTTCTCATCACGAGATACAGTGTTGCAATGCTGTCAACAGGTGGGGACCTGAGAGGCTCATGTCCCTAAGCAAGGATGTGAAGTGGCAGTGCAGGGTGCAGCTGGCTGGTCTAGTGCACTAATGCCCCCTTTGGTGATGCACTGTTTGTGCACTTCCCTTTGTGTCCCCTTAAGTCACCAGCAACGTTTCCTAGGGCTCAGGGTTCCTAGGGATCCCTAGAGCCTATCCGCCTTGAGGCGTCTGGTCGACCCGTCCTAATGGAGATCGAGGAGATAGCCTGGGTGCAGTGACAGATGGGCACCCGTAGACAATGAGTCGGGAGGTGTGGCGGGCCGCAGACGTCTGCTCCAGCATCAACTCTGCCCGCTCATGAGAGGCCGATGGGTACCTCCATGGAGGATGCCGGAGAGTGCTGCAACCTCGACTCCGTGCTCAGTGCTCCAGCTACTGCTCCGCCCAGATCACGCAGCAAGACTATCAAGGCACTCGAAATCAGGGACCGAGAGAGGAATGGGAATCATGATTCTGGCACACACTAATCCCAGTGGAAGAGGAGACATCCCCTGAACTGGTTTGAAGTGACCACTGAGGGGCTCCTCATTTTCCTGGCCATACATCTGGGATGGGCACACATGCTCTGGCCAAAGAGAGAGAGATTTAACCATCTCATATTTGGGTGGCAAGGGGCATTGTGGTATTGTTTGCAGTAGGACACAGGAGCTGCTGTAAATGTGGGCAGGGCTACCCCAGGAACTGTTTCACTAGGGTTAGGAATGGGCCATGAGCCTCCCTCACCCACAAGCTAGTGCCAAGCATAACTGTGGGTACCTTCTTAAGAACATTATTGGACCTGCGGAAGACAGAAGAAGCTCTGCACCTGCTGTTGAGACCTGTCAGGAGACCTGAAGGGCTGGACTTCCTTCCACTTCTAACTAGGACAAAGAAATGTACTTCAATTGTCATTTGACTGACCTCCTGTTAAGCTATAGGGCTACAAAAAGCTGCATGAAGCCCTTTTTCTGCAAAAACCCAAATGACCAATTCCAAATGGACCTGTAGAGCCTGTGCTGGAGTGAGTCTTGTCCCCCACAATTGCTGTTTCTGAGGTCCTGGGACCCTTGGCTGTGTCAAAGTGTACCTCTCCTTACACCCTGAAAAACCTGTGATTCATAAACTTTTTGCTATAAAGATCTCCAGAGGACTGGGACAAACCTGCCAAGTTAATCCGACAAAAGAGTGTTGTTTCTGGGCCAAAGATTCAGGATGCTTCTGCTCTGCGCTTTTCTGCAGCAACAAATCAGTTTATGCAGGATGTCAGAGAGATGGATTTTGCCTTGTGGAGCCCTGTTCAGGTAGAGCTAGAGGAACCTGATCTCATAAAAAATTACCAAGTCTGAATGTAGAAACCTTCGCAGAGTGAAGGAACTAAAATGTTAAATAAATAATTTTTGGCCCAGGTGGGGTGCCTGGGGAACTCCAGCACCAGACCTAGGGGTCAGAGCATTTCTACCCTCATCCTTCTTTTTTAAAAATATTTTTGTTTGAGACCTGGCTGAGTCCGAGTCCCAAAATGTCGTCCTGATTGAAGTGTTGGCAGCTAATCAGATCAATCAATATCAACTTTATTCGGTCTTTGAAATAACAATCATAAAAGTAAAACAATCCATGACACACACTTCAAAATCATCCTAGATAGCAACAATTTTAAAATGCATGGAATAAATACACAGTTTAAAAGGTCCAACAAAGATATAAACGATGTAGAATGTCCTACACACCAAGGGGGTTTAATCGCAGCTGTTTCTCAACCTAACAGCGACTTTTAAAAAACTAACAACATTAAGAATATTGTCTCAAGAAAGCATTTGCAAGTATATGAGTGCAGGGCAAACCTGAGTAAAATTAGTCTTTTTCAGTACAGGGAGAATATAATGTTCCCTGGGTACTTTATAAAAGCCACAGAACATCATAGAATGGAGCGTGTCCTGCGCAGACTTACTGTTGCAGCAGCAGGACGTACATTTAAAACCCCTATTCCCCCTATCGCGGGTAGGTTAACAAAAAAGGGCAATAGGTCCAGCTGGAACCTAGTGACTAGAAAACGGTCATACTTACTTTTAACACACAAAAGGTAGAGGGTACGGTTTTCAAGAGGAAGTTTAGATGAACAGTAGTCTTGATTAAAGCATTCCCTTCCCTATCCAACCACCTCCTTCTTAACAATGTCCTTTCACCCATTTGTGGTCCTGCTTGCAGATACAGTATGGATTCCTAAATAAATTTCCCCTACTTAAGTTAAAAAACAGTCCCTGATATATTTAAACTATGGAATGTAAAGGAAATGATCCAGGGCCAGGTAGTGCTTGATAATCTCTTTGCTCAGATGGATCCTGGGCCTGGTCGAGATATTTATCCAATGGGAGAGTGGCCGACATGGCCAGACTGGCTACCGGGCGTTTTGGCATGCTGCCGAGCTGGGGGCTGATGTCACTGTGGTGGGGACTAATTTCATTGATGGAGACCTGTGTGTGCTTCGAAATAAATGAAGCAAAATTAACTTCATTCAGCACACGCAGTGAGTGATTTGGTGCACGCTGGCACCTTCAAACTTTTTCTGGAGAATATATAAATTTTGCCATGATTTCACAGTGGATTCAGGAATTCGTGGCAAAATGGAAAAAAAAACAAATGCAGTCTCCTGCGCTTGTTTACAGTTTAGCCTCGGGTGGACCAGGACCTGGGGGCAGTGAAATGTTAAAATGATGACAGGTGGGCACATTTGGCCTCCCTCCTGAGAGTATGAAAAGCCCTTGGGACCACCACCTCCTGGGGCTTTGTTTAGAAAATGGTGGAGGGCCATGCAGACCTCCCTCCTAATGCTCATTAGAGCCCGGGGGACCACCACCTTCCCTGGGACTTACTCAGAAAATGGAGGGGGGCCACATGGACCCCCTTGGCTGGCTCATTAGAGCCTCGGGGACCCCCCCCCGGGGCTTAATTGAAAAATTGGAGGGGGTTGTGTAAACCCCCCTCCTGTGGCTCTTAAGAGCCACAGGGACCACCACTTCCCTACGGCAAAGCTGTGCATTTGAAAAGCCGGCCACCCCCCAGGGCCGGTTCCCCATCTCCTGAGGTGCCCACCATCTAGAGATAGCAGTTTCTTTCGCATGCTCCCGCTCGCTACATGTGGGGTTTTTTCATCTATTTTCGCACCCGCTGTCAAGCGTGCAGGAAAACAGATTAAACCAGGAGTCTTTCTCTAGAGTTTTCCATTAAAAAAACTACTCGCACCATCTATTTACCAGCAATGTCATTTGAAATGTTATTTGTGATGTTATCAGTGATGTCACTCGCCATGACAAGCAATGAATGATGTAATGTATGTGTCATAAGCCATGCATTGCGGGGGCATACGTTATAATTAACCCAGGTAACTATAACGACTGAATTTTTATCGTTTTGCTTTTGTGAAATCTGAGTCTAACTATAATGTCCCTTTAACCTCTGGTTTTCTGAGTAAAAAAAAAATATATATAAAAAAAATGTCAGCAAGCTCCACACCTCCACACGGCGCATGTTCCACCGCACCAAGGAGCAAATACCCACACGTACTTACCAAGAAAGTGCTTTATTGATACACCATTGTGCAGAGCATGGACGGTCTACACGTTCGGCTCTCCGCCTTCAACTGGATCATAGAGTCCTACTGTCTAGATCATCTATTTAAAGTGAACAAGTACAATTAGACCCCTTTGTCTATTTCTACTATTTGATACATACTAGACTGCTGACCTACATCATATATACAGACTTGGCAACAAACATCCGCCAATTTGACTCATGTTCATATCTGTAAAGTACATTTTGTTATTCATTTCATGGCAGTAAGATGCAAATACAAGAATTCATAGTCGTTTTAAGATGAGATGTAGACATTAACGGCCAGATTCATCAAGGTAAGGAATTGCGAGTCCTTAATAGCGAATTTTAAGGATTCGCTAATAAGGACTCGCAAAACGGGATTCATGTAGGAATCGCAATTGAATTTGCGATTCCCACTGATTCCTTATTTATGATTAGCTAATTGCTAATCGCAAATAAGGAATGACTCCCCATTCATTCCTATGGGCCTAATCTACATTGGTGTTGAGCACACACATGTCCAAAGGACATGTGTGTGTGTAACATGCAACTTAGAAAAATGCAATTAAATGGATTTTTCTAAGTTTTTGCAATTTACCACGAGGTTTGACCTTGCGGTAAATAGCGGCCCAAAATTGCGATTTCGCAATTTTAAAATGGTTCATGAATTGCATTTAAGGAAACCTCAAATAGAGATTCCTTAAATGCAATTACTCGCAAATGTGCGAATTCTTTATTAGTGAATTTTGCATTTGGGATGATGAATCCCAAATGCAAAAATTGCACTCGCAAAGGGCCAGATTCTCAGAATCTGGCCCTTTGCGAGCGCAATTTAGCTTGATGAATCTGGCTGTAAAGGTTTTTGTGCAAAGTACACAGTTTATATATATATATTCACTAAAAAACCAAAGGTTACGGTTATTGCGCCCCTGCAATGCACTGCTTATGACCTCACATATTACAGCACTCATGAGATGGTCAGTGATATCACTGATGACATCACTGATCACATCTCAAATCACATCACTGATGACATCAGTGATGACATAATCCAGTGACTGTGAGTGTTTTTAAAAATGTTATGAGTGTTAAATATATATATACCTAGGTGTATTGGTGAATTAGTGGGTGTATGAATGACTGTTTAGATGACTGAATGGGTGTTTGACTGACTGCATAAGTGAGAGATTAGGTGTCTCAGTGAATGTATGGATGAGTGACTGGTTGTGTAAATGTACCTGTCAGTTGATGTCTAAGTGGGTGTATGAGTTTGTTAATGGGTACATGAATGGATGTATGGGTGATTGATTGGTTGAATATCTATATGGTTGTCTGGATGTCTGTGTGTGTGGGTGATGAGTTGTGTGGCTTCCTGTATGGATGAGTGAGTGGGTGTCAGTGCCAGTATGGGGTAGTTACTGCATGTGTGAGAGGTTGTATGGGTGAGTGAGTGTCTGTATGGCTGTGTCGGTGATTGAGTGCTTGTGTCAGTGTGGGTCAGTGCCTGTGTATGTGAAAGGCAGTATAGGTGAGTGACTGGGTATATGAGTGATGGCATGCGTGAGTGAGTGAATGTGAGACTGGCTATATAGATGACTACCTGCTTTGGTCAGTGACTGTGTAGATGAATAAGTATGTGTTACTATTTGTATGAGCAAGTAAGTGGCTGTGTATGTAACTGTTTGGGTTAGGACATACCTGTATGATTGACAGCATGGGTGAGTGAGTAGTTCAATGGGTGACTTACTCAGTGTGTGAGTGCCTGTATGGACATATGAGTGAATATGTCAATGGCTGTATTGGTGACTGAGCGGTTGTATGAGTGGCAATATGGGTGAGCAAGTGGATATGTGTGTAGATTTATGAATTAGTGAGTGGTGATGTAAGTGCTATTCTATAGGAGTATACGTGTATGTGTCAGAGATGATTTGGATGATGTCATCACTTATGTAATCAGTGATGTCATTTGATATGCCATCAGTGATGTCAGTGACCATGTCATGAGTGATGTAATATGTGAGGTCATAAGCAGTGCATTGTGGTGGTGCAGGTTATAGTTAACACAGCTAACTGTTATGGCTGAATTTTTCTGGTTTTGTATCAGTGAAATGCCGGCCTAACTACAATGTCCCAGTAACCTTTGCTTCTTTTAGTGAATTTCTAAGGTTTTTTAAATTCTATTTGCTATCTTTAACGTCGGTGTAACCTTTGTATTTTTTAGTGGATTTCTAAAGTTTTTTTAATTCTATTTGCTAACTATAACGTCCCTGTAACCTTTGTTTTTTTGGTGAATTTCTAAGCTTTTTTAAATTCTATTTTCTAACTATAACGTTCCTGTAACCTTTGTTTTTTTTGGTGAATTTCACAGGTTTTTTTCAGTAGCATTCACATTAACAGAGTGGTGGAGAAAGGGGGCTGGGCCTCCGACCAGCTCTCAGGAATTCCGCTGTGTAGGACTTACCAGGAGGGCTTCTTGGCCACCAAGGTCCCTTATATGGTCTGGGACTACCGACCACCCCCTCCCTGTCGTGTACACCACCACATCTACCCCTAAAGCAATCAGCCATGCGAGGAGTTTCTTTGGAAGGCAGGGGGTCACGGGACCCCCGGGCCGTATTTATTAAAATATGAAAACAAATAAAAATTGGTAAAATAAACATTATTTACATAATTATTAAATGCAAAATTCTGACATTAGATTTACAGCAAGGTAGACAGGTATGAAGGGCTAACCTTAACAAATGTCTAATGCAGTGTGTTCCTAACCAAATCTAACATCCTACTTACAATTTTGCATTCAAAAATTCTGAGGCCTACGGCAAGGTCGCTAACCGGTGTCAGATCCTTTTCCAGCTGCGCACTCACGTACGAGTGCGCATACGCAACAAGGGCCCGGTTACCGGGAGAGTACGTACCTCTCCTGGTTACCCTCGTACGCACCGTGAACTCCATTTAACCATAACAGGAGGGCCCTTACACTCGCGCCATTTGATGACGTCATAGTGTATGTGCGGGGTGGCTACCAGCCTGAGGAAAGCGTGACTCCATCCCCCGCACCCTTCAGACCAAGCGGATATCCTGCCCCTGAAGTTCTGGGAGAGACCATTGGCCCCTCCCCCTGGCGACCCCATTCGAGAATGCTGACGCCCCCTAAGAACCTTAAATTGCTGCTCACCGATCATGACCTTACCGCCTGACCCAATATCATAATAAATACGACGAATAAGTCACCCGTGAAAGGGAAAAAAGGCCTAAGGAGGAAAGTAAGTGCCTGAACAAACATTCAAATAAATACAGCAAATACGTCACCTGTGAGAGGGAAAAAAGGCCTAAGGAGAAAACCAAGTTTCTGACCAAATATCACAATACATACGACAAAGACGTCAGCTGTCAACGGGGAAAATGGCCTGAGGACAAAACCAGTACCCTGACCAACATCAAACCGCACACGACAATAAGCCACCTGTGCAAGCGAAAAAAGGGCCTAAGGACAAAACCAAGTACCCTGACCATACATCATAATGAATACAACAAATAAGTCACCTGTGAAAGGAAAAAAAGGCCTAAAGACAAAACCAAGTACACCTACTCCAAACTGCACACAATTTGTGCCCCTCCCCTCATACTGCCTGTAAAAGGGAAAAACGGACTAAGGAAAATTGACCCCAATAATTCACAATGTTAACGCACTTTCAACGGTTATTCCACCTAACGTTCAAATGAACCTCTGCTTCAAGGGCTGGTGGGTGGGAAAATTATTCTGCCCCTCGCTGGGGGGCACGGAGCAAGCCCGGGGAGCGCGGTAGCAAGAGGGTGCCTACCGCGCTCCCCAGGCCTTTTAAAGTCCCCCTTTGTCCTGGGGGCTGTCCAGCTCGCGCTGGCCCCTCCCCTTGACCCGGAAGCACTTCTACTGCTTCCGGGTCAACGGTGGGACCGGCATCAGTCGGTGGTGGAGGCACCCCTGCCCCGTCATCAAGATGCGGCAATAAGTGGCGGGCACTCCCCACCACCGAAGATACAGGGGGAGGGTGGAAGCCGGATTGCCCCGCCATATGTGCGTGGGGGCCGAGCGGCCCCCCCTTTCCTGGAGTAAAGTGGACTTCATCCCCAACCAGTAGTGCGCCAGGAAGCACATTTGCAGAGCTCATTTTTTCTCAGCCCCCGCTTGATGGACCACCCCGAAACTTTCAACACAACAGCTGAAGTGAGTGGCCCACTATTTTAAAAGTTCGTGAAGATTTGTCAAACAGCGCCAAAGTGTTTGACAAATCAAAAAAACGCTTTTTCTATGGAAACTAGGTCCTTACTATAACTACTCACTGGTGACCGCCAGTAGGTAATATCTACATATATATATCTATATATATATATCAATATCTATATAGATAGACAGACAGACAGACAGACAAAGAGATAGATAGATAGACAGACAGATAGATGCATCCTATCCCATATTTTTAAAGTTCATTGGATGTACATTCAGTGTTGCAATGTTCTGACTGAATATGCATTTACATTTTTGTGCCTGAGTGTACATTCAATGAGACCCAGTTCCACCACGTGTTCCAGGTAGCTAACGAAGTGGGAGTCATTCAGATGTGTTTATTTTATATCTGTTCCTTTCTGGTTCGATAATATATTAACCGATCTTGCAGAACTTGCATTGATAATGGTTTGGTGGAGTACTGCACGCATCTCATTTTTTGGGCTAGTCAATGACTATTACTCTTTTCTTTCAGCAGACTCGGATACTAATGTGTGCCATTATACATTACAACATATCTGTAAAACCTTCCAAAGCAAATACTGTTGCATGAGTGATTCCAAGACCACACCTAAAACATACAATGTTGCCCCTCATTGCTTTGTCTTTATACTTCTCTCTTCCGTACTAGCCCTGCCTCACACTCCTGCAATCACACCAAGTCATCAAAGATATGGATCATTTTTAAATACTCTCGAACAGATCTAGGCCGAAACTACCAGACATGGCTGAATCTCGTATGAACTGCTGACCTTCCAATAAGATTACCATTTATGTCTGTAATTGTTCTACAATTTTCAGTAGATTCCTGCAGATTCTCCTGCCTCTTCCGAGTGGTCACATGGATTCAGACATCTTGTCCAAGTTGTGTACACATGTGTCTTTCTACATGTTAGTATATTTGTTTATTCACCTTTTCGTATGATGTGAAAAAGATGAATGAAAAATAATAAAGAAAGGATAATAAAATCCTGATAGGTTTTTCCGATTGACTCAAAATATTTTTTCGTGCTTTATTCCAGTAACAGAAGGCACCTGGTTTAATTTAAAATATTATCGTAAATGTGATCTGGCCAGAATTAGGAATTTCATGCAAAGCACACACTACTTAGTCAGTACCATACAACATAATCTGATTAAAACAGTATGTGTCGAGGAATGTAATTTGCTGAAAAGGAATTACACCGATAAAAACTATGATTACACTGGCTAGTAGTGCTCTGCAAAATTACTTGTCATGCCCAGAGAAAGGAGCCGTATAATGGATTTACTTTAGCAGAGAACGCCAACAGCATGTGCCTAATCTCACAACCCATTATGTAGCTGTATTTCTCTAAAGACAAATGTGGTATCTTTATCAGTAATAGGACAGACCATGCTAATATTTCACATTTATCCTGTATCCTATTGCTCGAGATCTTCATTGGAGCAGAGAGCCAGGCACATACCATCGGCTCCCCATCTTAGATGGCTTGAATAATTTTATTTACTCGTTAAAATGGTGACTGACATAAATTACACCCTGAAGCTAGTCACCATAAATGTATGTAACAGTCTGACGTGTACATCTACTTCTGTACACCGAAACACCAATGATGTGCTAATACTCATTTATAGATGTAGGGCATTTTTCAAACACTGCAAATATTTTTTTCTTCTTTAAATTTCATCGTTTCCAGCTCTCTTTTGTGAAGCATTTCTCCACCTTGCAAAAACTGTGCTCCTTACTGATTCGCAAATAGTTGGTGCACTCTGTGGCGGGTGCTCTACTGAAGACGCCAGTTTCAAAGCCAGTGAATCCGTGTGATACCTGGTTTCAAGTAATTCCCATTTTGCTTCCGAATCCATTGAGGAACATGTAGGTTAGCAAAATATATATCATCAATTACTGCTATGTACAGAGGTCTGTTATGGCATCGGTGCTTTTGAAAACTGGGGTCCTTATATCCAGATGCTTTCTTCGTCTCCACAGGACAATGCTGACTGCTGCAGAGATGTCCCTTAGGAACTGTGTGAAACGGGAGGCTGTTCTTTGCCCCAGATGAGAATTGTGTCCTTAATTCATACCCTCCCCTGGGCAAAGTACAGGGGGCAGATTTACAAGCCCCTTGCACTGCCAGTACGTCACTTTTTGTGATGCACAGGCAGCGCATTTTTTTGCCCCATATTTACAATGACAGGAAAAGCCACGCAGCAATGACAGGAAAAGCCACCCCGCGTGGCTTTTCCTGTCCTTAGAATACAGCTCCTTTACACTCGGCACTTTGCGTTGAAGGGGCATTCCATTGGTGTTGCTATGGGTGTTCCCGCAACACCCATGGAACCAGACACATTTCCAGATGTACGAGGATTTGTAAACCTGGAAATACGTCAGTATGCTACGCCACCCTAGGGGTAATGCTATACATTGTTATTACTCAAATGCATGCACAAAGGGTGCTGCACTATAATATTATTGCCAGAATATGGCATGGCATGGCAATTATTTTGACCAAAACAGTGTTGATAAAAATATTACCCCAGTGCTGTCAATAACACAACCAAGAGGTGGCATAGCGAGGTGCAACAAGAAGAAATGTTTTCATTTCTCCTCGTTGTTTTCCTTTTTCAATATGTGCTGCAATCTACAGCACGTATTGAAAGAGGAAAATGCCTGTAGTGATTGTTTTTGTGCCGGAAGGTGCCCCTTCCTGCACAAAAACAATCTCCCCATGACAAAGGCATCCTTGCACCATGGTGCAAGGGTGCCTGTGTCGGCGCATGGCAGCTGTTTGTACACCAGCGCAGGTGAGAGCACAGGAATGTGACATATCATTGTTAATATGTTGCATTCCTGTGCTCTGAAAGTGCTGCAGCATGGCACAGCCAAAGGACTTGAGGTGCCATGCTGTCGGCCCTTCTTGTAAATCTGCCCCTGGTTTTCTAATACGTACATTTCCATTCCCCCCAGGCCAGAGTGGAACAGTGGCAACAAGGTGCTGTTCCTGTGAGGCAGTCCATGGGACGACAGTGGACAGGTGCAGTTGGGAGCACCCGAGCATCTCAGCACACGTCCATAATTTAACTGGAGTCTACTGGGCAATAACAATGCATCAATAGATTCCAGATTCCTTGGCAGCCTGTACTTCAGATCAATGTCCTCTTACACACTGCTGAATGAACTTGTGTGTTCTGGCGGTGATGCTGTTTGTGTCTATCAACTAAACTATGGTGCATCAGGAGTGTTGGTGCAGTCCTGCTGCAGAGTCTTCGCTTGAGGTGTCTGGGCACGACGATGACCAATCTGCCAGGGCTGGAATGGCATTGATAATGTTCAGGACGTTATCCTTTGAAGCTGCAGTGCCTCCCGGTACCTTGTCGATGGAGGCGCTTCCCGACCATCTCTCGTGTGAGGATCCCTGGGTGCAGGAATGTCCTTGAGGCCCATGTCCAGGGCTGCCACAAAACTGCGTGGACTGTACAGGGCTGCTTGCAGCTGTCTGGGGGCCACTGAAGGAACACTGGCAGGATCCAACGAAGTTGTTCAGGCAACCACCCGGGTGGGTGATTTTATGGTTGGTGGGCTTGACAACAGGACACAGGTGAACATTGACTGTCGGATAGCCCCTGCACACTTGGTCTCTCACTTGGATGGGGGTAGCTCTGTCTCTTGGTTCTTCTGCAGGTGCAAGGCTCCACTCCGGTGATGATGTTGCTCCTTGGTAGGATGAGCTGATGCAAATGGCAGTGATGTTGTCATTACGATTGAGCCTGGCTAACAGGTGGTGGCGACTTGCTGGGCGAGAGGATGTCTGAAGGGACTTTGCAGTCACCTATCTTCGTCTTACTGAGGCTGTTCTTCACCTGTGGCAATTGCAGACGAGAGCAGAAATGCCATACGATTTAGACTGCCAACCTAGGGAACGGATGGTCGCACTGGAAAGCGTTGGAGAGAGATGTGGTTCGCGCTAGCTGCAGCTTACGTTTGGTTCTCCCATTGAGTTGTCTCCAGGGACGTAGGTACGCCTTGGTGGCCGTCTGGTGAATCCAGGTGCACTATTATCTTGTGGCGTTGCGAGTCTTCATTCTTCTTCCCTCAGTCTCTCTGGTGCACCTGTGGTCGTTCGGTTCTTCCTGGAGAGAGGATAGTCACTCTTCTTTATTCTGGCCTCTTGCCGGTCTGATCCCTTCCTCAAGGGTCTTTGCGGTGCTCCTCTACCAGGATGGCGGGCCTCCTTCTCAACTCGAAGGTGTAGTGCTTGCACCTCAAGCCTGCGCAGTTGTGGCTCCTGCCTCCATACAGGCATGCTTGGCAGGGTCAATCACTTCATGTGACATGCTCCTACTTTGCAATGCGATGTGACGTCCGGCCACATGTCATGTGTCTTCAGTGCACATACTGCGGTGGACACTTGCCACTTGGAGTGTGCGACTCTCCTCTTGTATGTCTGGGGCCACAGGCGACTCCGTCTTGAGGCAGTGTGAGGGAGGACACGTTGAGCTGTCTTTGGCTCACTGCGGGGCTTTGCTGATGCAGTGGAGATGTAGAGGCTCTCCCTGCTGCATTCTGCAATGTTTCTTCTCTGTGGAGAGGTCCCTCTTCCCCAGGCTCATGTCCATGCTGTCAGGCTTTCTGGTGCAGACTTCTGCACACTTCTGAACTTGTGCGCTCAGTCCTCTTCTTGGACGCCCTCTTCTGGCGTGCCAATTTTCTAGCATGCAGTGATGTCCATTCACCAATGAGGGCCCGTGGTGCAATTTCCTTGCTTGCAATGGCGTCAGACAGCCACTGTGGGTTGCACGTGTAGCGCTCGTTCTCCCTGTGCCTTTATGTGGCTTGACTGTTTTCGGTCCTTTTACCTTTCTGGGTCTTGCTTGATGATGTGACTCTTCTCTGGCTGGGTACCTTTGGGTTTTAGTCGCTCTTTGTGGGTATTAAGAGCCTCTCCCCTCAATGACAGACAGCCAATAGGGGCGAGTGGTGCTCACTGCACAGTCTTTCGAGATATCTGCTTAGGGTGGAGTCTCTAAAGTGTTGTGGGTTTCTAGTGCCTCTACTGTTTGCTATTTGGGCACATGGCAACATCCTCACTTGTGGGTAACTAAGCAAGGACATCTTAGAACTCGCTCGTTATGAGCAGTGGGCAACCGGTCTGTCCTGAGGCACACCACTTCCTCAACGCTGGGACAGCACTTTGATCAGTGTTGCATTGTCTCTTTGCCTGCTGCCAGAGCCATTGCAGGTTTTTCTCTTCCACCTCGATAATCACTAGGGCTGTGTAGTGTTCCTCCTTTTCTTCAAATGATCTACCTTTTGTTAGGCCTGGAATCTGGGGGTTTGGCTATCTCTAATTTCACTGCCTTGGCTGTACTTTTCTTAGCTAGGGCTCATCTGCAGTACAGTTGACTTCACATGGGGCTTGCTTACTGAGCTTTGCGATACTCCAACCAGGACACGGTGCTGCTCACCGCTGCTAGGGGTGCTCCGGCTTCTTCCCGTGATGTAACAGCATTACTGAAGCTGGGAGCCACACTGGGGTGGAGATGTAGCTGCAAGGCCGTTTGCGGTTCTAGCACAGCCTCAGCTGTTACTCGCTGATCATTTTGGGTCATGTTTGCCTCCCACGAGTTTCCCCAGTAAGTGGCACTTCAGCTCCACTCTAAACAGTTCTTCCATTTCTTTAATCTGTGCCTTTTTTTTTTTTTTTTTTTTTTTTTGTAAGATGTTTATTACACTTTTCGCATAATTAATATACAAATTTGCGCCTACAACCTTATTAGGCCGGCCACAGAATTGTGCAAGTCATGTAATACTTTGAATTTTGTACACAGCCCATCAGCCGACATCGTGAGGACCGGCGGCGTTTCGTGAGAAAGCAGTTGTAGCAGCTAACTGCACTGAATACATTTCAAATCATGTGCGTGTCCTTACATTTTAGTTTAGTAATTTCACCTTAAACCTGTAATAACAACCAACATGTAATACTTTAACTTCAAACACTGTGTCACAACATTCTTCCTCTCCTGTGGTGAATCTGTATCACTCATCAGTACGTATTTCTTCGCATGTCAGGTTTGTTCACTGTGTGCGGTTCATTCTGGCGCATGCGTTAGTAGATAGTCACGCAAATACATCCAGTAGTCCCTGGGGCGGGATCTAAGCGGCAGTTCCTCCTCATATGTGGCCAGTGTGTCACAACAATATGTCAAATCTTCCAGCCAACTTTTCATCTTAGGACCTGTCCTACTATTCCAATGCAAGGAAACCCTCCTTTTCGCCATCAATAGCGCTACCACACAAAACCTGCGCCTCGTCGCACGTAAGTGCGGGACAATACCCAACAAGCATATCTTGGCCTCGCATTCTAGTGATACCCCTATCATGTCACTTAAGGCCTTAGTCACCTGTTCCCAGTAGTTTGCTACAGAGCCACATTCCCATGCTAGATGCATAAAGTCTGCATTGTCCTGCCCACATCGTACACATTTGGAATCGTCTCTCAACCCGTATCTGTGTAGCCTGTGAGGCGTGTAGTACATTTGGTGTATATATTTGTAATGGATGATCCGCAGGTTTGCATTCGCTGGTAGCATGCCTATTAGCAGACATGTGGTCTCCCAATCCTTGTCTGACAATGTACCTTCTAGGAGATCGTTCCATTTACCTCTCATCTTTTCCGTGTTTCCCCCAATGTCATTTTGTATGCTTGTGTAGAGTTTGGACACTATATGTGAGGCAGTAGGCGTAGTGAGCAGCAGTTGTAAGGGAGTCAGGGTCTGGGGTTCCTCCGGGAACGTGGGATAGTGCTCCTTGATCGCTCTCTGTAACCTATAGTAGTTAAAGTTAAACAATAGGGTTGGATTTCTAATGTAGTCCAGTCTATCTAGGGTTTGATAGGTCCCTTCTCTATACAGATCCCCCATCTTATCTATACCCGCTCTACGCAGTAAATCCATCCCAATCTGTTCCTGAGTAACTGATAGCGCCGGATGATGTGCCAGGGGTAAAGCAGGCGCATAAAGCGGGAGGCGTTTAGCCACCTTCCCCATCAGTGTCCATGCGTCTGTGGTGGTATTTACCGGGTTTATGTCACGTCCATGCAATCTGTCCCGTTTGTGTGTAAGTATGCTAGTTAGTGGTATCGGGTCTGCATCCCCCGCCTCCACCGCCACATGTGTCAGGAAAGGAATCTCATGATACCAGTAATGCGCAAATTGCGCTTGCGCGCATAAGTAATATAGATATAGATCTGGTACTTTGAAGCCCCCCTTAGCATACGGTAACGTCATTGTGTGCAGATCCAATCTCGCTTGTTTCCCTGCCCAAACTAGCTTTAGTATCAGTTTTGTGATATTTCGGAACACCTCTGCAGGAGGCTTAATTGGGATGTTATTAAATAAATATAGTAACTTTGGGAGTATTACCATTTTCACAATTGCAACCCTGTCTGCCAGCGATAGTGGCAGCTTATTCCACCTGGTCACCTTGTCATCTAATGTGGAAATCGCTCTCCCATAATTGGTCCTGATAACAATTTCGGGGTCCCTGTGAAACCATACTCCTAAGTATTTGGTCGGCTCTGCCTGCCATTCTAGTGGGTAATCCACGGCCGTTGGATCCGTGCCATCAGTTAGCGCCAGTATTAGGGACTTAGTCCAGTTGATCTGGAGTCCTGAATGTTGTCCGAATTTAATGTATTCGCGCAGTAGTGGGTTAAGGTGCTGTTCTGGGTTCTTAACGTAAAGCACCATGTCATCCGCGTATAGCGAGATGTGTATTGGGCGTGACGGTAGTTGAATGGCCGAGTAGTGGTGGTGTTGTCGTATTTTGCATGCTAAGGGCTCTAGCACCAGAGCGAAAAGCATAGGGGAGAGTGGACACCCCTGCCTAGTGCCACGACATATAGCGATAGGTTCCGTGATGTGTTAGTTTACTCTAATGCGTGCTGTCAGATTTGTGTAAAGCATCGTGATCCATCCTATGAAAATCGGAGGAAATCCCATACGTATCAAAACTGCTTGTAAGAAAGGCCAGTCTATCGTGTCGAATGCTTTGGCCGCATCTAATA
Organism: Lissotriton helveticus; assembly: GCF_964261635.1. Taxonomy (NCBI): domain Eukaryota; kingdom Metazoa; phylum Chordata; class Amphibia; order Caudata; family Salamandridae; genus Lissotriton; species Lissotriton helveticus. The sequence continues at coordinate 614,661,357 of NC_136063.1, read as the reverse complement.
GTACAGCCACCGCTTTTACTTCGGGTGCCAGATAGTGTGCTAGCGCAAACAGGGTGCGCGTGTTGTGTGTTGTTGACCTGTCCGGTATGAAGCCAGATTGGTCGGGCCGTATTAAGAGCGGCATGAGTGGTTTAAAACTGTCGGCTAGGAGGCTGGCATTAATTTTGGTATCTACGTTTATGAGGGATAACGGGCGGTAGGAGTCGCAATGTTCCTCGTCTTTCCCCGGTTTTAGTAGCGCAATCAGTAATGCCTCTCTCATTGACTCCGGGAGTGTCTGTGCTTCGTGGGCCTCCCCGTATAGTTTCACCAAGTATGGGGCTAGTAGGTCCGCATATGTTTTATAGAACTCTGTCGTGAAGCCGTCTGGCCCTGGTGCTTTGCCATTCGGCAGACGTTTGATGGTGTCCACTACATCTTCGACCGTGATAGGGCGAGCCAGGTATTCTCTGTGGCCGTCGGACAACCATGCCAGTTCTATATCTGCCATGTAAGACAGTAATTCCTCTTGTGGTAATGGTGGGCGAGCTTCATACAGTTTACCATATGTGTCCATAAATTCTCCCATTATCCCTTGTATGTCATGTGTCATGTTTCCCGCTCGGGTACATATCTTCTCAGCTAGAGCTCTGCCCGGCCGACCCCCCTCCCCATATCGCCTAGCTGTTTTGCGTTTGTATATATATTTAAGCTCATCTGCAGCAAATTGTCGATGCTCTGCTAAGAGGACTTGTATTTCCGCCAGTACTGTCGTGTCCCTCGTCTGTGTATACCGTTGTTCTAGCTTGTGTATGGCGCTTTCACGCGAGTTCAATTGTTGTCTAATGTCTCTCAGGATGCCCGTGGTCGTGCTAATACACACCCCCCTCAATGTAGCTTTGAAAGCCTCCCACAGGAGGCATGAGTCTTCCGTCGATTGGCCGTTCAAGTCAAAATAGTCTAGGATTGCTTTATGTATGGTATCAGCATACACTTGGTCGCGTAAGGCTGCTGCATTGAATCTCCATGTAAACGGTGGAGGCGCATAGCGTGGTATTTCTACCACCAATAACACTGGGCTGTGATCAGAAAGCGTCCGTGGGAGATGTTTTACGTGCAGTGCCCATGACGTTACCTCCTGCGTTACTAACCAGTAGTCTAATCTAGACCAGCTATTATGTGCTGCATTTATGTGTGTCGCCACCCTTTCCCCAGGGTGCTGAACCCTCCATACGTCTACCATCTTTAAGTCTTCCATGGCCTCCTGCAGTGTCGCCCTTGCCTTTACATGCGGTTCTATTGTGTTCGGGGATCTGTCAAGCCCCTCCCTCAGTGCTACGTTGAAGTCGCCTCCCCACAGTATGTTTTCAACCTGGATATCTGCTAACTCATCCCATATTTTCTTGTAGAAACCTGGGTCGTCTATATTCGGCCCGTAGATGTTCACCAGTGCCACTGTGTGCTGTCTCACCGTGCCCACCACTATTACACTTCTCCCTTCAGCGTCTTTTTGTATGTTTGAGACCTTAAAGTTCACCCCCTTCTTTATTAATATGCTAACCCCTCGAGAGTACGACGAGTAATTGGAGTTGGTCACTGACTCCGCCCATTTGGTTCCCACTTTGGAATTGTCGCCTGCTGCTATGTGTGTTTCCTGTAGGGAGGCCACATCAACATGTAACCTGTCGCAATATGCAAACATCCTTCGAATCTTTCTAGGATCTCCCAATCCCCTTATATTCCACGTGATACATTGCAGCGTGGCGGAGTGTGTCATCTTACCAAAGGTAGTTTGCATCGGATCTTGTTAGCGCCCTCCACCCCACCTTTTAGGGCCATCTGGCAGACTGTCCCGCATTCAAGTGTACTTATTGTCCCAATGAGTTCATCATCTAGTACAGTGCATGTCGTACCTGTAGAGGTCGCAATGTTTCTCAGACACAGTGATTTTCTTTGAACAGTTCCCAATTCCCTCCTCCTCCCCCCTCCCACTTCAGCACCCCAACATTGCCAAAGCCATCCCCCTGAGTTAACAAAACTAGTAGCAAAACTGTAATTGGGGCGCACCCGCCTGGGGGTGTCGCCAGGTGCACACATCTCCATCCACTTGGTGGATGTGGACGGGTGCGCATGACATTACTATATTCCGCTGTATCCTTCCCACCTCTTTTTCCCCACCATAATCTGGCAAACAACCAGGACACTATAACCGCCATGGGATTGAGTTCCATTCAATAGTAGGGTCTCTTAGGCCAGTCGCGGTATAAAAGTTTATTCCTTTTTGTTCCCTCCCTGTGTAATTCGTAGTAATGCTCACCTTCATCGTCGCTCATGTGAGGGCCAGTGTTCACCAGCTCCTAAGTTCGGTAACATAGCTTGCCACCCATGGAATGGTTCCGCTCTCACCTGTTCTAGCAGCGGGTTCCCTTGCATAACCCATACCTGGCACGCAGTGTCCACAGGCGCAGTGCCCACTTCCATGTGCTTCTGTGATGTCGCCTGTCCACGTGTCTACCGTCGCATCACAATGTCAGCTGTATCAAACTTTTGCACATGCCTGTAAAGGTCCAAGCCCCTCAGCGTTGGCCACGTCCCGTTTGGAGTATTTGTAGGTCGAGGGGTGACTCGTTCCACACGTTTTCGTACCAAGTTCCGTGGCATAATCCCTCCCAGCGTCTCAGTCATTGTCGCTTGTTCGCGCTTCTCGTTCCTGTTCCCTGCGATGCTTTCCCAGCTTCTTGACGTATTCCTGCGCCGCCTGTACTGACGGTAGTATCACTGGCTTACCCGCGTTCATGATCCTGAGCTTCGCGGGATATAGCATTGCATATTCAACTCCCAGTTCTCGCAGTTTCTTTTTAACCGGTGCAAATTCCTTTCGCGCCATCTGAACCGCCATCGTGTGATCAGGGTAGAATGCCTTGATATGCGACAGTGCCCTTTTCTCTGGCCAGTCTGAGGACAGCATCCCTGTCCCTATAGTTGAGTAGGCGGGCTATTATCATTCGTGGCGCGGCACCTGGTTTTGGTATGGGTGCCAGGGAGCGATGTGCCCGCTCGACGAGAAACACTGAGGAGAGATTGTCCGCCCCAAATATTTCCGTCAACATCCTCTCGATGTAGCTCTCCATTTTACCCGTGTTTGTTGATTCTGGCAGTCCCGATATGCGGACGTTGTTCCGTCTCGATCTCGCTTCCTGGTCCTCCACCCTAGCTCTTAGGACTTCTATCGTTTTTTCCATTCCGCCACAAGCCTTCGTTGTGATTCTGGATTCGTCCTCCACTTTGGAGATCCTTTGTTCCGCTTCCACAATCCGCTCGTCGTGTTTTTCTATTTTCGCTGCTATATGGTCCACACGCTGCACCACATTGTCTAGTTTGTTATTCATTTCCTGTAGACTTTGTTGTATTGCCCTCAGCACAGCCTCCATTCCGGACCCTTCCGTTGCGTCTTGCTCCCCTTCAGCATCCGAAGCTGTGGCGTTGTTTTTCGTTTGCTTTCGCGTTTCAAAGGGCAGCTTAGTTTGCTGCTTGTCTGGCTTCCCCATGGCAGCAGTGCACTGGAAAGGGCTTCGCCGTGTCTTGTTCGGGCTTACCGTGGATGCGCCTTTCGGTATGGATAGGGTCCGTCTCTGGCGTGTTGTCGCCGAGCGCAGCGATATAGAATTATGCATCTGCCGCCCTTGATATCTGCATGGTCTCCTATAGTGCGTGGTACTCCAGCGCTGAGGTTGATATTGGCTAGTAGGAGGTTTTACGTTGCTTCTTTGCACTCTGCTGATCACAGCGCCGTAGTGTTCCCGGCGCCAATTGACTGCCGCCCAGCCTCGTGTACTCCTTGGTTATAATTTGTGCGTCGCCAACTGCGTCAGGATGCGACAGCCTTCCGCTAGGCTCTCTCAGGCTTTCTTCGCTGCAGTCGTGTTCATTGTAGTGGCAGCCAGTGGGTGATCATAGTCTTTTGCGTCACTCAGTATTGTGGGTCGGGCGCCATTATGTACATAGTGATTCGCAATCGGCGCTTCTGGGCTGCGTTTCTGTTAGAAAATACCAACGTTCAGGGGTTTTGTGTGTTCTCGTGAGGGCCCTTCCCCTATGAACATTTCTGCCGCTCCATTTGCCCGCCCGTTGTCAGTTACCAAGCCGTTCCGCGGTCCCTCGCTGGCTCCCGACCGCCGCTCAGTTCTTGCGTGTCATCGCAGCCGCCATCTTAGGCTCCGTGGAACGCATCCTTCTAATGTGCGTTCCTGACCTTCCCCCGAGCGTGTAACCATTCCGCTGTGTGCGCTCGTTACCGCAGCAGGTTCTTGACGGGTTCAAAGCAGGTTGTGCCTACCGTCCGCTTGTGGTGGCCGGCTTATGACCAGGGGAGCCGGGCGTCGGGGGCAGCCATCTTGTCGCTCGCTGCACTTACATTCCGTCTTTTCTCCTGTTCGCCGATCCCGAGCTCCCTGGAGAGGTTTCCTCACTTTCGTCGCATGGGCAGCATTGTCCGATATCTTTTAGTGCCGTTTCCGTTTTCTCTGCGGCTATTTCAGAGGTGTAGTTTTGCTGTCATCACACCCGTCCGGCGGAGCTGACTATTCAGCCAACCATCCCGCAGTGCGCCCTCTAGCGCCCCCCCCAATCTGTGCCTTTTTTTATTACATGAGCGGACCTTCGCTTCCTGGTGGGTGAAGGGTCTTGCCCGCACGGTGCTGCAGAGGCAGGCATCTACATCAGGGCAGGGAGCGGCCTCTTAAGAGACAGATCTCCGGCTTACAGCATGCTGGGCTACTGATGGCAGTGGCCCACTAAGTACAGGCCATGCGGGGGCTAGAGACACAAATCAGTGACTCCACTGTTTGCAATCACTACAGGTAGGTAAGGCACTGGACTAACCCAGCTGTAACAGGCAAGGTATCGGGTGGTGAGGCAGCACGTCTATGGCACGCAATAAAGCATTAGGGTGTCACCTTTTCCCCACTGTGCTCTTCTCCCTTGTGGGTGGTCAAGGTCTGCTCTGACCTGTTCCTCAGCCTTGCTCAGGGGTGCTCTGTGCCAGGCTTGATGCTGGCGCTGTGCCTCACCTCCAGGGGGTTAGTGAGCACTCAACTTTCTCGGTGCCCGCTTCTTCTCATTGTGCTACTGTTATATATATATATTGCAGACAAGTTGATTGTAGATACAAGCCTTTAATAACAAGCAGCACAGCAACAGATGATAACAGCTAGCCAGCGCAGAGCAGAGTAACAAACTGCCTGAAGGCTGATAATGACAGCAGTTCTAATGGAACTGTAATGTTCTAAAGATAACAAGAGGTATTTAAAGGTACAGGGATTAATTACAGATGATGAGAATGTAACACATCTTCCCCCATAGAAAAGAAAACAAAGAATAGATAAAGAAAGGAAGAAAAAGAAAAGAAAGGGAAGAACGAGGGAAAACAAACTAGGAAACAAAGTCAGAAAATCTACTAGGTACAGATATAGGGCGAGACGAAGACTTAACCCTAGAAGCAATGGAATCAAAGCATTTATTTTGAGAAACAGGAATAGAATGTTCATGGAACTCTGGACATTTAGCAACTCGTCTAATATTCCATAGTTTACCATCTTGAGTGATGACACTGTTGGGAAAAAGCTTAACTATTCTCATGGGTTTACCAAACTTATCTGAACACTTGGTAAGAAAACCTGGTCTCCTAATCCTGATCCAATCACCCACTGCCAAATTGGAAATTTTGGTGTTCCACTTACTGTCATACCACTCTTTTGATTTGGCTTGTTTATTCTCAATCTTGTGAGCAACATCATTAATGACTACTTCAGAAGAAAACTTACTAGGACACTTCTCTTTAATCCACCAAGGACAAATATTAGAAGCAGGATCTCGTCCCTTAAGAAGGCGAAATGGACTAAGCTCAGTAGTTGAATGTGGAGTTATGCGATATAACCAGAGCTTTTCTCTTAAAATATTCTTCCAATCTTCACCAGACTTAACAACATCAGAGATGTAACCTTTTAAAACCCTATTGAAACGCTCAACTAGTCCATTCTCGTGAGGTTCATAAATCGAGACAGTATGATGAAAGATACTCTGCTGTTTGAGAAAATTTCCCATTTCTAAAGAAGTTAATTGTACTCCATTATCTGAGACCAGAGTTGAGGGACAGCCCTCTCTGGAAAACACTTCCTTAAAAAATTCAATGACATTAGATGTTGAAGCCGTAGACACAAACTTGACCTCAGGCCACTTGGAGTGATAATCAATGAGAACCAAAGCATAACGAGAATTAACAGGCAAACACATAAAAGGTCCAGAAATGTCAAAAGCTATTTTTTTCCAGGGATCAATAGGCCAAGATGTGGTTTTCAAAGGAGGTACAATAATTTTTAACATTTTCTCACTACCCATACAAATGGAACATTCCCTGACCTTCCTATCAACCATTCGATCCAAACCTGGCCACCAAAAATAATTTCTAATTAAACGCTTCATTGCAGACATACCTGGATGCATTTTGTGTGCTAGATCTAAAATAACATTTTGCATTAAGAAAGGAGGAACGCATTTACCAGACTTAAAAACACAATTGTTCTCTAATTCTAATTCATCATGTACTTTAAACATGGGCATAGATTCTTCCGTAACATTTTTCTTGTCAGGCCAGCCTTCTAAAATGTATTTTCTAACTGTCTGTAAAGAACTGTCCTGTTCATCTGCAAGAGACCAAGACTCCTCTGAAATATCTCCAAATGTACCTGTCAAAACATCTTGTAAAGATGTGACCACATCAGTATCATCCAAATTATTATTAGAAGATGTTTGGCAGGGAAGACGTGACATAAAATCAGCAATAACATTCTTCTTTCCAGGTACATACTCTGGTGTAAAACAGTACTCTTGTAATCTAGACGTCAATCTGGCAATACGTGCAGTTGAATTCCACCCCCCACCTGGAGAAAGAATATTCACAAGGGGTTTGTGATCTGTTTTCAAAATAAATTTACAGCCCCATACATAGTTTCTAAAATGCTCTATTGCCCATACACACGCTAACAATTCTTTTTCTATGACAGCATATCTGCGTTCACTATCATTCAAAGTCCGTGAAGCAAAGCACACATTCCATTCTTCTTTCCCCGATTTTTTAGATAATACTGAATCGATACCATACATGCTTGCATCCACAGTGATGATACAAGTTTTGTTTAAACAAAAAGGTTTAAGTGTTGGAGCATGTAAAATTTCCAACTTAATATTCTCGAAAGCATTTTGCTGTTCAGTTCCCCATTCAAAAACATTGCCTTGTCTAAGAAGCTTCCTAAGTGGTTCCATTTTTTCTGCAAAGTTATTTACAAATTTACTATAGTATTCACACATGCCTGCGAATGAAAGTAACTGTTCCTTGTTGGAAGGAGAAGGAGCGTTGGTAATACCCTCAACATTGGATCTTTTTGGTACAACACCATCACCTGATAACATATGACCCAGATATTCAACGGAGTCCTGGAACAGTTTACACTTTTTTGCCTTAAGTGTGAGTCCATTTTTTCTAAGTTTCTCACACACACAGCGCAGGTGTGACACATGTTCTTCAGTGTTGGCAGAAAAAATGAGAATATCATCTTGAAAACACCTTACAAATTTATCAAAGTCCCTGAAAATATTAAACATAACCCTTTGAAATACAGAGGCCGCGGATGCCAACCCAAACGGCATCCTGGTATACTGATATAGACCCTGAGGAGTAATAAATGCGGTAAGACTTTTAGAATCTTCTGTCAAAGGGATTTGATGATATGCTGATCTCAAATCAAGAGTTGAAAAAAACTTTTGCTCCTTCCAACATAGATACAACCTCATTTATGTTGGGAAGAGGATGACAATCCACAATAATGGCAGTGTTTAAAGCTCTTAGGTCGACACACATTCTCAAATTTTTGTCGGATTTCCTCACTAAAACAATGGGACTAACCCATTCTGCTGACTCTATTGGTTCTATGATCCCTTCTGAAACTAAGTCATCTAAATTTTTTTTAAGTTCCTCTCTGACATTTATGGGCACACCTCTTAACTTCTGTCTGACTGGCAAAACCTCTTTTTTAAGTTTTATCTGGTGTGAAAACTTTTGTAATCTACCCAACTTGTCTGAAAAAACATCCTCAAATTCTGATTGTACCATGTCAGCCTTGTTTTGGGAAATTACTGAGGAAACATAACAGCCCTCAAATGTGCTATCTAGGGAAATTGGATCCTTAGAACGTGGATTGAGTATTATTCCAAACTTCCACTGGTCTTTCCAACCTACAACATTGACACCTTTTATTGCCACATATAATTTTACTTTAACACACCTAGATCTAAAAATAAGATCAACCAAAAAAAAAACTAAAACATCAATTCTGGTACTGTTGAAACTCAAAGGTGAAATATCAGGTGGTACAATGTTGCTTATATCAAGAAGTGAACCTAAACGTTCCTCAAAATACTCCTTAGTAACTATCGTCCACGGGGAACCTGAATCTGCCATCAGATCAATCCTAACGCCCAACACAAACATTTCACAGATAGGTTTCTTGACTGGAAACTCTTCTAAACATGCATTGATACAATTTAAATCTTCAGAAAGGTAAACTACAAAACCTTTCTTTTCATCAGAACAAGACGAACTAGATGTGCAAGAGCAATTACATGTCTTCATGCCCTCTTCAGATGCATAAGCTATCTTGTTTCTAGTATTTTGCATACATATTTTGACATCTCTACATACAGTTGAAAAATGCCCTATTCTGCCACATTTAATACATTCCTTATTGATGGCAGGACATCCAGCATATGAAGCGACATGTCCTTTACCTCCACATCTGTAACAAGTTACATTCTTGTCAAATCTTTTAAATTGTCCCGAACTATTAGCCTTCGCTACATTTTGTGAGAAATGTGAATTCACAGCAGTTTGAACATCTGTTTTTTTGACTACACAAATCTCATCAAGGGGCTCTGATTTATGTTCTGAGTGTTTTTTTACTGTTAGCATCCATTTCTCAGACTGTTCTAGCGACTTGGCTATGGATATTGCTTCAGATAGTTTTGGATCTCCTAACTCCCATAACCGTTCCTGGGTCTTCTTATTTCTGACGTGAACAATAATTTGGTCTCTTATCATTTCATCACAGATCATGCCGAAATTACAGTGTAAAGATAATGACCTAAGTGCTGTGATGAAATCATCAAAAGACTCCAACTCATGTTGTGCACGCGTATAGAACTTATATCTTTTCAAGGCTATATTTGACACAGGTTTAAACCTTTTTTCTATTCTGAGTAATGCTTCCTTATATACATTTGAAGAATCACTCTCACCCTCTGTTGGTGTAATGGGTGGTAATGCCCTGAATACCATTTGTCCTTCTGAACCTAAGCAATGCAATAATATACTTTTCTTTCTTTCAGACCCCATGCGATCACCATCGATGGCCTTCATGTAATTGAAAAACTCTTCTTTCCATCGTGTCCACGGTATGGGAGGATCGCCTTTATTTTGTAAAAAATTCTCTGGAGGATCAAACTGCATGTTGTTGTAAATTCCCTCCAAATTATGTTCAATTGAAAGCAAAGTATGCTACACTCCAAAACAATTAACTACATTTTTCTTGCCCAAAACAGTAACTGATTCTGTATTCCAATGAGGCTGAATTCACTTAGTTAATGACCAATCTGTGGTCTAGTCACTGAATGAATAGTATGGTAAGTAACCTTGTATATTTTAGTGTTTCAACTGTAAAGTGAAAATAAAGTTTTTTTTTTTTTTTTTTTTTTTTTTTTTGAGTAAACTAAAATATGTGACTTACTTCCACTGGGCTTTGAAGTTATTCTTAACTAAATGTTAAACGAAGCACTTAACACGTTAAATTACATCAAAGCGGCAAAATACTTGTCTTCTACGATCCGATGCGTAACTATGGCAACTTTCCACACAATCCGCAAAATGGCCGCTGGGTGCGTGATGACGCAACGCGCATTCACGTGTAGAACGTGATGATGAATGCGTATAGTACTTCCTTTGTTTCCGCAGTTCAGGTCTTCCGCGTTGTAGAATCTTGTGTGAATGACAAGTGGCTGTCTCCGAGTCTTCTCCGAACCTTCAATGGATGATTCACGAGCCTTCCGCGAGTCTCGACAACTGGCCACAACATCCACAGTTAAAAATAAACAAGGTCCAGTATCCTTAAAATTACATTAAATTGCCTCACTCACTGTTGGTTGGAACCAGGATTTCGGGATTTCGAGTAGGATAGTTCGTAATTTTTCGTCGATTTGAAGATGGCTTCAGAGTACTTTGGACTAGTCCCGCAATGAAAATTTGATAATTCTGTTGAAAATTGGTTCCACACCTGTGCTGCTTGATTGTAGTTTACCTCGTCGCCAAATTTTGTTATATATATATATTGCAGACAAGTTGATTGTAGATACAAGTCTTTAATAACAAGCAGCACAGCAACAGATGATAACAGCTAGCCAGCGCAGAGCAGAGTAACAAACTGCCTGAAGGCTGATAATGACAGCAGTTCTAATGGAACTGTAATGTTCTAAAGATAACAAGAGGTATTTAAAGGTACAGGGATTAATTACAGATGATGAGAATGTAACAGCTACCCAGTCCCTCAACAAGCGGACAACAGCGGGGGCATTGGACTGTTAAAGATGACAGTCTCTTCCCTCTCCTCTCCTCTTACATGACTAGGAGATGGTTTCCCCTTTTTTTTCAATGAGCCGTCACGCTCTCAGCAGGTGCCCCATGGCTGACAGTGCACACGCGGAGGTTGACCCCTCATCACCATTGTAAAATAGTGGGCTCTAGACACACATACTTGCAAATAATACACTCAGACACAGTGACTATGGTTCTGCAACTGCAGGTGCACCGGGGCCCTTTCATTAGCGGGCTACTCATGATGCCTGCGATGGTTGGGCGTGGGGGTGCATGTGTGTCCACTCCCACGAGGGAGTGGCTGACCAACTAAGTGTCTGCTAGGACACTAGAACGTGTCCAGCACAACTCTACATTACTCACACACTACACTGCCCATGCCTCACTTTACTTTTGCCAACTCGCTCTTCTCACACCACTTTACATTCCTCTCTCTGTCTCCTCTTTCTACCTCAGCGTCTTCTCTCTGCCCCACCCTCATCTTCCCATCTGAAACTTCCCTCATAACAACAAACATCGGCCCACATCATCCAGAGCTCAAATCACACTTTAACGGCTCCCACAAACACACTCATTCAGAGAGAGAAAGAGAGATGGTGAGATTTACCTACTTTTCACAAAGCGCACTGCAGCAGCCACAAATGCTGTGCTGGGCTACGTGAAAAGGAGAGAGGAGGAGAGCGCCCTATTTACTAAAATAAGGCATGCTCCTACCCTCTCACTAGTGCTGGCCCTGAAATCAGCTGCCATGCACCACGGAGACACCTTTGCGCCATGGTGCAAGGGTGTCTCTGTGAGTCTAGCATAGGTTTTGCACTGGTAGGATAGCCTTCTAGTACAAAATACTATGCTGAGACTCACTTCAAACCTTTTCCTACTTTGTATGTGTGCTGTACAGTGCAGCACACATGCAAAGTCTTACACGGGAGGAGAAAATAAAGCATTTCTTCATTCTTGGGCCTATTTGAAAAGGGCACAGTTTTTTTACGATAAACCAAATCTACTTTACTTAGTAAGTAGGGTTTAGCGTGAGAAACCTTGAGTGGTTGCATCAGAACACCCATTCTCCACCCTTGGTGCGATCCCAAGGTGCAAAATAATTACTTGTTACTTTTCCATTAATTCCAGTACTAAACAAGTCTAACGCTGGAATGTAAATTTGAAAAAAGATTTTTAATTTGAAAAAAGATTTTACGCTGATTTGTGTCACTTTTATGACGCAGACACAGCACTCAATCTTAGTAAATCTCCCCCAGAGTGTGTGTGCGTGTGTGTGTGCGCGCGCATGCATGTGTGTGTGATACTTGAGCTGCTACAGGGACCACCTACCCCTGTACCTGTTATGTAATTTACATAACTTTTCACATACTGCCCAGGCTGTCAGTGTTATATGTTATTGAAGCTTGGGGCCTTCTCACTCTAGAAAAGTAAAACAATTGACATTTCCAATGCTTGTTTGTAATAGCTCCCACATTTTTTTCTCCAGCCTTGCTTAGGCTGCTGTAGGACTGCCTTTGCATCACTTTGAATTGTTCACCTTTTCATTAAACACCTGGGGCCTCATTTATGAGGCCTTGCGTCAGTTTTGCGCTGCTGATGCGTCACTTTTTGTGACGCATCGGCGGCGTAAAACATGCGCCTTGTTGCGCCATATTTAAAAAGTGACGCATTTAGGTAGATGCGTCACTTTTTAAACCCCTGCGCCACATTATACCTGCGTCAGGTATAATGTATGCAGAGGGGGCGTTCCACCGCAAAAAGCCTCGTAATAGTGACGCAGTGAAATCTATGAGATTTCACTGCGTCACTTTTAGGACGCAGTTGCGTCAAAGTCTTGCGCCTGCCTCACCGCAGGCGTAAGACTGACGCAAGCCCTTTCACATGGGGTTTTCCACATGTGAAAGGACACATTGCTGGAGGTGCGTCACTTTTGTGACACACTCCAGCAATGCGTCACTTTTGCGCTTACAGATACATCAGAAATACTGACGTATCTGTAACTCCTTGCGACATGATGCATCATATATTAAATATGACGCATCATTGGTGTCGCAAGGAGTGCGCAGTGAAAAGTGACGCATCGCTGTTTTCACGCACCGATGCGTCACTTTTCATAAATGAGGCCCCTTGACTGGTCATTTTAGTGGCTGTATTTCAAGCCATGGCCAAGATTTCTCTATGTGTTGATTCTTATGATGCATGCAAACGAGCAACAGGATGCTGTGAGTAATAATAACTGCACTTCCTAGCTGTGGTTTGTGACACGTCTCTGCACGTGTGGCAACAAGGCACTTTGCTACCGTTGTGTTATACAAGCAAGCCATCCGGCCCCTGTTAGCTGCGAGGGTTGTTTCACTCTGGCACTTCCACGCATGTCCTTTCCAGCGCTCATTACTCATGGCTGTTCTAAATGAAGTTAAGGCTTTATCACAATGGAGAAAAGCGTTCCTCACCCTACTCACCGTCTCCTCCACCAGAAAATCCCCTCACAGCCTAACTCTCTCCATCACACCATCCCAAGTCTTTCCAGGCAGAGCCACCATCACTATTTACAATAACGGGATTGTCCTATCACAAGCCACAGACAGGAACCTGGAACTGCTAGACAACTTGTTCCCCACTTTCAAAGAACACCTCTCCAATTCACGGACCAACACTCATATCTCCTCCAGTCCCACCAACCATGACCTCACAGCTACATACTCCTCAATCAGGGGCACACCTACCACCCCTGACCTCCCATCCCCCACCCACAACCCCACTATCCCAATTCAGCACTCAAGCACAGACACAGATCGCTCCCCCTCATACACCACTCACACCCCCGCCCCTTCTACCAACTCGCGGACCTCCACACATACCTTCAACACTCCTATCACACCTACAGCGGGCATTAACACCCCGCTCACCGCTGACAGCACAGCTCCCACCCATAACACACCTAACTTAGTCCAGTACCAGAATAACACGCACTCCGACAAATCCCCCCTTTATCCCCCCCCATTCTCAGTCCCCATTACCCTCTAACCAACTACGCAGAACATACCTCCTCTCTTAATTTAACTCCCCCTCCCCTCAACAGGATCATCTCCAATCCCGCTTCCTCTCCTACTCGCAGCCCCCATTATCCTCCCTGCACCCCCACCACGGCTATCAGTCTCCCAGCCTACACCTTGACCCCCCCGCCTACCACCAATGCCCTCACTCATACCACCAACCTCCTCCCTACCTCATCCACACCCCTCCCGCCCAAAACCTCTCGCCTCCCTAACTCCATCCCGCACACCAACACAACGCAGACCTGCTCGAACACCAGCCCTCTCTCCCACCTGCACACGAATTCCCTTGTCAGCCAATCACCCCTGACTGCCACCCCCACCTCCACCACCTACCCCACGATGGACTACATCATGGCCACCCTCACTCAGATCAAAGAAGACATACACACCATCAAAGAACTACTCTCGACACACCCCATACACCCCTCACCCACCTCCACCTTCCCTCCCAACTTGTCCCCTAGTCCGCCGGCTGACTCCCTCACTCAACACGCCCCACACCGGGCGTCAATCCCTGCTCATAGGCGCAGTAACTGCCCTCGTCCCCCGCATCGCCCCTGCAACCCCTCACACAACTACACCTCCCCGCCCAACTTGTCCCCCACCCTTCTGACTAACTCTCTCACTCAGCTAACCCCCAATCTGACCTCAATCCCAGCTCGTAATCACAACAACCGCCCTCGTCGCACCCACAACTCTTCTTCTGACCTCGACACACTCACCCTTCTCCGCTCCTATGACCCAGTCCCCCAAATTCACACAACCACCCCACACCTCAACATTCCCACGATACACTCAAATCCCCTTAGACCACCCACACTAAACAGCAGATTCTCCATCCCCAATAACCTTAGAAAAGTCCCTCTCTCTCTAGAACCATCTACCACCCTCAACACACCCCGTCTCAAATGCACTCTTCTCAACTGCAGATCAGCCAAGAAACATTCCGCCGCCATTGCTGACCTCCTCTTATCGCGGGACCTTGACCTAATCGTCCTGACTGAAACCTGGCTAACTGATTCTTCGACACCTATAATGGACATCTTGGTTCCTCCCAACTACCACATTATCAGGCTCGACAGAACAGGCAAAATAGGTGGTGGAATCGCATGCATCTACAGGAACAACCTCTATGTTCAGAAAGTCAATTCCACCTCCCTACCATCCCCAACATCCTGGGAATACATCTGCCTCGACATTATTAGTGAGGGCAAACCGATATGCTCTCTTCACAGCATTTACCACCCACCGACGGACAACTTCACCTTTTCCCAACAAATCATGGATTTGATCTCAACCAATTCCGGACGGCAACTCACCCAAATATACCTTGGTGACTTCAACCTCCACTGGAACGATCGCAACGACGCAGTGGTAAATAGTCTTAAAAATTTCCTCGATGCCCTTAACCTCACCCAAATATGCAACAGCCCGACCCACGAGAAAGGTTCTACCCTCGACCTGATCATCTCCAAAGAGGACTCTATCCAACTCGAGTCCATCCAACCCTGTGACTGGTCAGATCATCATATTGTCACATTCTTTATCAATGAAAAAGTCAAAGTTAACCCGGCTCAACTCTCCAAGCCCAAAGTCTGGAAAAGAGACTCGAAAAAGCTCAACCCAGGCTCTTTGCCCCCTAACAGTTGCAATCTCCTACTCCCACCGACAGGCGCTACGGACGTCCAAACTCTGACTGACCACTATCTCAACGCTATGACCTCTATAATTAATGAGGCTGCACCTATGGAGCTGAAAAGAGTCTCTACTAAAATCTCCAAACCATGGTACGACGGGAGTCTCAATGAGGATAGACGAGACATGCGAATGGCAGAGCGTACCTGGAGATCAGCTCCCTCTGCAATGCACCTAAAAGATCTCAAGAAAAAGAGAAACGCCTACTTCAGGAAAATAAAACGCTCAAAATCAGACTTCGTCAGCCTCCAACTCGACCAAGCAAAAAACCGCCCGAGAAAACTGTTTGAGCTAATCAATTCACAATCCAAGGAGCAACCCCAACCACTCAACACTAGGCATGAGGCACCCTCCTGTGAAGACTTCGCTGCTTTCTTTATCCAAAAAACTGACAAAATAAAAGCGATCTCCTCATTGACGCAAGCCTCTACTCCAAACCCCAATGCCTAGCACCCACTGAACCAAAAAACAATGCTACATGGTCAACCTTCGGCACATACTCGGAAGAAGAAATTGGCAAACTGCTCAGCACCCTGAAACCATCCAATCACCTCACGGACCCCCTCCCTGCCTCCGCAGTAAAAGACTTTACCCCTTTGCTTCTCCTTCTCTGGACTAAAATTATCAACAGCTCTCTCCAACAAGGAAGCATACCTGACTCCCTCAAAGTTGGTCAGGTCACACCTCTACTAAACAAACCTACAGCCGACCCCTCTGATCTCAACAATTACCGTCCCATCACCAATATTCCCACTCTCGCCAAACTGCTGGAAAAATGCGCACAACTACAATTGACTAAACACATTGAGCAATTTGATCTCCTCAACCCTCACCAGTCAGGCTTCCAAGCAGGACACAGCACAGAAACTGCTATGACTCACATAATTGACGACGCACTTCAAATGCTAGACCAAAACGACACCTGCCTCCTCATCCTTCTTGATCTCTCTTCAGCATTCGACACCGTTAAACATGAGAATCTACTAGAACTACTAAACACAAGAATGGGTTTATCTGGAACTGTTCTCAAGTGGTTCACTTCCTTTCTTCACAACAGGTCGCAGAAATTCAAGAGTAACAACCTGATGTCCTCGCCAATACCTGTAACGCTAGGCGTCCCCCAAGGATCCTCTCTATCCCCAACTTTGTTCAACCTAGTCATGGAACCTCTCACCACCTTGCTACAAGCATCCAATGTACACTTTCACATGTACGCCGATGACACCCAACTTTACCTCAAATTACAATCCCCCAATGACATCTTGCTCCTGAACTCAACGATCAGATGCACCCAATCCTGGCTTTCCGATAATCACCTCAAACTCAATGCCCTGAAAACAGAGTTCCTTCTGATCTCACCTCCAGCGAAGATATCCACCACTCAAATTTGGCTTAAACTCCTAACCGCACTCAATGTCCAACCCACCATCGTGGACTCAGCAAAATCTTTAGGCATAACACTCGACACCAATCTCAACATGCAGCAACATATCAGCAAGGCAACAAAGGGAGCGAACTTCCAGATCAATACTCTGAGGAAACTTAAACCCTACCTCCCAGCCAAAGACTTCCAAACCGCAGTACAAGCGCTAGTCATCCCACGAATTGAATATGGCAGCACCGCCCTCTGCGGACTCCCCCTAACTACAACCGCACCACTAAGAGCTTCTCTGAATGCTGCAGCGAGACTCATCACTGGGTCAAAAAAGCACTCCCATATTACCCCTGACTTGAAATCCCTGAATTGGCTGCCTTTTGAAGCCAGAATACATCTGAAAATCGCCTGCATGACACACAAGGCGGTACACCTAAACTCACCCGGCTACCTCGCTCAGAAACTGACAATCTCTGGGGGAATTAGAAACACGAGAGGCACAAACAATCTTCTGCTGAAATCTCGAAGATTCCAGAAGGAAAAAACATACAAGCGCTCCTTCTCAGGAATGGCGCCTAGGATTTGGAACTCACTCCCTCCCGAAACCAGGCTTATCTCTTCCACTACACTCTTTAAAAAAGAAGTAAAAGCTATCCTCATGGCTAAATACACTTGAACTATTATCTCGAACTCTGTTAACACCCTGCACCGTTCTGTACTACATGTTTGACCCATTTACTTATTTGTATGAGTTGTATTATTACTCACGTGATGGGCTTTGCAGCCACATATTTGTACTGTGTGATCTATTGATTTATTTGTTTGACTATGTTCCCTCATGTACCCCTCTATGTAAAGCGCTCTGATATCTGCGAAGATCTTGTTCGCGCTATATAAAACTTTGAAAATAAATTATGAAGATTTTCTTCAAATATTGTTTTATTAGTTTCAATGCGCTTTCACTTTGTAAGAATTAAACAGCAGCCAACCCTTTATTTTTTACTCAGAATATGTGAACAGGTTCTAAAGGTTATACCATGGATGTTCCATTTCTGTGCTGAATTAACTTGTGTAATTTTTAATTTACTTCGATCTCACTGTACTTGCACAGTTGTAATGGTAGGGATTTGTTTATTCAAGATCGTTTGAGAGCAAACATGTGAATTATTCTAGCAGTGTCCCTGAGGCCACCAGTAAAGTCGAAGGGCCGATTCACAAAGCTGTGCCTTATGGCTCGGATATTTGCTCCAATTAGATTACTCCTACCTTTGGAATACATTTCGGAATTTCATTGGATTAAGCAGAGGCCAAGCGATATCTATAGTGCGTCTTTCAGCACTGATAGAGCTATTTCAGAAATCACCTTCAGAAAATTGCTGCATCCCGATCTTAAATCAAGTGAAACATCCGTCCTGATTAAATCATACTCAAATTGACTTTTTCCACAGTGAGTTCAATATTTGTTTTCTTTTTTTATGTGGAGAATTCCCCTCCTAAACAACCTCATTATATTTTCCGTGCTAGACACACCTTTACTTTTGCCTTTAAGTGCCATTTGCGTGAGCTTCAGTGGAGGATATTTACTTTCAAGGAGCACACAAATGCCCACAACGTTAGTGCCAGATTTACAAAGTTGTTCCATTGCCCTTGCGTTACGCAAGGTGACGGAAAGCAACAAAAGGGCTTCAAGGAGGGAGACAACCTTTACAACGCAACTTTTACTACGCAGTGCCATTACGACGCAACTTTTACAACGCAAACCATTACAACGCATTGCGCTGGGGGCGCTCTAGGATAGGGAATAGGTTTAATTTACTATCCAACACCTTCCCTACTATCCACGGGGACTGGAGTTGGAACAGTAAATTAAACAATTCACTATCCAGCGCCCAAAAGCACTATGCGTTGTAAAGGCATGCATTGTGAAAACTGCGTTGTAAAGGCATGCGTTGTGAAAGCATGCGTTGTGATGTCATACATCCCTTTAAGGAGACTTACTAAGACAGCAAAGCCACCTTACGTTGGAAAGGTGTTCCATGGGTGGAGTGCGGGCTGTCTCACTCATCCACCCATGGATTTTTGCACAATCCCAGATTTACTAGGGTAGTAAACCTGGGAATGCGTCAAAATGCAACGCCATCCCATCAGAGGCGTGACGTGGAGAAATATGTTTATTTCTCCCCATTATTTCCTCTTTCTATGTGTGCTGCTTTCGGGAAAATGCCTCACAGGATTGTTTTTGTGCACGAAGGCTGCACTTTCTGCACAAAAACAATCATGTTTGTAACTCAGGCACCCTTGCAACATTAGGTAGCGCCCAGTGCATCAGCACAGTGAGGGAGCAGGAATGCACCATATCTTAGTAAATATGGGTCATTTCTGTTCTCTCCATTTGTCGCAGCACAGCAAGTTGTCTTGATGCATTGCGTTACAACAAACGTTAGCAAATTTCTATAGGTAAATCCACCCAGATACATTCACATGTCAGCCTTTAATACTTTATTTGCAATGATGGCAAGCTTACTGCATTAATATAAGTAAAATCCTGCCAGATCATATTCCGTGAATCAGGTTTAGAAATTAGCTTTGGCAAAGTTTTGTTTTTGCACCAATTAAGTTCAGCTTAGATAGAAACATGTTTTGTAAATCATACCCTAGGTGATTTTCCAGATAGCGCAGAACCCACAACTTTAGTTCTTTAATAGATGTGTACCATGCCCTTTCATCAATCAAATGCCCCAAATATGTAAGCATTCTTCTGCTACAAGGTGTCTGCAGCCACAAAATACTTAAGGACAACTAACCCCCCCGTCACACTTTTTTAGCATACTGGTGGAATTGTTCATTCTGTTCACTGTTCTTATACTGCTAATCATGTTTATCTGCTTCTGTCTATTGGTCATAGCAGCGCATATATTTTATACAAGAATCACGATGGTTCAATAAGTATTGAAACCACCCCTTTGTGTACTTCTTTTCTATCTCTCTGTGACGGACTGAGTGACTTAGTGAAAAGGTTCTAGATCTGTTTCCACGATTCCTGGGGGGGATCAGGGTTGTCCAGTTATGAGGTTGCCAAAACCATTTGTTACCTTACTAGATTTAGGGATACTTATGGTGGCACTGTGAGCTAGCTGGTCTGGAGGCTAGCATATCCTGAGGGGGAGCATAGAATCAATCTGACCCCATCCCAACATTAATGTTGTCCAACACATGCAGAGTTTCTACTGAAAAGTGGAAACTGTACAACAGTACACTGTAGGAATGTTTCGTGAAAAACATACACGCTTGTTACCTATTGTAAGTGTACAGGAACAATATATTTAAGTTTTGAGTAACATTAGGGTAGTCTTATATAGAACAAAAATTAATACTTCATTTCTAAATATAAAATAACAAACTATTATTAAAAATAGACTTAATATGACATTTAGTAACTGAGTAATCCTTCAACAACAGATATTGCACCTATTACACCAGTGGTTGTTGAGAAAGATGTTTTCTAAGAGGAAAAGTAGCACACTAAAGAAACCTGTGCTTTGCCAACAGAAACTACAGTGCCAACTCATGTTATACACCACTAAGAACAATGTGTCACAGATGTCCTTCTACCTTACATCATCTCCCATTCCTCAACCCACCTTTCCAATTTTCCAGGAGTGCTTTGCAGTTACAAAGACTTAGAAAACAAAGACGGGTGCCTAGGAGCCCCAGATTCAATTCCCACACTTCATGTCAGGAGCAACAGCCACCTGTAGAAAAGACATCTTATGCATTGAACACTTAATGTTAAAGGTCCAAACAAGGTATTTTTTTTTTTTTATTCGTTTTTTTATTGAACATAGCGAATCGACAACACAAAGTACATCATGGTGTTAGCAGGTCTATGGTGCATTGTAGTTACAGTTTGTTCAATGCTTGAGTCATTACTTGCAAGTTGTTACATCGTTTACGGCAACGGAGGGTCATCATGCGTGGGAACGTTTGGGGTGCAGACATTACCCCAATAAACATTCCAGTCATTCCAGATGGGGGACCATTTTTGGGGGCATCCCCGTGCCACGTACACTGTCTTTTCCCTGAACATGCACCAATCCATGTCTGTTTTCCAGGTCTCTATTTTGTGTGTATGTGCGGCTACCCATAGCTGTGCGATGTTCCTCTTAGCTATCATCAGCCCCAGTGTTACCCAGGTGGTGCACTTATTGTTTAGCTCAGTGGGCTCCCACGTATTTAAGATACACCTCCGCTTCTGGGCAAATAGCAAGTGTGAGTACCTTACTGAGGATCTCATGTATTTTGCGCCAAGTACCCTTGAATGTGTTCACATTCCCACAATATATGCATAAAGGTTCCCTCCTGTCCACATTACCTCCTGCAGTCTCCATTCCCCGTTCTCCCCATTTTCAGCAGACACTGCCCTGTTAAGTACACTCTGTACAGAATTTTGAGCTGGACAAGTTGCAACCTAGCTGAGATGGTCCCTTCCCGTGGGGAGGCCACTGCTACTCTCCAGTCATCTTCATCTAGGACTATACGGTCCCTTTGTCATTTCTCTCTTGTGTGCTGGAGTGGGTAACTAGTGTTATAAATCAGTTTTTTGTATGTCAGCGATATGGCCTTCGTGGGTAGGTAGCCGTCTCACAGTCTGTCCTCTAGAGGTGAGGACTTTGGAGGTGTGACACCCATCTGCAATTGTGCCTTTAGAGTGTGGTGGACCTGTAATGTATCAGAAATGTTCTGTGTCGGCCAAGTCGTACTCTTGTTGCAAGGAGGCAAACGATTTAACTTCCCCTTTTACCCAAAGGTCTCCTATCTTTGAGATGCCTAGGAGCAGGGCGGGCTTTAGCGCTGGCAGCACCCGGTGCCACAATCACTTTTGGCACACCCCACAACCAGCCGCGGCCGGCAGTGGAAGTAAATGCAGGGCGGTGATGTGGGGAGTGGCAGGGTGGGGGGTAGTAATGTATGGATTACGGAGTTTTACAGGTAAGTAAACATTTAAATAAATAAAATGAATTTCGTTGCGCCCACTGCATTGCATTTTGGGATGCAGTGTACTCAACGAAATTCGTTTTATTTATATAAATGTTTACTTACCTGTAAAACTCCGTAATCCGTACATTACTACCCCCCACCCTGCCCCTCCCACTCCCCAAGTCACCGCCCTGCATTTACTCCCACTGCCGGCTGCAGCTGCCCACAACCGCCTCCTCTGACTCTTTCACTACCAGAGGGCAAAAGTGTCCCTCATCTCTCCAATCATAAGTTATTGGGAAACTCAGCGCCTCCCTGAGGTTGGCGCCCCCCTCCACAGGTCAGCGCCCAATGCAGCTGCACCAGTCGCACTGACCTAAAGCCAGCTCTGCCTATGAGGTCCCATTTGTCGCAACCCTTCAAAGTCCACAGGTCCCCCAGTAGTTCCATGTCCCATTGGGGGTTGCCAAAGTTAACTTATGCTCCCCAAACAAGGTAATTGGATGCTATCAAGGACATTGGTAGTAAGGTTGTAGTATCTGTCACCAATAGCAATGATAGATTGACAACAGCCATATGATCTTTACGTGCTATAATCCATAAGTAAAGAAACCAATAAAAATAAAAATATTGCCAAGCTCTTATCCACATTCAAAGTTATATAACAAATGTTGACAAATAGCCAACTGCTACAGGGGGTCTTAGTAAAAAGAACAAATAATATTCAGCAGATGATAGTCCACTGCTTTAAGGATGTGGCTGAATGATCATGTCAGGCTTCCTTGGAAATTAAACTATTGCAATCTATCCAGCGGCAGTACAGATATCAGCCAATGGGTAGATCACAACCCCACCATCTACAAAAGAGAGGGTATCTCCTGCACAAAAGAATGGAGCACACCAATGATGAAAATTGTATGCATCAACAGTAAAGCCTTTGGTGCTCCCATGACGTGTTGACCCAACACTGGGCCCAGATTTACTAACCTTTATGCAACACATCAAGGCAACAAAGGTAAAGTAAGTTAATTTTATTTCAGGCATTAAAAATCATTATATATTGCACTGATAAAAACCTTAAAAAGTGTACTACTGTATTGTGAATCAGTTTTTAGCAATTTCATTTAAGCATCACAAAATATCATAATACACTCTGTTCAGATGAAATCACTATGGAGCCATGTTTAGGTTGCATTCATCAGACAATTTGCCATTCTGCTTTATGATAACATTTTATGAAAGCAGCTAATATTTGTGGGTTCTAAACTTTCATACAGAATAGGAAAGTGTGTCAACATGATCTAATACCATACATATTAAAAATCTTTTCAGTAAAATGGTTCTTTCCGTTAATAAGATCAGGGAGATTGATAAAATGTGAGTCGAGCTTTCTTCATGTAATAGGCAAAGTCTGCACTTTATGCTCAAAGATTGCCGTTGCCATTTGGGAATATATTCTAATAATTGGCATAAACCAAAACGTAACTGCAGTAGCTTGTTTTTGTAAAAGGATCTAAGTAGTGCCATGAGGTATTTCTGGAAATGAGGCTTCCTTTAAGTGTCAATTGTGCCTTGTTTTTCTGAACTCTTCTTTATCTTTGAACCATGACAGCCTCCTCATTTGCTTGTTAATTACTTTTTTTAAAGAGTCGTGCCAAAGTGCAATGTCCCATAGCTCTTTGTCTTTCATCCTTGTTAATCCTATGCTTGGGCCTAGTTCGAATTTTGATGCATATTATTTTAACTTTCATTTCATATCAGAGCTTGCAATGTGTTTTTATTTTATGTTTATTTTATTTCTTGTATAGATCCAGAATCAACCCCCGAAGGGATATCTATGGGATTAGGGCGGACCGTGAGGGTGTGATGCAACTCCAGCAAGGTCAGGCGCAGAAAAGAGTGGCCTTAAGCAGCTTCCTGAATTGTAGATGATCCAAGCAAAGTCTCGAAGACATGGGAAGCTCATTCCAGTATCGGGGGACAAGATGGGAGAGAGCTCTTCCTCCAAATCGTTTCATCAGAGGATCTTATTAATGACATGTATTAGATCAGTGCACCTGTTTGTGCTATTTTTTTTTATTCATTAGCCCGAATTCTAGTCAGATTTGAGAGGGAGATACACTCTGGGGAAGCTGAAATAAAAGTCTAAGGGGCACATGCATCATTGGTTCGTTTTGCGATTCGTAATTTGCGAATTTTAAGGAATCGTAAATGGCGAATCGCAAAATTGTATGCATCAATATTTTTCTTTTTTTTACAGAATCGGTAAAAATCGCAAAAAATTGCGAATTGCAACTATATTTGCGGTTTTTCTGCGATTTCGCAAAAAAATCGCAAAATTGCGAATTCGCATTTTCATACATTGGATTGAGGACACACCCAGGAAGCCTATAAACCGATTGCACACACCTGAGACCCAGTTTGAACTGCAGAGTGGCAGTTGGTTGGTCAGTACAGCTTTGTTTGCTGCACCAGAAGGAGTGTTTTTGGAAAGCTGCAGAGGGAGACATGGAGCCAGAAAGTGCAAGTCAACACCTTAATGCCAGAAAAAGGAAGATAAAGTTTAGTGAGCAAGAGTTGCAGATATTAATAGAGGAGGTCACTCAGAGTCAGGAACAGCTTTTTGGAAAGCAGTCATTGAAGGTTCCAGAAGCAGTGAAAAGAAAACTTTGGCTGGACATTCAAGCTAAAGTAAATGCTGTGGGGGTGTGATGTATTCCTATAGGTTCTGAATCGATCCCCCTATTCCTGACCCTATTCTGGTTAAACAAACCAACAAGTTAACTAACAGTCAGCCCATGAGGCAGAAAACCCCCATGATGCAGATACCGTTATCTGACGCAGTCACACTACGGCACAGGAACGTGTTATCTGATTAGGTCATAACGGTTGCGATCTAATTAGACAAGCGATATTCCTCCAGCCCCTGATAAGGCATACGGAGTTCTCATAACAAATCAAACCTATGACAACCTGGGCAAAACCCTGCGGCCATTGTTTTGATTTCACCGAGAACTTCAGCAAAAGAATGTGCTAACGAGCAAGTCGTATGACATCCTTATTGACGTATCTATGTCCATCCTTACGTCAATCTCGGCACCTTAAAGGTATAAATATTACCGATATTGCCCTATGCAAACACACGCGGTGGTGACGAGACGGAGCAGCCATACTTGCCGAAGCCCAGAGCAGAGCAGACCCCGCTGGCACAGCCCCGCCTTCCTGACGCGCTGAGAACGAGCCGCGCTGATTTCTCCTGCCGAGAGATCCAGCACCGGCGCTTCCGGGTAGCCCTCGCAGGCAGCCTGGAATATCGAGACCAGAGAGAGAGATACCATCCCTCATTCAACCTAGATTCCAGGTACAGAACTGAATAACCCCTCACAGAGAATTCTTTAGTTATTTACTTGGCAAAAACAAACTTAACTTAAACTGTAACTTTCTATTCCCGCCCACGTATTAGGCTTAGGTCAGGTACACGGGGTAGGCGTATTTAGAAACACCAGTTGAGTACGTTTAGTCAAATGTATATGTGCATGTAATATATTTTATTCATTTTAAAACATCTTATGGCTTAGAAACCATATCAATGTTTTTACAGTATTATTTTATACTATTGTTTTTAATGTATGCACTTTACTTAGCTATAAGTATTGCAATAATATCGATCCATTTCTCTTGTATGAGAAAAGAGACTGATCAATAAATAACACCTTTTTATTGAACACGCCCGTCTCTTCCTTTTCTCTACAATCTGATGAGACTAAGAATGCACGTACTGACTGAGTAAAATAAATTGCCTTTTGTTCACACGACTCTCGAGATATACTCTTGATTAGGGGAGAGCAAAGTTGTCATGTTCTATGGTTGTCAGAAACTAAATCCCTTCTTGTCTAATCAGGGAAGTTAAGTCCTTCCTGAACATTCGAGAAAGTTTCTAGTGAACTCTGAGCTAGCTGGCAAAACCCAAAACTTTAAGTCTAGTATCGACAGTAGTAGACCTAGTTAACGTCTGGCCTAGGCCTTTACTGCTGTAGGTATTATTCCAATGCGCAGAGCCTATTGGGATGATAGGAACTACACTACATGGCGCCCAACGTGTTTGGAAAGGGCGATAAAACTAACGTAAGACATTTAGAGTAACTCAGTCGTGCTTTCTCACTCAGACCCCTTTTCCCATAATACTCCAAAGACGTCTGGAGTGGGTGAAAGGTTATATCCGCCAGACCTCGCAGGAGGGAACTCCTATGTATGGTTCTTGGTATAAGTCAACGTTGAAGGATACACTGTTCCAAAATATTGTGCATCTAATCTTTGTTTCCATAAGAAACCTGATCTGCAAACAAACAAAAAAATAACCATCCTGTCAGTAAAATGGGAGTCAGTGATGAAGAAAGAGAGAAAGTTAGATTAGCAACTGAACTCGCAGCAGCTGATGCTACCATGCAAGACGCAGACCCGGATATAATACTCATTCCGGTCATCAAAAGGAAATCTATAACCATAAAACTTATAGAAAATGGACTGACACCTAGAGGTGGTACAGTCATATTCGTAATTGAGGCACACGAATATCGGCAGACAGAGGTATACTATTCATGGATAAATTTTCCAGCAGCAAATCCTGTAACAAAGTACTTCCACTATTACAAAATAGAGGAACCTCCTGAAAATTACACTCCTTTCGAGGAGGTGGAAGTACCACTCAAATTTCAAGAGCATTTGCTCTTATTTGATGGCGCCCTAAAACATAATAATCACATCACCAGGCTCGGTCCTTTAGGTAGACCAGGAGCAACGTGGCCGGTCCTAGCCGGATACACACCACATCCAGACATCGACGGGATGTCTGCAGCTAACTTGCTAACACAGCTAAAACAATTAATAAAAATACATAGACAATTAGTCCAGTATGTGATGCGGACTTCAACAATTCAGCCAGCGATTAAACTCCCACAGCTGACCCCTCACCAGGGGAACACAAATAAAATTACACCACAGAACATCCAGTCCTGCCTAGGTAAAGTACCGGCTAAACGGGAACAAATACCATTCTGGCTAGCGCAGAAAATAACCCAAATAGAGGCGGTGTTTCCAGACACTACCCCGCTAGAAAAGCACAGGATTCTGACTATCTGTCTTCCAATGGGAATCGCACCACACATTGAGGACTGTGACACTTGGGGTACAGTCTTTGCTTCCATCTACACAAAAACGCACGGTGTTCCATCCATTTCGGTAATACCATATGTGCTAAAACAAATTCAAGATGAATATGGTCCAGAACCCGCTTTAACTCTTGGTATGAAATTACTGAAAGACTTCAAGCAGGTCTCGGCTATATTATTAGCCAACATAAAAGGTGAAGCAGCAAACGTGGCGATCCGCCAGAGGTTAAAAGAGACAGATATAGCAGACCAACCAGCTGAAATTGCCAGAATCATAGAAAAATCCTATGAGGAACTAGGTAGAGATAGTTTAGCCAGTAAAACCGCAACTAATTGAAAGTCCTGAAAAAATATTTTTTAATAATAATTCTACATCACCAAAAAAGAACTGGGATGGAAACAAACAATCCAATCCTAAAGAAAAGAAATTCCAGTCCAGAGGAAGGTCTCCTAGGCGAAGAGAAAAATCTCCGAACCAAAGACACAGGTCACCTCAGAGTGACCCCTCTGGGAAAAGATATAACCTTAGGAATAGGGATAATATAAAAAAGCCTGATAGATATCAAGACATTGATACACGTCCCTCTCAATCTTTTCAGACTTCCTCGCAGAAATCGGAAAGAAGAGGACGATCAGAACAAAGAGAAGGGCACGCCAAGTCCAAAGACAAGGAACCTGCTCAGCTAAAAAAGAAATTACAAAAAAGAAGGTAGCCAGCATTAAAATAGTTAACAATGCCGAGAATACTGAGGACACAACTGAAAAACGGAGAATGGGCTCAGACAATGCTAGACAGCGCAGCAGAAGTGAGCATAGCTCGCAAAGTCCTTATGAATCATCTGGAGACAGTGGACACGAATGAATATCTTCAAGTGGAAACTGCGGACACCAGAGTTAGCAAACCTCACAAAATATACGAAATAACATTGCGTATAGAGGGGGATAAGACTAGAAAAATAAGGGGACTATTTTGGGATAATCTCTCCAAGGGCTATGATATCCTTCTAGCTGAAAAAGACTGGCCACCAGAGTTTGTCAGGGAGTGCCCTCATGGCGAAGAAATAATTATGCCTGCCTTCTCAAATCAAATTCCTATTCATAAAAAATACACACTTGCTAGAAAGTGGGCAGTGGCTCTAGCTCCTGCTTTATATAAAAATCACGCGGGATGGGATGAGGACTCCCCTCCTCACAAAATCCAGTTAAAATCACAACCAACTGCACAAAGGCAGTACCCAATTAAGCAAGAAGCTAAAAAACAGGTAAATGAAATACTAGATCAGCTAGAATACCAGGGGGTGATTGAAACTTGCACCTCACAAATGAACAACCCTTTGTTTCCGGTCTCCAAACCAGACAATTCATACCGTCTAGTTTTGGATTACCGACACCTTAACACATGTTGCAAAACCTTTGCAGTGCAAAACTCACATAGTGCTGCACTAATGAATAACATAGTGCGCAAAAAATACAAAACAACATTAGACATCTCTAATGGATTCTTTTGTCAAAACATAGCACCAGAGAGCAGATATTTAACTGCATTCTCAATAAATGGCACTCAAAAACAATTCTGTCGGTTAGCCCAGGGGTACAAGAACAGCCCGGGGGTATTCTCAGCGAGAGTAACAGAATTACTACAACTATATGATGATGAAGCATTATCTTATGTCGATGACATATACTTAACAGATGATGACTTGGAGACTCACTTGAAAAGAGTGAAAACCATAATACTTGGGTTCGCAGCAGAGGGTTACAAATTCAACTTTAAAAAATCCAGAATTGCCCATCTGACAGTCCTGTTCTTAGGATATGAATTATCAAGCGAAGGCAAAAGCCTGGCTGACAATTTCCTAGAGAAATGTGCCGTACTCCAAGCACC
Source organism: Lissotriton helveticus (assembly GCF_964261635.1). Taxonomy (NCBI): domain Eukaryota; kingdom Metazoa; phylum Chordata; class Amphibia; order Caudata; family Salamandridae; genus Lissotriton; species Lissotriton helveticus. The sequence goes on along the minus strand of NC_136063.1, from coordinate 614,632,523 downwards.
GAGAACACTAAAAAACTTACAGTCAATCCTAGGCTTCCTAAATTTCGGAAGAACATACATTACAAATTACGCAGAAAGGGTCAAACCCCTTTATGATCTGATAAAACCCGATTTTAAAAGATCCAATTGGACTCAAATACACACAGAAATTTTGAGATCCCTACAAACAGACATGCTAATTAAAACAAAATTAGAAACACGTGATAACACACGCAATCTTGTGATTCGAGTCATCCCAGGGAGATGCGGATTCACATACCTGACCTCTAATGAGGGAGAAAAGGTACCAATTGCATTCAAATCACACTTGTACACAGAAGCTGAACAAAATTTCAGCAACAAAGAAAAAATTGTTCATGCAGTTCAAACCGCAATAGCTAGAGAAAAAGATCAAGCTGACGGTAGACATATCACAGTCAGAACAGCTGAATCAGCCTTTGAGGCACTAACAACACCGTGTAATTTACCAACAACAACATTGAATCCGGAATGGATACAATGGGTGAATTCAATCACAACGGACAAAGTATACTATTACTTTGATCCAGAACTAGAAGAATTAAAAAATCTAGAATATGAAAGAACATTCCCTCTGCCAATCGACATTCTGCCTTTACGACATTACGCCTGTGTAATTTATACAGACGGACATGCTCAACCCCCCGTTTGGGGAGAACAGGCATACAACCCCACATGTGGGATTACAAAAGAAGTGTGGCGCGGAGGTAAACTAAAACCTCTATTAACAAAAACACACTCAGTAGAAACTAATTCAGAACAACAAACTGAAATACTAGCATTGAAAATGGCGCTAGATAATGCGGATCGCGAATTCCCGACACTTATAGTGTCAGATTCCTATTACTGCGTCAAATCATATAACAATGATTTGCAGACATGGATTCAAAACGACTACAAAGATGACACAGATGCACCAATAAAGCAGAAACTGCTCTGGGAACAAATAGCTCTTTTACAAAAAGAGCTACCAAAGACTCACGTGACACACTCACTGAGTCATCAGCGTGATGGCGTTCACGTTGCAGGGAATTCATTGGCTGAGACAGCCACAGCGGCAGCCACTAAATCGGCTCCTGTAGTTCGAAAAAAGCGTACATTAAAATACATTGACGGTGAAACAGTACTGGCAGTGAAAACGTCATCAAAAGGCGACTGCTCAGCATTACCGATCAACTATCCACTCAATTATACATACATAATCGATGCAAACTCCGTCCCTTTTGCTCGAATCCCTGGAGTGGGGGATAGGGTGATTCCAAACATGGACAGGAGAAACTTGTTAATCGCAGACGCACATATGGGCGAGGGTCTCAGACACCTAACACTAAAAAGAATTACAATCACGGTACTGGTGGCCAGGCATGAGCCTGCGTCACACCATGTTTGTAAAAAACTGCCCAAACTGCAACAGAGATCGCAGTGGGGAGAGAAACAGTTTAATACATGGTCGGTTTACTCCAGAAAAGATCAAGAGTAAAAAAGAAGGCTTGCGATTAACATATACAGGCTAGTTTACACTTATAATGTAGATCACCAGCACTCGGCTGACGTCTGGACTGTTATACAAAGATTTGCGAGTCTAAATGGCATATACGCTAAGAGCATGCTACGTTTGACCATTGTTTTCACTCTAGCCCTCCAGCCTGATGGGAAACATGGCCAAATGAGCATAGCACAGCGGGAATCTTCTCACTTCCTTCCTGAGGGATACGGGATGGTGTAAAGAAAAAACCAAGGCATAAAGCAATCTATAACGGAAAGGATATTAGGTTCGGGAGCTGGGTGGGTCAAACATCTAATAAGTGTCCAACGTAGTCTAAATAACTTGCCAAGAAATTCTCTGAAGGGATTCAGTTCGTACGAATTATTATTTGGAACTAGGATGTTGATCTCTGACATTGATAGTCAGACTTCAGTGGTGAAAGAAAAAAGCTTTGATATCAAAGACCGTTTGGCTATTTTGCAGGACTTAAACAAAACAAGAAAAGACCTGAGCAACATAAAATTGAAACAACAGCCAACAACCACTGAAGAACCACCACCTGTCCCAGCAAGACCTGTCTGGATTCCAAAAGTCGGGGATCTAGTCAGGGAAAAGATCGCGGTAAAGAAGGAATTTGGGCCTTCTTACAGAAAAGCAGTTCCTGTCTTGTCTGTCAACGGGACAAGATCAGTTGTACTACCGCCACTTGCTGGAAAAAAGGAGAACTGAGTTGTATCCATCGACCTGGTAAAACCACAACATGTGGCCGATAACAAACAAGAGGCCAAGTGGACTCCCAATAAGTAGCAGAACACCAAGGTTTGCTACCAGTACAGAGGTCCTAACGAAGAGGCTCATCACATTCGAAACGCCTACAGAAAAACAACAAGGACTATGCAACAATGCAATAGAACTCAGACCTCTGAAAACCCAAATAAAAACATTTAGCAGAGACACACCAATCTATAATGAAGTACCAAGGGAAAATGCAAGAAACAGAAATCCTGAACCAATTGGAACAATTGACAGAACTGCATCCGGCTACTTCATAAACTTTGATGATTCCTCTGAAGGGTTCAGTGAATCAAAGACACAGCCATCATCAAAAACCTTTAAAGATAAAGCTAAAGAACTTTTGAAACAATTGAAAGAAACATATCTGATTTCTCCATGGATTGAATTTTGGGTGGGTTTTGGTGCATTTATCCTCATACTTTGGCTCATCATGATACTAACTTTGGGACGCTTCATTGAGGGAAAATATGCAAAAATAGACACAGCAAGTCAGAAAATCAACTTGATCCTTAAACCACACACATCTTCACACATCGAGAAAAGAGAACTTTCTTCAGTCAACTTCACAGCCAATCCGATACCTGGTGGGGTAGCCTGGGACAACACTGACTATGAAATTTATGGTCCGGTCGAAATCCTGAAATATCCACACCAAATTAAGATCTCATTGAGTGACTTTGCAAAACTAAACTCATTTGCTGATGATTGGGACTTCGAAAGCATTAATAATATGATGTCTGACTTAGTAATGTCTGCTAAATTTACCAAACATGATTATTTGCCGGGTTCTACAAATTATGATAGTATGTACTGTTATAACCACTATGGTAACCATTTTTTACATAGATCTGCACAACCTAGAAATGTTTTAAATTATAATCAATGGGAACATTGTGCAACCCCTCCAAAAGGAAGCTCAAGGACCTTCTATGACAAATATTCATACTTTTCAGGTTTTAACACAAGTAATGCTGAAGCATTCTATTTTAAATTGTCAAACAAGACAGGGACAAAGACCATGATAACCAACAAAAAATTGATATATTCAGACTCATTCTTTGAAAAAATGAATACTTTTGGTTTTGATTATTGGGACAAGAATGTTGAATTGAAAAGTGTTTGGGGTACAAAAGAATGGCAAGTACAGGGTATAGAATCTATGTTTAGAGCCTGCATGATCCCAGAACAAATGATATTTTTAAATGACACTGTTCAACAATCCACCTGTCTTGGCCTAGCCAAAATCAAAGACTTAAATAAACCGTCTATTCCAAAGCCAACAATGTTCAGCAATAGCTCTACAGATGAAGAGATAGACGTAAATTATGTATTAAACCAAAACAGAACACATCCTGATTGGAAACAGTGGTTGATCTGGCCCACAGATACAAATAACTGTCAAGATAGATTCCTGAACAAAACACAGGGGTTCAAAATGACCAGGCCAGACCCTAGATATCCCCAAAGACATCACCCAGGGATAATAACCACCTACCGTGTGGGCAAATTATGCCTTCAATGGCTACAAACTTCCACACTGGCAGAAATTAAACAACACCTAATTTTACTTACTGATGGTGCTGACTTGCGTGATTTCATTATGGGACCGCGCAAACAGCGTCAAAAACGTTTCATAGCAGCCTCTGTATATGCAGCATACAATGAGGCCTGGAAGGTTACTCAAATTGAAACAGCAGAGAGAATACGGGAAATTGACCGTATTAATTTGGAAAAATCACTTTCTGTAGTGGACAATGGGTTAATGACTCTGTCCTCCAGAATTTTTTCTTTGGACAGCATTGTGTCTTCAGCAATCGACATATTGTCGCAAGACTTACTGTTATTACAACACGGTCAGTCACAATTGCGCTCTATTGTACAGCTTGGCTGGACGTTACAAAATCTGCGTTCAGGCTATGTGCCTTGGCGTTTAATCAACACAACGTCCCTATTCCAAATCTTTAACCTTACTGATAGACAAATCAGTATGGCACAAAAGGGTGCTGATTATACAATCTTGAGCATTGAAAAACTCGAAAGATTACCAGTGACAATGTCAGAACGACCTGTCAGTGAATGGATAATACATGGGATAATAAATATTCCAATCTCAACCTTCAGGTTTCAATACTGCCAAAAATATATACAGGCTGGCATGTACGAGAAATTGGGAAAGGGGTACATTAAAACATCATAGAACCTGCCCTATTCACATGCATGTGTCAGTAATAAAGGACAGAAAGTGTTTCTTAGTGGCAATAATTGTGCGATGTCACTAAGCGGCACGCTTCTGTGTAACGGAATTAGTTTGCATGGAGCCTGTGAAGGGAATTCATACAACCTTTCATGTCACCAGCAAGGCGCACCTGCAACAGAAATAGAGCCATTCTTTCAAAGACTCTATAATGGGAGTTACATTCTAATTGTAGACCGCAGATGTTGTAGTCTTATGCCCGGGACTCCTTATCTAGTAACTACGACTGCGAAGGTCAAGTGCTGTGGACGCTCATTGTTCCCCAGCTCCTTTCCAGACAGGGAGACAAGGGCATGGCCCAATTTGAAAATTACTTCTATTCGAATAGATACTTTAAGCAGAATGAAAACAGTGCTTCTTCAGACGCCTACAAGGCTCACGTCATCAAAAGAAACGTATGATCTACAAGTCGCAAGGACGACTGCAGAGATACATTCATTGTTATCAACTAATTCCCCCATACATTTCGCAGAAATACTAAACGAAATCTTAAATATTTCTGATACCAATGGGGTCTCAAAGGTATTTAAGACAGTATTTTCGATGGCATTAACACCATTCAAAGCCATACTGGGTATTTTTCCAGATTTCGTTCATTCGATTTTTGGCGGACTTCCCCTGATCTTGGGACTAATTGCAGGAATCCTATTCTTGGTCCTTATTTTTCGGTATGGCAACCCATGTCACAGACAAAACTCTTGCGACAAGGGAAGAAACAATCCTAGCCATTGGATACCGGGACCGGATATCAAAAATCCTGGGACTCTCCCGGCTTAGAGACCTGAACATGACTTGGTTTCTATCATTTCGACCAATGTGGCAAAGATGTGTTTTACCTGTATTAAGGTGTCTGCTATGCGGAGAAGAATGCGTGTTAGACACCTGTCTGACGCTACAATCGGATGCGCCAATGGATGCAGAAACATTGTTGAGCCCGATCAAGGTTCATGCTTTGTGCTGCCCTCAAAGGCTACCAATCCTGATGACGGAATTCGTGGAAGCTTCACCACTACGATTGATGGGTAGTGAAGTTCAAGATGAAAGCAGCATCGATCAGGTACGACCTTCTGTCAGCAATGCAAATCGGAATGTCAATGGAAACAATCATGCGCACGAATGCATGATTACACCTATTTCCGAGTTAGTGGAACTTTCCCAGGAAGCTGTTGACAGTTTTTTCGAAAGCCTAAATGATATGATGTTCTCACCAGAGCAGAAATAGAGACTTTTGAACAAGCACGCACACGGCGTTACCTGAATTCGGCCTTCAACTTTAAAAATAAAGTCACATGAACAAATTTCCCTCCAGTTCACGGACAGCAATTTTTCAACAGCCCCAAAATATTTTTTCATATTTTTCGGGACACTATCTTCTGCTTAAAGTAAGAACTATTCTTAAAGAACTAAGGTTTCTAAATTTTAGATAGCTTGTAGACATTAGCTGCCCGCTGGTATGTTCATAAATATCTTATTCTGTGATGGAATGGTCTCGAACTTTTTTTCTGTATTAAGAGCCATTTCCTGTGTATATTCTCATATACCAAATAAGCAATAATGTATACAAATGCGTGATTACCGTAGCATTATTATACAGCTTGAGTGCATACAATACATATGATTGCAACTTTTCCGTATATTTGAAAATTTCAAATTGCATTTATGTATTTTGGGGTGGTAAGGTATACACAATACTCTATAGTATGTTGTACTATGTTTTACTATGCATAGATTAGTAAATATGACCATAGTTAGCGTGGAGTGGGTGTGATGTATTCCTATAGGTTCTGAATCGATCCCCCTATTCCTGACCCTATTCTGGTTAAACAAACAGTCAGCCCATGAGGCAGAAAACCCCCATGATGCAGATACCGTTATCTGACGCAGTCACACTACGGCACAGGAACGTGTTATCTGATTAGGTCATAACGCTTGCGATCTAATTAGACAAGCGATATTCCTCCAGCCCCTGATAAGGCATACGGAGTTCTCATAACAAATCAAACCTATGACAACCTGGGCAAAACCCTGCGGCCATTGTTTTGATTTCACCGAGAACTTCAGCAAAAGAATGTGCTAACGAGCAAGTCGTATTACATCCTTATTGACGTATCTATGTCCATCCTTACGTCAATCTCGGCACCTTAAAGGTATAAATATTACCGATATTGCCCTATGCAAACACAGGCGGTGGTGACGAGACGGAGCAGCCATACTTGCCGAAGCCCAGAGCAGAGCAGACCCCGCTGGCACAGCCCCGCCTTCCTGACGCGCTGAGAACGAGACGCGCTGATTTCTCCTGCCGAGAGATCCAGCACCGGCGCTTCCGGGTAGCCCTCGCAGGCAGCCTGGAATATCGAGACCAGAGAGAGAGATACCATCCCTCATTCAACCTAGATTCCAGGTACAGAACTGAATAACCCCTCACAGAGAATTCTTTAGTTATTTACTTGGCAAAAACAAACTTAACTTAAACTGTAACTTTCTATTCCCGCCCACGTATTAGGCTTAGGTCAGGTACACGGGGTAGGCGTATTTAGAAACACCAGTTGAGTACGTTTAGTCAAATGTATATGTGTATGTAATATATTTTATTCATTTTAAAACATCTTATGGCTTAGAAACCATATCAATATTTTTACAGTATTATTTTATACTATTGCTTTTAATGTATGCACTTTACTTAGCTATAAGTATTGCAATAATATCGATCCATTTCTCTTGTATGAGAAAAGAGACTGATCAATAAATAACACCTTTTTATTGAACACGCCCGTCTCTTCCTTTTCTCTACAATCTGATGAGACTAAGAATGCACGTACTGACTGAGTAAAATAAATTGCCTTTTGTTCACACGACTCTCGAGATATACTCTTGATTAGGGGAGAACAAAGTTGTCATGTTCTATGGTTGTCAGAAACTAAATCCCTTCTTGTCTAATCAGGGAAGTTAAGTCCTTCCTGAACATTCGAGAAAGTTTCTAGTGAACTCTGAGCTAGCTGGCAAAACCCAAAACTTTAAGTCTAGTATCGACAGTAGTAGACCTAGTTAACGTCTGGCCTAGGCCTTTACTGCTGTAGGTATTATTCCAATGCGCAGAGCCTATTGGGATGATAGGAACTACACTACAGGGGTTGCCCACCGAGATATCACCAACCTGCAAAAAAGGTGGTATGACTTACGCTCTCGCGCAAAGGAAAGGATTGCGACAAGGGTCAAAAGTGCAAAGAAAACTGGTGGAGGCACTCCCAGGGACACACCAACTACCCCCCTTGAGGATTTGGTTGAGGGGACCCTTGTGACAGAAGCAGTCATTGGAGTGATTCAAATAGACACCTCTGAGAATGCTGGCACTTCACAAGGTAAGATTTTTGTCAGTTAAATAAGTAACATTGTAAATACCTCTGGTTGCAGGATGCAGTTACACATTGTATTAATGCTCAGGTTTCATATCCCTTAAGAATAGGACATTTTGCTTTGCTATATGGTGTTTTAAAAGGCATTTCCATGAAGGAAGCAGTGGATCATGGGAATTGTAGTTTTTTAAACATGATTAGTAAAATGTAAACGAAAATCATTTTTTAAATAGAAAAATGAAACATCACTAATAAGATAGATCAAATGCTTGCAGTTATATTGTTTATTAATAAAAAATTTGATTTTCATTGACTTTTCATACATGTCATTTCAAATCACTTACATACTGAATGCACTTTATCATTTATAGATGTTGAAAAGGAAACAGAAATAATTGTTTTTGAAGAAACCAGCATGGATTTACAGGACACTTTAAATAAAAATTCAGATACAACTTCACCAACTGTGCACACATTGCAAGGTAGAAAGAGAGTGCGTCAGATTCTGAATTCAGAGACTGAAGATGAACATAATGTCCCAGAACTTAAAAAGCAAAATACTGAAATCACTGGCACTGCTAATAAAAAGTCAAGTCGTCGCAGAAAGCTTCAAAAGTTCTTCAGAAGAAGGCCAAGGTCTTCAAATTTAAGTAACTCCTTAGAAGATAACGCCCATGCAAGTGATGTGGAATTAAAGTTATTGAAAGTGCAGCGTCTGCAAGGGAAGGATATGAGGATTATGAAAGGAAAACTGAGTCATATCAGTGATGACATTAGTGCAATGAGTAAAAGTTTGACAACATTAACAAAAGTTATTGAAGGTGCTCATAAGGCGTCTGTTGACCATTTTGACCGCATAGCTAATGCATTGGAGACTATTTGTCATGGCATGGAAGGACAGAAGATTGCAAATTGCAATAGACATTTGAGAACAATGATGAGCATGCACACATATGCCAGGGCTTTAAATAGAGTGACTACCAGCAATGCACGTCTTATGAAACATACTTATTTCAATACAGAAGGACATTAGACAATGTTGTGGTGAACTTTGTGAAGGTATGCTGTCATTGAAAAGTGCTGCTACTGAGATGCAACCTAAAGTGAACCTTGATAATCATGATGAAGGGGGTTTGAGCATTGATCATGATGGAAGCAGTGTCAAAATTAAACCTAAAGATTTGTCTGACCGCCGTAGTACTAGAGGCCAAGACAAAAGCACAGGAAAACCCTAAATTTCAGAGAATGTGAAAACAAATGCTTTAGGTTTGCGCAGAGGGAAGAAATGATTGCCATTTATATGTTGTTATTATTGTCATGATTTCTTATAATGTTTACAAGTAGACCTTGACTAATTCAAGTTTGAAAGAAGCTTATGTTTTTCTTCAATTTACAAGCAGTATTGTATTTGAAGTAGCAAGCTCTTACTTTATTTGTCAAATAAATGTCTTTAAAAAATATAATAAAAATTCCATTCAACTCAACTATTTTTAAAAATAGTTTCGCGTAATTTCTGCCCTTCTCCTCCCTTCTGCTGCGTCAGGACCATGTAATCTTGCATGGGGTTGTTGAGGCTGGTTGTCATTATTTGGTAGCATATCCTCCATATCAAGTTCAAGGCCTCTTCTAGTAGCTATGTTATGCAGGACAGCACATGTTGCAACAATTTTACAGCAAACATCCGGCCGATATTGCAATGCGCCACCAGTTTTGTGCAGTATGCGGAACCTAGACTTCATAACGCCAAAGGTTCTCTCTATGACACTGTGGGTAGAGATATGGGCATGATTGTACTGCTGTTCTTTGTGGGTTGTTGGAGTCAGGAAAGGTGTGAGTATGTATGACCTCACACCATATGCACTATCTCCTAAGTTGAAAGGGAAAAGTTGGAAATGAGTACTAATGTTTAGCAAGAGCATAATAGTTTTTAAAAATTAAGACATTATTTAATTGCATTTACCTAGTAAATATCCATCTCCAAATTCCCCAGAAAGCAGACGAGCATGGATGGCACTATGTTTAAAAATGTATGAGTCATGGGCACTCCCTGGATAACTGGCAACTAAGTCAGTGATGATTCCTTTTGCATTGCAGATTACTTGAATATTCAAAGAATGGTAATTTTTCCTATTTCTGAAAATATACTAATTTGCAGAAGGGGGACAAATGGGAACATGTGTTCCATCAACACATCCTATTACATGTGGGAAAAGGGCCATGTTGTAAAAGTCTAATTTTGTCTGTTGCAACTCCTGCTGAGTGGTAGGGAACTTTATATGCTGATTTATCCTATGGAGCATTGCATTTAGAAAGTCTTTAAAAAATCTAGACAAAGCACTCTGTGAACCACCACTTGCAACAGCAATAACACCTTGAAAAGAGCCAGAGGCTAGAAGATGAAGACAACATAACACCTGTACACGGATGGGTATGGCTTGAGTCCTACTTGTTTGCCTTGGCAATATGGGGTCTAATTTTGCTATGAGCTCCAAAATGGAGTCTGCATTCAGCCTATACTTATCATATATGTCTGCCTGTGTCTGCCCAAACAAAGTGATGCGCAGTCTAAATATTCTCTCATTGAGTATTCTTCTCCTCCTCCCTGCTGCTCTCAAACGCCACCTACGTGCCAGCACAATGACTGCTGCCATCCTGGAAGAGTTCCTGAGGGACTGTGGAACCTCTTTTATAGTGGTCAAATCATTTGCACATGATTTGTGAGGAAAATAAAACATACCACCTGGTCACACTTCTTCTTAATTTAGGAATTCTTAAATGCGATTTCTAACAAAGTCGCAAATAGCAAATTTTCATGCATAGCAGATTTTGCTATTTTTTGAAGGATTCCTTAAATTAGCGATTTATTAAGAACCCGCAATCCCGTTTGCGAAACAATAAGCAATCGCTATGCCAAATGCGATTCTTACTTTGGAAAAAAATTGATGCATTCCAAAATCAGAAATTGCATTTGCAAACGGCCTATTTTAGCGATTCACACTGTTTGCGAATGCAATTTCTGATGATGCATGTGCCCCAATAACCCTTATTTTGTGCTGAATTGAGAAAAGACTCAAACTTGCCAGGAAAAGCACAGTACCATAGCAGAGAGTTGGAATGAACTTAGCTTATATTGCAGTTAGTAGTGGTTGAAAGTTGAGGCTTTGTAATTTCCGGTGTATTCGCTGGATAGCTGAGATTAGAGAAGCAATTCTTGGTTTTAGTACACTCTGATATACGTTGTAGGACAGCCGATCTTGTAGCCATTCGCCGAGGTATTTGCATGATGTAGCTCAGAGAAATGATTTCCTCCCAGTGACCAGCTGCCTTTCTTATTTATTTTTCTGCACAAAATCATTACCTGTGTCTTTGTGAAATTAATAGCCATTTAATTCTTGATACAATATGTGTTTAATTGGTTCAGTAGCCTTTGTAAGCCCATTCCAGTTAAATTCATAAGGATAAGATCATCAGCATACTCTAGCGAGGCTACTTTCCTGGTTGCCATTCTTGGTGGGTGAAAATTAGATGTTTCCATGTGAGTACTAAGATCCACCAGAAACAGATTAAATAGTACAGGCGCCAAGACGCAGTCTTGCTTCAGGCCTCCTTTTATGGCTATTATTTCTACTAAATTGTGTTTTGACCAACTTTACCTGGGTCTAATTATTGCATGCAATAATTATGAGGGGATTTCCCAATTGCACAACTTGCTGCACTACATTGTGTGAAACAGAGAGCAGGAGTGCACCATTTCTACTAAGATGAGGATCACTTCTGCTCTCTCATAGCGCAGGTGCACTTTATGCAGCCTTGCACTAAAGCAGACACCCTTGTGCCATGGAGAAAGGGTGTCTGTGCTACTGGCAGAATTGTTTTTGGGCAGGTGTGGATCCCTTCCCTCAGAAATACATTCCTTAGTGACACATTCTTCGTCCTATGTGAGTTGCAGAATCCAGAACTCATGAAAAGAGAAAGTAACAAGGAGAAATAATGATATTTCTCTGTTTTGCCCCTCTATCAGGTAGGCACACTATTATAGTGGAAACCCAGGTTTACTACCGTTAGTAATTTTGAGTTTTCTTCAAATACATGGGTGGATGCATGGGAACCCCCATGCTCCACCCATGTAATGCCTATCTGACGCAGGGTAACACAAAGCAGTGCAATGTGTTGCGTTGAGTTACTCTGAGGCAGAAAAGTGAATCAAAGCCATGCAAATACCAATTTGTGTGGCTCTGTAACTGTCAATTCAGCACTTGCATTGACTATCGTGAATTATGGACAGATCTGAGCCTGGATGTCTAATCTATTGTAACAAATTGGGTTATTGGTTGAGAGGGGTGGAGGCCCCACTCAAGCAACAACCATGGTCCTTGCTAGGGTGAACCACAAATGTTACTAAATTAGCCTGTGCGTAAGCCTCTGGCAGCTTGCCACAAAAGCAGTCAGGCTGAACTAACAGACAATGTGTAAAATATTTATGTAGCACACAAATAGTAATAGAGTGAAAGCACAACACAAGAAAAAAATCCAAATCAAATTAGAAAAATAAGGTAAATATGCAAAAACAAAAATACACCAAAACAAGTTACATCCAAGCAGTGGAACCAGAGTTATTATTTTAAAACGTTTTTAAGGAAATCTAGCACCTAAAAAATCAAAGCGATGATCATGGGTATCTGGTTACATGAAACCGGGGCAAGGTCAAATATTAAGGCCGACAGCGATTGAGCATAGGTCACATACAAGGGGAGTATTGGCCTCGATCTTGCTTACCTTCAAAAGGTAGAGTTTCATAAGGCCAAGGAAGCAGGCTGTAGCAGAGAGTAGGCCAACAATTGTTTACCACTGGATTAGCCGTCGACAATGGTGGGAAATGCTGCATGCAGGAAAAGCTGGATTTGTAGGCAGAGGAGGTCCTCGATGAGGTGCTAATCGTGGTTGAGTCTGGTGAAGATTTCTACTTTTGGACGTAGAAGTCTTTCTGGAACTCGGATTCACGTAGAGGGATGAGGCTGCAGCTTGTAGCTGAAGGGGGGTCCATGAGGTTGGATACTGCTGCTGGTAAGTCCCACTGAAGAGGATGTGCAGCTGTGGAGAAGAACGTTGCAGGAGCTGCAGCAAAGTCAATTTCACCAGCGATGCACCTTCAGCAGATGAGCTTGCCAGCACATCCCTGTCTCCTGACTAAGAATTTGTCTTGTTGAGAAGCATATGAATATTGAAGCCTTTGGGCAATCAATTTCACACACTACTTTTAAATGATGCATTATTATTAGTGAACCACTGTAATGCACTTTGTTCAATCAACAAACTGATGAATTTCATTCTTATTATTTTTCTTTATATTTAATAATTCCATTATTTGAAATGAATGAATTCCAAGAAATATTTACTTCAATATCGAACAAATATATCAGAAAATTGCTGAGGAAAACGTATAACCACAAACATATGAATTGTTGTTAATATACTAAGAATATAAACTAAATCTATTTAACTTAATCTGTTTTTAAGGAAATATTAACTTGATTTTTAAAAGTCTAATTTGAACACAAATGAATATGACTTATAAATATGTGAAAGAATATATCTAAATGTGGAAAGAAAAAAAATGCCATCTTCATCACTTATTTGTCAAAAGTATGTTTTCCTCTGTTGCATGAAGAGTTCTTAACCATTATTGATGTTCTGCGTAGGTTAGTCCAAGAAATGTTGTTTTTCTCTATTATTTCACAATAAAGAATGCAAAACAATTGATGGATTGAATGCTAGTTGAACCAATCTCATCCACTTGAAAGACGAGGCCCTCTCGGGCCTCGCGGGTTATATAAAACCAACTAAAATGCCTTCCCAACCGAAGAGTCAGTCAGACAGTAGAGAATGTAACTTACATGTTTATTACCAATACTCTGCAAAGGAGTCCAGTCAGACCTTCATCGTGAGATGTTTGCCGAGGGACTGACCTCCCAACATTTACTAATACATGATAAAACATTTGCAGACTTCGGCCACGCCTCTAGTGGAAAACTACCGGCCTGAGCCGGATATGAACAAAGGAGGTACAGAGATGAGCTAACACCTGCCAGATGGGTAAATTTTATTGACAATCCAAGGGCACTGTGGCGAATCCCAGCATCTCCTAACGTGGGAGCAGAGTTACACATTGAGAATGGTATGCAAAAGAAAATAACTGTTCATTAGTAAGTTGGGTAGTATCCTTGAACAAAGGAGAAAATGATAATGAAATACAGAGCTCTGCTGAGGCAAGCAATTCTGAATACTGAGGTCTAAAGTAAGCACAGCCCGAGCAGTCTAATATGAGTTACTAAATACAAAATGGAGTTACACAGGCTAACAACTCAGCAGGTTATATAACGTGAACATATATGGCATCTTAATGCTAACCTAATATAGCATAGACAAGTGCATGAGGTTGGGAGGGGAATTTAAACCTAACAGACCCTCCTTTTAGCATATGTGGCTAAAAACTTTATTGCTATTCAACAGGGTCTTTACAATTCTAGGTGGGAGAAGAGGAACTGCAGAATCATTGATATTGCAGAGCAAGAATAGAGTATAATGCAAACATCGAAATACATTCATTTAATATTCGAAGATACCCTCATCAATAAGCATAATAGACTGAATTTCTTGCATCTTCATCGGAGATATGTTATTATTCTTCTGGGGCAGTGTAATGGTAGGGTTAAGTTTACTCACACAATAGGTGCAACAGGCTGGGAGGCAGCGAATACAGAGGCAACAGGTAAAGACAACACCTGCGATACCTGTTAAGTAGAGTAATATCTTCCAACCCCATGATGTCAATAGACCCCAGAGCCATCCTGTGAGGAACCATGAACCATTATCTTCATGAATTTCTGAGGCGAGTTTGTGCAATTTCTGTATTGCGTAGTCGACAGTGGGAGCACTGTCTGGGATATAGACATGGCAGCTGCTGCCGATGACACCCCTTTCAGCTAAGAGAACATCTAAAACCATCCGGTTTTGAAGCAAGACGAGTCTCGTAGTCTGGTGCTCGACTGTAATATTGGTCAGTATACCTGCAGTAGTATTAATGACTCCCTGGACTACTCTGGCCAGACGGCAGATACTGCGGCTATTAAACATGGGACCCCAGAACGGTATAAAGCCCTTTCTGCACCAAGGAACTGACCTGGGAGCTTTCCCCTGGGGTCCTGGATCGCCGCAGCTCCAGCGCTGCTTCAACGCTGCCCATACTGGGCTTCCTGCTTCCCTGACGCCGGAGACCGGGCACCACATCCCCCAGCACCCCTTGCGCCGAGGAAGGCGCGCACGTCCTGTCCCGCCCCCGGAGGTGCTCAGAAGTACAGCGTGAGCCCCGGGGGAGCGGGGGGACCTTTCTGCACCAAGGAACTGACCTGAGAGCTTTCCCCTGGGGTCCTGGATCGCCGCAGCTCCAGCGCTGCTTCACCGCTGCCCATACCGGGCTTCCTGCTTCCCTGACGCCGGAGACCGGGGACCACATCCCCCAGCACCCCTTGCGCCGAGGAAGGCGCGCACGTCCTGTCCCGCCCCCGGAGGTGCTCTGAAGTACAGCGTGAGCCCCTGGGGGAGCGGGGGGACCTTTCTGCACCAAGGAACTGACCTGGGAGCTTTTCCCTGGGGTCCTGGATCGCCGCAGCTCCAGCGCTGCTTCACCGCTGCCCCTACCGGGCTTCCTGCTTCCCTGATGCCGGAGACCGGGGACCACATCCCCCAGCACCCCTTGCGCCGAGGAAGGCGCGCACGTCCTGTCCCGCCCCCGGAGGTGCTCAGAAGTACAGCGTGAGCCCCGGGGAGCGGGGGGACCTTTCTGCACCAAGGAACTGACCTGGGAGCTTTCCCCTGGGGTCCTGGATCGCTGCAGCTCCAGCGCTGCTTCACCGCTGCCCATACCGGGCTTCCTGCTTCCCTGACGCCGGAGACCGGGGACCACATCCCCGAGCACCCCTTGCGCCGAGGAAGGCGCGCTCGTCCTGTCCCGCCCCCGGAGGTGCTCAGAAGTACAGCGTGAGCCCCGGGGGAGTGGGGGACCTTTCTGCACCAAGGAACTGACCTGGGAGCTTTCCCCTGGGGTCCTGGATCGCCGCAGCTCCAGCGCTGCTTCACCGCTGCCCATACCGGGCTTCCTGCTTCCCTGACGCCGGAGACCGGGGACCACATCCCCCAGCACCCCTTGCGCCGAGGAAGGCGCGCACGTCCTGTCCCGCCCACGGAGATGCTCAGAAGTACAGCGTGAGCCCCGGGGGAGCGGGAGCACCTTTCTGCACCAAGGAACTGACCTGGGAGCTTTCCCCTGGTGTCCTGGATCGCCGCAGCTCCAGCGCTGCTTCACCGCTGCCCATACCGGGCTTCCTGCTTCCCTGACGCCGGAGACAGGGGACCACATCCCCCAGCACCCCTTGCGCCGAGGAAGGCGCGCACGTCCTGTCCCGCCCCGGAGGTGCTCAGAAGTACAGCGTGAGCCCCGGGGGAGCGGGGGGACCTTTCTGCACCAAGGAACTGACCTGGGAGCTTTCCCCTGGGGTCCTGGATCGCCGTAGCTCCAGCGCTGCTTCACCGCTGCCCATACCAGGCTTCCTGCTTCCCTGACGCCGGAGACCGGGGACCACATTCCCCAGCACCCCTTGCGCCGAGGAAGGCGCGCACGTCCTGTCCCGCCCACGGAGGTGCTCAGAAGTACAGCGTGAGCCCCGGGGGAGTGGGAGGACCTTTCTGCACCAAGGAACTGACCTGGGAGCTTTCCCCTGGGGTCCTGGATCGCCGCAGCTCCAGCGCTGCTTCACCGCTGCCCATACCGGGCTTCCTGCTTCCCTGACGCCGGAGACCGGGGACCACATCCCCCAGCACCCCTTGCGCCGAGGAAGGCGCGCACGTCCTGTCCCGCCCCCGGAGGTGCTCAGAAGTACAGCGTGAGCTCCGGGGGAACGGGGGGACCTTTCTGCACCAAGGAACTGACCTGGGAGCTTTCCCCTGGGGTCCTGGATCGCCGTAGCTCCAGCGCTGCTTCACCGCTGCCCATACCGGGCTTCCTGCTTCCCTGACGCCGGAGACCGGGGACCACATCCCCCAGCACCCCTTGCGCCGAGGAAGGCGCGCACGTCCTGTCCCGCCCCCGGAGGTGCTCAGAAGTACAGCGTGAGCCCCGGGGGAGCGGGAGGACCTTTCTACACCAAGGAACTGACCTGGGAGCTTTCCCCTGGGGTCCTGGATCGCCGCAGCTCCAGCGCTGCTTCACCGCTGCCCATACCGGGCTTCCTGCTTCCCTGGCGCCGGAGACCGGGGACCACATCCCCCAACACCCCTTGCGCCGAGGAAGGCGTGCACGTCCTGTCCCGCCCCCGGAGGTGCTCAGAAGTACAGCGTGAGCCCCGGGGGAGCGAGGGACCTTTCTGCACCAAGGAACTGACCTGGGAGCTTTCCCCTGGGGTCCTGGATCACCGCAGCTCCAGCGCTGCTTCACCGCTACCCATACCGGGCTTCCTGCTTCCCTGACGCCGTAGACCGGGGATCACATCCCCCAGCACCCCTTGCGCCGAGGAAGGTGCGCACGTCCTGTCCCGCCCCCGGAGGTGCTCAGAAGTACAGCGTGAGCCCCGGGGGAGCGGGGGGACCTTTCTGCACCAAGGAACTGACCTGGGAGCTTTCCCCTGGGGTCCTGGATCGCCGCAGCGCCAGCGCTGCTTCACCGCTGCCCATACCGGGCTTCCTACTTCCCTGACGCCGGAGACCGGGGACCACATCCCCCAGCACCCCTTGCGCCGAGGAAGGCGCGCACGTCCTGTCCCGCCCCCGGAGGTGCTCAGAAGTACAGCATGAGCCCCCGCGTCACGGGTCCACGCGCGGGTAGGCGCCCGGGGCTAAGCCCGGGCAAAGGGCGGGCCCTCCGTGGCCTGAGGAGGCCGGGACGGCCCAGTTTCTTGCATTGTAAATTGACTTTAATTGGACATTGCTTGGTTACCTACTTATCGCATCAACGACCAATACTATTTATATTCTATCATCTTTGTATCATGACACGCAAGGGGCCTCTCAAAAAATTACTCCCTAAGCAGGGCACGGGCTTGGGACAAAAAGACCGTACCACGAGCTGTAGACAATTGTCCACCACCAGTGGATCAGACAGCGTTGATCCATGCCCCTCCTCAGACTGCACCCAATCCCCCCCACTTACCCCCGATAGACCACAAAACCTGTCCATCTGGGAGGAACTTAGTGCCCTGTGTGGTACCAAGTATGTTCCGGTGACATCGCCCTTACCCACAAAAAACACTATTTTAGCAAACCCAAATGGCAGTCTGCGGGAACTAGCTTTACCACCTAAGAAAGATAAATCTCAAGCTACAGTACCTCCCCAGGGTTACAAGACTAAAAGGAAGCATGATGGGGAAAATGACTACGAGAATCAATTAAAAATTCAAAAACTGTGCGCTAGCCCCACATTACCCCCCAATAACCCCACTGCACCTGAGGCGGATGTGGGAAAACCAGAAGACCCAGTATCGTCCCCCCAACTGGCTTTACTGTCCCAGTTTGAGCAAATGCTATCATCTATCATATCACCTTTGATAATAAAAATTAATAATTTGGGGGATAGGCTGACAGCCATTGAGGAAGCCATTAAAGTGAACTCCTCATCTACTAACAATATGGTAACATCTAATTGCCCTAACCCGCCTATTGCCCCCCATAAAGTCTAAATTAACCAAGACACGTAAGAATGTTCAAACTCAAACTTTCACCTCTAATGTACCCACCTCAACAGGTCCTATAGATGCCCCTAAACCTGCATTAATAAATCTCACGGCTCCCAGAACAGACCCAAAAAAAGCGGCCCGCATACACTTACCACCAGAAGCCGCCCCTTTTGTGTCTGTTCTTTCAGGGATACCTCCACTTACTCGTGGGAAACACGAATCACAACAGGACCTACTCAACAAGGTCATATTCTGGTTAAAAAACATAACAGACCCCTGCCACCCGATCAAGATGGTGGAATCCTGAGCGTGAGAAGGGTGGGGTGGCTAGGCTCATTACCCAAAGACATCCCTGGGGACCTGGTGTTAAGCAAATTTAGGAACAGGAATGTTGCCCCCCATTTACGATCTTGCCAGCGCAAAAAAGGTGACGGCCCCATATGCATTTGGGATTTATATGATTTCTACCCGAGCTCCCCACACAACCCTTTAGTAAGACCAACAGTTGAGCACAATTATTTGATGGGTAGGGGATCCTAGGTATCAAAACGCCAGTAGCCTTTTAGCTCCTAACAGACTTGAATCTATGCTCAAAATTTTATCTTTTAAGAATCCCCTATAAGAGACCATCCATATGTACTAGCACAGGTGGTATTTGCAGTACATAATTAATAAGGAAGCTATTGACACAGGGCGGCCATACGTTTTTATCAAACCATGACCTACATCTTGGAACTGTTTGCATGTCCCATGTCCCTTTCCGTTTTAGATTTTTACATTTTTAAAGGGAATGTTTTATAATGATTAGCCGATAGTACGAAGAACCGGGACATTCCTACGCTGTAACCAATACGTTTTATGGTAGTTGGAAGGAGGTAAGGAGGTAAGAAAGGTAGCATCGCCCAGACCATCCCTCAGGGAGCCACACATAGGCACGAGCACCACAAACAAAATAAACATTGGGTGGTGGGATTAATGGCTGACATTTTGGCATTCTCAATATGGAAGTGGTGTTGCATCTACTGTTCCCCACTTCTATGTCCCCCGTCCCTTAAACACAAAAGGCAGCCGGTACATCTACCACGGCCAGGGATATGGGCTTATCTTCAGTGACATTGCGGGCTTGGAAGGATTGGTAATAATCAGATATATTAAACTGCGAGAACCTATCTCTGTTTAGCCCTATACTGTTCGCCTTCCTACCTCTATTCGCAGCACTAAGGCAAGAACTCAGGAGTACGCTCGCCCATCTTTGGGGAAAACACCAGATGTGGACCTATGCTGAGAATACACATTCATTGTCAGAGAACGGGAACAGGTGCTCCTGTGTACCAAAGAGTCTGGCTGGGAGAGTGAGACCAAACTAAGTAATGTGAACCAACCCTTATAGCTATGAACATAGGGCAGAGGCATAGGCAGCAATTTCTCACTTTGATGTCTGACAGAAGGTAACAACCCACACACCCAGCATTTTGTTGTGTAATAAACAGCATATGTTTGATGCAGAGTCTGAATAAAAACATTATCCTTATGAGATTTCCGTTGTTCTTCTTTGTGAGGTGCTAAGGCACCAATAATATGCTCAGGGTATGCTGGTGTAGTACCTATACAAGCATGTACAAGATATTTCTCCTCCAAGAAGATCAGCACCCCAAATACAAGTATCAGAGAAAGCAAAATTATTATCACAAACACTATTTTAGCCTTGGGGGACTAGGATGACCAAACAGGACCATGTGGAGTGGGCCACGGAGCCGCAAAAGGCTGCTCCTCATCAGGGATAGAAGGACCAAAAGGATACATTATAGAACTGCACAGGGCTGCCCTTAGATATCACAAGAAGGAGGAAAGTCACAAGCTTAAGCCACTATTGCAACAACAGCACCAGGGGGGTACTCTTTACCCAGTGTCCATCTAGAGCCTCGCTGGTAGGCTCCTATTGTTCATAAGCACTGCCACGGAGGAGCTGGGCAGTGGCAGCCCTTGCAGAAAAACAATTGCGGTCCTTCCTCTTCGAGGATAGGGCAACCTCCCTCCAGGGCAAATACCCTCAGCGATCCTGTCCAGCGTCTAGGGCATTGTACCGGTGTTCTTCTTTCGAATCTAAAAACAGGCACCAGATAAACAGCGCATTACACCCTAAGCTCAAGTCCTTCCCTAACTCCTGGGTTATCCTGCTGGAGCACTGCTCTTCTGTCGGGCCGTAGATTGTATCTGGTACGCCCAGGCTCCTCTTCAATAATGAACAGAGGCAAAAACTCAGGTTCAGCTGGGAAATTGGGATTCAGGTTGTTGTGCTCCATGAGCCAGGAAATCTGGGCTGGCCCTTATCTCAGGGGGCGGTCACCTCAAATAAGGCCTCATCACTCTCCTTGTCTGTCTGCACCCCTCTCAGCCGGGCATCAGAGAAAGGAATGAAGCAGGGAACCAGCTCACCTTCCTGATCGGCGATCCCGTCTTTCACCCAACTGTCATACGGGAGTGGGAGGGGCACCATCTTCATATGGGAGCAATGTACCCAGTGCTTCCTGCCATCCAGTCTCAACCTCAGCCCCTTCAACCTCAGCTCCAAACTGCTTTTTCACTGAAAGTTCCGGATGAGCACGAAATCTCCAGGCTGTATGCAGTGCCCGGGCCCCTTTGGTACTGGCTGCAATGCGGCTTGGGTCTGTTGGTGAACAGAACGAAGAGCTTTAGATAGCTCATACAGGTAATCAATCAACAAAGGGTATTCTATCTCAGAAAAGCGATTGGGCCTTGGTATTCCCCATATATTAGCTGGGCGCACAAAGCCCACTTCATAGGGTCAAAATCCAGTTCTAGAATGCGCAGTCACTCTTGTGGATAACAATGCTAAAGGCGACGTATCTGGCTATTGCAGTCCTGTACTTTCATGAATTTTTGCTAACTTCAGTTTGAGAGTACCATTGTACTTCTTAATGAGGCCTGCTGATTGGTTGTGGTTCGTTGCATGAAATCTCAGCGTAATTTGTAAGCCCTTACACACCAGATAAATGACTTTGGCATTAAAACTACTCCCATTGTCACACCAGATCACGCGTGGCAATCCGCAGGGCAGGAAGTACTCTTTTAAAAGTCTGTTCGCCGTTGCCATGGATATATTGTCTTTGGTGGGGTAAGCTTCCACCCATTTACTGACTGAACAGACTACCACCAATACATATTTCAAGTTATTCAATTATTCCATTTTGATAAATTCCATCTGGAGAACCTCGAAAGGGAAGGAAGGCGGTGCAAAATAACCAGCAGATGTAGGGGTGCCCTCCCTAGGATTGTGCTCTAGACAAATAATACAGTGCTTCACCAAATGTGAAGCAACCTTAGGGATATTGTCATTCTGCCATACTGGGTCTAGTAGTTTACATATTCCTTTGGCACTAATGTGCGCCAGGCCATGGGCCATGATGACTACAGGGAGAACACTTGCATAGGGCAACAACTACCTCTGCTTCCCTGACAGATCAGTCCAACACCCATCCTCGTCCAAGCATCCTGTCTTCTACTCCCACATTTTCAGTTCATCCATAGATGCCTCTCTCTGTATTCCCTTCACACTTTCCACTGTATTCCCAAACATCCTGTTATCTGGAACCCATCTAGCAGGACCTGCCACACACTTCTTATTCATCTGTCTCCTTAGCTGTTTGGTCTGCGAAGGCATTGCCCCTCCCAACATTATCTGTAATAGCTCTATGGGCGCTGCATTTTATTATTGCCAACTTATCAGGAAGTGTCAGTGCTGATAGCAGTCTAAGTATTATTGAACCATGCTGTATCATCTGCCGTATGAGGTCAGGAACCTTCTCTCTGCCCTGAAACATCCAAAATTATGGGCCACCCTGAAGGCATACTGGATGTCAGTGTAGACATTAACAGCCAGTCCCTCACTCAACTCACAAGCCCTCAGAAGGATGATTAACTCTGCTGCTTGGGCTGACTGGTATGGAATGTGAGATGTATCAACTACAGTGTGTTGCATGGTGATCGCATAGGCTGCAGTGGTAGTCCTATCCGGCAATTTGAAACAAGAGCCATCGACATTTAGTTCCCTTTGGGGGTCAGATAAGGGAACATCATTCAGGTCTACCTGTCCCTTTGTTTCCTCTTCAGTCAGGAATAGACAGTCATGGACATCATTGTTCTTTTCTTCCGAAGTGAGGGGTAGGAGCGTGGCTGCGTTCAAAGTAGCGCATCTTTTGATGGTAATGTGCGGAACAAATAATGTTAGCTCATACCCAATGAGGTACCATAACTGTAAGGTCAGTATCAAGAACGAGCCCTGCCGATTGCCTGAGAGATACTGCCGCTGCAGCTCTCAGGCAGCTCGGGGTGCTCTGACAACATTATCCAAAATGGCAGAGAAGTAAGTGCAGGGTCTCTGCTTACCACCAAACCATGTGTTAGTACAGAGAGCACGCAACTGTCCGCCTCATGTTCATAGAGCACAAAAGGCTTCTGGAAGTCAGGAGTACTAAGCACACGAGCAGAGCAAAGCACAGTCTTTAATCGTGTAAAAGCTTGCTGGCATGCAGGTGTCCAAGCCAAAGGCTCATGCACATCTTTGGTGGTGAGGTAAAGAAGGGGTTTTGTTAGTAAGGAAAAGTTCGGGATCCAGTGGCGACAATACAAAATTATCCCCAGGAACGAGAGTACCTCACATTGGGTCTTAGGAACAGGCATGTTAGTGATAGGAGCTATGCGTTCAGTGTCAGACTGCGACCCTCCTTCAACAGTAGGTGACCTAAGTAGGTGACCTCCTGTCAACAATATTGAAATTTTGAAAGTGACACCTTGTGTCCATGATGTGCCAAATGTAACAAC
Organism: Lissotriton helveticus; assembly: GCF_964261635.1. Lineage (NCBI taxonomy): Eukaryota > Metazoa > Chordata > Amphibia > Caudata > Salamandridae > Lissotriton > Lissotriton helveticus. The sequence goes on along the minus strand of NC_136063.1, from coordinate 614,609,051 downwards.
AATTTAACCGTGGCCTCTTTACAGCCTTGTTCAGAATCTGAGGCCACAAGTAGATTTAATTAATTTAATTAAATTTAATTAAATTTAATTTAATTTAATTTAATTTAATTGTGGGTTTATATAGCGCTAAGAATTCGACCGCTGGGGAACCCGTCCTGGCTCACCCTGAGAGATGGTCCCTGATGGGTATCTCTAAGGTGCGACCAAGCATCCCCGGCGGTCTGGGGGGGCCGTTGTGAAGATGAGGCAAGCTGATGCCCAGAGTTGCCGAGTGTGGTTTCTGACTAGAGTAGGCACCGAGGCGAGAATTATCGAGTCCGCTGACCCTGGTCCACGACCCTGCCGCGTCGGGAATCGAACCCTGGTCCCGGGCCGTTCTCTGCTTGCGGGTCTGCCGCGTCTAACCAGTGAGCCACACTTCTCCATTCATCATCAACATATTGCAACAACACATTTCCAGGGGAAGTTGCAAAGAGTCCAACTGAGCTTTCAAAGCCTGACTATAAATACTGGGGCTTTCTGTATAGCCTTGTGGAGCACAACAGAATCTAAAACTACGACTGGCTATTGCAAATCCAAACGGATAGCGGCCATCTGGATGGATTGGTATGCTAAAGAAAGAATTCTTCAAGTCAATCACTGAGAAGCATCTAGCCGTAGGGAGAATCATGGTCAAGATGTTGGTTTTGTCAGGTACCTGAGGATACTGGGGAACACTATCCTATTGATTTCTTTGAGGTCAATTACAAAATGGTACACATCAGGATGAGTGTAAGAACCTTTCAAGAGTGCCTTCTTAAGAATAGGAAGAATAGGGCTATTACACACATTTGCTGCTGTCTCTTCAACCACACTGGACTTAATCAAGTCCTGTGTTATTTGCAATAAAGCCCTCTCTCCTGCCTGTAAAATCTTGTACTGGGGAATTTGAGGCAATCTGGCATTATCCTTTAACCGTATAGAAATTGGCAGGATCTGAAGCAACCCCATATCTGTATCACCTGTAGCCCATAACATGCGTTGGACATCCCGGAACTCGGGAGGGAGGGGATCATCCTTTGAAAAGCATTGTTTGGTATAGGCAACTTGCGGGCCAACAGTCATGTAAACACCATCTGGGGAACAATATATTGTCGCATGCAAACTTTTAAACAGATCCAGGCCTAGTAAGTTCTCCCCACAATTGGACATTAGTAGAAATAGTGAGTCAACTTTAAAGGGGCCAATAGTCAAGTCAAGAGGTTTGGAAATGGGGCTTACAACCAGTACACCTGAGAAACACACCGAAACATTGTTTTGACCAGACAGAGCTGCTCCCGGGACCAGTGATTGGGAAACAGAGCTATTCATAGCCCCTGTATAGACTAGAAATTTCCCAGAGGTACCTTGTAAATCTGCAGTAACATACGGACCACGCTGATCTACAGGCACCGGAATTGGTCCCTCACCCTAGCCCTGGCTGTCCCAGCTGTGAGACAACACCATCACTTTGTCCATGTCATAGTCGTTGTGGTAGTACTGTCTTCACCGAGGGTCATCAAAATAATTCCTGCTCTGCCTGTTGTAAGATGCGTCCTCTGACTGCGTCCCCCCTCAGCCTCCCCCTCATCGACCTCTGCCTCCGTACACTTGTTCCACCAATTTATCTCTCTTTTACAGTACACACATTGGTTGGGTCCCGCCAGAACACCCGAAGGACCACCCCTGTTTGTTGAAGGTGGCCGTGGACCTGAACCCGAACCTCGCCTTCTACCTCTTCCTTTCGCAACTTGCTGCATCAACACCCTCATTTTCAAATCCTTTGACTTCTGCTCTACCTTTTCCTTTTCCTTGTCCTCATTCTCTCTATGCTCATAATACAGTGCCATACTCAATATTACTGATGAGGAGGATGTCGTCCAAATGCTTTCCGAAGCCTGAAACCTTAGGGGAACCTCAGGATGTAAGTTAGTGATGAATCTGTTCACAAACAAATGGACTCCACCCTCCCATGACAAATCCTGGCCGCTAAAATCTAGGAACACCCCTTCAAATCTGGTAAAGAAATCCGGTGGGATAAGGGAGTGTATTTAGGCGATAATACGTCACGGTAAAGCCAATAGCTCCACCTTTGGCTTCTCACTGGGCTTGCGCTCCTTATCCCACTCTCTAAACTTGTCCCATTTGCCGCCCAACTCCAGAGCATGGTCCTGCACTGCTGTCTTGCCCGTTTTTTGTATCCCTTTAGCGCTGTTGCCTTGCCCTCTGTGCCCTCTATTTCTGCCCTCTGTAACCCCCGCCCACTCCCCCTTCGTCTTTCCTGCCACGGCCTCCCCTGTGGCCCCGCCCTCTGCCCTCCCATTCGCCACCCCGCTCCCACCTCCCAGCTGCTCCTCCCTCCCACTTCCCCTCATATGGAGGCCGTGCAGCGGTGAAGAGAGCGACCCTTGACCCTGTCACCAGGCAGGTTGCTCCCCTCGCCGCCACACAGCTCCCAACACCACCCTCAGAGGAACCCTCGTCTACAGTCCCCCCGGACCCTGACCACAGTTCAGCGACTCAATCGCCGATCTTGTCAGCACACACGCCCTCGCCTCTATGGACCACATCCTCCTCGGGGACCTGAACTTCCACCTCGAGAACAACAATGACCCGAAATCCTTCACGCTGATCAACAACCTCGCCAACCCACCCACTCCGCCGACCACACGCTCCACCCCATCTTTACCGCGAGCCCCCAAGTCTCCTTCAACCACACCACCGTACTCCATTGGACTGACCATCGCTGCATCCACTTCACCTGCTGAAAACCCACCACGGACCACCACACCAAACAGATCTCCCGCCGCCGCTGGAGCAAAGTCACCGAAGACCAACTAACCACCACCTTCGCCAGGAGCCCACCCGCAGACCCGACTGACCCCGACGCCGCCACCCGCAACCTCAGACAGTGGATGGACAACTGCGCCAACGCCATTGCCCCGCTCAAGAAACCCTCCAACAGCCAGACCAGAAAGAAGCAAACTGGGTATCTGAAGCCCTCGAGGCCTCCAAGCAAACCTGCCGACAGCTAGAGAAGAACTGGCTCCGTGAATGAACACCGGAAAGCCACGCAGCCCACAAGAATGCCACACGCAGACACCACCACCTCATCAGATCCGCCAAACGGGCCTCCTTCAAAGACCGCCTAGACAACAATGCACACAACTTCAAAGAGCTCTTCAACATCGTGAAGGAACTCTCCAACCTCAGCTCCAACACCAACGACACCCCACCTTCTTCCACCGCAAGATCGCAGACATCCACGACAGCTCCAATGCCACACCCGCCCCGGCAACCACTGAGATCCCCGCCCCCACGACCACCACCCGCACCAACCGCCTGATCACCTGGACCAACATCAACATTGACGACACCATCAAAATCATGAACTCCGTCCACTCCGGATCCCCATCAGACCCATGCCCACACCACCTCTTTAACAAAGCCGGCACCTCCATCGCACCCCATCTCCGGAAAGCCATCAACATCTCCTTCGAAACAGCAACCTTACCGGAGAGCTGGAAGCACGCCAAGATCAACGCCTTACTCAAGAAACCCAAGGCAGACCCCAAGGACCTCAAGAACTTCCGACCCATCTCCATGCTCCCGTTCCCGGCGATTGTCATCGAGAAGGCCGTCAACAAACAACTGACCAGATTGCTCGAGGAGAACAGCATCCTGGACCCTTCCCAGTCTGGGTTCCGCAGCAACCACAGCACCGAAACTGCCCTCATTGCTACCACCGACGACATCAGGACCCTGCTAGACAATGGAGAAACGGCGGCCCTCATCCTCCTAGACCTGTCAGCCGCCTTTGACGCGGTCTGCCACCGCACACTACAAACATGCCTTCACGACGCTGGGATCCAAGAGAAGGCACTGGACTGGACAACCTCCTTCCTCCCTGGCAGAACACAGAGCATCTGCCTCCCTCCTTCTGCTCCAAAGCCACCGAGATCATCTGTAGCGTACCCCAGGGCTCGTCCCTCAGCCCAACGCTGTTCAACATATACATTGCACCGCTCGCTCACGTCACCCGACGATACAACCTTAACATCATCTCCTATGCCAATGAAACCCAGCTGATCCTCTCCCTCACCAAAGACCCCCCTCACCGCCAAAACCAACCTCCACGAAGGAATGAAGGCGGTCGCGGAATGGATGAGAAACAACCGACTGAAGCTGAACTCGGACAAGACGGAGGTCCTCATCCTCGGATCCACGCCCTTGGCCTGGGACGACTCCTGGTGGCCGACTGTACTAGGAACAGCTCTAACACCCACCGACCACACACGCAACCTAGGGGTCATCCTCGACGCGACCCTCTCCATGACAAAGCAGGTCAACACCGTCTCTTCCTCCTGCTTCAACACCCTCCGCATGCTCTGCAGGATCTACAAGTGGATCCCCACTAAAACAAGAAGGACGGTCACCCAGGCCCTCGTCAGCAGCAGTTTGGACTACGGAAACACCCTCTACGCAGGAGCCTCAGGCAAACTCCTAAAACGGCTCCAAAGCATCCAGAATGCCTCAGCATGGCTGATCCTCGACATCCACCACCGCAGCCACATCACACCCCACCTGAGAGACCAGCACTGGCTCCCCGTCAGCAGGAGAGCCTGCAAGCTCACCACCCACGCACACAGAGCACTCCACAACACCGGACCAGCATACCTCAACAGCAGACTCAGCTTCTACACCCCCACCCACCAGCTCCGCTCCACCAACCATGCCCTCGCCACTGTCCCCTGTATCCGAAGAGTCACCGCCGGTGGCAGATCATTCTCTCACCTCGCCGCCAAGACATGGAACACCCTCCCCATCTGGCTATGGCAGACCCAAGACCCACTGACCGTCAGAAGACTCCTCAAAACCTGGCTCTTCTAACAGAAGCAGCTCTCCCCACCCCTCAGCGCCTTGAGACCCTCACGGGTAGGTTGTGCGCTTTACAAATGCTTGATTGATTGATTGAAACACCACTACACTACCCTAAACCCTAAAACACTACGACACTACAACACTACCCTAAACCACTACCCACACTACACCCACCTCTACACTACCCTAAACCCTAAAACACTACGACACTACCCTAAACCACTACCCACACTACTCCCACCCCAAGCACAATCACCCTTACCTCTCTTTCCTCGTGGTTCCTCTCCAGCATCGCCGTCTCTGCTCCTGCTTCCTGCTTCATGGTGCACGTCATTGTGAGGAAACGGAAGAGCCTCTCTTTCCTCACAACGAGGTGGATGGCATTACATCGCATGCTTTGTAACAGCGCATGTGATCTAAAAACACGCGTAGTAATGGCTACACGTTGTTACCTCGCATGCATTGTTACGCTTGCGATGTAATGACATTCCGGGGAAACAGCCATGTTGTAATGGCTGTTTCCCATACTGGTAGCCAGTAAAGTCCATGGTCTGGAAAAGCACTAATACAGAATTTTAAACATAACATCATTGTTAGGGATTCTCTTCAATAATAAGAACTGATTTCTACCCAAATTAACCCTTTTTGCGAGTTTAGGATAATGAAAGACAGGGCAAAAAGACATGTAGCTCTCATATATATCCCTAATATATATCTTGGAGTTTGCATGCAGCTCTTTAATAAATTGCTCACTGTGCTATAATAGGATGGTAACTTATTTATTTTTATTTATTTTGAAAGTTTTGTATAGCGCGAACAAGATCTTCGCAGATATCAGAGCGCTTTACAGCGGAGGGGAGCATGTATACGCAGATACATCAGTCATGTTAACAGTACATTGAAGTGATATCATAAAACAATCAAGTAAATCAATTTAAAAGTCAAGAATAACAACTATAAGTGTTCGAACAATTAGTACAGATGAGTAACGAGTCTTTGTAGTTATTCCTCAGTAGTCATTCAAGTGTATTTAGCCATGAGGATCGCTTTTACTTCTCTCTTGAAAAGTATGGTGGAGGTGATAAGCCTTGTTTCAGGGGGGAGCGAGTTCCAAATCCTGGGAGCCATTCCTGAGAAAGAGCGTTTAAAAGTTTTTTCCTTGCGGAATCTTTTAGGCTTTAGCAAAAGGTTGTTTGTGCCTCTAGTGTTTCTGGAGCCTCCAGAAATCGTCAGCTTCTGAGCGAGGTATCTAGGTGAGCTCAGGTGGACCGCCTTGTGGGTCAAACAAGCTATTTTCAGGTGTATTCTGGCTTCAAACGGCAGCCAGTTCAATGATTTGAAGTCCGGGGAAATGTGTGAGTGTTTTTTTGATCCAGTGATAAGTCTCGCTGCGGCGTTTAGAGAGGCTCTTATGGGTGCCGTAGTCGCTAGGGGGAGGCCGCAGAGGGCGGTGCTGCCATATTCTATCCGAGGTATGACTAGTGATTGTACCGCAGTCTGGAAGTCTTTGGCTGGAAGGAAAGGTTTAAGTTTCCTAAGGGTGTTGATTTGGTAGTTTGCTCCCTTAGTTGCTTTGTTGATGTGTTCCTGCATGCTGAGATTGGTGTCAAGTGTTATGCCCAAAGATTTCGCTGAGTCCACGATGGTGGGTTGGACATTGAGCGCCGTTAGGTCTTTAAGCCACATTTGTGCGGTAGTGATCTTCGCTGGAGGTGAGATCAGAAGGAACTCTGTTTTTAGGGCATTGAGTTTGAGGTGATTAGTGGCCAACCAGGATTGGGTGCTTCTGATCGTTGAGTTCAGGAGTGTGATGTCTTTGGGTGATTGCAGTTTGAGATAAAGTTGGGTGTCATCAGCATACATGTGGAAGTGTACATTAGATTCTTGCAGCAAGGTTGTGAGAGGTTCCATAACTAGGTTGAACAAAGTTGGGGATAGGGAGGATCCTTGTGGTACGCCTAGCGATACGGGTCTTGGAGCGGACATCAAGTTGTTGCTCTTGAATTTCTGCGATCTGTTTTGCAAAAAGGAAGTGAACCATTTGAGCACAGTTCCAGATAGGCCCATTCTTGTGTTTAATAGTTCGAGTAAGCTCTCATGTTTGACGGTGTCAAATGCGGAGGAGAGATCAAGGAGGATGAGGAGGCAGGTATCGTTATGGTCTAGGATTTGGAGGGCGTCGTCGATTATGTGAATCATGGCAGTTTCCGTACTGTGATTAGCTCGGAAGCCTGATTGATGAGAGTTGAGAAGATCAAATTGAGTAATGTGTTTAGTCAATTGTATTTGTGCGCATTTTTCCAGCAGTTTGGCCAGAGTCGGAATGTTGGTAATGGGACGGTAGTTGTTTAGGTCAGAGGGGTCGGCTGTAGGTTTCTTTAGGAAAGGTGTTACTTGTCCAACTTTGAGGGAGTCGGGAATGATCCCTTGTTGAAGTGAGCTGTTGATGATTTTGGTCCAGAGTGGAAGGAGCGCCGGGGTAAGGACCTTGACAGCATTAGCAGGAAGGGGGTCCGTGAGGTGATTGGATGGTTTCAGAGTGCTGAGCAGTTTGCCAATTTCTTCTTCCGTGTAGGTGACAAAGGTTGACCAGGTTGCATTGTTTTTTGGTTTAGTGGGTGTTATGCGGTGGGGTTTGGGATAGAGGCTTGCGTCCATAAGGAGATCATTCTTTATGTTGTCAGTTTTTTGGTTAAAGAAAGAGGCGAAGTCTTCGCAGGAGGGAGCTTTGCATATAGTGTTGAGAGGTTGGGGTTGTTCTTTGGTTTGTGTTCGGATAAGCTCAAACAGCTTTCTCGGACGATTTTTGGCTTGGTCGAGCTGACGGCTGAAGAAGTCTGATTTTGATCGTTTTATTTTCCTGAAGTAGGCATTTCTCTTTTTCTTCAGGTTTTTTAAGTTCAGTGCAGAGGGAGCTGATCTCCAGGAGCGCTCTGCCATTCGCATGGCGCGTCTATCGTCATTGAGACTCCCGTCGTACCAGGGATTGGAGATTTTTGTGGTGGCTTTTTTTAGCTGCAAGGGTGCGACTTCATCAATTATTGCGGTCATATTGTTAAGATAGTGATCAGTCAGGGATTGGACGTCCTTAACGCCAGCCGGAGGAAGTAGTAGGTTGCAGCTGTTTGGGGGCAGAGAGTCTGAGTTTAGTTTTTTCATGTCTCTTTTCCAGACTTTGGGCCCGGCGGATTGAATAGGGTTAAATTTAACTTTTTCATTGATGAAGAACGTGATAATATGATGGTCCGACCAGTCACAGGGTTGGATAGATTCGAGTTGGATAGAGGCCTCTTTGGAGATGATAAGGTCGAGGGTAGAGCCTTTCTTGTGTGTTGGACTGTTGCAAATTTGTGTAAGGTCTAGGGCGTTAAGGAAATTCTTCAGGCCTTTTACCACCGCATCCTTATGATCGTTCCAGTGGAGGTTGAAGTCCCCAAGGTATATTTGTGTGAGTTGCCGCCCTGAGTTGGTTGAGATCATGTCCATGATTTGTTGGGAGAAGGTGAGGTTGTCACCGGGTGGGTGGTAAACGCCGTGAAGAGTGCAGATCGGTTTGCCCTCACTGATAATATCTAGGCTGATGTATTCATAGGACGTTGGGGAGGGTAGGGGAGGGGAAGGAACTTTCAGGACAGAGAGGTTGCTCCTGTATATAACTGCGATTCCGCCACCTTTTTTATTGCCAGACCTGTCAAGTCTAGTGATGTGGTAGTTGGGGGGAACCAGAATGTCCATTATAGGTGTAGAAGATTCTGTTAGCCAAGTTTCAGTCAGGATGATTAAGTCAAGATCCAACTTTAGGATGAGATCGGCGATAGCGGTGGAGTGTCTAGCGGCTGATCTGCAGTTTAGGAGAGTGCATTTGAGACGGGGTGTGTCAAGGGTGGAAGGATGTTCTGGAGCGAGGGGGACTTTACTCAGGTTACTGTGGATAGCGACTCTGTTGTTCAGTGTGGGGGGTCTAAGGGGATTGGAGTGAATCGTAGGTATGGCAGTGAGAGTGTCGGGTGTGTTGCTGAGGGGAGCTGAGTCATAGGAGCGGAGGAGGATGAATGTGTCTAGGTCCGAGAGAGGGTTGCAGGAGCGATGGGGGCGGTTTTCACGATTGAGAGCAGGGATTGAGGTCCAGTGCGGTGGGGGTCGAGTGCGAGAGTTCGCCGCCCGGGTGGGGGACCAGTTGGGAGGGGAAGTGATGGTGGAGACGCGTGAGTGATGTCTAGGGTGTGTTCTGAGCAGTTGTTTGATGATGTGAATGTCTTGTTTGATCTGGTGGAGGGTGTTGGGTGGGGGGTGGCTGGAGTGTGATAGACAGAGTAGTTGTTGTTTGATGATGTGCATGTCTTCTTTGAGTTGAAGGAGTGAGGCCGTAATGTGGTCCGCAGTGGGACATGTGTTGGAGGTGGGGATGGGAGGGTCAGGCGTGGATGACATAGGGGAAAGGTTGGTGGTGCGGATGAGAGTATTGGTGGAGGGCGTAGAGTGAAGGGTGGAGGATGTGCACTTATTAGTGGTGGCGGGGGTGGGTGTTGGGTAGTGGGGGGTGAGCCTGGGAGGGGAGTGGGATTGTAGATGGGGTCGAGTTGAGTTGATGGGGGTGGCGTGTTCTGTGTGATTGGTTAGTGGGAGAAAGTGGGGGCTGAGAATGGGTGGGGGTAAAGGGTGGGGTTTGCCTTTGTGTGTGTCGGTCTGATGTTGATCTAGAATAGGCCTGTTGCTGGAGGGATCTGTGGCATCAGGGGTGAGAGGGATGGGGATGAGAGGAACGGGGATGAGGGCTGGTGTGTAGGTGGAAGGGGTGGTGTGGTTGTTGTAAGAGGGAGAGAGATCTATGTCTGTGCTTGAGGGATGTGGGGTATCTACGGTAGGTGGGATGAGGGCTGGTGTGTAGGTGGAAGGGGCGGGGTGGTTGTTGTAAGAGGGAGAGAGATCTATGTCTGTGCTTGAGGGATGTGGGGTCTCTACGGTAGGTGGGAGAATGACTAAGGTGCCGGGAGTAAAGGGGTGGTGCATGTCTTTTTGGGTGGGGGCTGTGGTATCAGGGGTGGTGAAGGGGATGAGGGCTGGAGTGTGGGGGGAAGGGGTGAGGCGGTTGGTGTAAGAGGGTAAGTAATCTATGTCTCTGCTCGACGGGAGGAAGGTAGATACAGTAGATGTGTGAGACACTGGGGTGTCGGGAGTAGAGAAGAGGTGCATGTTGTTTTGGGGTTGGGCTGGGTTAGAATGAATGTGGTTTGAGGCTGTGGTGTCAGGGGTGACGGGAATGGGTGTGGTATGGGAGGGTGACAAGGTGAGGTTGTAGGGGGGGGAGAGGGTAGATGGGTGAGTGACTGGGGTGTCGGGAGTAAAGGAGAGGTGCATGTTGTTTTGGGGTTGGGCTGGGTTAGAGTGAAAGTGGTTTGAGGCTGTGGCGTCAGGGGTGACGGGAGTGGGTGTGGTATGGGAGGGTGACAAGGTGAGGTTGTAGGAGGGGGAGAGGGTGCCGCTGGAATGTGTGTGTGTGGGATCTATGTCTGTAAATGTGGAGAGCGAGGTAGCTGCATTGGGTGGGTGAATGTCTAAGGTGCAGGGGGTGGAGAGAAGGTGCGTGTCGATTTGTGGTTGAGCTAGGTTAGAAGTGTTGTTGTTGGGGGCTGTGAATTCAGGGGTGATAGGCCTGCGGGTGCTATGAGTGGGGGTCCGATGACTGGCGAGGTGCTGTTTGAACGTGGGGAACAGCTTGTCTAGTAGTTCCAGGTTCTTGTCAGTGGATTGAATTAGGATAATTCCGTTATTGTATATAGTTATGGTTGTTTTGCCCGGGAAGAGTTGTGATGGAGTGATGGAGAGTTTTAGGCCATGCGCGAAATTCCTGGATGGCCTAAAACTTTCCATCACTTATAACTTATAAACTGCAAATAACTAAAGGATGCCTGGAACACAAGTAACCCACTGACTTATTTACGGATCACTGACATAATATCGACAGTCAAAATATCGACTTACCAAATTATCGAGGTAAAAATATAGAATGTCAAAATATCGACTTCCTATCTACAAACAGGTAAGTACAAAAATATCGACTCCAAAATATCGATAGGAAAAAATATAGACAGTCAAAATATCGATTTTTTTAAATATCTTAAGAGTAATTTTAAAGTACTATAATAATAAATATAATTAATTAACACATACTTAAAATACTTAAATAAACTTAAAATTAATAAATAATTATTGTAACTTAAAAAAAATATTTTTAAATATATATATATATAGATATATATATATATATATATAGATATATATATATATCTATATATATATATACATATTATTAACAAAACATATACAATATTTTTTCCGTTGGATAGCGAGAGGTTTAAATTTACTATTCCCACTCCAGTGAGAGCAATAGTTGGGAAAGCGTTGGATAGCGTAGGGATAAAAATTACTATTCCCACTCCAAAGATTGCAACAGCAGGGAAAGCGTTGGATAGCGTAGGGGTAAAAATTACTATTCCCACTCCAGCGAGTGCACCAGTAGGGAAAGCGTTGGATAGCGTAGGGGTAAAATTACTATTCCAACTCCAGCAAGTGCAACAGTAGGGAAAGCGTTGGATGGTGTAGGGGTAAAAATTACTATACCAACTCCAGCGAATGCAACAGTAGGGAAAGCGTTGGATAGCGTAGGGGTAAATTTTATTATCCCCACTGTAGTGAAAATAAATTAATATAAATCACATAATTATAAATTAATCAATTTTTACATTTTAATTACCAATTAAGAATTAATTAATTACCAAATAAAAATTAATAACCAATTTATTTAAAAAAAAATACCAATTACTTAATTATCATGTTTAATTAATTATACTAAATTACTTCCCACCCTATTCCCCAATAAACCAACAACCCGCTACTAAAAATAAAATAATATTATTCAATTAATCAATTAATAAAAATTAATTATCAATTAAAAATGCATTGACTATTTATTCTAAATAAATACCAATCAATTATTTAATTAACATATTTAATTAATTAAAATTAAATTACTTCCCACCCTATTCCCCTATACACCCACAACCCGCTACAGAAAAAAAAATATTATTCACATAACTGTCAATTAAACAATTAATTAAAATCAATTATCAATTAACAATTAATTAATTATCAATTCAAAATTAATTACCAATTAATTAAAAAAATACCAATTAATTAACACATTTAATTAATTATAATTAAATTACTTCCCACCCTATTCCCCTATAAAACCCACAACCCGCTACAGAAAATAAATTACTACATTTAAAATATTTATCAATTAATCAATTAAAATGAATTACCAATTATATTTTAATTAATTACCAATTATTAATTAATTAACAATGAATTCAAAATAAATAACAATAAATAAATTAACATATTTAATTAATTATAATTAAATTACTTCCCACCCTATTCCCCTATAAACCCACAACCCGCTACAGAATTATATTACACAAAAAATAAAAATTAATATTAACTTACCTAAAATTCGATATTTTTGTTGTCTATATTATGTCTAGTCGATATTATGTCCATTCTATATTTTTGATTCGATATTATGTCCATTCTATTCGATATTAAAATTTTCTAGTCGATATTTTGGTAGTCTATATTATGGCTAGTCGATATTATGTCTATTCTATATTTTTGACTCGATATTATGTCTAGTCGATAAAAAAAACTCGATATTTTGACTGGTTACCCTTATTTACATTATATGCACTTTGTAATCTGCATGGTACACATTCTTTGTAGGAGGCACATTAACCCACTGCACTGCCTTACAATGAGTTAAAACTTCCACTAGACAAACCTTCTATCTATCTCCAGCAGGAACATTAATCACTGGAGAGGTCTTGACGTTTTTATTGATGGCTGACAATTGCTTTTAAAACGAAAATATACTTACAAACAGGGCTCCACTGCCCCAAGTCAGCACTCAATGGGGTGGCACCAATTGCACCACACTAAAGCCAGCCCTGCTCAATCATCACAAGACAAAACCTGACAAATTCGTCCATATTACACCCCAACAGTGAAAGGAAGTACAAGTTTAAAGATTTTGGACCGAAGGTCCTAGTCAAAGAACTGGTAAAACACCATGGGCCATGTTGAACATAGTCATTGTTTGCATCGGACGCACCTTTTAAAAGGTGTACCGGGCACAAACAATGACAATGCACTCTATTACGATAACCTGGGGGCAGCGCATTCATGTGAAAACGTGGAAAGGCTGCTGGCAACCCGCCTGCACTTTTAAAGGGGAGTAGAGATCCTCTTACAGGTGGGTGCAGTCAGTGAGGGCACTCACCTGCAAGGGTATGACGGGAGTCCATAGGACACCCTTTCTCCCCACCAGAGGGCTTCTCTCAAGGGCCACACTTACTGTGACTGCGCTCCCTGAGAGATTCTTTGCCTCTGAGTCTGCGTCTGTAATATGGCACGGGCACAGAGGCAAAGGAATGCTCCCTGAAGGTTGCGCTGGCACTTTAAGTGCACCAGCACTATCGGTAATACTGAAAGGAACGCACAAGCGCCTGCGCCCCCTTCTGTAAAACCAAATTGCACTGGGGACAGGTAAAGCGGGCTCAAACTCCCATTGCGCCCCCAGGCGCTTATTGTAATATGGCCCCATGACCGTCGAAAGTTCCATCTTATGCTGTAGATGCCACCAAAAACAAACAAGAACATATCTAAGGAAGAAGCTAACAGAAAAACTCAATACTGCATCAACATGTCCACATGATGATGGGAACATTCAAAACAGGTTCCAAACCTTGAATAGTTAGGTATATAAGTGAGTTGCCAGCACAAACACTAAAGCATGGCAACTAGTATTAATTATCCACCTCAGCTCTACCTCAAGCTGTGGGAAGAAACAATTATGGCCATCTTTAGCATAAGAAGACATCAAAGAAGAGCTTGAGGTTGGAGGAATCCTATGTAAGAGGCATGAGAATTATAATGAAAGTTCATATGGTTGTTAAAAAATTGACTTGACTGAAAATCATCATCGTTATGAAGAGTTACTGATTAAATTTTTATAGTAATGTTCACAATGGTCCATGTATGAGCTGCCACAGGGGCTAATAACTTTTTTAAGACATTGTTGACATGTATTGAGATTGGACTACAACAATCATAGTGCACTGGAATCTTGATAATGAAGGGTGGATTTGTCTGCCCAGTACATTGTGGGTGATTTGCCACCACAGTGTGACTAATGTTGCTTTGCTGCTGGGTCATGGCATTGTGGTTTGATCCAGGGTGCTAAACACATCAGTTCACTATACACAGGTCTTCTTGACATAGTCTTTGTGCATTGCCGTTCATTATACAATTCCAGCACATTTGTTCTGGTTAACACCAGGTGTGCATAAGGACAGTCAATTGACCCTGGGATGCCTGGAAATCTTGCTGTAGCATATATGTTTCTTTGCTAGTACTGGCTATGTGGGAGTCCAAGGGAAACTGCATATGATGCCTAATCACTATCAGCAAAGCATCCATCACTTAGCAGAATAACTTGCTGAATATTGACTGAGAAATGACATACACCAATTCTGCTGCCCACTGTGTGGAGCCTGTTACAAAGACATCTAGTGCTGCTAGTATTTTCAAGAATGAAGGGTGGTAGTCAATGCCTATGTCGGGTTTCAGGGTATCCTTAAGGTTAAAAATCTGTTTTGTAGGGTACCCATATTGAGCCTGTATATCCTCTGTATCTCAAGCAGACTCATGTTTTTGGGTTCCAGCCTTACTCTGTTAGTCTTGGCTCTAATCCTGCATTGCTGTGACATTTGAGGTCATCAACTGGTGACCTAGATTCCATCCTTTTGTTGCATGGTTTGTTGTGAATCTTGTATAGCATGATATAGTTATCTAATAATGCAGCATCCATGGTAGACCATTGTGGAATGGAAGTGTGACCTGCTGAAGTCAAACTGAGAGCTTCACCTGTTCATGGCTATTTAAGTAGCTATGGCCCTGTGTAAAGGTATGTGGGATATTATTTTTTCAGCTCAAACAGTGGATGGACTGTTTTTTGTGCATTATTGCGTTGTTTTAGTTTGTCTATTGGTTACCTGTTTTCTTTCATTCTATACTCTTTCAGGAATTATTATCACCTACTTTTGACTGGAGGAATTTTAAGGTGGTATTTTCGACTGGTATAAAATGTCCACTCATACTTGTAATTTGGTGTTATTTAATGTTGGACTTTACCCTCCCTGCAGGGTCATTCCCAAACGTTCTGCTTTAAACCCTCCTGTTTTCTAACCCTTTTTTGTTGCCCTTTAAGACCTTGTGCACTTTACCGCTACTAAACAGTGCTAAAGTCATTGTGCTCTTCCTTTTAAACTAAGGGTGAGCGCGAGCCTTCACTCCGCAGACGAAGTTAGCACTTTTATCATTCCACGCCTCCAGTTATGGCACAGAGTTTTGGCAAAACTCCGACTCTGCCACGTAGCAGTTTTACACCTTTCCACCATTGATTGCCATTGCCAAGGAAACCAGGCGCCTGCGCCGGCAGAAGGACTCAGGAAGGATCAGAGCTAAGCAGCAAGAAGAGCCTGAGGGGTCTGAGCGGACTTTTGGCAATGCACCTGTGGCAAGATTGGGCCCGGGCCCTGTGGCTGCGTGAAGCACTGAGAGGGCCTAGGATGTAGCCTGTACAGGAGAGGAGCAGTGATGCAGGCCACAACTGAGGACACCGCAACCAAGGTCAATCCGCTAGGTGAAGAACAGTGGTGAGTGGTGAAAATTGTGCGTTTTACGAGTTCAAGACGAATGCAAGAGCGCCTGGACCCTGGCAACTCAAAGATGCAAAGGTGAGTGCCTGTGCCAGTATTGAGCTGCCTGGAGATGCTGAAGTCTAGTGATTGAAAATGGTGCTGGTGGGGGGCACTGCAACCTGAGAGCTGACAAGGCAATCAGCAGAGAAGCACTGCCGAGGGGTGTGGTGTGTGGTGACGTTACAAGTACCACAATGCATGCATGCTATGTAACTCCGCCTGCTAGCGGAACTCACCGTAGCACTGCAGAGTGGGTTTTTCTCTTCTTGGAGCGGACTCTGTCCCGCTTATTTTAAACATGGTGAAATTGGCTTACACCTAATTGGCACATTTAATTTACTTGTAAGCCCCAAGTAAATTGGTACTATATGTAACCAGGGCCTGTAAATTAAATGCTACTAGTGGGCATGCAGCACTCATTGTGCCACCCACTAAAGTAGCTTTTTTAAACAAGTCTCAGGCCTGCCATTAAAGTCTGACTGTGTAATTTTAAACAGTTGTTTCCATCTGGCAAAATAAACATTTTGCAAGGCGTGAACATCACTTCTCAAAACATAGATGTCTCCCTTAAGGTAGGCCTTAAACAGCCCATAAGGCAGGGTGCGATGTATTTAAAATGTTAGACATGTGTTTTTTAAGTTTTACATGACCTGGTAGCGGCAAACTCTTAATTTCATTTTTCACTACTGCAAGTCCTGTCTCTCCCATAGGATAACATTTGGTTAATATGTGATAGCTTTCAATTGTAGCAGTAGGATATTCAAATTTGGTCTCTAAATAATTGTCATTTTAAACCCTCTTTAATTGAAAAGTTGGACTTTAAAGCACGATTCTGAAAATGACACTTTTAGAAAGCTGGCATTTTCTTCTCCTAACCATTTGGGGGCAGATTTACAAGAAAGTGCTGCAGCGCTGCAATGCAAGCCCTTTGGCTGCGCCACGCAGCAGCACTTCCAAAGCACAGGAATGCGACATATTTACAATACTATGTTGCTTTCCCCAGCCAGCGCAGGCACCCTTGCACTATGGTGCAAGGATGCCTGAGTCATGGGGAGATTGTTTTTGTGCAGGAAGGAGCACCTTCCTGCACAAAAACAATCACTAAAGGCATTTTCCTCTTTCAATGTGTGCTGTAGAATGCAGCATGCATTAAAAGAGGAAATAATGAGGAGAAAGGAAAACATTTCTCCTTGTTGCACCTCGCTACGCCACCGTAACATTCAGATGCATTTCTAGATTTACGATTCCTCGTAAATCTGGAAATGTGTCTTGTTCCATGGGTGTTGCATGGGAACACCCACAGCAACACCCATGGAACACCCCTTTCACGCAAAGTGTTTGCTGTAAAGGGGCTATATTTACAAGGACAGGAAAAGCCACGACGGGTGGCTTTTCCTGTCCTTGTAAATATAGAGCAGTAACATGCGCCACCAGTACGTCACAAATAGTGACGTGGTGGTGGCGCAAGGGGCTTGTAAATCTACCCCTGGGAGTCTGCAGCCTGTATTCTAGATCACATGACCAGGTGCAGCTGGCTGCTGGTCTTTTTATATTACTCCCAGACAGTGAGCAAAAGAGGAAATAGGTGTTAGCAGGATGGGCCATCTCTGACTTGATGGGGTGGAGGTTTCACCTACCATGCTTACCCATCACAAAGATTCCGCCTCAGCACCCTCATAAGGGTTGCACACTAGTCTTTTGTGCCCCAGACAATCTAGGGCCAGGGCAAGTATACTGGACATTTCAGGTACCTCTTTAGGGGAAGAACTCTGGTAAACCTCTCCTGCTTCAAAGTGGGCACAGGTATGAATATTGAACCCACACACCCAACTTTTCAGTACACATCGGAACCTGTGGCAGCATCAGAAGAAGGACTGCTGTGCTGCTCTGCTGCAAGAAGGACTGCAACTCTGCTGTCCTGCTACTCTGCTTTCCTGCTGTCTGAGAGAGAATGATTAAACTTTTACTTTGAACCCAAGACTATCAGACTGTCTCCAAGGGCAAATTGGCTGGCCTCCTGATCAGAGCCTTGGGGACAGAAAAGGCTGCAACCACAACAACCCTGCACCTGGACTCTGTCTGCTGTGAGTTCTTCCCCCCCAAGTGGTGTCACCACATTCTTGAACCCTTGCAAATAGACCCGAAGGTGCTCTGCCAGAGCAGCTGTGGTCTTTGAGCTGAAATGATTCGCATGATGTAACTCCTTGCAGCTCCGAATCAGAACCATCGCTGCACAAGGCATCCTTCATGCAGAACCCTGAGGCTCTTCATAACCGCCTCTGTGCAAAGCCTCCTCAATGCAGGACCTCACATTGCAGCCCCACAGCTCTTCAGAACCGCCGCTACATGATGCATCCTCAACACAAGACCTCAAATCGCAGCCCTGCAGCTCCTTGGTACAACTGCTGAGCAATGCATCCCTGACACAGGACCTTGCATCATAGCCCACACCTCATTGGAACCGCTCTGCATGGAGTATCCTCAATGCAGGATCTACCAATGCTCGGTAACAAGGATTTATGGTACTTTGTTCATTGAGCCTAACTTGGTCCAGGTATCCAATCCACGGTTCATCGCGGACGGCCTGAAATTGTGACTTTGTGCCGGTCTGGCGTGACCAGATGGCCACACTTGGTGCTCTGTGCTTTTAGTCACTATTTGTACCTAAATCTTTCAAATTGCATATCTCCGGTTCTACTAATAGGATTTTTGTTGTTTTGATGTCAAATAATGAATTACATTTTTCTCTATTTTCCTAAGTTGATATGGAATTTTCCTGGTGTGGTGTTTTTACTGTGTTACTGTTTGTGTGTTGCATAAATGCTTTACATATTGCCTCTAAGTAAAGACTTACTTCTTTTGTTCTAAGGTACCAGAGTGTTAAGCACAGGTAAATTTGGAGTTTGCTTGTGTTTCACCCTTACAAGAATATCTTGAGCTTTGCCACCTCAACTGGTAACCCAATTTCTCACATTTGCCAAATGTGTTACATTTCACATGTGGCAAATATCACATGCAGTAATTTGCAAATGCAATAAAAACGCACATGTGAACCACAGATGTGGCATTTAGCAACTGGCTCAGTATTTGCAAACCAATTGGCATTGGAACCTTCCTGTGGGAAAATGTAAATAATATTTTTCTTCTTGTATTCCAGTCGCGAGTTTCGGCTCTCCTGATCATGCTGCTCTCCTGATCATGCGAGCATGAGTCAGCGATGCTGCATTCCCAGAATGAGGCCAAGCAATGTCATTGCCTATTTTCATAACCATTTGTATTCTATTTTCACTGATTAGCATGACATGTTCCCTCCATTGCTGAACTAAGCTGTTACATTAGCTGACTGTAGAGCGGAAGTGGCCTTGTCGGAAAGGAAGGGCCACATTAGGTGATGCATCTGGCTTTACTTTAAAAGATGCATGTGTCAAGTCGCTTGAGACTGCTCGAGCACAAGGCACTCTACCTCTGTGTTCTTAGAGGAGCCTCTCTTTGAGAGTGCTTTCTGCTGAAATACTAATAACCACTTACTAGTTATTACTGCTGTGCACTGTGTGCCCCTCTTTCTACATCTGTTTTTATGTGGGAGTCATGGTGATACTGTATGAAGTCTTAGCAAAGACCAACAAAAGCAGCCCTTTGTGTTATCTGTGGGCCTGGGACCAAAGAGAACATCTGAACAGCTGCATCCAGTGTTAGCCTGAGGCAGACTGGCACAATTAGCAGGGCCATCAGAAGGGAGGTTTCAGAGGGAGCATAAGTGGCAGGCCCATGCTTTTTCAGGACCCGCGCTCATATTGCAAAATCTAGTTACAGATTTTGAAGCAAGACTGTTCTGTTTATTCTCGGCAGCTAACATGATTCAAACCACTAGTGGATGCAACACGCTCATCTGGTGGCCGAGCATGAGGTGTTGGCCAGCAGCCCGCAACAACTTTTGACTGTCTGGTATTCAGCACGGAGCCTGGACTATTTCAATAATACCACTAGATATTTGACACATACGTCTTATGAGGCATGGAAAATATTCAAAATAAAGAAATATATAAAACAAAGTCTAAGGTAAGTTGAGCTTCAGTCTCTGCATGTGTGCGTGTCCAGTAACATCAGAACAATCAAACCACTGGTGAAGAAGGGTGAAAAACAACCTGGTATTTAAAGAATCCACCAGGCAACTAAATAATACTTCATAATGATGCAGCATCATATTACAAGAGATTACAGAATGGGCGAAAGTGCCAGCATCAAATACATTCTGCAACGTCTGAAAAATGGAGTAGATGAATATTGGGATAGTAAGAAAGATCATGCTTCTTAAAACGTATAAATCCCACACTGTGTATGTATATCCTGAGATCCTATTTACCTTTCATTAGATAGTATATAAGAGACCCATGACTATGATAAAATAGCAGGCCATTACCAACACATCTCTAAAACTCTTCCTTCAGCATTGCCACTGAAGGAGCCAGGTTTCACATTCTAGATCTGCTCTGGAACCGCAGGTTGATGGCTCTTTTTATCAGCATAAAAGCGTGGAGGGGAGCGAAATTGTCAGCCAATTAAACATTGCAGTTCCAATTTTACTATGATTCTTAAGAATCACAGACTCCTGATCAAGTTTAGTTAGTTTATTCCAAAGCCAAGAACAGTTGGACATACAGACACCTCAAGATGAGGTTGTAAAAATATATTGGAACTAATACAAAGCCAAACCTACGGGTGAAGATAAGGCAGTACAGCATGCACAGGATAATCAGTTTGATAACCAGAAAACAGAAGATGACAATACAGACATTGAGTTTCCCCTTCATTAGAAGTTCATAGGTATAAAGCATTAGTCTGTCCCAACACTACAATCAGCATGACATCCCTAACTAGCATTTCCCAAGGCAAGATCCATTCAGGTGTCAGTGTGTGAACTCTTCCTAAGAAGCCTCTTCACGTTTAGATTAGTCTAGTAGATGGGTCAGAGCTCATTCAAAGATGCTCTCTCTCTCAAGGCAAGGCAGTCATCCCCGGACACTTTCCCTAACTCCAATACATCAATACCATAGGTAGTATCCCAAGATGCTTGCAGGATCACACCATCCAGTTAAACGACCTCCTCGTAGGTGATTTTCTATTAGAGAGCCATGCTCCCAGGTCTTGGCGAGATGACCTTGATTTGCAGGCTTACTCCGATGAAAAAGTACAACCGTTCTGCATTAAAGTATCAACATTTAAAGTATCCTCTTCTCCCCAAGCCTAACTCCTAAAACAAAGGCATTAGTCTAACTAATAAAGATGAATTCTAAACCTGCAATAGAAATGTAAAAAAGAACAAATCCGACATGCACATGAAATCCACCATTAAATCTAATGCAAAAGCTTCCAGGGGAAAAATACAATTCAGGCCTACAAGGCCGGGGACTTTAACGGAAAAGTCTTGAATGCATTATTGAACAACGGGGCAAACAGCTACTATCCCACATCGCAGGAATCAATGGTATTGTCCTCAATGGAAGAGTAGAAGGAGATATCCCGGCAGCATTCACTAGAATAGGTAACTGCAGTTTATCTATTTTAGACTATGTAATCTGCAGTTCAGATCTGTTTACGAAAGTTCGGTCATTAACTATACAGCACACGTATGTAAGCGATCATGCACATTTGACTCTGGCGATTGAAATTAGTATAGATAAAGGCAAAACTGTCAACAACGGAAATCAAACAGACCATCAATCAATACACTTAAATAAATTGACCAGAATGCAATTCTTATCTTTTTGCATTATAGGACAAAAAAAATAAGGAAGTTAAAAAAACTCTGTCAACAAATTAAAGGAAAAGAAAAGCAAGCCCAAAAGGCTAAAAACTGGGTAGATATCCATTTCGCAGTAAAAAGTTGAAACAATAAGGCATTCTGGAAATTAGGTGCTCATTATGATGGCGATTATAACGGTGCTGGGACTGCCCGCCGGACGTGCAGCGGTCCCACCAGTCCAATTAGGATGTGCCTGCCAGTATGGCTGGTGCATCCTGGCCTTTTAACATTGTGGACAATGCTGCTGGCTGCAGCACCATTCGCAATGCCAAAATGCCAAGATGTGTACTAACAAAGAAAGTCTGTGGGGCTTGCACTGCTGTTTTAATAATATGGTTCTCCTGTTTTAATGATTTGTAGCGTGCTGGGAGAAATCGCTGTCTGGTCCTCACAGCGTAAATGATGCTCAACCTATTTCAGAGCTGCCCCTGCCTCGGGGCAGGCTTCTCTTAGCACTGCAAACGAGACTGTGTCAAGTCTTGTTCACTTTCAAAAGTTTTTAATAAAGTTCTTTCAAAGTTTTTTTCAAAAATCTTGAGTTGTGGTTCAACACATTATTGTCATGGTTACCAAAGATATATGATGTATCATGACCAAAATCGGTATAACATGGGTTGTAAATCACGTCATAATAACAAATCCCAATGCATTTCGGGCTGTGGAGGAGCCCTTCGTCAGGGGGTTACTCTACAAGAAGGGAAGAAATAAATAATCACTGCAAGGTCGATGTGTATTGTAGAACACGTAACGGTGACTTAGTGAAATTAAAATACCGTGGTTGGGTTTTGTGACAATGATGGTGTTGTTATGTTTTAAAGCCGGACTGTGTATTGTGCTCCACAAATAAACATGTGCTGGATAGAAGTTGGATTGAAAAACCGGGTCCCTGGAGTGATCGGTACAAACGTAAACTGACTCCGAGTGCTCAAGTTATGTAACCTTTAGTGCAAATAGACGCGGATTTTACTGCGAAAAGAAAAACAAACGGGTGTCTCGTGAATGCACGGGAAACCCGAACTTTGAATAGAAATGCGGGTGAACAAAACTCAAATAGATAGTGACCCTGACAACAAGTTACTTACTTAAATAAACCTCCGAGGAGTTTAATGTCTGGGCTTCCCTGCATACGGCATTACGAGTGCCTCGAGGTGTTGTATCGAGTAATAACTGCGCGTCTGGCAGTATAAACATGAAGGACGGACTAAAACCCAGGATAGTGGGCGCCATCTTAGAGTGGTGAGGAAAGGTGCATAAGTGTACAGAGTGCTAGTGTGCAAAGAGCCTCGTGCTGGCTATGAATCCTATGGTGAGCATGCCCAAGTGTAAATCCAATGAACAATCTGATATTCAATGGGTATAACTAATGAATGGGTGTGAACAGTAATACTTAACAAAACATACAGAATTCTGCATCCATCTTTAAAAATAGTTCATAACAAAAATTGTTCAATATTTCTGATACAATCAAAGATAACATAGGAATTCCATCCTATCGTTTAACCCGTTCGGCTGCATCGTGGCCATGTAGCGGATCCAGTAATTTTCTCGTTTGAGAAGGGTGTTCTTGTTGTGCCTGGTAGGTTTAATTTGTTCCAAAATCAGGTATTTCAACTGGGCTACAGAATGGTTTTTCTCGACGTAGTGTGCTGCCACAGTGGATTTGACATTGCTGGGCTGGGCCCGGTGATACCGGATAAGAGTGCTAGCGTGTAGCTTCTGGTTTGATTCCTTCTTGAGTAAGTAGAGTAACTGTTTGATGTTGCTTTCTGTGGTTCGAGTGTTTGCTGATGGTGAAATGTCTTCTTGAATCATGCCATAAATCTTGCTGGCATCCTCAATGGTGAAGGCAAACGTGTCAGCCTTGAGGTCCGTCATGTTAGAAATGGTATCATAATTCATGATGGTTTGAAGTAGCGTGCACTATCCCCGGGGGCAGTGAAGTGTACTAACAAAGAAAGCAGGATGTAACAACATCAATCGTGAAGATCTGCTACGTATTAAACCCAAACAGGAGAATACTCGCATGGTGGTAGTGTCTAAATACACGGTGACCAGCAATCAGTTTCGAAAAATCATTTTAAAACAATGGCCATTATTAAGCACTGAACCAGACTTCCAAAACATTTTTGCCCAAAATCCGGTCTTTGCCTACACTAGAGCACGCAACCTAAAAGAAATTCTCACAAGACCCCATGACACAGCAGAAATTCAAACATACAAGGGTCTATTGCCATGCTACAATTGCAGTAATTGCAACAACACCATACCAGGCAACTACACTAACCATCCGATGAAGGGACACAAAGTGAAACTAAAAGTTAATGCCACATGCAATTCAGCTAACGTAATCTACATGCTTAAATGCCCATGTGGCCTATGTTACATAGGCCAAACTGAAAGAAAGATTTGAGTTCGCATACTGGAACATAAAAGCAACATTCACACTAAAAATGTCAAATCCACTGTGGCAGCACACTACGTCGAGAAAAACCATTCTGTAGCCTAGTTGAAATACCTGATTTTGGAACAAATTAAACCTACCAGACACAACAAGAACACCCTTCTCAAACGAGAAAATTACTGGATCCGCTACATGGCCACGATGCAGCCGAACGGGTTAAACGATAGGATGGAATTCCTATGTTATCTTTGATTATATCAGAAATATTGAACAGTTTTTGTTATGCACTATTTTTAACGATGGATGCAGAATTCTGTATGTTTTGTTAAGTATTACTGTTCACACCCATTCATTAGTTATACCCATTGAATATCAGATTGTTCTTTGAATTTACACTTGGGCACACTCACCATAGGATTCATAGCCAGCACGAGGCTCTTTGCACACTAGCACTCTGTACACTTATGCACCTTTCTTCACCACTCTAAGATGGCGCCCACTATCCTGGGTTTTAGTCCGTCCTTCATGTTTATACTGCCAGACTCGCAGTTATTACTCGATACAACACCTCGAGGCACTCGTAATGCCGTATGCAGGGAAGCCCAGACATTAAACCCCTCGGAGGTTTATTTAAGTAAGTAACTTGTTGTCAGGGTCACTATCTATTTGAGTTTTGTTCACCCGCGTTTCTATTCAAAGTTCGGGTCTCCCGTGCATTCACGAGACACCCGTTTGTTTTTCTTTTCGCAGTAAAATCCGCGTCTATTTGCACTAAAGGTTATAAAACTTGAGCACTCGGAGTCAGTTTACGTTTGTACCGATCACTCCAGGGACCCGGTTTTTCAATCCAACTTCTATCCAGCACATGTTTATTTGCGGAGCACAATACACAGTCCGGCTTTAAAACATAACAACACCATCATTGTCACAAAACCCAACCACGGTATTTTAATTTCACTAAGTCACCATTACGTGTTCTACAATACACATCGACCTTGGAGTGATTATTTATTTCTTCCCTTCTTGTAGAGTAACCCCCTGACGAAGGGCTCCTCCACAGCCCGAAATGCATTGGGATTTGTTATTATGACAACCCATGTTATACCGATTTTGGTCATGATACATCATATATCTTTGGCAACCATGACAATAATGTGTTGAACCACAACTCAAGATTTTTGAAAAAAACTTTGAAAGAACTTTAATAAAAACTTTTGAAAGTGAACAAGACTTGACACAGTCTCATTTGCAGTGCTAAGAGAAGCCTGCCCCGAGGCAGGGGCAGCTCTGAAATAGGTTGAAAATGCCAAGATGTGCATTTCCATGCATAACGTGGCAGGCACCACGCAGTGCCTGCCACCTTGTACATGGGAATGTAGGGGGGTAACATGGGTACCCCCCAGTGCACCTACACCCTTCCCCCACACTAAGGGGGCCCATAACAGGCCCCCAAACCCAATCTCCGCTGGCCTATCCATAAGCATCTCCCAGGACACTTCATAATATGGCGGAAGGTGCCTGCTAGGCAGCACCACCATGTTAGTGGCCCTTTTTCATCCGCCAGGCAATTGGTGCAATTGTCACTGGCGGTGAAGTGGCAAACGGACTTTGTGTCCGCCGCGATACCCACTGCCATCCTAATTTGGCGGTGGGTGAAATGCTCAGTGATGGCGGCCCGGCGGTGGGGGTCCTTCTGCCATCATAATGAGCCCCATAGTATCTGCACAAATGAGGATAAGAAAATCAATTAAAGAGTCGCCAGTTCCACCATCCGAATGGGAGGAGCATATTCTAAAACTATATAAATCTAACAGTCAATTACAAGGCTCTTCTAGCCAGTGCCCTGATCAAAAGGGTCAATCTGAATAGGGCATGTCAACTATTTCAGCTACACAGATCGCCGCTTTTATTAAATCTGCAATATCATCCGCAGCAATGGGCCCAGATAATATTCCGATCAAAGTTCCTCAATCAAATTCGGAAGACTGGAGAAAAAATTTAATTCCTTTGTTTCAGTACACTTTCGAGACTAGGCATATACCAAAAACCTGGCAAGGGAGCATTGTGGTCCCCTTTCTAAAAAAAGGGCTCTAGATCAAAATCCAATTAATTATAGACAAATCGCCCTTCTAGACACCACTGGAAAGATCTTAACGGCATGCATATTGGACCATCTAAAAGACTGGGCCTTTTTGAACAACATGATTCCTATGACACAGGCCGGCTTCTGACCAAAACATTCAGTTACCGACAATATTGCTATGCTACAGACTGTTCTCAATAAGTATGTAGTGCAAAAATCACAAACAGTTTATTGCACCTTTATTAACAGCTTTTGATAGTATGGATAGGCCAAGGCTTTGGGAAATGTTATAGAGTTTAGGGATCCCTCATGATTTACTCACAATAATCATATCTTTGCATGCAGCAACATGGTGTTGAGGGCAAATGGGGGAGTTAAGGGCTTAACCAGTCCAATCCCCACGATGAATGGTTTGAAACAAGGATGCCTTCTTGCGCTCTTGTTATTCTCCATTTATATAAGCGACCTACTGAGATACTTTTCCTTAATTAATAATTTCCCCCCAAAACTTGCACAAAGCGACATCCACAGCCTAATGTACACAGATTACATCATTATATTCGATCGCACCCCAATTGGATTACAAAGAAACTTTATTGAATTAAATAGATTTGCAAAAGATAATTTCTTGATCCCTAATAAATCTAAAACCGAAATGTTACCCTTTAGAGGGAGAAGGATATTCTTGCCTTTTACTTGGTTATTGGGAGGTAAACCAATTGAGGTAGTGAAAGTGTACATTTATCTGGGCCGAATCTTTTCATATAACCTTCAAAATTCTTCCCATTTTCAGCATCCGGGGCGAAAGGCCAACTCCCATGTTTGGGCATTACAGAGATTTTATTCCTCAACTGGGAAGAGCCATTTTAAATCCCTGCTAGAGGTTAACAGTTTGAAAATTCCACCCATTTGATCTTATGCACTGGAATATATACACATTAAAACCTGGCAACCAATAAACGTGAAAGAAGGGATTATCTTAAGGAAGCTGTTGGAAGTCTTACAATCAGTCCCTGCACAAGCCTTATGCCTCAAATTTTCTTTAACACGCAGATATGCTTGAGACATCTCTCATATTATAAGGTGGGCTTTTAACCTTTTCCATGCGTCTCCCGGTTCTCTAAGACATATATTAAAATTAGAGACATTCAGAAAAGAATCAACACAACATACTTTTAATAGGAATCTTAAAGTAGCCCTTGAGGCATCACGATGCACTATAGCAGTTTGGCAGGCCTGATCTCCAGCACATTTGAAGCTCTTTTTAAAACATATGATGCAGAGAATACGTTTTGATGCAGACAAGGAGTATTGTACTCAATTATAGCATTACCAAAAAGTTTCAGCTTGAACATAGAGTAAGGCGCTGTATTCTTCTCCTGCGACTAGGAATTCTTCCTTTCAAAAATGTACTCTTCCAGATGGAATTCCTCTGAATGTTCTTCAGGTATCTGTGACTTTTGTAACGGTGGAGTACAAGATCTGCGCCACGTACTTTTAATTTGCCCAAACTCGACCCTGGTAAAAGCCGACAACGTTTCATTAAGCCCATTCGTCTTAGATATAACACTATTTTATCTCAAGATTTAATTACATTGTGCAAGTCTCATCTAAATGAATTTATTTGCTATAACGTGTTTAAGTTCTTGAAGAGCTTTTTAAAGTAGTTTTAAAAAATTGTATAAAGTTAATAACCACAAACTATGTATCTGTATTTGCCAATTTTTATTTACTATGCTTATAAGGTGTTTTAAAAGAATAAACACACCTTCTAATATTATGTACTTGTACTTGTTGACCTCAGCTGAGGTCTGAAACACATACAAATTGTGTATTGTTGTACTGAACACTTCTATATTAACAGGCTACATAAGCACACTACATAGGCACATGAAATGCATGAAAAATTGTCAGCAGCATGTACAAATTCTGTATGTTAATGCTTTCAACTAAATACATCTAATTGCAATGTTAATATCTTCCACTTCACATCGAAATGATCCCTAATACATCAACCTACATGTTACTACAGTTCACTTTCTAATGTCCTAAGTTAATACAACAAAGGATTATACGTGGGAGCGTACTACCGATGATTATAATGCACCCTTACAAATGAAAGAGCAAATTTGCTCTACAGTATGTGCTAACATTCCACAAGATGGAACCTTATAAGCTACTGGGTTATACATTAAACACAAGCTGAGACCCTATCGTTATTCACATATTTCATATTAGAGCTGGTAAGAACCTGTCAGGTTTCAGGAATGAATGTCTGTCTGACAGAGTCTGATTAAAATGGGCCTCCCTCAGCATAATGTGGTTCTGTTAGTATAAAGGCGAATAGTTTAAGTAGAATGAAATACTTGGGGGAAGGGGCTATGAGATGTAGAGATAAAAGAGATGGCCATGAATTGGCAGCCTTGTCACTGCAGGTTATCTCTGAGGTTTTTGTTGTAATAGCAATGTGACATACTGGTATTCTCAAACAGTTAAACACACAATCTGAAAAACTGCAAACTGAAAAAAGGATGTTGGGATGTTATGATGTTAGAGTTAGGCTCAGATTTCACTCGTACAAACACATAGAAATTCTGCAGTTTTTAGTTACCTGAGCAAACCATAACCTACACCTCCGCAACGCATTGATTATGACTTCACATATTACATCACTCACAACATGGTCAATGACATCATTGATGACATCTCAAATGGGCACCCCAGGACATAGCACGAGCTGGCCCTGGGGGGTGGTGGTCCGCAGGGCCATCAATGGCTCCAGGCGGGGGGCCCTGGGAGGTGGTGGTCCTGGGGCTGGAGAATACACACGGCCCACAACTTTAATTGTCAACATTTGCCCTGGGAAAGTGGTTGTCCCTGGAGCTGCGGGGGTGCCCCACCACAGACCCCCACATTAATTTAGTTTTAGCCCTTGGAGGTGGTGGTCCTTGCAGATGCGGGCAGGCAACCTAGCCCTCGCATTAATGGTATAATTATCCCTGGAGAGGTGGTGGTCCCCCGGGGGCTGTGGCAGGGGCCATGTGTGCCCCCTGCATTGACCGTGTGTAGATGGCAGTCCTCAAGAGTCGGGTTACTGAGCAAGCCACCCCCGCATAATTTATAAACAATGCCTCGGGGAGGCGGTGGTCCCCAAGGCTTTATGAGCCCTGGGAGGACTGTCCAGTGCGCCCCTCTCTTACATATATTGTGCATGCCCTTGGGAAGCACGGGAGCCGATCCTTCTCTTTTTTTTTAATGTTTTGGCAGGATCCAGGGATCCAGCGTGACCTCAGCCAAAAATCTTTATAAAAATCCTTTTTTTGACCTGCTGGGTCCCTGTGGGATCCCTCAAGAGGCCTAGGGGTTCAGGGTTGTCCTACCCTGCCCTCCTTCTGCATATATATAAAAAATCTTGTCTGAGACATAACATGTGTTTGTAAGACATGAAACATGTTTTGCTTACTTTACTGGCTTCAGGATGATTTGCTACTAGGAACCAAAGCCATAGGCTGGAATAGAAAATCGGTGTAACATAAGGAACATGCCCAAGTTGGTAACACTCCTTGAATTAAAGGGTTAGAAAGCCCAAGAACAAGGTCAAAACAATGTTCAAAAATTGGGGTCAAAGTATTTGCCTTGAAGTAAAAAAATGAGGGATTCAATACGGAAGACAAGAAAGATGGCGGATAAGAACATGGTAAACAGCTAAAATGGCAAAGTTAATGCAAAGCTGGGCGATTGAACGCACTATCACAATAGAACTCATATCCGAAGAAGCACTGCTCTAAAAAGTGCCTTTTACAGACCTATCCTGCCTAACTTTCTTTGAATCCCAGCCTCCATAGGCCAGTGGACCATAGCCTTGCGGCCTTCTGCCTTGGCTTAGGAAAACACAGCATAATTTTTTTTAAATGTATATTTTTCTATATAAAGGTGACTTTTACCCCCAAATAAAGGGCACCTCTAAGGGCTAAACATTTAACCCATATCTGATTATTCTATCTTTAGTTTGATGAGAACAGGAGCTTCAGCTCCAAACACTCATATTTACAAAGCGCAAACGCTGAAAGCAGATACACTGATGACAAACTTTATATATCTCAAGATCAGAATGAAGATTTCTTTACCTTCTGTGAATAATTAAAAAACTCAGAAAGCACCTATAATCCATCTTCTGAATCCAAAGTTCAACCTAACTCTGCACAGAAATGCTGAGAGACAGCCTGACCAGTAGAAAACAAAAACATCACTCATATTGTCACTGACATCTGGTGGTCATTGACAATTACAGTACACCACTTATGCAGGAATTGGTTCAGTATGGAAGTTAATGGTACACAACAAAGAACTTAACCATAGAGGCAAATGCAAAAACAACAATTGATGGACATAATGCAGAACAATGTCATACATTCACCTCAGTACAAAGATCTGGGCCTAAATCCATCATTTTTTTGCTCACCATGCCATTCCAGTTTGGACCAAGTCATAAGCAAATCAGTCTTGACCCTGCGCCCAGTCCAGACCGAACTGCCAGGCCAGGTCCTCCCTGGACTGGAAACAAGCATCCTAGTACCAGGTTCAGGCTTTCAGCCCTCATCAGCCAGGATAGCTTGACTCCAGTGGCATGGAGAGCACAGGACCCACGTCTGGGCATACCCGTCATACTCGGGTTGACAAATGCAAAAACAACAATTGATGGACAGAAAGCAGAACAATGTCATACATTCACCCCAGTACAAAGATGTGGGCCTAAATCCATTGTTTGTTTGCTCACCATGCTATTCCAGATTGGACCCAGCCATATGCAAATCAGTCTTGACCCTGCACCCAATGGGAACAGTCCAGCTCGAACTGCCAGGCCAGGTCCCCACTGGACTGGAAACAAGCATCCTAGGACCGTTTTCGGGCTTTCAGCCCTCATCAGCCAGGATAGCTTGACTCCAGTGGAATGGAGAGCACGGGACCCACGTCTGGGCATACCCGTCCCACTCGGGGTGACAAATGCAAAAACAACAATTGGATGGACAGAATGCAGAACAATGTCATACATTCAACCTAGTACAAAGATCTGGCCTAAATCCATCGTTGATTTGCTCACCATGCCATTCCACTTGTGACCCAGCCATATGCAAATCATTCTTTACCCTGCGCCCAATGGGAACAGTCCAGCCCGAACTGCCAGGCCAGGTCCTCCCTAGACTGGAAACATGCATCCTAGGACTGATTTTGGGCTTTCAGCCCTCATCAGCTAGGATAGTTTGACTCCAGTGGCATGGAGAGCACGGGACCCACGTCTGGGCATACCCGTCCCACTCGGGGTGACAAATGCAAAAACAGCAATTGATGGACAGAATGCAGAGCAATGTCATATATTCACCCCAGTACAAAGATTTGGGCCTAAATCCATCGTTTTTTCGCTCACCATGCCATTCCAGTTTGGACCCAGCCATAAGCAAATCAGTCTAGACCCTGCGCCCAATGGGAAGAGTCCAGCCCGAACTGCCAAACCAGGTCCTCCCTGGACTGGAAACAAGCATCCTACGACCGGTTTCGGGCTTCAGCCCTCATCAGCTAGGATAGCTGTGAAACCTCGAAAGCGGTCCTGGGATGCTTGTTTCCGTCCCAGGGAGGACCTGGCTTGGCAGTTCGGGCTGGACTGTTCCCATGAGGCACAGAGTCAAGACTGATTTGCATATGGCCAGGTCTGAACTGTGGTGGCATGGTGAGCAAAAGAATGATGGATTTAACCCAGATCTCTTGACTGGGGCTGAATGTTTTGATTTGTTCTGCATTCCATCCATCAATTGTGTGTCTTTTTGCTTTCTCGCCCTAGGTGCGCCAGGTATGCCCAGATGTGGGTCCTGGGCTCACTGTTCCACTGGAATCAAGATATCCTGGCTAAAGAGGGGTGAAACCCCGAAACCGGTTGTAGGTTTCTTGTTTCTGGTCCAGGGAGGACCTGGCTTGGTAGTTCGGGCTGGACTGTGCCCATGAGGCACAGGGTCAAGACTGATTTGCATATGGCCAGGTCTAAACTGGGGTGGCATGGTGAGCAAAAGAATGATGGGTTTAATCCAGATCTCTTGACTGGGGCTGAATGTTTTGATTTGTTCTGCATTCCGTCCATCAATTGTGTGTCTTTTGTTAACCATAGAGACAGCATGACTTCAAAGACAGACCCATTTGTGAACTGCAATTCGAAAAAAGTGATATATGCAATGCTTTGCCCATGCAATTTGTGACGCATAGGCACAACAAACCACAAGGCCTGCAAAAGGATCACAGAGTATTGTTCTTTGATTAGTCTTATGGTTCTTTGATTAGTCTTAAATAATAAATAATTTTAACACAGAAAAACAAATGAAAAGCTATTCTAGATCTTTTAACTGCAAACCACAAAACTAGAGACAGTGGGCCTCCTTACAATGCCAGCCAGACTGGCTTCCGCGGTCCTGTCGTAGCCGGTCGGACCGCTGTGGTCTCACCAGAAGTGGTCACTTCGACCGCCGTATTACAATGCTTGCGAATACATAGAAATCCGACTCAGTCCTTCTGACTCTGCCAGGAAATTTTGAGCGCAGTGGCGTCAAAAAGGACCAATAGAGCCAGAAGGTGAGCAAACCACCTTGCAAACCACCCGCCCAATTATGATGTGCCTGTCCCGACGAGCCAACCGTGATGACCCAACCACCTCATCTGAGCTGGCAGAAAGGTACGGACATAAGGCTGACACTCACCTGTACACAGCTTGTTATGTCCTGTGCTGACATGAATCCTATCCTACACGTCCTGCCACTGCAGTACCTGCTCGATGATGCCCAAAATCAACACCATTGTGGACACAACCACTGGTAAGACTCACACCTTCCTGTGTACATGGAGTCTTCAGAAAATTGATGCACCACCATGGAATAGCAGGGGAGTGGCTTGCTCAGAATGAGTGGGGGTATGAGCAACATGTTTCTAAGTCATCACTTTGGAATGTCTTGCCAATGCGTATTTCATGAGAAACAGTACATGAGGGGGCCTGAAGGGACAGTGGGAAAAGCGAGTAGTGAGAGTTGTGTAGCAGGCCTTGAAGAGGTCCAGGGTCTCCTGGTGCTTAGCACCGGCAGGTTGAAAAAGCAAATGCAGAGATTGGTTCTATCAGACTCTCCATATTTGCACTCACCCTCAGTGTGTAAATTAAATTCAACTCCGCAGCAGTACCACCTTCCAATGCCGCTGATATAACTGCAAGGAGACTCATGATACTCTATTCCCAGTGTTGTCAGCTCAGAACTGAAGCTTTATCATAATATCATGTAATGAAGTCACACTTGTTGCTCCAATAACTAATGAAACTATAAACCATTGACAAATCCAACAGTCCTGGCTTCTTGTACGGGCAATCTAACTTGTTTTATCAGATAACTTGATGTTGTGCAATGACAGAAGTAGAAATAAATTGTGCAGATAAATATGCCAATCACAGATGTAAAGCTTACATGCTTGCAAGCCTCAGCCTTATGTACATAAGTCACACCCCTGTGAGAGAAGCCCCAAGTATAGCCATCCCACTCAAATTCCTCTTGTGGAGATGACGAAAAACACAATGAAACACAAAATTCACCACATTGTACAAGTCCACCACAACATAGAAGAGAGATAGGATGTGTATGTGGCAATGTGCGCAGGTCAAACATCACTAGTGAAAATCTACAGACACTACACATCACCTGACTGAAAGCCCTCCTAGCCAACTTTGTCCCACATGATAAAATAGTCATGAAGTTGTGACACTACATACACCCCCTCTGGAGCCACAACACCGTGGATAAGGGTAGGGGCATTTTATCCCTTGTACAAGAATATTTTCTGGGTCCCTGTATGCAACATCACAGAATGTATGTTCCCATCACATCTGCATAATACCCTCTATGTTCAGGTCACTGACAATTGTATAGGAAGACTCTCGCAAACTCTACATGTGTGCACATCTCAGAAATTGGTGTACTGATGTGCACAATGAACAGGGTCAAAAAACAGCACCTCCTCATGAATAACATAGCAATCATCTTCTCTGACACTCTCACATTGCTCGTAAGCAAGGTATTGTTGGCATCTAACATACATCAGTATGGATGTCTCAGGAAAATAAATCACACCTCCACTGCTAAAGCATTGTAATGGGCCTTCACACATCACCCACATGAAAAAGGAAAGTATGGTAAATGGGATTACCACAAACCACAGTCTAATCCATTTAAAGGTCTCAATGTATAGACCCCCTTCAGATTCTGGTTACCCAAACCAAGGGGACTCCTGGAAGGCAACGGCCAAGGCCACAGTCTATGTGGCACCTGTTTCAATGTCTCCATGTGCACAGGACCTGTGGCATGAGGTATATCAGGGACAACCAATATCGTCAAAAAGTGGCCTGCACTTGTGACTAATGTGAAAGTGCAAGTCCAGAAAAAACACTGCAGCAACAGTAGTCATCAGACACCTAGTAAAATTACGTTGAAAGAACACCCATGAAAAAGATTACATGTGCATCCAAAGTACCAATTAGGTATGAAAATATAACACCCACCATATGTTGAGAAACAAATAACTATTTTGCACACATTAGGAAGATTTCCACCCTACATCTCAGGTAATACAGCAAACTGAAAGACCTGGACACTGGCCAAGTCAAGCTGCAATATTTACTATAGCAAATCCCACCTAATGCAATGTCAGCCTCAATTGGAATTCATCCCACATATATATCCATTGAGCGTTGACCCTTATACTCTGTAACACCATACCTGGTACCAAGGTCTGACCATACCTACCACTGCCAATGGATCAGCTATCAAACAAACACAATTGTAGTCACACACACCCAAATTCGCCAATAACAGCAAATAGCATCAGTAGCAGTGGCCGGGCAAAGGTGTTCTAAACAAAGAAAATTATTTATTATGAAGTACTATTTTTGATCCAAAGCTAAGGCCAATTGCCAGGCCAATATCCAGACTGCTGTGCCACCTGACTTTACCAGAACACTGCCAGGGGACCCTCCCCAGGAAGGGGCATTTGGTGGGCAGACCAGGCACCGGATTGATGTTATTTGGTTTGGCTGAGGTTGGGATCAGGAAGGCTGGGTTTATCCTTGGGGGGGATTTGGCTCGAGATTGGGAGGGTTGGGTTGGTCTGTGGGAGGACTAGGTTAGGGTTTAGGAGGGCTGGGTTTGACCATCCAGGGATTTGATAAGCATGAAGGGTAATGATGGGTAATGGGAGAGTGGCAGAATGTATTTTAGTTTTTTGTTTGGCCTTAGAAGACCTGGGGTGGTGTGGAGAAGAGGCCCTTTGGGGTTTGGGAGCAGGTGGGTCGTTTTTTGAATGGGTGGTTATCCTTTTTTACGGCCTTGTGGGGTAGAGAAGGGTTTAGTGGGGGGATGGTGTTTTGGGTGGAAGTAGAAGGGAAGGGTAGAGGTGAGAAAGAAGATATTTTGCCTTTGAGAGGGAGGCAGCTGCGGCAAGGAAGAGGTAAAAGGCAAACAAGGTAAGTTCTTTGGGAGACTAGGGAGGAGGTATACCAAGGTGTTTGGTCGTTAGAGGTAGAGGATTGTGGAATCTGAGGTGTGGATACTTGTGCTGTTTGTGCATGTATCTGTATGTGTTTGGGTGATGGATGTTCCTGTCCCTTGCCAATATGTGATGTGTATCTGTCACTGGTGGAGTGGGGGTGGTGCCTGGGTGTGTGATGTTGGCAATAGCTGTATGTGGTGGTGTAGTGGCAGCCTGTATGTGTGTAGTTGCTATCTGCTGGTGTGGTATCTGCCTGTATGTGTGTAGTGGCTGTGTCTGCTGGTGTGTTGTCTGCCTATATGTGTGTAGTGGCTGGGTCTGCTGGTGTGATGTCTGAATCTATGTGAATTGTGGGAGTATGTTGTGCAGTGGTTGTGGTGTTTGGGTGTATATCACTAGAGGGATTCAAGTGCCTGGTAAATGGTTGTGTACCTGTCTTTTTTGTTATGTTTCTGTTGTGCGCTACATGTGGATGTTGAGGTGAATGCATGCTTATGTGAGCATGTGCTTTGGGTAAGTACAGGAATATGGATTGTTGATGTGAAAGAGGCAGGAGGTGGGGTGGAACGCTGGAATTGGTGCAAGGCCCCAGTGAGTGTAGAAACAGGAGCCTGAAAATACCCCTGGAGGGCAGACATGTGAGTGTGAATTTCTTCCAGGTAAGCAGCCATCTGCATAACCTGGGGGCTTCATACCTGGATGGCATTCAGCACTGCAGTCTGACCCCTAGAGTTCTGCCTCAGGATGTAAATTGCCTCCATACTAAGGGCATAAGGGAAACAGGGGTGGGGGTGAGGTGCCTGGTACAGGGAGACTCCTCCCATCTTAGGGAAGTTGACCCAGACAGCTGGCTGGAGAGCAACAGGGAGAGTGGAGATGAAACAGAGAATGGCAGACATGGACATTGTGGACACAGGTCCAGGGGGTTTCACCACCACCAGGGAGTGGGCACTGGAGCTCGACTCATATGATGAAAATGTGTTGACTTGTTTCTCTGTGGCTCTCCCATCATCCTCTAGGCCACTGCTTCCCTCTGTGTCACTGCCATTACGGGAACCACTATGGCCAGTTGTTCCCCAAAGGTCTCGAACCTGTCTCCTCTGCTGCCCTGGGTTGATGCTGAAATGGTAGTAGAAATAGGTTTATTGCAATTGGGTAAACACACTGGGCAAACTGATTCTAACACAACACATTACGCCATTGCACAGATCATAGCACATACAAGGATGACTACATCGGCTCCAACATTGGTATAGCACATGCATTAATGCTACATGACCTGTTCACAGTCACACATAATAGTGTCATACCCACATTAGGGTCCAACTGCATGTGTGACCTTGTCCCAAATCTACCCTCACGTGGGTAGCAACAGATATCATCACCCTGTCAACCTAGGCCCTTGTAGCATACCAACGTTACCTGAAGTCATCAAATGGGATGTCCAAATGGAATGCATTGCTACCTATCCACACAAGGCCCTACAATCAGCAAATGGTCCGGGATCCCTAAACCCACAACATGTAGGACCGCAGGGTGCCAGTTATAGCTAAGGTGCAGCAATATGTGACTATCGAATATAAGGTAACAGGGAAGTGCCCAATCCACACTGTTCACACTTCCCAAGTGACACTTTCACACCTGTCTACTACCCAGATGATGCAGTTGAAAGCTGCACATGAGCAGCTTAGCTAGGTGTCCCTTGTAGTACAGAGGAGTGGAATGGAGACAATGTGGCTTCAAGTCGTGTGAGATTTCAGCACAAAGATCCATTGTACATGAGTCTGCCTAGGAACATCCCCAGTCAATATTGGTTCATGTAAGCACACCTTTTTCACTTTGCAAATCTCAAAGCCAGTAGAACACTGAAAGTACATAAGGCTTAAAAGATATCCAGTCCATAAAGAAGTTGTAATCGTGTCCAGAAGGGATGGGAATTCACTGTACCCTCCTTGTCTCACAAGCACAAATAACAATGGAGTGCTGACACAAACATATGACCCCAACATGTCAGCTTGTCACTCCCTGATGCATGTCACCAGCCAGTGAATGACCCCCTACAATTGCACACATGCATCACACCTAATTGAATAGACCCTTCTCAATGGAATGCTAACTCACATTACCAGAAAGTACTGGAAGTCTTCCTACCATGTGTGTCATAGCTTCAACAATGTGACCTGGCAAATGACTTCCATCAATGTCTTTGGGTATGTGTGACTTAACCACCCATTCTATACCCCATGTGTGGTTACACCTACTCTGAATACCCATCACTGAATAATATTTTGGTGTACACATTGGCCAACACATATACATATGATGTAATCTGAATGAAAACCTTGTAGACCCTCAGATCATGTATGGAACAGTTGTACATGTAACAGTGCAACACGTAAAAGTACACATGCAAACATGTAGGCATCAAAACAGATGGCACCAGTGGTGTTAGCCACCTGACTATACTGTACATTCCGCACTTACCAAGGGGAAGTAGTGCTCAGTGTATGCATCCAGAGTGCATTGTATGCCATGTCACAAGTAGGTGGCCCACCATCAAATGAGACACAGTAGTAAGGTAGCATCACTCCCAGAAACAAGGATGAACTGTTTGGGACCACTGTTACAATTGACATCAAAAGCGGATGTATGACATTACAACGCATGCTTTTACATCGCATGCCTTTACAACGCGGTTTTTACAACGCAAACCTTTACAACGTATAGCGCTTTGGGGTGCTGGATAGTGAATAGTTTAATTAACTATTCCAACTCCAGTCCCCGTGGACACTAGGGAAGGTGTTGGATAATAAATTAAACGTATTCCCTATCCTAGAGCGCTCCCCAGTGCAATGCGTTGTAATGGTTTGCGTTGTAAAAGTTGCGCCGTAAAGGCACTGCGTGGTAAAAGTTGTGTTGTAAAGGATGTTCCCCATCAAAAGCTAATGTAGGTAATCTGAGACAGTAGGCAGCCATTTGACTGTTCAACTCTGGAAACTCACATTTGACTGGACTCTGCTTAGTTCATGGTCACATAGACAATAGTCTATGGTTAACACCATCATGCACCTACTACCAGAGTTACACGTGCAACAGCTCTCCCATTGCTTGGGACATAAGTCTCCTTCAAGCTTGATGGTAAAATAGCTATCTGTCACAAAAGACAGATGGTCATGCAGAATGTTTCACTCAGGCCAATACTCACCCCTTCCTAGCTGCTGGTGGGCTCTCAATTGCCCATTAAGGATGGGGTATGTCACCG
Organism: Lissotriton helveticus; assembly: GCF_964261635.1. Classification (NCBI taxonomy): domain Eukaryota; kingdom Metazoa; phylum Chordata; class Amphibia; order Caudata; family Salamandridae; genus Lissotriton; species Lissotriton helveticus. The sequence continues at coordinate 614,570,222 of NC_136063.1, read as the reverse complement.
CCAGTATGCCGGCCATTAGGGGGGTCAGGGTCTGGTGCATGTCCCTTCTGGCTTGGGAGAACAGCCCAGCTGGACCTCCACAATCCTACAGGTCCAGCGTCTCACGTCCTTCCACCTTTTCCTGCCGTAAACACTGCGCCAGAAAGTGACCCCTCAGGGTCCGCACTCTCCGGGTGATGGCTTTCCACATGGACATGTGTGTAAGGGGCTCAGTCCAAATGACCTGGGGATCAGTGGTGATATGGCTGACAAGTGAGTAAGGACAAACAACACTGGTGCCTCCCGTTAAGTGTTCAAGCAACATGGCCTCATGGTAGTTGAAGTCATTTCAATCACTCCTACCCCAAACTTGACTAATGGTTAACTGCATGTGAGGTGAACCTCAGTGTGGACATGGCTAACAAGTGAGTAAGGACAAACAACACTGGTGCCTCCTATTCGGAGTTAGAGTTAGTGGCCTCATGGTCGTTGTAGTCATTTTAAGCATTCCTAAACCACACTTAACCAATTATTAACTGTCTCAGAGGCAAACCTCAGTGTTGACATGGCTGGCAAGTAAGGAAAAACAACAATGGTGCCTCATTTTCCGAGTTAGAGGTAGCAGGCCTCATGGTCGTTGTACTCATTTCAATCACTCCCAACCCACTATTGTCCAATGATTAACTGCTGTAAGGTGAACCTCAGTAGTGACATGGCTGACAAGTGAGTAAGGACAAACATCACTGGTGCCTCCTCTTAAGGGTCAAGCAACAGGGCCTCATGGTAATTGTAGTTGTTTCAATTTTGACTTGCCAACAATAGCAAAACCAGTTTGTGTTAGACACCTGTGTGCTAAATGCAGTTGTGTTGGGTAATACTATTAGACATTTGGGTCATCGGATGATGATTTGATGGTAATGCACTTACAGACAGCATTCCCACATGTGGGATGTAATGGAGGTTGATATATTTGAACTTAAGTGCAGGGCTACTGATTGTAACTGGCAATCACACATCTCTGATACTTTGGTTAGACCGTATAGGAAAAGTAGATGAGGAACATGATAGCAAGAGCTGAGACGTGTGCAAACAGGACTTGATATGCTGTGACAGTTGTTTTGGTGTTACTTACCAGACTCCTTCCCCCAGGTATTCCTATCAAGCCTTCAGAATACAGGATGATGTGCACTTTCTATACCTGGTATGCCCAGACGTGGGTCCCTTGCTCACTGTGCCACTGGATTCAAGCTAGCCTGGATGATGAACAGTAATACCCAGAAACCGGTCCCAGGATGCTTGTTTCTGGTCCAGGGAGGACCTGGCTTGGTAGTTCGGTCTGACTGTTCCCATGAGGCACAGGGTCAAGACTGATTTGCATATGGCTGGGTCTAAACTGGGGTGGCATGGTGAGCAAAAGAACAATGGATTTAACCCAGATCTCTTGACTGGGGGTGAATGTATGATTTATTCAGCATTCCATCCATCATTTGTTTGCGTAGCCCTTTTCACCCTAAGTGGGATGGGTATGCCCAGACGTGGGTCCCTTGCTCACTGTGCCACTGGATTCAAGCTAGCCTGGCTGATGAAGGGTAATACCCAGAAACCGGTCCCCGGATGCCTGTTTCCGGTCCAGGGAGGACCTGGCTTGGCAGTTCGGTCTGCACTGTTCCCATGAGGCACAGGGTCAATACTGATTTGCATATGGTTGGGTCTAAACTGGGGTGGCATGGTGAGCAAAAGAACGATGGATTTAACACAGATCTCTTGGCTGGGGGTGAAAGTACGATTTATTCAGCATTCTGTCCATCATTTATTCATTTATTTGCATAGCACTTTTCACCCTAAGTGGGATGGGTATGCCCAGACGTGGGTCCCTTGCTCACTGTGCCACTGGATTCAAGCTAGCCTGGCTGATGACGGGTAATACTCAGAAACCGGTCCTAGGATGCTTCTTTTCGGTCCAGGGTGGACCTGGCTTGGCAGTTTAGTCTGGACTGTTCCCATAAGGCACAGGGTCAAGACTGATTTGCATATGGCTGAGTCTAAACTGGGGTGCCATGGTGAGCAAAAGAACGATGGATTTAACCCAGATCTCTTGACTGGGGGTGAATGTATCATTTATTCAGTATTCCGTCCATCATTTGTTTGCGTAGCACGGATAACCCATATGTGTCATATGAATTGTCCCCTGGGAGTCATGTAAGCGTCACATGCTTCCTTAAGATTCAGGTAACCTGACATCCCGCGATATGGAGAAACTATACTATCCTTAGATGAACAGACATAAAATACTCTGAGGGTCCCAAGGGATTCAACATGCTCTCAGTTTGGAGATGTTATGGTTATGGAAATCTTTTTCCACTTTCACCTGAACCACAAAATCATGGTCAGTATCAACGACAATCACTGTCAAAATGACCAGAGCACTGATAGCCAAAGTCCCAAGTGACACGCAGGCTAGGGTGCACTCTGCAGATAGATCTAGGCACTCACTTTCCTTCTCTCTACCTTTCCTGTCACTAAGTTCAGACACAAAGAGGATTGAATCTCCTCTTAGATCCTCTCAACTCCAAAGAAAACTAGAAAGGACATGGCCATTTCGTGTTTCTTGAAGACATTCTACACCACCTATGGAAACCACAGAGCCCATCACTGCTGTCTGCCTCATCAAAGCTATAGTTCACTCGATCCATGAAAACTGGAGAGCACACAACGCATGTCCATAGAAATGAACAGTATCCAAAAAGGGTGCACTTCCACAGAAATGAAATGTTTCCACCCAATCTACATGTATTTTCCTTATGCATTTGAGAAAGTAACAGGTGCCTGTTACTTTCTCAAATGCATAAGGAAAATACATGTAGATTGGGTGGAAACATTTCATTTCTGTGGAAGTGCACCCTTTTTGGATACTGTTCATTTCTATGGACATGCGTTGTGTGCTCTCCAGTTTTCATGGATCTCCTGCAGGCTTCTACAGCCAACAGTTCTGGAAGAATGTCCACGGTAACCGCAGTTCAACGAAAAGGAAATTCACCACACTGAGTCAAAGGAGTGTTAATCCTAAAAAACTTTGCCCCATCTGATGACCCCTGAAAGCTTGGCCTTTGAGTTGACATCTGCTGGCAACTCAAAGAAACCCCATAAGAATTTTTTCTCAATGCAGTAGAGTTGAAGTTTGGCAAAAATGATTTCCTGATTGGTAACATATTTAAAGTTTCATTATTTCAGATATTTACAATGACAGGGGGAATTCAAAATCAGACTAATGTTCTCATAACCTGTGAGCAGTATATCATTTACCACTACAAGTTCTGAAATAATAATCACAATTCAAAAAGCTTTATTTCGACAGTATTGTCAAAAAAGCAAGTGCAACACAATATACATAATTAAGCAACTGAGTTAATTTTCCAAATCATTATATACAGATGGTGAAAAAGTGAAAATGTGTCATTTCATCAGAATTTTAAAATTAACAATCTTAGTTATTTCACCACTGGATCACATAACATACACTATATACAATGATAACATGGTGTGGAATATGATAAAATACCACAACTCAGAGGGGCGCAAACCTCGAGACACAAGGTTGGCTGATTGCAAGGTAGCCCTTATAGTATGGAAAATCAGTAAAAACAGACATATGATAAAACTCCACACATGGATTAAGATAAAAATCTTGAAAAGTTATTAAACATATTTATAAAGTGCAAGTAAAAAGAGGTTTTATACAGTGGGATTCAAAGTGCACCCTATAGAAGGTCAGATTGATGTTTCAGCCGAGGGAAAACCTGATAGCAAATGTGCAGAGTTAGTCTTGATTGTTACAGATTTCAATCTGATGCACCAAGCCCACTTCAGAAATGTGGCTAAAGGGATAGCATAGCAAACTGATAGGTCAGTCCTCAGTATTCTTATGGCTTCACTACTTTGCCTAGTGTCCAAACGCTTACATATAGGTGCTAGCCAGATCATTTGCGTTGTAGCATAAGCAGAACATACAAAGAAAACATGTTTGTATTTATGTTTCAGCGTGTTCAGCAAAATATGCACTTATTGTCTCCTGATGATGACCAATTTGCAGTGAAGGTTTTTAAGGGCAGGGTAGCGACTCTAAATTGAAAATAGAGTTTACGGTCATGGGGCTTGGCGATAGTATCCCAGTAAGGTTCAAAATGGGAGTGAGGTTTAGCTAGCAGAAACCTCCCTGTCAACGTGGTACTATCACACGTCCTATTGCTGTTTTAGCCCACCATATCCCAATATTTATCCTTCAGTACACCTTTAGATACAGACAGTAAAATAATCTGATTGTCCCACAAATTGGTCAGGCCCATTAAGGTCAATGCCCCTTTAATATCTCTGAGCCAGCCTATTTTGTGGTAGCTGTTGGCATCTAAAACGTCCCTAAGTCCGCTTGCATAAGTGGATAGCTCGGGTGTAACCCATATTCTACGCCAGTATAATAAGGGGTGAAGCCTCACTAAATCTGCAAGTGAATGCCTTCCCATGTCATTAAGCAATGGAAGAGAAGGACTGCTTTTGAGGAGGCTGGTAATCGCACGTGAAAACTTATTTTCAGTGGAGGTTAACTGTGCAATATCTCCATACCCCACAGCTCCGAGCCATACAAAACCGAGCTAACCACCTTGGCATTATAGATCTGTAATACAGGACTTACAGGTTTGGTCAAAGACAGACTAAATTCTTTACTAAGGGCACCTGCCAGCTGCCTTTGTTTTAGTACCATTTTTTCAATATGGGGTCTCCATTTAATCTTTTTCTCCATGGTGACACCTAGGTATGTAAATACATCTACTTCCTCTAATGCCACACCCTCCATAGTAATTTTCCACCTGTATGATTGGTGTTTATTAAAAGTCATACGTTTTGTTTTATCAGCGTTAATCTTTAACCCTTTAAGTTTACATAAGTCTTCTAACGAGGCCAACGCACGCTGTAATCCACTAGGAGTCTTGGAAATAATAATGGTGTCACCGGCAAACATAAGGATAGGGACCTTAGAGCCAGCAAGGATCGGAAATCAATGGGTGTTTGGGCTACAAATGTAGCGGCCTCATTAATAAAAAGGGAGAGCAATGTGGGTGTCAAAACGCACCCTTGGCGCACTCCTTTTTCAAGCGGGAATGGGTCCGTAATTTTCCGTTGTGCGCCCCAGTATTTATTGGCAAAGGTGTTCTCATGAAGGCGCACAACAAAATTTACCCATAATTTACTATGAGACACTAGGTCAAAAGCCGATTTTAAGTCAACAAAAACTGCGTACATGCTGCCTTTTCCGAGCACCACTGTTCGCCAGAATATCAGGCTAAATCTAAAGATCTGATTTACTGTGCGTATGTGCGCCCAAAAACCAGCCTGATGAGAATTTAAGATGCTATTCTCATCAACCCATTCCTGAACCTTTCCGAAGGCAAGGTGTGCCACTATCTTTTGAATGCAAAAGAACAATTGATGGACAGAATGAAGAACAATGTCATACATTCACCCCAGTACAGAGATCTGGGCCTAAATCCATCGTTGTTATGCTCACCATGCCATTCCAGTTTGGACCCAGCCATATGCAAATCAGTCTTGACCCTGCGCCCAATGGAACAGTCCAGCCCGGACTGCCAGGCCAGGTCCTCCCTGGACTGGAAACAAGGCTCCTAGGACCGGTGTTGGGCTTTCTCTAAACTGGGGTGGCATGGTGAGCAAAGGAACAATGGATTTAACCGACATGTCTTGACTGGGGGTGAATGTATGTTTTATTCAGCATTCCATTCATCATTTGTTTGCGTAGCACCACCTTTTGAATGAAATCGATTCATGATTTTCCGGTGGAGGATGATGTGCCCCCCTGCCCCATTTTACAAGAGCCCAGAAGTGGTGCAGGTTAAATCTTATGCGGTCTTCAATTCCTGCCACCTACCCTCATCCCACTCTCTTTTAGCTTTACTCAGGGCAGTTTTGTAATCCTTCCTAGATTCCCTTATAGAATTTGAATTTCGTGTCCTAATGGTTACCCCTACGGATTTGCGAGCTATGCTGCATTCTTTATTATACCTGGTTTGTCGATTTTGTTTAAAAGGGCCTTTGCTACTGCAAGGTTTCTGAAAGTGAGATAGAACTTTATGGAATAGAGAGGCGTGAATGGTAGTTGTGAGGCCTACTGGTTGAGCACTAGTAAAAAGGGCCTCCAGTGCAACAATCTCTTCATCGACATCCCTGCTGATGATAGACACTGCCTCTGTATCGCTAATTATTTTGGGCCCTTTTAGTCTCCTCAAGTCATTACCGACCATTAAATCTCTGGTAGACGTTAAATCAGGAAGATGGGCCAGTTCATCTGATAGCGAGTTTGAAAAAGTTGAAGAGAGTGTATTGTGATCACCCTCATCTTGTTCTATAACGGCCATATAAGTTAGAGTATGCCATAGGTTTAGAATAGGTCTGGGCGTAGTTTGCGAAGTAGCGCTACGCGAAGCTACACAAAGTGCACTTCACAATACGTGAGCTACGCGTAGCACAACGCAAACTGCGTAGTACCTTGTTCGCACTGTGCAAGATGCCATTTTCAATGATTGCACAGTGCGGACAAGCATCCGGCACTTTTGTTGAGTCGAGCGGCAGCTTTCTCAACGCAGACTGGTAGTTTCTCATCGCGAGCGGTCGCGAGCAGACGCGACCACTCGCAATGAGAAACCTAATTTCCCCACGTTGAGAATCTCGCCGGGAGGTTTATTTTCCACGTTCGCGATCGGCAACTTGATGTTGCTGATCGCGAACGAGAAAAAAGTCTCGCCGGGATGTCATTTTGCTTGCTCACGGTCGCCAACTTGGCATTGAGGACCGTGAGCAAGCAAAAAATGACCCCTGCACTACGCTACGCTGCATGTGTTTGCACTGTGCTACGTGCAGTTCGCATAGTGCGAAGTACGCAAACTTGGCAAATTACGCGAGCGTAGCGTAGTGCTTTGCCCAGTGTTAGTTTAGATCAATGAAGAGGTGGTCACTGCAACTAGTGCAGTGCCCATTGTTAAATGTGTTGGCACCTTTACTGTCTGAAATAGTACTACCATTAGCTGACCTGAAACCTCTTTCTAAAAAGAATGCCTTCCGTTGTATCCCTTCTTCTGTCCAACATTTTATTGGGGCTTACTCTAATTTAGGAATACCCCAAGTGGCATCCTCATCCCCTGAAAAGTCACTATCATTGATATGCAGTGGCTCAAAGGTGGTATTTAAATACCCTTCTATTTTAGTCGGGCTCCTCGGGACGCGCTGATTACAGTGGCACCCGTTCCCGTGTTTAAGCGCGGAGACATGAGCTCCTCCCTCAATTCTCTTTCAGCGGTCGAGGGTGGCGCTTTATTAGTATTTAAAGAAGGGATCCGCGCTGACAACGCGATTTGCGTTCCAGCACAAATCCCGCCAGGCCTCCCACTGTTTTTGTTCCTGGATTTACCTGACTTTATTTTTGACCGCAGTTTTTTCCCCAGTCTCTCGCTTGTGTTGCTGGGCTCCTGGTGTGTCATTCTGCTTCCTGGGTCCTCTTTTGTTCTTCTGGGGCGACATGCTGCTTCTTCCTGGCTGTTACCTTTGTTGCAAAGGTGCTTCTGTTTTTTTTAACCATTTGCGTTCTGATACTTGGTCTCTGAAGGAAAAGAAAATAGGCAAGGGCTATAAAGGATCATAGTGTCTTTGTTTTTGGCTGTTTCAGAACTGCTGTTTAGAATAGGAAAAGGCACGTATCTGATGGTTCTGCGCTCTTGATGGGTACTTCTTGAGGTTCTCTTTATTTCTGGTAAACTTATTTCTGGCTGCAATAAAGAAAGAAAAACACTATTGCAAAAATCCAAGTTGTGTTTTGCTTAGTTTTGAACCCTGCTTTGTTTGCCTCTTTTTGTCCCTTGCTTCCTCCTGACTAGGGGAAATTAGTTTTTTGTTTTTTCCCTAATTGCAGGATTAACAGGTACATTATTATTTTTAGACTAAGGGTCCTATCCACTCCTATTGTGTCTCTAACCTAGGTTTGAATGTTATTGTTCCTTTTTTGTTTCAAAAGCAAACTTCCACTGTCCTATTACATATTGAACCTTGTCCTTCCTTGTAGACAGTGGGAGTGTTCTATCGTCCCTGGGAGTCATTTCTTCACACGCACTTGGCATATTCTATTCAAGGAATCTCTGTACAAATTGGGGATGGGTAGCTTATAGTCAGCTCCTTTTACCCATGTTTAGTACTTACCTTGTGCTTTCTTCTTCAGGGTTCGGGAAGACTATTCCCACAGAAGATCCGGCGGACATCTATCCCTTATTCCTTCCCTTGTTTTGTTTCCTTCCCTCCCCACCTTCCCTCTTTTGCTTTGACTAAGTTGGGCGAAGGAGGTAGGTGAGGGAATTTGGAGTTTAGCTTCACTTTTATCCATGTCACCCCTGCAGTAAATCTAGGTGAGCCATTACAACTATAATTGAGAATTCACCTGATCTTGTGCCCAGGAACTCATCCAAGGCCTCTACAGTGTCTGATTTCCTCCCGCCTCTAAACCCTCTCACATATATTTTTATAAATGTCAAAGATGCTAGAGGGATTGCTCGTCAATCAAATGGCAAAAATATCAGGATTACCCGAAGGGAGCTCCCGAACCGAGAGGCCAATACCTTGGTGAATCCAGATTGTTAGCCCCCCTGAAGGACGCCCTTTGCTTCCAGTAATGCAGGGAGGTACAAATTAAGATATCCTGGACAAAAGACTAGAGCAACTGACCTTGTTTCCTGGAATAGACAAATGTCGTACTGCTCTATAAAGTTATTCCAGTTCTTAGAAACAGTTTTATGCCTAAGCCTTGCAATGTTCCTGACATAAAAGATGTTTGGTGTAGTACAGATGAAGATGTACATTGGCTACCAATCCCATTAGTTGACTTCTCTAATAAGTGTCTCACCTCTAGGTGTCCTCTAGGGCTGTGTGCTGATGAATTGGGTATATACTCATGGTCAAGAATTATTCTTGCTGATTAGGAAATATGGTTAATTTTCTGAACCGGTTGAAGGACTTGCTTTGCTACACAAAAGATGGAATGTGGTAGTCAGTCGATTTCCCGAAGAGGAGATGATCTAATGTTAGCGAAGATGGTAAGCTAATGGGATTGCCTTGAGGGGGTAGATGTTCAATGGTGGGTGCGTAGATCGGAATGTCACCACATTTTCAGCTAATTCTTGGTGATAAAATGTAAGTGCTATAGCATCCATGGAGCCTCCCCTAATCAAGCATTAGTTTGCCCATTTAATGTCCTCCCTAAGGTTCGACCGACACCCTGGTACATGCCGGATCCATTGGACAGTTTTGTTGATTAGGGAGGCTATCTTCTCTCCTGGTTTTAGCTAAAAGTTTGGAGACACCTGTTAGATATACCACCTTTGCTTTTTTAGTGGCCATAGTTTGTGTGGGGTTTGGTGCTTTTACAAGAGGAGTGGGGGGTGGTTAGGGGTAGGGATGGCAATGTCAAAGTTGGGACCATGTCGCAGGCCAGCTACCCTCTTCACTGATCCTCTCATGTGTGCAGGTTTCGACGGGCCATTTTGGTTACGTGGTATTGGGTGGGATTTCTCCCCTCACTCCCTGCCAAATCCAGCGGCCTCCTCTGACGGGCCTTCGGGCACACTACAGCCGTTTTAGACAGTTTACTCCCTAAGGGTCTAATGCTGGACTATTGAGAGGAATGCTCATTTGTTTTTTAATAAGATGAATCTCAAAATGGGCCATGGTCAAGGAGTCAGAAAGAGCGCTAAGAAGGGCTTTTAGGTCTTTATATACCTGGGCCAGGTTAAATATCTGGAGCTCGAGGGGCATGCAGGAAGAATCCACACCAGATACAACACTGGTCGTTGGGCTAAATGAACTACCTTGGCCTAGGGGGACCACTTGGGTAGTGAGTGGGGTTCTATGCTCAGGCTTTGCACTAGATTCTCAATGGGTAGGCCCGTCACCCTACTTTCATTTGTTACACAACCAACCAAACTATTGGGAGAGACATCTGGGATGGGATGAATCAGGGCCTGCAACACTGTGAACCTATGACTACATGGGAAGTCTTTTGAGAGCGACAGGGCAATATTGTCACAGGGAGTTTGGTTGGAAGGAGGCACAGTTACAGTTGACCGCTGTATACCTGAATTTGAACTTATGGCCTTCTTAAACATGGTGGGAATTCACCTGGGCTTGGCATGATTACAAGTATTAGACTGATCATTAAGTGCTGATGAGTTGCCCGAGCCAGCTGGATCAAGAAGAACCTCACAGTCTGATATTAGACTATCAATACGCTCAAGTACTCCTTTTTTGCCAACTGGACTACCCCTCACAGCATTCTTCTTCAATTTCTTTTTATGAACTACTCCCAACCCACCCTCTGCAGCTTTCCATTTCCCCAAAATGATGTATTGACCCCAAGCGATTTAGGTTCAACCAAACAAAGTACCTTATGATTGTAAAATAAGTCATTGTCCTCTTTGGCTGGTCTTTTTGGGCGGCAGGGTTTGTGGAGCAGCCAGGACCTGGGAATCTATGCAGAGCCACCAACCAAGAGAGTGGGCCTGGCCCCAACCAGCTGCAGATGTGAGCAGACGGACCCGCCCGTGCACGCCCACGCACATCCAGCACTGTGGGAGCCCAAATCTGCCTTTAAGCACCTTCCGCACGAGAATACATGTTGGCGCCTCCAGCGCTTAGGCCTGTGAGGGATGGAGTGCCCAAGCAGGCAGGTAGGAAAAAAGAAACACCAGTAACAGGCTCCTGTGCTATGGGAGCCCAAATCCGCCTTTAAGTGCTTCCCGGCGCGATAATACATGTTGGCGCCTCCGGTGCTTAGGGCTGTGGTGTATGGAGTCCCCGAGCAGGCAGGTAGGAAAAATAAACACCAGTATCAGGCTCCCATGGTGCAAGAGCCCAAATCCGCCTTTAATCCCCTCCCGGCGCAAGAATACACGTTGGGGCCTCCGCCTCTTAGGGCTGAGGGCTGAGGGGGATTGAAGTCCCTAAGCAGGCACGTAGCCATGCAAGAAAAAAGAAACACCAGTAACGGGCTCCCCATTACTGGTATTATAAGTATAATTATAAATATTTATCAATATGGAATTTCTAGTAGGATGGGCAGATTTTCTACACCAAACTTGATTCGTAATCTAGAAAAAAAAGACTTGATCTGAGATTCTAATTAAAGTGATCCAATTTAAACAAGCTAAAGCAAGGTTTCACACCATAACACAGTTTGCAAGGCATGATAAGGATGTCCATAAGGATAACTGATGGCCAATACCTACATGGACAATGACGCAGCCACACAGATATGCAAAGTATGCTAGAATCACATAGAAAGAAACCTAGGGCCCGATTCAGAATTTGGTGGACAGGGTACTCTGACAAAAACTTGGCAGAGTAGCCTGTCCGCCAAGCCAACATTCTGCCCACTCTACTTAAAGTTGGACAATATGTCATGTTTTTACCAAAGTGCTCCCACTGGTTACTCTAGTGAAAACCTTACACGGACAGCCCAAAGGACTTGGCAGAAGTCAGCAGGTATATTTGACTGTCTGCTCTTTTTAGAGCAGATGTTCTGATGTATATTCTTTTTCTTCAGGACTGCCAGAAAAAGTCTGCCGGTCACAAAGAGATAAATATAATAATGACTTGCACACTCTTGGATAAAAATCCGATCATGTCAGGTCATTCTTTTTTGGGAGTTTCTTTCTGTAAAACAAAAACATTTACTGAGCAGCCACATGAAATACAGTGGCCGCTCAACAGACATTCAATGTCTTCAGAGGAGTAGCAATGGTGGCTGCTCCTTTGGAAGCATAGAGATCTCCACCAAGCCAATGGAGTTATTACATCAACTGCCTTAGAGAATGGCAGGCTGTCTAACAATCTATAAAACAGGCCTTTGGTTCCTTTTGAGTTTGGCAGAGAAGCTGCTATTCATCCACCATGGAGGAACGCTGTTGTCTGTCAAAATGTTGGATGATCATTCTCTATATTTAGGGTTTTGTCCTTCATGTTTCTCAACTGCAAAGGAGAGTGATGTCCATTGGTGATTCTTCCTATTTCTGTCTGCAGTTCAACCTCCCTCCATTGGCAGTCATACCTGCATCAACGTTATTGTGGCCGAACAGCTTCCGCCATAGTTAGAGTTGTTTGTCATGGTGTGTTGCAGGACACTTGTGACAGAGGTTGGCAATTTTGGAAAGCCAAAAGTACAGTGGATGTCCATCAAAACTTAGGGGGCAAACTGTCAAAATACACCTGGGGCCAGATGTAGGTAATCCCAATTTGCCGATTCTAAAATACCGAATCTTACCGAATCGGTATTTTAAAATCGGTAAATGGGATGTAGATAAAAAAATCGGTAAATAATACTGATTCGGTAAAAATCGGAAAATCGGTATTTTCCGAATCGGTATTTACCGAATCGGAATTTACAGAATCGGTATTTACCAATTCGGTATTCCTCATTCATTTCTATGGGCCATTTGGCCCATAGGAATGAATGGGAAATACCGAATCGGTAAATACCGAATCGGTAAATATCGAATCGGATAGCAAACAAAAGTGAAACTAAAGTAGGCAGCCAATCAGGTGCTACCACCCTCCCCCTTCCAACCAGGAAGTGGCTACACAGGCAGCTGCAACTAATTAGAAGCTTCTGGAGAGGCAGTTGGAGCTGAGCAGAGTCCCTGAGCAGCAGAAAGGGTTTGTGTACTTTTAAAACTGCAAAATGGCAAACAGCAAAGACACAGAGCAGCCAGAGAGGAGGAGGAGAATGAAATTCAGCAGCATGGAGCTGAAGGTCCTTATTCAGGAGGTGGTGAAGGTGCACCAAAAACTGTTTGGCAGGCAGTCCCTCACTGTGGAAGAATCTGCAAAATGGAAACTCCGGCTGGACATACGTGACAAAGTGAATGCAGTCGGAGTGACAACCAGAGACACAGAGGACCTGAAAAAGAGATTCTACGACCTCAGGAGCCAAACAAAAAAAAATTAGCTGAACTCCACAAGCAGGCAACCAAAACTGGAGGAGGCAAGAACCCAGCACCCCCCCCCCCCTTACTGACCTGGAGGAGATGGTGGCCTCAACCATTGAACCTGACAGCGTCTGCGGACTGGGAGAAGTAGACAGCTCAGCCAGAGCTGCAAGCAGAAAAGGTAAGACGCATGCACTGTGTTCCCCCCATTCCATCATCCTTACCTTTACCCTTTGTGGCCAAGTGAACCCCAGTTCAGTACTGCTAGCACTATACAGGAGCAATGCATCATGGTACATGTAGCTAGGAAATGTAAGACCATGTCATACAGCACAGCAACCAGCAAGTTAGGGAAATGATTGCAGAGAGAATAAAGCTAAAGTCAGAAATATCTAATTGTAGTGACTGTGAGACAGTAGCGCTTAGCTAATGTACGCTCATATGTCCACAGGTGACACATCTCGCAGGCGTTCCCAGGAGACTGAAGGCACGGCACCAGAGAGGGAGGAGAGTCAGGATCCAGGTCCAAGTACACAGAACGTCTCACAGGACACCGGTGCACCAAGTAGTCAGCCTCCTGCACAAGATGCAGAAATGGCTCCTGAGTTCCAGGCGTCCCCTGACCGATCACAATCCCCTCTGTTGCTGTCATCCCCAGAAATGCCAGCATCACTGCATGAGACAACACCTGCATCACAACCAAGCAGGAGGCATGTCATGGCCCCACTTACAGAAATTGAGTCATCATCAGGTGACATGGAGGGGGAAGAAACACACACCTTGCCTGTTGATGGTAGCACTGCCACACTGTAGACCAGTGCAGAGGTGGGCCATACTGGTGCAAGACGCCGCAGAGTCCAAGACAGCAGTGGATCTGCACGTGTGGATGGTCCAAGTGCGTTCCGTGGCCTGGAGGGGAGCATGGTAAAAATCCAGAGGATGCAGGGAAAAGCCATCATGTCTTGCCAACGCCAAATGAGGTCCCTGAACAACAACGTGGGAGACATAGGAAAGGGCATCAGGGAACTAGTAGATGTCAACAAAGACATGTGTGCAGGGATTCGCGAAATGACCCAATCGGTGCAGCTGCTATGCACCAAACTGGACAACGAATTAGCATCAATGCTTAAGGAAAGGCAGCGTGTACATGAACAAAACAAAGCAATCAACCGCCTGGCCACAGCCAAATCCCATCTTTGCAAGAGAAGCATCAACATGCAGGAGGCTGTAACCCAAAACAGCAATGAGGTCACTAGGGGCATGGGCAGGATGACCAGTGCTCTTGAGGCAATGTTAAATGCCCAAACAGCACAAACAGCTGCTCAGGATGTGCCCGAGAGTGAAGAGAGCACAAGCAGGAGCAGCATGGCAAGCTCCCTTGTCCAAGAGACAAGGAGGAGCAGCAGGCGGCACGCTGAGGCCACAGGCCAGCAAGAAAGTGAGCACAGTGAGCACCATACAACTGGCACTGGGAAGCGATGACACAAATGACTATTACAGTTCATGGGGAAGGGAACCAGGACTCACATCATTGCAGTTAAAAAATTATTGTTGCACATTGCTGCTTTAGAAACCTATGTCATGACACAATTAAACTACGTTGGGTGCATACTCCACCTGTCTGTGTCTCTTTACTTACTTAAAAAACAGTTGCGTGTGATCTCTTCCCGTCTGTGTCTGCCATCAGTTGGTGTTGCAACTCAAGATGTGTGTGGTTCAGGCACAGCTTGCTCGTCATTATGGTCCTCATAATCAGAGATATCCACTTCTGTGCCCTTCTTAACCGCAAGGTTGTGCAGCATTGCACAGGCTGCAATCATCTTGCAGCAGGTGATTGGTGTGTAGCATATATATGAAGAAAGAAAGAAAAATGATGTAACCAATACTCTTTAACAGTAACACAACATAATTCAACAGAAAGTTTTCTCACAGTAACAGTAGCAATTTGCAAGCACAGTACAACATTTTGGCATGTATCTTTCCGCCGTCTTTGTAGGCCTGCAACAGTGGGAGTTTTAGGAATTCTACTACCAGGCAGCACTATGGACTCAATACATAGTCACTGGCGGGCCCCTCCACTTTTATGTAGGCAGCGAAACCTGCTCTTCCACAGACCAAAGGTGCGCTCCACAATGTTTCGGGTACATTCGTGTACCCTGTTGTATCTCCTCTGGCTGGGTGTTGAAGGGTTAAGGTAGGGTGTGAGGATGAAGGACCGGAGGGCATATGCACTGTCCCTTATTAGTAATAAGTAAAAACATTACTCAAATGCACACAAACACATCCATCTGCAATATCTATCAAGGGAGTTTCACACAGTGTGTTACCTAGCAAGTATACTTCGCCAAATTCCCCCGCTGTCAGGCGTGCGTAGATCCCACTGGTTTAGAGGATATAAGAGCTGTAGGTACTCCCGGGAAATTTGGCTACTATGTCCGTGTTGTAGCCATAATCGTCCATGCAATTCTTTTTTCCCCATACTTATCTTCAGAATTGCTTAGGCTACTGTTCCTTCTAATACTCCTCTCAGGCCACTCAATGTCTCATTTTTTACTTTGTGTTTCATATGCTGCTACTGCTAGTGTGGTACCACTCCTACTACTAACACGACAACAACGGGATTTCGGTCCGGGATGGTGTAATCGCCATTTGCCATGCAGCAAGCACTGTGCCTAGCTCTATTATCAAACATGAATCACAGGTAAGATAAGCATTTTGGGGAGGTAGAAAGATGGGCTAGGATGCGGAGGAGAGACTGATAGTAGTACAAGTAAAGTACTAGTAGGCCAATTGAATTCACTAACTCTGTTAGTGGCACTTTTGAACATTTTTGGACGTTTTAGATAATTCATGCTGGTAAGTTTGAGGAAAACCAAACGTGCCGTAACTCCCGCCCACCACCCCACAAAATAATATCAAAGCGTACACTATGTTGAAGTATGTAAAATTAATAATGATGTATTTCCCCTAACAAAAATAAACTAGTCCCACCCCTCCCTAACCCAAACAATTGTCCATTTCAAGTCCAAAAATAAATAATCCCCAACTCCCGATTCCCCCCCCACTCCCAACAGTCTTTAAAAAAGGGGCAAGGGACACAGTCACTTCCGGCGGTGTTTGGGCAGGCGGTCCTTGCGGAGTTCCCGGAGCTGTTTTTCAAGGTCGTCCACCTTGCGCTCCAGGTAGTCCACTCTTAAGCTTAGGCGGCGCATGCGTGCCTTCCAGGCTCTGAGGGGGCCAGCTGCTGATGGTCTTGCAGCTGAGCGGCGGCGGGGGGCTGTCCGAGCACGGCGCTGGGATGGAGGCTGCTGGCTGGTGGACACGGTGGCAGTGCTGGAGGAGGTTGTTGGTGTTCCATCATTTTTACAGCAAGCCTTGCATTTACCGCAAGGAAAAAACCCATTTACCGATGGCAATGATGGTCTTATTACTATTTTTTTTACCTGGTGAATTTGGACCAGATTATTCTTAAGGGACCCAGCTTTCTTGATGGTAACCAAGGGACTAGGTGGTATATCCTGGCCTATCACAGGATCTACTTGTAATATATGCCAGTTTCTATGTAAAATCTTTCTCAGCTTACTCATATCTTCAGAACAGGTGGTAATTATTCTGAACTTGCAGAAGTCCTTGTTATCTTTAGGAGTGTCTTTTAGCAAGTCTGCCCTTGGTAGGGAGTTAACCCTCTTCAAAGCATTAGACAAAATTTGATTGATGTATCCTCTAGAACTGAACCACGCCATGCTATCCTTGGCAGCTGATTGAAAGTCCTGATCTCTTGTGTTGTTTCTCTTTAATCTTAAAAGTTTGCCATAAGGAATGCTATTGACGAGCTTCTGGGGAAGACTACTTATGGCATGCAACTTAGAGTTGCCTGTTGTCGGCTTCCTATACAATATAGTGAATAGACTGCCTTCCGAGATATAGACTGTTAGGTCTAGAAAGTTCACAGATCACGAATTTCCTTCCCCGGTGAACTGCAATTGACTTCATTTGTGTTCAGTACATCAATTTATGCCCTAGCCAACTCTGGTGACCCCCTCCGAATCAGGAAGAGGTTGTCAAAGTATCAGTGCCATGCTACTACATAGTAAATAAATAGTGATATCCAATTTACCATGAACTACAATAGGGAGGCCATCGACTTCCTTGACATTACTTTCAAAGTGGACAATGGCCTCCTATACTGTGACTTGTACAGGAAACCGACGGAAAGAAACACGCTGTTGAAATACGAGTCACACCATCCTCATAACCTACGAGACAACTTGCCCTACGGGCAATATTTAAGATTGAGGAGAAACTGCACACGGAGAGAAGACTTCTTCAGGGAGAGACGTATGTCCTGACAAAGCGACTGCGGGAACGTGGCTACCCCACAGGACTTTTGAAATGCACCAGAAAAAGGGCCTGGTACTGCCCTAGAGACCAACTGCTACAACCCAAGGACAAGGAAGCTGGTACTGATAACATCATGTGCGTGACGACTTTCCACTCAAAAAGCAACGACATCAAAAAGATTATAACAAAATATTGAAATCTGGTGGCCTCTGAACTCAACACGAAGGATAATCTCCTGTTTGCCTTCAAAAGAGGCAAGAACTTGAAGGATAATGTAGTTAAGGCCTACCTGGAACCCCCGAAACAACCGACCTACAGAGCCAACTGGGACTCCGACCCATACTGGGACATTTCAAATGCGGCTCATGCAAAGCTTGCCCTTCTTGCATGGAAGGCTCAACACTAATGCACAACAATAAATCTTACAAACTACCTACCTTCACAAACTGCAAAAGCGCCAATGTCATCTACATCATCTTTTGCCCCTGCAACATGCCTTACATTGGCCAGACAACTCAGAAGGTGAAGTCTAGAATCTTGCAGCACATGAGTAGAATCAGATGCAAGGTGCAGGGCGCGCCACTCGTGGAATATTTCCTTACCATGAACCATCCACCTGAAAGCATCAGATGGAGTGTGGTGGAAAAGATCACCCCAAACCCCAGGGGTGGGTCCATTTCTGCGGCCCTAAACCTGAAGGAGTGCAAATGGATACATACATTGAATGCAGTGGCCAATGGACTAAACGAACAGGAGGAGATAGCTAAACAGATGGGCTTACTGTAGAGCCCCTATGTTTCGAGAACATTGTAGGCAGCCTAGAGCTAGTGAGGCAATACACTGTCAACATTGCACTGATACTTCCTGACACCAGCCTGGGTCCACACACCTTGTTAAATTGTTCATTAAATGTATATGATTGTATGATGGTTGAATTACACAGCCTTTTGTATATTCATGCTCAACCATATGTGGTGCATACTTCAATCACACTGTCTATACACGATTTTCTATTTGTATATTAATTGACAAACTCGATACCTAGCTGCTCCTATTTTAAATGCTTTATGTAATCATTATTGACTACAAATTACACTAAATACGTCATGACAGCGGAAAACTATACCTGACAGGAGCCCCATCGTATTATTGACTGGTATTAACCTTCCTGATTGCGCATAACACGTGCATCATACTGTAAATGCACACCATGTGAGTTATTCCGGACATAGGCTCTTTGTATTCACTGCTTCACACACCCCCGGACGGCTTAATTGTCCCTTTCTCTCACGCTCAAAGCGTGATATAGGATGTCAGCTGCGCGAATGTCGTTGCTTAGCAACCTCGTTCTCAGCTACGTGCACGCGGGTGAAATGACACGTCAATTCCCATGTATATATTGACGTTCACCCTGCTGCACGCACTCTGATTAGTTCCAGATGACGGACAGTACTACAGCCCATCCTCCCAGCTTCTGATTCTTGAATTAAACAGGTGAGCCCCTAGCCTACCCCTGACAGCTACTATTTTAGAGCTGCGGTATCGCATAATTGAGCTATTTCACGTAGACCACCTTTGGAGGCAATTCACTGCCCCGCACTCTGGCCCGGCACTCAGATTTCTGTAATCACCCATGTCTGCCTATCCCAGATCGCTGCACTAATGGCGTTGCGTTCCAACATGCCACTCCCGGCCCCTTAACCCAGCACACTCAGATTAATTTCTGTAATCCACATGTCTACCCATCTAAGACCGCCGCACTAATGGTGCTGCGTGGCGCTCAGTAATTCCACTACGCCACATACGGCCCCACAACCCAGCACATTCTGCACTTTACACTCTTGGTCACTCGGACCCACGGTAACTCCTATGCCACATCACTCCCGCTCAATTAATTGTTAAACACCTCCTACCATAACTGCATAGCGGGCATGGGCTGACATTCAATCTCTACTTTAGTAATGCCCGGTTGCCTTACCGATAAGGAACGGAACGGACGGTACATCGGTTTTACTTAACCCTTCACTTGGCCTCTAGCAACATACACAAGAGCCCAATCTGATGGGCTACCTTCATTTACCCTTCACTTGGCACTTTTAAACCAGCCTTAAACCAGACTTTTAAACCTTCACTTGGCACTTTTAAATCAGACCTATAACCCAATTAGAGGGGCTACCTTAGACTAGTTTATCGGCACTGCCACCACACAGTATTTTAAACAACCACGTCATCACACCAGAGGTTTAGCATCCAGAAATCTCGTGGGGGCGCTTAAGCATCTGCACTCACACTGCATCCCGGTCTATTCTCGAATCCTGCAAACGCTCTTTTAGCCCCCCCTCTTCCGGAACAATCCCCATCGGGACATGACTGGAATAATCCTTGAGTCCCTGCACCCCCGGCTGAGACTGCTCCGGCCGACAAAGGGTGATTAGTGACGGCCTTCTAGGACAGTGCATCTTTATGAGCACACAAGCAACCTCCTTTCTCATACACGCCTTGGCATACATGTTTAGGCTGTCAACCCATTCCCCTGCCCCCCCCCCCCCAACCTTGTCCTGATGAAGACCCGCCGTGACCACCAACCGGGGCACTACTAGGGTTGAAACGTCGACACACACTCTAGGTCCAAAACTACCAGGATTCCATACAACGAAATATAGGAGGAGTGAAAGTGTTATCTGGCCTACCGCTAACTAGTACATAGACAACCATGACCACACTGTATAAATTGTACACCCTTTGAGCACTGAGCACTATTGTCACCTAATTCACCCTGAATCCTTGTAAATATCTTGTGTTGACATTTTCCGTTTTTTTTTACTGTGAATATCATTGAATTAATTAATTCTGATTAATGTAACAATACCAAGCTCTTTATCTCAGTCCTTATTCAAGAAGTGATATGTGGTTTATCCCACAGGCGTGGTCTAGAGGTTGCACCAAGATATTATAATTGCACTTTGTGCATGCCAAGAGTACTCTTCCCCGGAAGCTCGTCAATAGCATTCCTTATGGCAAACTTTTAAGATTAAAGAGGAACAACAGGAGAGATCGGGACTTTCAATCAGCTGCCAAGGATAGCATGGTGCCGTTCAGTTCTAGAGAGTACAACAATCACATTTAGTCTAATGCTTTGAAGAGGGTTAACGCCCTACCAAGGGCAGACTTGCTAAAAGACACTCCTAAAGATAACAAGGACATTAGCAAGTTACCACCTTTTCTGAAGATGCAAGTGAGCTGAGAAAAATTCTACGCAAAAACTGGCATACATTACAAGTAGATCTTGTTATAGGCCAGGATACACCACCTAGTCCCTTGGTTACCTTCAAGAAAGCTAGGTCCCTTAAGAATACTTTTGTCCATAGTCACCAGGTAAAAGAAGTAATAAGACCATTATTGCCATTGTGAAATGGGTTTTTACTTGCGGTAAATGCAAGGCTTGCTGTAAAAGAAAGAATCCTTTCTTTTAACATTCCGGGATTGAACAAACCCAGAAGCATTAATAAATTCATGACATGCACAACATTATACATGTTATACTGTTTAAATTGTTCATGTGGACTTAGGTATATAGGCACTACGATACACCCAACAAAGGTACGCGTATTAGAACACATGCGGGCCATCACAAATGGGGATGCATCATACGTGGTGGCTAGACATTTCGGCAAAGAGCACAAGAATAGGGACCTTTTGACTTTCTTTTGCATTGACCATGTCCCCATCAATCTAAGAGGGGGGGACAGAATTCTCAGATTGAGACGACTTGAAATGTGTTATATAATCGATTTACAGACACGGGCCCCCAAAGGTATGAACAGCAGTGAGGAATTAGTCGTACAACTGGGTGAATAACAGACTAGGAGCAAAATGAATTAAATTGGGTCATGACAGGTGCTTAGGCTAATTTCCTTCTTTACAAATGTAAAAGGTAAAATTTTCCTCTCATCTGTCTTTTACTTTGTCTTTTTCAATGTGCTGTTTTCATCTTCTTCCTCTGAGATTAAGTTTCCCTCTTACACTAGTTTGAAATTGGACAGTTCTGCTTTGTAATGAATTCATTTTAGTTCTTTAGTGTCACTCTTGATCCTATTCCTATGCATGACTAAGTAGGACATAACAGCTGCTTTCCGCAAGCCCATTGAGGGCGTTATTGCTTTATTGGATTTTATCATGTTTGCTGCTATGATTACATACAAATCCCACCCAGGGCGGGATATTGGACAGGCCAGGGGTTAAAGCGCAGGCAAGTTGGTCCATTAGGGCGGGATTGTTTAAATTGCATTTTTCTGTGCTTTTTTGTTTTTCTGTCAGGATTGCATACAAAACCCGTTCAGGGCAAGATATTGTTTGTTTACATACATAAACGAATGATGCACATATTTAATGCATACCCTGAGTGCCACATTTCCATAATGTGATCCAGGTAAACAGCAAAAACACCATGCCAAGATGGCGGAACTTTGTAAGATCACTCTTTTGTCCTTCATTCATGTTGATGCATATGAGACTGTTTATAAAATAATGGAGGCTTTGAGCGCGCCCGATAAACACCGAAGAAGGCGTTAGCCGAAATGCTTTTGTTTTACTGTTTGCTCGAGTTCCAGAAATAAAACAGAGAACTCACCCCCGCAAGTGCTTCTCGTTTTTGCGTACGATCACCCAGTGAGAGTGTGGAGCTTGGATGCGGGGACACCCCCGCGTAAAAGCACCTGTCCGCGAGTGCACCGGTAAGGTGTAAAGGGAATTATCTTCCTCAAAGGCTGGTGATGAAAAAGGAAATGACGCACAGTCCGGTGCTTGCAGCTCCTGAAATACCCTATTGTGCCCCCCCCCCATTGGACTGCTCTGTATGAGCTATGCATTGCTTTCTGGAAGCTGTAGTCATGGAGGGATGTAGATATCCCCTTAAAAGTGAGTAAAAATGTCCTGCTGGAATGTTCAAAGCCCACCAGTTGGCCTCAGCAAGCAAGCGGCCTTCTAATTTCAGTGGTCATCGCTCCACCTTTGTGGCCCCAAATTAGCAGGTGCAGTTGATGCATCTTGGTGTCAAGGGCGCCGCCTATGTATATGGCTCCTGCTTGTCCCAACTTTGCGAGATGCACTCAAGCTCGGTCACAGGCCTCAAGCTGCAGCCGTAATAAAGTGTGGAAATGCTGGCCTACCGACTCCATTCACAGCCGATACACCCCTGCCTGACGCGTTTTGAATTATCTTCCTCAAAGGCTGGTGGTGAAAAAGGACATGACGCACAGTTCGGTGCTTGCAGCTCCTGAAATACCCTGGGCTGGGCCAGGACTTTTTGGCTTTTATTTCCAGTAAGAGTTTTCATGAATGTTTATGTGGGGTAATCAGGGGCAATCAGTGTTTTTAAGTAAACTAGCTAACTAGACAAGGATAGCGATCTGCCCCTTTTGCCTTTGATCTAAGCTGGGTATATTGAGTGCGAAGAATCCCCTCGGGTCTATACGCAGCTAGTATGGGAAAAAGAAAACTGCATGTTTCAGCACAGGGCCCGAAAACAAAAAAGGTACCTGACTCAAGTACTTCTCTAATGAAACACCTGACTGGGGCGGTTGGAGCGCTATAAAAGCAAATAAATAACGTTGAAGAGGCCCTGAATAAAGAGTCGCTGAGTTTGTCCTCAAATAGGATTACTAGGTCTCCCTGCGATGTTCAGGGATCGGGTGGGGCAACACCTAAGGGCTCCCTGGTGTCACCTACTAGCTTTAACGCCCCCAACGGATGCGTCCAATCAGGGTAGGACGAAATATCCCATATTGATCATGAGGGCGTAGTACTACCCTCACCTAAACGACCCTGTAATCAAAAGAAAAATGAGATTCAAGTTGAATTGCCACCTCTGGTTCACGGGGTCTCTATTACAGCCGACCCAGGAAAATCTATCTCTGTCCTAAACCCACCCACGAAAGGATCACTCAACCTCAACTAAGATTAAGGAACGAATACCCTGTTCTATCAGAAAACCGAAGCCCCAAAATAAAGGCAAAGATCCAATTGGCTTGCCAGAGCTATCAGATATGGTAACCCAGTTAACCACCTTAGTTAAAGAATCAATTAATACACTGGTAACCAGACTAGACAAAATTGAACAAGATTTAGCAATTATTATTAAGTCCACCAGAGTAACTACAGGGGACAATTATAGACAGCCTTTACACACTAATAGTAGTATAAATAGACCTAAGAATGCTACAAAGGTCCAATGTGATCCACCACAAAGTGCTCCATCCCTTTTAACTCCTACAATTGCGACTCTTAGCGGCCTGCAGAGAAGGGGAAGAATGAGGCGACTGAAACCACAACATCTATTTTTCAACCTGACAATGCACTCAAGCAGAGTAAAAACACATCTCAGGCCCGAGAATGTTCTTCTAACAGTGTAAACCTAAATCTTCCCCCTGCTGCAGTCCCTTACACAATAATTCTGGCAAATGTCCCACCATTTCTTGGGAGCACAAATGAATCTTGGGTTACTTTAAAGAACAAAACAATCCACTACCTAGGTGCCAAGACAGGGCTAGCAAGAGAGATGTTCCAGCTATTTAAAATGGTTAGACGAGTATCATGGGTAGGCCCACATATTAAAAATGTTAAGGGGGATTGTGTTGTTTTATCATTAGGCTCACCTGCATTGATCCATGAGATATTGACAAGATTAAATTCTAATGAATTCATGGTTGATGGCATGAAGGTTTTTCCCCTGGGTTTTTTTTACAACCCGATAGGACAGCAGACAAACATCGACCAAGTGAGATCTTCCTGTCTGAACAATGATTGGAGCTATAATCTGAAAGTATCAAATAGGTATCGCCCATTATATTCCTTAGAGGAGGTTGATTGACTCGAGGATAATAGGGGCAATCAATCTAGTGCAATAGTCCAGTTTTATATATTAGAGAGCCCGTTGTTCATCACAGGGGAATCGCTGGGAGGTAATACTCCAGAAGGGAGAGAAATGGAATTGCTACCTGTCTTGCCACGCAGTCTTGTACATTTTAATGCCTGCAAGGACATCGACACGTCAGAGAGTCTACTGATTGTTAATATGGAGAATGAAGCTTACAGTATTGAGCTAGGTGAACTAACACTCAGTGTTGATTCCACTATAACAAAGGTGTTAGGTCCTGCTGTTACAAACACACAAGAAGGGTCACTTTTTAACCCAATAGTACAGCCACAGGTACTGGACCCCCCAAAAAAGCTAACACAAGAGCAGGTGAGACTAATGTTTTCGAATGTTTCAGGGTTCCGATCTAAGGTCTCCAATGGGGAATGGACTGATTTTATTAGGAATTTTGAAATCCTGTGTCTCCAGGAAACCTGATTATTGGCTGAACTGCACATAGATGGTTATAAAACATTCCACATTCCAGCACAACATTCTTCTCACGGTAGGAATAAAGGGGGGATTTGCGTATATATCTCGAACTTGTTGAAGGGTAGGAAGATCATAGTATTTTGAACCTGTACCTACTACCAAATAGTAAACATTCACTTTTCTAAAAAAGTTGTTGTAGCAGTTATTAACTTCTACAACAAAATAGGCAAGGACAATCAGCCAGATTCATCAAGCTAAATGCGCTCGCAAAAGGGCCAGATTCTGAGAATCTGACCCTTTGCGAGTGCAATTTTTGCATTTGGGATTCATCATCCCAAATGCAAAAATCGCTAATAAAGAATTCGCAAATTTGCGAGGAATAGCATTTAAGGAATCTCTATTAGAGATTCCTTAAATGCTATTCATGAAACATTTAAAAATTGCGAATTCGCAATTTAGGACCGCTATTTACCACGAAGTCAAACCTCGTGGTAAATAGCGAAAACTTAGAAAAATGCATTTAAATGCATTTTTCTGTTGCATGTTACACACACATGTCCTTTAGACATGTGTGTGCACAACATCAGTGTAAATTCACATTTCAGGGGTGCTACAGGGTGTCCTTTGGACACCCCTGCACCCTTGAAATCGTATCCTTATTTGCAATTAGCAAATTGCTAATCGCAAATAAGGAATAACTCCCCATTCATTCCTATGGGCCTGTAGGCCCATAGGAATGCATGGGGCGTTATTCCTTATTTGCGGTTAGCAATTTGCTAATTGCAAATAAGGAACATGTAGGAATCGCAATATTTTTTGCAATTCCTACATGAATCCCGTTTTGCAAGTCCTTAATAGCGATTCCTTATGAATCGCTATTAAAGACTCGCAAAACGGGTCTTTGATGAATCTAGCAGGTTATTCCTTATTTGCGATTAGCAATTTGCTAATCGCAAATAAGGAACATGTAGGAATCGCAATATTTTTTGCAATTCCTACATGAATCCCGTTTTGCAAGTCCTTAATAGCGATTCCTAAAGAATCGCTATTAAAGACTCGCAAAACGGGTCTTTGATGAATCTAGCAGAATGTAAACAGTGTTTTAAGGGATCTCAATAAGGATTTGTGTGAGTTATGTACACTGGCAGGGTTGGATGTTATTATTATTTGGGGGGGATTTTAACACAGGAATTTGTGTGCAGTCGCTCTGTAGGCCAGGGGAAAAGGAATCAGAGGGCAATACTCTTACGCACCACTTCGTTGGCGGGGAAACTTGCAACGAGATCCTGGTTTCTCATGATCTCGGTTTTGCAAACAAGCTGTGCTTACCCCCCGTTGAATTTGGTCAAACTTTTATTGGGAGAGGAGCTAGCTCTATTATAGATTTTATTATAGATCCAAATCGTTACGCCTCCTGGTTTAGCAAGTTTATTATCCACCCTAATGGGTTGAGTGACCATTTGCCGCTGAGTGTTGAAATTAGTCTCCCTCGTAATAGTGGCATCTCGGTGGTTGAGAGCTTGGCCTGGACACAAGACCCTGTATTGGATAGACAAAATGGATATTCAATGAGGTGGGGCGAGAAAAACTCAGAGGCCTTGAATACAAAAATCATGTCCAGGGCAAAAGATAATATCCTAGAGTGTCTTAGTGAAGAGATCGCCCCCAAGGATATCCTTATTGCGCACTCACAGATAGTGCTGGTGATTCAAGAGAAGCTGAGTCGCCCGGGCAGAAATGTAGTACAGAATAAGAACGGCTGGTTCGATACAATGTGTACCAGGACTTATTCTACTCTAAAGGCTGCCCTCCATAAGACAGTCAGAGACTATGACAAAATCAGGGGGCTTAGGAAGGCGTACAATATTGCGAGGAGGAATAGAAAGAAGGAAATTAAGGAGCAGACATGGCAGAATCTTTATGAGGCGTCCCTTATGAGGGATTGTTCACATTTCTGGAAGGCAGTGAAGGCGCCATTTTTCGTAAATAGGGAATCTGCCAGAATGGAGATCGCTATTAGGGAGAATACATGGATCGATTTATTTTCCAAAGTCTATGGGATAGAAGATAATGATTCAGTTACCCCGGTAGATCAGTCAACAGTGGAATGTGTTCCTCCTCTGTTTCCAATAGATATACACCTTACCCACGGCGAAGTACTGATGGAAATTAACGAGAGCAAGGGGAGAAATTCTCCCGGTCCTGATGGGACTCCGATAGACCTCTACAAGTTTACAACGGACGTTTGGTCACCGCTGTTAACTCAAGTGCTAAACGCCTGCTGTGTGGAGGGATTCATAAAAACTTGGTTGGAGTCCGTCATCATACCAATTTTCAAGAAAGGAGATAGGGAAAACCCTGCTTGCTATCGACCCATATACCTCTTGGATTCATTAATGAAAGTTGCGGGTAGAGTGATTCCTAATAGATTTCAACAATGGGCGGAGGATAATAGTATCCTAAGCCCCATCCAATATGGATTCAGGGAGGGTAGGGGTACGGTGGAACACGTTTTAAATTTTATATTAATTCAGGGGAAGTATATTCATGCCAAAGAGGGGAAATTATTTGCAGTTTTCGTTGATCGAACCGCGGACTTTGATTCAGTTGTTCACTCTAGGTTATGGCAGATTTTGGAAAGCCTCCAGGTTGATCCACCTCTGGCGCAATTCCTGAGGCAGCTTTATGCAGGAGCTTCTGCAAGGGTAAGGTATGGCCTAAAAGGAGAATGCACTAAGCCGTTCCGCGTGGAGAAGGGTGTTAGACAAGGATGTGTACTCGCCCCATTCCTCTTCTCTATTTATACCAACGCTCTAGAGGAGGGATCGGTGGCTTGTGCGAGACACCCCCCAAAAATCAGTAACAAACAGATTGTCTCCATTCTCTACGCGGACGACGCTGTACTGATGTCTAGAACTCAACTGGGCCTACAAAAAGCCCTCTCTACCTATATTGACTTTATGGGGAATAGGGGCTTGCAGCTTAACGTGAAGAAAACCTTTGTTATGTCCTGCGGTAAGGGGAGAAATAATCAATGCAACCTAGTTGTGGACAAAGGGAAAATCGAACAGACCAAAAGGTTTTCTTATTTGGGCATTTTGCTAGAGGATATGGGATCTGGGAGATCCGCAATTGAAAATAGGTCCCTTCTGTTTAAAAGATCAACTGTAGCAGTGATGTTATTTTCCCAGAAAATGGGTAAAAGGCCCCCTAGGATCCTGCTAAAAATCTATCAAGCAAAATGCTTAAGTATAGCGATGTACGGGGCAGGTATCTGGGGACTCTATGATGTCTACCCAATCCAAGTCATGGAAAATGATTTGTTAAGATTCTTGTTAGCTGTCCCACAAAGTACATCTGTTTTTAACTGCCACAGTGAATTAGGGATTTCACACATTGCCGATCTGATTAAAATGCAGCCCATGCTACTTTGGCACAGAGTTTGGCTATCGCCACACCTAGCACTACACAGAGAGATTTTAACTGATTGTATGGGTCTAGAAAAGGCAGGAAAAATCCTATGGTTTAGTTATATAATAAAATTATCTAATGATCTAGGGAGAACAGACTTTTATACTGACCCTAGTGTTATGAGCACTATGTCTAGAAAAGAGCTAAAGAGAATCTGCTTAAGCCATCTGGAGTCTTTACGAATTGGGTTTGAAATAAAAAAGAGCACTGTCTAGCGGCATCAAATGACCCTGATCTGTGACACTATTCAACCATACCTAGTAGTGTGTCTTGGTGGTTATGACAGATCCGTCCTGACTAGGTTCAGGTTCGATAATTTTCATCGCCTAGTATCCTTTCCTACCACCAATGATTGGGCCAGACAGCTCTGTCTATGCCCATGTGACAATCTTTCCATACAGGCTACAATGCATGTGACTCTCTTCTGTAAATTCTATACGAACGAACGTGCTAAATGGATTATGCCTTTTTTTTAAAAAGGAGCATGGAGGCAATGTCGCCCAACCTTTTTATTATTACAGTTACTGGAAAATGTTTATGTAATTGCTATTATGGCTGGTTTTCTGAAAAGTGCAATAAGAAAAAGGAAAAGTTTAACTTTTTCAAAGACATAATTTTAACCAAATATATTAACTCTGAGGATAGCTGACGGATGTATTTTATCTTGTAAATGAAATGAAATGAATTGTATTTTTTATGATATTTGTGGCTTTTATGGATTTTATGATATTTAAAAATCGAATAAAGCATTTTCAGACTCAGACTCAGACTGAAATACCCTATTGTGCGTCCCCATTGGGAGGCTCTGTATAAGCTATGCATTGCTTTCTGGAAGTTGTAGTCATGAAGGGATGTAGATATCTCCTTAAAAGTGCATAAAAATGTACTGCTGGACTGTTCAAAGCCCACCAATGGGTCTCAGCAAGCAAGCGGCCTCCTAATTTCAGTCGTCGTCGCTCCACCATCGTGGCCCCAAATTAGCGGGTGGTGCATCTCGGCGGCAAGGGCGCTGCCTTTGCATTTGGCTCCTGCTTGTCCCAACATTGCGAGATGCACTCGAGCTTGGTCACAGGCCTCAAGCCTCAAGCTGCAGACTTAATCAAGTGTTGAAATGATTGCCCATACAGTCTTTAGACACAACTGCAGCCCGATCCACTGGAAGGAATTACACTGAGTTTGTCAGAAAGGTAGCTTTTGGTTCACAGAATATGCTTTTTGTTTTTTGATGTAAATCTTTTTAGTGGTTTGAGGGAAATTAAAGGAAATATAAATTTGTATATCTACGACTGCGACTAATTTGCTATTATTTCAGAATGATTCACGAAATACATGTGTCAACCAAAATGCTGTGATTGGCCGGCCACACCCTGAGCAGAAAGTTGTGGCTGCCATTTTATTTTACCGGCCCCAGAATGCTTGTATTCAGTTCAGTGAGGTCTGGCTTGGCATTTCAGGCTGGACTGTTCCCATGGGGCGCAGGGTTAAGATTGATTTGGATAGAGCTGGGTCTGATCTCTGGTGGCAAAGGGAGCTAAAGAACAATTATGGATTCAACCCAGATCTGTGACTGGGGGTAAGTGTCTGAAAAGTTTCAGCGCCCCATCCATCATCTCCTTGTGATTGCATTTTAGTTTATCAGCAAAGGACCCGGAGTTACAGAGAAATGGCAAATAGTGGGAAATTGGGTCAGGTTGGATATACCCTGACCCCATGGGTTGGATGTAGGGGTGTTTCTGTGATGTAGTATGGGCAGAAAACATCAAAGAAAATGTTTTTCTGCAGAATTCGCAATATTTGTGAATTTGCACTTAGCATGGCCCCTGTTTAACTTCTAGAGGAATCTGCGAATATCGGCGGAAAAAAATTACAAATGTTCACACACCTATCCTCAGTCTCACTAAGACACTCAAACACCGACTCATTCACTTACTCAGACACTCATGCACCCACTCACTCACTGTAGGAAAGTGCCTCTTTTGCCTGATGTAATTTCGAATAATAAGTGCACTAGGTCTCTACTAACCAGGTTCCCAGAGCCAGCTTTCTTTCCCAAAACACGGTACCATGATTGGCACAACTTCAGCTACTGCTGTATGTCCCTAGTAATTGGTACCCCATTACCCAGGGCATGGGTACTGAAGAGGGTCCTCTGGGGCTGTAGCACTGGTTGTGCCACCCCAAGGGCCCCCTCACCAGGGCCATGCACTCTGCCATTACAGGTGTGTCTTGATGCAATAAAATCCGAAGAGTCTACATGGCACACTGCCCTTTGTTCTATGACAACCCTACACTGCATAAGACATTGGTAAGTCACCCCTAATGCAAACCTTTAGCCCTAAGACATGGTGCACTATATTCTATGTGTGGGCATATCAGCATGAGCAGATATGCCCCTACAACGTCCAGTCCATTCTGTGATATTGTACGTGAACAGGGAAGCTATAAAGAGTACATGGGCTGGATACTTGTCAACACAATTTTCCTAGCTCCCTGATGGCTTCACTGATTGCTAAGATGTTTGGTAACAAACATCTTGTCTTAATAAACCCTCACTGTTGCCATGGTTGAATGTATTAATAAATACACATAGGAGACCCTTTTAGAGGGTCCCCTGAGACTTAACCAAGCACTAGTGGAGTCTCTGGTTGTTTTTCAGCAGCCGGTCACCACCAGACATGTTTCTGACCTCATGGGGTAAGAACCAGCACTCGCAGAGGACAGAAACAGTAATTGATTTGAGTTGAGGTGTATTCACACCTCCTCCATGACAGAAAGGTCTTCCCAGGCGGGAAGCTTGTATGGCAATGGCACCTTTGAAATTCAACCCAGGAACCTCCAGATAATGAGGGAGGCCAAACCCCCTTCCCTACTCCACGTATGGCAGGAGGAAAGATTGGAAAATGAGTTAGAAGAGGAGCAGGGTCCCCCCTCAGTCTGCACCCCCCATAGGGCAGGGCAGGTGAGCAAACCTCCAACCAGGGCTAGGGTAGTGTCCCTTCCCAGAGAAAGTGGTCACTAGAGGGTGTAGATACCATAAATGTAGATAACCCATTGGCTATTACCTGCCTCTCCTTGCAACGCCCCTAAGTTCAGTATTTAGGTGGCTCCCCTATACCTCAACCTCCGATACATTGGACCAAAGAAGATCAGGACAAAGAACACCCGCTGCATGAGAACTGAAGTTGTGCTGCAGAAAGAAAAAGCACCAAACCCTGAGAGCTGCAAGAAGGACCTGATAATCACCGGTGTTGTGTCATTCTGGAACCTGCAAGGACTTCAATAATCTTGGAGCACATCCAGCCTTCGAGAAATTACCAAGCGACACCCTTGGAGTGAAAGTATCACTTGTTTGCACATCGCAGGCTACGATACCATGCAGTCCAATTTGTCTTCTTGCTGTCCCCCTGACGACCTTGATGCAGCACCAAAGAAAGAAGAGGTACAACAGCTTTGGAGGGTCAGATCTGACTCTGCAACAAGTTTGGAGGCCCCCGGACCTGCCAAACCAGACCAATAATGAAAAAAACCAAGATAAAGAGTCCTCACCAGACTCCCAAAACACCAGAAGAAAGCACCCATTGAGGGACATTGAGACTACTGACACCCACTTCCTAAGTGGCCGAGTTGTCCCGAAATCGCCTCTCCAAGTTTCCAGCACCTGACTGTGAGGACCCTGAAGACACACAGTGCCCGGCTGACCTTTTCCCTCTATTCCTGGCCCCAGCGGCACCAGCACCAACCACCCAGCTCTGTTCCTATGGTCCCCGGGCCCTTGAGACCTCCTCACTCTAAGGAGACCCACAGGACTCACCTGTAAGTCCACCTATGCAGTGCCTTTCCAAGTGGCACCCTTTGTCTTCGCGCATTAGATTCCAAGACCCTCAGCACTCTGCTCCCACCCATCTGAGATACTCCTGACCCTCTCCTGCTGGAACTTTGGACCTGGCACAACATTGACCTAAAGCGAGAAAGTGAACTTCGGGAAAGGATTGCCCAATTTTATATATAATTTTCTATTTTCTTTCTATTGATTCCTATATGGGTAGTTGAGCAAAAGAGTGATACATTTTCTGAACTCTTTAAAAATTGTAACTCGAAAAGTATTTACCTTGTCTCTTAAAATAGTATACATTTTTAAAAATTGGTCTCAGATTTATTTTTGAGTGTGTGTCTTATTTATTGGCTCTGTGTGTGACAACAAATGCTTAGCACTTCCCTCTAATAGGCCTAACTGCTTGCGTACACTACCACAAAAAGAGCATTAGAATTATCTACTTTTACCTCTGAATACCTATTGGGGAATCACTGGACTCTCTACACAATATATTTCATTTTAGTGCCAGCTTCCTACGTTTTGTGGTTCAGCAGTGCAAAAAAATAATTTGTATTTGCTGGAACCACTTTGTCAATATTTGACCAGATGACTAAATCCCCAAATTACCTTTAGCTAGTCAAATTATTGATTGGTCTATTTTTTCTAAGGGGCAGATTTACAAGCCCCTTGCGCCACTTTTGTGCCACTTTTCCCATGTTAAAAGTGACGCAACAGTGGTGCAAGGGGCTTGTAAATCTTCCCCTAAATTTCTAAAATGAACTGAAATGGATTTGGTTAAGTACCTGAAACAAACTGTTCAGAAATGTGAAAGTCTTTGCTTTAGTTAGGACAAAGTGTTTTTTACTTTATAAAAAGGTCCCAACTTTAGTAGAAATAATGTCGGATACAAAGAACCAGGCTCAGTAGCACGACCTAACCCCTTATGCCCACTTAAGGGTTGTCTGTAAAGCATATGGTATCATGGTATCAAAAATGGCTCTCATGCAACAATAGAAAAGCTCAAAAGGCTTCTGGCTGTATTTGAGAGAGATAACTCGAAAACAGTGGCTGCATTCCATGAGAATGAGAATGTTACCACATATCTGACTGAGGAGGTGGTGGAGTCCCCCTCACCCTCTCAGAAGAGGATGAATATCCCTCAGAGGAGGACCTCAATATCCAAATATTGGCCAGGAGACTGAACTTAGAAGCTCAGCTCCTGGAAATGGAAAGACAAAGGAAAGAGATGAGCCAAGGACCTATCTCTGGTGGCAGCATACAAATAAATAGGGAGAGGAGAGTTTTTATGACTCCAAACCCCTCCCCCCCCACCCAAAGGGATTCTCCTCTAGAGTTGGGGAATAAGGCAGACCATTGTATCAAAGCAAGGGTGACCAAAGCTACCACTGGTGGGGGTGACCAAAAGAAATGTCATGTATTCCTATAGGTTCTGAATCGATCCCCCTATTCCTGACCCTATTCTAGTTAAACAAACCAACAAGTTAACTAGCAGTCAGCCCATGAGGCAGAAAACCCCCATGATGCAGATACCGTTATCTGACGCAGTCACACTACGGCACAGGAACGTGTTATCTGATTAGGTCATAACGCTTGCGATCTAATTAGACAAGCGATATTCCTCCAGCCCCTGATAAGGCATACGGAGTTCTCATAACAAATCAAACCTATGACAACCTGGGCAAAACCCTGCGGCCATTGTTTTGATTTCACCGAGAACTTCAGTAAAAGAATGTGCTAACGAGCAAGTCGTATGACATCCTTATTGACGTATCTATGTCCATCCTTACGTCAATCTCAGCACCTTAAAGGTATAAATATTACCGATCTTGCCCTATGCAAACACACGCGTGGTGACGAGACGGAGCAGCCATACTTGCCGAAGCCAAGAGCAGAGCAGACCCCGCTGGCAGCAGCCCCGCCTTCCTGACGCGCTGAGAGACGCGCTGCTTTCTCCTGCTGAGAATCCAGCACCGGCGTTTCTGGGTAGCCCTCGCAGGCAGCCTGGAATATCGAGACCAGAGAGAGAGATACCATTCCTCATTCATCCTAACTTCCAGGTACAGAACTGAATAACCCCTCACAGAGAATTCTTTAGTTATTCACTTGGCAAAAACAAACTTAACTTAAACTGTAACTTTCTATTCCCGCCCACGTATTAGGCTTAGGTCAGGTACACGGGGTAGGCGTATCTAGAAACACCAGTTGAGCACGTTTAGTCAAATGTATATGTGTATGTAATATATTTTATTCATTTTAAAACATCTTATGGCTTAGAAACCATATCAATGTTTTTACAGTATTATTTTATACTATTGCTTTTAATGTATGCACTTTACTTAGCTATAAGTATTGCAATAATATCGATCCATTTCTCTTGTATGAGAAAAGAGACTGATCAATAAATAACACCTTTTTATTGAACACGCCCGTCTCTTCCTTTTCTCTACATTCTGATGAGACTAAGAATGCACGTACTGACTGAGTAAAATAAATTGCCTTTTGTTCACACGACTCTCGAGATTTACTCTTGATTAGGGGAGAGCAAAGTTGTCATGTTCTATGGTTGTCAGAAACTAAATCCCTTCTTGTCTAATCAGGGAAGTTAAGACCTCCTTGAACATTCGAGAAAGTTTCTAGTGAACTCTGAGCTAAGCTGGCAAACCCAAAACTTTAAGTCTAGTATCGACAGTAGTAGACCTAGTTAACGTCTGGTCTAGGCCTTTACTGCTGTAGGTATTATTCCAATGCGCAGAGCCTATTGGGATGATAGGAACTACACTACATGGCGCCCAACGCGTTTGGAAAGGGCGATAAAACTAACGTAAGACATTTAGAGTAACTCAGTCGTGCTTTCTCACTCAGACCCCTTTTCCCAAATACTCCAAAGACGTCTGGAGTGGGTGAAAGGTTATATCCGCCAGACCTCGCAGGAGGGAACTCCTATGTATGGGTCTTGGTATAGTCAACGTTGAAGGATACACTGTTCCAAAATATTGTGCATCTAATCTTTGTTTCCATAAGAAACCTGATCTGCAAACAAAAGAAGTAAAATGTCAGACAATGAAGAAGAAAGAGAGGCAGTTAGATTAGCAGCTGAACTCGCAGCGGCTGATGCTGCAGCACTAGATGCGGACGGGGATATAATACTCATCCCGGTCATCAAAAGGAGATCTATAACCCTGAAACTTATAGAAAATGGACTGACACCTAGAGGTGGCACAGTCATATTCGTAATTGAGGCACACGAATATCGGCAGACAGAGGTATACTATTCATGGATACATTTTCCAGCAGCAAATGCTGTAACAAAGTACTTCCACTATTACAAAATAGAGGAACCTCCTAATGAGTACACTCCTTTCGAGGAGGTGGAAGTACCACTCAAATTTCAAGAGCATTTGCTCTTATTTGATGGCGCCCTAAAACATAACAATCACATCACCAGGCTCGGTCCTTTAGGTAGACCAGGAGCAACGTGGCCGGTCCTAGCCGGATACACACCACATCCAGACATCAATGGGATGTCTGCAGCAGAGCTGTTAACACAGCTAAAACAATTAATAAAAATTCATAGACAATTAGTTCAGTATGTGATGCGGACATCAACAATTCAGCCAGCGATTAAACTTCCACAGCTGACCCCTCACCAGGGGAACAAAAATAAAATTACACCACAGAACATCCAATCCTGCCTAGGTAAAGTACCGGCTAAACGGGAACAAATACCATTCTGGCTAGCGCAAAAAATCACCCAAATAGAGGCGGTGTTTCCTGACACTACCCCGCTAGAAAAGCACAGGATTCTGACTATCTGCCTTCCAATGGGAATCGCACCACACATTGAGGACTGTGACACTTGGGGTACAGTCTTTGCTTCCATCTACACAAAAACGCACGGTGTTCCATCCATTTCGGTAATACCAGATGTGCTAAAACAAATTCAAGATGAATATGGACCTGAACCCACTTTAACTCTTGGTATGAAATTACTAAAAGACTTCAAGCAGGTCTCGGCTATATTATTAGCCAACATAAAGGGAGAAGCAGCAAACGTGGCGATCCGCCAGAGGTTAAAAGAGACAGATATAGCAGACCAACCAGCTGAAATTGCCAGAATCATAGAAAAATCCTATGAGGAACTAGGTAGAGATAGTTTAGGTGGAATACCAGTAAAACCACAACTGACTGAAAGTCCAGAAAAAATATTTTTTAATAATAATTCACCAAAAAAGAACTGGGATGGAAACAAACAATCCAATCCTAAAGAAAAGAAATTCCAGTCCAGAGGAAGGTCTCCTAGGCGAAGAGAGAAATCTCCGAACCAAAGACACAGGTCACCCCAGAGTGACCCCTCTGGGAAAAGATATAACCTTAGAAATAGGGATAATATAAAAAAGCCTGATAGATATCAAGACATTGATACACGTCCCTCTCAATCTTTTCAGACTTCCTCGCAGAAATCGGAAAGAAGAGGACGATCAGAACAAAGAGAAGAGCACGCCAAGTCCAAAGACAAGGAACCTGCTCAACTAAAAAAGAAATTACAATTTCCAAAAAAGAAGGTAGCCAGTATCAAGGTAGTTAACAATGCCGAGAATACTGAGGACACAACTGAAAAACGGAGAGTGGGCTCAGACAATGCTAGACAGCGCAGCAGAAGTGAGCATAGCTCGCAAAGTCCTTATGAATCATCTGGAGACAGTGGACACGAATGAATATCTTCAAGTGGAAACTGCGGACACCAGAGTTAGCAAACCTCACAAAATATATGAAATAACATTGCGTATAGAGGGGGATAAGACTAGGAAAATAAGGGGACTATTTTGGGATAATCTCTCCAAGGGCTATGATATCCTTCTAGCTGAAAAAGACTGGCCACCAGAGTTTGTCAGGGAGTGCCCTCATGGCGAAGAAGTAATTATGCCTGCCTTCTCAAATCAAATTCCAATTCATAAAAAATACACACTTGCTAGAAAGTGGGCAGTGGCTCTAGCTCCTGCCTTATATAAAAATCATGTAGGATGGGATGAGGACTCTCCTCCTCACAAAATCCAGTTAAAATCACAACCAACTGCACAAAGGCAGTACCCAATTAAGCAAGAAGCTAAAAAACAGGTAAATGAAATACTAGATCAGCTAGAATACCAGGGGGTGATTGAAACTTGCACCTCACAAATGAACAACCCTTTGTTTCCGGTCTCCAAACCAGACAATTCATATCGTCTAGTTTTGGATTACCGACACCTTAACACATGTTGCAAAACTTTTGCAGTGCAAAACTCACACAGTGCTGCACTAATGAATAACATAGTGCGCAAAAAATACAAAACAACCTTGGACATCTCTAATGGATTCTTTTGTCAAAACATAGCACCAGAGAGCAGATATTTAACTGCATTCTCAATAAATGGCACTCAAAAACAATTCTGTCGGTTAGCCCAGGGGTACAAGAACAGCCCGGGGGTATTCTCAGCGAGAGTAACAGAATTACTACAACTATATGATGATGAAGCATTATCTTATGTCGATGACATTTACTTAACAGATGATGACTTGGAGACTCACTTGAAGAGAGTGAACACCATAATACTTGGGTTCGCAGCAGAGGGTTACAAATTCAATTTAAAAAAATCCAGAATTGCCCATCTAACAGTCTTGTACGTAGGATATGAATTATCAAGTATAGCCTGGTTGACAATTTTCTAAGAACTAGAAGAATTGAAAAATCTAGAATATGAAGAAACATATCCTCTGCCAATTGATATTCTGCCTTTACGACATTACGCCTGTGTAATCTATACAGACGGACATGCTCAACCCTCTGTTTGGGGAGAACAAGCATACAACCCCACATGTGAGATTACAAAAGAAGTGTGGCGCGGAGGTAAACTAAAACCTCTATTAACAAAGACACACTCAGTAGAAACTAATTCAGAACAACAAACTGAAATATTAGCTTTGAAAATGGCGCTAGATAATGCGGATCGCGAATTCCCGACACTTATAGTGTCAGATTCATATTACTGCGTCAAATCATATAACAAGGATTTGCAGACATGGATTCAAAACGGTTACAAAGATGACACAGATGCACCAATAAAGCAGAAACTGCTTTGGGAACAAATAGCTCTTTTACAAAAAGAACTACCAAAGACTCACGTGACACACTCACTGAGTCATCAGCGTGATGGCGTTCACGTTGCAGGGAATTCATTGGCTGAAACAGCCACAGCGGCAGCAACTAAAACGGCTCCGTAGATCGAAAAAAGCGTACATTAAAATACATTGACGGTGAAACAGTGCTGGCAGTGAAAACGTCATCAAAAGGCGACTGCTCAGCGTTACCGATCAACTATCCACTCAATTATACATACATAATCGATGCAAACTCCGTCCCTTTTGCTCGAATCCCTGGAGTGGGGGATAGAGTGATTCCAAACATGGACAGGAGAAACTTGTTAATCGCAGACGCACATATGGGCGAGGGTCTCAGACACCTCAAACTAAAAAATTCTCTGGAAGAATTACAATCAAGGTACTGGTGGCCAGGCATGAGCCTGCGTCACACCATGTTTGTAAAAAACTGCCCAAACTGCAACAGAGATCGCAGTGGGGAGAGAAACAGTTTAATACCTCGTCGGTTTACTCCAGGAAAAAGCAGGAGTAAAAAGGAAGGGTTGCGATTAACTTATACAGGCTAGTTCCACTTATAATGTAGATCACCAGCACTCGGCTGACGTCCGGACTGTTATACAAAGATTTGCGAGTCTAAATGGCATATACGCTAAGAGCATGCTATGTTTGACCATTGTCTCCACTCTAGCCCTCAAGCATGGGGGGAAACATGGCCAAATGAGCATAGCCCAGCGGGAATCTTCTCACTTCCTTCCTGAGGGTACGGGATGGTGTAAAGAAAAAACCAAGGCATAAAGCAATCTATAACGGAAAGGATATTAGGTACGGGAGCTGGGTGGGTCAAACATCTAATAAGTGTCCAACGTAGTCTCAATAACTTGCCAAGAAATTCTCTGAAGGGATTCAGTCCGTACGAATTATTATTCAGAACTAGGATGATTATCTCTGACCTTGACAGTCAGACTTCAGTGGTGAAAGAAAAAAGCTTTGATATCAAAGACCGTTTGGCTATTTTGCAGGACTTAAACAAAACAAGAAAAGACCTGAGCAACATAAAGTTGAAACAACAGCCAACAACCACTGAAGAACCACCACCTGTCCCAGCAAGACCTGTCTGGATTCCTAAAGTCGGGGATCTAGTCAGGGAGAAGATCGCGGTAAAGAAGGAATTTGGGCCTTCTTACAGAAAAGCAGTTCCTGTCTTGTCTGTCAACGGGACAAGATCAGTTGTACTACCGCCACTTGCTGGTAAAAAGGAGAACCGAGTTGTATCCATCGACCTGGTAAAACCACAACATGTGGCCGATAACAAACAGTAGGCCAAGTGGACTCCCAATAAGTAGCAGAACACCAAGGTTTGCTACCAGTACAGAGGTCCTAACGAAGAGGCTCATCACATTCGAAACGCCTACAGAAGAACAACAAGGACTATGCAACAATGCAATAGAACTCAGACCTCTGAAAACCCAAATAAAAACATTTAGCAGAGACACACCAATCTATAATGAAGTACCAAGTAAAAATGCAAGAAACAGTAATCCTGAAGCAATTGGAACAATTGACAGAACAGCATCTGGCTACTTCATAAACTTCGATGATTCCTCTGAAGGCTTCAGTGAATCAAAGACACAGCCATCATCAAAAACCTTTAAAGATAAAGCCAAAGAACTTTTGAAACAACTGAAAGAAACATATCTGATTTCTCCATGGATTGAATTTTGGGTGGGTTTTGGTGCATTTATCCTCATACTTTGGCTCATCATGATACTAACATTGGGACGCTTTATTGAGGGAAAATATGCAAAAATGGACACAGCAAGTCAGAAAATCAACTTGATCCTCAAACCACACACATCTTCACACGTCGAGAAAAGAGAACTTTCTTCAGCCAACTTCACAGCCAATCCGATACCTGGTGGGGTAGCCTGGGACAACACTGACTATGAAATTTATGGTCCGGTCGAGATCCTGAAATATCCACACCAAATTAAGATCTCCTTGAGTGACTTTGTAAAACCAAACTCATTTGCTGATGATTGGGACTTCGAAAGCATTAATAATATGATGTCTGATTTAGTAATGTCTGCTAAATTTACCAAACATGATTATTTGCAGGGTTCTACCAATTATGATAGTATGTACTGTTATAACCACTATGGTAACCATTTTTTACATAGATCTGCACAACCTAGAAATGTTTTAAACTATAATCAATGGGAACATTGTGCAACACCTCCAAAAGGGAGCTCAAGAACCGTTTACGACAAATATTCATATTTTTCAGGTTTTAACACAAGTAATGCTGAAGCATTTTATTTTAAATTATCAAATAAGACAGGGACCAAGACCATGATAACCAACACAAAATTGTTATATTCAGACTCATTCTTTGAAAAAATGAATACCTTTGGATTTGATTATTGGGACAAAAATGTTGAATTGAAAAGTGTTTGGGGTACAAAAGATTGGCAAGTACAGGGTATAGAAGCTTTGTTTAGAGCCTGCATGATCCCAGAACAAATGATATTTTTAAATGACACTGTTCAACAGACCACCTGTCTAGGCTTAGCCAAAATCAAAGATTTAAATAAACCGTCTATTCCAAAGCCAACAATGTTTAGCAATAACTCTGATACAGATGAAGAGATAGACGTAAACCATATATTAAACCAAAACAGAACACATCCTGATTGGAAACAGTGGTTGATCTGGCCCACAGATACTAATAACTGTCAAGACAGATTCCTGAACAAAACGCAGGGGTTCAAAATGACCAGGCCAGACCCTAGATATCCTCAAAGACATCACCCAGGGATAATAACCACCTACAGTGTGGGCAAATTATGCCTTCAATGGCTACAAACTTCCACACTGGCAGAAATTAAGCAACACCTAACTTTACTTACTGATGGTGCTGACTTGCGTGATTTCACTATGGGACCACGCAAACAGCGTCAAAAGCGTTTCATAGCAGCCTCTGTATATGCAGCATACAATGAGGCCTGGAAGGTTACTCAAATTGAAACAGCAGAGAGAATACGGAAATTGACCGTATTAATTTGGAAAAATCACTTTCTGTAGTGGACAATGGGTTAATGACTCTGTCCTCCAGAATTTTTTCTTTGGACAGCATTGTGTCTTCAGCAATCGATATATTATCGCAAGACTTACTGTTATTACAACACGGTCAGTCACAATTGCGTTCTATTGTACAGCTTGGCTGGACGTTACAAAATCTGCGTTCAGGCTATGTGCCTTGGCGTCTAATCAACACAACGTCATTATTCCAATCTTTAACCTTACTGATAGACAAATCAGTATGGCACAAAAGGGTGCTGATTATACAATCTTGAGCATTGAAAAACTCGAAAGATTACCAGTGACAATGTCGGAACGACCTGTCAGTGAATGGATAATACATGGGATAATAAATATTCCAATCTCAACCTTCAGGTTTCAATACTGCCAAAAATATATACAGGCTGGCATGTACGAGAAATTGGGAAAGGGGTACCTTAAAACAACATGGAACCTGCCCTATTCACATGCATGTGTCAGTAATAAAGGACAGAAAGTGTTTCTTAGTGGCAACAATTGTGCGATGTCACTAAGTGGCACACTTCTGTGTAACGGAATTAGTTTGCATGGAGCCTGTGAAGGGAATTCATACAACCTTTCATGTCACCAGCAAGGACGACTGCAGAGATACATACATTATTATCAACTAATTCCCCCGTACATTTCGCGGAAATCCTGAATGAAATCTTAAATATTTCTGATACCAATGGGGTCTCAAAGGTATTTAAGACAGTATTTTCAATGGCATTAACACCATTCAAAGCCATACTGGGTATTTTTCCAGATTTCGTCCATTCGATTTTTGGCGGACTTCCCCTGATCTTGGGACTAATTGCAGGAATCCTATTCTTAGTCCTTATTTTTCGTTATGGCAACCCATGTCACAGACAAAACTCTGGCGACAAGAGAAGAAACAATCCTAGCCATTGGATACCGGGACCGGATATCAAAAATCCTGGGACTCTCCCGGCTTAGAGACCTGAACATGACTTGGTTTCTATCATTTCGACCAATGTGGCAAAGATGTGTTTTACCTGTATTGAGGTGTCTGCTATGCGGAGAAGAATGCGTGTTAGACACATGTCTGACGCTACAATCGGATGCGCCGATGGATGCAGAAACATTGTTGAGCCCGATCAAGGTTCATGCTTTGTGCTGCCCTCAAAGGCTACCAATCCTGATGACGGCATTCGTGGAAGCTTCACCACTGCGATTGATGGGTAGTGAAGTTCAAGATGAAAGCAGCATCGAACAGGTACGACCTTCTGTCAGCAATGCGAATCAGAATGTCAATGAAGACAATCATGCACAAGAATGCATGATTACACCTATTTCCGAGTTAGTAGAACTTTCCCAGGAAGCTGTTGACAGTTTTTTCGAAAGCCTAAATGATATGATGTTCTCACCCGAACAGAAATAGAGACTTTTGAGCAAGCTCGCACACGGCGTTCCCTGAATTCGGCCTTCAACTTTAAATAATAAAGTCACATGAACTATTTTTCACTCCAGTTCACGGACAGCAACTCTTTCAGAAACCCCAATTCATTTTTTCGGTTTTTCGGGACACTTATCTTCTGCTTAAAGTAAGAAACTATTCCTAAAGAACTAAGATTTCTATTTTTAGATACTTTATAGACTTTAGCTGCCCACTGGTATGTTCACAAATATTTTATTCTGTGATGGAATGGTCTCGAAACTTTTTTCTGTATTTAAGAAACCATTTCATGTGTAATTCTCATATACCAAATAAGCAATAATGTATACAAATGCGTGATTACTTTAGCATTATTCCATAGCTTGAGTGCATACAATATATATGTCTGCAAATTTTCCGTATATTTGAAGAATTTCAAAATGCATTTATGTATTTTGGGGTGGTAAGGTATACACACTACTCTATAGTATGTTGTACTATGTTATACTATGCCTAGATTAGTAAATATGTCCATAGTTAGCATGGAGTGGGTGTCATGTATTCCTATAGGTTCTGAATCGATCCCCCTATTCCTGACCCTATTCTAGTTAAACAAACCAACAAGTTAACTAGCAGTCAGCCCATGAGGCAGAAAACCCCCATGATGCAGATACCGTTATCTGACGCAGTCACACTACGGCACAGGAACGTGTTATCTGATTAGGTCATAACGCTTGCGATCTAATTAGACAAGCGATATTCCTCCAGCCCCTGATAAGGCATACGGAGTTCTCATAACTAATCAAACCTATGACAACCTGGGCAAAACCCTGCGGCCATTGTTTTGATTTCACCGAGAACTTCAGTAAAAGAATGTGCTAACGAGCAAGTCGTATGACATCCTTATTGACGTATCTATGTCCATCCTTACGTCAATCTCGGCACCTTAAAGGTATAAATATTACCGATCTTGCCCTATGCAAACACACGCGTGGTGACGAGACGGAGCAGCCATACTTGCCGAAGCCAAGAGCAGAGCAGA
This sequence comes from Lissotriton helveticus, assembly GCF_964261635.1. NCBI lineage: Eukaryota > Metazoa > Chordata > Amphibia > Caudata > Salamandridae > Lissotriton > Lissotriton helveticus. The sequence goes on along the minus strand of NC_136063.1, from coordinate 614,526,554 downwards.
CCCCGCTGGCAGCAGCCCCGCCTTCCTGACGCGCTGAGAGACGCGCTGCTTTCTCCTGCCGAGAATCCAGCACCGGCGTTTCTGGGTAGCCCTCGCAGGCAGCCTGGAATATCGAGACCAGAGAGAGAGATACCATTCCTCATTCATCCTAACTTCCAGGTACAGAACTGAATAACCCCTCACAGAGAATTCTTTAGTTATTCACTTGGCAAAAACAAACTTAACTTAAACTGTAACTTTCTATTCCCGCCCACGTATTAGGCTTAGGTCAGGTACACGGGGTAGGCGTATCTAGAAACACCAGTTGAGCACGTTTAGTCAAATGTATATGTGTATGTAATATATTTTATTCATTTTAAAACATCTTATGGCTTAGAAACCATATCAATGTTTTTACAGTATTATTTTATACTATTGCTTTTAATGTATGCACTTTACTTAGCTATAAGTATTGCAATAATATCGATCCATTTCTCTTGTATGAGAAAAGAGACTGATCAATAAATAACACCTTTTTATTGAACACGCCCGTCTCTTCCTTTTCTCTACATTCTGATGAGACTAAGAATGCACTTACTGACTGAGTAAAATAAATTGCCTTTTGTTCACACGACTCTCGAGATTTACTCTTGATTAGGGGAGAGCAAAGTTGTCATGTTCTATGGTTGTCAGAAACTAAATCCCTTCTTGTCTAATCAGGGAAGTTAAGTCCTCCTTGAACATTCGAGAAAGTTTCTAGTGAACTCTGAGCTAAGCTGGCAAACCCAAAACTTTAAGTCTAGTATCGACAGTAGTAGACCTAGTTAACGTCTGGTCTAGGCCTTTACTGCTGTAGGTATTATTCCAATGCGCAGAGCCTATTGGGATGATAGGAACTACACTACAGAAAGAGGCCAAAAATACCTCCCAAGGAAATTATGGTGACCAAAAGGATAAAAAGAAAAATGAGTCTTCTTCAGGCCCCCAAAAACCTGTTCAGGGTGGTGGGCCCAAAGACCCAACACAATGAAAGGGTGGGTACTGGGGTAAAAGGTGGGACCCCTAGAAGGCATGGTGCTTTGATTGCAAGACAACTGTACACCAAACTGGAGACCCTAACTGTAAAAACACAAAGAATGTTTCCACCACACCTACAGTACCTGAGTCTCCAGTTGCTCACTGAGGCAACTCTAGTCTCAGATGGACGGGTGAATGTAGCAACCCTGGCTGTCTGACCCAGTAACCTGGAGAGATACAGACAAGAGCCAAATATTAATGGGATTAGGGTGCAAGCCCTCAGGGACACTGGTGCCAGCATCACCATGTGGGCTGAGTCACTGGTGGCCCCTGAACAATATCTGCTTGGACAGACCTTTAAAGTCATCAATGCTGACAATCAGGCTAAGGAAAATCCAATGGCCTTGGTGACCTTGGATTGGGGAGGGGTTATTGGCCTCAAAAGGGTTGTGGTGTCTTCTGCTAACCCTGTACAGTGACTGCTTGGAAATGATTTGGAGCATGGGCTGAGGTAGAAAAGAAATGCCATGCAGCAATGCTGGGAATACCTGATTAGGTATAAGTAAAAACAAGGACTGACAACAGCACATGCAGCCTTCTAAAGGACTGGCCCGAAATACACCCAGGACAGAATGATCCCCCACTGCCCTACTAGATCCCTGTGATCTCAATCATCACTTCTACTGTCTATCCCTCACACCAAACAGAAAAATGGAGTGGCTCGGCCGGCTCAGTACGAGCTGCCAGACATTGGAATGTTCTTCCTGTATCCCTGAGCAGCATCCAGGATATTAATACCTTTTGTAAACATTTGAAAACACACTTGTTCAAGGACTAAGTTGGCCTGCCTGTTGCTGGTCTAACGCCGGAACACTACAGTAGTATCTGTGTGCTTTATAAGTCCCATCATTCATTTATTCAACAAACTCACAGTGGAACATCCAACAGAACGCATTAGAAAGAAAAACCTGCATCAATCCAATACTGCTCATGCATGCCACTTACATGGCCAACACAATGGCCACAACAGCACTGCCCATCCTGGTTCAACGCACATCAACATCCAACAGAACATACCGGACAAACTCACACAACAAGGCTCAGACCCAGTTGACTACCAAGGTACTCGACATCACTTGCAATCAAGAAAAACTTCACATGCAGCATCTCCATCCAACGGGCAACTGAGTTGCCTATTGCCCTAAAAGATGTGTGAGCAATTTAAAATATCCTCAGTCCTCTATACTTAAACACCCAAATCATACTTTCCCAGATTCCGCTTACTTTTTTGCCATTTGTGGAGATATAGACACTATCTGGCCTCCTTACTTTTAAGGCAATTTGTGGAAATGTGGCCACTCCCAGACCTCATTTAAATCTCCAGAAAAAACTCAATCAAGAACTGTATTGGGTACAAAGAACCCACATAGGTGAAGGTGAAACTCTGAATGAAAGATGCCACGAGCGGTTTGCATCCTAGATTAAAAGAACGCCAAACACAACGACTACAACAGCTTCCCGAGTACCTTGTCAATAAAGGAGAAGGGAGTGGGCGCGTCTCATTATTTTCGAGACGGCCATATCATGTCTCGCGCATCCGATTGAAAAGCGCAGTGTGTGAGCGGCTGTCATCCACTCTGTGAGGGAACATGAAGGCCTCCTCTGAAGCAGAACTCCCTCCAATGGCTGCCTCCGAGACGACACTGACAGCTTTTGTATCTGCTAACTTATTAAACAGCCCGCTGGATCCAGCCCGGCGTTGTCAGCCTTGTTCTCTCTCCGCAGTCTGTTTGTGCATTGTTGACGTTCTGGTGCAGCAACGTTCAAGTCATCTTGACATCTCTGTTTTCCTCAGCATATGCCAATTCCCAGATCCGTCTATGTGTCATGCTATCAGACATACTAATTATCCTGGCCCCATTACGCACAGTTTTTGTTCGTTCTTGGCATCACTAATCGCCGGCTGTCACTCAAGTCGAAGCGGAGCATGTTCTATTTGCTCATTGTATTGTGAATTGTAATGTACACCAGGGGCGGGCAGCACATGAAATTGAACAAAAAATACTTCTGCGTTTCCGCACAGCAGGTACTACACAGCGCAGTCACAATAAGCAACATTTTTAGGAGCACTGGGCCCATTTCGAAGCACTCACCAATTTTAGCAACACAAGGTTTACCTTTCCAGTTCTCAAATTTAACAAGAAAGCTTACATTTTCGCATTGAATTTTAGCACTCTTTGAATAGCAGTTGTGCTTTGCAAGATATCTGACGAGAGAAGGTGAGAACTATAAACATTGAACAGGTGTGAAATCACATGACATGAGAAGACGCAACAGGCAAAATGAACCTCTCCCTAACAAGTTTCAAACAAGTAAAGCTCCAGATGACAAGTTGTATGTGAGGTGTAAGCAGGGCGAAGACCCGGCTTGAATGACAAAGCCCCTGACAATAAGGATGAAGAACGCACCAACAAAGACACCTCCGTGAAAATGTTACTGAAGAGGCCGGTCTTTCTCACCAGACCAAATATCAGCATCAGGAGCGTAAGGATGCTTGCCTGAACCACACATCTGCCTTAACTACGCATCTGTGTGTTTAAGGCGGATATTGGTCTAGTGCTCAGATGGACGGGGAGAAGCGTCGAACGGAAAGTTCCGGATAAGGACAGGCAAGTGGGGTTGAAGCCAGGTTTGAGGAGGGGCTGATTTTAGGGGTGGGGTTCGATTTTAGTTCTGAGGGGGGAATTGGGGAATCTTTTGGAAGGTGGACATGGATTTTAGGGCTCAGCGCAGGGGGCGGGGTACTTTTGAAGGCTGGGCTGGGTTGGGGGGGTTTAATGGGTTTCAGGGTTTAGGCCTCAGGGCAGTGGAAGGGGTTGGGGTAGTTTAAAGGACAGCATGGGGTATGTTTTAGGACTCAGGTGGGGGTAGGATTCGTTTACGGAAGGGGGAGGGTTGTAGGCCTCTGGGTGGGGGGAGGGCAAGGGGTCATTTTAAGGGCAGGGTGGGGTAGGTAGGGGGATTGAATTTAAGGGCTTGGGGCGGGGAGGGGGGTCAGGGTAGTGGTAATCCCTACTACACATATCCCTTTGCCAATTATGCCTTCACCACAAAATTGCGTGGTAAAGGAATGCGTGGTTTAGGCGCATTTGTGGTTACACCAGCATGGTAGAGGCAAACGTGGTTGAGCCATGCGTGCCTCTGTCATACAACTTAATCTGGACATTGTCAAGACGACATCCAGTGACAATGAACTACAACTGTAAAGGAACCTCAATGTGCAAAATACTGTTCTACCAATGGCTGAACCTAAAGCTATACTGGTACACATTTCCACAGTGGCACATACACCTCTCATTTGCAACACACCTCTACCCTTGACTGTGGGCCACTGGAGTACAGAGATGCCAAAAGGGGCAGCCAAAAGAATGGCAGCTGTGAGATCCATCCGCATGGTGGTCAGGAAGAAATTACACTCATACAGAACAATGCACCAATTGTTCACAAAATGGTGAATAATGAGAAAACATATGAAAACAAACCGCCATGACAAACATGCAATAGTGAAGCACAAACACCATGGTACAGGGTATGAACAAAAAAAGATGCGATTGGAGCAGCATAAACAGACAAGCCAGAATCAAAGGCTGCAGCTTGTCACAGGCACAGTGAATCCTGCACCTATGCAATATTCCTATGGAGTATTTGCTTATTAAAACCTGTAGACCACCAAACAACATATGCGCATCACAGTTTTCACATATATGCTGATCCTTGTACCTACTCCTTGATTCTGTACTTATCCAGGAAATGGATGACAGAGACACCACAGGCAAAAGGACCCAACATGCGAATGAAATCTGCAATTGAGCTAAAACACCAACATAAAGGCATCCCAATGGAAACCTGCCCATCAGTGCAGGGAGCCCAAGAAGTAGTTTGACTGCTTAGAAGTATCTTTGCTATATTCTCCTGTAGCATGAACTCTGCTGCACACTCTCACAGGGTCCTTGGCCTTCACAGGCAGGTCACTAGAGCCACCTACATTTATTGAAACTAAAACAGGGATCAGATAAAAAAAAATGTGAAGGCTGGAATAGCAGGTAAAATTGGTTTTGTAACTTGCCTTGTTTGTAGTACATCCACCCCAAGAATGGTGAGAGTGTTAAGAACTCACCAGAAGTTACAGGCATAAGGCGATTTGTTCCTTGCACGGTTGGGAGGCCTGTGGCTGACCGACACACTGAGCATGCACTGTGGCAGTCCTGCTGCACAGACTGCACTGGCATTTCTGCAATCACGGTCACCCAGAGGGGGTTTATCAGTTGTATGGAGCACTGGCAGCAAGGGTGGTTGTGTAGCACAATGTGGAATGAAGGATGTCAAACTTAGGCTTCTTCTTTGTAGTCCTAACCAGCACCATGAGCGTGAGGAATGCCGCGTGGACACGCCTTTTAATCTGCCTTTCCATATTGATGGTGATATCTAGGGAAAACTGAGACACCCAATCCAAGATGAAAGAATCCTTTTTTACCTATTGTGTCAATTTATGTTTAATTTATATATAAGGAGGTCTTAACAAGTCATGGATGCATCGCAACACATTTGTATCCATACTTTTCATCATGTTCATTGCACATTTGCTACTAGTCTGGGTCTGGTATTTGGCACTTTTTAGCTGAAGACTGCTGGTTTCCTCTGGAGTCCTCTTGCTTGGCTCTTCTTCCTCCCTTAAATCAGGAGAAACTTGGTGCCTCGATATTAATTACAGCACTCATTTACATCTATAATCAAGAGCTGCAAGATTACCAAAGAGGATTGTTATCCTTTGTGATTTTTTCGAATATTTGGGACCCTCCCAAGGAGATACATTTCACGAGTACTATAATTACAGAGTAGTACTGTGGCTGCTGGGAGGAGTCACCCTTTCATCAGGAAATCAAGAAGGGGATTCAACACACCTCCCCAACATCCAGTCCTTAATAGTTTGATTGATTACAGTATTTCCTTGCATGATTTGATGTGGTCATGAAAAACTGTTGATATGGGCAACACATAGCCTTTCATTTGTGCTGGCGAAGACGGTATCATCGCTCCCATACAGAGGACTACGTTCAGCGAAAAAATCAGTTGCCCCCAGATTCCTGGGCAGGTACATTAGCCATAGAATAATGTGTGCCAAGTTACATACCAAACTTAGAGGGCATATGTATAAGAAACTGGTGGAGCGCGGTGTTATGCCAAAATTGATAATGCCGTGCTCCGACGGTTTCAAACTGCAGAGAAGGGGCTGTATTTATAAGAATGCGGCACACCCCTGCATTACCCCTAGCGCTGGCACTAAAAAAGCTGCTTAGCACCAGCGCAGGCACCCTAGCGCTATTTTCTAAGTGTGCCTGTGCTGCATGGGTGATTGTTTAAGTGCTGGAAGGGACACCTTCCTGCACATGAATAATCTTTACAGGCAATTCGCTCTGTCTATGTGTGCTGCGAAACATGTGTTGTGACAGAATGCCCACTGCAACAACCACTGCAGTCCCCAGCGTGAATAGGGTCATTGTTAACAAGACGGCATTAAGCCACCTTAAGTGGCTTAACACCACCTTGTAAATAAGGCAAAGGAGTTAACATCACCAGAACGTTGAAAAAAGTGACGTTCTGGTGCCGTTAACTCTTTGTAAATATGCCCTTACTGTAGGAAATAAATCTGGTATGTAGCTGGGCGCCCATTTTCCTTTGGCTAACGTACCTGACTATGAATATGGGGTCAACTGCATACTAAAGTGAATCCTTAATTCTTGACGAAGCATGTAAAATATGTGGAAGCTTTGATTACCATTTCAACAAACAAATCACTGCAATGGATTCTATCTGGCCCTGCCACCAGAGCTAACAAAGCAACTGCAGCAGTTTAAAAATGTTGTGGCCATACTGGTGAGAGGGGCAAAGAGTCATTATCACATCTCACCCATTCTAAAATGCTCCACTAGCTCTAGGTACAGCAAATAATTAACCTTAAAGCATCAAGTGTGGTTCATAAGGCTCCCACATCAGTGTTCCTATCGTTTTTGTAATACATTTGTTTGATATGCCTCCTCACACATATTCCACTGAGACAGTGGAGGGCAACCAAAGCCACGAAGATTCCAGAAAGTTGAATCAGGATGCTGGGCTTTCTTGGGTGCAAGCAGCTGTCTTGTGGAAGTGGACTTCAGCTGTTTTGCGGCTACATTTTCAACTTTGCCCCATCACTGAAGTTCAGATTCAACAACCAACCAGATAAAACATAATCTATTTAGATTACAACAGAGTTCACTGAGAAGCTCTGCTGAACCAGTAGTGGCAATCGCAAAAGCAGCAAACTTTTCAGACTGGTTCAAGCAGCAGTAAACAGCACTAAACCTAAGAACACTACACAATAAAATTGGAAAGGCAATTTAGCAAAATGAAGAAAATATTAAAAAGTAAAATGACACAACTTCGGCTTTAATGCTAAAAGCAGAGGGTGGGACATACTGGATTTTGTAGCCATGGAGGGTCCTTCTGCGTTGGAATGAAGTTGTTACCTTGTCTTAATCCCAAGCAATACATTTTCACTCAGGGCATTATGTAGTATTTTAGACATCCTACCCCATAAAACTTGCTGTTTCCCTGTTCAATTTTGAGCTTGGGGGAACCTCAAGTTTTACATCAGCATAACTTTAGCTGGTTCTTCTGGTGGAAATATGTGAGCACGCTGCACCTCTACCAAACGGATACTGTTACACCTTGCATCCTTGAAGTGGGTCTCCCCAGTATTTTTGCCCTTGCCTCCTGTTTTTTTGCTGTGTATTGGACTTCATTTTTGCTGGTCTAGATGCTTTGGGCACTTTGCCACTGCTAATCAGTGCCAAAGTGCAGGTGCTCCCTCTGTAAATTGTTGTTGTGGATTGGTGATTCCATGATTGGTCAATTTAATTTACTAGGTAGTCCCTAGTACAGTGCCTTGTGCGTGCCCGGGGCCTGCAAATCAAATGCTGCTAGTGGGCCTGCAGCACTGATTGTGCCAGCCACATGAGCAGCTTGTAAATGTAACTCAGAACTGCCACTGCAGTGTTTGTGTGCAGTTTGGTACTGCCATGTCGATCTGGAAAGTGCACCCACTTGCCAGGCCCTAACCTTCCCTTAACTAACATGTGAATCCTCCCCTAAGGTAGGTCCAAGGTACCCCTGTGGGCAGGGTGCAGTGTATGTGTAGGGTAGGACATGCCCAAATGTGTGTGGCATGTCCTGATAGTGAAATATTGCCAATTTCGTTTTTCACTATTGAAAGGCTATCTGTCCCACAGGATGGAATAGGAGTTCATTTATGACATCTTATAAATATAACTTCCCATTGAAACAAGATAGGAAGATAATGTTTAGTATGCCTGAACTCAGAATATGAAGGTGCATCTTTTAGTGAAGATGATTTTTACATTCTGTGTTTGAAAATACCAGTTTTAGAAGTAGGTATTTTCTTGCTTAGCCATCGTGTGTACCTCTACTGGGTTTGTGCATTGACACTCTGGCTTTGGAGTGACAGGGACTGGGGATGTGCATTCTGTTCAGACAGCCACTTGGGGGAGTGAGGTGTGCCCTGCCTTTCCAGGGCGAGGCAGGGCTGGGCGGAATAGACCTGTTCTGCATTCAGTGTAGGGGGAGGAGATTTCCTTCACACCTGAATGGACCTGGTCTGCCTTGGACAAGGCTGTCTCCACCTCCTGCCAGGAAGCTGCACCAGAGAGGGCAGAACTGGTTTTGACTGAGCAAAGAGTTTCTCTGCCACCAGAGAACAAAGGAATTCGTGCTATAAAAAATGGGGCCCAGATCCCTGAACTTTAGATCACTTCTGGAATTCAAGAGGAACTTTTGTCAAGGAGAAGAGCTGGGGAAACTGAGGAGAAATACTACACCTTTGCTTTGTGCTGTCTGGGGTTGGCCAGCAGTGGCTGTTTCTGACGAGGAAAGGAGAAAGACCTTGCTTTGTGCTGTGTCCCCTGCTTTATCTCCAAGGGATTGAAGTAGAGTTTGCCTCCTGTTCTGAAGTCTCAGGGACATAAAGACTTCACCCCTGGTTCCCCTGTAATCCATTGCTGAGAGTTCTGACCTGCCAAGTGGTGCCTGTTGCTGTTCTGGGCCTCTGGAGGTTGTTCTTGTTGTTGGGAGCTGGAAAAGTGATGCAGCGAAGAGAAGCATGACACATCTGCACCTGTTTCTGACACATCACCGAAGAAACTGACGCAGCGCCTGCCCACGGCTAAAGAAATCGCTGCATGCTGCATCGAGTGCACTGCTCTACGAAGGCCGAAATCACCGTACCCATTCTGACGCAGGCCCTGCTCTGCAGCTACAAGAACCATGGCATTGTGGGCTGAGCTTAAGAAATCAGCTCAGCGCAGTTGCCGCCGCCGCATCGAGAACCTCCGCATCCCGATCCTCATGCATCGCACAGGGCGTCAAGCCAACATCAACGCTAGGGCCACAGTAAGTACCGACGCAACATCTCCCCACACAGTAAGAAACCGACGCATCATCTCTCCTTCAGTAAGGAACCGATGCATCACCTCCCCTGTGTGGCAGTAAGGAACCAACGTATCACCTCCCCTGGAGTAAAGAACCGATGCATCACCTTCCCTGCGCATAAAGAATGGACACATCACCTTCCCTGTAACTGTTTTTCTTTATGATTTTAACGCATCCAAGGTATTTTGTGTTGAAAGCATTGCATCTATAGTTTGCCATGGACGGAAGAGTTTCTACCTTTTAAAAGTCACATTTTTATTACTGTATTATGGATTTTTGTCGTTTTGGTCTTCTTTGGTTTAGATATATACACTACTTATTTTTCTAAACTGGTGTGGTGTCCATTTGTAGTGTTTTCACTGTATTACTGTATGTGTGCACAAATGCTTTACACACTGCCTCTGAGATAAGCCTGTCTGCTCATGCCAAGCTACCAAGGGGGTGAGCACAGGTTATTTTAGATGTGTATACCCTTTCCCTGACTAGGAAGAAGGGTCCCTACTTGAACAAAGGTGCAAATTATTGCCAACTAGAGACCCCCATTTCTAACAGACACCATGTCACACTGATGGTTATCCCATCCTTTTAGCTTGGGACAGTCTAATTTTTCCTGGCTGTGTCCACCAAGTGGTGGCCAAGAGCAGGTCAAATATAAAACTGCCCACATACACAGGTTAAAAAACTCCCTGTGCATCAGAGTTACTTATTTCTTATATTGATAAAACACATTTACATTTGGGTATTTATTTCCTCAATACCAACAAAGTTGCAAAATGGGCCTTTCAAAACCGGAGTCCACCAATCAAAGGTTTAGTGCTGTTATGGGAGCCACCACATATATGAATCCTTTCAGAGCACAGAGGTCCCTGCCAGGCAGGATGAGATCTTTCAGTAGGGCCTCTGCCTATGATGGTCACTGGTGTCTGTCGGGATCTAAGAGGCTGATGTACATACTGCTTTACAAAACTGCGGAGTTTGAGACCACAAAATACCTTTTCACTATTTACAAAATCGTTTTTATATGTCAGAAAAGTCTTCCCAACTTACAAAAGGGGTGACTGAGGCATTTACCTCCTGTGTGCAATTCAAAGAGGAATGTATCAATGGTTATGGACTCAGTTGCTGCCGAAATAATTGATCACATATTGTCACCTCAAAAGGGATGTTATCTGATTCTGAAAAGGGAGAGATGCCTCTGTTGGAGATCTTCCCCTTTAAGAATCGTGGTGGCAGCTTCAGGGGGATAAGGCAGTGGACCGGGGCACCACCGTGCCTGTTCTCCCCAATATCTTACCAAAGGAACATTTATTTAAAAAAACAGCACTAGTCACTTTAAAAGACATGGGCTACTTAAAAAAAAAAAGTTTCCATTTTGGGAATGCAAAGGCCGGGACTGAAGTCTGCTCTCCCTTGCAGGCCTCCATCCTGCACTTTCAGCCAATCACCTGAGTTTGTAAACTGTAACAGCCTAATTAAATATTCATTAGGCAGGTCATTTTGGGCCAGATGTAGGTCGGTCGGTAACGGCCGAAAATCGGTATTTTCGGCCGTTACCGACCGGTATTTCAGGAATGGTATGTAGGGCCCTTAATTTTACAGAATCGGTAAATTTACCGACTCTGTAAAATACCGAATCGGTATTTTTACCGATTCAGTAAATTTGAGATGTAGGGGGGACTCTTCTGAGTCCCACAAGCCTTACAAAATCGGTATTTTACCATCAAATCCAATTTGATGGTAAAATACCGATTCCGGTGTGCATGCACATGTGTGCATGCACACCTCTGCCATATGACAGGCACACCTGCCCTTGGGGCATTTATGCCTGCCACATGGCACCCGAGCCTGTTTTGGGGGGGCCAGAGGGTGTCAAAGTGACACCCCCTGCACCCTTGAGAAATTCGGTATTTACCGATTCTGTAATTACAGAATCGGTATTGCCCATTGATTCCTATGGGCGTCACAGCCCATAAGAATCTATAGGAAATACCGATTCGGTATTTCCAGATTCGGTAAATACCGAATCTTAAAGATTCGGTATTTACACATCTGGAAATACCTACATCTCCCCCCTTCATATTTACCACTTCTTAAATACCGAATCGGTAAAATTCGGTATTTAAGAAGTGGTAAATAAGATTTACCTACATCGGGCCCTTTATGACCCACCACCCTGAAATGTACATTTTCTGACACAACCTATAAGTACATAGACCGCATCACAAATTGCATTCCCATTCTCAAATCAGTCTCTATGCAAATTGTTGGCTTGCGAATTAAAATAGCTCATCAGGCCCCAAATGACTCTGTTAGTCTATTATCTGGTTCACAGATTTCCTCAGAAAGGCAACAGTCTGTATCCGAGGGGGGCTCTTTACAGGTTGGATATTTTTTTTTGCCGTGTTCCCGCTGTAGCCTTTGCAGACCGGGACACACTTTTCTTGGTGAGACCTTTGGTACCCTTTACTGGTCTCCCCCAAGGTTAAACATAGGACATTTATAAAAAATGGGCAAATGTCCATTTGCCTATTTAGACTATATAGGTGCCTAGAGATTCACATTTTCTATGTTCTAAATATATACCAAAGCCACAAGTGGCATTTGCCTACCAAGCCACGGGTACTTTTCCTGCACCTGCTTACCTTGGCCTTATTGGAAAGTTAAAGGACACTAACAGGTATCATCAATTATGCCTAATTTTAGAGGGGCAGAGAACATGCACAGTTATATAGAATTATACTTAAGCAATGCTGAGAGCTCTAATACCTGCAAACCAATCTATAATAATGTGAAAAGAACTAGGAAAACCATACTGAAAAGGTGAGATTGTCACAGCTCATAGATCCCAAATGTATGCTCAGATTGCACCATCCCTTATTAATCATTACTGCACAATCAGCTGTGCACCATCACACAGCAATGATTAGCACATATGCATATCCACACCATCCCTCAGCAATCATTAGTGCTTGTACAGCCTCGGATCTGGTGGGTATGTGGTTAAAAGCACCCATCTCCTCTCTCAACTACTCCTGAAGCTAGAACTCCAGCTTCACTGTCTGTCTGTCTCATGCAGCTTCGAAGGTGGCAATAGAGCCAGGGACACCAAGGGAAATCCTCTGCCTCTGTGCTTTCTGCCACAAGAGAATGGAAAGTGTGCTCATTGCTTCAAGAGGCAGGAGAGAGACACTGTCACTAGACCACTCAGTTTCCCCAAGCTCTCCTGACTGGCATTAGTGCCTACCTAAGTTCATCACCTATCTGCTTGCCATGCCTCTGGGCTCAAAAGCCGGCCCGAACAGCAGCCAGGCCTCAACTGCATTACCTTCTATAAACTGTTTCAGAACAACATAAAAGGACACCACTTGTTTCGTTCTTGAGCAGGTCCTGCTAGAAGAGACAAAAGTCGTGAAACATTAAGGGCCCCATTAGGATGACGGGCAGATTGCCCCTGCTCGGTCGGGGGTGGTCACCACCGGCCTGGCGGGGCAATCCGCCCGCCATCCCAGTAGAAAAGACCCCCGCCATATTATTATGGCTGGGGGGTCTGCACCGGATGGAAAGACTGTCCGCTGCATTTTCGCCCCGGTCGACTTGCGACCGGGCGGAAAAGGCTGCAGTATGGTGGCGGTGGCTGTTTGACACCGCCAGCCATATTGCAATGTGCAGTTAGGTATGCCTTTCCATGGTGGCATAGCCGCCACTGAAAGGCATGCGGAGTCTGCTAGGGGGGCCCGTTGCGGGCCCTCAAGGACTCCGGGGGAATGGGGGAGCACAAGGGGGTACCTATGGTACCCCCCTGCAGTTCTATGCACAACATGGTAGGCACTGCGCTGTGCCTGCCATGTTTATGCATGGAAGTGCACAACATGCCTCCCTAACATTGTGGCGGGCGGTGCTGAGTGCACCTCCCACCACAATGTTAGGGATGCAGGATGCGCCCGTCACTGAGGCGGGCGCATCCTAATAGCACCCACGGGACCCCCACCCTTATGGCGGGCGGTCCATTTTCACGACGGGATGGCGGGCGGACTTTCATCCTAATGGGGCCCTAAGAATTTAAGTCACTAGTATACCAAATATATGGTATCCTTGACCTTAATTTAACAGTTAAGTGCCTTTGGGTGTGATAATTAATATAGTAAAGACATATATGTAATATTAACATGCAGATTTCAAATGAACGAAAAATATTTTATTTGTACAAATGTAGGGGCATATTAGCAAGTACCTCGTTAAAATTATCGTTGTTTTAGCGGCAGAAATTTGCCGCTAAAACGGCGATAATGGGCTTACTAATAGGCATTATAGAATTCCAATAGAAGCGCAGGTTAGATGTGCTGCACATCTAACCTGGTCATTGCTTAGAAAATGTTTAAACTAATATGTGCTAATGAACATTTTTGAATGTTAAGGTCTTTGACCTTATCATGATCATGTTTTATTAAATACATGTTACACCGGCAGGCAGGTGCATCAAACGAAAATCTGCTTGCAGAATTTGCGATTCGCAAAATAAGCTATTTTGCAATTGCAATATAGCCCAATGCAATGCATGAAAACAAAATCTGCAAAAATACAAGAAATCGCAAAAGTAAGGAATCGCAAATAATTCTGAGACATACTTTGCGATCTTTTGTTGCGCGCACTACATCACATTTTGTGATGCAGTGAGCGCAACGAAATTCGTTTTTATTTATTTAAATGTTTACTTACCTGTAAAACTCCGTAATCCATACATTACTACCCCCCACCCTGCCCCTCCCCCTGCCCATGTCACCGCCCTACAGAAACACCTACTGCCAACCGCTACTGCATTTGGATCAAATGTTTAAAGAGCCGGTAAATGAGCAATCAAAGTTTTTACTAAGTATGGGCGAAATTTGCGTGTTCGCGGGGCTTTTTGCGTGCCCGCGGGGGTTTTTGCGTGTTCGTGGGGCTTTTTGCGTGTTTGCGAGATTTTTTCAGCGCGGCTACCGCAAGGTTACCCATGCGGTCGTTCATGGGGTAGTTGCATGCTCGCGTTGTGCAATTGCGTGTTTGCGTCCGTTTTTGCGTGCTAGCAGACAAATAAAATAAACAACGTTTCTGATGCCATGTTGGTGCAGGAAACAAACGAAAACAAAGAAAGAGATGGCAATGCAAGGACTAGTTCACTGGTAATGGTAATGTATAAGCTTTTAGGATTTCAGAGCATCTTTCTGATGAGAATAATCTGGAGTAGCACAAGCTTGCAATGTATATCACAGAGGGATGGAAGAGGAAGGATCTGAAGGACGAGTTGTGGCATGTCATTTGTAAAGTTTAGGCAGTTACTTTGTAAATTGCATACCAAATTCCCTCACACTTAAGTTATTTCTGCCTCAAAAAAGGTCCTTTACAAATGGCAATCCCGGAGGGGCATTTAGGTACTGCATTCATAAAAATATTTGAAATTATTCTCACACATACATAACGTTTGGCACAAAGGACTAACACATTTGCCTTATCACGGCATCTGCCCCAGGATGAAGAATTGGTTCACCACTTGCAAAGCTTTTCACCCCTGACCTGGAGAAATAATTCCTAATCGAAAAACAAAAAGCACTGGCCTACTTCCATTGCACATTTGGTACTATAAATAGAATTTTTGACTAATTCAGGTAATTTATATTTGAGATCCGGTGGGGTGTAGCTATCAACAGTGCATCAAGCACAGTGGCACTTGGCCCGGGACACAACAGGCCCGCTGCATTTCAATGATATCATCTTTCACTGCCAAACCAGTGGGTTGGTTGAATTTTCCTTCCTTATCACCCGTGTGTGGCCATTATGTTTACAAGAATGATATTAATACATTACTTGTCATAGCACCTTCATTGTCTTTAAAAGTGA
Organism: Lissotriton helveticus; assembly: GCF_964261635.1. Lineage (NCBI taxonomy): Eukaryota > Metazoa > Chordata > Amphibia > Caudata > Salamandridae > Lissotriton > Lissotriton helveticus. Next base: position 614,511,140 of record NC_136063.1, on the reverse strand, counting down.
AAACAGTAGGATCTGTAAAAAGAGACAATACTGGCTGTGCTTTCCATTCATACGAGAAAGGGCTATCAGAAAAACAAACAAGCAGTGGCAAACCAATGGCTTGGCGTTGGCTGCCAGCCTTTTGGCTAGGTCAATGCTTTGTCACTGTTTTTGAAAAATATTATTGTCGGGGAAGCTGCCAGGCACCTACCAACATTAAAAATAATGGCTAAAAATATTATTTTGCTTAAAAAACCACACAATCAGGGGGGAGGAGCTTCGCGCGATTCCAAGATGGACGCGTGAGCTAAGGGCTCCCGATACCCCTTCCGCCTCCCGCGACTATCCTGTGCAAGATCCTGATTTTGACGATGGGTGCTCATTATTGAAGCCCTGCTGATGCCAGCGTTCTTTTCAGAAATCGATTTGGCCGTCGGATACTGGACCTGCTGCGCTTTGAACTTTGAGGCCTATATCGTATACCAGCCGGGGGCTTGAGTCCCCGAGGTACCCTGGTGGCAATCGAACAACAACGGCTGATAAGCCACGCCCGCTGCCCCTGGTGTACTTTCGGTTTCGTTTCTTCTCTTTGTTGTGAACGCTCACTTCCAGATCCGAGTTCCGATTCTGCTATCGCTGCCAGCCTGCTGCTTATGCTGTGCCCTTATCCACTCGCAGTTCAGAGCCTGCCACGACGGAGTTCGCTTTGCCTTGATTCTACAATTCCCGTTGGAGCTCCTTCCACGACATGACGGGCAGAACAGTCGTTGAGAGGCGCGGCAATAGAGGCTCGTCCCGAGGGGGGGTCACCCAATCTCAGACCATTGATCGATTTACTCGACCATGGGGCTCCCCGGGCGGATTGAGTGGTGCCCTGGAAGAAGCTGGGGACGGTGCTCCTGATGACGAGGAGCCAACGTTGAAGGATGTTATGGGCGCTATTGCGAGTGTCCAATCCGCCATGGGTCAGCAATATGAAACTCTAGCGGCTAAGATTGATACGGTGGCGATTGATGTCACCCTCATCAGAGCGGACCTTGGGAAAACGAATGAGCGTGTCAAATCTCTCGATCTCAAGACTGCTAGTTTGACCACGGATGTCTCGGACCTTCAGACCACGGTCCGCCATCTTAGGACTACTTGTGACCTGTTTGCCAATCGGTTGGAAGATTTCGAAGGCCGGGCCAGGCGCAATAACGTCCGCATTGTGGGTGTCCCGGAGACTTCTGCTGACATGCCTGTTGATATCCTGGTGGAGGACCTCGTGTTGAAGCATCTGGTGCCGAAAGGCCTCAGTAACTTCTTCGCTGTGGAGCGCGCCCACCGTGTTCCGGGTGGCAAGCCAAAGTCGGGAGCCGCTCCGCGGCCCATAATTGCTAGACTTTTCAACTTTCGTGATAGGGACACTATCCTGCAAGCTTCCCGCACCAATGGGCCCACTAAATTTGAGAACGTTTCAATTAGTTTTTACCCTGACTTTACTCAGGCAGTTCAGAAACAGAGGATGGGCTTCACGGGTGTGAAGAGACGACTCAGGGACCTGGGACTGAAATATGCTATGCTCTTCCCGGCCCGCCTGAGAATCGAACATGCTGATCGTGCATTCTTCTTTGACCGCCCTGAGGTGGTTAGTGAATGGTTAGACACTTTGTCGACGCATCATGAGGGCCCGGAGGACTTGAGAGGCGCTGAGGGAGGCGTGGAGGGCCAGGAGCAGTGAGTCTACATCGGTGAGCCATCATCCGCTGCAGCGGCTTAGAGACCTTGTTTCAAGCATTGTGTGAATGCCCGGGGGTGGGGGGGGTTCGGGGATCTTCCTCCTCTGGGGACTTTTTCTCTCTTTCTGTAGATTAGTTCAATGGGGCGACAGGCACACTGCAAGTTGGGGTGGCTATTAGGTCTACCGCAGGGGTGCAGGGAGGGGGGTTTGAATTTGATGGGTTCCTTGGGGGTGGTGGTGGGGTTCTTTTCTTTTTGTTGGTTTCGAGGCTGTGCTTTGCTTTACAATTGCTTTCATGTGTCTGTTTCGGGATGGGTGGGCCGGTCGGTCTTCTTCCGGGATGGGGGGGTAGGGGACTCAGGGTGTTGAGCTGGAATGTTAACGGTCTTGGGGACAGGATAAAACATGGGGTTGTGCTACAATATTTGAGGAGACACACCCCAGATGTGGTCTTGCTTCAGGAGACCCATTTGGTGGGCAATACTTGTCATGCATTGGATAGAAGAGGATATCGATTGGTGGCACATTCCGGCTTTACTTCGGGATCAAGAGGGGTTGGTATCCTGGTCAGGAATTCCCTTCCCCTGGAGATAGATAGCACGGTGCTGGATGACAGGGGCCGCTATGCTGGCATTACGGGGAGATGGGAGGGGAAATTGATTTCCATAATGTCTATTTATGTTCCGCCTGGGCTGCAATCTACCACATTCACCGACTTGGGTGAGGTTGTCCTTGGTTTGCCCGATGGCTTACTGGTGTTGGGTGGGGACTTTAACTCTGTGGCGAATGGAGAGAGTGATCGTAGCCCCCCCAGGCTCCTCCCTGCCTCGCAGTTGTGGTTGGGGAAATTCTTGGATGCCTTTGGTTTGGCCGACTGTTGGAGGCAGCTGCACCCTGGCCGGCTTCAGTACACTTTCCATTCGGGGGCTCATGGCAGTCTCTCGAGAATTGACTATTTCCTCGTGCCGGTGGTGCAGTTGCTCTCTGTGCGTGAAATTAAACACTTGGCTAGAGGGATCTCAGACCACTCCCCGATATGGCTCCACTTGGATATCTGTTTGGGGAATGGGGGCCGAATTGCCCCGATAAATCCATGGCATTTTCAGGACCCTAAGATCAGAGCAGAGGTGGTCAAATGCATGAATTTTTATTTTGCTGAAAATGAGGGATCGGTGTCTTCCCCGGTCTCCTTATGGGAGGCCTATAAAACTGTTATCCGTGGTCAGACTTTATCCCTAATTGCTGACAAGAAGCGGCGCACACAAGAAGAGGTGGTGAGATTGGAGTCTGAGATTACTGTGTTGGAGGAGCGGTTGGAAGCTGAGGTTACGCCTGAGACGCTGCATGTTTTGGCTCTTAATCAATCTGATTACAGAGCCTTGGTTACTACCTCGGCTGAGGCACTGCATCGTATGCAACAGGGGCGTCTGTACGACGTGGGTGACAAAGCGGGGAAGTTGATCGCATGGCTGGGTAAGCGAGACAGACTGAATCGTGTGGTGCCTGTGGTTGAGAGAATTGATGGAGTGCGAGTCGTGGACCCGGTTGAGATAGTTGAGGTGTTTGCCCAGCACTTTCGGGTTGTGTATGCGCCGGTTTCGGGCTTGCCGGAGGAGGACTCGCGCTTGCTACTTCGTGATCTTGAGCTGCCCAGTCTCGCGGAATCGGACGGGGTTTTAATGGAGGCTGATTTCTCCATCGACGAGGTTGCGCTCGCTATTCGCTCTCTTCGTTCAGGAAAAGCTTCGGGCCCTAACGGCATACCGGTCGAGCTGTATAAGCTAAGCCCGGATAAAATGGCGCCGTATCTGCTGCGTATGTTTGCGGCGTCGCGTGACCTCGGCTGTCTTCCTAGAGACCAGAGGCTAGCTTCTATTGTGGTCATTCATAAAGACGGCAAACCCTGTGAGTGCTGTTCCTCGTATCGCCCGATTTCGCTTTTGAACGCGGAACCCAAGATATTGGCGAAACTACTGGCAAACCGACTAGCCACGGTGATTAGCGGACTGGTTCACCCTGATCAGTCCGGTTTTATCCCCCAGCGTAATACTGCACTCAATCTTCGTCGACTGCATGGCGTCATAGCGAGGGCGGGATCTCTTGGTGAGCCAGCCATCTTGGTTTCTCTTGATGCTTCGATGGCTTTTGATACGGTTGAGTGGCCATATTTGTGGGCTACTCTCGCCAAGTTCGGTTTTGGCCCGAAATTTATTGCATGGGTTAAACTCCTGTATGAGCAACCGTTGGCGCATGTGGTGGTGAATGGTAGAGCTTCAAGGCCCTTCACTCTTGGGCGAGGCACGAGGCAGGGCTGTCCTTTGTCACCGCTGTTGTTCGCCCTCGCGCTCGAGCCGCTGGCCGCCTGGCTCCGGTGGGAGCCCTCCTTGAAGGGTATTCGGTGGTCCCCTGATTTTGAAGACCGTGTCTCATTATATGCCGACGACATTTTGTTGTATTTGACGTCCCCCCGTACGTCATTGGGAGTCCTCTTTGATGTCCTGCGTTCCTTTGGACGTAACTCCGGGTTGGTTATCAACTGGTCCAATTCCTGTATTTTCCCGCTTACCTGTGACCCTCTCTCTTTGCCCCGAGTGTGCCCGATCCCGGTCCGCACCGAGGGTTTTAAGTATTTGGGTATTTATATTTCGCTTGACCCTGTGTTGCGCTATGATCGGAATCTGTTGCCTCCACTCGCCCAACTTCGGTCGGACGTTGCGGCTTGGTGTAATCTGCCCTTATCCCCCCTGGGACGGGCGGCCCTGTTTAAAATGATGTCTCTTCCCCGGTTCTTATATGCTGTGCAGAATACACTTGACCTAGTGCCGGCTAGCTATTTCCGCGAAATTGAGGGCCTCCAAAGGAAGCTGGTATGGGCTGGCCGGCCTCGTATTGCGTTGACTAAGCTCACGTTACCCTGGTACGATGGGGGCATTGCGTTACCTGATATACGACGGTATTATTAAGCATCTCAAACGAGTGCTGTGAATCATGCTATGTATGGTCCAGTTCCGAACCCTGCTTACGAAATGGACCGGTGGCTCTTGCCCGGGGGAAATTATTACAGGGCGTTCTATTCTCGGGGTGCTAGGAAGAACTTGACAGGACCCACTGGAGTGGCGGTGCGGGTATGGGGCAGCGCGACCGCGGCTACCGGATGGACAGATAGGCTGACCAGAGCGACCCCTCTATTTGCCGCGGAGAGGCTGGGTGAGTTGTGGACCTCAAAAGGGTTTGATAGATGGGACCTCATCGGGATCAGTAAGTTGGATGACCTCTGGGTTAAGGACAGGGTTAAGTCCTTTGCTGAATTGCAACAGGAATATGGTTTGTCTGATTCGGAGTTTTTCCGGTACCTTCAGGTTCGTCATGCCATTGGGTCGGTTTTTCCGGCTGGGTCTGCCATCCCGGAGAGCTCCCCCCTGGAAGACAGGGTGCTGGACGGACATGTGCCGGACAGCACTATCTCTCTTATATATAAGAAGCTTATTAATACTCGGTCGGATTTGCTGCTTCATCTGCGTACTTCCTGGACTGATGACGGACTGGAGCTGGATGATGAGGATTGGCAGGCCGCGATATCCTCTCCTAAGGAGGTTGCGATTCCTGCGCGTCTGCGACTCGTTCAGCTGAAAATTCTACACCGGGTCTATGTCACGGGTCCCCGACTGATGCATATGGGTTTTTCAGAGGATGGATTGTGTCGGCGGGGCTGTGGTATGCTTGCTACCTTCCTCCATATTATATGGGAGTGTCCGGAGGTTGTATCTTTTTGGAATGGAGTGTATGCGGTGATGAGTGAAGTTACGCAAGTTCAGTTGCTGCCTGAAGCCCGGCGTTGTCTTTTGAATGTATGGGAGCCGACTGATTGTAATGTTGCTCAGACTCAATGGGTGACGCTGGGGACCATGGTTGCAAAGAGGGACATTGCACAATTGTGGGGATCTCAGAGGGCTCCATCGGTCTCCGGGTGGGAAGATAGTATGGACTGGTGCATGTTCAAGGAAAAGATTGTGTATGTCTCCCGTGGCAGGCCCAAAAAATGGGGTAGGATATGGGGCCAATGGAACTCGTTCCGTGGGGATGTCTGCGACCCCCCTTTCACTGATCCCCCTGATACTCCTGGTTCCCCTTAGCTGTGTGTTTCGGCTCTTTCTCGTGCTGTATTTTTGTTATACCGCTGGCGCTGGGTCCCCCATCTACCCCCTCCCTTTTTCTTTTATCCTCTGTAGATTCTCCTGTCTTTCCCTGCTGTTTTAGGTCTGACTCGCCTCGCATCTCATGACACAGACGTAACAATTCGGGCATAGCCTTGTCTTTTTCTTCTTCGTTTGTTTAGTTGTTTTGAAAAATGAAACCTTTTTATATCCTGTTGTTTTGTGATTGATCGATGTCATGCACCATGGCTGCCGGACCCCTGGTTGTCGGCTGATGAGCTGTGTACCTTACCGTTGTCTTGAGATGCTGCATCGGCCGGCCCAGAGGGTTGTAGGCACATCTTTGTTTCTATTTGTCTCTTGCAAATAAAGGTTTTAAAAAAAAATAAATAAAAAAAAAACACACACACAATGTCATTATAGGCCTTGGCACTGAATGGACCTACTTTGTGTTCGGATCAGACCCTTGTGAAAAGGCTGAGGGGGATATTCACAGGGACTCATCTCCGATTTATCCCCACCTTAACGCTTCAAGAAGTGGAGCTAGATTTAACACCTGATTCACAAGCAGGTGCAAACTGCAGACATCGCCAGTATCCCCGTGATAACTTGCTCAAAATTTATCTCCAGGGTGGACACCACCAACTAACCCTAATGACATGCAGAATAGGTGTTCCTGTGCAAAAACACACGAAAAAACTACAACACCACTTTCACAACAAACTGCCAGATCTGCGATGCGAACCAAAACAGGCGATAGGCTGCGGTAGCAGCAGGGAATTAACACCTGCCTTTTGCTGGTGTTAAGCAGGACGATTACCTGCAGCATAAAAGGGAGCCCAGCAGCCCAGCTAAGAGCCACACCTGAAGACCCATAGATGCCATGGAGACAATGATCATGCAATGCGGATACCCATGAGGGCCACAACATCCACTGCAACCACCCCAGGCCCGCCACCACCCCCATGACCCGTCCTGCCCTCCCCGGAACACCACAGAGGCAGCGTACACAAAGACAGCGGACCCATCTGAAAGGCACCTGCCGCCCAGACCCAACACCGGAGGAGGACATTGCCCACTAAAGGCCCAAAAGGTCAACCAACCCCGCATCCTGACTCACATCCCCCACCTGCTGACGGTCCCATCCCAGCGGACAACCAACATTCCGCTGCAGACAAGCTGCCAGCTGCGCAGCACATGCCGGCCTCTTGTACCATCCAACCCACAACTGCCAGAGTTGGAGGAGTTACACGGCCAGCGCCATCAAAGGTCATCACAACTGTCCTGGATGCCAACATCAGTTGGGTACCCCAGCACACCCACGTCACCCACACTGCGCAGGAGCAGCTGGAGACCAAGCAAGGCCCCTATGCCATAGCTGGTTTCCCTCAAGTGTCAGGGGCAATCAAGTGCACGTATGTACCTCTTGTGCTCCCTGCCCACACTGCACACAACTACCACAACAGAAAGCACATGCATACCATGAGTGTGCAGGCAATAGTGGACCTCAACAATGTTGTGGCCAACTCCCCAGGCAGAGTGCATGATACATCTCCTGACAGCCTATCATCACCCAGCGCTCCCAGGATGGCACGCATGGCAATGCAGTGTCCGTTGGTAAGTCCAAAATAAACACACCACACACCTCCAGCCCACAGTCATGCAACTCACGACACTGCCAATGGGCACGCAGCACAACTACATCCAACATGACACACAATATGCCAACCGACCAGACACGACAACACAACCCCATTGGGAATCCGACCTTGCCATGGCTATAACCCAGCCACGCATGGCACCACAGATACACAATAGCAGGATGTGAGGAGAGGCATGGAGCAGGCATGTGTGAGAGTGGCAAGTGACTAAGGAATGTGAACCTACCCAATGCCAGGTGTGACGTAGAGGTGCTGGACAGACCACAGAGTGCAAACCACGGAAATGACCATGTGGAGATCAACTGCTGGTGCATTGAGTATAGTGGCCAGTGGACACTACCATGTCCCCACAGGCTGTGGGGAAGAATGTGGAAATGTCACACATTATGTCCCCCCCTACATGCGCGTGCGTTGTGGGCTGGGCCTGCGTACGCCATGCCTGTATGGGGTGTGAACTAAAAGCCTGTCGCACTGGTCGTGGTTCTCATTCGGAATGGACAACACGTCTGCCAGGGTGGCGCCTTTCAGCCCGCCAGGAGTCCTGCGCCGAGTGTGGAGGGCCTCCATGACTGTGCGCCTGCTTCCCCCGGGCCGCTGGTCCCCAGACCGGTCATGCCTGCCCCTGCGCACCAACGAGACTCCGCTCACCTGCCAACACCGGCATGTGTCAAAGAGGGCCCACCACGTGCCGGTGCAAGCTACAAGCACCAGTCCCGCAACCTCTGCAGCCTCCGTAGACCATCGCTGGCCCCCGACGCTGGCCCACATTACTTCTTTCTCATTGACATACTCCACCGGCGTCCTCTTCAGCCCAGTAGGTCTCACATGTGGAACTGTGTCCTGAGTCCTGAATGGCAGTGACCCCAAGTCCATGGCAACGGCCAGAGCTCCAGACTCCCTTCGATCAGTGAGGTATAATTCCATATCGCAGGGCTGCGATACGTTGTGCCATTAACCCTGTTCAACGCAAGCCTGCGACACAGGGTGCCACTAACCCTGTTTAAAGCAAGCCTGAGACACCAGGTGCCACTAACCTTGTTGAACACAAGCCTGCGACACGTGGTGCCACTAACCCTGTTCAACACAAGCTGGCGACACGTGGTGCCGCTAACCCTGTTCAACGCAAGCCAGTGACACGTGGATGAGGTCTCGTACCTACCCTGCAGACCAGTAGGTCCCACATCCAGCACTCAGTCGCAAATCATGAATGGCAGAGTACACACCAGTGAACGCACAGCGAGGAGTAAGAGGAAGATGCGGCTCAGTCCGGACAAAAGCCGGATGAGGGTTACGGAGGTGATCGAACACTATCAACAACTGACCTGGTGCCATCAACCCTGTTCACTGCAAGTCAGCGGCCCGTGGCGGTAGGCCCGTGCAGGACGCTGTGCATCCGGGGCCACTAACTCTGTGCAGCACAAGTCATGGGGCCTTTATGGATGAATGGTTGTGTCCTTTACGATGTACACTGTTGTAAATTTCTGACTGCACCAAGCAGCCCTTACCGGCTGGTGTGCACATCCATTCACACCATCTGAGCAAGTGTGTCTGTGTGGTCATTGTATCAGCATGATGGGCACGGGCCCTGCAACATCAAAGTGTGCTGTCTTCAGCAGACGTTACCATGTCACCTCAGCGTTGGCAGTGACCCTGGACATGTAGTTTCGCACACACACCCCTGCATGTAGAAGCGCCGTGTGCTGGTCCGCGTACATCAGGTCAGCGCAGGGGTGCGCTGATGCAATAGGGGGAGCAGGGCGTGGGTCAGACCTGGCCTTGGGCAGGAAGTGTGGTAAGTGTGTCTCTGTGTTGGGGTGTAGTCACCACCAGGGCCACAATAGTTGATGTTGCAATGTAACATGCGCCAGGAGGGCGGGGCCGCATGTACGGGACATGTATGAGCGCAAGACCACTCGGGGTCTTGGCACATGCATGCCAAATGTTTTGTGTATCAGTCCTGCATATGCATGAGTCAGTTGCCTGCTCTCATTCGCAGCGTGATCAAAGACAGCCATGGGCTGTAAACCTGTGTCCGCCCTGTCTGGACCAATGGCCGCACTCACCTAGTTGCATACCTTCAAAGGCCAGCGTCACGATGTTCCCAGGGTCACAGACATCCCACCACACCCACGCCAGGCCTCTGTACATCTCCTGCATGCATGCAGATGGTGAAGTTACTGTAGGAATGAAAGGTCATTTGTCTGAACTATCAGGTGGTAGTACATCTGCAGCTCCGAGCAAGAACTGGCATGTGGCCAGCACCCCCTGACAGATACAATGGCATTTGATTGTGACTCCCACACTACGCACTGCCCGAAGTGAGACCAACATGTACACATCTCACACGCAGAAGTCCTAGGTCGTAGTTAGCGTGCGTGAAATGGCCTTCACACGTACTCCCACCCCACCCCAGGCCTGCACCCATTGCACACAGACATCTTCTCATTGCAACAAACTGTGCCATTTCATCCACAGGACTGGCGCAGGGCAACAGGGCACGCCAGTGCTGCTTCAAGCAGAGCCACTGATGCAATGGCAGACCATCCCCCCGGACACATGCTCGACTCCAGTCCCGTGGACCTGTACCGTGCACATCTGCTGCATGTACTGGGGGCACTGCTGTTGGCAGTGCTGCGGATCAGTTACCGGCTGAGCTTTCACCTTGTGGACGTCACCTGCGTTCAGCCTGTGTTGCATTGTCGCTCGTGCATATTCGAGAGGTCCATGGATGTCTACCTCTCCAACGTAACGGTAGCTGACCTGGATTTTGATGTGTGTGTGTGCCCCCCTGTTGGCCCATGACCAGGAGTGTCACTGTGATGCCCGTTTATGGCATGCATGGATGTTTGGCATGCAAGCTGCAAACTGGACCGGGAAGATTGCATGAGTCCTCGTGTGCAGTGAGCACATTGAGCCTCTACCCGATTGGGCTTTGGTGCACATTGGGTCCAGAGGTTGGAGGCAGCACATCTGTCCGGGTCAGCTGATGGATTACGTCGATGACATGTCAGATGTGGTGGACAGCGATCGCTCATTGGAGACGTTGGCCTACGTTGCTGCACTCGCGTTCATGGACAAGTGACAAGGTACCTGCAGCCACAACTGGATGTGACCCATTGCATGTGTCCCGACACCTGGTTGCATGTTGGGAATGTTGTCACATGTCCCAAGACGACAGTGGACATGGCTGCATGGCCTAGACTCATGATCCAGGCGCGAACAACCAACGCAGGTTAGCACTGACTTGTGTTGGTGATGGACCCTCCCGAGGTGGACATGGGCACTTTCCTAGTTGCCTCATTCAGGCATACTGCTGCATTGGTCTGCATATTGTCTTCTCTTGGCCGTACTGAGACGCACTTTTTGATAAAGTTTCCGCACTTTCACTTGTCTCCAACCATGTTGTGTCTTGATTTGTATGCCAATGTGTGTGTCACAGACTCTCTGGCTCCCTGCCATACATGCATTGCTACCCCATCAGGACTGTGGGTTTGTACTTGTGGATTATCATGTCCCTGTTTCGTGCTTTGCCAGATGCGTATGGCCGTTTACTGGCCACAGGCGGGTGCACCTGTGTCCTGTGTTCGATTTACACGTGTTGGTGTTTGCACCACATTGTGTTCGATGTTGGGGTGTTCTGCTTCCTATGTGTGTGTGCTGCATTGTGAGTGAGATGTCCCTTCAACTCTGATTTGGCTCACCCTTCTCCCTTTCAGGCAGTTTGGTTTTCACTTCTGTGCTTGTTCAGTGATATTGATGGGTTGTGTGACTTGTGCTCTTGGTTGGTGTTGTTACTCTTGGGCATGGTTTGTCCGCAGTTTTGCTGTGCTTAATTGTGCATGTGTGCCATTGTGCCCATCTCCCCGTCCCCCCAGTCACTGCTGGTTCCTCTCCCTGTTGCTGTTGTGCCTGTTGTTTTGGGCAGTTTCCAGTCCCTGCGTGCTGTCACCAGCTCCAGACTGATGTGGTGGACACCATTTCTCCCTCCTTGTGTGGCGCTGGACTCTCACCTCTGGTGTGCATTGCTGCCTTCTTGTTGTTGGCGTGTTTCTGCTTGTTTGTGCGTTTTGCATCATTCCAGATGTTCTGGTTTTCTTCCATTATCCTCCTCCACTCTCAGGCTGCATTCACCTTGTCCGAGATGGCCTGCCATGTACAATGTTGTGGTGCCAATGGGGCTTGTGGGGTTGTATACTGGCTCTGGTTGCCTTCATTGTGCTTGGCTGTTGTTTTCTGTTTGGTTTGTCTTTCTTCTTCAGGCTTGTGTTGTGCTTATTCCTGCCTGCCATGTATGTTGCGGGCCTGGCGGTGCTTATCCCTGCTTTCCTCATCGCGAATGGGCTCATCGCACTTTTTTTGTGTTTTTATCTCCATCAAGGTGGTTGTATCACGGACATTGGCAGCGGTTTCTGCAGACTATTGCATGGTACCGCCTTGTTGATAATTCCACGTTGACACAGGGTTATTTTTTGCAGGGATAGGCTGCGATGTGTAAAGTTTGTTAGCATTTTTAGGTGATGTTTAGCAGACGTTCTTGTGAATATACCCCTGAATGCGGTCTCCCACAATGAAGCTAGCCTATGGCAGAGGTGGGCTGGCCTACTGCCCATGATGAATCCTGTAGTGAGGTAGAAAATATATATGTAAATGACACAATGGATGAAGAGGGTTGGCTCAACGGCCCTCTAAGTATATTATATACCTAATTTTGGTAAGATCAAAGGGTCCTGGCGATGCCCTTTCATCAGAGATAGCTTTCATAACTACGACCTCCTTCTTCAGCTACATTGGAAAAATAAGCCAAGCTCGTGAGAGTAGGGTCATGGCTCAGTGAGAGCATCAGTGGCACAGATGGCTCATGCGCATTAGCAAATGTTGACATTTAATAAAATGAGTTTTGGCTGAGTGCACCAGCAGGGCAAGTTTTTGAATTTTAATTAGTGTGATTGCACACATCAAATGCATATGCAATGGAGATTTTAAAATTCCAATCTTAGATAAAATTACCTAAATTAAGCAAGAAGAATATTACTGGTGATTTGAAATAAAACAAATTCTTTTTATTTTGTTTATGAAAAGAAATGCACTACAGCTTCCATAGACAATTAGAATCCAAGACCAAAATATCAAATACATAACTTTGTCTACAATGATACTTTATATAATGAAGCTCCCATCTGTTTGGTAATTTTCTCTTTCATGATCCATCTACCATGAGTGCACAGAAGCATACCTCAGAGCCTTAGCTCTACACTGGGACTCCACAACAAAAGCATTAATGGAAACTAAACTGCGCTTATTTACTTCATCAACCACTCAGTGATGGCCACAACTAATAGAAACATAACAAGTATGATAGGCAAAAGGATTGCTTCCATTTGGTCTCAAACACTTAGCAAGTGCTGGCTGCGGAGGGGTCGGCGGAGGGAAAAGGTTTTATTCACAAATGTTCATTTAAACTGATTAGTATATTGAAGAAGCTGTGCTATTTCATCGGGACAGGAAACAAATTGATTAGCATTTATAGATCTCATTTCGTTTTCATAGTTGGAGCAACAAAGGAAAGAGCTGTGTCACTGAACAGTATATCAAGGGCATGATATGTTGTAAATACAGTAAACAGAAGTTAATATTTTCTAGTGTGTTTCACAGTTCTATTCCCATCTCATGTTTTATTCCTCCCCTAGAGCATAGATTTGTACTTAAATATATACAAAATTCACATCTCCAGTTCCCCTTATTGGATTTTTGTAATTTGGTGTCAGTTTGTTCAGTAAAGTTTACTCGTTTACCTTAGTTTTCTAACTGGGTTTACATTTTTTTTTTATTCTTTTGCATTTGGACTTTTTTTTATTTGTATTTTTATTAAACATTTTATTGCAGCCACACAGAACATCATTATAATGCAGTCCTTCTACATAACATACATCTAGCCCACTTACATGATCATGGTACACAGCAATTTAGCCAACAACCCTAGTCGGGCAGGCGGCGTATATCCCTCAAAGCGCAGAAAAAGATAGTACTTTTGAACAATGACAACCCGCACCCCGGGGTGTGTATGATAAAATATATACCCCCAGTGTGTATTCCTCGAACATTCTCTATGCGCACCTGTTCAAAGATAATCTTGATCTCTTGCAGTCTGCCTAGCTAGCTCCCCAGCAGTGCACTTACTGCGCTATCAACTTTCACACTAACCATCTCTTATTACAATGTTGTATGTTCAGTCTCCCCAGGCCTCAACCAATACCAGCCGGCTCATTCACACTCTGAACTCCTCGATCGCATTCCTCCTCTATTGTCTCTTCAGCCGCCCTTGCAGTAGTCTGCACATAGGTAATATACAGACCCCAAAAATTCTTTGGTCTGCTCCTGGGAGGCAGCAACTCATTGTAATGTTCACATTGCGTGGAACAGTACATCATATCTCGTGTCCACTATCGTAGCGTCGGGACCGGCCCTCTCATCCAATATACAGCTACACGCTGTTTGGCTATAAGTAGCCCCATGTCCATTAGCCTGCGCATTGCTCTAGGCAGGTCCTTCGAGTATCCCAACAAGGCTAGCAACGGATCCGGTGTAAGTTCGGCCTCTACCACCTTGCCTAACTCCACAAATACACTTTCCACAGAAGGAATAGACTCCCGGGCACAACCATGCCACATGGAGGAAGTCCGCGACCGGCGAGCTGCACCTTTCGCAGCTCACCTCTTCACGCAGACCATATCTACACAATCGGTCAGGAGTATAATATATTCTATTAAGATATTTGAAGTGGACCAACCTATGTCTACCGTGCAGTGACACTTTTTTAGTAGCTGTACAGCAATAAGCCCACCTATCGTCGTCCAATTGAACATCTAGATCACATTGCCATGCTAGTCTGGCAGCTGTGTACTTAAGTGTCCTATGTGACATTGCTATATTATAAATAGCCAATATCATTTTCCTGGGTAATGTGCTCTTGAAACATGCGACAATTCCCGAATCTCTGGCGGTTCTTTCAAACCTTCGCCTAACTGTGCTCTAAAGAGCACTCCTCACCCTATGGAATTGGAAACTGGTTAGAATTGAGACACCATCCAGCGTACTTGTCGCCTGCTCCAGAGTGCAAATCGTCCCGTCACGAAATAGATCCCCTGCTACTTTCATGTTCAGTTCTTGCAATGCCGTTAGAACTCCGCACTCCATACATGGCCTCAGCCATCTCATCCACTCTAGTGGCATAGTAGGAGAATACAGCAATGAGCCCGCTTGATGCTGTAACAACCAGTTCCACGCATGTCTAGTAGTATTTAAGGAATCCACTATACCCACCCAGCGGTCAACAGGTTCCATTATTATTGCCGGTAAAGGAAGGGGCTCAGCAAAGAGCCGCTCTATCCGCAGGAAAGGGACGTCCGTCCCACCATGTATCCAAGCATGGCACTGTGCAGCTTGAGCCACCCTATAGTAGAGTTCAAGATCCGGAGCGCCTAGAACCCCCAGGTGTTATGGCAGTGTAAGCACTCCCCACTGGAACCTAGCTTGCTTTCCTGCCCATGCCAATTTTATCATCACTTGCCGTAGCCTGAGAAAAAAGATGCGCGGAAGCACCAAGGGGATATTTGGGAAGAGGAACAAGAATCTAGGTAGGACTATCATTTTCATAATGGAGATACGCCCCATCAAGGACAAAGGTAGTTGACACCATAGTTCAACCTCATCTTCCAATCTTGAAATAACCACGCCATAGTTTTCTCTGAAAACTATATCAGAATCTGTGTGCAGCCGAATACCCAGGTATCTTACGGAGTCCGTCGTCCACTGCAACTGGATATTCCATTTCAAACTGGCTTGTAACTGGTGTAAGTGGGAACACTAGGGATTTATCCCAGTTAACCTGTAGTCCAGACAGCGCGCCAAATCGAACTACTTAATTAGTCTCCGGATCCCTTACATATAAAAGCGTGTTGTCCGCGTAGGTGGACACTATTATTTTATACGTCGGGAAGCCAATACCTTCGTTGCCATAGTACTCCCTCAAGGCACAAGCCAAAGGTTCCGCCACCAGAGCATACAGCAACGGAGACAATGGGCACCCTTGTCTGGTGCCCCTAGTAATATTAAAGGAAGCTGTGACCAAGTCACCAATCCGCACTCGGGCCATGAGCTCATAATAGAGAGTACCCAACAATTGCAAAAACACCGCCCCAAGCCCCATTCTCGTCAATACTTTATTTAAAAACGGCCACTCCACAAAGTCAAATGCCTTTTCCATATGGAAAAAAACAGCCACCGCTTTGTTTTCCGGACGAACGTGTTACATCGTGCCAAATACTGTACGAATATTATAAGTGAGGTTCCTATCAGGAATGAAGCCAGCCTGCTCCGGGGCTACCAGAATATGTGACATCAGGGCAAGCCTGGTGGCTAATATTTTCTTAAATATTTTAACGTCTACATTAAGCAAAGACAATGGGTGGAACGACCTGCACTCGTCCAGAGTCTTGCCCGGCTTAGGGATGGCCACCAGCATGGCCTCCCTCATGGATGCGGGTGCCGTGCCCGTGGTACACATATCATCAAACAGGGCTGCGAGGTGCGGCAACAATTGTTCTAAAAAGGTCTTATAGAACGCAAGTATCAAACCATCCATCCCTGGAGCACTTTGCATTTGGACTTTATTACAGTTTTAGTACTGCATTAATACTTTGCACGTTGCCCTCAGTAAATCGTATATGCTCTGTGCCATAGCCACCCGGAAATGTCAGCCTTTACCACGCATACTTTTACAACGTAGTTCTTCACCATGCAGTTATTCTCGCTCTCATGCCATATTTGATCCCAAACATTTTTATATAATCCTGTGTAAATTATATTTGCCATACAAGGCTTTACCACACTATTGTTTTTCCCATGCAAACATTTAAATTAATATTATTTATCAACTTAAGAATATATTTGAAAAATTCTTGACAGTTTTTTAATATTTTCACAATAACAATCAAAACACAACAGACTCCTACCATGACAGCACCCAGGTGCTCATAATTGAGAAAGTTTATATATTTGACAACATATTTTCACAGAAATAGACCATGTTTCAGACATAAATAGATCAAAAATAAAATTAACATTTTGAAACGTTTTTTAAAAATGCATCTCCACAAAACACACATAAAGCAATGTACCCCCATCTATCACCACTCCTTGGGTGACGGCTCTGTTGAGAGGATGCATTAGCAAGAGTTCCTTTCCAGAAGAGAGATATTTGCCGTTGCAGCTAAGTATAAATGTAAAACCACTATACTTAATAAATTTGCAAAGAAAATGACTGCTAAATATGTAAGCGTAAGGTACTTTTTTCCTTAATGGAAAGACAGCACATTGTCTGGCAATCCATGAAGCATTCTTTTCTTTCACATTACTACTGAAAACTACTTCTCAAAATAAAAAAAGAACTGGTAATAAATCCTTTTTCTTATTAAATAATAATTAAATAACCACATTATTTTCGACACAGGAATATTCACAGAAATTAAACATTATTTTCCCTTTAAGCATCAAATAGTACCATGAAAATAGTAACAATAACACACTCAATTACATGATTATTATAATTTTTCAGAAAAATTACAGAAAACTACAATCCACTCACAGAGAAAAAATAAAGGTGATGATTGACACATCCCTGTGGCATAATAATATTCACAACAATTTCAAAAAGATAATATACACAAGGCTAAATGTTAAATAATTTTTTTTAAATGTAAGAGCTAAGGGCCAGATTCACCCCTTCGCCGCAGGGTAATTCCCCCATGGCGAAGGGGCGCCGTGGAGCTTGCGACGAGCTCAGCTCGTCATGAGTCACAGTAGAGCTGTGCTCATGATGAGCTGGGCTGGTCACAGCCCCACCCATTGAGTAATTCTCCCACACAGGCGGGGAATCAATTGTGTGTGGGCGCGCTGCGGCAGTTATGACGAGCCCAGCTCGTCATGAGCACAGCTCCACTGTGCCTCATGACGAGCTGGGCTGGTCATGTGCAAGGAAGGGGTGAACTAAGACCTTGGATTGTACTTGCGTCAAGGATTTTATGTCACTTTTCAGCTACAGAGTAAAGCAGCGCAAACCCATGAACAGCCTTGATTTACCCTGCATCTGGTAGGCATTCCATGGGTGTTCCCATGCATGTACCCATGTATTTTGTCACAAACTAAGATTTACAAAAGTGGGTAAACCTGGGTTTACACCGAAATGGTGCACCTACTCGATATGGAACATTTCTGCTCTCTCCCTTTCACATAAAGCACTGCAGCAATTTCCCCTGCTGCGTTGTTTTGCATTAAAGAATAGTAAATCTGGACCTAAATTACTACAAATTTATTTATTAAAATAAAGTGATAAACTAACACCATAGGATGCCAAAAACTGAACATCAAATTGCAAGATAAACAAAACAAACAATTCAGAAACTTCTTTATATGACAATAATAGAAAAAATAGTTTCTAGATATTTTAAATATTGTGTAGAGTGGATAACATTCCTGAGGCAACATTCACTTTATTAAAATGGGGAAACACAAGAGGTATCTTTACTGAAAAGACAGGCATACTGCACCCGTGGCTCATTGGAGGTGTGTTAATTACTTCTCACCTTTTTGCAAAGGCAGAGAGGTTACTCTGGGGATGTATACTGAACATTCCTCAGAGCATAACCATTCTGCCTCTGCAACCAGGTAGAAGTAAGGAAAAATGCACATCAAATTAAAAGCCTAGCAAACACATCTAATGAGCCCTGTGGCACAGTATGCCTGTCTTGGCATGCCTTGCACCATGTTGCAAGGGTGCCTGTCAGGGGCGACTCCTCTGCTATGGCGGAGGAATGTCTCCCCACTGCTGGAAGGCAGCAGACAAAAGAAAAATAAATTGGCAATAAAACTGTTTTATTGTCATTTTATTTTCCACTTCCACCCGTGGAGTGTAGAGTGGGGCGGGCCTATTTGCAGCTTACACAGCGGGGGGGGGGGGGGGGGTGGTAGGCACTGAAAGAGCGCATATCGGTTAACATGCGCTCTTTGATATTTTCAGGCTGTACCTTGGAGATATCCTAGTGCCCAGGGGTACAGGCTCCCAGTCCCTGCCAGAGTGCAAAATCAGCCTGCTCCGGCCAATCCTATCGCTTCCCTCATGCTGGGAGTAATAGCATGAGAGCAGCGCTGAGATTGTGTGGGGAGTCTGGGAGCGTGTGTGTAAAGTAAATGCTTCACTTTTTAAGTCAGAAGCTTTATTGTTGAAACACTAGATAGCCGGGAATGACAGCAGGAAGCAACTTCTACAGATCTCCTCCAGGCAGCAACTGCCTTACCAAAGCTCCAGAAGAGAATCTGGAACCTTACATTACAAAGCTCGTGGAGGACGGGTTTTAAGAATAAACAATAGAATAAGGAAGTGGCAATATATATAAAAATGTGGTCATGGGATTAGAGGGCCAGAAGCAGCACAGCACGGGAGCAGAAAATTGGGCACATGGAATGTAAGTGTATATTTCTTGGGTCTTTTTATACTCCCCCGACGCTGCTCACCCCCCCACAGCCCCCCCCCCATCACACACACAAACATCAGATTAGCAGCAGCCGGGACACCTTCCTGCACAAAAACTATCCTCTGAGGTTTGTCCTCTTGCCATTTGTGCTGCCGAATGCACCTGTAGAAAGACAAAGAAAACTAAGAGAAATAGATATATTTCTCCTCGTTACACCTTCCTGGAAAGGCATACCAGTTTTGAGGCATTACCAGGCTCAATAGTGTTATTAAATCTTGGAATGCGTGAAAAAATATGGGTGGATGATGAATGGGAACATCCACACTCGAGTCATGGAACACCTCCCTAGGGTACAATAACGCAATGTAGTGACTTGTGCTTTCTTGTGTCATGTAAATTGGCTCTGCGTGGCATAGTAATCTCCCGTAAGGTCTTACATTGCCCTTGTGCCACTTTGCGAGATGCAAGGGCAACCCAATCCCTTGAAAAATCTGGCCCTAGATTTTTAGACATACCTTATAAAGAGGTATTGCACTGGAGTATGGGAACAGCGGAAAGGGGAGCATTGGAGGGGGTTTTCATGCATACTCACAGGACAGGGAGCTATGAATGCACTGGAGAAAGAATAATACATATGCCCAAACCTTTACCTGAATCTATACATTTATCAAAATGTCCACAAATTTCATACATGGGAATCCTAAATGTATTCATGACATGGACACACTAATTGATGCCTTGAGTCACCTTACACTTTTTTCTGATGTATAACTACATGAATATCAAACATGTTCACAACACCCCAGCCATTGGCAGTGCTCCTTGTGAATGTGTTAACACGTCAGCGTTAAATGAGTGATTTAAATGTAAAGCATGCAGCTGAAGAAATGGGTACTGGAAGAATGGAAAGACCTTGTACGTTCGTACTCTGGTGTGTTATACATACAGAGCACGTCTTTGAAAAGGGCTTCAGTTCCAGTGAAGGAAATCAATTCAATACAATTATAATGTTTCATTTACATGAAATAAATGCACAAAAGGAAGCATTCATGCTGAAAATAAGGTTTTCACATTCATACTATTTCCAAGCTTTCTAAGGCCTTTTTAGATGCTGCTGTGCTTTCTGCATTTTAAACAGATTTAATGCAGAGGAAACAAAATAATAGTTTGAACATTCATAATACACAATGTTTTCCAAACACAATTTTTTTGTACGTATTTCATAACATACATCACTTGTGTCTTGTTTTTTTAACCATTTCTTAAGTGTGCTGGTGAGTTTTGTATATAAACAATTATGTACTTAGATTACAGAATTTTCACAGTGTACACCTGTGTCTTTTTGTGGCAGGCCGATGATTGTATAACAAGGAGAGCAACCAAAAACAATCAGCTACCTTCTTCTTGGCTGAAACACTTCGGGTTGCCTAACAGAAGCCTTCACTGGGTTCTACTCTTCCTCGTCTCACTGCTAAGAATGAGGGTAATACACAAGGTCACCCCCACCCAAAAGACAAGTCGAGCAGTTAAATAAATGATGGAGACCTCCAGCCACCATCAAGTAGGACTGTGGGGTGTTGGGTAAAAATTTGTGTAATGAAGTTAAATGGTAACTGATCAATAATCAAGTCATTACCCCTTTGTCACGGCCCTTTGGAAGGAGAAATTGACAAAAAAGTAAGACCCTCTTTATCAATAATCACTCAAAACAAGAATCTTGCTGAACACTTTATTTATTTGGTGAATATATATCTACAGAATCAGCCAAAACCTGTCTGTGAGTAAATGACACAAACAATGGAGGTGATAACTCCACCTGTGGAAAGTAGTGTGAAAGGAATGTGTTAAAGAGGACCATGTGGCCGCCCAGCTAATATATATTATGGGGATACCCCTCAGTCCTACCGTGGGGATAACGATCTAGCTAGTGGATTCACCCTGTATAGACACTAGAAGCATCACACAAGTTTGCTAAAGTACTTCTTTCCCATTTCCTCAGAGAAAGCAGGCCTCTTGCCCTTATGGTCTAAAGGACTCCAATATTGAATTAGAGGTGATAAAGCAAGCTGTACAAGTTAGGTAGGAAACAGACAGAGCTGGCAAAGGTCTTGACAAAGATAAATCTGAAAGGGCATTGGAAATGAAAGACTGAGAGTGTCAAATGATTAGGATTTGCGAGGGAAAAACTGGGCTATAGTTCAACCCATAAATGGGTCTCTGACTCTGAAACTTTCTGGACCAGTGGTATATCCCAGGATGGAATAGGAAAATTAACCATTGGCTTATCCAACTCAAATGCCTATCAAAGGTTGAAAACTAGAGTTTCTAAGCAAGAGGTGCCAATTTCCTTACAGTTGCAAAGTGATATAAGAGTGAAAATAGAAAGCCCTAACTTAAAAGAATTCATAATAATTGCCAAGGTCTCAAATATCACAAGCCAGGGTGGCAAAGAACACAACATGCTACAATATTACCTAAGCATAACACTACAGGAGCATGGAGAAACAAAAACTCTGTACAGCTATTGCCAACTTGTCAGACAAAGCTACATTTTGCTACCAGGGTGATCCGATTTCCTAGGCATCAATCACAGGTGAAGAAGAGGAGGCAGCAGGGGCACCCACTAGAATGGTGATGGGAAGAGAAGGCAATTTATTCTGTTTAGGTAAATTGCCTCACCCAGCACCTTAATACTGAAATCCCCAGTCATTGCCTTCCTAATTTCCCAAAAATTAGTGGAAATAGAAGGAAGGAAAATCAAAGATCTGGGGGCCAATTAAAAGCCATCAAATACATCATCAGGCAAGGGGGCTCTTCACCCAGCAGATAATGGCCCAGAGTTGGGAATTCTTCTTGATGGGAAAGAGATCCAGGATCAAATAATCAAAATTCTAAAAGATCTGATGGAATATGAAATATCTGACAAAAAGTCCATGGGGTAGTGGAGCACTCTACTTAAGGAGTCCACTATAACATTCTCTACCTCTGGAATATACTGTGTCTACTCCAACCTGAGATACAGAATTTATGGCACATTCCTCGTGCATCTGAGCAACCTCTCTCGTGATGTTTTAAATCAGTCAAGGCTACTCTGCATTCTGACAGTCAAATCCCATACCAACAGTGAGGGTGAAAAGTCTTGGATGGCATTGACAGCTGTCAGTTTGTGCCAGTTTGAGGATATGGCTGCATCCCTAAGCCCACTTGATGAGTCTAATATGATGCCCCTGCTCTTTAATTTGGCATCTCATGTTAACACTCTAAGTTCTGAGGATCCAGGTTGAATCCCTTCAACAAGTTTTTATTCATAAGCCACCACTGAGAGAGCTGAAGATGGATGTAACAAATCTCATCATGTTATTTTTCATTTCATTTAATAATCTTTATTTCGGCAATACATGCCCTGAAAGATGTGCATACAGTCATAAAAACAACATTCTCATTTTAAAAGACATTGGATGAAAAAAAAACAAATTCATGCTAGTACAAGATCTATGTGGCAGGTAATTCAATCAGGCAATAACATCTGCGTTGTCGGCTGAAAATGTTTTTTTTTATAAAGTGCATGTGCATTTAACAAATTTATACAGTGTTCAGCACGCCCCTGCGTTTTAGCCATATTGCCGCAAGAAATTTTGCAACAGAAAAAAACACACTATGGATGACAAATCAGTTTTAAGAATGCGGTAGGCTTGCATGCAGTGTGTAATTCGCATGTTTTTACAAAGGGGCACCAACCAGTGCCTCCTTCTCATTTTTCTATAAGCAGGGCAGAAAAACATAATATGTATTTCATTTTCCAGGTCACAGCTGCAGTTAAGACAATTTTTCAGAGCAGCTGAAGATCAATTACATGTAACAGCTCTGATTGGTAATGTACCATACCTCCACTGCAGGTACAGCTTCCTCATAAAAACAGGGAAGATATCATCCATGACAATTTCAAAATAATAAAAAAACCTTTTCCTTTAAAAAACAGTCTGTTAGAGTGCCGCTATGTACACTGCGTATAGATGCAGTTAATTTACTTTCATAAAAGAGTTTGGACAAGCTTTTTCTTAAGGTCCTAGGGCAAGCAATTTCAAGGTTGGACAACATTTGGGGGAGCCCAAGCTTAATAAATTCATTTTTAATATATACAAGCCCCGGGATTTTCGACGCATTTGGTAACCTTAAAATTTCTGACAATTCCTGTCTATAGGCAGAGAGCTCTAAAGTGCTCCATAATCTCCGCCAGAACGCTAGCGGCTTCAGGCCCACAACCTCATCTATTGGCCGAAGTCCCATGTCAAGTCTAATAGGTAACAGTGGAGTACTCGGGGGCAGCGTCAACAGTTGCCTGAGGAACTTATTTTCTGTATCAAGAATCTCAGGCCTGCAGGCATAGCCACAAAGCTCACCCCATAAGTAACAGCCCCTCTCACTTGTGTTTTGTAGATCTCCACAACTGGTCGAATAGGTGTTATTGTAGAGGTGTTGGAGAGTTTTAGAGTACCCCCTATAAGCTGGGACTGCCTGAGTTGGGCCTTAATTTGATGCGGGGCCCACGTCATGTTTTCAATAGGAGTTACCCCCAAATAGTCGAAGGTCTGAACTCTTTCCAGTCTAATTGTACCAATTATGGGGTTGGGTCTCGTAGATACAGGGGGATTGAAAATCATGAATTTAGTTTTCAGGGCGTTGATTTCCAGGGATCACTGAAAGAATATCGACTACCACAATATCGAGTACCCAAAATATCGAGGTGAAAATATCTACTACAAAAATATCGAGTTTGTATGTACAAACAGGTAAGTACAAAAATATCGACTACAAAATATCGTTTACAAAAATATCGTTGTAAAAAATATCGACTTTACTAAAAACAATGTTTAATTACATTAATATAAAAAATTAATTACTAAAATATAATTAACAATACTTAAAATAACTTTTAATAATTAAATATTTAATGAAAGTAAAAAAAATATATATATTTTTAATCATATTTCTTAAAACATATATATATAGTAACAACATTTAATTAAATAATAGGCAATATTGTATATGTACCCCAAAAACCCAAAACTGACCCTGAACCCTAAAAATACCCCTTTACCCAAAAACTAAAAACTGACCCTGAACCCTAAAAATAACCCTTTACCCAAAAACTGAAAACTGACCCGGAACCCTAAAAATACCCCTTTACCCAAAAACTGAAAACTGACCCTGAACCCTAAAAATACCCCTTGACCCAAAAACTGAAAACTGACCCTGAACCCTAAAAATACCCCTTTACCCAAAAACTGAAAACTGACCCTGAACCCTAAAAATACCCCTTTACCCAAAAACTAAAAACTGACCCTGAACCCTAAAAATACCCCTTTACCCAAAAACTGAAAACTGACCCTGAACCCTAAAAATACCCCTTTACCCAAAAACTAAAAACTGACCCTGAACCCTAAAAATACCCCTTTACCCAAAAACTGAAAACTGACCCTGAACCCTAAAAATACCCCTTTACCCAAAAACTGAAAACTGACCCTGAACCCTAAAAATACCCCTTTACCCAAAAACTAAAAACTGACCCTGAACCCTAAAAATACCCCTTTCATTTAACATAATTAGCAATTAATCAATTAAATAAAATTAATTACCAATTACATTTTAATTAAGTAACAAACATTTTTTAATTAACAATTAATTAAATATTACTACCAATTATTAAATTAACATATTTAATTAATTATAATTAAATTACTTCCCACCCTATTCCCCTATAAACCCACAACCCGCTAGAGAAAATACATTATTTTAATTGACATAATTAGCAATTAATCAATTAAATAAAATTAATTACCAATTAAATTTTAAATAATTAACATATATTATTTAATTACCAATTAATTAATTATTACTACCAATTAATAAATTTACATATTTAATTAATTATAATTAAATTACTTCCCACCCTATTCCCCTATAAACCCACAACCCGCTAGAGAAAATAAATTATTTTAATTGACATAATTAGCAATTAATCAATTAAATAAAATTAATTACCAATTAAATTTTAAATAATTAACATATATTATTTAATTACCAATTAATTAATTATTACTACCAATTAATAAATTTACATATTTAATTAATTATAATTAAATTACTTCCCACCCTATTCCCCTATAAACCCACAACCCGCTAGAGAAAATAAATTATTTTAATTGACATAATTAGCAATTAATCAATTAAATAAAATTAATTACCAATTAAATTTTAAATAATTAACATATATTATTTAATTACCAATTAATTAATTATTACTACCAATTAATAAATTTACATATTTAATTAATTATAATTAAATTACTTCCCACCCTATTCCCCTATAAACCCACAACCCGCTACAGAATTAAATTACACAATAATTAAAAAAATAATTAATTAAAAAAAATAATAAAATAAATTGACACTTTTCACACATATTATAACATAAACACACTATAAATAATTAAATATTATTTAAAAAACTATATTTTTTACTATCTAGATTATATACTTGGATATTTTCACTGTCTATATTATTTACAGTCGATATTACTTCACTTACCTTAAAAACGATATTTTGGCTGTCGATATTCTGTCTAGTCGATATTTTCTCCAAACGATATTTAAAACTCGATATTCTGTCCAGACGATATTTTGGAGTCGATATTATGTCTGTGCACCGATTTCCAGACCCCTTTCCTCGCAAAACCCCGCAAAGCCGTCCAGAATCTTCTGTATCCCCATTGGGGATTTTGAAAGCAGCAGGGTGTCGTCTGCGAACATTATCGCAGGCACCCTGCTGCCGGCTAGTTTGGGGCCATCAGTATTTTGGGATGTATGACATTACAACGCATGCTTTTACATCGCATGCCTTTACAACGCTGTTTTTACAACGCATGCCTTTACAAAAATAGTGCTTTGGGGCGCTGGATAGTGGATAGTTTAATTTACTCTTCCAACTCCAGTCCCCGTGGATAGTAGGGTAGGTGTTGGATAGTAAATTAAACCTATTCCCTATCCTAGAGCGCCCCCAGCGCAATGCGTTGTAATGGTTTGCGTTGTAAAAGTTGCGTCGTAAAGGCACTGCGTGGTAAAAGTTGTGTTGTAAAGGATGTTTCCCGTATTTTGAATCCCATTTAAGTAAGAAATTACCCCGTTGATAGAAAGGCAAAACAGGGTAGTCGCTAGAACGCAACCCTGTCTCACTCCTCTGTCAACGGGGAATTTTGCTGATAAGAGATCATTCCTTCCACACCTGACCCGTGCAAAGTTGTCATGGTGCAGCCGTATTAAAATATGCAAAATTTGATGGGGAATGCCCAATTCGGTAAGTACAGCCCATAACTTGCATCTTGGACCAAGTCAAAGGCTGCTCGCAAGTCCACGAAAACCGTGTAGAGGCTTCCCCCTTCGATCTTGACAGACTTCCAGAACAGCATGTTCAGCCGGAGAATCTGGTCCATTGTAGATATTTTATTTCTGAAGCCAGCCTGGTAGGGGCTTAGTATGGAGTTTTTCTCCATCCAGTCCTGGAGGCGGTCCAATACTAACCTGCCAAAGATCTTTTGCGGGACATCGATCAAACTGATTGGCCTGTAGTTGGCTGGGAGCAGAGGTGCACCCTTCTTAAAGATAGGCACAATCTCTGCACCCAGCCAAGTACCAGGTATTGGCATCCCTCTCAGGACTGCGTTGTATATAACTGAGAGGTAAGGGGCCCATAATGTTATATTTAATGGTACACAAGTCCGGGTGGTAAAGGACACTTAGGTCTTGTTGCCTCTAGTGTAGCCTTTTATCCGGAATCACAACTTCTGTCACACACCTGCCTTTCTGTACTACGAGTCACCGGCAAAATGGAGCCAGAGTTCCCGTCCTGTGTGCTCTCCTTTGAGGAAGGAGCAAATATGATCTTGTGCTTTCCATTCGCTAGAAGATGTGGAAGAAAAATTCTTCCAGTAACAGCGTCAAATAGGACACATTTTACCCCTTGCCTTTGGGCTGGCTCTAGGTGGGATTTGCAGAAATGTGGAAGCCACTCATGAACCCGAGGCAGACCACATATCCTCAGTTTGCCTAAATGCAACAATAGCAGATTCTTAGCATTCCCTAAATAGTTGTCCAGGTAATCTCCCTTTTCCAAGAAGAATGACCACAACGGTTACTCCCATGGGCAGGGTGGAAAGAAAGGGAAAATCTCAGCAGGTTGAGAAGAAAGGAAGTGATAGATGGCATGTCTGATTTAAACTCAGCCACTGGTAATCACTCTAGGTCGTATCCATTAATATTTTGCTCCCTGTGACCCTGCTGACAATGACAAACTGTATGCAAATCAGTTATGGCTCATCCCTACAATGTACAGTTCAACCTGAATTGCTAGGCACATCCCCTCTGTAAAGACACTGAATGACTGATTGGACATTGTTTTTTTTTTCAACTGTGTGTATGCACGAATGGATCAGTGTTTTCTTCTTGCATATTGGTGCTGGGTCTATGGGGCACAACATGGGCGAGTTAGTGGTCATCGTTAATGGCATGATTGCCTACTGAGAGGATCGAGAGAGTGCCAATATCAGGAGACAAGAAACAGCCATGCGAATATCACAGCCCAATTCGGCCATAGCCTACCAGAGATCAAAGACCACCCAGTCACAGGTGCCTATGGACCAGGTGCAAGGTTCTAATACTGATTCCACCTGTAACAGAACATTTTCATTTACCTGTCCACTGGAGGAGCCCTTGTCCTGAGAGTCATGTATGGCCTCCATTCACAATCCTAGTAAGGTGTTTGCGAAAGTTTCAATTGTCCTTTAACACGTGCCAATGCACATTTGGATTTCTCAAAAGCTGGTTGTGTACTTGTATTCTCAATAGCTGGTTGTGTACTTGTAAAAGGAATTCTGTGTGAGTAAATGTACTCACAAGAGCTGAAAAAGGGAGTGGTCTACAGCGCTCTGTGACCTTTTGCACAGACGTTCACTTACAGTTTTGTGAGTTTTCACAAACAGCCAGACACCACACCTGGATATGCAGAAAAGGAAAATTTTATTTCGGAGCAAGTTAGGTTCACAATATACCCATCATTCGGCTATGCCATAGACTCTAACAATCCCTAAATAGCACACTTACAAATAATGAATAGCCCTTAAGTCCACCAAACTGTTTCCCACACCTGCAATCCTCACCTCTCTCATTCTTAACAGAATGAGTTTTAACTAACATTTGACCTACTTTAGATATCCTTGTTCCTCTGTATGCATCATCTTTCCCTACAACTGTTTCATTTTGCTGCCTATCTTGTCCACCCCAGGTCCTGTCTTACGTTCTGATAGACCTTTACTTCTTTTCCTGATACTCCCTTCTTTACTTTAGTAGCTCTAATTCTTGTTTTTTGACCTATCACTCCACCTCCAGAAAAACCCTTGTTAGACCTCTCATTCTTAGGGTGGTCTTCTCTCACCTTTTTGCCTGCTTAACTCCACTGTTTTGCTCTATCTTTTTCTTGGCTTTACAACTCTGAGCACTTTACCACAGCTAAGCAATGTGCTAAAGTGTATGTGCTTCTCCCCTAAACATGGTGACATCGGTGCATACCTGATTAGCATATTTAGTTTACTTATACGTCCCTTGTAAAGTGGTATACCATATATCCAGGGCCTGTATCCTAAATGCTACTAGTGAGTCTGCAGCACTGATTGTGCCTCCATCACAAGTAGCATGTCAACCCTATCTCAGGCCTGCTACTGGAAGGTCTGTGTGTGCAGTCTACTGCCACTTAAACATGGCAATTAAAACCATTCACAAAGCTTTAAACTCCCCTTTTATTACAGATAGGTCACCTCTAAGGTGGGCCGAGGTAGCAGTATGGACAGGGTGCTGTGTAATTAAAAGGTAGGACAAGTACTTTTACGTTTTATATGTCCTACTAGTGACAAGTAGCTAAATTTGTTTTTCACTACTATGAGGCCTACTCCTCCTATTTGCTAGCATTGGGAATTCCTGACAACACTTTTAAGCTATAATTCCTAATTAGAAAGGAGTAGCTAAATCATGTTTCATATCTTTGGAATGGTAATGATAAATCCTCTTTAGTGGTCAAGATGGATTTACTATTTTGGAAATGTCACATTTAGAAAGTGGACATTTCTCTACTCTAAACTTTGCTTTGTGTACCCGGAGCCTGTCTCCAAGACACATCTGGGCTGAGTAACATTTACACTTTGTGTATTCCTTCTAGACACCCACAAACACAGGAAGGTGAGGCTCATCTGCATTCTGAGCACTCATCTGCATCCATCTGCATTCTGATGTGTCTTCCTGGGTAGGGAGAAATGAGAGGGGCTGAGGTTCCACTTCAATAGGTAGTGTCCTGTACACATACAAAGCACAGATTCACCCCTCACAGTTAGCCTGGCAGACAGGTCCTGGGTTGTACACTTCAGACATCTCCTTTGAAGTCACCCCCTACATCAACGGCACATTTGGGAATAAATACTGGGTCTCTTACACTACCAAATCAGCACGCTGCTACACCTGGGAAGATCTCTGCTGCATCAAGACTGCTGTGCTGTAAGGGTTGTCACTTGGTCCTAACTGACTGTTCTGAGGAACAGCTTTTCTGCTTTTTTGAGCTGCCCTGTTGCCTGCTGATCTCTGCCTTAATGAGGACAAGGACTGGACACATCTCACTTGAACCCAGAGTAACTCCAATGGTTTGCTGGGTTGTCTCCTGTTTTCTGAAGTCTCAGGGACACAAAAGACTTCCTGCAATCATGCTAGTGCTGCTGGACTCTGACATCTGTTAGTCCTAAGCCTACATGAAGTAGTCCCTCCAGTCCTGGTGCTCAGAAGTGGGTTCTGCAGCTGATTTCTGTAAAAACTGACACATCGCCCTGACTGCATGAGAAATTCCACAGCAGTGCCCTTCAACGCTTACACAGAGGCAGCTCTACAACCTGTGGAGCTCGATGACAGCATTTTGCATAACTCGACTACGACACATTGCATCCACTTTAACAGAGCTTGGCGATGATGTGGGATCTCCTTTGCACAGCTCGACGGTGATGCAGTAGGCTCTCATCGTTTACATTTGCTTCAGACAAGGTATTCCTTCAGCGGGACCTGTCTGGGTCGTGTAGCCAACCTGCCCTCCATCACGGTTGGCCTGAACTTTGGATTTTTACCAGTCCCTTGTGACCTCAAGTAATCTTTCAACCGCTAGTAACTTCTAAGCACAATTTTTGGCTTATGAAAAAAATCATATCTCAACTTCTACATATTAGATTTTTGTTGTTTTGGTCTTGTTTTACTTAGATACATATTCTCTATGTTCTCTAAACCTATGTGGAGTGTGCGTCTTTCTGTGTTTGGGTGTTGAACAAATACTTTATACATTGCCTATTAAGTTAAGCCTGCCTGCGCTGTGCCAAGCTACCAAAGGGTGAGCACATGTTAATTTAAAGTGTGTATCTAGTTTACCCTGATGAAGGTATATGGTCCTTACGTGGAGGGGGTGAAAACCTCTGCCAACTAGAATCCCAATTTCTAACAAACCTCCCTACTATGTTCTTCTTTTCCCCTATAGTGACCATTCCGCATCCAGTTTACCACCACCTCCACCAATGTTTTCCAAACAAAACCTGCGGACCAGTGGAGATCAGTGAACCTTGTCATGGCAGAATAACAGTGAGCATTCAAACACAATATCCATGTGGCTTACCACTCGTATTTCCCATATCATACAGTACCCCAAAATCTCCCGGTTAACCTCTTTTCTTTCTCTGTTGATTGTCGCAGGCTTTCTCACCTCCCTCCAGACTCTCTTGAACAATAACTGTGTCCAGATGTTTTTGTTTGAGCCCATCTGTCCTTCACTTCTACCATGCCACTTTTTATCATCTAATAATTCCAAGACCATTGATTGTGCAAATTCATTTTCACCCAAATCTATCAAACACTATATCCAGCTTGCACCAATTTTCCCTCATTTCCATATTATGGTTATTCCTGTCCCCATCTCATCCCTCCAAAACTCAAATACCTCACTATCACTTCCTCCAAAGGTCAATTGCTGGTCATTGCACTGCCTGCTTGCAAGTTCTACTGCCCATTTCACGATGGAGTGCCCACAGATCCAAAGTGCTTTCTTTCTAATGTTCTATGCCCTGCTGCCTGTGGGATAAATAGCTTCTTTAGCATGTAATGCTCATTATCCCTTACCTTGGACCACAGAAAACCATATGCTGTCACTCCTCCATCTCCCAAGTGTCTTTAGTCTGTCTTTGCTAAGTTACAATCTAAACCTTTTCCATCTGTCCCCCATTTAGAATTAATGTGTCACATGTGTGTGCTCCTCCAAGCCTTCAAGTTTCAGACACACCCTCAGCACACTAAACAGTTGCCCGTCCAACATAGCCCTTCCATCCTCATGCACAAACAACATCACTGATTCTGACCCCCTCAAACATACAAAACACCTCACAGCTGTACACACCATATGTAATTCATGCCCGACACAACCATCCAAACCTCTCCACCCTTTGCTCTCTGATCCATTTTGCACTTTCTGACACTCATACCAAATCTGCCAACCTTCACTCTCACATCTTTCGATTACAAACCACCATCGCTTCTTGCCCCTGTTGCTTTAGATACTCTGAATCCCCCAAAGAACATAACTGAAAATATCATATCACCCTGGATAACTTAAGTTCCCAAACAGATGTGCATGCGGATCTCAATCAGGCAGCTACCATCCCCATAATGTTAGAAGTAATTGGTCTCCTTTTGTCATCCCCCTTTTCTTTCTCCCTAGACAAACTTTCCAAACTCCATCTCCTTTGCTCACTCCTGCATGGCTCATACCTCTAATAACATGTTTCATGAAATGCTATCATAGCCAACTTCCCTGCATTGTCAATGGATGATTTATAAAGTGCACAGCTACTCAATGCAGTGTCCCGGAGCTAATTCAACAAATTTTCCACCATGTACCCTCTCCTTTTCCCTAGATCTCTCCAGTCATACATGTTTCACTCCAGACATCACCATTTCTGTCTATATCACCTTGTATGTTTGCCTTCTTGAACTGGCCAGTGACTACTGTACCAAATATATTGCTGTCACATATGGATCCTCCACATTTTTGTGATCATGGGGTCTCTTCTCAATCAGCATCCAAAGCCAAACCACTAGATCTCACCCAGTATGAATAAGACAGCACTCCAGCCACCCTATTGTCTAGCTCTGGCATATGCCGCATCCAAACAACACATTCCACTGCAAGCACAACAACACAAATTCTTGTAAAAGTAGCCGCACATACACATTGTGTTTGTCATTGGCTCATCAGGTGTATCACTGCTTCATTGTCCACTCAAAGTCATTCTTTTATCTTCCCACTAATGACCCCACAACCTCATGGCCAGTACCTTTGGAAAGAATTCCAAAAACACTGTGATGTGAATCATCTATTTCCATCCCTCAGGATATGTTTCTGCATCCTAAACAATTCCAGCAGTAAAATCCAAAGCCTTCCTGCCTGATGCATTAGAAGGGATGTGCAGTGTCCAATCCATCAGATAATCTAGAAGCCATTGTATCACACCGTTATATTGCTCCTAAAAAATTCAACCACAATTCCATGTCACTCCTCACTTTTTCTGTGTGCCATATTCTATGATGAGGCAGGGTTGCCCCTTTTATAGTAAAACTCAGCTGCCTGCAAAAAGCCCTGCCTAGAGCAATTACTCTACAGGCAAAATTGAAATGTCCTACCGCCACTGAGATGACATGCACCTCACACTGTTTCCTTCATCATGGTCCTTAGTCCATCCATGTCTTCAAGTAATTGAGATACCATATCTAGGGAGTACAACTCAGTTCCTAACAATGCTAGTTGGTGCTCTATTCTTCCATCTTTTCTTGAGCATAAGGTACCTCCAAGTTGTCCACCACCACCCGAAACCACCTGAAATTAGTCCATTGCCCTGTTGAATCGGCCCCTGAAGCCTTGGGATCTGGTTGGGTAAAATCCAGCTTGCACTGGATCCTAAACATATCCCCTGTGTCTGCAGTTGTAGACACGTTGAAGACCTTGCTCATAATAGCGGCCGGTCGAGCGTCCTCGGCCATGACTGGCCCTGTCAGAAAAGGGGTGGAAGACCTTTTTGAGAGATGACTGTGACTTTACCAAAGATGTGAAGGTATTGACAATTTTGCTATGTCCTTCACGAAACGGTCTCCAAACAATTTTCCCTCAGCTAAAGAATCAGGTTCTGTGGAGGACAGCTCGGCCAACTGCGGATCAAGGCGAAGAAGAACAGACTTGCGCCGTTCGGAAGAAAGGGTGCAATTGTCGTTGCCAAGGAGGCAAATTGCCCTCTGGGTCCACCCCGCTAAGACCTCTGGGTGAATTGTAGCACCCGACTCTTGAGCCTGAAGTGCCAAATCGAGAATCTTGTCCAGAAGGCCAGACACATCCAGTAGATTGTCCTGGCACGCTGTTAAGGCCCAATCAATACCCTTCTTAGGGTCTTTCCTGAATTTTTTAAGGAATATCTGCATGGACACTTCAATGTCAGGCGTAAGGGCTGTCTTGTTGGGGAGGTCAGGATGCCGAAATTCAGAAGGGAGGCGAGATAGGACCTCCTTGTCAAAGCTTCTTCTGATATGGGTGTGTAAGTAGTGACAGCAGGGGCTGGGGACCAGTCCGCAGATCGAGGGTGGACAATGGCAGTAGGGTCAAAGGTGAAAGGGGAAGGGAGAGAAGGAGAAGAGGGACGCTTGCGTTTCTTGGAGCGTTTGCACGATCGTGGCTCCTGAGCTGAGGAGGTATCAGTGCCTGCATCCATGGTGGGAGAAGGGGGGGGAGAGAAGGGTCAGTAGTAGTGGACGGACCTGTAATGTATTCATGGTCCTTAGCCTTCTGAGTAACTTTGGCATAAATCCTAAATCCTGAGGCCAGGCAAGGCCAGAAGGCTCAATGGGAGGAATAGGGCCGGGGAGGGGCAGAAGGGGTGTGAGAAGGTTCAGTACCTGATAGCTTGCCAAGACGCTGAGAAATAGGCAGAAGGGTGTTAGATAGAGCCTTGTCTAACTTTTTGTCAAGGGATTTATCGAAGAGACTCTCCATGTTCTCATCATAGTAGTGGTCCTCGTCATCCTGGAGACCATATAGAGCCAGATCCTGCTCGCACACCTCAAGATCAGACATGGTGTAAGGAAGACTAAACTTCCAGATCACAATCCCCAGAGGGAAGCCACAGTATTACAGACCCCTAAATAGGCAGGGCGTAGGTCAGGAGCAAGAGCTATTGATCGTACCAAATCAAGCTTAAAGTCTTATTAGGGCGGGGCTCTAAGCCCATGCCTCAATGGAAAGTTCCAAAAATTGCTTTCTGATAAAATATGCTAACTAAACTGTGCACCTGAGTGCAGGCACAAGCGTCTGATATGCTAAAATGCAAATATTCAGGCCCGGTGCCACATGCAAATGATAAGAGGACACTCGTTGATCAAGCCCGGGCCAGGCGTCACCAGCTCGATGAAGGGAGACCGCTGCGGGCACTGCAGTGTACGTGCTTCCGAGATACGCGTGTGTAACCCAATTGGGCTACATACGCGCTCTCGGTCCCGGAAGGGGCCACTCCCACCCGAGCAGTGTGGAGCATGCACGCTCGTCAAGGCCGGGCCACTCTGACCACGCCACAGGCAAGTAATAATAGGACAACATTTTCTAGCCAGGAAAAAGGGGAAAGTAGAAAGAAAGGCGCAACACGCGCTAATGGAAAAGGGGAAAAGTGTGACTGTGAAATGGAGGCACGTCGACTCTGTAAGTTGCGTGCAATGTGTAAAATTGCATGGCAATAAATTCCATACAGTAAATGCAGAATGGATAATAGAGCACAATGAATATGCAAAAAATCACATTAAATACCCATATAGCGGGGGCGTGGCTTAGCCGACGACCGGAATGGCCGCGCCAGGCTAAAATTCTCCCGGTCCAAGTAACCCATCCGGACACTTCCCGGCCACTAATGCGGCCCAAACCTGATGAATGGCTGGCAGAACAGTGAGGAACCGACTGGGCGAGCTGGGGACTGGCGCCCGACCCTCGTGGTGAAGATATTCTTGAAAGAGGAGAGGCGGCGCGAGATCGCGCTACACAAGATGGCGGACTGACGGGAGCTGCAATCCTCGTTCCCCGGCAGCGTAGAGGAGTGGCGATCTACGCCCGGTGCTGGGCGGTGTAGTGAGTGGAGGCGACGGGCCGATGTAACCGGAGCCGAGCCCGGACTGGTGGGCGGTGCCCTGCGGCGCCACAACGACATCGGACCGTGGTGCGAGATCCGCTCAGACAGCCACCGCGAGTCCTTGTGGGGGGGCCTTCACCGCGACGCCCGCGAGCGCTGGCTGGGCCGAGGTCACGGCATTTGGCGGCCGGCTGCCCTGACGCTCCTGTGCCCTGGGGGCGGCTGTGGTGAGAGGCCGAGAGTGCGCTGGGCCTCTTCTCACACTCTCCCCTCGAGCTTCCAAATAGCGAGGAGCCCCTGGACTGTGTTCCATCTGCTGCGACCACGGACTGCCCACCTAGCTGGCTCAACAGAGGGCCCCTTCTGCCATTATGAATGCCCTACAGAGACCCTGCATCATTCCTTAGTACTGTACCTCATATTAGGCACAACACCTGCACCGCTAAAGGAAGTATTGGGCAACGCGCTAGAGGGTCATTACAAACCAGAATGAGTCTGCTACACTCACAGTCCCACTATTGTGTGCTTATTTCCATGCACTGCGCCTTCGTGGGCAGAAACTGGCAGAGAGGCCTGGACCGCGCTGGAGCTACGCTTAGTATTACTGCAGGGGTGTCATCACAGAAGGCTAAAACCCCACTGAGGGTGCTCCACTGAAACATTCCAAGTAACACCTCCTATAAGGTCCGCTATGGGCCGCAAGACTCTGAAACAGCGCCAACTCCCCTTTGGAAAAATTACAGACGGCAATCGAGACCTGCCTAGTGAAATGGCGACTGGTGAACAGACACCAAATGCGCCGGTGGAGGACACCACCCAGCAGGGCCCCTTGCTTTTGGAGATGAGGGCAGGATTCAAGGCGCTAGATGTTCGCTTTGATACCCTAGACAAGCACATGGCGGACCAAGGGACAAAGATCCAGGCACATGACAGGTGCCTAGACGTGGTGGAGTCCCGAACATCCGATTTGGAGGACAGAATGGCCCAGTCCCTGAAAAGGGTAGATTGTACGAAACGCATACTGAAGGAAGCCGCAATAAAAAACGAGGATTTAGAAGCAAGGAGTCAACGCAACAACATCCGCCTCGTAGGCGTTCCGGAATCCACAGCCACTGGGCGCATGGACACTCCAGTGGAAACTATACTGATTGACCTTTTTGGTAAAGAGGCATTCACCCCAGGCTTTGTGGTAGAACGCGCACACAGGTCGCTCGGGCTGAGACCCAACCCCGGCCTTCCACCCAGACCCATCATAGCCAGGATAATGAACTTTAGAGACAGAGACACTGCACTGCGCCTGGCCCGTGAAAAGAGCGATCTCACATGGCAGGGCTCCAAGCTATCCCTATATCCCGACTTCACCGCGATGGTGCAAGACGCTAGGAGAAAGTTCCAGGGAGCCAAGGCTACGCTCAGAAACTTGGGTCTAAAATATGGCATGCTATATCCTGCCAGATTAAGGGTGGAAGTCAATGGACGCTCCCGAATATTTGAGAACCCAACGGAGGTGTAAGAATTCTGCCACACATACAAACTTAATAATAAGTGCAGCTCTAACACTGCAACCTCCTCCCCCCCTCATAGTGGGTCGGATGCCAGCGCAGACCTGTTCTCAAGTTCAGGACATGGTTGATTGTTTAATTTACATATATTGCCGCTACTTAGCCTGTTCATAATTAATGTTGGGTATTGTCTGAAGAAAAGAAAGCATTATCTGTCATTGGTTACTGGACCGTTGGATAGTGCACGTCTCCACATTTGGTGTACACACAATATTGTTTTTGGTTAAGATAATATGTAACCCATTAGAATGGTTTTCCAAACGTTTCAAGGTATACGGGTGCCATGCAATGTACCTGGAAAATGGGGTTTGCCTCTCCGAATGGGCGGGAAGGCTGGGTGGGGGGGGGGTGGGAGGGGAATTGGAGTTCAAGCTTTGCACTAAGTTTATGTTATACTTTATTACAGACATTTTTGCAGGGTACAAACCTGGGTTATCCGTCAATATCATACAAGACACGCAATCATGGCACACTTAGGTCACAACTCCGGCCCCTCAGGTGTGACTTTAGCCACATGGAATGTTTGCGGTTTAAATGACACCCGTAAAAGGAGACTGGTGATACATTATTTGATCCGCCACAAGGGGAAAAAAAACATATAGCACAAATGGCACAGTGAAAGGCAATATGTATGCAAAATAACGAGGCACTTATCTTGACTGCGGAGCAGCAAAGAAAGAGGCAGAAAGATTAGTGCCTCGTTATTTTGTAGACTTTGGTGTCACATGGTTATGCTGAGAGGCGTGGTTCAAAGCCTCATGGTATTTGTAGTATTATTAATATGTTTACTGTTTTTTCATTGGCTGCTGTATTTAGTGCAGTAAAGATTGAGAAGCATAAAAGAGAGCCTCCGGTACTGCCATAGAATCCAGCCGGAGGGCTGCAGCCCTCTCTGTGCAGTTTAGCCCCACCCCTTCTCATAGGCCACCCTCCTTTTGCACCCGAGTCTCCAGTGGACTCAGCCCGATATTTATTGGTTCCCTCCAGTTTCCCTCCCAGGACACCCGGCAGGACTCAGTGAGTCAGTGTTTGTCCTAGAGTTCCCACTCCTTGGAGAACCCCTGGTCCGCCAGACCGGCCTGGCCCCCACACACGAGCCTCACCATGGCAGACCAGGTGAGCTTGGAGTTCAGCAAAGTGAACTTTGTGCTGATGGGTGCGGTCATCATGCCAGAGTTCATGGCCAACCTACGGCTCGGGTAAGGTGGACTTTGGGGCAGGCTTCAGCTCCAACTACCTCCCCACTGCACCCCCTGCTTCACAGAGCCACAAACAATTACACGCAGAGGGTAGCGACAGACACACACACTTGGAATAACCACCATTGTCATCTTTGTACACTATTTCTAAGGTTTGTTTTGTCTAGCATCTTGACTTTAGTGCTGGTACATTCAAGAACTAAAATAGCACTCTAGTCATTTATTAGAGCTCTGTGTGTGACTCTGTTTCCGGGTCCCAACCTGCATTATGAAATAATGTTGGTCTGCGCAGGCGTAGCGAAGGTGGCAGTGGCGTACTCCATGATGGCGGCTTCCCTGCGTTCACTTAGAACAGTTACAACTGGCAGAACTGGGAAGATGCGGTATGTTGGTGGATCAGCGCATGGAATAATTTTTGGGGGGAGGTAGGGTAGGAAAGTAGCTACTGGGACTGTTGGCTTTGCTGTCTATAAAGAGCCACAATGACAACAATCGCAGGAGCCATGGGTAAACTGTAGGAATCCCATAGTGGAAATACGATGAAGATAGTTACTCTGCCTGCTTGCGGAACTCCGTGAAATTCATGTGAGTTGTTCGGTAACTCCACTGAATTCAACAGAGTGAAACTACGCGAACTCCGCCCACCCCTAGTTTTGAGTCTGAGGGATGGTTAAGGGACGTGCCTTAACTTTACGTTCATTTCTGTATTCACCAAGCGCTGAGAAGGGTGTAGTGTCTTTGCTGTCACGCCTGGAACGTTGGCTTTGCACGCCTAGGGCTGTAAGAGTTACTGTTGCCACTGCTTCGTGATGCTAGGCTAATGTCTGCCATTATTTAATGTGTAGCGTTCTTTGTTGGCTATGCCGTTTTGACAATCGATGATCATCTGAAAACAAGGCTTTAGTTTTATAGGCTAATTAAGTATTAACATAAATAGACAAATAATTTTCTTTCAACAATGTGTCCCCCGACTATGAGGATATCCACCTTTTTATGATCAATAAACTGCAAGCATCATGGCATGAGCAGGGCACGTGAATTATTTGTTTGGAAAACCTTAAATTCTCTACAGGGTAACTTGCGATATGATACATGTGATTATGGCTAAAAACAATGTTTCATAAAAAACTCAATTTAATTTCAGCATAAAAATGTGTCTCAGTCTGATCAGGGCACATGATTGACGTCCCCCGAAAGCTCCATCTGCCTTCAAACAAATCAATTCAGGGACATTTGTATAGCGCGCATATCACTCGGAAGTCTCATGGCCGCTTGCAGACGTCTCTGATAAAATACTTGTTTAGTTGTCAAATAGCCAAGATTTCAATTTTTTTTCGAAAACTGTTATGATCTGAAATGGTGCGTAGGTTAAGAGGGAGTTAATTCCAGGACGCAGGAGCAAAATAGGAAAAAGACCTTCTTCCATATCTTGCCGTATGGATTCTGAGGGGCGTAAGGAGGGATTCATTGCTCGATCTGAGCGACCTGCCAGGCTGGTACCATCGTAGTTTTTTGTACCAATAACCCGGGCTTTTTCCATACATGTTTTTATGAGTCAGACAGAGTAGTATGAAGATGATAGTAATGGTAACTATTTCTCAAATATTAATGCTTCACCTTCCAATTTACTTTTTGTAAAGTTGTCATCCTTCTTTGCTTGACAGTTTACGGTTTCGCCCTTGGCATCCTCATTCTAACGCGTGCAGTTACCAGGATCGCCCAACTCTCCCTGTATCCCAGGGAGGAAAGATTCATTGCAGCAACTTTGGCTGTGGACTGGTGTTGTAATGTACCTTTTACTTTATGCACTCTCCCTACAGAGGTTATCTCCTTTGCTGCTCAGCCTATGATGAGGTCAGATGGAATGTTGATTGTGTTTGGATTGGAAGAGTGAATCAGTTGGTATGGATGGGCTGAGCAGTGAAGAGCCTGCTCCTGGTGGGGCACTTTAAAGGATCTTACTTGTAATATCTTATACCTGTAACCAAGAAGTGATCCTGTGAATAAAGTTGAGAACTTACCTTCATCGCCTGGTCTACGCAGTAGTTATCCTTGTAACACTGGCGACGAGGGTGCCAGTGTTACAATAAAGAAAGATCCATAGTCTGTAAGTGATATTCAGGATCATAGCTTTATTTCTTCTTCAGATCCATGAGTTAGAGTAGAGACAGATTAGAGACCCCACCAGGAGCAGTTCCACTGCTCAGCCCCTCATGCCAACTGACATTTCATTACTGTTCAACCATCCCAACATTCCAATGACATCATCAAGGGCCAAGCAGTACAGCAGGGGAAAGCATAAGGAGGATGCACAAGACATGTTACATTACAACAACTGCCTTGCAGAAATGTTCAAACTTACTGCTCTCCACCTTTTCAACTCAACTCTGAGGCTGCCTTTCTCCCCTCCCGTAAACACCCCCAGCAGTTTGATACCCCCCACCCGGCTCAATTCTCATCGATAATCCCGTTTTCTCTTCAAGAGATAAAGCACCCGGAAGTCAGGTGCCGATGTGCCTGCGGGGTTTGTCCATGGTAAGTGTCCTGGAGTCTCCCAAAATGAGAGGTCATGCAGCTAAAGTTGCAGCCTTGGCACTGGAGACCCACGCTGGAATCCCGGCCTTGGCTTGCTATCCTCCATTCTGGGCAAATCATTTAATCTGGATGTGGCTAAAGAATGTGCAACTGGTCCGGTTCCATTGTTAAGCGATCTAAAGCCACCTATAAAAGTTTGCATTAAGGGGTTATAATTGGCAGAACTGGGTTCCGCAACCATTTGAGATGCTGTTCCCTGGGCTGACCTGCTGAGTTTATAAACATAATCCACTCAGGTTCATGCACCTACCACTGTACTTAACATTGATTTAAGTCTCTGACAAATATGGTTCACTTACCATCAGTCATGCCATTCACTTCAACTCCAGCCTAACATGCTGTTTCGATTGCATCAGTTCATGGCATGTGGTTTTCCTGGGGTGACATCAGTGTATAACAAAATGATATTGTAAGCTGGTACTTTCCAATTGTTTGAAGAATTCACTTTCATATTAGCATTTTGTTAAATTGATTCAATTTCATAATTTCATAATTTCATGGTGCAGCCATCGTGCACACCGTTTGCGGTAGCGTAAATGAAGTCAGTAAGAAGAGACCTGCCTGTTAAATTGACATTCTGACCAAGGTTTTGTGTTAGCAGTCATTTGTGTTAGCACATAAGAGCTGATGGGCAGGGGCATAGCTTCAGGGGGGTATTTGGGGTGTTATGCCCCTAATTTGTGTATTTTCCGATAGATACTTGGGTGCATGGGCTTTCAGTCGGGTATGTAGAGGTGTCTGTCCGATTTTACCACAAATTTTTACTGACACACATATAAAAACACAGACCTTCTCCCTCTCTTTGTTGTGAAAGTCCTATTTTTTTTTTAATTTTACAAAATATTGGGCCATATTATCAAGAAAGGGCGCTACACTATTGCCGTTTTTATCGGCAGGAAACTGCCGCCAAAACTGCGATAATGGCCTTGATAATATGCCCTTGTGAATTCCCATAAAAGCCCAGGTTCTGGTGTTAACCTGGGCTTCTATGGGAATTCACCAGGGCATATTATCAAGCCCATTATCGCCGCTTTAGCGGCAGTTTCCTGCCGATAAAAGCGGCAATAATGTAGCGCCCTTTCTTGATAATATGGCCCATTGTGTTTTCTCTCACATATTACTATAATCAATCCACACTCATCTTCGTTTCCACTGCTACTTAAGCCCCTCTCATGCATCGTGCTTGTCACATAATTAATATTAACATGATATGGTAATGTGATTGTTGGAAAATATGAAGCTCACACCCTCCTAATCTTACTGACCAAACTGCGCTCCCATGGAAGTCTGTACTTGTGCACTGCAAAGCTGAAAATAGTAAATTTACATAAATAAAATAATTTGTTTGCAACTGGGTCATGGATTGGACAGTAGTTCATGTCACATTCACAACCTGACAGCACTACACAACTACACTTTCACATTTGCTTTATTAACCTTCCTACGTTCTCAAATTTGATGGAAAATGCACCATTTCCCAATCTTTTTTCAAAATGTTTGCGGGGGAGAACACACCCGAACACCTCTTCAGACCCTGTGCCTCATGGGAACAGTCCACCCAAACTGCCAAGCTAGGCCTTCCCTGGACCCAAAACAAGCATCCTGGGGCCAGTTTCATGCTTACACCCACTCATCAGCCAGAATAGTTTGAATCCAGTGGCAAAGTGAATAAGGAACCCACATCTGGGTATACCCTGCCAACTTAGGGTGAAAAAAGCAAACACAAAGAGATGATGGACGGAGCAGGGAAACTTTATAGACACCCACCCCCAGTCATAGATCTGGGCTGAATCCCTCATCGTTCTTTAGCTCACTTTGACACCCCAGTTCTGACCCAGTCATTTGGAAATCAGTTGACCCTGTTCCCCATGGGAACAGTCCAGCCCAAACTGCCAATCCAGGACTTCCTTGGACTGGAAACAAGCATCTTAGGACTGTTATGGGGTAACACCCATCATCAGCCAGGGTAGCTTGAATCCAGAGGCAAAGTGAGCAAGGGACCAACGTCTGGTCATACCCTGCCAACTTAGGGCAACACAAAGAGATGATGGACGAAGCGCTGAAACTTTGCAGACACTCCCTCCAGAAATTGCCTTTGTTTTAACACATGTGAATAGGAAGCCTACATTCCTACATTCTCACAATCTCCCGCATTCCAGTTGTAACATTTTGACATGTATGTTTTACCTCCCTTCGCTGGGGCCACGTCCGTGGCACCCAGGAAAAAGTCAGAAATGTATGTGAGAGAGAGCGAAACACAAATCCCTCTCAGGGCGTACTCTATAAAAAAACAAGTGCATTTGGCTGGTTATAAGGTACTGACAGTAGCTGTTATGCATGTCTGTGTTTTTTCTACTGCCTTCCATGTTCCAAGACTCGATATAAAGTATTCTCCATATACAAGTGCGACTATTGTTTTTTCATTCGCCGAGAGTGAGGAATTGAACTAAAAAATGCCATCTGGCTGTTCTATGAATTATAACTTTTTTTCTGAACATAGAAATACCGAACTAATTTGTCTTCAGGCTAAGGGACGAGCTCAGTTTGAAATTCGTTCATGTTAAAACAACCCAACTACCTTTAATTTATTTTAAAAGTGACACTGGACCAAATTCCCTCTTCAGTGTGTTGGGCTATTTGTTTCTTTCACCTTCTCCATTAGTAATAATTTAGCTATTTAAACACAATGCCCTGTGAAATGCTGCATCTTAATATTATCTGACGAAAGCGGTAAGTTGCCCTATGCTGCCCTCTTGTGTTCATGACAAAGAGTTGACACTTAAGGTAAAACCATTCATAAATTGGACAACATATTTTTCACAATTAGATCGTGGTCGTCTAAGAACGTCAAATCACTTGCTAAAGCCTAGTATTTTGTACCTCCCCATCGTACGTATGTAGTAGTGGTATAATATTTACAGAGCAAGAGAGATCATCTCTTCTGTCAGGCTGGCGCTTCTAGAGAAGGGCGCTTCGGAAACGGCAGTATTAATTTATACACATACATTACGTTTTCAAAACGAAGCTGCCACCAGTATCCATTATTGCAAAGAGCGAACGCTCATTTGCTTTGTGAAATATAAGGTACTAATGTTGCAGATGACAATTCCATGTTTTGTTTGTATGTGGTGTTTACACAGTTT
The DNA here is from genome assembly GCF_964261635.1 of Lissotriton helveticus. Taxonomy (NCBI): domain Eukaryota; kingdom Metazoa; phylum Chordata; class Amphibia; order Caudata; family Salamandridae; genus Lissotriton; species Lissotriton helveticus. The sequence continues at coordinate 614,467,319 of NC_136063.1, read as the reverse complement.
ACATTATTGTGAATGTGTGCATCGTTTCGCGCTAGCGCTGTGGGTCACTGTACCTAGAACATTGATTCTCTCCGACACGTATGAGCCACCGAGAGACTGCGGGCTTTGTCGCGCACACACCTGTTTTTTTCAGCCATGCCTTACTTTAACAGAAGGGCACAGATCAGCGTGCCGGTGACAGGCTGGGAACTGAACCCCGCCCATAGTGCTGCTAAACCAGTCACCTACTGTTTTACCTCATATCCAATAAAACAATGTTTTCTAATTTCGGACAAAGTATGTGTAATGTCTTTGCTAAATATTGTTCACTACTTTCAAAGCAGCAGAAAATTACTAAAAAAAGTACTTAATGTATTGTACCAGCTGGCTCCATTTCACTGGAGGACACTATGATCCAGACTTGAGCTTTCTGTTGACATCGTTGCTCATTCCACAAGATGATATGTTTCTGGATATGAAAGCTAGAGGCTTAAACATAGAGTCCTGTTAGTATGAAGCAGTGCTTTAAATGGGCCGGTACTCACCGGTACTGAGTACCGGCACTTCTTCATTTTCTCCCCTTGAGTACCGGCACTTTTTTCTAGAAGAAAGAGAGTACCGGTACTCATGGGATCTGACTTTAACCGAGGCAGCGTGCTCCCTTTATCCCTCAAGTTATACTATGGCAGCACCTTTCAAGCACTGCACGGAATCAATCACAGGAGCTCGTCACCAGGACCCAGCGTGAGATGCTTTGTAAATCAGAGCAGAGGTGTGTCTGCTGAGTCATTTGCTTATCCAAAGATCTTTCACAGTGGGCGCTAGGAGGGGGCTGTAAAATCTAATGGGTGGCGGTGGGAGGCACTATTCAGGACATAACAAAAGAACATATGGGAAGGCTTTTACAGTCGCCACGCATCTGAATTGCTTTCTTGCACACTTCCACTTCCACACTCCCTGATTCCTATTTCATCGACTTTGGACAGACCTTAAGACCAATCAAAAATGTGGAGATTGGCACCTGGTTCCCCAGTACAGACGTTGTCAGCTCTGGCCCTAACTCCGGTTTACAAATGTTCCAGGAGAGACTTGTTTATTTATTTTATGCGTTTTTATATAGCGCAGACTTTATCCGAAGGTGTCAGAGCGCTTCACAATAGGAACAGTAATGATACATGAGGAGAAAATTACAAGTGAACAAATTACAAAAGCAAACGTTAAGTTACATGAGGCAAAAGTGACAATTGTGAGCAAACAAAATACAAGAGGTAGCAAACGATACATTACAGGAGGAAAAAGTGATATGTGTGCAGGTTACAAAAGCATACAAAGTACAAGTAGAGGTATAGTACTGCAATAAATGGCAGACACTCCAGCACAAGAACAAACGTTACATGAGGCAATGGTGGCACTTGCGCAAGTATCTAAAGCAAACAAAACGTAAGAGGTAGCAAACAGTGTGTTACAAGAGAAAAGTGACGTGTGCATGTTACAAAAGAGTACCAGTACTGGACAGATGGCTCAGTGGGCTGTAGGCCACTGGTTCGATTTAAGGCAGGCTGAAGCAGCATGTAATCCTTAGGCGGTTGATAAAATGCATGCAGATTTCGTGCATACATCCTTGGCACGGTCAAAAAGCTTACCCCGCCCCATGTTCCCCCTTAGCCCCGCCCTAAACTCCGCCCACTGCTCACTGCCCACTGCTCCTTTTGGTGAGTACCTGCACTTATTTTTTTCCATTTAAAGCACTGGTATGAAGTCACCTGGCATCACTAACTAACCTAACCATAAAGCCCTAACCAACCTGAAATGGATGAGTTATTGCTGCCAGCGAAAGTTTACACTAGCCACTAGCCAGTGTCAGAGATCACAGCGTCTCACACAAAATGTCTTTACTCCTCTAACATAATAACTAAATACCATCTTATCTTATGGTAACATCATTTTTTTTGCAGTTTTATATGTAGCTCGAACTCGACCCACTGGTTTTGGAGCACTTGACACACCAGGTCCAGCCACGGCCGGCAGTGGGAGTACCTGCAGGGCGGTGACTTGGGGAGGGGGAGGGGCAGGGTGGGGGGTAGTAACGTATGGATTGCAGAGTTTTACAGGTAAGTAAACATTTAAATACCACACCATGTACAATTGTAAAACATCAAATAAAATATGCTTTATTTTCCTTTCACAGAAAATTATGACCAAACCGCATTTATTGAAAAAGAACATCTCCAATGAAAAACAACTAAATAACACTTTGTAAGTATATGTAAAAAATGTTTTATTTTTAACCATATAAACATGTATAATATGCTTTTTCATATATGTTCATATACATTTTTTTATAGAATTTTCCACATCACAATGATTGAAGGCGCTCAATTTATAACATCTCAGAAAGGGAAATTCTTATCGTGTTACATGGGGTACGTCTATACCAAAGAGAAGCAAACTAGCCTTAAAGTGAATTGGAAATGTTCAAAATATTATTCTAAGGGGCCGATTCCGATGTCGGTCGATCAACCCTCCGAGACGTGTCAGTAGCCTTACCTTACGGCCGAACCGTACCAGGAGCGGGACCGCCCGGGCGATGAAGTACGATGCGGACAAGTGCCAAATTCCCGACAGACACGCACGCTGCGATTCCATCCACAATATCCATCCAAGCCTGACCCGGAAACACTCAATTCGCACTGCACGGCACCATAAACACTGCTACTTCCGTACGGTCAAATACGATGCAGTTCCTACGTTCTGGACAGGTCACCACGTACTGCACGTCTCAGCACCCGGAAGAGCTGCATATCAACTCCGATTCGTGCCATTAACCCCTTCCACGAATTCGAAACGGAGCATTTAGCAACGGATCGAGACGGAGCATGAATCCAATTGCGCAGATCATACCAGTCTTGTACATATATGACCGGATCAGGAACAGACGTGGACGGCCCAGGGGGTCCACACCCTGTCCACCAGTACCACGCCTCCTCAGGGAACCCATGGCCACCACTACTGCCACCCCACCCATAGGGGCATGTTACCTATCACTGATGCCACCCCACCCATAGGGGCATGTTACCTATCACTGATGCCACCCCACCCATATGTGTCATATGCTCTATCACAGATGCCACCCCACCCATAAGGGCATGTTACATATCACTGATGCCTCCTCACCCATAGGGGCATGTTACCTATCACTGATGCCACCTCACCCATATGGGTCATGTGCTCTATCACTGATGCCACCCCACCCATAGGGGCACGTTACCTATCACTGATGCCACCCCACCCATAGGGGCATGTTGCCCATCACTACTGCCTCACCCACCCAAAGGGGTCAGTGTGGCAGACAATATTGACACCCCCACCCATAGGAAGGATGATGCGCCACACATCCATCAAACATCAACCACAGGTATGTCAGCCAAATACATTTCAACACGACATCATGCCAACAGTGTGTAGTGACTGACAAATAGCCCCAACAGTGAAATTGAATTATGACACACAATGTAACTCCCTTCACATGTGTGATCAACACCAGAGTGTGGGCTACGCAAGTCAAGCTTTGAAATAGCACTGGGCCAATTATTTAAAAAAAAAACATCAGTATGTACATCCAATGTAAAATGTGTGGACACAAACTGCAGCTAAAGTTGACCATTGTGGCAAAAGGTGAAAATCCCCCATCATCACAGTGACCTCAAGGTAAGTGTCATCATGGAAATATCAGCACATGCCAAACAGTATGTATGAGTCCTGGATATGTTAGCACAACACTTGTTCAGTCAACCATCATTTACCATACAATGTAGGCACTGGTAACATACACCTGTCTACGGTACTGCCCCTCAAGTCACCTGCGCATAGACAATATGTATGTCTACCAAGTTGCACAGAGGACACAGTTAACTTTACACCAATGATGACCACACCTGCATGTACAGTGGAGATGGGACAACAGTCAGGGAAAGTGTCAAATTGTACATTGTGAAGCACATCATATGTGCATGGGTGCAAGCCACAGATGTGGCCATGCCAATGAAATGTTACCAGCCGTGTGCTAAATTAGTTAATCATGACACACACAGTCAGCTGCAAAGGATGACATGGATACCAACCTGAACAGGAAACATAACTCATGGTCCACATGAAGTACACCACATCAACACCTCAGTAACATACATTTGTAAATCCTGCATCACCACAGCAAGGTCAGGGTAAACAGTATTAACAATATGTACAGCTAAATCAAATGCACAAGGATAACAAAAAATGCTTGAATCAGCAAATCACACAAATTGAATTAACTTTAAAAATACTGAAGTTACAGGTGTGCATCCTGCCTTTACAAATAAGCATCTTAACCTTTGCCCGACACCAGGATTGCACCCACGGAAATCAAAAGAGGAAGAAACAATGGGAGGAGTTGTCGAGTTCACACGCAAAGAATCAACATCGTGGTTCTGGGAGAAGACAGTGCATCTACAAAGACTGTTACTCATATGAATACACCAACATGTTTTATTTATTGCAGATGGACTGTGGGGTTAATTGGGTTCTTAACATTTAGAGGTTGATGTTGACCTTATAGGGGAATTATGGGAAAGTGAGTCCCGAAAAATACTGGCATCATAAGCCACATAGTGAGAGTGGGAAAAGTTGATGTGATGAACCAATCAGGGCCATCGGGACGAGTTATAAATGCAGAAGGATTGTGGGAGGCGGAAGGGCGTTTGGAGAGAACCAGGAGGGAGACGGTGTGTTTTTAAAAAAATGAACTGCAGGTACGTGATACTTGAGATTGGATTACCGCACGTTAAGAACACGGATATTGCTCTTGAAGAATTGTTGAATTCTTAGGATTAGATTGAAAGGTGTTTTCACCGTCAGTATACTTGTGATGGCAATAGAGCGGATTGATATTCAGTTTTTTGGAGATGGTTCACGAAGGGGGAACGCCGAGAGTATTAATACCAGTTAAATCTTGTAAACACCGTTTGTTGAGAGAGTTTCAGATGGGGAAATGCGATGGGAGGTCAGAAGGGGCATAATGACTAGGAACAAGCCGTTGAATTGTAAAATAGACTATTTAGGTTTGAAGGGAGAAATATAGACCTGATAAGCGCATAGCGCTGGTTCATTTATTCCACTATGAATTTTCCTAAATCAAACGATTAATTACGCACAGTATTCATGTTGTTGCATTGGTTGAGAAGTTGAGTTGACAGTACACTAATTGTATGATTTTATGATTATCCTACAGTGACCCCCGAAGAAGGGCGTGCAGCCCGAAATGCATTGGGTAATTTTAATGAAATAAAACACTGCCTTAAAAGAATTCACGTATCTTTCATGTTCTTGGAAAAGTCACATGACTCCATGGAGCAGTAGAAACTTGGAAATAATGTGTACACGCAGAGTGTGACTCTGTTCCAAAATACTGAGAAAACATGGTTAAAACAATTTTGATGAAACGGATAAAAAGGACAAAAATAAAAGTATGGATTAAGATAAGCCGAAAAATGGCACATTCGCTGTGCATTCACTGGGGACTGGATGAAGTCCCACCTCTGTTGAATCAGCAATTTGACATCTGAAAGGGAAAATCCAAAATGAAATTTAGTCCAATGTCCTTCCAAAAATACAAAGTCCAATGAAGGTGTGAGTGAGACCTGTCACCCGTTGCTTGCCTGCACTGATAAGGACTAGGGAAATCCACTCTGAGGGGCATACATGGGGCATGCCAGGCACCGCAGGGACAGGATCAAGGCTCATCAGAAGGAGGCTGTGAAGGGGTTGTGGGTGCAGGAGAGTCAGTGGCAACTGCAGTAGAGGTGTCTGGCATGGTTTGTACCGCCACACCTGTGGGGCACAACTCTGATGGGGTGGGTGCTGGAACCACTGCAGTGGGCAGGTCAGGTGTAGTGGACATGGTCATCACTGCAGTGCCCATGTCAGACTGGGTGGTTGTGGACTCCACTACAGTTCCTAACCCCATGGGAGTGGAAAGGGGTGCAGGTGAGGTTGGCAGGACAGGTGTGTGGGCCACAGTCCCCACAGTAGTTGCAGTAACAGACAGAATGGTGGTGGTGTCAGTGGACGAGCAAGTGGGAGTTGGGGAGGGCCTGAGCATTTTGGGGGAGATGTATCTGTGGGTGGGGGAACCTGGGACAGGGAGTGGTGGGGGAACCTGTGGTGTGCTGACCTGGGGGATGGAGAAAGGAGACTGTGCAGTGGAGCTGGGGGTGTGGGTGGGGTCTTGCTCTTCCGGGTACGGGGTTACTTGCGGGTGGGGGCCTCAGTCTACCTGCGCCTGGGGGAAGGTGTCCGGGTGTGAGGGGCACTCTTCTCTGTGTGGTGACTTCCTCTTCCCCCTGTAGTCTGGATCTGCTGGATCTGAGGGGAAGAGGCCTAGGTCACACAGGAAGAGCTTCTTAGGAGATGGGGATGCAGGTGAGGCAAAGGAAGGGCTCTTGGAGGGAGAGGGATCTGAGGACTGTGGAGTGCTTGTGAATGCCTGTGTGTGTGTGTGTGTGTGTGACCCATCCCCTGTGTTTGTGGTATCAGTCCCCTGACTTTGCTTGCATGCACGTGTTGACTTTTGTTTGGGTGATTGTGTGCTGTTTGTGTCTGTATGTTTGGGTGACCGTGCTGGTGTGTGTGTGCTGGGGACAGGTAGGGTGCTAGGAGCTGTTGTTTGGGAAGAGGCTGAAGGGGTCAGGTACTGCTGGAGGCGGGATACTGCTGCAGTCAGAGAGGAGGCCATGGACTGATTGGTCCTCTGTAGGGCAGACATGCAAGATGAGATGCCTTCCAAGACGGACACCAGTTGGGTCAACAGACTGGTGTGTGCATGGAGGACACTCAGCATTGGTGTCTGCCCTACATGGATCTGTTTAAGCAGGACCACAGACTCCACACTCAAGGCAGCAGGGGACACAGGGGCAGGGGGTGCGGTGCCTGGCAGGAAGGAGACATGCTCCCGAACACGGGAGCTGCCACGGACCTCTGGGATGGGAGCCAAGGGGAGGGTGGTGGTGGTGGTGGTAGTGGTGGTGGTAGTGGTGGTGGCGGGAACAGCCTCACTATCCAGGCTTTGCTGGTTGCTGACACCCGCCCCCACAAGGGAGTCATCCTCCGAGCTGTTGTGGTCCACAGCTGAGGTGGATGGTGCTGAGGACTCCTCGGTTTGGCTCCCCTCATCCTCTGTTCCACTGGGTCCCTCCGACTCCTCAGTTGCTGACCCAGGCTGGCTCTGCGGCTCCTCCTGTTCTGTGGCGATGTCTCCTGTGTCTGTGGATGTATCTGCATATAAGTAGGAAAAGAAGGACCACAATAGTCACCTGCACTGACTGCACACAACACTGTCAATCCACCACATTACAGGTCATGCACTGGCATCCTTACCTGATATTTGCTCAAAATGCACACACAGGTCTACATAGGGCAAAAGCCAGTGTGAATATCAACCATAGCACCCATATCCTCCTGGACCTGTACCCATATGTCTGTTGCATGCTGGCTGAAAATACCCGAAAGTGCACACATGCACCACATACACACTTGTTGTACATGAAAATGTCCATGCAGAAGTACATTACTATTGACATACATCACATCACATGCTAATCACTCAGTACAGGTGTCTGGATGAATGTATGCCCAGACTCACATTTCACAATCTTGTGATGCTTAGCAGCACAACACACAATGAGGTCCTTATGTCCTGAAAGTTAATGACACAATGGGGTGCATGGAGCACCTCTGACTCCAATGCAGGATCCCTCTTCTCAAGTCAATGCCCTGGCACAGACATGCATGGTAAGTCAGTCTTCTCTGTCACATGTCATGGGGCAATGCATCCAGACAACATCAGTCTGCACTGCGTCACATTCATAGGTCAGGCCCATTCCAAACTCTGCAGCTGACAAGTGCACCAGTCTGGCCCCTGCCACACACTGTTCTTGGACTATGTTGAACCTACATCACTCAAATGTTAAATATGAGTGACTGCAAACACAACTACCTGAACATGAGCACCTCACAGTCTGCTGCTAATGACACACGTCTGCTTGAAAGTCACTGTTGGATACACCATTGTGCACATCCAACTCACCACGCCCCTATATGTTCCAAAGGTATCATCCCCATTGTCACAACTCAGATGTCCTGCTGACACTAAAATCCTCAACACACCAGTTGTCACAAAACAGGAAGCCATACTACAATGATAATGTGTCAGACACCTGATGGCACATTTTAGGAAGCACAATCAGTAGGTCCTTATACGTGAGTGTGAGCTCAGAGTCTCCCAATGCCGTGGAGTGGGCATGACGGACCAGGTAAACCTAAAACAGTGTATTGGCCTGGACAGTAGGCAGGTGTCTGGGCTAGTGTCACATACTTCCTATACATAGCCCTGAGGACACTACATGGACTCACCTGCTGCATGGGTATGTTTTAAGAAACCCACACACATGTTGTGACCCAGACCAGCAATTAGAACACATATGAAAGTCACACACAGAACACATGTCAGAGACCAGGTATAGTGCAAAGAATAGACCCACACATGAGGCACACATCAGAGTTCCAGTAACATATACTGTGCAGGACCCTCAGCATAGCTGATTGAAGGGACACAGTGCCCAAGTGAAAAAAGTCACAGACTGTAGGGGCCACAACTGTGGATCAGATGAGTAATGTGACTTACACAATTGATGGACATGAGTCCTGGACTCCAAGACCAACGTATTGTGGGAGTATGACCAGGCCAAAAGACTGCAAATAGCATGCCAGACTTACCCCCTCCTTGCTGCTGTCTGGCCTTCAGTTGCCCTTCCAGGTCCAGGAAGACCACCGCCAGAATCCTGAGCATGTGGGGGGTCAGGGTCCGGTGTCCGCCCCAACGGCGAGGAGGCGACAACTTCAGCTGGACCCTCGCGATCCTCCGGGTCCAGCCACGTTGGTCCTGCCACCTCTTCTGGCAGTTGCAGATCCGGCGCTTGTAGACCCCCACTGATCTCACTGCCCGGCGATGGTCAGCCAGATTTATTACTTCTGGTGGGCATCAACCTGTGAGTATGATAAAGTGAAGAGGACATTACCACACATGCCACATAATTGTGCTGCATACAGTTGAAAATACATGTACTCATCACAAAGGTAAAAGAGGTACACAGATAGTGCACTCATATAGATGTGAATTTGTGCTGCAGCTCCTCTGACATGGTAACATTGGCTAGGAATGTAAGGCTAGCACTACTGCACTACTGCAGCAGGACACCTGTTCATCACATGTACCCACATAAATAGGTAGCTGACAGTACTCAGTGCATATGCCTCACACAGCTGTGCACACTTTTATTACTTTTTACAAAGACAACTTGTAGAAAATGAGAGGCAGTGGACAGCACACTCACCCTTTGTTTCCCATACAGCTTCCTGCACTGTGGAAGGACCCTATCCAGCAGGGCCTGGTTCTCCTCCTCTGTGAATGCTGGGGCCCTCTCCAGAGTACATGCCATTGCAGGATCCAGAGGAAGCATAGACAGCAGCTGCTGTGGATTTAGAAAAGTGCTCCAGTAGCATGTAGTGCAGGCAAATGAGCTCCCTGGGGGCCTGCCAGCCTTAAATCAGTGCTGCAGAGGCAGATTCTGTGACATTGCCCCTTACTGATAGGCCAGGCACGGTTGCATTCTATGCAACCGTGTCTGGCCTATCAGTAAGGGGCAATGTCACAGAATTTGTCCAATCCATTGAAATGTAAGACTCCTACACGTCTTCCGCACCGTTCAAAACGCTCACCTTCAAGACACCCTAGGATTGCAACATTGTTGTAGACATCCAACTGAATTTCCTGCGCACGACTCAAACGAATTTTGAATTTGCGTTCGTCACCATGACAGCCCATTGCCAATGAGTGCGCCAACTCGGTAAACTGACTATACGACACGTATTTTTTTAACCAAACGCATCCATCTGGATACGATTCTATGGGCTTTGCGTGCGCACATCTCGGTCCATGCTTGTACGACGTGTCTGCTTACAAGTCACCTGAGTTGGTTCAGATTGCAATCAATGGCTAAGCCATGCGCATGGCTCGGTCCAGAACTGCACGATGCATCACTGTAGAAGTCACCCACGTCGGGGCACATTGCATATGCGTCCAACATGCAGGGACCGAGCGGTGAGTACGCATTGCCCGTTGGCATCAATGTGATCCGATGCGGGTGACTGTAATGCATATGCATCATGCAGTCAATGGACAAGGTGTGAGCACTACTCGGTCCATGCATGTACGGTGCGTCTGCATACAAGTCACCCACGTCGGATCACATTGGTGTGACTTGCAGACGGTTTACACACAGATTTCATTCCATGGCCACACCTTCAACACCACAGCATGTCCCACATTGCATCACATGGCATGTAAGGCTGCATCACCTATGTGTGTATGGGGGGGGCCAACTTTTCTATTCTTGAGTGGCACTTAGGTCAAGCCATTCCCAGGCTGGGCAGGGGTTCATGGGGACAGATCAGTTTTGGTGTGGTGCACCTCACAAATGTAATGTCCAAGTGTTGGCTTATGGGCATGAGTCATGGACACAGTCCCAGTTTGGAGATGTGTATGACCTGTCACATTCACCATGAGTATAGGGTTGCATGTCATGCCCGTCACAGCCAGACACATGGCCACAATCATGATGTACCCAGACAGTCTGTGTGCATGTTGTGTCTCTGATGTTTGTGGTTCCATGTGCCCAATGAGAGACAGGGTCCACCATGTGCCTTGTGCATCCACATTCATGCTGGGTGTGTGTGTCTCGGGGACCTCCATGTATGGCCTGCAGGGACCACAGGGGCCATTAACTGTGGGAGTCATGATTGGTTGTGGGATGTCCATGATACAACATGTCATTCCAGTGTACATGTGACAATACAGGGACCATGGCTATCTCCCTAACATGGAGTTGTGATGCCTGTGAAACATCAGTCCTCACTTGTCACTGTGTTGTGTGTTTTGAACGTGACAGCAGTCCATATGTACTGTGCCACAGCCCAATGATTTACCATTGCACCCCAAGGAACTTATGTACACATGTGTCATTGATATGTGAGATAATGGACATGAAGGTGACATATGTGTCCATAACCAACAGCACACACCTCAGTTACTTCTGTATTGCTATGATGTATCATGTGATGTTTTGCAAGGTGGGTGCCACGTGGGTAGCTGAAATTATAATGTTACTTTACCCATCTCTGTACTGCAGGGCGCCAGCAGTCCATAGACCATTCCCTGACCTCGAGACCATGGTGGAACGCGACAGCATCCGACGTTACCGCTTCACCAGGAGTTTGATCGATGAGTTGGCGGAGCAGTTGGCGCAACATCTGGTACCTGGCCGCACATACCCGACAGCACTGACAACAAAAGTGAAGGCGATGGCAGCCCTGCACTTCTTTGCCACTGGTACCTTTCAATACACTGTGGCTAGTGTTGGTGGTATGTCACAAACTATGTTCAGCCGGGTGCTTCGAGATGTCTTGGAGGGGATGTTGATTCACCTAGACTCCTACATCAAGTTTCCTAGACTGGGTGAACTCACTGAGATTAAGGATGCCTTTTATGGACTGGGGGGATGCCACACGTGATAGGCTTAATCGATGGCACACATGTGGCCCTGATACCACCATGGGCACAGGAACAGAAATACCGCAACGGAAATATTTCCACTCTATCAATGCTCTGGTGGTATGTCTGGTGGACATGGTGATTACACATGTGTGTGTACGTTTCCCTGGTTCGGTGTGCAATGCGTACATCTTGAGGAGGAGTCGCATTCTGTTCATGATGTCACAGATGCCAAACCAGCGTGCCTGGCTTGTTGGTGTGTACTGTTCACCATTGTGTGTGTCTTGCAATTTTGTCTCCCCCCCTTACAATACTCAACTAATGTGTGATTCTTTGTATGTAGGTGACTCTGGATACCCCAACATGCCGTGGTTGTTGACACCCCTGAGGAACCGTGTGACAGCATCCGAGATGCGCTACAATGAGGCACATGGCAGAACCAGGCGAGTCATTGAACGTACCTTTGGGCTCCTGAAAAGCCACTTCCGCTGCCTGGACAAGACCGGAGGTGCCCTCCCATATGAGCCTGCTAAGGTGTGCAAGATCATCATCGTCTGCTGCATGCTCCACAACATGGCTGTGCGGAAGAAGGTGCCTCTCATCCTGGACGACGACAACCAACATCCACCAACTGTGGAGGATCCTGGCCTGGGCCACGAGGCCAGTGATGATGATGATGAGGGTGACGTCCGCACACAGCTCATCAACAACTTCTTCAGCTGAATGTGAGTTCACAGGGTTGTTATGTCAATGTCCTGAGTTAGCCTGTGATGTGTTTGTGCAGCTCAGTTGCTGTTTGAGTTTGTCCATGTGGTACTTGACTGGATGCGTGCAGTGATGTGTCCTGTCAGATGGTCTGTAGTCCACAATGGTGTTGAAATGCTGATTTGTTACTTTGCAGGTTTCTTGTGACATGTTTATTGCATTTCCATCCTGTTCTGGTGTGTTCCTGACTGTGTCTCTTTTCTGTCCTCCCAAGGTACTTTGGCAGTCGCTTGGTCAAGTCTGACACCGACCACCAGAATCCAATGCCAGGGTGGGACTTCTAGAATGCCATCATGTGATGTGCCTGACACCCCTGAAGCGCCATTTGACGACACTTGGTAACCATGTGCCGACTGTCATGTGGATTCACCTGGATACTGTTGTGTAATAAACTTGTTTCTGATTTGTAATGAACCTGTGCTTCACTTAGTTACGTGTGTCGCCTGTCTTCACAAATTGGACTGACATTTGGTTATCTCAACTGTGGGCTTGTTAGCAGTGACTGTGGAAAGGTGTGGTGTCTGTGCATTCCACCGTATATCTTGCAAACATCTTTGTAGTCAATGTGTCACATGTCCATGCTGAGTATGGGTTGTGGTGCCCTATTGGTGTGTCGCCCTCATAGGTGTCATATCAACATGAGTCACATTACGGTAATGACATTGCTGTAGTAGTCGGCATGCACTGTGTACTTCAGCATTTCATCAGCTCCATGACACATACCAAGTTTTAATGACAACATAGGCAAGTGCAGTGTAATAGTGAGTTTATTTACATACATGTGTGGAGATAGTGCTGTTCATGAGGTTTAGAATCCAAAGTTCACAGATGAGTTTGATGTATTGGTAGATGAAATGTCCAGACTGAAGTCCCCATTCATCTTCTACATTAGTGCAACATGGACCCTCCAAGGCATGTTGGGGAGTTGTGTCATGTGCAACAAGGTGAACGCTTAGCACACAAAGACCAATATCCAAAACAGGTTCTGGGTTCCTGGAGGATGTGCTGGGACAACTGTGGCTCACCTGTCCTTCTTCGATGACCCCTCTTCTTCTTCTGGGGGGATCCTTCGGTGCAGGCGGCAACGTTGCATCGGACTCTCCAGATTCAGCCTCCCTCCCTGTGGCATTTGCAGATGTTGTTGCAAGTGATATTGTGGGCACACAGGGAGGTGTGGACATATTGCTGCTGTTCTGGCAGGGACAAGTTAATATGTCGCTTAGCACAACAGTAACTTTGTCCCACTTGGCCTCCATGCATGCATGATGGCCAGCCTGCTCCTGTTGCATGTCCTTGAGGACCCCCACTACCTGGCTGAATCCTCCGGTGCTATCCTGGTACGCATCTATGATGCGAACCAGTTGGGGGTCATAAGCAGTCCAGGCCCCTCTGCAGACCGTGACCTCTGCCTAACACCACTCCCACCACCCTTAGACACATGGGCTGGACCTGTGGTGGCAGGCACAGTTGACCTGGGACCGCCTTGGGTGTTGCTACTGGTGTCTTTGTTCGTGGCTCCCTGGGTGGCCGGTGGCCCTGTGCTGTTAGGTCTGTCGGTGTTGGCGTTGGGGTTCGGTCTGTGGCCAGATGTTGTTGGCATGGCTGCAGGGGGTGCAGGTGTTTGTGATGGTGGGGCTGCTGATGACTCACACCGGAGGTGCCAGGTTGATCTTCGGCATCCGAAGAGGACAGAGCCAGATCCACACCAGAGAGCTCATCTTCCACCAGAGTCTGGGCCAGAGACTCCTCTTCACTAGCTGCTGTATCCCCAGCATCACCTGTGTTTGGATGAGAGAGACATTGTCAGTTATGTTAGTACAGACATCAATGGTTAACCTATGTATATTGCAACAGGAAGGGAGGGAGGGAGAGGTACTGCTACATTCATCTTGCAATGGGTAGTACTAACAAAGAAGAAGGGGGCAAGGTATCACTCATCCTATGCAGCCATGGTATGTACATGATTTCATTCCTTAGTAAATTCCCTCCTATACGTCTACAGGAATGGGGCGGTGCTTCTTGGATTGCCGCCTCAGTGCATTGTAGCAGCATTTCATTTGGATCACCAATACTGCAAATATGATGTGCCTCCACCTGGAGGTAGACTGCCTGCTTTCCCAGTAGCGTCCAGAGGAGATATTAGCTCTAGGATCACATGGGGCTGCAACATGTTCACCAACAGTCACCAACTCTAGTGCGGTGGATGAGTAGCTGGATCCACACACGCAACACCTTTGTTTGTAACTTTATATAACACAATGTTCAACATTTTCCCTTTGCCTTTTTGTGTTGTGTGTGATTTTGACTCACAGCCCTTGAGCACAGACACACACTCTCAGTTGTCATCTCTGAGCACTGCTGGGGACCCAGCCAGGTTACCTCCAGGGGGAAGCACATAATATTTACAACAATGGGGAGCCAATGATGCTGCTGCTACAGTACACTGATGTGGAAAAGCATGAAATCACACACTACGCATGTGTACATATGTGAGGCTTTCAATGGGGGCAACATAATAAGTAATGAACCAGGTTGCACAGGAAGAGTGGACCATTCACCCCTCCTTGATCTTTGTTAAAATGTTTGATATACATGACATTTGCGACGGGACTTCAGGATGCATGCCTGAACACATGCATTGTCTTCAGTCATCACAGACAGAGATTGATATTGTGGTAGCACATTGTCCTGCCAACATGAGGCCTTTCAGTGTGCATGTTGATGTGTGCGCATACCCAGCTCATCTATGGATGTCGATGTACATGGTCATTGGTACTCAAGGGCCATCAGGTGGCTAACACAGGACTGTGATCCCTGTTGACATTTGACTCTGCTTCCCTGTGAAGGGGTGTGCCTGTGCTGACAAGATGGCTGGCAGTGTAGTCCTGGTGTTTGATGGTGGCCAATTCCCAGTAGAGCTTTGTGCACCCCACAACAGTGCACAGTCACAGAGATCTTGTCAGTCCTTCCCCCCCACATCCCCCTGTGAGGTGAGCATGGTTCAGTGTGAACTTGCTTGGGCATGTGGGTATGTGGGTATTGTGAGTGACTGCAACTCCCAGCATGCTCTGGGCTACACCCCCTTCCCAGCATGCCCTCACTTCCCTCCTTCTGACTCTGCTTCCCTATAAGGGGGTGTGCCTGTGCTGACAAGATGGCTGACAGTGGAGTCCTGGTGTTTGGTGGTGGCCAATTCCCAGTAGAGCTTTGTGCACCCCACAACAGTGCCCAGTCACAGAGATCTTGTCAGTCCTCACTCCCCCACACCCCCTTGCGAGGCGAGCATGGTTCAGTGTGAACTTTCTGGGCCATGTGGGTGGGTGTGTATTATGAGTGACTGTAACTCCCAGCATGCTCTGGGCTACACCCCCCTTCCCAGCATGCCCTCACTTCCCTCCTTCTGACTCTGCTTCATTGTGAGGGGGTGTGCCTGTGCTGACAAGATGGCTGACAGTAGAGTCCTGGTGGTTGGCGGTGGCCAATTCCCAGTAGAGCTTTGTGCTCCCCACAACAGAGCCCAGTCCCAGAGTACTTGCCAGCCCATTTCAGGCCCCTCTGAGGTGAGCATTCTTCAGAGAGGTGTTGATGGTGCAATTGTGAGAGGGGGCATTATCTGTGACAACAACCCCATCATGCATTTGTATACACTCACTTCACCAGCACACCCACTATTCCTTCCTGTCAGTCAGCTTCACTGTGAGATAGTGGTTGTGGTGGCAGGGATGTCTGACAGTGTTTACTCAGATTAGTGCCACTGCCTTGCCCTATTTGTTGGTAGGTTTGTACATGTCATGACACACCTACAAATCACTATGAGGTGGCCATTATTGTATCTGTGTGACTAGCATACACTTCTTGGGCTAATTGATTTGGTTTACTATGCCTTTGTTATCAGTGCATGGGTTCACTGTCCCCTTAACTGTGATGTGTGTGTATTGCGACACAATATTCAGTACATTTGTTGTGTACTCACCAGGCTCTGGTATGTCTGGTAGGCCATGGATGCCCTCTGGTGGTAGGATGTCCCGCACCTTCTCCTTCCAGGACCTGAAGTAGACTGGTTTGGCAGGAGGGCCACTGCCAGTGACCTGGCTCAAGGTGTGTTCCTTCTGGAGGAGCTTCTTGACCCTCCTGCGCACGTCATACCACCTGTTCTGGATGTTAGTCTTTGTGTGATACGCTGGTGCTTGTGCGTTCACCTTTGTCCACGATCCTGTCCCACATCTTGGTTTTCTGTGACATAGGATTCCTTTGTACCAATGTGCCAAACAAATGTGGCTCCACTCTGAGGATCTCATCTACCAATATTTCTAACTCAGTGTCTGTGAACTGTGGATTCTTCTTAGGGGGCATGGTGATGGGTGGTGGTGAGGAGTGATGTGGGTGGGTGTGTGGGTGCAAATGAGGGAGGGTGGGTGTCTGTTTTGGTAGGTGTATGTGTGAGAGCTTTTGGAGGGATGCTGATGGTGTGTGGGTTGTGTGATGGTTGAGTTGTGTGTGTGTCTGTGGTTGGTGTCTCAAGTTGTTCTGTGCTGGCTGCTCCGTTGTATTTGCAAAGGGTCATGGTAGTTTTTTTTTGCCTTTTTATAGGTGGAGTTGTGGGTGTGTCTTTGTTTTTTTGATTGAATTTGTCATTGCTTGACTGGTTCTTTTTTTGTGTTTTTGCCATTGTTTTTTGTGGACATGTAGGAGACGTCCTACCGACCAAGTCGGATGCTCATGTTGGCTTGTGCGGGCTGCTCCGTGCCTTTCACGCTGATTGTGTTCTGTGTTGCATGTGAGTCGATCGCAGTGGTCTCTCTCGCTTTAGGTACGTTTTCGGCCCGTGTCGGTCGTGCGGCTTGGACTCTGTGCGAATCGGTCGGGTTTCATGCGTTTTGCATCGTACTGTGTGTGTCGGATATCGCGGGTACGTATCGGTTGGGTTCATTATGGGTTCGTGTCGGTCGGTGCAGCTTGAGTCCATTTTCCGGCTGGATAGCTGAATTTTGTACGGCTCGGTCGTACGGCTTGTTTTCCGTACGGCTCAGTTGTAGGTCACGGGCTTTAAATCGTACTGCACGGGTCGGAGGGTGCCTGTAGGTGTCGGTCGGACTCCCTTCCGGGTACGAGTCGGTCGGGCCGATTTCTGAAGGGAATCGAATTGGCCCCTAAATGTTATGGTCGTGCTACTACCAGGGAAACAACTGTTTTATACACTAGAGAGCTTAATCACCACCTAATGTTTCTGAAATTGAAGTGAGAGCAACCCATGATAATATAAAAGAATTAAGTACTAGCTCACAAACCCCTACAAGTGTTATACTTAAAGGAATTTTGCCTAAAGTACCCAAAGAAGCAACTGGTCAATTACCATCCATTGCTTCAGCAAGGACTAAAAAAGCAACAACAAACACAATCCCTACTCCTAAAAGTTTTGAAGATGTAATAATTCCCCCAGAGCTAGGTATGGCTACAGCAAACAATATAACTGAACGTCAACAATGTCAAACATGGATGATGGATAGGACCTTTACAATATGCCCCAAACCGTTCTACAACTTTACAGTATCCATGGCCAATATCATAACAGTTGCATCCCCTTTATTTGTGCATTGTTACCAAATAAACAGAATGCAACTTATACTGAAATGTTAGGTAAAATAAAGCAAGACACAAACAATTTTTTTCCTCAAAGAATAATAATAGATTTTGAGCAACATATGATAAATTCTATCCTAAAATTGCATCCCCACACATCTTTACAAGAATGTTACTTCCATTTTAACCAATGTTTATGGAGACATCTGCAAAAATCTGCACTTAGGGGCACATTAGTATGGCAGGCGGACTTTGTCCGCCCGCCATACCAGTGGGAAATGGGACCGCCCGCAATTATAGCGGCGGTCCCGCACATCCCATTAGTGCGCCTGCCACACTGGCGGGTGCATCCCGCATTCTTAACATTGCGGCAGCACCGCCCGCTGCAATGCTAAAAATGCATGTTGTGCTTTTCAATGCACAATGTGACAGGCACTGCGCGGTGCCTGCCACGTTGTTCATTGAAAGGCAGGGGGGTACCATAGGTACCCCCCATTGTGTACCCTCATCACCCGGAGTACTCTGGGGCCCGTAACGGCCCCCCAATCAGACTCCGCATGCCTTTCCGTGGTGACAATGCCGGCACGGAAAGGCATGTGAAAGGCCATCGTACGAAAGACCATACAACTTAAAAATACGTACAAATCGCATTTGGAACACGCAGTATGCGACGTCCGTAAGGATTGAAGCAGCTTTTTACGAACCAGCAAGTACGATTCGTTACGACAACACTCCGTACGACTCTTTTTCTACAGGAGTTTAAAACATCTGTAAAAGCATATTTTGACTCGAACCGCGTGCGAAACGGACCCCCCCGGGTACGCGAGAGCATCCCATGATTGCAGGGGT
This sequence comes from Lissotriton helveticus, assembly GCF_964261635.1. Lineage (NCBI taxonomy): Eukaryota > Metazoa > Chordata > Amphibia > Caudata > Salamandridae > Lissotriton > Lissotriton helveticus. Next base: position 614,448,505 of record NC_136063.1, on the reverse strand, counting down.
ACGGTGCGTATGTGAATGTGTGGTTCTCCGCACGAATTGCTCATATGATGTTTTCCGTACGAATCGCGTTCTCGTTCTCCGGTCCGGATCGTACTTGTCGGGTCGTACAGCATGTTTATGATTCGTACGGTTCACCGTGAGGTTCCTGTATCATACGGATTTTCCCTTGCTTTACCTACGGTTCGCACACATTCGTACGAATTCTTTTCCTACAGATCGTACTACGGGATTCGGACGGATTTGTACGATCCGTACGGAAACGGCTACGAATACGAATCGTCATACGGATTTGTTTCCCGAATCGGAATTGACCCCTTAATGTATGTTAATAAATATATTTTAATAAATTTTTGTTATAAAATGCATAATTTTCATTTTAAAATATATATAATTTTTTTTAAATGTAAATATAACTAAGATGTTTATACTAATTTTACCTATAATATTATTTTCCTATATTTTAAAACTACTCACCTAAATTATGCTTACTACTCTACTCAACATAAATATCCAATACTTAAAAAAACATTAAAATAACTTATTTTACTATTCCCACTGCAGTGAGTATTTATTTGGGGTAGGGGCTGGACTCTAAGGGGTCTATTAGTGTAGCGGGCAGAACGCACGCCATTTCCCACTGCCCGCCTAACATTTCCCCCCTGCCATATTACAATGGCAGGGGGAAACCCCGGCAGACGGGAAGACCGTCCGTCAGTTTTCCGCCGGTCAGACAGGGAACTGGGCAGAAAAGGGCTGCAAGATGGTGGCGGTGTCTGCAAGATACTGCCATCCATATTAGGATGAATGCGGAGACATGCCTTTCCAAGGCGGCATTGGCGCCATGGAAAGGCATGCGGTTTCTGCCTTAGGGGGCCAATTGCGGGCCACAATGTTGTAAATGGGGGATGCCACGGTGGCAGTGACCTCCTAATGGCCACAGTGGGACTGCCACAACTCTGGCAGATGGTCCAGTTCACCATTACCGCGGTGAGCAGACTTTGTCCGCCTGCCATTGTAATAGGGCCCTAAACATAATGAATTTAATATTCCCACCCCAGTCAGTATTTAATTGGGGTAGGTGCTGGACACTAAACTACATTTTGTTACTATTCCCACACCAGTCAGTATTTAATAGGGGTAGGTGCTGCACACTAAACTCAATTAATTTACAATTCCCACTCCAGTCAGTATTTAATAGGGGTAGGTGCGGACGCTCAACTTAATTAATTTACTATTCCTACTCCAGTCAGTATTTAATTGGGGTAGGTACTGGACACTAAACTTGATTAATTTACTATTCCCACTCCAGTCTGTATTTAATTTGAGTTGGTGCTGGACACTAAACTTAATTAATTTCCTATTCTTACGCCAGTCAGTATTTAATTGGGGTAGGTGCTGGACACTAAACTTATTTTAATTACTATTCCCACTCCAGTCTATATTTAATTGGGGTAGGTGCTGGACACTAAACTTAATTAATGTATAATTCCCACTCCACTTAATTATTTTACTAATCCCACTCCAGTCAGTATTTAATTGGGTGGCTGCTGGACACCAAACCTAATTTAATTACTATTCCTACTCCAGTCTATATTTAATTGGAGTAGGTGCTGAACACTAAACTTAATTTAACTACTATTCCTACTCCACTCAGTATTTAATTGGGGTAGGTGCTGGACACTAAACTTATTTTAATTACTATTCCCACTCAGTCAGTATTTAATTGGGGTAGGTGCTGGACACTAAACTTATTTAAATTACTATTCCCACTCCAGTCTATATTTTATTGGGGTAGGAGCTGGACACTAAACTTAATTAATGTACAATTCCCACACCAGTCTATATTTAATTGTGGTAGATGCTGGACACTAAACTTAATTAATTTACTATTCCCACTCCAGTCAGTATTTAATTGGGGTAGGTGCTGGACACTAAAACTGATTTAGGGGTCCATTACGATGGCGGGCCGACACCGTAACAGAATGCTGGACCGTCCATCAGGGGTGCGGTGGTCCCGCACATGCAATTAGGATGACACTTCACCATGGCGGTGGAATCCCCCGTTCCCAGCATTGAGGCGGGCGGTTCTCACAGCACCGCCCGCCACAATGCTGGTAATGCATTTTCAGGGGACAGGTACCGTGCAGTGCCTGCCACCTTGTCAATGAAAATGCTGGGGGTACCATAGGTACCCCCATGTGCACTCCCCCACCCCCCCCCAACAGCCTGGGGGCCAGCAACGTGCCCCCAAAAGCAAACACTGCATTCCTTTCCATGGTGACAATGCTGCCATGTAAGGGCTGATCTCCGCCATCATCCTAATATGGATGGCGGTGTCTAGCAGACACCGCCACCATATTAAACATGTTTTCCGCCCAGTCGACTCGACCGGCAGAGAAGTGGGTGACGTTCTTCCGTCCGCCGCGGACCCCCCAGCCATCCTAATATGGCGATGGGTCTTTTAGGTGTGGATGGCAGGCGGATCGCCCCCGCCAGGCCAGTGGTGGGTACCGCCAGCCAGGTTGGGGAGATCCGACCGCAATCCTAATGGGGCCCTTAATTACAATTCATACTCCAGTCAGTATTTAATTGGGGTAGGTGCTGGACACTAAACTTAATTTAATTACTATTCCTATCCCACTCAGTATTTATTTGGGATAGGTGCTGGACACTAAACTTAATTTAATTACTATTCCCACTCCAGTCAGCATTTAATTTGGGTAGGTGCTGGACACTAAACCTAGTTTAATTACTATTCCTACATCAGTCTGTATTTAATTGGGGTAGGTACTGGACACTAAACTTAATTTAATTACTATTCCTGCTCCACTCAATATTTAATAGGGGTAGGTGCTGGACACTAAACTTAATTTAATTACTATTCCCACTCCAGTCTGTATTTAATTGGAGTAGATGCTGGACACTAAACTTAGATATTTTACTATTCCCACTCCTGTCAGTATTTAATTGGGGTGGGTGCTGGACACTCAACTTAGATATTTTACTATTCCCACTCCTGTCAGTATTTAATTGGGGTGGGTGCTGGACACTCAACTTAGTTAATTTACTATTCCCACTCCAATCACAATTTAATTGGGGTGGGTGCTGGTCACTAAGCTTAATTAGTTTACTATTCCCACTCCAGACAGTATTTAATTGGGTAGGTGCTGGGCACTAAACTGAATGTAATTACTATTTCCACTCCAATCAGTATTTAATAGGGGTAGGTGCTGGACACTAAACCTAATTAATTTACTATTCCCACTCCAGTCACTATTTAATTGGGGTAGGTGCTGGACACTAAACTTAATTAATTCACTATTCCCACTCCAGTCACTATTTTATTAGAATAGGTTCCCACTGCTACATATATTTTCAAAAGTTTTTCATTTTAAAATTAATATTTTATCATTTCTATTTGTTATACATTTTATATTAATTTTTAGAAATGTCACCACACTTGACCCGCATAAAACTCCCACTCCTAAAAAATATTTTAAAATTAGAAACATTATTTATATTTACATATACAATTGTTTAAAATATTTTTTTCAAATCACCACCCTTATCCCCTATAAACCCAACATCCCAATTCTCATTTTTCTATTTTTAAAGAAATTTATTATTTTAAGTAAGATTTAAAAATTTTACATTAATTCAAATTATTTAAATATTTTTAAAAAGTCTCTCCACTTGTATCCCCTTTAAAACCAGCATTCCACTCCTAAATGTTTATATTAAATTCGTAATTTATTTTTAAATTAATATTTTAAATTTAAAAATGAATACAAATTAAATTAATGTTCTGAAAAACACTCCCCATTCTTATCCTCTATAAACCCAACATCCCATTCCTAAACTTTTATTTGAAATTCGAAATTACATTTTAAATTAATATTTAAAAATTTAAAATGTATACAAATTAAATTCATATTTTTTAAAACACTCCCCACCCTTATTTCCAATAAACCCAACATCAAGCTCCTACATTTTTATTTGAAATTCGAAATTATATTTTAAATTAATATTTAAAATGTTAAAATGTATACAAATTAAATGAAAACATTTTAAAACACTCCTCATCCTTATCCCCTATAAACCCAACATCCCGTTCCTAAATTTCTATATGAAATTCAAATTTTTTAAATGTATTTATATATGAAATTTTAAAATGAATACAAATTAAATTAATATTTTTTAAAACACTCCCCACTCTTATCCTCTATTAACCCAACATCCCACTTCTAAAACAATATAAAATATTTATTTATTTTATAACATTTAGAACAATTTACTACTTAACATTAACTCTAAGGAAATTAAAAAAAACATACAATAATGATATTTTGACATGTCGATATTTTTTCACTCGATATTACTAACATCGATATTTACCAAAACAGTTCAAAATGATATTTACTACATCGATATACAGAACATCGGTATTTCTTACGGTTGATATAATTAACTCGATATTTCTGTACATCGATATAAAAACAATTATATTTAGACTGTGCACCGTAAAACACATCCTAGCTACAGAAACATCAACCAAAGGACATCCCAGCCTAGGAGAGACAGTCCCCTATAGCTTTCAACTACACAGCATGCCTTTTGGAATGTGAAAACTGCCCCAATATGCAAATGTAGGCCACTTTTCCAGTTATCACATGCAGTAATGGGCCACTTTTATTTTGCTGCCTGGGTCTATTTTCTTTTCCAGTCAGACACAGGAAACTTCTACTCTTTGGGAACCAGGTACTGTTCTTCACATTTCAAATCAATGAGGGACTCACATGCTGAATTGGCTTGAGTGTTGCCAGTCACTGCTAGGAGGATGTAAACGTTGTAATGGTTTGGCATTGGCCCTGTATTTTTCTATTGTTAATGGCAATAGGGCACTCAGTTGCTGCACTGGCTGTGGCGTGTAGTGAGACCACTAAGTACAGGTCATTCACCAACCTGCTTAACTGAGAGTTGACCGCCGGAGGAAAAGCCCTTTGGATAGCATACTTCAATGTGCCTTGTTCCCCACTGTTGTTATAGCTAAAACCCAGAGAGTAATGTACTTGCACCTGCTGGTGCATCACTGCACAATGTATCCCTTCAAACCTTTTGGTGGCCTGCAGCAATAATCCTGTACAAAATCCCATAGCGGCACTTTATTTCTGCTGGTCCCCAGCTTGGCCTAGCATTCCACGGAACAGGAAGGTGTGGTCGGAGCTCCAGTTTTTCCAAGAGCCTACATGCCTGTTACACTACCAACAAGGCCTTGACACAGTGATATCTATCTCAATGGTGCACAACCATGGGGTCGATTCAGATCTCGGCCGGAGTGCCCTGAAAGAGTCAGCCGGAGCCTTACCTTATGACCGACCCCATCCTGGAGCCAGTCCATCTGGGCGAAGCAGTACAATGCGCATTAGCGCAAAAATCCTGATTGTGCCGTGCTCTTCGATGACAGCCACAGTTACCCAACCGAAGCGGATTCGTAGACGCAGATTCGAGTCACACGGGCCTAAATAAACATCAGTTTCCAAAAGGACAAGTACAATGCGTACTTCTTGCGCGCTGAGCGGATCACCACGTACAGCACTTCAAAGCATCCGGAAGAGCTACATATCATGTACGATTCACGCCACAACACGATCCACGGCTACAAAATGGGCGAGCCAGAACCCAGTACGAGTTGAAGCAACAATCAACACGGAGATGCACCAACCATGAATCCCGCCGCGCTGGTCCTCCCAGTACTCTACATCTATCAGCGAATCAAAAACAGACGAGTACGGCGCAGACGGTAAGTCAGACACCCACCACACAAACAAACGACACATACCCTCCTCATGTCGCACACTGATAGGGATGCAGAAATAATGTACACCATCAACAGCTGAACCATAGGGGCGGGATTGCTATCACCAGTACAATACATACCCATAGGGGCCTTGTGCCTACCACTACCACTACCCCCACCCATAGGGGGCTGGATGCCTATCACTCCCCCCAGCATTTTCCACCCCATAGAGGGCTGGATGCCTATCACTCCCCCCAGCATTTTCCACCCCATGGTGGGTGGATACCTATCACTACCTCCAGCATTGTCCACCCCATGGTGGGTGGATGCCTATCACTACCAGCATTGTCCAGCCCATGGTGGGTGGATGCCTATCACTACCCCCAGCATTGTCCACCCCATGGTGGGTAGATGCCTATCACTACCCCAGCATTGTTCACCACATGGTGGGTGGATGCCTATCACTACCAGCATTGTCCACTCCATAGGGGGCAGGATGCCTATCACTACCAGCATTATCCACCCCATAGGGGACTGGATGCCTATCATTCCCCCCAGCATTGTCCACCCCATAGGGGTCTGGATGCCTATCACTCCCCCCAGCATTGTCCACCACGGGTGGGTGGATGCCTATCACTACCCCCAGCATTATCCACCCCATAGGGTGCTGGATGCCTATCACTCACCCCAGCATTGTCCACATCATAGGGGGCTGGATGCCTATCTTGGTCTATCTTTTACTGTGTGGAGGGGGAGTGAGGGAAATGCACCATGCCACCACCATGTGAGTCGCTCGCTTGTACTATATCACGTAGCAAGATTAGGCAGCTTTCCTCGTGCTTAACCTCTCCCGCCCTAGAAGCCGGTCTGTCCCCCGCAGAGCGCATTCTGGAAAATAGCCCTTGAAATCGGGCACGTACCTCTGGAAGCCACGCTCCTCCAGGACCGTGGCCGTAGTAGCGAGTTGCTGGATAGGGTCCGGCTCCCTTCTTGACTCCTCCGGCGTTCTTCCTTTTGACGCGGGGTTCATGAGACTTTGTGATGTATTCCTATAGGTTCTGTATCGATCCCCCTATTCCTGACCCTATTCTGGTTAACAAGTTAACTAGCAGCCATCCCATGAGGCAGAAAACCCCCATGATGCAGGAACCGTTATCTGATTAAGCCACACTACGGCACAGGAACGTGTTATCTGATTAGGTCATAACGCTTGCCATCTAATTAGACAAGCGATATTCCTCCAGCCCCTGATAAGGCATACGGAGTTCTCAACACAAATCAAACCTATGACAACCTGGGAAAAACCCTGCGGCCATTGTTTTGATTTCACCGAGAACTTCAGCAAAAGAATGTGCTAACGACCAGGTCGTATGACATCCTTATTGACGTATCTATGTCCATCCTTACGTCAATCTCGGCACCTTAAAGGTATAAATATTACCGATATTGCCCTATGCAAACACACGCGGTGGTGATGAGATCGGAGCAGCCAGACTTGCCGAAGCCCAGAGCAGAGCAGACCCCGCTGGCGCAGCCCCGCCTTCCTGACGCGCTGAGAACGAGACGCTGCTTTCTCCTGCCGAGAAATCCAGCTCCGGCGCTTCCGGGTAGCCCTCGCAGGCAGGCTGGAATATCGAGACCAGAGACGAGAGATACCATCCCTCATTCATCCTAGATTCCAGGTACAGAACTGAATAACCCCTTGCAGAGAATTCTTTAGTCAGTCACTTGGCAAAACAAACTTAACTTAAACTGCTACTTTCTATTCCCGCCCACGTATTAGGCTTAGGTCAGGTACATCTGGGGTAGGCGTAGTTAGAAACACCAGTTGAGTACGATTAGTCAAATGTATATGTGTATGTATCTATTTTATCCATTTTAAACCATCATATGGCTTAGAAACCATATCAATGTTTTTACAGTATTATTTTATACTTCTGCTTTTAATGTATGCACTTTACTTAACCATAAGTATTGCAATAATATCGATCCATTTCTCTTGTATGAGAAAAGAGACTGATCAATAAATAACATCTTTTATTGAACACGCCCGTCTCTTCCTTTACTCTACAATCTGGTGAGACTAAGAATGCACGTACTGACTGAGTAAAATAAGTCGTCTTTTGTTTTCACACGACTCTAGAGATACACTCTTGATTAGGGGAGAGCAAAGTTGTCATGTTCTATGGTTGTCAGAAACTAAATCCCTTCTTGTCTATCCAGGGAGGTTCAACTCCTCCTTGCCTATTCGAGAAAGTTTCTAGTGAACTCTGAGCTAGCTGGCAAACCCAAAACTTTAAGTCTAATATCGACAGTAGTAGACCTAGTTAACGTCTGGTCTAGGCCTATACTATTGAAGGTATTATTCCAATGCGCAGAGCCTATTGGGGTAATAGGAACTACACTACATGGCGCCCAACGTGTTTGGATAGGCGATAAAACTAACGTAAGACATTTAGAGTAACTCAGTCGTGCTTTTTCACTCAGACCCCTTTTTTCCCATAATACTCCAAAGACGTCTGGAGTGGGTGAAAGGTAATATCCGCCAGACCTCGCAGGAGGAAACTCCTATGTATGGTCCTTGGTTTAGTCAACGTTGAAGGATACACTGTTCCAAAATATTGTGCATCTAATCTTTGTTTCCATAAGAACCTGATCTGCAAACAAACAAAATAACCTTCTGGACAGTACAATGACAGACAGTGAAGGAGACAGAGAGGCAGTTAGAATAGCAACTGAACTCGCAGCAGCTGATACTGCTATGCAAGAAGCAGACCCGGGTATAATAATCATCCCGGTCAACACAAGAAAATCTATAACTTTAAAACTTATAGAAAATGGACTGACACCTAGAGGTGGCACAGTCATATTCGTAATTGAGGCACACGAATATCGGCAGACAGAGGTATTCTACACATGGATAAACTTTCCAGCAGCTAATGCTGTAACAAAGGTCTTCCACTATTACAAAACAGAGGAACCTCCTAATGAGTACACTCCTTTCGAGGAGGTGGAAGTACCACTTAAATTTCAAGAGCATCTGCTCTTATTTAATGGCGCCCTAAAACATAATAATCACATCACAAGGCTCGGTCCATTAGGTAGACCAGGAGCAACGTGGCCGGTTCTAGCCGGATACACACCACATCCAGACATCGATGGGATGTCTGCAGCAGAGCTTTTAACACAGCTAAAACAATTAATAAAATTACATAGACAATTAGTTCAATATGTGATGCGGACTTCAACAATTCAACCAGCAATTAAAGTTCCACAGCTGACCCCTCATCAGGGGAACACAAATAAAATTACACCACAGAACATACAATCCTGCCTAGGTAAGGTACCAGCTAAACGGGAACAAATACCATTCTGGTTAGCACAAAAAATCACCCAAATAGAGGCGGTGTTTCCAGACACCACCCCGTTAGAAAAACACAGGATTCTGACTATCTGTCTTCCAATGGGAATCGCACCACACGTGGAGGACTGTGACACTTGGGGTACAGTCTTTGCTTCCATCTACACAAAAACGCACGGTGTTCCATCCATTTCGGTAATACCAGATGTGCTAAAACAAATTCAAGACGAATACGGTCCAGAACCCGCTTTAACTCTTGGTATGAAATTACTAAAAGACTTCAAGCAGGTCTCGGCTATATTATTAGCCAACATAAAGGGAGAAGCAGCAAACGTGGCGATCCGCCAGAGGTTAAAGGAGACAGATATAGCAGACCAACCAGCTGAAATTGCCAGAATTATAGAAAAATCCTATGAGGAACTAGGTAGAGATAGTTTAGGTGGAATACCAGTAAAACCACAACTGATTGAAAGTCCTGGAAAAATATTTTTTAATAATAATTCAACATCACAAAAAAAGAGCTGGGATGGAAACAAACAATCCAATCCTAAAGAAAAGAAATTCCAATCCAGAGGAAGGTCTCCTCGGCGGAGAGAAAAATCTCCGAACCAAAGACACAGGTCACCCCAAAGTGACCCCTCTGGGAAAAGATATAACCTTAGAAATAGGGATAATATAAAGAAGCCTGATAGATATCAAGACATTGATACACGTCCCTCTCAATCTTTTCAGACTTCCTCGCAGAAATCGGAAAGAAGAGGACGATCAGAACAAAGAGAAGAGCACGCCAAGTCCAAAGACAAGGAATCTGCTCATCTAAAAAAGAAACTACAATTTCCAAAAAAGAAGGTAGCCAGTATCAAGGTAGTTAACAATGCCGAGAATACTGAGGACACAACTGAAAAACGGAGAATGGGCTCAGACAATGCTAGACAGCGCAGCAGAAGTGAGCATAGCTCGCAAAGTCCTTATGAATCATCTGGAGACAGTGGACACGAATGAATATCTTCAAGTGGAAACTGCAGACACCAGAGTTAGCAAACCTCACAAAATATATGAAATAACTTTACGTATAGAAGGGGATAAGACTAGAAAAATAAGGGGACTATTTTGGGATAATCTCTCCAAGGGCTATGACATCCTTCTAGCTGAAAAAGACTGGCCACCAGAGTTTGTCAGGGAGTGCCCTCATGGCGAAGAAATAATTATGCCTGCCTTCTCAAATCATATCCCAATTCATAAAAAATACACACTTGCCAGAAAGTGGGCAGTAGCTCAAGCTCCTGCTTTATATAAAAATCATGTAGGATGGGATGAGGACTCTCCTCCTCACAAAATCCAGTTAAAATCACAACCTACTGCACAAAGGCAGTATCCAATCAAGCAAGAAGCTAAAAAACAGGTAAAAGAAATTCTAGATCAATTAGAATACCAGGGGGTGATTGAAACTTGCACCTCACAAATGAACAACCCTTTGTTTCCTGTCTCCAAACCAGACAATTCATATCGTCTAGTTTTGGATTACAGACACCTTAACTCATGTTGCAAAACTTTTGCAGTGCAAAATTCGCATAGTGCTGCACTAATGAATAACATAGTGCGCAAAAAATACAAAACAACATTAGACATCTCTAATGGATTCTTTTGTCAAAACATAGCACCAGAGAGCAGATATTTGTCTGCGTTCTCAATAAATGGCACTCAAAAACAATTCTGTCGGTTAGCCCAGGGGTACAAGAATAGCCCAGGGGTATTCTCAGCGAGAGTAACAGAGTTACTACAAACATATGATGACGAAGCATTATCTTATGTCGATGACATATACCTAACAGATGATGACTTGGATACTCACTTGAAGAGAGTGAACACCATAATACTTGGGTTCGCAGCAGAGGGTTACAAATTCAACTTTAAAAAATCGAGAATTGCCCATCTAACAGTCCTGTTCTTAGGATATGAATTATCAAGTGAAGGCAAAAGCCTGGCTGACAATTTCCTAGAGAAATGTGCCGTACTCCAAGCACCTAGAACACTAAAAAACCTACAGTCAATTCTAGGCTTCCTAAATTTCGGAAGAACATACATTGCAAATTACGCAGAAAGGGTCAAACCCCTTTATGATCTAATAAAACCAGATTTTAAAAGAACCAATTGGACTCAAATACACACAGAAATTCTGAGATCCTTACAAACAGACATGTTAATTAAAACAAAATTAGAAACACGTGATAACACACGCAATCTTGTGATTCGAGTCATCCCAGGAAGATGCGGATTCACATACCTGACCTCTAATGAGGGAGAAAAGGTACCAATTGCATTCAAATCACACTTGTACACAGAAGCTGAAAAGAAATTCAGCATTAAAGAAAACATTGTTCATGCAGTTCAAACCGCAATAGCTAGAGAAAAAGATCAAGCGGACGGTAGACACATTACAGTCAGAACAGCCGAATCAGCCTTTGAGGCATTAACAACACCGTGTAATTTACCAACAACAACATTGAATCCGGAATGGATACAATGGGTGAATTCAATTACAACGGACAAAGGATACTACTACTTTGATCCAGAACTAGAGGAACTAAAAAATCTAGACTATGAAAGAACATTCCCTCTGCCGATCGACATTCTGCCCTTACGACAATACGCATGTGTAATCTATACAGACGGACAGGCTCAACCCTCCGTTTGGGGAGAACAAGCATACAACCCCACATGTGAGATTACAAAAGAAGTGTGGCGCGGAGGTAAACTAAGACCTCTATTAACAAAAACACACTCAGTAGAAACTAATTCAGAACAACAGACTGAAATAATAGCATTAAAAATGGCGCTAGATAATGCGGATCGCGAATTCCGGACACTTATAGTGTCCGATTCATATTACTGCGTCAAATCATATAACAACGATTTGCAGACATGGATTCAAAACGGTTACAAAGATGACACAGGTGCAACAATAAAGCAAAAACTGCTTTGGGAACAAATAGTTCTGTTACAAAAAGAACTACCAAAGACTCACGTGATACATACACTGAGTCATCAGCGTGATGGCGTTCACGTTGCAGGGAATTCATTGGCTGAGACAGCCACAGCGGTAGCAACTAAGTCGGCTTCCGTAGCTCGAAAAAAGCGTACAGTGAAGTATATTGACGGTGAAACAGTGCTGGCGGTGAAAACGTCATCAAAAGGCGACTGCTCAGCGCTACCGATCAACTATCCACTCAATTATACATACATAATCGATGCAAACTCCGTCCCTTTTGCTCGAATCCCTGGAGTGGGGGATAGAGTGATTCCAAACATGGACAGGAGAACCTTGTTAATAGCAGACGCACATATGGGCGAGGGTCTCAGACACCTCAAACTAAAAGATTCTCTGGAAGAATTACAATCAAGGTACTGGTGGCCAGGCATGAGCCTGCATCATACCATGTTCGTAAAGAAATGCCCAAACTGTAACAGAAATCGCAGTGGTGAGAGAAACGGTGTAATACCGTGTCGTTTCACTCAAAGAAAAGATCAACAGTAAAAAGCAAAGCGTCTGATTAACATATACAGGCTAGTTTCCACTTATAATGTAGATCACCAGCGCTCGGCTGACATCTGGACTGTTATACAAAGATTTGCGAGTCTAAATGGCATATACGCTAGAAGCATGCTACGTTTGACCATTGTTTTCACTCCAGCCCTCCAGCCTGAGGGGAAACATGGCCAAATGAGCATAGCACAGCGGGACTCTTCTCACTTCCTTCCTGAGGGATACGGGATGGTGTAAAGAAAAAACCAAGGCATAAAGCTATCTATAACAGAAAGGTATTAGGTTCGGGAGCTGGGTGGGTCAAACATCTAATAAGTGTCCAACGTAGTCTAAATAACCTGCCAAGAAATTCTCTGAAGGGATTCAGTCCGTACGAATTATTGTTTGGAACTAGGATGTTAGTCTTAGACCTCGACAGTCAGACTTCAGTGGTGAAGGAAAAAAGCTTTGATATCAAAGATCGTTTGGCTATTTTGCAGGACTTAAACGAAACAAGAAAAGACCTGAGCAACATAAAGTTGAAACAGCAGCCAACAACCACTGAAGAACCACCACCTGTCCCAGCAAGACCTGTCTGGATTCCAAAAGTCGGGGATCTAGTCAGAGAAAAGATCGCAGTAAAGAAGGAATTTGGGCCTTCTTACAGAAAAGCAGTTCCTGTCTTGTCTATTAACGGGACAAGATCAGTTGTACTACCGCCGCTTGCTGGTAAAAAGGAGAACCGAGTTGTATCCATCGACCTGGTAAAACCACAATCATGTGGCCGATAACAAATAGTAGGCCAAGTGGACTCCCGAAAAGTAGTAGAACACCAAGATTTGCTACAAACACAGAGGTTCAATCTAAGAGGCTAATCACATTCGAAACGCCTACAGAACTACAACAAGGACTATGCAACAATGCAATGGAACTTAGACCTCTGAAAACCCAAATAAAAACATTTAGCAGAGACACACCAATCTATAATGAAGTAACAAACGACTATGCAAGAAACAGTAATCCTGAAACAATTGGAACAATTGACAGAACTGCATCCGGCTACTTCATAAACTTCGATGATTCCTCTGAAGGCTTCACTGAATCAAAAACACAGCCATCAACAAAAACCTTTAAAGATAAAGTTAAAGTACTTTTGAAACAACTGAAAGAAACATATCTGATTTCTCCATGGATTGAATTTTGGGGGGGTTTTGGTGCATTTATCCTCATACTTTGGCTCATCATGGTACTAACTTTGGGACGCTTCATTGAGGGAAAATATGCTAAAATGGACACAGCAAGTCAGAAAATCAACTTGATCCTCAAACCACACACATCTTCACACGTCGAGAAAAGAGAACTTTCTTCAGTCAACTTCACAGCCAATCCTATACCGGGTGGGGTAGCATGGGACAACACTGACTACGAAATTTATGGTCCGGTTGAAATCCTGAAATATCCACACCAAATTAAGATCTCGTTGAGTGATTTTGTAAAAGCAAGCTCATTTGCTGATGATTGGGACTTTGAAAGTATAAATAATATGATGTCTGACTTAGTGATGTCTGCTAAATTTACAAAACATGATTATTTGCAGGGTTCGACAAATTATGATAGTATGTACTGTTATAACCACTATGGTAACCATTTTCTACATAGATCTGCACAACCTAGACATTTTTTAAATTATAATCAATGGGAACATTGTGCAACCCCTCCAAAAGGAAGCTCAAGAACCGTTTATGACAAATATTCATACTTTTCAGGTTTCAACTCAAGTAATGCTGAAACATTTTATTTCAAATTGTCAAATAAGACAGGGACAAAGACCATGATAACAAACACGAAATTGATATATTCAGACTCATTCTTTGAACAAATGAATACTTTTGGTTTTGATTATTGGGACAAAAATGTTGAAGTAAAGAGTGTTTGGGGTACAAAAGAATGGCAAGTACAGGGTATAGAATCTTTGTTTAGAGCCTGCATGATCCCAGAACAAATTATATTTTTAAATGACACTGTTCAACAAACTACCTGTCTCGGCCTAGCCAAAATCAAAGACTTAAATAAACCGTCTATTCCAAAACCAACAATGAACAGCAATAGCTCTACAGATGAAGAGATAGAAGTAAATTATGTATTAAACCAAAACAGAACACATCCTGATTGGAAAAAGTGGTTGATCTGGCCCACAGATACTAATAACTGTCAAGACAGATTCCTGAACAAAACACAGGGGTTCAAAATGACCAGGCCAGACCCTAGATATTCCCAAAGACAACACCCAGGGATAATAACCACCTACAGTGTGGGCAAATTATGCCTTCAGTGGCTACAAACTTCCACACTGGCAGAAATTAAGCAACACCTAACTTTACTTACTGATGGTGCTGACTTGCGTGATTTCATTATGGGACCGCGCAAACAGCGTCAGAAACGTTTCAATGCAGCCTCTGTATATGCAGCATACAACGAGGCCTGGAAGGTGACTCAAATTGAGACAGCAGAAAGTATACGGGAAATTGACCGTATTAATTTGGAAAAATCACTTTCTGTAGTGGACAATGGGTTAATGACTCTGTGCTCCAGAATTTTTTCTTTGGACAGCATTGTGTCTTCAGCAATCGACATATTATCGCAAGACTTACTGTTGTTACAACACGGTCAGTCCCAATTGCGTTCTATTGTACAGCTTGGCTGGACGTTACAAAATCTGCGTTCAGGCTATGTGCCTTGGCGTTTAATCAACACAACGTCACTATTCAATATCTTTAACCTTACTGATAAACAAATCAGTATGGCACAAAAGGGTGCTGATTATACAATCCTGAGCATTGAGAAACTCGAGAGATTACCAGTGACAATGTCAGAACGACCTGTCAGTGAATGGATAATACATGGGATAATTAATATTCCAATATCAACCTTCAGGTTTCAATACTGCCAAAAATATATACAGGCTGGCATGTACGAAAAATTGGGAAAAGGGTACATTAAAACAACATGGAACTTGCCCTATTCACATGCATGTGTCAGTAATAAAGGACAGAAAGTGTTTCTTAGTGGCAATAATTGTGCGATGTCACTGAGCGGTACACTTCTGTGTAATGGAATTAGTTTGCATGGAGCCTGTGAAGGGAACTCAAATAACCTTTCATGTCACCAGCTAGGCGCACCTGCAACAGAGATAGAACCTTTCTTTCAAAGACTCTATAATGGGAGTTACGTTCTAATTGTGGACCGCAGATGCTGTAGTCTTATGCCCGGGACTCCTTATCTCGTAACTACGACTGCGAAGGTCAAGTGCTGTGGACGCTTATTGTTCCCCAGCTCCCTTCCAGACAGGGAGACAAGGGCATGGCCCAACTTGAAAATTACTTCTATTCGAATAGATACTTTAAGCAGAATGAAAACAGTGCTTCTTCAGACGCCGACCAGGCTCACGTCATCAAAAGAAACGTATGATCTCCTAGTCGCAAGGACGACTGCAGAGATTCACTCATTGTTATCAACTAATTCCCCCATACATTTCGCAGAAATCCTGAATGAAATCTTAAATATTTCTGATACCAGTGGAGTCTCAAAAGTATTTAAGACAGTATTTTCGATGGCATTAACACCATTCAAAGCCATACTGGGTATTTTTCCAGATTTCGTCCATTCGATTTTTGGCGGACTTCCCCTCATTTTGGGACTATTTGCAGGAATCCTATTCCTAGTCCTTATATTTCGTTATGGCAAACCATGTCACAGACAAAACACCTGCGACAAGGGAAGAAACAATCCTAGCCATTGGATACTGGGACCGGATATCAAAAATCCTGGGACTATCCCGGCTTAGAGACCTGAACATGACTTAGTTTCTTTCATTTCGACCAATGTGGCAACGATGTGTTTTACCTGTATTAAGGTGCTTGCTATGCGGAGAAGAATGCGTGTTAGACACCTGTCTGACGCTACAATCGGATGCGCCAATGGATGCAGAAACATTGTTGAGTCCAATAAAGGCTCATGCTTTGTGCTGCCCTCAACGGCTACCAATCCTGATGACGGCATTCGTGGAAGCTTCACCACTACGATTAAGGGGTAGTGAAGTTCAAGATGAAAGCAGCATTGATCAGGTACGACCTTCTGTCAGCAATTCTAATCAAAACGTCAATGGAGACAATCATGCGCACAAATGCATGGTTACATCCTTGTCCGAGTTAGTGGAACTCTCCCAGGAAGCTGTTGACAGCTTTTTCGAGAGTCTAAATGATATGATGTTCTCACCAGAGCAGAAATAGAGACTTTTGAGCAAGCTCGCACACGGCGTTCCCTGAATTTGGCCTTCAGCTAGAATAGCAAAATACCATGAACAATTCTCCCTCCAGTTCACGGACAGCAATTTTTTCAGCAGCCCCAAAATATTTTTACATATTTTTCGGGACACTTATCTTCTGCTTAAAGTAAGAACTATTCTTAGAGAACTAAAATTTCTATTTTTAGATACTTTATAGACATTAGCTGCCCGCTGGTATGTTCATAATTATTTTATTCTGTGATGGAATGGTCTCGAACCTTTTTTCTGTATTAAGAGCCATTTCATGTGTAAATTCTCATATACAAATTAGTGATAATGGATAGATATGCGTGATTACTTTAGCATTATTCTACGGCTTGAGTGCATATGTTACATGTGACTGTTTTTTCCGTATATTTGATAATTTCAAAATGCATTTTATGTATTTTGGGGTGGTAAGGTATACACAATACTCTACAGTATGTTTTACTATGCATAGATTCGTAAATATGTCCATAGTTAGCGTGGAGTGGGTGTGATGTATTCCTATAGGTTCTGTATCGATCCCCCTATTCCTGACCCTATTCTGGTTAACAAGTTAACTAGCAGCCATCCCATGAGGCAGAAAACCCCCATGATGCAGGAACCGTTATCTGATTAAGCCACACTACGGCACAGGAACGTGTTATCTGATTAGGTCATAACGCTTGCCATCTAATTAGACAAGCGATATTCCTCCAGCCCCTGATAAGGCATACGGAGTTCTCAAAACAAATCAAACCTATGACAACCTGGGAAAAACCCTGCGGCCATTGTTTTGATTTCACCGAGAACTTCAGCAAAAGAATGTGCTAACGACCAGGTCGTATGACATCCTTATTGACGTATCTATGTCCATCCTTACGTCAATCTCGGCACCTTAAAGGTATAAATATTACCGATATTGCCCTATGCAAACACACGCGGTGGTGACGAGATCGGAGCAGCCAGACTTGCCGAAGCCCAGAGCAGAGCAGACCCCGCTGGCGCAGCCCCGCCTTCCTGACGCGCTGAGAACGAGCCGCTGCTTTCTCCTGCCGAGAAATCCAGCTCCGGCGCTTCCGGGTAGCCCTCGCAGGCAGCCTGGAATATCGAGACCAGAGACGAGAGATACCATCCCTCATTCATCCTAGATTCCAGGTACAGAACTGAATAACCCCTTGCAGAGAATTCTTTAGTCAGTCACTTGGCAAAACAAACTTAACTTAAACTGCTACTTTCTATTCCCGCCCACGTATTAGGCTTAGGTCAGGTACATCTGGGGTAGGCGTAGTTAGAAACACCAGTTGAGTACGATTAGTCAAATGTATATGTGTATGTATCTATTTTATCCATTTTAAACCATCATATGGCTTAGAAACCATATCAATGTTTTTACAGTATTATTTTATACTTCTGCTTTTAATGTATGCACTTTACTTAACCATAAGTATTGCAATAATATCGATCCATTTCTCTTGTATGAGAAAAGAGACTGATCAATAAATAACATATTTTATTGAACACGCCCGTCTCTTCCTTTTCTCTACAATCTGGTGAGACTAAGAATGCACGTACTGACTGAGTAAAATAAGTCGTCTTTTGTTTTCACACGACTCTAGAGATACACTCTTGATTAGGGGAGAGCAAAGTTGTCATGTTCTATGGTTGTCAGAAACTAAATCCCTTCTTGTCTATCCAGGGAGGTTCAACTCCTCCTTGCCTATTTGAGAAAGTTTCTAGTGAACTCTGAGCTAGCTGGCAAACCCAAAACTTTAAGTCTAATATCGACAGTAGTAGACCTAGTTAACGTCTGGTCTAGGCCTATACTATTGAAGGTATTATTCCAATGCGCAGAGCCTATTGGGATAATAGGAACTACACTACAACTTGTTTGGCGTCTTCCAGAGTGCTGGTACCGCGGCTCTCCCGGTGCGGCGTCTCTGGTCTTTGGTTCTCCGAGTCCTCCCTCCTTTTCATAACATCCGTGTTCTTCTCTTGAAGGGGTCCGGTAGGGTTTCTATTGGTTGATGGTGGGTCATGTGAAAGCGTCACATGGGTCGTCTCCATGTCGCGGAAGTAAGGTATTTTAAAGGTGCCGTGATCCTCTTCTGGGGATTGTTCCCATGGTGACTGAAAGTACAATACAAGAGAAACATGAGGAAGGAAGAGTTTGTCAATATTTTCTTATTCCTGTTTCGGCATATCGTGACAGCCCCCCATCATCACAGTGAGCAAAAGGTAAGTGTGGGGTTCAAAACTACAGCAGTCCACGCACACTGTGGTAATGGGGTCTAAGCCCCCCATCATCACAGTGAGCCAAAGGTAAGTGTGGGATTCAAAACTACAGCAGTCCACGCACACTCTGGTAATGGGGTCTAAGCCCCCCATCATCACAGTGAGCAAAAGGTAAGTGTGGGGTTCAAAACTACAGCAGTCCACGCACACTGTGGTAATGGGGGTCCAAGCCCCCCATCATCACAGTGAGCAAAAGGTAAGTGTGGGGTTCAAAACTACAGCAGTCCATGCACACTGTGGTAATGGGGTCTAAGCCCCCCATTATCACAATGAGCAAAAGGTAAGTGTGGGATTCAAAACTACAGTAGTCCACGCGCACTGTGGTAATGGGGTCTAAGCCCCCCATCATCACAGTGAGCAAAAGGTAAGTGTGGGGTTCAAAACTACAGCAGTCCACGCGCACTGTGGTAATGGGGTCCAAGCCCCCATCATCACAGTGAGCAAAAGGTAAGTGTGGGGTTCAATACTACAGCAGTCCATGCACACTGTGGTAATGGGGTCTAAGCCCCCCATCATCACAGTGAGCAAAAGGTAAGTGTGGGGTTCAAAACTACAGCAGTCCATGCGCACTGTGGTAATGGGGTCTAAGCCCCATATCATCACAGTGAGCAAAAGGTAAGTGTGGGGTTCAATACTACAGCAGTCCTTGCACACTGTGGTAATGGGGTCTAAGCCCCCCATCATCACAATGAGCAAAAGGTAAGTGTTGAATGTGAAACATGCAACAGGCAAACATCATTAATGAATACTGGTACCAATACCACAACCATGTCTGTGGCAAAGTTGTAGTTGTGTCCCATACTAACACAGCAGTGGTCAGGCAAACGTTGCACTGCAACAGAAACACCCTCTGCCATTTGCACCTAAGCATTGCACATGGGTGTTCACAATGTGTACAATAGGACAAACACAGACACCATGGCAGCAATGGGACATACCAAACTGGAGGAATGTGCACACTGATGAGGCAAGAGTTCCGTGGACAGTAGGGAAGAACTTACAAACAACATACACCCAATAGCACACAAAACACATACCAATTCAGTGCTGCGTATTCACAAACACAGCCAGGCAGTTCCACACCCACCCTGCATGTCAAACACAACATGTGTGTGTGTGCAACTACCCACAGGATATTACACAACACATGAGGGGTGCTGAACTCCAACGACACAGATCCCCACATAGTTCCATGAACAAGTAAACATCTCCAGGGCACCCCTTTGTGATCAATCATGCATTCTCAGATGAGTGGGATATGGTCAGAATTCTGTGACACAAGCTGGGCGGGACAGCAACCAACACAGCAAGAGACAGGACCACCACAGCACTACCCTCATGAAACCCACAATTTTCTGACACTACCATGCATGCTGATTCCTCAGTGATGAGAAATGGAGATGTGACACATACTGTGAAGCACAGTCACCTGTGCACACAGGGTCATGAGTCCAGACCACGAAACTTACATCATCATTTCAACTGCAAGTACGTGATACTAATCATCAACATCATGTGTATCAAAATGAAAACCACCAGATGAAAAAATAAACTTTAATCAGCAATTCAGGAAGACAAACATGCTGTCCTGAAAACACAAAGGCCAATAGCCAGTCCATTAGTAAAGTCCAAACAGGGAGACATAGAACAAGTTGTCACCCATTGCTTGCCTGCACAGCTACGGCCAGGTGACATCTCCCCTTGGAGGGGCACGCATAGGGGCAGACCAGGCACCGCATGAACAGAATCAGGGAATAGCAGAATGAGTCTGGGGAGAGGTGGAGGGAGCAGGGGGCTCACTGGCAACTGCAGTGGAGGTGTCTGACACAGTGGGCACAGTAACCACTGCAGGGCACAAGTCAGGAGTGATTGCCGCCGGCATCACTGTAGGGCATGACTCAGATGTGGTGGGTGCTGGCCCTACTGCAGTGGGATGGTCGGAAGGGGTTGTTGCGGCCTCCACTGCAGTGCCGAATTCCACTGGAGACCATGGGGGTGTAGATGAGTTGGGCAGGACAGAGGGGGGGACACGGTCCCCACACCAGTGGCACAAACAGGCAGAGCTTCAGGGGAGGGCGTGGATGTGCTCGTGCCAGGGAGGGAGGGACCAATTATTTTGGGAATGCGGTATGTGTTTGAACTTGGGGCAGGGTGTGGCGGGGCAACCTGTGGAGTGGTGGGCTTTGGGCTGGAGGACAGAGACAGTGTGGTGGAGCTACGTGGTGGTGGTGGTGGGGTCTTGCTCCTCCCGCTCCAGGTGGGCTTGGGAGTGGGGGCCTCAGTCTGCCTGTGCCTGGTTGAGGTGGTCTGGGTTTGAGGGGCAGTCCCCTCTGTGCTTGCTGACTGTCTCTTTCCCTTGCTCGTCTTATCTGATGGGTCTGCGGGGAAGAGGCCAAGGTCAAAGAGGAAGAGCTTTTTGGATGTGGGGTCTGCAGGTGAGGCAAGGGAAGGGGTCTTGGAGGGAGAGGTATCTGAGGACTGTGGAGTGCTTGTGGATGCCTGTGTGTGTGTCTGCTCCCCATCCCCTGTGAGTGAGGTATCACTCCCCTAACTGTGCTTGCGTGTACGTTTTGATCGTGGCTTGCATGTCTGTGTGGTACCTGTGTCTGTAGTGGTGCGTGTTTGTGTTGGTGTGTGTGTGCTTGTGACAGGTAGGGTAGTGGGGATTGAGGATGTGGCAGAGGTGGGAGGGGTGAGGGACTGTTGGAGGAGGCTCACTGCTGCCATCAGTGAGGAGTCCATGGACTGATTGGTCCTCTATATGGCAGATATGCTAGAAGAGATGCCCTCCATGAACGACACCAGTTGTGTCAACAGACTGGTGTGTGTATGAAGGACACTCAGCATAGATGTCTGCCCTACATGGATCTGCTTAAGCAAGTCCACAGACTCCACACTCAGGGCAGCAGGGGAGACAGAGGCAGAGGGTGCGGTGCCTGGCGCAAAGAAGGCATGGTCCCTGATATGGGACCCTCCACAGACCTCTGGGATTGGAGCAGATGGGAGGGTGGTGGTTGCGGGGACGGATCTGCTTGTTGGTGTCTTCTGACTGCTGGCACCCGTCTTCACAAGGGACTCATCATCCGACGAGCTGTGTTCCTCAGCTCTCAGCTAAGGTTGATGGCGCTGAAGTCCCATTCGTGTGGCTTCCCTTACACTCCGTGCCACTGGGCTCCTCCGAATCGTCGGCGGATGGCCCAGTCTGGCTCTGCTGCTCCTCCTGGTCCGTGGAGCTGTCTCCCCCCGTGGCTTCAGATGTATCTGTAAGAAAGCAGGAGAAACAGATCCCCATCAGTCAACTGTATTGACCTGGCACACCACAGTAAGTAGAGCCCATCTCAGAGCAAGTCTTCACATCATTTGCCAATCGTGCAAACACCTATGTGAACAAGACACTTGACAGTCTGCCACTCAAATACTCCCCTCATTTAACTCCTATCCATGGTAACATCCATCTGGCGCATGTTGGATGCCACAAATCATTTGTGCACATATGCACCACATAGACAGTTGTTCGACATCCAAGATAACACATTGAAATGTGTCACTCCACACACATGTCATCCCCTGCCAAAGACTCAGTACATGTGTCAGGCAAAGGGATGGGCCGAGTCTATGTCGATATGCGGGATATGCTTCCATCACTACACACAATGATGTTCTCATGTCCTGATAGTCAATGCGACTATTAGGTTCATGCAGGACAGAT
Organism: Lissotriton helveticus; assembly: GCF_964261635.1. NCBI lineage: Eukaryota > Metazoa > Chordata > Amphibia > Caudata > Salamandridae > Lissotriton > Lissotriton helveticus. Next base: position 614,425,514 of record NC_136063.1, on the reverse strand, counting down.
GACACTACTGCCGGATCACATGTTTGCAAGTTGAATGCCATGGCACAGGCCTGTCTGGTGAGTCAGACTTCACTGTCTACTGTCACAGGGGCAGTGCATTCACACAACAACTGTCTGCACTTTGGAACAATGAAAGGTCTGTGGGGAATGCAAGCTCTGTAGATGACAGGTGCACCTGTTCACACTCTGCCACCCACATCATGAGGTCTCAGATTATCACAAATTTATGAAATGAGACCTTACAGTGACTGAAAACAAGAATCCCTACACATGTGCACTTCACAGTCTGATGAGACTCTACATATTCAGCCTGCACTGTGATGTTGCATACGCCAATGTGCACAGTCAAAAAGCGTTGACACACCTATGTATGAACCAATGTGCAGAACCTATAGTCACATCTCAGATGGCTTCCCCCCCACACTGTTAAAACCCTCCAGGAGTCCACGTTGCAAGGCCACACCACAATGACACAGAGGCAGACACATGAAGGCACTTTTTACAATGCCCAATATGTGAGATGACACATGGGAGTGGGAGAACATAGAGCATTCGATGCCTGGAGTAGGCATTAATATCCTGGTGCATGTGTAACATGGTATTACCCTGAACACTAGGCAGATGGCTATGCATGTGTGACACACATGATGTACCTACGTCAGAGGCTCCAACATTGGTCTCACTTGCATCATGGGTGTGTGGCAAATACCCCACACATGTGGTGCGTCTGAGCAGCATCATGAACACATGTTAATGGCACACACAGCGTACATGTCAGATTACAGGCATTGTGTGAGCAATTGTAACATCTATTGCGTAAATGACAAAGTTCCCGTAATGGATGCTATCCCCAACTTCAACCTCAGGTAACTAAAAGGACGCAGTACCCAAGTGACCTGAGTCACAGACTGTTTGGGCTCCACCTGTGTATGAGATGAGGATGGGGCATGACACAAGTGAGGGACATGAGTCCTGGACTACAAGACAGATGTACTGTGGAAGTCTAACCAGGCTAAAGGAGTGCAAAGAGCATGTGACACATAGTTCCCTGACAAGGCTAGCACTTACCCCCTTCTAGCTGCTGTCTGGACTTCAGCTGCCCATCCAGGTCAGGGAAGACCACCACCAGAATCCGGAGCACGTGGTGGGTTAGGGTCTGCTGTCTGCCCCTCCTGCGAGGAGGCGACAGCTACAGCTGAATCCTTGCGATCTTCCGGGTCCAACCACAAAGGTCCTGCCACCTCTTCTGGGAGTTGCGGATCTGGCGCTTGTAGACCCGCACAGATCTGACTGCCTGGGCGATGGTTAAGTATGATTTCCTGCTTCTGGTGGGCAGCAACCTGTGAGGATGACAAAGTAAAAAGGCCATAAGTACACATGCAACAGCTGGGTGCATTACACAGTTTGATTTATAGATCTCTATCACTGAAGCCTATGATGGACACAGGTAGTGCAACAATAGCTATGAACAGTTGTCCAGATATTCCAACATGGAAACATTGCCAGAGAAAAATAAGATGCACTGTGACTGCACTGTACCTGTTCAGTGCATGTAACTACACACTTTGGGGGTGGAAAATACTCAGTGAGCATGCTAGCCACACGTGTACACACTGCTAGTACTGGTAGTCAGACAACATGCACAATTAGGAAGGCAGTGGACTGTACACTCACCTGCTCCCCTGGTGTCCCATACAGCTTGCTGTACTGTAGAAGGACCCCATCCAGCAGGGCCTGGTTCTCCTCCTCTGTGAAGGCTGGGGCCCTTTCCAGAGTACATGCCATTGCAGTGGCCAGAGGATGCAGACACAGCAGCAGTGGTAGCAGAGACTTGTAGATCTGTAGCATGTAGTGCAGGCAAGTGAGCTCTCAGGGGACCAGACAGCCTTAAATGTGTGCTGCAGAGGCAGGCTCTGTCCGATGCATTCAAAGTGATAGGTCCAACACGTTTGCATCTTATGATTTTGCCCAATCCCTTTAACTGCACGACTCGTACACGCCTTCCACATCGTTCAAATGTTGAGATTCATTACACCATTGAGTTTGCAACATTGTTGTATTGAGCCAACTGTAGTCTTTCAAAATACGCGTCCATCTCCATGACAGTTAATAGGCAATGCGTGCGCATGGCTCTGTCCATGGCTTTACGGCACGCATTTTGAAAGACAACACGCACCTGTCTCAATACTATTCAATGGGCAAAGCGTGCACACAGCTCTGTCCATTGCTGTACGGCGCGCACTTTGAAAGACAATGCGCACCCGTCTCAATGCTATTCAATGGGCAAAGCGTGCGCACGGCTCTGTCCATTGCTGTACGGCGCGCATTTTGAAAGACAACACGCGCCCGTCTCAATACTATTCAATGGGCAAAGCATGCGCATGGCTCTATCCATTGCTGTATGGTGCGTGCCTGAACAAGTCACACGCATCGGTCAGCATATTTGTCACAGGTAAACGGATGCCAGCCACAATTGAAATTATTTTGGCCACCATGAGTGTGGAAGGGTATGCTCAGACATGAGTCCCTTGCTCATTGCACCATCAGGATTCAAGCAAGCCGGGCCGAAGACGGCTGTAATGCCAGAAACCGGTCCCCGGAAGCTTGTTTCCTTTCCAGTGAAGATTTGGCTTGGTAGTTTGGTCTGCCCTGTTCCCATGAGGCACTGGGCCAGGGACAGACTAATTTGCATATAGCCAGGTTCTGAACTGGGATGGTGCAGTGAGCTAAAAAACGGTGATGGATCAAGCCCTGATCTGTTGACTGGGTAGGAGTGTTCTGATTAACTCAGATACTCTGTCCATCACCACCCCCTTTTTGGAATTATTTTGGCCACCATGAGTGTGGAAGGGTATGCTCAGACATGAGTCCCTTGCTCATTGCACCATCAGGATTCAAGCAAGCCGGGCCGAAGACGGCTGTAATGCCAGAAACCGGTCCCCGGAAGCTTGTTTCCTTTCCAGTGAAGAATTGGCTTGGTAGTTTGGTCTGCCCTGTTCCCATGAGGCACTGGGCCAGGGACAGACTAATTTGCATATAGCCAGGTTCTGAACTGGGATGGTGCAGTGAGCTAAAAAACGGTGATGGATCAAGCCCTGATCTGTTGACTGGGTAGGAGTGTTCTGATTAACTCAGATACTCTGTCCATCACCACCCCCTTTTTGAAATTATTTTGGCCACCATGAGTGTGGAAGGGTATGCTCAGACATGAGTCCCTTGCTCATTGCACCATCAGGATTCAAGCAAGCCGGGCCGAAGACGGCTGTAATGCCAGAAACCGGTCCCCGGAAGCTTGTTTCCTTTCGAGTGAAGAATTGGCTTGGTAGTTTGGTCTGCCCTGTTCCCATGAGGCACTGGGCCAGGGACAGACTAATTTGCATATAGCCAGGTTCTGAACTGGGATGGTGCAGTGAGCTAAAAAACGGTGATGGATCAAGCCCTGATCTGTTGACTGGGTAGGAGTGTTCTGATTAACTCAGATACTCTGTCCATCACCACCCCCCCCTTTTTGAAATTAGCCACAATTACCTGGCATGGATTTGTGTGTACAACCAGGACACCACCGCCTGTGCCACACTGTATCCTAAGTCAGATAAGGCTGCATTACTTGTGTGTGGGGGTGTACATGTGGTTTGTTGGGTGGCACTAGGGGCAGCCACTCCCAGGCTGTGCACATGTTCGTGGGGACAGAATCCTTTGTGTATTGTGCACATGACCACTGTGATGTGCACCTGGTCATTTCAGAGCATGTGGCATGGTCACATCTCCTGTGTGCATGTGTGTATGTCATGTCACATACCCCACAAGTCATAGGTGGGATGGAATGTGCATCGCAGTGTGACACATTTCCGCAATAGTGATGTACATACAGTCTGTGTGCATGTTGTGTTTCAGATGTGTACACATGTTGAACTGAGATGTTAGTTGATGGGCATGTTGGTGACATATATGTCCATACAAAACAGCCCACACACCAAGTACTTGTGTGTCATCATGACCTCGCATGTGAAGTTGAGTATGGTGAATGCCACAGAGGTGTGGGGACCGACAATTTTTCTTTGCTCACCTATGTGCTGCAGGGCACCAGCTGTCCACAGACCGTTCCCTGACTTTGCAACAATGGTGGAACGTGACTGCATCCGACGGTACCGCTTCACCAGGCCGCTGATTGAGGAATTGGTGGGGCGGTTGGACCCACATTTGCAACCTGGCGGACATACCCTACAGCGCGGACCCCCAAGTTTAAGGTGATGGCAGTTCTACACTTCTTTGCCACAGGTACCTTTCAACACACTGTGGCATCTGCTGGTGGGATGTCACAGACCATGTTCAGGTGTGTGATTCGAGATGTGTTGGAGGCAATGTTACTTTACTTGAACCACTACATCTATTTCCCCAAACCACAGCAACTTACTGACATCAAGAGTGGCTTCTATGCCCTGGGGAGGATGCCACATGTCATTGGCTCCATTGATGGGACACATGTGGCTTTGGTTCCACCACAGGCACCTAAGCAGACATACAGGAACAGGAAACATTTCCACTCAATCAATGCTCTGGTGATATGTCTGTCGGATATGACCATTTCACATGTGTGTGTATGTTTCCCCGGGTCTGCACACAATGCCTACGTCATGCAGAGTAGTCACATCCCGAGGCTGATGACACAGATGCAGATCCAATGTGCCTGGCTTGTTGGTGTGTACTGAAGTTTGACTATTGTTTGTGTTGGGCAATGTTGTATTCCACCCTCTCCCTAAACTCATGTAATGTGCAATTGTCTGTCTGTAGGTGACTCTGGATATCCCAACATGCCGTGGTTGCTGACACCACTCATGAACCCTGTAACACCAGCCGAGATGCGCTACAATGAGGCACACGGTCGGACCAGAAGAGTGATTGAGTGGACATTTGGATTCCTGAAAAGCCCCTTCCGATGCCTGGACAAAACAGGAGGAGCCCTCCCATATGAACATGCAAAGGTGTGGAAAAAGTTTACTGTTTGCTGCATGCTACACAACCTGGCAGTGTGGAATAAATTGCCCCTTATCCGGGATGACGATGACCAACATCTGCCACCTGTGGAGGATCCGGGCCTGGGCCACGATGCCAGTGATGAAGAGGAGGAGGGTGATGTCCGCACACAGCTCATCAACAACTTCTTCAGCTGAATGTAAGTGTACAGGGATGTTATGTCACTGTCTTGACTTTGCCTGATATGTGTTGGTGGTGCTCTTTTGCTGTTTTACTGTGGCTAGGTACTACTTGACTGGGTGCATGCTGTGATGTGCCCTTACGGGTTGCCTGTACTCCCCAACAGTGTTGACAAGCTTTCTTGGTTTTGTGTGTGTATCTTGTGACAGGTTTTGGGCATGTGTATTGCAGTTCTATCTTGGTCTTCTGTGCTTTTGACTGTGTCTCATGGCTGTCCTTCACAGGGTTCTTTGGCTGGGGTCTGTTCAACTATGACCCCCGAAACACAGATTCTTCTTCCAGGGTGGAAGTAGTCGTTTCACTACAAGTGATGTGCCCAACTCCCCTGTAATTCATATCTTCAAGACTTGGTGACTGTGTGGCCACTGCCACGTGGGTTTGCCCTGCATCTGTTGTGTACTCAACCTGTTGCAAAAGTGTGATAAACTGGTGCTACACTTTGTGATGTGCGTTGTTAGTCTTCACACATCAGGCTGGCATTTGCTCACTGCACCTATGGGCTACTTACCACTGACTCTGGATAGGTGTGGTGTGTGTGCGTTCAAATGTATTTCCTGGCAACATCAGTGTAGGAGATGGGTCAGATGGGCAGGGTGTGTATGTGCTGACCTAGTGGTGCCCTAGGGGTGTGTCTCCCTCATATGTGTCACATCATCCTTACCCACATGACAAAGTTTACATTGCTGTAGCAATTAACATGAACGGTGTCATTTAGCTGATCTTCTCCATGACAAAAACCATGTTGGAAACACAAAAAGAGGCAAGTATTGTGTTTTTGTGAGTTTATTAGCATGCATGTGTCAGGAAAGTGCACAGGATGGTGACTGCTATACAATGGGTTGTAATCCAAAGTTCACAGATGAGTAGGAAGTGTTGGAAGATGAAATGTCCAGAGTAAAGTCCACAGTCACCTGATACATCATAACTGAAAACCTCCATGTCATGTGGGAGTGTTGAGTAGCATTCGACAAGGTGATCAGTTCGCACACAAATGAAAAGTTCCAGAACAGGCGTTGGATTCCTGGAGGATGTGCATGGCCATCTTTGTCTCAGTTGCCCTTCTTCGGACAACCTCTCTTCTTCCTGGGGGAACCTTCAAGTGCATGCCGCTGCAGTGCAGGGGACTCTCCACTAGAGTCATCCTCCCTCCCTGTGGCAGTTGCAGATGTTGAGGCATCAGATGTTGTGGGCACACAGGAAGCTGTGGACATGTTGGTGCTGATCTGGCGGAGGCATGTCAATATGTCCCTATCAGTTCTTCCAATGTGTCCCACTTGGACTCCAAGCGGGCATGATGGGTAGCCTGCTGCTGCTGTATGTCCTTGAGGATCCCCACAACCTGGCTGACCTCTCTGGTGGTAACCTGGAATGCATCTATGATGTGTACCACTTTGGGGTTATCATGCAGTCCAGTCCCCTCTGAAAGGCGTGAACTCTGCCTACCACCCCTAGCCACACGGTCCGGACCAGGGGAGGCACGCACAGATGAACCTGGGTCCCCCTAGGAGTCGGTCTGGTTGTTGGTGTCCGTTGCCTCCCGGGTGGGCTGGGTCCCTGTGCTGGTGGAATCCTGTGTCCGTGGTCTGTCTGTGACATGGGTGGTGGTGTGTCTGTTGCCAGTTCTTGGAGGACTGTGTGCAGGGGGTGTTGATGATACTACTGCTGGTGCTGAATGACGACTCACACCGGAGGTGCCAGGTCCTTTGTCATCCGAAGAAGACAGAGACTGTTCCACACCAGAGACCTGATGTTGCACCGGAGCCTGGTACTGGCACTCTTCTTCATTAGCTGATATGTCCTCAGCATCACCTGTGTGGGGAAAAGACACACAATGTATGAAATGTTTCTACAGGCATCCATGGTTCATACACATGACAGTTGTGACTGTACATCAGGGTGCATGTCTGTGCATTGCATTGTCCAATGTTGTCACAGACAGATGTTCATGTAGTCATAGCACATTGTCCTGCCAACATGGAAGTTTTGAATTTGCATGGGGAGGTGTGCATGCCCAGCTCATGTATTGATTGACTGTACATGGCCATTGCTACTCAGGGGCCATCACGTGCCTTCCACAGGTGTGTCATCCCTGTCAATGTTTGTCCTTTAACAGTGACATACGTGCAATTCCATTTCAGATATGATCCTGTTTTGGGGCATGTGTGTTGTCAGTGTTAGCAAGTCCTTGTGCGTCACATTGGTGTGTGTGTACAACATGGCCAGAGCCCAGTATGCCTGAGATCTCTTTTGTGGATCTGTGTTGTGGTCTGTGTTACTAGTTCTCGCCTCATTTGAAATGGGTTGTGATGTTGCTGTAGTGAATGATGTGGTTGCTGAGTTTAGTACGTGCAAGCTTGATTTATCCAGTCACTGTCCTCCATGGGGATTGGGATTGGGCATAGAGGCTCTCTGACTTTTCCATGTACATGGAAGTGTGGGCCGTGGTGTGTGTGTAGCAATTTTGCTGCTGTGAGGAGCATGTCTCCTCCAATGCAATCCAAGTTGGTCCTTGTGTCTACAATGTCTATGACAGTGAGTGGTGTGTTGAATGCAGTATGCATATGGCGCAGAACGATGTAGGGGTGGAATTCAGCTCAGTACAGCACCTTGTGTGAACGACACCATGCTACAGTGACACCTATATTGTGTCCATTCCATTCCCTGTCAGGTGTCCCCTGCCAAAGATGTCTGTGATTTCCAGTGTGTTTATGTTCAATATAGTCTGTCTGATTCTCCACAGTTGTCATGTGCATGACACACCTTCACAGCCAGGCCAGGAGGCCCCCCAGGACACTGCATCCCCAGACTGTGTTTGTTGTAATACAGTTGCACTGGCTGTGAGTGTATACGTGTTTGGGTTGGCCAGTGCATGTAGGCGATTTGCAGTCACATCTTTACTCATGGCCATGTGTCAGCCATCTTATCAGCCCATTATGTTTGAGTGACTGGTCCCACGTGTGCAATGTGTGTTTAGCTGAGATGTTGTGTGAAAAGACAGGTTTGTTGTTTTTTGTATCAAATCCTGACCTCCTCCTCCACCCAGGCCAGTTCTCACACCATGAGGCATGCCACCCTTGCCGTGTGTATGTCGACTCAGGATATCAGTCAGTGGTGTCCTGTAGTTTATTTGTACCCTGTTCCCAACAGTGCCTTGTGTTCCCCACAGCAGAGCCCAGTATGAGACATCTTGTAAGTGGCTTTCCACTCCCTGTGAGGTGTGCATGGTTCAGGGTGGGCTTGCTGGCCCATGTGGGTGGGGGATTTTGAGCTGTGACTCCAACTCCCATCATGCTCTTGGTTACACCCCCTTCCCCGCATACCCACCCTTCTTTCCTGTTGACTCTGCTTTCCTGCGAGTGAGTGTGCCTGTGCAGACAAGGTGGCTGCCAGTGGTGTCCTGGTGTTTGAAGTTGAAGTTGAAAAGGATTTATAGAGCGCACATTCACCATGCGGTTTCTTGGCGCGGTAGACGGATTAGCACTGAAGGGGAGTGGAGGGTCATTGCAGTGGAAATGCAAGGGAGAACAGGTGAGTCTTGAGAGCTTTACGGAAGACTGTGTAAGTGGGGATGGTCCTAATGGTGAAGGGAAGGGCATTCCAAAAGGGGGGGTGAGGGTAGAGAACCTCATACTGCCAAATTATTTCCTCCTAAAGCGGGGAACGCTGAGGAGACAGAGAGTGGAGGAGCGTAAATTTCTGTTAGGCACATAGGCGCTGATCCTAGAGGTGATAAAGTCAGGTGCTGTGCCAGCCAGGGCCATGAAAATCAGACAACCCAACTTAAATAAGGAGCGCTCTAGGATGGGCAACCAGTGGAGGTCTTTTAATAGGGGAGTAGCTCGATGAGACTTGGATAGTCGATAAATGAGGCGGGCCGCCTGATTTTGGATTAGTTGTAGGCGTCGAAGTTGGTAGGCAGGAATGACTACGTATAAACCGTTGCCATAATCAAGGTGGGATAAAATCAATGCGAGAAGAATACGTTTCAGGGCAGTAACAGAAAAGAAACGGGAGATCTTTCGAATTGATCGAAGAGAAAGGAAACATGATGAGACCACAGTACTGATCTGGGAGCGCATGGTTAAGTCCTGACAGACTTTGATGCCCAGGGTTTTCACAGAAGCAGAGGGTGTGGGGGGGCCAAGGAGGGGGGGCCAGTAAGCAGGATTCCAGGGGCTGGGAGAGCCACCGGTGAGCACCAACTCAGTCTTGTCGGGGTTCAACTTTAAGTGGTTGCTGTTCATCCAATCATAAATGAACGTCAGGTAGATTGAAATTTGAAAATAGAGTCAGAAGAAGAGGAAAGATCAAAGATAAGCTGGAGGTCATCAGCATAATTAAATACTGTGACCTCCATTTTTAGCAGAGCAGCTATGAGGGGATAGATGTAGAGGTTGAAAAGAAGAGGAGAATGAGAAGAACCCTGAGGAACCCCGCAAGAAACAGAGCAGGTGGGAGCGGAGAAGCCGCCTAGCTGAAGGGCCTGAGTGCGATTGCCTAAGAAGGAGGTGAGCCAGGCCAAGGCTGAACCCCGAATGCCGTCACCCCCGACACGGTCGAGAAGGATGGAATGGTCGACGGTGTCGAAGGCGGCGGACAGATCGAGGAGGACCAGGGCCTGAGAGGAGTTAATGTCAGCACTCCTCCTGAGTTCGTCTAAAACGGAGAGAGGACAACGGACTCCATAGAGTGGGATGGGCGAAAGCTGGCCTGATGGGAGCCTAGGAGGTGATTTTCCTCAATAAAAGCCATGAGGCAGGTAGTATTGTGGCTTTCCAGCATTTTACCTAGGTAAGGGAATAAAGAAATAGGACAGAAATTGGAATGGGAAGTGAAGTCGGCACCAGGTTTTTTTCAGGATGGGAATAACTTTGGCCGATTTAAATGAATCTGGGACAATTCCCTGGGTAATAGAGGTGTTAAGAAGGGTTAACGGTGGGTCAGGGCAAATGGAAAAGATCTCTCTCAGGATGTGGACAGGGCAACAGTCGGAGGTGGACCCCGACTTTACCTTCTTAAGCAAGATATGGAAAACTTCCTCAGATATCAGGGGAAATTGGTTGAGAGAGGAAGGGTTAGACGGTGGTAGTGGGCATGAAAAGGAAGGGGAAGGTGGGGGTATATTGCGCCTAATGTTTGCAACTTTCTCAATGAAATATTCATTGAGGGAATTGCAAAGAAGTTGTGAGGGGACGGGTTTAGATGTGGCCCTATCAGAGGTGGCTCACTCCTGAACGATGGTGAAGATTTCCTTGGGTTTGTTTGCCGCAAGGAGAATTTTAGAAGAAAAATATTCTAATTTTGCTTGAAGGATAGCCTTTTTATACTCCCGTAGGAGAGACATGTAATGCATTTTTGACGTAGGGCAGTATGCGCGTCTCCAGTGGCCCTCAGCCTGTCTGAGTGTAAGTTTTTGAGCCTTGAGTTTCAGGGTGAACCATCTATTGGCCTCATGGGTGCGACATGATCTGACCAATTTAAAAGGGGCCACTCGATCACAGGAAGCAGAAAGCCAGGTGTTAATGGCAGTCACCAGAGAGTGTATGGGGGTATCAAGAAGGCTAGGGGATGACGCTACCAGGGAAGAGCAGAGTTTAGCCAGATCAACCCGGTTCCAATTCCGGGCCCAGACATTTTTTGGGGGGGGGGGGTTTATTGTCAGCCCCAAGTTCGAGAGAGAAGATCAACGAGTGGTCAGACCAAGGGCAAGGGGAGATTGAGGGGGGAGAGATTGACAAGTTGATTGACCAAATCTGGTCGAGGATATGACCAGGTGTATGGGTGGGGGAGTGTTTCGGGGGGTGAGATTGAGGCTCAGAAGGGAATCTGTAAAATCTTTGGACATGTGGTCCAAAGATACAAGTCACAAAAACAGTCCATGTGCTCCCCACAGTTGAGCCCAGTGTGAGACATCTTGTAAGTGGCTTTCCACTCCCTGTGAGGTGTGCATGGTTCAAGGTGGGTTTGCTGGCCCATGTGGGTGGAGGATTTTGAGCTGCAACTCCCATCATGCTCTTGGCTACACCCCCTTCCCAGCATACCCACCCTTCCTTCCTGTTGACTCTGCTTCCCTGTGAGTGAGTGTGCCTGTGCAGACAAGATGGCTGACAGTGGTGTCCTGGTGTTTGTTGGATACAAGTCACAAAAATGGTCATGTGCTTCACACAGCAGAAGCCAGTGTGGTCAATCTTTGTGGCCTCTTTCAATGGGGTGTGAGGCAATGCATTTTTCTAGGTGAGTTGGGTGTAGTTTGTGTGAAGGGTTTGTGTGTGACAAAACCTGCTGGGAAGTATATTCAGAGCTGCCAGTCCTCCTTTCCACCCAGCCAGATATCCCACCATGAAACATGCTTCCATTGCAAGAAGGGCAAGTTGTCTTTCAGGATGTCAGGCATTGGTGCCATGCTGTTTGTTTGACCAGAACTCCCAGCAGGGGCTGGTCCTCCCCACATCAGTCCCCGGTGTTAGCCATCTTGTGAGTACTTTTCCACTCACTGTGATGTGAGCATGGTTCCGAGTGTTGATGATGGGGCAATTGGGTGGGGGTGCATTTTCTGTGACTGCAACTCCCATCATGTTTTTGGCTACACTCACTTCCCCTGCAATCTCACATTTCCTTCCTGGCAGTCAGCTTCCATGTGGTGTGGTGTGTTGGTGGTTGCAAATTGCCTGACAGTGTTTGTTAGTTGGATTAGTGCCACTGCCTTGCTCTATTTGTAGGTAGGTTGGTACATGTCCTGACACAGTAATATGTCTCTATGTGATGGCAGGTTTTATGTTTGTCTGACTGGCATACACATCTAGGGATGATTCTCTAATGGTTAGTGTGGGTTTGCTAATAATGCATGGTTTGGCTGTCCCCTTGCCAGTAATGTGTGTGTATTGTCTAACAATTTTGAGTTATAGGTTGTGTACTCACCAGGCTCTGGGATGTCTTATAGTCCATGTACGCTCTCTGGTGGTAGGATGGCCTGCACCTTCTCCTCCCAGGACTGTAAGTATACTGGTTTGGCAGGAGGGCCACTGCCTGTGCGATTCACCAACTCGTGGTCCTTGCGGATGAGGTTCTTTTTTTTTTTTTGTTTCCTCATATACCATTATGGAATTCTTGAAGGGAACTTAGGCTGAACAAACAGAAAGAGGTCAAACCTGTCCGGCCCTGATGTAAAATGACCAAATTCGGGAGAAACAAAGCCCGGTCCCTCAAGTTGCCACTGCTTCCCCAATCCACTCATGTTCACGCCGTAACTGGCACCCATCGTGACCTAGGAGATAAAGGGACCGGCAGGGCCCAGGATAAATCATATGAGGTTCTTGACCCTCCTGCGCACATCATACCGGTAGATGGTCAAAATATCGGTTCCAAAATATAGACTAACCTAAATATCGACTCCAAAATATAGAATGGACAAAATATCGAATGGACAGAATATAGACATCCAAAATATCGTTTTGAAGGTAAGTAATGTAATATCGATTTTAAAAATATAGACAGTCACAATATCGAAGTACATAATATAGTTTATTAAAAATATCGAATTTTTAATAATATAATTTTTTTTAAAGTGTTTTGTATGTTAATATATGTGTGAAAAGTGTATATATTTTTGTAACTTATTTTAAGTAATTAATTTTATGTTATTTAATTTTTGCGTAATTTAATTCTGTAGCGGGTTGTGGGTTTATAGGGGAATAGGGTGGGAAGTAATTTAATTATAATTAATTAAATATGTTAATTAATTAATTGGTATTTATTTAGAATAAATTGTTAATTCATTTTTAATTGGTAATTAATTAATTCTTAATTGTTAATTACTTTTTATTAATTGATTAATTGATAATTATGTGAATTAAATTAATTTATTTTCTGTAGCGGGTTGTGGGTTTATATGGGAATAGTGTGGGAAGTAATTTAATTATAATTAATTACATATGTTAATTAATTTATTGGTATTTATTTTGAATACATTGTTAATTAATTTTTAATTGATAATTAATTAATTCTTAATTAATAATTCATTTTTATTGATTGATTAATTGATAATTATGTGAATTATATTAATTTATTTTCACTAGAGTGGGAATAGTAAAATGTACCCCTACGCTGTCCAACGCTTTCCCTACTGTTGCACTCTCTGGAGTGGGAATAGTAACTTTTACCCCTACGCTATATACGTTGTCCCTACTGTTGCACTCTCTGGAGTGGGAATAGTAATTTTTACCCCTACGCTATCCAATGCTTTCCCTACTGTTGCACTCTCTGGAGTGGGAATAGTAATTTTTACCCCTACGCTATCCAACGCTTTCCCTACTGTTGCACTCTCTGGAGTGGGAATAGTAATTTTTACCCCTACGCTGTCCAACGCTTTCCCTACTGTTGCACTCTCTGGAGTGGGAATAGTAACTTTTACCCCTACGCTATCCAACGCTTTCCCTACTGTTGCACTCTCTGGAGTGGGAATAGTAATTTTTACCCCTACGCTATCCAACGCTTTCCCTACTGTTGCACTCTCTGGAGTGGGAATAGTAATTTTTACCCCTACGTTATCCAACACTTTCCCTACTGTTGCACTCTCTGGAGTGGGAATAGTAATTTTTACCCCTACGCTATCCAACACTTTCCCTACTGTTGCACTCTCTGGAGTGGGAATAGTAATTTTTACCCCTACGCTATCCAACGCTTTCCCTACTGTTGCACTCTCTGGAGTGGGAATAGTAATTTTTACCCCTACGCTATCCGACGCTTTCCCTACTGTTGCACTCACTGGAGTGGGAATAGTAATTTTTACCCCTACGCTATATACGTTGTCCCTACTGTTGCACTCTCTGGAGTGGGAATAGTAATTTTTACCCCAACGCTATCCAATGCTTTCCCTACTGTTGCACTCTCTGGAGTGGGAATAGTAATTTTTACCCCTACGCTATCCAATGCTTTCCCTACTGTTGCACTCTCTGGAGTGGGAATAGTAATGTTTACCCCTACGCCATCCAACGCTTTCCCTACTGTTGCACCCTCTGGAGTTGGAATAGTAATTTTTACCCCTACGCTATTCAACGCTTCCCCTACTGTTGCACTCCCTGGAGTGAGAATAGTAATTTTTACCCCTACGCTACCCAACGCTTTCCCTACTTTTGCACTCTCTGGAGTGGGAATAGTAATTTTTACCGCTACGCTATCCAACGCTTTCCCTACTGTTGCACTCTTTGGAGTGGGAATAGTAATTTTTACCCCTACGCTATCCAATGTTTTCCCTACTGTTGCACTCACTGGAGTGGGAATAGTAATTTTTACCCCTACGCTATCCAACGCTTTCCCTACTGTTGCACTCTCTGGATTGGGAATAGTAATTTTTACCCTTATGCTATCCTACGGTAATAATATTGTGTATTTTTTATTATTATTATGTTAATATATATATATATGTTTTAACAGATATGACTGTATATTTTTTTTCATAAGTTAAATTAGTTATTTAATAATTTTAAGGTAATTTAAGTATTTTTAAGTATATTTTAGCTATTTATTTTTAATATTTTTTTAATTTTACATAATTTTTAGGAAATTCGATATTTTTACAAAGTACATATATATATAAACGATATTTTGGGTTCGATATTTTGGTACTTACCTGTTTGTAGATAGGGATTCAATATTTTGTCTGTCGATATTTTGGAATCTATTTGTCCCTCGATATTTAGTCAGTGATCCATCATACCACCTGTTCTGGATATCGTCCTTTGTGCGCAACATTGGTGCTTGTGCATTCATCTTGTCGACGATCCTCTCCCACATCTTGGTTTTCTGGGACATGGGGGTCTGTTGTACCAATGTACAAAACAACAACAACAACTCTATTCTGATGATTTAATCTACCAGTACTTCCAACTCACCGTCTGTGAACTTTGGGTTCTTCTTTGGGGGCATGGTGAGGGGTGGTGGTGGGCATTGATGTGTGTGTGTGTGTGTGTGTGTGTGTGCAAGTGAGGGTGAGTGTGTGTGAGTTTTTGTGAGTGCTTTTGGAGCGGTGCAAATGGTGTGAGGCTTTTGTGATGGTTGAGTTGTGGGTCAGTCTATGGTTGGTGTCTGCTGTTGTGTGCTGGCCAGTCTGTGTGAATTATAGAGGCTCATGGTAGGGAATGTGTGGGCTTTATATGGGTGGAGTTGTGGGTGTGTCTTTGTTCCACACTTTGTTTTTGGTATTTATTGACTTTGAAATTGCTGTTTTTGTCCTTTTTTGTGTTTTTTACATTTGTGTTTGGTAGTCATGAAGGAGACGTTTTTTTGTCCGTGACGGATGCTTCCGTTGGCTCGTGCGAGCTTCTCCGGGTCGTTCACGTTGACTTTCCTGATACTTTTCATGTGTGGCATACATTTCGGTCACGGGGGACTCGGTTGCTTCGGCTCCCCGTTTTCTGTGCGTGTCAGTCATACGGTTTGTTCTCTGTGCAATTCTGTCGTGTTTCACATGTGTTACATCATACTGCGCTTCTCGGACATCGCGTGTACGTATCGGTATTGTTTCCCCACAGGCACGTGTCGGTCTGTGCAAATCCCGTCATTTTTCCGGCCGGGTCGCTTGTTTACGTACAGTTATGTCGTATGGCTTACCTCCGTACGGCTCGGTCGTAAATCTCTGACTTGCGGTGTCAGTCGGTCTGAATTCTCGGTCCGAGTCGGACGGAACGTTTTCCGTCCGGAATCGGAATCGGCCCCCATGTGTCAACTTTCCTAGCAATTCCTTATCAGTGTAATATATTCTCCATTTACGTCATCTCCCTCACAGACCTGATGGCATTGACAGTCCTCCAGCAGCCCTCTGAAAGAGCAAACTATGTTCAACAGCCTTAATACCGTACAAACTACCTCTCAGCAGCATGCCTGCCGACTTGTAAAGAGCCACTATATTTCACACAATATCAGCTTCCTGGTCATCTAGTGAAGAGGGGATATCACACAGCGGAAGGAAAGGAGAGCTGGACATCTTTGGACAAAGTAGATTTCCAGCTCATCTTTGGAAGCTCTGAACAGCTAATATATTTTACAGATTTTAAAAACACCTCAGGATATTGATGCAGCCTTAGCAATATTTTTTTTATTTAAAGGTGGGTTAGACAGTGGCGGGGGTGCAGAATTGCTTCTTAGGCAGTTATCAACACAGAGCCCCACCTGTCCAAAACTCTATCCCTTCCTGTCACATGGTGAAAATAATGTTCATGGTGCAGGTCTGCAGCAGGGTTCTACCATATGAGGTTCCTTCCACAAGGGCCATGGCAGTGCAATCATCCTCCCAGCAGTGACAAAAGAAGGTGAGCTTGCTCACAGTAGTGTCATGTTAGTGTGGGTTTCCTTTCTGTTATGCTATCAGTGTTTTAGTGGCACCCCTGCTTGGATCAGCCTCCTTCAGGACCCTGGCAGTCTAAACTTTCCCTGATAGTGCTATCTCACTGCTGCTGTAGGGCTCCACTATTGTGCGTTTCCAGCAGCAGGGCCCTCTCAGCATGACCATTCTATAGTTCTGCCTGGTGTACTGTTATTCTACTTTTGTTAGGCTCCTGTTAGCATGAACTTGTTTAGAGCAGCATCCAATCAGTGTGTGATTGCTCCAGTAATGCCCTGTTACTGATGTAATGCCCCAGCAGTGCTGGTTTTCCTGAAGAGTGCCCTGTAAATTCTACAAGCATGCAACATAGTAAAGTGCTTCCATCATGACCCTTCCAGTATGACTGTGTTGTCATTTGCATAGTAGAATCCTCAGAGTATACCTGCAACTGATTTCTGTCAGTGTGACCTTGCTCACAGAAATGCTTCGATACACGAAGCTTCCTCACTCATGTGGTAGTACCATATCAGTTATACATATACCAATCAGTAATAGCTTCCTCCTACACTGCCCTATAACCCCAAAGGGACTCCATCACTGTGAGCTTCCATCAACAGTGCCTTGGTGCTGTTATGAGTAATTGTGAGCCTCCTAAAATAGTGGCCAGTCAGTAATTTTTGGATTAAAGCATTTCACGAGGCTCGGGATGAAAATACCCTAGGCTACCTCACAAAGAATTTGAAGCTCTACAAACCAAGTAGGCATTATTGTCAGCCTGCTGTTATATCTTTTTTCATATGTATGTGGCCTCTAGTGGCCCTTGGAAGACTCTATACAAGTATTACAAAATCTGGTGGGTGGGGTTAATAAAGTTTGTGATGCAATGCGTTCAGTTAACGGTTGCATGCTGAAGAATAAAGATGTGCAAACCAAACCTAAGTGTGTGGCTTGGTCTGTTACCTGCTCCTAGGCTGGAGAGAAAGCTACAAGTGGTGATGAGATAGGGTATACGTGCTCCCAAAGATACGTGACTGCTCTCACTGGGAGTTTGCAGTGGATCAGTAAAATGCTTGTGCGTGTCACATGAGCTTCAAGGAGTAGTCTATGGTGGGTGTATGTGGAGTCAAAGTGCACCTCCAGCTTCTGAGAGGCCCTCAAAGAAGGTGAAAGCCCTACAGAGGACCACAGTCATTAAGCCTGCCAAAAAAATTACTAATAAGGCTGAAAGAAGAGATACAGCGCCACAGTATAATAACATAGAGTTAGCACCGATCCACAGCAGAAACGCTAAAGGCAATGACAACCAGGTACGAGAAAGCACTAAAGGCAGTGGCAACTGGGTAAAGAAAGTACAAACGTACTTACCAGGACGAGGGAGGGAGGTGCCAGACAGCCTCAAATCGAGTGTGACAATCCAGCCCGGTTGAGCCGTTGATGGGTGCAAAGTGGCAAGTAGCTTCTAATAGACAGAAAGGCTTTCAGATAGTGATGTTTTTCAATGGCTACTGAAAAGAGCGCCAAATACAGTCTGAAACCACGCCCTCCTTTCCATACCACCAAAAATCTGAATATTGGCAGCAGACGGACTGCCTGGATCAAAACATTTGATGACTTCATAGATGCTATAGAAGAAGCAAATGACACAAAGATCATTATATACTTAAAGAACCTTGAAGGTGATGGAATAAAAGAGGTGATAAACATAATAACACAAGCTGATGAAGAATCATCCTGGCAAATCAAGAAGATGTTGGAGGACATGTTCAATCCAATGCCAAATGCCGACTATGAAAGCTACACTTTCATGCAATCAAGACAGCAACCTGGTGAGATGATGGATGAGTTTGCTGAAAGACTTAATAAACTTATAAAGCATTGCAAGTTCAATTATTTCAATGATGAAGAAGCCATGCCTCTTAGAGTTATTGATGGATGCCTCTCTGATTCATTCCGCCAATGCATGGTGCGAGAAACCTTCAGCTTAGAGAAAGTGCAGAAACCCAAGACAGAGGCCCACAGATTGATGTCTCCAAAGAAAAAGAAATTGTGTCACTGGTGTTGATTCTGCTTTCCTCATGAAGGCAAATGTACTGCCATCAGACAGATATGTAAAGGCTGCAGTAAAGAAAACCATTTTTCAAAACGGTTTGCAAAGTGAAAGAGAAATTAAGAACTAAGAGCATCATGAAGAAACAAGAAGATGGATGCCAGAAAGTTCAAGAAGCACTCTAGCCACTCCCACAAGGGCAAATAGCAACATCCTCTAAGGCAAGTGGAAAGGAAATGAAGTCGATCATTATCGAATTTATCTTCTGATTCCTTGCCGTCATCATCAAGTGATAGTGAGGAAAATGGATGTGGGATGGTGATGTCAGTCGTAAATCAAAGCGTGCATGTAGGATTGGGCGCTTCCAAAGAGAAACACAAATCCGAAAAGAACATGAAGCAACAAAGTTAATTTGGACATTGTCCTAAAATTCCGCTCAAGGTGAATGGTTGTCTACCAACTTTCACTATAGACAGTGGAATTCGATAAACATCATGCCAGCAGAAAAGTACAAACAGCTGTCTCTGATACCACATCTCACACTGTTAAGAACAAAATTGTACACCTGGACAGCTTTTATGCACTTGCAGATCAAAGGATCCTTTGTGTCGACCATGCGGCACAAGAAAACGACAGTCCAAGGGCCAATTTGTGTTCTCCCAGGTACTTCGTTGAGTGCATACCTCTTAGATTTCGATACGGCTGCTGACGTGGGACTGATCTTAATTAAATACAACTTGAATGTCCATTCTGAAGTAGCGAGTCAATTACCGACATTGTTTGATGCACTTTGACTTGGGATACTTAAAATAATGAAGGTGCAGCTTCACATTAATGAAGATATTCACCCTCTTGCAGAGAGACACAGTTGAATTGCTTTTCACTTACAGGAAACCGTTGAGAAAGAACTAAAAACATTGTTAAAGCATAACATAATCGAGCGCTCTACTGGCCCCACACCGTGGGTTTCATTCATTGTGGTGGTGCCAAAAAAGGACAGTGGAAGTTCAGTGTGCATTTGTGTTGATATGTGACAAGCCAACAAAGCAATTGAAAGAGGAATACATCCAGGTCCACACGTTGCAGACATCATCAGGTAGCTGAATGGCTCCAAAGTATTCTTCCGCTTTGATCTGAATAAAGGCTACCCTCGACTGGAAGAAAACTGTAGGTACATTACTACTTTTTCAACTCATGTTGGTTTGTTCAGATATAAATGACTCAGTTTTGGTGTGTCATTAGCTGCAGAAATCTTTCAAGATGTAATTTGTCGAATAGTTCAGCCTTTCACACATGCTTTTAACTACAGCGATGATATACTGGTGTTGGGGCAACACGAAAGGAACATCACAAAGCGCTCATACAAGTATACCATCTGCTTGATGATGCAGGTCTCATACTAAAAGCAAAGAAGTGTGAATTTCACATTAACAAACTTACATTCTTTGGGCTTATTTTCTCTGAAAAAGGAATGACCCCTGACCCCGAAAGAGTACAAGCTTTTTTGTCTACTTACCCTCCAAAAGTTGTGACCATGCTGTGATCCTTCTGAGGCCTGGCCAGCTACTGCTCTAGGTATATTTGTGAGTATGCAAGTGCCCCTGTAAGAGAACTAACAAATAAAGATGTTGAATGGTCATCTGAATGTGACCCAAGTTTCAAAAGAATAAAACATGCCATTAAATATGCGACTGAAATGGATTACTTTGATCCAAAATTTCATACAGAGATTGTGGTGGATGCAAGTCCGGTGGGGTTGGGCACAATACTTGCCCAACATAATCAACAACCTGATGCTCAGAAACACATTGTGGCCTATGCTAGCCAGACTTTTTCGCAACTGAACATAGTTATTCTCAACAAGTGATAGAAAGCTTAGCGGTAGTGTGGGCATGTGAACACTTCCATGTGCTTCTGTATGGAAATATTTCACCCTTGTCAAGGACTATGTTCAGAAATCTGAAAGCCTAGATGCCCCTTTGCATAGAGAGGTGGGGGTGGCACCTGCAGGAGTATGATTACAATAGTGTGCAGAAACGGGAAAGGATAAAAAAAAAACAGACTGCTTATCACGAGTACCGCTACAGCGTCATAGTACAATGTCCAAAGCAGCTGAGGCCTGCATCTATTTCATAGTAAAGTCAAGTGCGCCCGCAGCTCTTACTATTGAACAGATTCTGACAGCTAATAATACTGACAAAGACATGCTTAAGTTTAAGGAAATCATTACAATACAATCATGGAGGAAATATAGGTGACCTCTTACAAGTGATGTTGAGTACCAGAAGTTTAAGAATGTTTTTGAAGAACTCTCTGTTACTCAATGGTGACACATTAAAAGGAAAAAGATTAGTTATCCCTGAAAGCCTGAGGCAACAAGTTATTGAACTGCCTCACGGAGGACATTGTGGCCTTATTGCAATTAAAAGAGCCCTCAGGGATTGAGTGTGGTTCCCGTGTCTTGATTGACAAGTTGAAAGGGAGCTTAAAGCTTGTCATCTGTGCAACTGTCTGTCTCCCAAAATGACTCTAGACCCGCAGAACATGTCTGATCTTCTAAGAGAAACCTGGAAGAGAATTGCAGTTGGCTGCTTTGGACTCTTCAATAACGGACATCATCTAATGCTAGTTGTCGATGAGCACTACAGTTTTCCTCTAGTGGAAGACTAATCATCAACCACACATGGCCGAGTCATCGAGAGGCTGGATGACACTTTCACAACATGTGGTGTTCCCTCCATTCTCAAATCTGATCATGGTCTACCCTTCAATAGCAGAGAGTTCAAAGATGTTCTTGATCGCTTGAACAGCAAACATCAGAAAAGTACACCTCTCTGGCCACAGGAAAATGGCATTGTTGAATGATTTATGAGTACTTTGAAAATGGTGGTTCAGCATGCTGTGCTGGAAGGCATCGACCTCAAGTCAGCTTTAAGCCGGGCCCTCGGTGCCTACTCTTCCACTCCTCATTCCATGACAGGAGAAAGTCCTGCCATCTCCCTGTTCAGGAGAGCTCTTGAAATGAAGCTACCACAATGAACCAGCAGTCAGTCAATACACCCAGACAAGTTTTGTGTCACTGACACATCTGCAAATGCAAAATGAAGGCTTACGCTGGCAAGTGGCGACGCGCTCCAGACACAGTTTTTTGTGAAAGGAGACAGAGTTCTTGTCAAGCAAAAGCAGACACGTAAGACTAACACTCTGTTTGACGCTAAGCAGCTAAGAGTAGTGGACAGCAAATGACATATGGTAACTGTCTAACCATCTGGAAAATCCATAATCAGAGACTCGTCACACTTTAAGACTTTGCCTCGACGTTCGTTAGCTCCATACCTCATAAGTGAGGCAATTCCACCTGAGTGCCCAAGTCAAGCATCCAACTCTTCTCCAGAGCTGCCAGATGACGTACCCCTCCTCTATCTTGTACAACTAGATCTGGAAGACGGGTGCGAGCACCTTGACGACTCATCGAGGAGTTATAATGTGCATATGTATATATATATATTTGTTCATATATTGTTGTTTAACAAAAGGGGAGAGTTTTTGTCCTGTGTTCATATGTATGAGGCCTCTAGTGGCCCTCGGCAGACTCCCTTCATGTATTATGCAATCTGGTAGGTATGGCTGGGAGTGGCAAGTAACAATTTTGATGCAGTGCGTTCAGTTAACAGTTATATGCTGAAGAACAAAAACGTGCAAGCCAGAGCTCCACGTGTGGCATTGTCTGTTACCTGCTGCCGGGCTAGTGAAGACGCTACAGCTGTAACTTCAAATACTAATGTGGTTGAGGCAATAGTTAGCACTTCTGAATTGAGAGCTTTCTACTTACCAGAGTTCATGTTAGCACAACATACAATATACAGAGAGGGCTTTAGGTCAGCGATCTTGAGCCATTGGATTGTCTGTGTGAGCCCCATACAGGAATTGGCTCCATGGTTTTGGTACATTTTGTCTTCACCCCTCCAATTTTGCTGAATTTCTTTTTGTTGTCTTTAGGACTGTGCACCTTATCACTCCTATCCAGTGCTAACGTGTTTCTTCTCACTCGCTAACACATGGGAAGATTGGTGTACATCTGATTAGCGTATTTAATTTACTTATAAGTCTCTAGTTGTGGTATTACAATTACCCAAGGAGCGTCAATTAAATGCTATTAGTGGGCCTGCAGCACTCCTTGTCACTAGCGGTGGGCAGAATTCACAGAGTTTTACTCTGTGGAATTCCATTGAGTTACCTGAAAACTCAGCAAGATTCTGTGGAGTTCCCCGAGCTGCGGAATTCTGGTGCTAAACCGGTTTTAGAGCAGAGCGTGCTGCTGCTGTCACCCCCACATGGCCACAATCTGCATACCAGTTGCAGACCTCGCTGCTGTTAGATGATTTCTACTCTAAAGTAACTATTACAGGGCCTTGACAAAGGCTGCTAAGGGGGCACTGGAGTCAGGACAAAATAACAAAACTGGAGGAGGGAGGTGTGTTTACAGGCTGGTTCCAAGGAGATTGTTGTTACAGTGATCAGTGGGGAGGATGGCTGACCAATTCCTCTGATAGAGTGAGAGAGCCAGCTTCAGCCTGGAGTGCAGCCCAAGACATAACAATGTACACAGACAGCGGTGCGCTTGTTCATTGCTTGGCTCTGCAGCAGCTCAAGCATGCTAGTTAAAGGTATCCAAAGATTTTATACTGCAGATTGGAAGCACAGCTGAGCTCTGCTCTCCCACATGTCACATGGGCTAAAAGATTTGAGGCAACAGTGGTTGCGATTCCTGTCCTGTGTGTATTCAATAAAGCATCAGGAATATAGGGAGGTCCCAGGAGGAGTCTGTTCAAAGGGTGGGTGGTAAACTCCACCACGCAGCAGTTTTCTTCTGTACTTATATATAGCGCAGACTTGACCCGAAAGTTATCAGGTTTCAGAGTGATTTACATGAACACTCGTTGCTTACAGACAGACACATTATTTTTTGTTTGTTATGCACAGTGAGATTAGGTGATTTATGCAGAATCACAGGATGTAGTTTCTGAGACTCGAATCGGGGTTCCCAGATTCAAGGTTGACCACCCTAGCCGTTAGGCCACATCCTCTTCCCACAGAGAGGATGGGCTTGCGCTCCAAGCAGAGTGAGCAAAACTCTGCAAACTCCGCCGGCGTATCAGAGTTTACACCTCTCCCCTACTTGTGACACCCACTTAAGTAGCCCTTTAAGCATGTCTCAGGCCTTTCATTGCAGTCTATGTGTGCAGTTTTAAACAGCCATTTTGACCTGGTAAAATAAACCTTTTTCCAAGCATAAATTTCACACCTAGGGTAGGCCCTAAACAGTTCATAAGGCAGGGTGCAGTGTATTAAAAAGATGGACACGTACTTTCAAGTTTTACATGTCCTGGTAGTGAAAAACTCTTCAAACTGTGTTTCACTATTCAAGGACTACCTCCTCCCGTAGGATAGCATTGGGTTACCTCATTACATTTAATAAGTGATAACTTTCAATTGGGAGCATGTTGGACTATTGAGTTTGATGATTAAAGAATTGTAATTTAAACCTCTCTTTAATGTTTTAGTTGGATTTTAAGTCACAATTTTTAAAATGCAACTGTTAGAAAATTATAATTTTCTTATCCCAAATATTTGATGCCTGCAGCCTGTAGCCGGGGTCATATTACTAGGTGTAGCTGGCAGTTGGTCTTTGTGAATTACTCCCAGTAAGATAAAGGGGTAATAGGTGTTGCAGGATGGGCCATCTATGTCAGGATGACGGGGGAGCTGTCACCTACCACACTTGAATATCACAAAGACTCTGCCTCCGCACACTTACAAAGAGTTTCACACTAGTGTTTTGTGCACCCAGATACGCTAAGGCCTGGTCAGGGAGGAAACTCCAGACACCTCTGTAAGGGGAGAACTCTAGAAGATTCTCTCACTTCAAATGTGCCACCAGGTAAAAATATTGGACCCTCAGACCTAAGTCTTCCTATCTCTTCTGGACCTGTGGAGGACTCAGAAGAAGGACTGCTCTACTGCCCTGTTGCAAACAAAACTGCTCAACTACCATGCTGCTCTGCTGCCTCAGTGAGATCTTGAATGCAGGTACACCAGAGTTACTCCAAGGACAAGTTGGCTGGCCTCCTGAGCAAAGCATGAGGCACAGAAAAGGAACCAACCATCTTGAATCCTGCACCTGGTCTCTGCCGGCTGTGAGTCCTAGCCCAAGTGGTGCCTTCCCTGTCCTAGAGCCATGGAAGTGAAGATAAAGGTGCTTTGCTAGCTCAGCCCTAACACAAACCCTGCAAAGCCTCACCATGCAATGCCAGCTTCCTTGGAGCTGACGCAGAGTGTTGCAAAGCTCCGAAACTTCACCGCACACCTCACCAGACCCAATGCAGAGCAGTGCAAAGCATTGCTGCACAGTTTCATCAGATCTGACGCCAGACGATGCGAAACCTCGCAATGCAACACCACGAAGATCGATCGCACACCAAGGAGATAAGGTAACCTAAGCAGGTCAATTGTGGTCCTTGCCCAGCCTGTGCTCTATCCCAATTGGCCTGATCTTGTGGCTTTGTCCTGGTCCTACGCAACCAGATAACCACAGTTGGCGCTTTGTCCTTGTAAGCACTTTTAACCGAAATCTTTGGAACTGCATATCTCTGGTTCTGTGGATTTTTATTGTTTGGTGTCAGATAATTTATTACATTTTACTCTATTATTCTAAATTGGTGTGGGATTTTTCTTGTGCTGTGCTTTCACTTTATTACTGTTTGAGCAATGCATAAAAACTTTACACACATTGCCTCTAAGTTAATACTGATTTCTTTTGTGCCATGCTACTAGAGGGTTATGCACATGTTGATTTAATGACTATAGTGGTTCACACTGGCAGGGATTGTGGCATTTGAGGGGCTTTCTCTCTCATCAACCAACAACCTAATTTCTCACAGTTTTTTGTGTAAGCCCACTGGGATTTTTGTATGTTTACCTTTCTGATTTATACAGTACAGCTAGCTTTGGTGATGTGTTCAAAACTAGTTCCTCCCCTTGAGTGCGCTGTTCCTCACTTAAAAAGACACACACTTAAATTTATGACTATGTTCACCAAGGGATCTTAGAAGCAGGAAGTAAGGCACTCACAGAATCACAATGGAACCAAAGAGAAAAATCCAAAATGAAGTACAGCACTGACAGTGTGCTTTTGTGCTTGACAAGATGTTCATATAGCATCTTGTCACACAGAATATGATGATATAAGTGCATCCAAAGACAACAACGGCAGATGCTCATGCCAAGCAGCACAAGAGGGTTCCATTAATTCTGCTTGACTGCACTGTTGCCCCATAGCACCCTGTGAGCCCTACCATTGACTCAGCCGCTGCCGCTCTTCGAGCTGGCCCTTAGTATTCGGAGAGGTGAGGGTCAATTACAGCAGACTGAATGGCAAGCAGTAGAGCAAAAGCATCCCCCAATTTATCCAATAGTCTTAAGAAAGGAATAGCATGGGGGTGGTGTTTGGGGTGTAACACCCTCCAAGAAAATGCATTCCTGGCTTGGTATTTGGATCTGGGGTCCTGAATGGGGTTTGCTATCTCTGTGTTGATTTTTGTCATCATCCTGATTTTACCAAGACGTTTTAACCTCTTCATTTTTTGGATCAGCATCTTATATGTAATGATAAGTTTACCACAAAAGTATCAAATCTTCACCAACAGAAGTACTCCTTTGAAAGGATGCAAATGTACTACTTTTTGAAATTCACAAACACTGGCAGTAGTTGGCTTTGAAAGCAGCCCAAGTCTCAGTTTTCCAGACGCCCTGCTACCAATCAACAACTGAAAAGATGACGGGACAAATGCTTGCAAATAGTCTAACCACAATCACTCACATTAACATTACAACCTGTTACTTTTTGGCTACAGTGCCACTGTAGCCAGAGGATCTGAACATTACAGTGCCACTGTAGACAGAGGATCTGAACATTACAACCTGTTACTTTTTGGCTACAGTGCCACTGTAGACAGAGGATCTGATTTATGGTTTGGCAGACAGAGTCAAGGCAGATAGGGTGGTGGAGAACTTTATTTCAGCCACCTTGACTTTACTCTAAGCACCAAATTTAGAGATGCCCACCTCTATATATTGGCAGGAACTGCCATCATGGCGGTTCCTATGAATATATGAAAAGTTTAACAAAGGGCTCAGTCAAATATGACGTTTGGCCATCAAACTTTTCCAAGGTTTCCTATTTTTCAAATACAAACCTCTAATGCAGGAGTTTGTTTTTGAAAAATAAACTAACGGCCTCCACACCACAAGAGTATTTTCTTATGTTGTAAAGGGCTTTTTTTAACTGTTCCTCACCACCATAAGGTATATCCTAGCAGTGAAGGACACTTAAAAAAAAACTACATGGCCATCCACTCTAAATAGGGTGGACGGTCGGGTGGCTTACCTCAAATGGCTCCTACTCCATTGGAGAAAGGTTTACACCACAGTACATTTGACTCTGTCTGTATATAAGTTGTAGTCCACTCGACTCAAAATCCAGCGCTTGGAGCTTGAGTTTGGCAGACTAGGTACTCCATTGCAGTTTCAACTGTATACCTTGTCTGCCAAACTCCAAATCAGCCAAGCAGCCCACCTAATGCAAATCAGTACTGACGTTGCTCCTGATGGGAACAGTCCATCTCAAACCTTGGTCATCCCACCCATTTACCCTATGACTCACTGGGTTATTTGGGAAATGTGCAATTCACACTACCTGAATCTCACTAACTAAGCTAGGCCCCTGAATCTTCTGGCTGGGAAGCTCCTCACTCACTTCATATTAAGAATTGTTTCCTTTCCAGTACTGATATCACACTGTGATGACGCCATCACACCAGTGGTATGCAGGGGCATAACACAGGCCGCCCGTAGCCCCCGTGGTGCGGGGGGCCAAGCTCCAGGGGGCCCCCTCAGCACAGTGCTCCAGCCCGGGAGCTACAGATTGAGCCCGGAGGGGGCCCCACAACGTACATTGCAGGGGGGCCCCCTCATGTTTCGTTAAGCCACTGGTTGTATGGTCTAAGGCAGGGAGAGGTCCAATCCAGCCTCACAAGCATGAAAACAGAGGCACCCTCGTTGACTGCACAAGACAAAATGCAGGCTATAGAAGAGAATGGTGAAAGGTTGTAGGGCAAAAGTGACAGATATTGGTGGGACAAGTATGGTCTGAGCTGGAATACGTTAAGAGCAAGCTGTGGCTGTATTTTCATATAACACATTTAGGGCCAGATGTACGAAGCATTTTTGCGGTCGCAAATGGCCCAATTCACAGAATCAGGCCGTTTGCAACGAAAAAAATAATTTTTAAATGTACAAAAGCACAAATTGCAATTCGGTAACATGAATAGCAGTTTGTGTTAGCAATTTTATATTTGGAAAGGGAGTGTTTCGGCCATCCCTTTCAAATACATAACCGGTATGGTATGTATTACTGTTTTGCTACTGAATTCTGGTCACAAAACAGTAATACTTTACCACCAGTTTTTAACTGGAGGTAACCTATTCACAAAGGGTTGGGTGTACCTTTGGGACACTTTCCCCATTGAGAATATTGAAAAAATAATTCTAAAAGCACGCAGTGGTCCAAAAGACCACTATCTGCTCTCAAAAATTGAAACTTAAACGTTTCATTTTCTTTCTTTAAACGCATCTCGTTTTCCTTTATTAAAACGGGCTATATTTGAACCTTTAAACAAAAAAAAGAAGATTGCTTTATTAAAAAAAAAATCACAGACATGGTGGGCTGCGGACCCAAACAGGCCGCCATCCCTGTAATAGCACTGATTCCTAATGGGGGGGCAAACTGCGACATACCTCATTAATAGTTATGAGGTAGGTCAATTTGCGACTCACCAGGAATCTATAATTTAAAATTAAAAGTTTCATACATTAGGAATTGCAAATTCCTGACTTGATTTCACGAAGAATAGCATTTCGGAAATCACAATTTTAATGTTAGCACATTTGGCCCCTACTCCTTTAAGAGTTTGTAAAGTAAGTTATGTGAGTGAGAAGCTTCCTAACAATCAATGATGCAGTCACCTTTCAGGTATTGAACCGGCACACTGACCATTGTGAACCTTTTGAATTTCAGTCGACTTCTGAGTGGATGCTATACTAATGCAACTGAATGGAGCAGCATTACAATGCCACTCAAAATAAATGGCAACAGGAAGGCAATATATTACAACTGGCCTAAAAATGTCATTTTGAAAGGCGAAATGGAGAGACAACTGGCAAGACATCATTATGCCAGGAGCTCAGCATATCCTTGCACGGGCGTGGACTAACCTTGAGAAAAATCCACAGAAAATATATGCCTCCAGTCGGGCATTAATCCTCAGTCATGTTTCTTATACAAAACTAATACATTGGACTAAATTCTTGTTTTAGATAATTGCTTTTACATCATTTTAATATTTTTCTAATGACTGAGCAGAGCTCAACTAAATTCGTTTACAACCAATTAGGGTAACATGAACAAAAAATGAAAAATAATTGAGGACAAAGAGTCATTTGGAACATATTGCGCAGATTCATCACCCAAAAGCAAGCGCTATCATTACTGCAATATTAAATCATGCAAATGAGCAGCTATTCTGCTCGACTGCCTCTCCCCTGGAAGGCGGATTCTGTGCAGTGGATACAGCATGTGGCAGCTATGAAGACGACACATGAGCCGCAGGGGCTGACAACGCTTTCCAGGATAGACTTAAGGAAAGGTACCCTTCTTACATTTCCAATGAATAGAGCCAACCTGAACTTAGTTCGCCATAAAGAATAATATGCATCTTCTTTTGAGGAAGACATGCACATACTACTGTTCAATATCAATTTGGAGTTCATTAAAGGAGTGAAGCCGAAACTACAGGCAGCTAAGGATTTCAGCCAAGTCGAAGACCTCAGTTCAACTACAAATCCCCCATACAGAAGTCAAACACAACTCCTTGTTAGTTTATTTTTTCCACCGAGAAGTTTGTCATTCTGTGATAGCAGGATATTTCCATCTTATAATATATTGAGAATCCAATACCTCCCCTTGTACAGTAGCACCATCTTGTGGCCTTTCTAGGAGCTCAGTTTTTATGTGTGGGTCGCAGCAAAGCGAGAAATTGGAGCTACACGGTTTTATCGCACTTCAGGACACGGTTCTTTTGCCTGACAACTTCTGGAATTGTTAATGCAGGAACATTACTGGAAATGCGTTATTCTAATGCGAGATGCGTGCCACTTGGAAGGGCTGCTTAAAAACAATTGGACAACAATATCTCATGTGAGTTTCTTAAGTATAATAATTTGAATTTTGAAGGAATTTAAAATCCTGATACTCAGACAGACCTAGTGTTTTTTTCCCCTAATATGGAGAACCCATAAAGGCTGCGGGTTCCCAATAGTAATCCTTAAGGCTAAACATTGTCATTTCGGTTTTTCTTGCTATTCTACTTTTGAAACCCATTAATTAATATGCACGATTTAATAGCAGAGTAATGGGAGCATTTGGCGTTCGGTGATAAATCTCTGCAACAAGTACTAAATGGCACTTTGCAAAGTATTACTTTTTCATGTTTTCTAACATAAAACAATGCTTTTTGGCCGCGCCTGTTACTGTTGTATTACGTCAGAGTGGGGCATATTACCAACAACTAGCGATATTTATCGCTAAATGAGCTTAGCGATATTTTTTTTATCGCCGCACATCGCCAGATTTTATTGCAGAGATAACGTGCTATTAGCAACGTTTATCTCAAAAGCGATAACATATCCGGCGATAGCGGCTCAATGCGTGAATATCGCTGGAAATCCAGCGATACTCAGGCATCATCGCCAATAGGGTCTTAACCTGAATATCCACCTCCCATTGGATATACAGGTTAAGAAGTGGTCTGAGCAGGCGTTAGGTTTTGGCGATATTCGCGCTTAACGCAAATTTATCGCTTTGCCTGCGTTGATAATAGGCGATAGCGATGTTAGCGACTGCTTTCAGTTGCTAACAGTTTGGGTACGCCCACTTTTCATGTCATTAGCGATAAATATCGCTGACATGCAATGCGGGCCCCAAACCGGTCGCTATCGCCTACAAGCTGTTGCTAACTGTTGTTACCGACAGCTTGCTAATAGGGCAATAAAATTATCACCGCTTTCGCAGGAAAAAGTCCCGCTAAAGCTGCGATAATGCCCTTGATAATATGCCCCATAGTTCGATCCACTAGTGGCAGCGCTCACTCCTCCAGACCTGTCTACTTAAACAACTCATATGTATTGAATGGACTAAGGAGAAGTCTGAGACACAGCATCGACACATAGTCGTGCAGCGGGCGACCATATTGTGCCTGAACCTCATGTTCTAAAGCAATACGAGAGCTAAACAGGGAAAATGATTTTTGAAATCGCATTTTTCCAATCTCATAAATACACCTTTCATTCACTTCAGAATAGAAATCTTTCCTAGTTAAAGGACAATATGAAACCCTATGGTGCCAATAGGACGGCCCCATTTCATAAATGTTGACGCACACAGCAGCGCAGAGAATGGATATCTAAACAAATTAAAAGCAGTCCTTGTCCAGAGAGTAAACTAACTTTGTCTAGAAGGATATGATTTAACCAATAAGATCTGTGTAAAAGTTTAGCATGTATTAGTACTAGTGCCATCTAGTGCTCACAGTGAAGATGGAATCACTGTGCCCAATTCCATGCTTTAATTGAAATCTAAAATGCAGGCCATGTTATACTTTTCCTTAATTATAATAATGACATTGTAAAATGGATTGGAGTGCACACGTCATAAAATAATCTACATTGTTTTCTGCATTTAAAAAACACAATACATAGATAAGCTAATGCTTTGGATAATTTGTCTCCGTGGTTACGGTGAATTGCTGTATTTTGCACCTTTAATCTCTTTTGTTTTTTTTAATTTTTTTTTATACATTTTTTATTTGAGCATCATGGGACATAGGATCAGATGTGCAAACTTTTTTATTGTCACAAGCACTCTGAGACGGAACTTTCAACTGCAAAAATGCTTTTTATTAAATATACTAATCCCATGTTAGGAATGGGTAATTTGTTAACAACTGCAAAAATGGGGGTGCAAAGACATACAAGTTCGGTGTTTCGAAGGCGCGCATTAAAGCGGACCCTTCCAAATACCACATTGGTATGAGCGGTATCAATGTTTGCAATCGAAATCTGGTCGCACAACATTGAAAAGTTACTGACTCAAGTGATGTAATGGTAACCATTTTGCAATAAGGAAGGGGTGCTGCTGGGACCGCTTCCCATTTGAGTATGCAACAAAATACACTTTTTATGGAGTAGACACGTCCAGGGGTCCACTTCTAATGCTCAAACAAACTTTAGGAAGCATTGGTAAAGATGATATGATGGATCATTGTTGTTTTTAAGTAGGTATACGCCACAAAGTAAAATGAAAAAATGCAGTCACCTAAATGTGGCTGCCATAATCACACAATAAAAAAAAATTAAAACGTTCACTGGCGTGGCTGCTTAATTAGTGATATTTTTAAATAAAACGCTTTTTGGCTGTGCCATGCTTTTCAATATTATTATTATTATTATTATTATTTGTGAAGGAGCCAAGAATAAATCACTATCAAACAAAGAATTACATTACAGGCATCTATAATGAAAGTATCACCTAAATACTTATTACAGCCACTCTAAAAAGAAGAAATAAAACAAATCACCATGTAACATCGGCACCCAAAGCACAAACAAAAATCTATATCCCATATTTATTCTTAATAAAACATATAATAAAACATACTTTGAACCATCTTTGTCAATGAAAAGAAAGGAACTATTTAGTCAAAAGTGATCAATTACTTTGTACAGTTACTTAAGTGGAAGGAAGCCAATGGGTAAAGTGGGTGGATACAGTGAACCATTCAGCATGCTGCAAATGGGCAGAAGCAAAACAATATCTCACGTGAGTTTCTTAAGGATAATAATTAGAATTTTGAAGGAATTTAAAATCCTGATACTCAGCCAGACCTAGTGTTTTTCCCCCTAATATGGAGAACCCATGAAGGCTGCGGGTTCCCAATAGTAATCCTTAAGGCTAAACATTGTCATTTCGGTGTTTCTTGCTATTCTACTTTCTAAATTCATTAATTAATATATTGAGAATCCAATACCTCCCCTTGTACAGTAGCACCATCTTGTGGCCTTTCTAGGAGCTCAGTTTTTATGTGTGGGTCGCAGCAAAGCGAGAAATTGGAGCTACACGGTTTTATCGCACTTCAGGACACGGTTCTTTTGCCTGACAATTTCTGGAATTGTTAATGCAGGAACATTACTGGAAATGCGTTATTCTAATGCGAGATGCGTGCCACTTGGAAGGGCTGCTTCAAAAAAATTGGACAACAATATCTCATGTGAGTTTCTTAAGTATAATAATTTGAATTTTGAAGGAATTTAAAATCCTGATACTCAGACAGACCTAGTGTTTTCTCCCCCTAATATGGAGAACCCATGAAGGCTGCGGGTTCCCAATACTAATCCTTAAGGCTAAACATTGTCATTTCGGCTTTTCTTGCTATTCTACTTTTGAAACCCATTAATTAATATGCACGATTTAATAGCAGAGTAATGGGAGCATTTGGCGTTCGGTGATAAATCTCTGCAACAAGTACTAAATGGCACTTTGCAAAGTATTACTTTTTCATGTTTTCTAACATAAAACAATGCTTTTTGGCCACGCCCGTTACTGTTGTATTACGTCAGAGTAGGGCATATTACCAACAACTAGCGATATTAATCGCTAAATGAGCTTAGCGATATTATTTTTATCGCCGCACATCGCCGGATTTTATTGCAGAGATTACGTGCTATTAGCAACGTTTATCTCAAATGCGATAAAATATCCGGCGATAGCGGCTCAATGCGTGAATATCGCTGGAAATCCAGCGATACTCAGGCATCATCGCCAATAGGGTCTTAACCTGAATATCCACCTCCCATTGGATATACAGGTTAAGAAGTGGACTGAGCAGGTGTTAGGTTTTGGTGATATTCGCGCTTAACGCTATTTTTTTATCGATTCGCCTGCGTTGATAATAGGCGATAGCGATGTTAGCGACTGCTTTCAGTTTCTAACAGTTTAGGTACGCCCACTTTTCATGTCATTAGCGATAAATATCACTGACATGCAAAGCGGGCCCCAAACCGGTCGCTATCGCCTACAAGCTGTCGCTAACTGTTGTTACCGACAGTTTGCTAATAGGGCAATAAAATTATCACAGCTTTCGCTGGAAAAAGTCCCGCTAAAGCTGCGATAATGCCCTTGATAATATGCCCCATAGTTCGATCCACTAGTGGCAGCGCTCACTCCTCCAGATCTGTCTACTTAAACAACTCATATGTATTGAAAGGACTAAGGAGAAGTCTGAGACACAGCATCGACACATAGTCGTGCAGCGGGCGACCATATTGTGCCTGAACCTCATGTTCTAAAGCAATACGAGAGCCAAACAGGGAAAATGATTTTTGAAATCGCATTTTTCCAATCTCATAAATACACCTTTCATTCACTTCAGAACAGAAATCTTTCCTAGTTAAAGGACAATATGAAACCCTATGGTGCCAATAGGACGGCCCCATTTCATAAATGTTGACGCACCCAGCAGCGCCGAGAATGGATATCTAAACAAATTAAAAGCAGTCCTTGTCCAAAGAGTAAACTAACTTTGTCTAGAAGGATATGGTGTAACCAATAAGATCTGTGTAAACGTTTAGCATGTATTAGTACTAGTGCCATCTAGTGGTCACAGTGAAGATGGAATCACTGTGCTTAATTCCATGCTTTAATTGTAATCTAAAATGCAGGCCATGTAATACTTTTCCTTAATTATAATAATGACATTGTAAAATGGATTGGAGTGCACACGTCATAAATTAATCTACATCGTTTTCTGCCTTTAAAAAACACAATACATACATAAGCTAATGTTTTGGATAATTTGTCTCCGTGGTTAAGGTGAATTGCTGTATTTTGCACCTTTAATCTCTTTTGTTTTTTTTATTATTTTTCTATACATTTTTTATTTAAGCATCATGGGACGTAGGATCAGATGTGCAAACCTTTTTATTGTCACAAGCACTCTGAGCCGGAACTTTCAACTGCAAAAATGTTTTTTTTTTAAATGTACTAATCCCATGTTAGGAATGGGTAATTTGTTAACAACTGCAAAAATGGGGGTACAAAGACATACAAGTTCGGTGTTTCGAAGGCGCGCATTAAAGCGGACCCTTCCAAATACCACATTGGTATGAGCGGTATCAATGTTTGCAATCGAAATCTGGTCGCACAACATTGAAAAGTTACTGACTCCAGGGATGTAATGGTAACCATTTTGCAATAAGGAAGGGGTGCTGCTGGGACCACTTCCCATTTGAGTATGCAAAAAAATAAATTTTTTATGGAGTAGACACGTCCAGGGGTCCACTTCTAATGCTCCAAAAATCTTTAGGAAGCATTGGCAAAGATGATATGATGGATCATTGTTGTTTTTAAGTAGGTATACGCCACAAAGTAAAATGAAAAAATGCAGTCACCTAAATGTGGCTGCCATAATCACACAATAAAAAAAAATTAAAACGTTCACTGGCGTGGTTGCTTAATTAGTGATATCTTTTAAATAAAACGCTTTTTGGCTGTGCCATGCTTTTCAATATTATTAATATTATTATTATTATTTGTGAAGGAGCAAAGAATAAATCACTATCAAACCAAGAATTACATTACAGGCATCTATAATGACAGTATCACCTAAATACTTATTACAGCCACTCTAAAAAGAAGAAATAAACCAAATCACCATTTAACATCGGCACCCAAAGCACAAACAAAAATATATATCCTATATTTATTCTTAATAAAACATATAATAAAACATACTTTGAACCATCTTTGTCAATGAAAAGAAAGGAACTATTTAGTCAAAAGTGATCAATTACTTTGCACAGTTACTCAAGTGGAAGGAAGCCAATGGGTAAAGTGGGTGGATACAATGAACCATTCAGCATGCTGCATATGGGCAGAAGCAAAATGTGAATGACAATTAACAGACAAATGAATAAAGCCAACAACCAAAAGGTCCTTTCTGTAGGTATATAATATATGAATTTTTTGTTAAAAAAAAAGTCTTGCAAAAAAGATAAACCTTTCTCAAAGGTCATGGGAACTTTTTAACCGCTTGCATGCTCGTGATGGAACCATTCCGTCATGGTGGTGCTGTGCTGGTGACGGAATGGTTCTGTCACGGCCCGGCCGCCGTGCCTGCGCGGCATCAATTTCGCGACTGCGCGGCGCGTTCTATAGAGCGGGCGGGGCCGTGATGGAACCATTCCGTCACAAGCACAGCGCCACCGTGGCTCGTGACAGAGTGGTTCCATCATGAGCATGGCGGTGCCGCGTGGCCCCCCTCCCCCGTAGCGCCACGGCAGAACTACCGCCGCGGCCAAGGGGTTAAAGGAAAGAATTTCTTCAAAGAAAATGTGCTGAATTACAAAAAAAATTATTTTATTAACAGGTAATCACAGACTTGGTGGTCTGCTGAGCCTAGCAGGGCACCATCACCTTGATGGCCACAAATAGGGGTCAGTCACAATTTGTAACCTTCCTCATTAATATTAATTAGGTAGGTCAGATTATGAACCGCTCTGAATCAAAATGTTAAGATCCGACCTATTAGGTCAGTTCATAAAATTCTTTAGCTGGTCCCAAATTGCACAAAAAAAATTGCAACCAGTGAATAATACATCTGGCCCATAATGTCAAGTTTATGTTGCCGTAAAGAGCATAATAGATGGATTGAATGAAATAACAGAAGCCAATGAGGTTACAATTGCCCAGTCTACATGAGCAGTCCCTGGTAAACAGGATTAAGACTTTGTCCACGAGAATGAAGTCATGCGAGGAAGGCAGACTAACTTGATTGCAGTGGTTAGTTTGTTAATAATTAATAAGTTAACCAGGGCTTTGGTTGGGGATAAATAGAAGACTTGAAGAGCACAGGTAGGTTTCTAGCCAACATGGCAAACATTAGCATGCCTTGTGGAAAGCAGATAAAGGTAGGAGAAAAGGTAGTTCTAGAGGAGGAGGGACCTACATTTTAACCAAGTTCAGTATGAGGGAGAGCACAGCTATTTCACCAATAGCAGAAAAACAGCCAAGAATCTCAGATGCCAGCAGGAATGAGAGATTTGGGATGGAGAAAATATTTGAGTGTCATTTGCGTATACATGGTAAGAGAACCTGAAAGAGCAGGCAATGTCACCAAGGAAGGTGATCTAGAGCAATAAAAGGAGAGGACACCTGGCAGAGTATTGGTGAACAACCACTGGCAATGAATGAGGTGTGAGAATAATTTGATGGATTGCCAGTCATCAGTTAAAGAACAGTTGAGAGGCACAAGGAAAACCAAATGAGGGCAGCGTCTATAAAGCCAAGGATCCTGAAGGTGCTGGGAAAGGTATGAAAATCAATGGCGCTGTAGCAGATACATGGATGAGAGATGGTTGCGGTGGGTGGAGGTGAGCTAATGAGGGCTGTTTCTGAGGAATGGAAAGTGCAGCAGCCAGGCTGAAAGTGTTCAACCAAATCGTGAATACAGAATAGTTTGGTGGTTGATGACCAGGCATTCAAGTATTCTGGAGAAGAAGGGAAGTAGAGACACCACCAGGTGGTAGTTAGCTGTAGCTTTTTGTATGGAAAGAAGACCTGTAGTTTTAAAGTATGAGGAATAGGTTCTGGATAGAAGTGAGTGTTGAATACAGAGGTCACTATGTGAATGTGTTCCCCTGGGCACTATTTGAGTCCTCTCGTCAGAGGTATCAATCCAATTTAAAAAAAAGGTTATTTTCTCCAATTCTTCTGAAGGAAGAATCAAAGACATGCTTCTTCTTAAAAAAGTTATATTCACTTTTCTTTGAAGATTTAATCATTCTTATTTTCTTGCATGTCTCATTTATAGTTCATTCCAATACATTTCGGGTTATAAACCCTTCATCAGGGACAAATTTGTAATAGCAACAATACTATGAGGAAACAATTCCAAATGTTATGGATCGGTTAGCAATCGTGCAGCATACTATCAGGCATAGTGGTTGCAGTTATTGTTAGGAGGCAAAATGATATTATTAGGATGGTGATTTAATGCGTGGTACAAAAGTGGTGTCCTGTAATCCTCAACACAACAATGTGAGTTTTTGGTTGTGAAAATGTGAGACTTTTCTCCATGCTTCACAAAAAGTGAATGCTGTGGAAACGTGGTTGGTGCTACCAAAACTAAGACTAAGAAACACTTACGAGACAATTACGAGACGCTGGGGGTCGCATTTTAACAGACGTCGCAGTTCTGTAAAAGTAAAGCAACTAAGAGTCGTGCTTTACGTGGTGAATTGTTATAACAGTTAAATGTGCTGATAATTTCACTTACATGTTTGCGTCAGATTATTTCATGTTCATGCTGGCGAGTGCAATAGTTATCCAGAGTTAGTTCTTGCGGTAAAGAGAACCGTAGTTCATCGGACATATTTAGTGCCGGAAGTGAGGACGGACTACATGCATTGTTAAAGCGCACGTATGGAACGCTAGAACAATGTTGCAGTGGTGGGTTAAATAGCGGCCATGTTGGGAATAGTCGCGAATGTGAAAAGTAGTAAAATAAAAGTGCAGCATGAAAATAAAGGTGCAAAATAAAACGTGCGGTGTTGCGCATGTTAATGCTGTTTATATAAGCAGTTTATATAAGCAGTGGAACAATAGCAAAACATTCTCATTATCTTGTAAGCTCGATATATGTGAAGCTTGAACTGTGATTATCAGTGAGTGAGCACTTAAGTTCAAAGGGAATCAGATGTTTTACATATAACATTGGTATTCCATACGGTCATTCATACCGTATGGGTTAAGGGAGTCCATTCGTCTTATCCAATAGTTCTCTCTTTGGAGAAGATGTTTGTTGCTATCTCATCCTTCCCTTTTTTGAACTGTTTCTAAAATTAAGAAATTGAGTTGGCTGATATTGTGTTGATGTTCTTGAAAGTCAACGGTAACTGTAGACTTGAGGTTATTAGTCCGGATATTAGATTTATATCCATTGATCCTAGTTTTGATCTTGCGTTCAGTGTTTCCAATGTAAACGTGTCCGCAGGGGCATTTCAATAGATATATTACATTGGTAGTATTGCATGTTGCTGTTAATTGTAATCTGATTTGGTATCCTTTACGTGGATGCGTAATGACTGGTCCGTGGATGATATTATGGCAGTTACTACAGTTGTAACATGGGGAGGTTCCTTTAAATGTTTTGTCAATGGTTTTCTTTTTCTTTTTTAATAGTTCACCAAAGTTTCTGCTTCTGGCGTACGCAAAGATGGGAAGTTCAGACCAGAGGAATCAAATAGTGCCCAGGGGGACACATCCACAAAGTGATGTGCAGCTTCTTGCATTTGAGTGGACGTCCTTGACCGGAACGTCGCCCCACGAGCACATAGAAAAATCTACAGCATAACTAATTTTCCACTAAAACCCAAGGTTGTAGCGCACACTATTCTCTTTTTGTGAATACAGAGGTCAGACACAGTAGTTCACTGGAGGTTAGAGCAAGAGGTTTTTGTCATGATCCACTCTGTCGGCGTTCCACTCCCTGTTCACTCTCTTGCCTAGTATATCCATTATATACTTACACACTGGGCCCTGGTGCACCCATTACACAAATTGAGAGAGCAATGCCATCAAAAATGCTTATGTACGCAGTTCCCTAAGTATCACAACGCCTTTCTTAGTGTGGATATGTTGAGTAGGGTTGTGTTGGTATCCTACCTCAACCCTCGAGGTGCAATAGACTGTTGCCTCTGTTTTCGATCAGGAGTTATGTGATCTATAGAAATTTTACAACGTCTCAGAAAATCTCAAAGGACATCTTGGGTGCAGTTAGTATTTAAACCGTCCTCAAGCTCTAACAAATGATTTGAATTAAACTCGTTCCCTGAGCCCTAAAATGGCTGCCACCACATCTTTGTTGATGTAGTGGCAAGCAATTAGATCTCATCTTAAGATCTGCCGGCTCAGTAGATTCCCTGCAACATGAAATATTAAATGTTTTTTAAGCCTTCAATTCTCAAAAACTAGTAAACTGATTTACACCAAATCACAAAAAAGCACACTTTCTGAACCAACATCTAGCTTTCTGAAAAACTTGGTGCAATTCCATTCAGCAGTTTTCACATTTTGTGAGCTCCCCATTTTCTTAGTCCACACTTGAGGGATGATCATGAAGGTTTTTAGGAAGAAGCTATGATAGATTCGACTTTTTTTTGGAAAGTTCAGAAAATGTCATCAAAATTATAAGCAAGGCTCCCTGTTTTCCATTTATTTTACAGACAAACAGAGACAGAAAAACATGTATTTTCCTGTCTGCATTTATTT
The DNA here is from genome assembly GCF_964261635.1 of Lissotriton helveticus. NCBI lineage: Eukaryota > Metazoa > Chordata > Amphibia > Caudata > Salamandridae > Lissotriton > Lissotriton helveticus. The sequence continues at coordinate 614,385,434 of NC_136063.1, read as the reverse complement.
GTAAATATGAATAAAAACGGAATTTGGGATCTTTTCTGAGCAAATCGAAATACTGTCAGTCATGATTGTCAGGCAAATAGCTTTGTGGATTGACTGGTAGGTAGGTTAAAAAATAAATACATTTTAATAATGATGCTTATAGTGCAGTGTATATGCATAAGATTGGTACTAAAAGTTTCACATTTTCTTAAAAGTGTATTGATTTATCCTCTGTGGGTCTTAACATCATTGAAAACTGGCAGATATTTAAATAGTAATGTACATTTATTTTGCTAAATAATTCTGGAAATATGCTAGTTTCAGATAATTTTTTTCACAAAACCTAAAATAAATACAGATACTAATAGCAAATAATGAATATGGATAAATATAGATGGAAAAAAATAACATAAAACCAAGAGCCCTTGTTATAAGCAAAACAAAAAATGGTTTTCCTATGGAAACACAGACCTAAGTAGAATTATAGATAGACAGACAGTAAGGCAGACAGACAGACAGACAGTAAGACAGACAGACAGACAGACAGACAGACAGACAGATAAATAGATAGATAGATAGATAGATAGATAGATAGATAGATAGATAGATAGATAGATAGATAGATAGATAGATAGATAGATAGATAGATAGATAGATAGATAGATAGATAGATAGATAGATAGATAGATATCCAAAAACATCCTTCGCTCTGGCATACACAGAAGGAAGCCGTCACTATCGGGGTACCATAAATCCACATTTCATTTGCGCTACTGCTTGAAGGGTGTCAACCGCATTGCAGCCATGTTGACAACAAATAGGCATAATTTTCATCAATGCTTTAAAGTGCTTACGTGCTCACTTGTGATAGGCATAAAAGACATCTTAGCAGCCTACTGTCGCACTCATTTCTTTTGTCTTTTTTTATCGTTTTTTACAGAAAAAACATATTTCCTACATTTTTACGAATGTTCATGTATATAATCTCATTTTTGACTGATTACTTGTGTGTTGGTATTGTGATTTTCATTCTGATTAAAGTCATTCTCTTATTCAAACCTCCTGTTTACCAACCTCCTGCATATTAAGCCCAAGTGGGCATATTAGAAGGTAATTTACAAGTGCCAAAAATTAACGGCTGCCTTTAAATCAAATCCTTATTTAAATATATATACAGACTCTCAAGTTAAATGATATAAAGTTAAAATCATATAGCTAAAACAGTTAACAAGTACATTAATAAAACTGATTGATGCATTTGAATCCACCCTCATGGGCCTAATTATAACTCAGCGGTACAAAAGGGGGTGGTGATGGACAGAGCATCTGAATCAATCAAACACTCACACCCAGTCAAAAGATCTAGGTTTAATCCATCACCGTTCTTTAGCCCACTCTGCCACCCCAGTTCAGACATGGCTATATGCAAATCAGTCTGACCCTGTGCCTCATGGGAACAGTCTAGCCCGAACTGCCACGCCAAAAAGATATTTACACTTTAGCAAAATAATCTCTTACAAGAAATTATATATACATAATTGCATTGAAGATCATTCTCCGACAAATCACAATTCATAAATATAACTTGCTGCTGATCACTTGTGAAAATTACAAACCAACCCCAAAACCTGGAAGCAATGCCTTCCTCGAGTCTGTTCCTACCCATGTATTCCCTGGACCGGAAACAAGCTTCCGAGGACCGGTTTCTGGCATTCCAGCCGTCTTCAGCCCAGCTTGCCTGAATCCAGTGGCAAAGTGAGCAAGGGTCTCATGTCTGAGCATATCCTGCCACACTTATGGCGGCCAAAAGTGGTACAAAAGGGGGTGGTGATGGACGGAGCATCTGAATCAATCAAACACTCACACCCAGTCAAAAGATCTGGGTTTAATCCATCACCGTTCTTTAGCCCACTCTGCCACCCCAGTTCAGACATGGCTATATGCAAATCATTCTGACCCTGTGCCTCATGGGAACAGTCCCGCCCGAACTGCCACGCCATGTCTTCCCTGGACCGGAAACCAGCTTCCGAGGACCGGTTTCTGGCATTCCAGCCGTCTTCAGCCCGGCTTGCCTGAATCCAGTGGCAAAGTGAGCAAGGGACTCACGTCTGAGCATACCCTGCTACACTTATGGCGGCCAAAAGCGGTACAAAAGGAAGTGTTGATGGACGGAGCATCTGAATCAATCAAACACTCAAACCCAGTCAAAAGATCTGGATTTAATCCATCACCGTTCTTTAGCCCACTCTGCCACCCCAGTTCAGACATGGCTATATGCAAATCAGTCTGACCCTGTGCCTCATGGGAACAGTCCAGCCCAAACTGCCACGCCATGTCTTCCCTGGACCGGAAACAAGCTTCCGAGGACCGGTTTTTGGCATTCCAGCCGTCTTCAGCTCGGCTTGCCTGAATCCAGTGGCAAAGTGAGCAAGGGACTCACGTCTGAGCATACCCTGCCACACTTATGGTGGCCAAAAGCGGTACAAAAGGGGGTGGTGATGGACGGAGCATCTGAATCAATCAAACACTCACACTCAGTCAAAAGATCTGGGTTTAATCCATCACCGTTCTTTAGCCCACTCTGCCACCCCAGTTCAGACATGGCTATATGCAAATCAGTCTGACCCTGTGACTCATGGGAACAGTCCAGCCCGAACTGCAACGCCATGTCTTCCCTGGACCGGAAACAAGCTTCCGAGGACCGGTTTCTGGCATTCCAGCAATCTTCAGCCCGGCTTGCCTGAATCCAGTGGCAAAGTGAGCAAGGGACTCATGTCTGAGCATACCCTGCCACACTTATGGCCGCCAAAAGCGGTACAAAAGGGGGTGGTGATGGACGGAGCATCTGAATCAATCAAACACTCACACCCAGTCAAAAGATCTGGGTTTATTCCATCACCGTTCTTTAGCCCACTCTTCCACCCCAGTTCAGACATGGCTATATGCAAATCAGTCTGACCCTGTGCCTCATGGGAACAGTCCAGCCCAAACTGCCACGCCATGTCTTCCCTGGACCGGAAACAAGCTTCCGAGGACCGGTTTCTGGCATTCCAGCCGTCTTCAGCCCGGCTTGCCTGAATCCAGTGGCAAAGTGAGCAAGGGACTCACGTCTGAGCATACCCTGCCACACTTATGGCCGCCAAAAGCGGTACAAAAGGGGGTGGTGATGGACGGAGCATCTCAATCAATCAAACACTCACACCCAGTCAAAAGATCTGGGTTTAATCCATCACCGTTCTTTAGCCCACTCTGCCACCCCAGTTCAGACAAGGCTATATGCAAATCAGTCTGACCCTGTGCCTCATGGGAACAGTCCAGCCCGAACTGCCACGCCATGTCTTCCCTTGACCGGAAACAAGCTTCCGAGGACCGGTTTCTGGCATTCCAGCCGTCTTCAGCCCGGCTTGCCTGAATCCAGTGGCAAAGTGAGCAAGGGACTCACGTCTGAGCATACCCTGCCACACTTATGGTGGCCTAAAGCGGTAAAAAAGGCGGTGGAGATGGACGGAGCATCTGAATCAATCAAACACTCACACCCAGTCAAAAGATCTGGGTTTTATCCATCACCGTTCTTTAGCCCACTCTGCCACCCCAGTTCAGACATGGCTATATGCAAATCAGTCTGACCCTGTGCCTCATGGGAACAGTCCAGCCCGAACTGCCACGCCATGTCTTCCCTGGACCGGAAACAAGCTTCCGAGGACCGGTTTCTGACATTCCAGCCGTCTTCAGCCCGGCTTGCCTGAATCCAGTGGCAAAGTGAGCAAGGGACTCACGTCTGAGCATACCCTGCTACACTTATGGCGGCCAAAAGCGGTACAAAAGGAAGTGTTGATGGACGGAGCATCTGAATCAATCAAACACTCAAACCCAGTCAAAAGATCTGGATTTAATCCATCACCGTTCTTTAGCCCACTCTGCCACCCCAGTTCAGACATGGCTATATGCAAATCAGTCTGACCCTGTGCCTCATGGGAACAGTCCAGCCCGAACTGCCACGCCATGTCTTCCCTGGACCGGAAACAAGCTTCCGAGGACCGGTTTTTGGCATTCCATCCGTCTTCAGCTCGGCTTGCCTGAATCCAGTGGCAAAGTGAGCAAGGGACTCACGTCTGAGCATACCCTGCCACACTTATGGCGGCCAAAAGCGGTACAAAAGGGGGTGGTGATGGACGGAGCATCTGAATCAATCAAACACTCACACTCAGTCAAAAGATCTGGGTTTAATCCATCACCGTTCTTTAGCCCACTCTGCCACCCCGGTTCAGACATGGCTATATGCAAATCAGTCTGACCCTGTGACTCATGGGAACAGTCCAGCCCGAACTGCAACGCCATGTCTTCCCTGGACCGGAAACAAGCTTCCGAGGACCGGTTTCTGGCATTCCAGCAGTCTTCAGCCCGGCTTGCCTGAATCCAGTGGCAAAGTGAGCAAGGGACTCATGTCTGAGCATACCCTGCCACACTTATGGCCGCCAAAAGCGGTACAAAAGGGGGTGGTGATGGACGGAGCATCTGAATCAATCAAACACTCACACCCAGTCAAAAGATCTGGGTTTATTCCATCACCGTTCTTTAGCCCACTCTTCCACTCCAGTTCAGACATGGCTATATGCAAATCAGTCTGACCCTGTGCCTCATGGGAACAGTCCAGCCCAAACTGCCACGCCATGTCTTCCCTGGACCGGAAACAAGCTTCCGAGGACCGGTTTCTGGCATTCCAGCCGTCTTCAGCCCGGCTTGCCTGAATCCAGTGGCAAAGTGAGCAAGGGACTCACGTCTGAGCATACCCTGCCACACTTATGGCCGCCAAAAGCGGTACAAAAGGGGGTGGTGATGGACGGAGCATCTCAATCAATCAAACACTCACACCCAGTCAAAAGATCTGGGTTTAATCCATCACCGTTCTTTAGCCCACTCTGCCACCCCAGTTCAGACAAGGCTATGTGCAAATCAGTCTGACCCTGTGCCTCATGGGAACAGTCCAGCCCGAACTGCCACGCCATGTCTTCCCTTGACCGGAAACAAGCTTCCGAGGACCGGTTTCTGGCATTCCAGCCGTCTTCAGCCCGGCTTGCCTGAATCCAGTGGCAAAGTGAGCAAGGGACTCACGTCTGAGCATACCCTGCTACACTTATGGCGGCCAAAAGCGGTACAAAAGGAAGTGTTGATGGACGGAGCATCTGAATCAATCAAACACTCACACCCAGTCAAAAGATCTGGATTTAATCCATCACCGTTCTTTAGCCCACTCTGCCACCCCAGTTCAGACATGGCTATATGCAAATCAGTCTGACCCTGTGCCTCATGGGAACAGTCCAGCCCGAACTGCCACGCCATGTCTTCCCTGGACCGGAAACAAGCTTCCGAGGACCGGTTTTTGGCATTCCAGCCGTCTTCAGCTCGGCTTGCCTGAATGCAGTGGCAAAGTGAGCAAGGGACTCACGTCTGAGCATACCCTGCCACACTTATGGCGGCCAAAAGCGGTACAAAAGGGGGTGGTGATGGACGGAGCATCTGAATCAATCAAACACTCACACTCAGTCAAAAGATCTGGGTTTAATCCATCACCGTTCTTTAGCCCACTCTGCCACCCCAGTTCAGACATGGCTATATGCAAATCAGTCTGACCCTGTGACTCATGGGAACAGTCCAGCCCGAACTGCAATGCCATGTCTTCTCTGGACCGGAAACAAGCTTCCGAGGACCGGTTTCTGGCATTCCAGCAGTCTTCAGCCCGGCTTGCCTGAATCCAGTGGCAAAGTGAGCAAGAGACTCATGTCTGAGCATACCCTGCCACACTTATGGCCGTCAAAAGCGGTACAAAAGGGGGTGGTGATGGACGGAGCATCTGAATCAATCAAACACTCACACCCAGTCAAAAGATCTGGGTTTATTCCATCACCGTTCTTTAGCCCACTCTTCCACCCCAGTTCAGACATGGCTATATGCAAATCAGTCTGACCCTGTGCCTCATGGGAACAGTCCAGCCCAAACTGCCACGCCAGGTCTTCCCTGGACCGGAAACAAGCTTCCGAGGACCGGTTTCTGGCATTCCAGCCGTCTTCAGCCCGGCTTGCCTGAATCCAGTGGCAAAGTGAGCAAGGGACTCACGTCTGAGCATACCCTGCCACACTTATGGCCGCCAAAAGCGGTACAAAAGGGGGTGGTGATGGACGGAGCATCTCAATCAATCAAACACTCACACCCAGTCAAAAGATCTGGGTTTAATCCATCACCGTTCTTTAGCCCACTCTGCCACCCCAGTTCAGACAAGGCTATATGCAAATCAGTCTGACCCTGTGCCTCATGGGAACAGTCCAGCCCGAACTGCCACGCCATGTCTTCCCTTGACCGGAAACAAGCTTCCGAGGACCGGTTTCTGGCATTCCAGCCGTCTTCAGCCCGGCTTGCCTGAATCCAGTGGCAAAGTGAGCAAGGGACTCACGTCTGAGCATACCCTGCCACACTTATGGTGGCCAAAAGCGGTAAAAAAGGGGGTGGAGATGGACGGAGCATCTGAATCAATCAAACACTCACACCCAGTCAAAAGATCTGGGTTTTATCCATCACCGTTCTTTAGCCCACTCTGCCACTCCAGTTCAGACATGGCTATATGCAAATCAGTCTGACCCTGTGCCTCATGGGAACAGTCCAGCCCGAACTGCCACGCCATGTCTTCCCTGGACCGGAAACAAGCTTCCGAGGACCGGTTTCTGACATTCCAGCCGTCTTCAGCCCGGCTTGCCTGAATCCAGTGGCAAAGTGAGCAAGGGACTCACGTCTGAGCATACCCTGCCACACTTAGGGTGGCCAAAAGCGGTACAAAAGGGGGTGGTGATGGACGGAGCATCTGAATCAATCAAACACTCACACCCAGTCAAAAGATCTGGGTTTAATCCATCACCGTTCTTTATCCCACTCTGCCACCCCAGTTCAGACATGGCTATATGCAAATCAGTCTGACCCTGTGCCTCATGGGAACAGTCCAGCCCGAACTGCCACGCCATGTCTTCCCTGGACCGGAAACAAGCTTCCGAGGACCGGTTTCTGGCATTCCAGCCGTCTTCAGCCCGGCTTGCCTGAATCCAGTGGCAAAGTGAGCAAGGGACTCACGTCTGAGCATACCCTGCCACACTTAGGGTGGCCAAAAGCGGTACAAAAGGGGGTGGTGATGGACGGAGCATCTGAATCAATCAAACACTCACACCCAGTCAAAAGATCTGGGTTTAATCCATCACCGTTCTTTATCGCACTCTGCCACCCAGTTCAGACATGGCTATATGCAAATCAGTCTGACCCTGTGCGTCAAGGGAACAGTCCAGCCCGAACTGCCACGCCATGTCTTCCCTGGACCGGAAACAAGCTTGAGTCCCAGGCTCTCCACATCACTGGAGTCAAGCTATCCAGGTTGAAGGAAGCTGATAGCCAGAAACCGGTCCTTGGATGCTTGATTCCGGTCTAGGAAAGACATGGCGTGGTAGTTCGGGCTGGACTGTTCCCATGAGGCACAGGGTCAAGGCTGATTTGCATATAGCCATTGTCTGACCTAGGGTTGTGTGGAGTGCAAAAAAAACGATGGATTTAGGCCCTGATCTTTGTACTGGGGTGAAGACATTGTTCTACATTCTGTCCATCAACTGTGGTTTTTGCAATAATTATAACTCAGGGCTGTCTCATTGCAATAAAATGCTTTTCCATATTGATATGTTCTCTACATTGCCTCATCTTTTGCCCTAGTGGGACAATGAAAAACATGACATACCCCCCACTTTTTACATAATTTGTGATACACATTTGACTGAGGGGTACTGGGTCTCTGCTAACCAGGTTCCCAGTACCAATGTTCTCTCCTCAAAAATGTACCCCAATTGCCACAACTTTTGCAACCCCTGTGACATCCTAGCAAATGGCACACCTGGAACCTCCGGCATTGGGGCTGGAGAGGGTCCACTAGGGCGGCAGCACAAATTGTGCCACTCCAGAGACCCTCATCAATTCAGACTGCTATTGCAGGCTACATGTCTTGGTGCAGAGAAAACCATACCCTATGTGTCATGACCACATGCACTGCATGAGGTATAAGTAAATCACCCCTACTGCAGGCCTTATTTCCCTAAAGCAGGGTGCACTATATCCCATATGTGGACATATCTGAATGAGCATAATTGACCCTGCAATATCTAAGCCATTCTTGGATACTGTAAGTGCACAGGGAAGCCATTGAGAGAGCATCGGGTAGATACTTGTCATTACATAGCTTCATTGTACCCTAAGATGTTTGGAACCAAACATGTTGTCTTAATAAATCCTCACTGATGCCAGTGTGGGATTTATTAATATATGCACACATGGGACACCTTTGCGGGTACCATGAAAACCTAACAAATCCTGGTGTTGCCTCTGACTAGTCTTCGCCAGCCTGCAAAACCAGACATGTTTCTGACCTCATGGGGTGGGGGACTGCGCTCTCTGAGGCCAGAAACAAAGCCTGCTCTGGGCAGAGAGGCTTCGCACCTCCTCCTGGCCAGGATGGCCTTCTAGATCGGGAGGCTTCAAAGGCAATGCTGCTTTTGAAATGCATCCAGGCATCACTAGATAGCTGAGGTTGTCAACCCCCCCTTTCCTGCTACACATTTGGTGCGTGAACGGGTGAGAAAATTAGTTAAATTAGGAGTTGTGCCAGCATCCAGCCAGCACCACCCCAAGGTGGGGCAGGTGATGTGGACACAGCTTTCCCAAACCTTCCATCTTGGGATGGCAGGGATTAACCCTTCAGGGCTAGGTTAGTGCCCTTCTCTACAGGTAATGGCCACTTAGAGGGTGTAACACCCTAAAGGTAGGCAGCTAATAACTGTCTCCCCCTTAAATGCCCCTAAATTTAGTATTTAGGTGGCATCCCTGGACCTTGCAACTGAGATTCGATGGACCGAAGAAGAGCAATAGACAAAGAAGAGCTGCTGACCTGAAAACTGAAGACCTGCTGCAGAAAAGTGGCCCCAAACCCTGCAGGCTGCTCACAGGCCTCAACAGTTGTGGCCTACTGTTTTGTCCTGCAACTTTGAGACCTACAAGAACCCCAGAGCATCTTTAGGCTTCAACAAATTAGAGAGAACCTCCCTTGGTTTTTTTAAAAACAATAACGACCCTGTAACCTTTGTTTTATTCAGTGAATTTCTATGCTTTTTTAATATTATTTTCTAGCTATAATGCCTCTGTAACCTTTGTTTTTTGTGTGAATTTTAGAGGTTTTTAAAATTGTACTTCTTAACTGTAATCTGTAACCTCTGAGAGTGGGTATGTGAGTGGCTGTATAGGTCAGTGAGTGGGTGTGTAAATGGCTGTATGGGTCTGTGAGTGGGCATGTGAATGGCTGTTTGGGACTGTGAGTGGTTTTGTGGGTGTGGCTGTATGCATCTGTGAGTGGGTGTTAGTGGCTGTACGGGTCTGTGAGTGGACGTGTGAGTGACTGTATGGATCTTTGATAGGGTATGTAAGTAGCTGTATGGGTCAGTTAGTGGGTGTGTGAGTGTCTGTATGGGTGTATAAGAGGGTGTGTGATGGGGTGTGTGAGTCTGTGGGTGGGGGTATGAGTGGCACTATGGGTCAGCAACTGGGTGTGTGAGGAGCTGTTAAGATGTGTGAGTGGTTAAGTGGGTGAGTGAGTGGATTTGTGAGCAGCTGTATGGGTCTGTGGGTGGGTGTGTGAGTGGCTGCATGGGTCTGTGAATAGGTGTGTGAGTGGATGTATGGGCCTGTAAGTGGGTGAGGGAGTGGTTGTATGGGTGTGTGAGTGGGTGTGTGGGTAGGTGTGAGAATGGCTGTGTGGGTCTGTGAATAGATGTGAGAGTGGCAGGATGGGTGTGTGAGTGGGTATCTGTGTGGGTGTCTTAGTAGCTCTGAGAGTGACTGGGCCAGATCCGAACCTCACCTGCTCCTTTGTCCAACAAGAGCCCACAGTTTTGCACAAAATATATACCCAACCAGAGTATTTTCTACTGGCTAATTAGTAAGTGCTACCTCCTTGGGTAAATTTATAGTGCATATTCTATACTATGGCTGCATAAAGTACCACGATATAATGTCTCCAAGGCCCAACTCCAGGACTTTCGATTGGTTAATTAGTAAGTGCTAACTTGTTGCATGAATGTCTAGTGCATATTATAAACTACAGCTGCGTAATGTACCAGGAGGAAATGTCTCCAGTGACCTTCTGTGCATTTAATTTTGGCAATGTGATTGGTCCTCGAGCATCTTCATATACTGAAATCTGTGCCAACACGAGTCCTCGTACATAGAAGATGGCAACACTACAAGGAGTTGAATTCCCACCGAACAAGGGTACTTTCTCTTTATTATATGAGATAAGTGCTTCTTTGTTTGGTGGGGAGGTGCTCATATTACTCTGCATCACAAAAGTTTGGGGACCTTTTGGTAAGCTGTCCATCAAGCTGGAAACAAGGCAGGAAGACTGTTGCATATCATGTTTTTTGAGACCTTAAGACAGATCCTCTCTAGTGAACTAACTGGTTGCATATTTTCTTTTCTAAAACAAATACAAAATATATTATTTTGTGTTAATTCATCTGTGGAGTTTTAGTGAAGCATGTATTTCTGTTTTAATGCCCTATTGTGTCTGCAAGGGTGTCAGGGGAGCACTGATCAGACAACATTAGTCCAACACTTTCCACTTTTTGTAAGAATAGTAGCATCTCAAAAAAGTGTCAGGATTGTGTTGGACAATTTGTGTTAACGTGTATTTTCTTCCAAAAACATGCCTATCGCTATACAAAGATCTCCATTGCATATACACACATTTTATGGAGGAGGGCTTTAAAAGAGTCCAATCTCCATATGTTAATTTTGTGGCTGCAAACCCTACAAGCAAGTAGGCACTATGCAAAAATTTGCTCAGCACTGTACAAAAGTAAATGATCATGCAGGATGTGAATGAGCCATCTGTTGTTGCAATTAAGAGGGGGAGAACAGAAAATCCAGGGTGTCCTATTGGTGTGTCCTTTGTACAAAACACACAAGGCTGTGTGTGAAAAGAAAGGGCTGCAGGAAGAGCACACCTTGGGTCCTGGATCCTGCCAGCGCGTCATCAATCACTTGCAGCAGGGCGGCTTCAGTGCTGCAGTTTTGAATGAAGCCGGACTGGAAATTGTCAAGAAGATCATTGATATGACGAGAGAGTTGTTTTGCTACACATCTTTCTGTGATTTTCGCAAGAAAAGGTAGGTTAGTGATGGGGCGGAAGTTGTTGAGGTCGTTCGCATCAGCAGTGGGTTTTTTAAGCAGAGGGGTGACCTGCCCAGTTTTGAAGGAAACAGGAAGGGATCCTTGACAGAGGGAGAGGTTAACCAAAGTGGTCCAATAGGACAGAGAATGGGTATAGAAGTCAATGGCACTAGGGATGGAGTCAAGAGAATGGTTGGAGGGCTTTGTTTCGACGATGCATTTCTGTGGATCTTGTTTTTCATGGTCGCTAATAACTCCTGCATTGAATTTGTAACCTCTTTGTAATTAATGTGATCATTTTTGTAATTTGTAACACAATGTTTCCTTATGTTAAGCGCTAGACCTAGTTTTTTGACTGATGCCCGGTGGAGCTACCTGATAGCTATAGAGGAGATGGCCTCCTTGACCGTCACCTACCCAGCCGGATTGGGCAGACCTTCCTTCGTCTTGCCTTCGCTTTGTCCCTCCCACCCCTTTACCCTACCCCCTTTCCCCTTCTATGCTCTATTTTTTTCATTCCCTATGCTTTTTAAATGTTTTTCCGTTGAGACCTAGCTATTTGGCCGATGCCCGATGGAGCTACCTGATAGCTGTAGAGGAGATGGGCTGTGGACTTCCCCCTCGGCCGTCACCTACCCAGCTGGACTCTGGGCAGACTCTAACTTGTCTCTCGACCCTATTTACCTCCTACCCCCTCTCTTCTAAGCTCCATTTATCTCGTCTTTAAGCTCTTGAAATGTTTTTATTGAAACTGATGTAACTGGTAACTGATGTAATTTTTTAACTTCGTGGAACCCTTTGTAAAGCGCTCTGATACCTCCGGGTCTAGCCAGCGCTATATAAAACTCAAAAAAAAAAAAATCAAAAAAAAAAAAACATAACCGGAAATATGACGGATGGATGGATGGGGTGCATTAAAGGGATGGATGAATGGATGACAGGTTGGTGGCTAGCTGCTGGTTGCAGGAATGAGTACGTTAATTAGGGAATGCAGGTGAGAGACTTTAAGAAATAAAATGATAGTAGATAACGCAATATTGCTGAGGAGGAAGGAGTGTCCCAGAGGATTCTTCCTATCCATACAAATGCAATAATAAGCAGGTGTTTTAAGTTTTTATCAATTAAGGCTTGGAAACATATTTCTTCTCCCTGGTAATTTAGCCTAAATTTCAGAATACCTGTTCAGGACATCCCCACCTGCATTTCAGAGTGGGGTAGAACTATGGTGCACACATTTTCTACATGTAGAATGTAATTCTAAAAGCCGGGCACGGGCGATAAATATATTTTCCCAGCTAGCCCTAGCTATCGCACTGCTTGCTCATACCCCTTACTCCCCCCCTAAACCCCTTATCTTGTTCGGACTCACGATGCCAGCTAATGGAACAGCATGAAGAAAATTGTGCGGTCCAATGTTCAAAAAGCCACTGCAATCTAAAGTGCATGAAAAGTGCGGATGTTAAGCAGAGTGCTTGACCAAGGGAGATACATGTTTCCTCTCACTGAAGAGGCGCGCCTCACCTTTCTTTACCCCAAGTTCACTCTCACAAACTACCTGTTCAACAATTTGCTGCGCAACAAAACATATTTCATTTAGAAAACATTCAATGCACAACTATAGTAATCCTCGAGTTGCCCCATTGTAGTGTTCACTTGGTGTCAGCACAATCCTGGGGATGGTGTGTCAGCCTTGTGCACGTATCCTGCGAACTAAGGCAGTTACCCGATGGCGTTGCATCTTCTCTAGCCTCCAGTCATGAAGACGTAGTCCTCAGGGAAAACATAGGGGTGAAAATACTTCTCTTCTTACTCAGGGTAAGCCTCCAGTCCGGAAGAGTTAGTCCCAAGGGAGAATATAATGGACAGAAAGAGTTCTTTCTTGCCTCGGGTAGAAGGGGATGTCCAGTAAAGGTGGCTGTGGGTGTCCAAGCCAAGGTAGGAAGAGTTCGGCATTTGGAGAGGACCCCCAAAGGGTTTCAGGGACAATCGATTCTGAAGCTACCGGCCCCAAAAAGGCGGGCTCAGAGCTTTATGCACATATACTGAACTAATGCTTTTAAGCTACTCTTCACGTGTGCAGATGAAACTCTGAATCTTTTTTTATTTGTACATTTGAAAAACGGCTACAACACCATGAACATCATCCCATCACAATACTATAAAAGTATATTCCTCTGAGACCTGACCCACCCAGGGGTTCAACTAGAAACAAGCACGGGAAACCTTGACGAATCACTCTGAAACTTTCAACATAGCAGCTGGACTGACTGTTGAGCTAATTTTGAACATTTTGTGAAGATTTATGACGCCACCAAAGTTATTGGCAAAACCAAAAATGTGAAATGTGACAGTCAGTAGGATATGAATATATATAAATATGGATATTACCTACTGGGGGACACCAGTAGGTAGTTATAGTTAGGACCTAGTTTCCATAGGAAGAGGGTTTTTTGCTTTGTCAGTATCCTTTGCACTGTTTGACAAATCTTCACAAAATCTTCCCCAAAAATATGTAGCTCACTTCAGCTGCTGTCTGGAATGTTTCGGGGTGATCTGTGAAGCGGGTGCCAAGAAAAAAGGGGGACCCCAAAACACATTTTCCCCATGCTAATTCCTGTAGGAGTTTTGAACGCGACTACAGACCAAACCGCTGAATGAAATTACACCAAATTTTGGTGTAAATCCATTCAGTAGTTTTAGAGATATTAATAAAGGTCCAGATGTCCCTATCTAGGGACACGGGTACGCCAAACCCCGGGCTGTAATTTGATTGGCTTCCAACACTTCAGCCAGAAAGTGCTCGTAGCCGTCTTTGGACTCGGATGAGTCTCGTAAAAAATTTAGAAAAGAGTGCGGGTGAAAACAAGCATGGTCTTTTGCGCTTGTTTCTGAATGAGTCTCTGGGTGGGCCAAGTCCCAGGGGTATTAAGGGAAAAAAAAGGAGGGGGCAGACAGGCCCCTCTCGTGAGACCCTCAGAGACCACCTCCTCCCTGGGGCTTTATTTATATAATGTAGGGGGCCGAATGGACCCACCTCCAGGGCTTCCTCAGAGCCCTGGGGACCACCACCTCCCTGAGGTTTTCTTTTTTAATGATGGAGGAGGGCTGCATGGACCCCTTGCTGGGCTTATTACGAGCCCCAGGGACCGCCACCTCCCCAGGGCTAAATAGAAAAGGAATGGGGCATGCACGTACCCTCTCCCGGCACTGAGGACCACCACCTCCACAGGGGCCAAATCACTTGACAAACTGGGAGGGGGCTACGTGCTCCCCGTCCGGACCATATATGGCCCGGAGTTCACCACCTTCCAGGGGCTGGCCCATGCAGATCAAAGCAGGGCCCCCCATCCAGAGCTAATAATGGCGCTAGAGACTGCCATTCCCATGCTGGTGCCAATCCCAATCCCCAGGACATAGTTGTTAGCTCTGACTTGGCTGGAGCTCTCCGGTAACTCCGCTCTCAGCAAGTGAAACTGCTACCGCTTGCTGAGAGCTGAGTTTTCATCAGTTTCCCTGCCCGCTGTTAAGCGGGCAGGGAAATAGACACAAGGATTTCTCTCACAGACATGGAGCTACATATTTAGCAGCTCACTGTCTGTGAGAACAATGTTGAGGCACCACTGGTGACACTGCGGAAAAAGAGAAAGAAGATACAAAATAAAGGTCTAACACCAGCACAAAGAGGCAGAATAAAGGTCAGAAATGAGCAGAAAGAGACAAGATAAAGGTGAGAAACAAGCAGAAAAAGGCAGAATAAAGGTCAGCAACGAGCAGAAAGAGGTAAAATAGAGGTGTGAAACAAGCACAAAGAGGCAGAATAAAAGTCATAAACTAGCACAAAGAGGCATAATAAAGGTCAGCAGCGAGCGAAAAGAGCCAAAATAAAGGTGTGAAACAAGCAGAGAGAGGCAGAATAAAAGTCAGAAACGAGCACAAAGAAGTAAAATACAGGTTAGAAATTACCCGAAAGTCGCAAAAGAGAGATTAGAAATGACCAGAAAGTCAAAATAAAGGCCAGAAATGCAGAGAAAGAGGAATACTAGAGATCAGATCAGAAACAAGACAAAAGAGGCAAGATAAAGGTCCAAAATGAGCAGAAAGAGGCAAAATAAAAAAACAAGCAGAAAAGCAAAATAGAGATCAGAAACTATCAGAAAGTGGCAAAAAACCTCAGGAATGAGGCAAAATAAAGGTCAGAAGCTTGCAGAAAGATGCAATATAAATGTCAGAACTGAGCAGAGAGATGCTAAATACAGGTCAGAAACAAGCAGAAAGACATAAAATAAAGGTCAGAAGTGAACAGGAAAAAAGCTGAAAATGAGCAGATCCCACTTATACACCTACTCACAGAACAATTCATTAAATGTAGGATACAGAAGTGTTTTAAAATGCAGACATGTACTGGAAACCCCCAAAGGTTTCAAGTATGTTATAGTTAGGAAATAGAATTTCAGAAAAACCTTAGAAATTCACTGAAAAAAAATAAAAGGTTACAGGGACGTTATAGTTAGGCTCAGGTTTCACTCACAAAAAGCAGTGAAATTCAGCAGTTATAGTTACTGGAGCTAACTATAACTTACACCCCCACAATGTACTGCTTATGAACGCACATATTATATCACTGATGACCTGGTCAGTGATATCACTGATGACATTTCCAATGACATCATTGATGACATCATCCACAGAATCACTCACACACCTATACAACCTACCCACATCCCCTCCCACACAACCAAGGCCGGACTGGCTGTATTTGGCAGAGGGCATTTCCCCGGTGGGCCAGAGGGATGGGGATGGTTTTGTCACTGGGGGCCGGTTTTGCATCAGTGCTGCAATATTGGCCTCCGGTGACAAAAGTGAATGCTTCTTGCTAGCACACCTGCCCCCGCTACCAGGGCTGGTTGGTGTTGCCCGTCCAGCCCTGCACACAACCACCCACAGACCCATACAAGGACTCACATAACCATTCACTGGTTCATAGAGCCACTCACAGAACCACTCACTCATGCAGCCAACTCACACAACCACTAACTCATCTATATAGCCACTCATGCACCCATTCACTCACCAATATGGCCACTCACACATCCAGTCATACAGACACTAGCACAACCACTCATACACTAATTCAGCCACTCCTACACTGAGTCAATCACCCATGCAGCTACTCACACACTTACTTATACAGCCAACTCACACAACCACTAATCCCCATATAGCCACTCATGCACCTACTCACTCACCAATAGAGCCACTCATGCATCTAGTCATACAGACAATAATACACCCACTCATACACCCACACAGCCACTCACACACTGTCAATTGCCCTTACAGCTACTCACACACCTACTCACTCGCCCATACAGACACTCACATAGCCACTCACTCACCCATACAGTTACACACCTAATCACATACTCATACAGATTCCAACACATGTACACACTCAACTATACAGTCACTGATAGAACACATTTACCCATACAGCTACTCTCACATACAGTCACTAACACACCACTCAATCACCCATATACCACTTATGCACTCACTCACTCACCCATACAGTCACTTACACACCCCATCACTCACCTTTACATGCCTCTCACATACCCACTCACTCCCCCATACACCACTGACACATCAACTCACCCCTTCTTTACACCTACCAATACAGCCTCTCACACACCCACTCAAAGTCAAATAAGCTTTATCCGATTTAAATGAAAATAAATCATAAAAGCACAGTATATCACATAATATTAAAAAACGAAGCAGCAATATAAAAAGATTTTAAAAATAGTGAGAATAGCATAGGTTAAATTGCCAGATTCATATGCCAATAGTTTTCCTGCATCAAATTACACTTTTCAAATACAAGCATATGGATCTTTTAAACACTTCATGCTCTAGAAATTGTAATCTTAAAAGACAGACGACATTGTCTCAAACCAATTTGGCTCAAAATAGGTAGAATCTACCTCATTCTTAAAACAGAATAAAATGTAAAGAAAAAAAAGCATGCTAGTTGATTGCAAAGACATATCATCACATGGGCACATACCCATAATTCTAAATGAAAGACATATCATCACATGGGCACATACTCATAATTCTAGACCAGTCATTCATGACTGGGAAGCTGATTAACCTATGAAAGTTCCCCAATCGGAAACGGGTCAACATCATCCTATCATAAGCCCCGGTAACAATTTCAAGATATGGTTTAATACTATAAGTAAATAATAACTTCTGATTCTCCTGTACCGTTGGCTTTAAAATTTCAGTTGAAAATCTTTTTGTCTCCAGGAGCATTAGACACTTAGGGCCCCATTAGGATGGCGAGCGGACTTTAGTCCACCCGCCACCCTAGCAGTGCTGGAAACGGCCACCAGGGGTGGGGTGGTCCCGCACCACCAATTAGGATGCGACCACCACCCTGGCGGTCGCATACCGCATCTTTAACGTTGTGACGGGTGCTGCTCTAGGTGGGGGGCAAATGTGGTTGTGATGGCGGGCGGATCGCCCCGACAGCCGGGCGGTGGCGATCCGCCCACCATCATAATCACCCCCATAGATTTCAATGTTTTCCTCAGGATTATAATTATACTAACTGAGTAGTCAAAATATTCGGGGTGCCCAAGGTCTTTCATGAAGTTTTTAACGTAATTTAACCAAGGGATACTACACGCTCATTGTAAGTTTAAACTGCCATTTAAAATATCCCGGTTAAAACTGGTATTTGTCATCGACCAGATCTTGTGCCACAATAAAATAGGTTGTATTTTTATAAGGTCTGATATATATATATAGCATCCCTAATTATGAATAACAGATGTAGGTGGCTGTGCTACTTGGGACTGCCAACAAATATCTAAAAAAGGCATTCTCGGCTAGCTACAAGAGCTGAATATTGGCATAGCCCCAAATCCAAATGCCAGCGCCGTAGATGGCAGCTGAGACACATTTGGCTTTATAAATCTGTAATAAATCGACAACCGGTCGTTTTCCCAGTTTTCTGGCAAAATTAGCTAATGCTGCAGAGGCTTTCGAAAAAATAATAATTTTCTTGCTAGGACAGCCTGAGACCTAGTCCGCCTGTGGTCAAAAAGAATGCCTAAATAAGAAAATATATTAGTGAATTTTACCTTATTATTATCAATAAATACATCTCTGGATTTTGCACTATTTTTTCCACATCTGATAATAACACAGCCTCTCATACATCCACTCACTCACCTATACAGTCACTCACACAGCCACTCACTCACCCATACAGCTACTCACACAACCTCTCACTCACCCATACAGCCACTCACACACCCATACAGTGAATCAGACACACTCTCTGATATGGATACACACAGTTACTCACATATTATGTGTTAGAAATAGTATCACTTATTACTAGTAGACAAAGTATACTAATTCATGTTTTGTAACAGCTTATTATATATTTAACACTCGCATTTTTAGAAAACACTCACGCTTAATGAATAATGTCATCAGTGATCTCATCAGTGATGTCACTGACCAAGTCATGATTGATGTAATATGTGAGATCATTTTTACTTTTATTTTTTTCTTTTACAGAGTTCTATATAGCGCAAACTTGACCCGAATCGGGTATCAGAGCGCTTTATATAGCACCAGTTGCATTACATGAGAACACATTAATTTTTATTGTTAGGCACGGGGAGATTAAGTGATTTTCCCAGAATCACAGGATGTTCAGCGTCATTGCCGAGACTTGAACCCAGTTCCACAGATTCGAAGTCGACCGCCCTAGCCGTTTGGCCAACCCTCAGGGGCATAAGTTATAATTGACTCAGTTAACTTTAACAGCTGAATGTCAGTTTAACCTTTGGCTTTTTCAGTGAAAATATATATATGGGATTTTTCTTGTGTTGTATTTTTTTCACTTTATTACTGCTTGTGTGCTGCATAAATACTTTACAGATTGCCTTTAAATTAAGCCTGACTACTTTTTGTGCCAAGCTACCCAGGGTTAAGCACAGTTTAATATTGTGACTTTTTGGGATCTACCCTGCCAGGGACTGTGGCTGTTGCTTGACCAGGACTCACACCCCAGTCAACCAACAACCCCATTGCTCGCACCTTCGATACGATATCTAACTGATTCCGAGATGTCTGAATGCAGGCAGGAGGAAGTCCACCAGGGCCTGGTCTCACCAGGGCTATGTCCCAGACTTTTATTGGTTTGCTCGGTCAAAAGCTATACTGAGGTCCATAAAGGAGAGATATAATAAGCCCTTTGTCACTATTGTGTATTTACAAACAGATATATTTAAGCACTGCTCCTGGGTACCAAGTCCTTCTCTAAAACCACATTGGGCCACAGAGAAGACCTTGGTTTCTTGCACCGAAGTCATTATTCTGTGTAAAATTACAGATCCAACTACTTTGAAAACAGAATCTAACAGAGACATAGGCCTAAAACAATGAGGGTCTTGACCATTTCCTTTTTTGAACACTGGAACAATAACTGCTGTGTGCCTGGGAGCTGGTAATTTTTGCCTACAGCTGAATTTAGAACATTTGTAATAACCTGTGCCCATAACTCAATATTTGGTTTATAGAAGTCCATAGGAACCCCATGGTCCTGGTGCCTTACATGAAGGACTTCCTGTAATAGCGGTAACAACCTTCTGAAGCTCTAATATAATATTTAAATGAAAGTGTGGCTAGAAGTGTGCTGAAGGCTGCTCTCCTTAAGAGTCAAGGTGATAAATTGACCTAAAATGCTCCACCCAAATGTCAGCTTTAATGCTCTACACCGAGCCCATCTAAAGTACCATTACTACGACTGTTGGGATTTACTATCTTCCAAAAGCCCCTAGTATCTTTAGTTATGCAGGAACCAACTCATTTCTCCTAAGTTCTTTCTCTAATTGTTAACTTCCTAAATTCCAGTTTATATTCACTCCTGCACCTACAAATGTAATCTTGAACTCTTAGTGTTGTGTTTAAGGGTCATGTGCCGTCGTTTATTAGCTTCTCAGCAGGCCTTGGTAAACCAACTTAAATGGACAGACTTCATAGTTCTGGCGAGGGCAGAGAGTGATTTCCTAATACAGTGGCCAAGGCAACAAAATCATAAATAATTATCGACTTCAGATTATTTTCCATTGATAAGCATACTTTTATCCTAGCGAAATTAGTTATGATGATTGTGGGAAATAGAGCTGGAATATCCACCCTTTTCACCTGTGCCTACAGCCATTGTCCTTCATAGTTCGATGTGTTAGCCCCATCCCAGGTCGACGATTAACATTTGCAGGTAGCCCGAGGACTAGTTCCTTTTGGTTGTTGTCACTTTAACAGTTCTCCCTGGTACACCCAGACAAAACGTGACTATGAATATTCAGGGCCCTTGATACAAAAATGTATCCAGTGATTATCCTCTGATTCCAAACTATAAAGGTTGCAATTTGGCTCTGCCTATCCCTCTTATTCCAATGATGTTACATAGGTCAAAGTCCAATACCTTATATATTGCTTAACCCCTCTACCAATCTTATTAGCCCTAAAGGGCATTGTTTCCTCGGACAAAAAAGGGATCAGAAGAGGTAAAGTTAAATCCTATTTAAACAGCTTACATTACGTGAAAATGAGATTTATCACAATCAAAAATATTTTATCAGGGCGCACTCCTAATGTATTTTCTTTTTACACGTGTGCTTAACTGCTTTTCACTTTATGGCATGCTACATAGGTTTAGGGAACTGCCTGTGTCCCTGTGAAATCATCTAGTTAAAGGGAGTTCAGGAACTACTAAGCCTGACACTGCCTATGGGGACTGACTTAGCTGTCTTTAACATACATGATTCCTGCTAAGTTGTCTCAACCACTTAAATAGTCATGAAGTACTTCGTACTCCTGTACTTTCAACACTGTTTATATAGTGATTATTACATAGGGTGACCAAGCGTCCCCGTTTTGCCAGGACGGTCCCTGTTTTTCACCAGCTGTCCCAGCAGATTTCAAGAAATGTAGCTCATGTCCCAGTTTTAGAGAGGTTCAACTAAAAATTGTGGGAGGTGTTTTCTATATTTTACAAAGCAGGGACAGTTAGCAATTGTTTCAGGAAAGCAATTTCATTAACAGGTAAGTTACTGGGATTAAACATAGCATTTTGATTAGGTTATTACTGCCTGTTCTGTAATTCTCTGCTGAGGAGCGCTCTCATCGCTTGAAGTAAAATTGTAGTCCTTCTTCTAATTTTGTGAAATGCTCCAGTTTTTGGCTTTAAAATTCTGGTCACCCTATTATTAAATCATCAGGCTTAGTAGTTCCTGAACTTATCACAATCAACCAGGCATTAATAACGCTGAAAAGCAGTTTTTTTTTTTACCATACCTCTTCCCCAAAGGAGGAGTTCTCTTAAGGGAGAGCTTAAGCAAAAAAGAAATAGTATCTGAGGATTGGGGAGGAGCCCATCCTGGCCTCTTACAGACGATGATGGGCGAAGACGGGCCTGGACTCCACCCCGGTATGGTTTGGTTGCGCCACGCGCAGCGGGAATGCCCCCCATACTTAATGCAGCGGTGTCTGGGAGAGGCCCACCTCCTTCGCCCCCTCCTGTGGCAGCCAGCAGCCTCCTGGACCTGAAAAGCAGCTTGAGTGTGTCCTGTACATATTGAACATGTAGACCACATATCTTTTCAATTGCTGTTAAAGTTACCTTCAGATACATGCTCGTGAACTCAGCTGGAGTGAAGAGAACAGCAGTGGCCTGGAATGCCTTCTAAAAACGGTTTGAAGGGCATTGCTATTCAGGACCGTTTTCCTTTCATTTGTTTCCTTTCTGTCTTTTCAGAAGAAAGAGAATTATTGGCCACTCTTACGCCACACTGCTTTATGCAGGTGATGTGATTTTCCTTAAAGGAATGTTTAAGGGATTACAGCAGCCGATTGTTAAGCTAAGTAAATGCAAATAACGGTCTTAAAAATCAAATAGCGATAACAGAATCCGTGAGGTTTTGGAAAACATCTCTCCGAAACAGTGGTATACGGATAGAAGCAAACTAAAAGAAGGTGAACATAATTATTTAGATGGGCTATCTCTGGTAATAATGCAGTGTTCTAAAAAAAAATCGAAGAAGTAAAGGTTATGTTCTGTGTTCTAATATAACAGCGAAATTTGGGTGAGGGAAAAAAGTAGTATTGTTTTTTTTTTGTTTTATTTTTTTTTTATCAAAAACTTTTATTGAGCAATAAAATAAGAGTTACAGAGATGGGCCTACAACCACACGGGCTGGCCGCTAATAGCAACACACAACATAAATAGCGAACGATCATTCCCGTGGCCGGGCACAAGGAAGATATCAATTATTGCTCCAAGCATAGGACAGGACATGACAATTTTTAATAAACATAAAAACAACAAACTCTAAAACAAGGCGAATGCACAGTAATCAAGTCAGCCCTGGAGGCGGAGGGGAAAGCAACTAATCAGGAAGACAAAAGCAAAGCAATGAGACTCGGCATGGCCGGGGGGGGGGGGGCAGCGGGGAGGGCAGGAAATTCCTAAAACCATATGAAAAATTTTCGGGAACATCAGCCTAGGGAGATAGGGTCACATCTGGAGCGTCAACCAGGGGAGGGGCACAAATATCTCCACGATATGCATTCCACTGTCCCCAAATCTTCGTCCACGCCCTGGGTCTGCCCCTAGCCACATAGACGGTTTTCTCTCGGAACATGGACCAGTCCATGTTATCCTCCCACACCGAAACGTCGGGAGGTCTGGATGCGCCCCAAAGTTGCGCAATATCCCGCTTCGCGACCATGTATCCCAAGGTCGCCCATCTGGTCTGGGCCACAGAATAGTCGGTGGGTTTCCACACGTTCAACAGGCATCGTCGGGCCTCAGGCCGCAGGGTAATACCAGTCACAACAGTCATCACCGCAAGCACATCAATCCAGTAGGCTGCTACCACCGGGCACTCCCAAAGAATATGCAAAAATGTGGCACTCATCCCACAACCACGCTTACATAAACCATCCGGGGAAAAACCCATCACAACCAGACGCGGACCAGTTACATACACCCGGTGGAGGATCTTAAGTTGAACCAAACGGAGACGGGCGGGGATGGCGACCTCTTTCGGAGAAGAGAGTGCCGATTGCCAATCCTCGTCATCCAAGTCCAATCCGTCATCGACCCAAACCTCCTGAAGTCGGACCAATAAGTCAGCGCGATTATTAATAAGTTTCTTGTAGATAAGGGAGATAGTGCCATCGGGCAGGTGTCCATCCAGTATACGATCCTCAAGGGGAGAGGACTCGGGTAGGGTCACATCAGGAGTCAGAATTGAGGCCAGGGCGTGCCGAACCTGCAAATACCGAAAAAACTCTCTATCACTCAAGTCATATTCTGCCTTAAGGGCCTGGAAAGACTTCACTCTACCCTGCACACAGACGTCACCCACTTTACATATCCCAATCATATCCCAGCGGTCAAAGCACTTAGTAGACCAGAGACACCCCAAACGTTCAGAAGCATAAAGCGGGGTCGCCATTGTCAGTCGATTCTCCCATCCCAAACTCACATTCGCGGCGCGCCACACATTGACTGCGATCCTGGACGGGCCCACAAGATGGCGCCCGGCCGATCTAGAATAAAGCGCTCTATTAAAATCCCCTCCCGGCAGCTGGAGTCTATCCATCTCAAAGGCCGGATCCCGACCCGGGGAATACATTACGTGGTTGATGGCAGACAGCTGGGCAGCCCAATAATATCTCCTGATATCGGGGAGCGCCATGCCCCCGTCATACCAAGGAATAGTAAGTTTTGCAAGGGCGATACGTGGACGCCCGTCCCAGATCAGTTGCCTTTGAAGACTCTCGATCTCCCGGAAATAGGTAGCGGGAATGTCGTCATAAGAATTTTGAAGCGCGTACAGGAATCGCGGCAAAGACATCATTTTAAAAAGGGCAGCCCTGCCCAGAGGAGACAGGGGTAGCTTACGCCAACGGGCCACATCCAGTCGCAGTCTAAGAAGCGGGGGAAGGAGGTTACGTTCGAACCGGAGCGAGGAGTCCAGCGTGATAAAAATCCCCAAATATTTGAAGCCAGAGTGGACAACCTGGATGGGAAACCTGTCCGGTAATGGGGGCAAAACACCCGAGAGAACATATACACAGGACTTAGCCCAATTAATAACCAGACCCGAGTTAGCACCAAACGAAGTAAGAACGTCGAATAGGACATTTAAAGATTTACGCGGGGAAGTAAGATACAGAAGAATGTCATCCGCATAAAGCGAGACGCGGTCTTCAAAATCCGGTGACCAACGGATCCCTTTGAGTGAAGGTTCCCATCGAAGCCACGCAGCCAACGGTTCCAGAGCAAGCGCGAAAAGCAACGGAGACAGGGGGCACCCCTGACGGGTCCCCCTACCAAGACAGAAGGGGACAGAAACTCGACCGTTTACTACTACCTGTGCCAAGGGTTCGGCGTATAACAACTTCACCCAACCAATAAACTCAGGCCCAAAACCGAATTTCTCAAGAGCTGCCCAAAGATAGGGCCACTCTACCGTGTCAAAGGCCATCGAGGCGTCCAGCGAAGCCAAAATGGCCGGCTCCGTCAGTAGCCCCGCCCTCGCAACAGCTCCGTGGAGACGGCGTAGATTGAGAGCCGTGTTGCGATGTGGGATAAATCCGGACTGATCCGGATGAACCAAGCCACTAATGACCGTCAAGAGGCGGGTTGCCAGGAGCTTAGCCAGGACCTTGGGTTCAACATTCAAAAGGGAAATGGGCCTGTAAGACGAACAAAGGTCCCGAGGTTTACCTTCTTTGGGAATAACAACTATCGTAGCCAAACGCTGATCATATGGGAGAATACCCCGTTCGCGGGATTCCAAAAACATGGCACGAAGATAGGGTGCCACCTTGTCAGGACGTAGCTTGTACAATTCAATTGGCAATCCATTCGGGCCCAAAGCCTTGCCCGAACGGAGTGAGCGAATGGCCGTCGCTATCTCGTCCGTAGTAAAAGGGGACTCCAAAGAGACTCGGTCTAAATCGGAGACACTGGGCAGAGCTATATCACGCAACAAAAGGCGAGAGTCATCAACATCCCGTTCAGACACAGGGGTATAAACCGCACGAAAATAATCAGCAAAACATTCAACTATTTCAACCGGGTCTGTCACTCCCACGCCACTCGAAGTCTGAATCACAGGCACCACACGATTCGCCCTCTCCGTCTTATCCAACCATGCCAGTAATTTACCCGCTTTGTCCCCCACATCATACAAACGACCCTGTTGCTCCCGAAACATCAGTTTAGCCGCATCTGTGACCAAAGACTTATAAGCAAATTGCTTCAGACCCAGGGCGTGGAGTTTATCAGATGTAACGTTCGACTCTAGGTCAGCCTCTATATCAGCAATCTCCCTCTCAAGGTCTACCACCTCCCGATTCCTCGCCTTCTTGGATTCGGCAATAAGGGCGAGGGCCTGCCCGCGAATCACTGTCTTAAAGGCCTCCCACAGGGATACAGCAGAGGAGACGGAACCCTCGTTGTCCAAAAAATAATTGTCCAAAGACTTAATCAATAGATTGCGGGTCTCGGGGGAGGTGAGGTACCATGGGTTGATAGGAGCCACCCGGCCCGCCGCCTCCACCCCCACCTCAAAACAAAGCCAGAGCGGGGAATGATCAGAGATGCCCCGGGGAAGGTGCCTAATCTCACGAACCACTGGGGACTGCGCCGCAGGCATCAGGAAATAATCCAGTCTAGACAGACTCCCATGGGCCCCAGAGTGGAAAGTGTATTGAAGCTGAGTAGGATGCATAAGTCTCCAGCAATCCACCAAGCCGAACGTATCCAGAAACCCACCCAGCCACTGTTGGAACAAAGGGGTGTCCCTAGGGGGGTGACGATCATGTAGACCGGAGAGCACAGAATTAAAGTCACCTGCTATGAAGAGAGTACCATCAGGGAGGTTCAACAACACACGGCCCAAATCGGAAAAGGTAGAGGTCTGTAGACCGGGGGGCACATAAACGGCAAACAAGGAAAGGGTTCGACCCTCATAGCGACCCACGAGGACGGCATATCGCCCCCGATCATCGAGGATCACATCATCAATAGCTAGGGGGAGGGAAGCCCGAACAAGGATACCCACCCACCTGGAACCCATGGTAAACCCCGAATGTGCGGCGAGGCGATAGCCCCACTTATTCATTGCACGACATGTATTGCCTACCAAGTGAGTCTCCTGCAGAAAAACAATATCTGGAGACAAACGTCGTATACATCGCAACACCACACCCCGCTTAATACGATCCCCCAGACCATTGACATTCCACGAAATAAACCTCAACCCGCTACCCCCATCCCATAAAGTAACGCCGCAACCCCCCTCCAATGAGCCTGACATCAAAAACATCATTAGCAAGATAGAATCGCCTTGAGAACATAACACACAAACATCAAACTTCCCATCCACCCACCCCCCAACAATCAAGAAAACACCCCCCACCCTGCACCCCTGCAAGAAGCTAAAAAGCCACCCCAACATGCAGTGTGCCTGTCGCCCAAGAACCCCCATTCTACAAAAAGACCCCGGAGGAGGAAAGGCTCTGACCCACCCGCCACCCCAACAAGAAAAATAACAAAAAAAAAATCACTGAGACAGCAGAGGCACTTGGGCATAGAACCCCAGAAGAAGTTACTTGACACAAGGACCCGGGCAGAAACAAACAGTTCAGCTCTCTACACCACCCTCAGCACCACCCGGATGGGCGGCGGACTCAGCCGCAGGAGGTCGGTCCGGCAGGGAGTCCAGCCAGTCATTCACAGAATCAGGCCGATCAAAGAAAAAGGTTCGTTCATTGTACTCAACTCGCAGCCTGGTCGGAAAAAGCATAGCGTAGCGCAGTCCCATGTCCCGGAGACGCTTCTTGACTCCACGAAATCCCATACGCTGTTTCTGCACCTGTTGAGAAAAGTCCGGATAAAAGTTCACCGTGGCATTCTCAAAGGCCACCGGGCCCTTCACACGTGATGCCTGCAGGATAGCGTCCCGGTCCCTATAGTGGAAGAGTTTCGCAACAATAGGCCTCGGCGAGGCACCAGGCTAACACGATGGGCACGCTCCACTGCGAAGAATTTACTCAGCCCAGACGGAGAGAGGTAGTTCTGGATCAGGTCCTCAACCAGGAGATCAACAGAGTGCGGTTCTGGATTCTCCGGAACGCCGACCACACGCACATTACAGCGACGTGCCCTGTTCTCAAAGTCCTCCAAGCGCCGGGTCATGAAATCGTTCACCCTACGGAGATTGCCAATCTCTGTCTGTATCTCCGAGACGTCTGCCGTGAGGCTGGATGACTTGAGATCCAATGACTTCACCTTCTCATTGGTTTTAGATAGGTCGGCCCGAATCAAGTTCACATCAATGGCCACGGTGTCGATTTTGTGGGCCAAAGCTTCATATTGTTGACCCATCGTTTCCTTTATGCCAGAAATGGCGCCCATAATGTCCTGCAAGGACGGTTCCGTTGATGCGTCCACGATGTGATCAACCGCACTCGGGCCAGGCAGGGCGGCTCCGGGGGACCCCTTCGCATGGGTGTAACGGTCCATAACGTTAGACTAGACCGGGCCCCCACGCAGGGGCGTCTTGGTCTTTCGTGTCTCTCGGTCCCCTCTGCCCGCCATGTCGGAAACCGCACCACCAGGAGACTCGCTCGACCCGATGGAAATGGCCACAGGAAAGTAGGGCGTCGGGATCAGAAGGCCGCTGCAAGGGTACCACTAGGAGAGGACCAGCTTGAAAGGAGAATAAGCCAGCCAAAGGCCCGACAGCCGTACCGTGTGCCGGACCCAGCCCAGGCCAGACTCCCCTGCCAGATGTCTCAGTCTGAGGCAGAATCGAAACCGAAACTTAAGAGGGGGACCCACAAGTCCAATCCCCCTGCCGTTGTTGTTCAACTCCGAGTCGGCCAGAGAACCTCACCCAGTCCCGGGCACACCCCAAGGGCGGACCCCGAAAGTTCAAATCGCCATATCTTCGGCGCCCCGGGTCCAAATCAAATTCCAAAAATCACAGGAAGATCAGCCAAGCGTCCTCTACATAAATCCTCGTGAAGAATCAGGATATGTTCAGGATATCATGCCGGGAGTGGCGGGGGTCCGGAGAGCGCTGTGCTCACGCGGCCATCACGGATGCCCGCCAAGCTCCTCCCCAGAAGTAGTATTCTTAATATATGTCGAATGCCAAACGGAATAAGCTTGCTTTTAAATTATATGATGAACTCACAATGGTTCAGTTGGTTGCAGTTAACAAAGTATATTTACACTTTTCAAGCATTTGTGTTTTGTCTGCTGCTAAGTGTTAGGTTGTTTTCTCAATCACATTTTTGGCCAGTAAAAAATAAACTGAAATTCAGCAATAAATAATTTTTCTATCAAGTCTTTGATTATCAAAAAGTATGAATATTTTTGTCAAGTGAGATGTAATTCCCATGATCTACTTTGGTAAATAAGATAATTTTTGTAACCCGAGTGTAAACTCCAGTGATAGTGATAGTCTTAAATGCATTGGAACTTAAAAACAGGTCGAGATATAGATTTTTAAAGCCTGATTGTAAAAAAGTGTCTTGTGAAATAATATCTAGCTCTTGAATCAAGTGCTTTTAGATATTGCTGGGAACCATGAGAACATCCTGCCACACAGTGATTTGGTACAGCAAGCGAATAGTTTCATGCTCAAGTGAGGACTTTAAATGTATGCATTCCATTTACATCAAAACTCCCCACTCATCTTAAGAAATCGAGTTTTTAGCCTGTTAGAAGAACCCACTTCTGTGCAGCTCAAGAAAGAGTGGGTCCCTCTAGTGACTTATTTCAGACTCTGGTAGCAAAAGGCAACAAACGGAAGCGGGACACTTGAGTAACAAAATGACTGAAAAATGACTGAAAATATTGACTTCAGATCCAGACAGTGAATCCTCCAGACATTTTGCTGTTATTCCTAAAACTCACTAGAATGAAATAATTAGAGAGCAGTGTACTCCGTGGTCAGTGTAATCGTATTGTGCATCAAATATTTGAGAATACAGAAAAGTCAGGCTTTCTCCTTAATCAGGTGTATAAAAATATACTTCATAGGAATACCATGAGAGACTCATAGAAGTTGTGCCGCTGTTCACCTTAAAATAGTCATTCTTTGCTCAGAATATATTCACATACATAAGGAATTAGGGCTAACAAAAGCTTCAAACAAATAATGGTGAAAGCACATTTGAGACTTTTAGTATGCTGTTTATTCCTTTGTTTGCAGGTGAATTATCAAGTCCCTTGTAAGCTAGAGGGTAGTGTTCTTAAGCATGTCATGTTGGAATGTTTAGGCCGTCATGGGGGAAATGTGGAACATGACTGAGGAGCGGGAGAAGACGGTTGCTGTTGTGGGTGGCTCATGCTGGTGGATGTATAAACTGTCATTCTTATACCTAATAAATCTTCACTTCTGAACCAACTCGCACACTCTCGTTACTTCACAAATTTGGCGACAAGCGGGAGAAGGGAGAAGGCAGCACTCACCTTTTCTTCAAATCAGTAGCATTGTGCCAGCTGTTTTACCCATGGAGGTGTTGCGGTGCTTTCTGCTTCTGTCACGTCGATCCCCAGAGCCGGCGGCTGTCACGTCGATCCCCAGAGCCGGTCAAGGTCTGGTAGGATGGTAGTTTTGTCTTCAGTTTGGGGATATTTGAGTCCTATTTGGGGGACGACTGACAGTTAGCGGCTCGCGCTTTTCCTCGCGCTGAGTCCTGACTTCTTCAGTCGGCACACGCACTCTCCTGCACGCGCACTTCTTGGGGAACAGAGGTCTGTGATATGATGCCTGAAATTTAATGTAACAACAACCAGATGCCAGTATTGCAAACTACTTCTCTCACAACTTTGTACTGAAGAGCAGAGTTAAACTAGTTCTTCAGAAGACCCGTTCATTTGAATCAATTCATTTATTTCAAGTTATAAATCAAAACCACATTTTTTTATATAAACATCACATTTTCCTTTTTAACAAAAGTCTCACATTGAATAAACAGGAGAGAGAAAGAAAGGGGGGGGGGAAAATACCCTACCTCAAAAAAGGTTATATTTTCAAGGGTAACACATTCTTACACTCATTCGTTCGTTTTTCCGCATTCATACTCATATATACAATTTTTAAGCATCATGGATGTGGTGTTTGGGAAAGAAAAAAAGAAAAAGAAAGAAAGGGGATAAAATCTCAACAAGTCAGTAGCTCGATTCTGCAAGCTAATATTAGACAAATAATATCAATAGAAAACATTTACAATTTAAATTTTACACAATAGGCCATCTAAACCGTTACACACAGTTCGCAAGTGGTTTATTCTAAATTAGCATCGATTGGCGTAACACCATGATTGGCGACGCGTTTCGAGTTCCCAGTGTAAGGAACTCTCTTCAGGACCTCTGATGGTTCTCAGCTAGTTTTCATATATATGATAGCTTCCATAGTGACATTCGTTCACTAGAAAATAATTTTTAAATCCTCTCTGCTGGGTCGCACTGGAGATTTCAGTTGTCCCATGGGTTAGGCTTGGGAAAAGCCTCAATAGTCGCTCTTCATCGAGCGTTGTGCCGAATATCTCGCTGGTTTTAGGAGTTAATCTCAAGAGCAGTTCCGTGTCACGTCTCTCTCAGGCTGGCGTTTTCTCAACCAGTCTGTTTATTCAATGTGAGACTTTTGTTAAAAAGAAAAATTTTATGTTTATATAAAAAAATGTGGTTTTGATTTATAACTTGAAATAAATGGATTGATTCAAATGAACGCGTCTTCTGAAGAACTAGTTTAACTCTGCTCTTCAGTACAAACTTGTGAGAGAAGTAGTTTGCAGTACTGGCATCTGGTTGTTGTTTCATAATTCTAAGGCTTGGCCTTACTGCAGATAAGCCAAACCCTTTATTGGTTCACAAAATTTTATGTAGTCATTCTGGGTACGTGCTGACTCTACGTGATGCCGCTTGGCGGCCATCTTAGTTACGTTTGAAGTTTCTACACTGTTGTGCATCGCGGTGATGCACACACCTTGTTCTTTTACTGAAACCATCGGTGGATACAACAATTATATTCAATTTAGTTTAATGTGCATCTTGGTATTTATGCAGCACAGTGATGCGCACACCATTCCTTGTCTACTCAGCAGCTGATATTTGCGCATAGCGGTGATGCGCACACCATTCATTGTCGATTCAGTGGCTGTTTGTACATCACGGTGATGCACATACCTTTCTTGCTTGTTAACCTACTGTGATTATTTACAGTCACGTTTACCTAAATGTTTTTTTTTTTTTTTTGAAAACCTTTATTGATATCAAAAGAAGACAAATAGAGGCCCACAACCATGCCGGCCGGCCGCAGTGTACAAAACAGTCAGGAGTCATCAGGCAAATAGTACATAATCAATCAACACAAAGCAGAGGCCGTATAATCGCAATAGGGAAAAAGAAATACAGAAACTAAAGGGCTAAAACACAGGAGTAAAGAAGGCTTAATTTTACAATAAGGGGAGAGGACATATGACAGGCACAATTGCAATACGGAGGCATCCGATATCCCGTAATCAACCTCAACATTAAGAAGGGGGCGTGGGGCAAAATATCAGGGGGACAACACAATGCATTCAAGAAATCAGGATATGTGAGATACAGTCAACCCCTGAGCGTTATCCTCGTAACACGCCCGCCACCCGGGACACTACCAAGCCAGAACAGTGGGATCGGAAGACAATGCATGAAAACTCGCCCGTCACAGTACCCTCTGGGACGCAGGAAGGGAAAAAGGGAAGGGGGACTAGGTAGGGAGGGGGGAAGAGGAAGGGAAAGGAAAATGGAGGGAAGAAAAACCAAACAATAAAAGGGAATAGGGAAATATGAAAAAAGAAAGGTAAAAGACACGCCGACACGGCGCCCCATGGTGAGAGGACAGGAGACAAAAGGATTAACGGTCCAAGCGGGGCATGGCAATCGGATGAAAGACAGCCAAAATGTAGCAGGAGGAGTAACGACGCCATACCCCCACCCGAAACACACCATAGGAGGTCGGGACAGACGCGGCCTCACGAAAAAGATATACAAAAGGGCCATAGAACCAGAAGACAAACAAAAAATAGAACCCAACCCACCCGTCCCACCCTGCACCCCTGTAGAAGGCTACGGCCTACCCTTCAAACAGCGTGCCTGTCGCCCTAAACCAGAACCCGAAATATAGCAAGAAGAAAGAAGGAAAAACGAGACAAAAAGACCACAAAAGCGGAGAAAGAAAACAGGAGGGAGGAGCAGAAGAGCTATAATACAAACGATAGGCCACAGCCCTCCGCCCAACCGGACAAATACAATAAAAAAACAGACCAGGATGTCACCCCATCACGCGCCACCAAATATTAGGAGAAGGGGACCTCCCACCCCTCTACAATCAGAGACAAGTGTGCAACGAAATCGCATACCGGGAATCAAGCAGAAGTCGTACATTTCACCCCCAACCCTTCCGAGCGACAAACCCCACCCACCACATGGCAATGTACAACCACATACTAAATACAAAATCAGCAGACAATCGAGTGGAATGGAGACTAGCATAGCTACGTGGGGAGTAGATAGATCGACAAGTGAGCAATAGTTCAAACTGAAAGTATCGATGCATCAACAATAGAAGCACGAGCCATGAGAAACAGGAGTTCAGTTGCGCCACTGGAGCGGGCGAGGTGGTCCCATTTTTAAACTCAGGCAAAGTCATCGAAGCAGGCACAGGAGGAAGTCCACCCATAAATCCAGGCAACAATGTCGAACAGGGTCGCAGTACAGCATCCGAGTCCCCGGGGTCCGAACCTTGAAAAGCAGGGCGCCCCAAAGTCACCAGCACATTACACGATCTTCGATCAGCGGTGGAGACACTCAGGTCAATCGAGGGGGGTGAGGCAATGGAGGCATCGAAACAAGAGGGCGACAAGAAGAAACGGCCGCCCAAAATGGCGGCGGATCGTGGCGGACCCACCGAGACGCCCAGGGCCAGGGAAGCGTACATGGATCTGAGGGCTTCCAGGATATCTCCGACTGTCGGCTCACGCCCACCAGATCCGATCCCCACACAATCAGGCAACTCGGGCCCGCCGCCACAAGGTGACTCTCGATCCAGAGGGCCAGCCGCCATTTCGTGATCAGCCCAATCGCCGCCCACGAGGACCCCCGGAAATAACAGTTCTCAAATGTAGGACTTTACAAGCGCCGGGGGTCCCAGCAAGGGCGGCCTCGATGCCAAAAGGATGTCCGCCCAAAACTGGTCTCCGCCCGCACCAGCACCGGTGCCCCAAACAAGTGGAGTCCGGGCCTCGAGGACCAGGGCCGCCGGACAAAGCAGCGGCGGGGGGAGACCCCCTCTCAGAATCAGGTCCCGGGGCTTCTCACCCACGTCTGCCACGCGACCAGCAGGACAGGTCCGGGTCAGGATCGCCGGGATCTTCGCACATCGGCTCACAACACTGGTTCTCGCTCTCGGCCGGGGCCGAGAGCCGTCGGATCCCACCGGCCAGGTCCCGGTCCAAGTCTCGCTGAGGCCCCGATCTCTCAGAGGCCGGAACTCCGGAGCCACTGCACCTCAAGACCCCGGGGTCAGATGGTAAGTACAAACAAGCCGTAATGTTTCCAGTTCCCCAAAAGTGTGCCGTCCCGGGACAGGATAAAAGACAGGATAGGCAGTCAGGATGGAGGGCTGCGGGAGCCGAGCTAAAAGGCGACCATCACGGCCGCGAGCTAGGCTCCTCACCTACATTTTTTTTAAGTGACATTTTTCTTTGTTGCTTATTTATTCAGTGTGGTGATATTATTTGTGAAAATTTCAACATGGCTAATATTGCTGCACCTCCACATTTTCTACTAGTCGCAGGTGAGCCTAGTATTGAATGGGAGCTTTGGTTTCTTATGTTTAGCGTATGTTGATGTCCTTGAAAACGAAGACTGCTCAGCAAAAAGGTAACTAGCTGTTCTTAAGCATTGTTTGGGAGGTGCAGGTTTGAAAGAATTCAATAATCTTCCTCCTATTGAAGATGCTGGTGACGTGGATCTTTTTGAAAAAGCCACTAGAAAAATGAAGGTTCGTTTTGGGAAAAAGATCACCGTGGTAATGGAAAGATTCAAATTCTATTCACGTGCGAGAAATTTGTCACAGAAATTAGAAGTCAAATTACCAAAGTGCAAAATATTGAACCAGAGGTTTCTCTAGTAAAAAATCAGACAGGACCTAAACACAGTCTGAATACATACACCAAAATGGATGTTGAAAAGAAAACATTAGAGAACAAAGTTTATGTCAAAAGAAACACTGTATATTGCTACAGGTGTGGTAGTACCAACCATGTTGGTCATTATAATGGTTGTCCTGCTAGGGTCAAAGTATGTGTGAGATGAAAAAAAAGGGTAGTTTTAGTACAGTATGTCGGTCTTCTTAAAAGATTAATTACATCACTTAGGAAGAAGATGAAGTTCCTTATGAATTAAATTCTGTACTTGGGGTTAGTGATTCCAATCACAAGAGTTTCCCCACAGGTACTGCAAGGATTGATGACAAACCTGTTCACATGATGTTGATTCTTGTGCTTGGTATAGTATTATCGGTAAGAAATTGTTCAATGAGCGTTGGGGTACGAGGAAATTGTTTCCACCTGATATTCAACCTGGAGGCTCTTCTGGTCACAAATATTGATCTTGAAGGTTTTATGTGGGCAGACATAGAATTTGAAGGAAGACGAACTAGAGGGAAGGTATATATTGCCACAAAAGAGGTAGCCATTTTAGGTTGGCCGCATCAACAAGAACTTGGCATTAAATTAGATCCTAATGCTTCTCCCTCTGTTAGTGTGGTCTCTGTTGACAATGGTTTGTAACTGAATCAAAGAAACTTTTCCTAAAGTCTTTGTCAATTCATTAGGCAAATACACTAATTTCAAACATAGAATCATTTTAAATGATGAAGTTATTCCTGTCAGGCACAAAGTAAGAAATGTACCTTTAGCTTATAGGAATAAACTTAAAGAGATGTTGAATGATTTGGTTCATAAGCACATAATTGAGCCCATAGACTCATCACCTTGGGTTTCTCCCATTGTTTTATCGCTTAAAGGCACAGGAGATCTTCGTTTGTGTGTAGATCTTCGCAGTTTGAATAGGGAAATTTGGGTAGACAAACATCCCCTCCCCAATATCTATGAATTGATTTCTACATTATCTTGTGCTTCTGTTTTTTCCACCATTGATCTAGCAAGTGCTTATCATCTGGTGGAATTGCATGATGAGTCTAAGAGTTTAACTGCTTTTGTTACCCTAGAAGGCATGTTCCAGTTTTTGCGTATGCCATTTGGTTTGGCTAGTGCCGCTTCTGTTTTCCAACGATTAATAAAAGAGCTTTTAGAAGATTGCAAGGGGGCTATTGCTTTCCAAGACGATATTTTAATCTTTGGAGGCACATGTGATGAACAAGATAAGAATTTGGATGAAGTGTTAAGAAAAGTACAAGAGAAAGGTTTCACTTTTAAATTTTCCAAATGTAAATTTAGGCAAAGCAAAGTTGAGTACTTGGGTCATGAAACTTCTAGAGAGGATATCAAACCTAAGCTCAACCATGTACAAAGTATTGCCAAGGCTCCTGTACCAGTCTCAAAAGAGCAATTAATGTCATTTTTAGGTCTCACCGCTTTTTATGGCAAATTTGTACAAAATTATTCTACCGTTGTACATCATTACGTCTGTTGTTAAAGAAAAATGCTGAATTTGTCTGGAGGAATGATCAACAGTTGTCATTTGATACTCTCAAAAAGAAGATTATTGGTGCACCATTCATAAAATCTTATGCAGTTGGTAAGGATTGCATTGTTTGTGTGGATGCTAGTAGTGTGGGTCTAGGAGCAGTACTAATGCAGAAAGACAAAGAAGGTGAATATGTGGTATCATATGCTTCCAGAACGCTTTGTGATTCTGAATGTAATTATTCTACTATTGATAAAGAACTACTGACATGTACTTGGGCCACACAGCATTTTCGTCAGTTTTTGTGGGGTATTAAATTCTGAAGTTTTAAGTAAGGCTGCAAGAGTAGAAGGTGGGAAAATATGGAATTTCAGATGAATATCTGTATGCAAGGTACATGTTGGGGAGAGACCACATGTGATTGTGAGTAATCAGAATGACAAGTCAATTCCAAGGAAGAATTGTCCTCTCATCGAGTCAGAGAAAGAGAGTGAATGGATTGCTGGTTCTGATGAGGCTTTTGATAATCTGCAGTCCCAATCTGTGAATGAATCCAATACAGATGTGAGTAAGAATCTTTGTGAACAGAATGCTACCACTAATAATGTTCTTAACAATCAGGTATCACTTTGTATAACTCAACCTGTGGATGAACAACATTTTGAAGTATTAAGAAGGAGTTCACGTTTTAAAAACTTACCTACGAAATATAAGGATTTTGTTCAGTATTGATATTTTTTTTTATATGCATTGCTATGTGTTATTAATGATTTGTTATTCGTTTTTTTGTGGGGGTGGTTAGGGGGATGGAGTGTAGCTTTCTTAAGCATGTCATGTCGGAATGTTTAGGCCGTCATGGGGAGAATGTGGAACGTGACCAAGGAGCAGGAGAAGATGGTTGCTGTTGTAGGTGGCTCCTGCTGGTGGATGTATAAGCTGTCCTTCTTATACCAATAAATCTTCACTTCTGAACCAACTTACACACTCTCGTTACTTCATAGAGAAAGACTCATTATTCTGTAATAGATTGATAATGAGGAATGAAGACGGAAAGTTGGCAGCAGATGCAGAGGAATGATGATGAAAGGAGTCTCCTATACCCGGCGTACCAGGAAGATGCAACTCTTAAGGATGAGCAGATGTGTACCTAATTGTTTTTGGATGGGAATTTAGGGGGCTACTGGCTTCAGGCAAATGGCATCATGGGATTGGCTCTGGGCTGTGGGAGCGTGATATGGATGTTCTGGGACCTTCGATTGTGTTTTTAAGAGGTGTTCCATAGTAGTTAGAGCAGAGACCTTTCTTGACTTGGGAGAGCCGATCTCGCTACCTTTTTGACTTTCACGAGTGTGAAGCTTAATGCTAAACGCTTTCATCTGTTCTGAATTTCTACTGAGGTTCTTCTTTTCTCTTTAAGAATAATCATCTCACATTTATTTCTTAATTTTGTTAGAAGTAGTTTCTTTATGGAACACTGAAGAACCGGGATTTAACCCAGCGGCGTCAGGGGCACGCCTAAGATCTTCGAGTTCACCTGTTTTGGTATTCAAAGACACATAATACTTCTGGATGGCATCAGAGACCAGGTTTATTAGCTGCAGCTAGTAACAGTGATCCTAGAAATACATCACGGTGTAAATTCTCAGGAGACTGCTCATTTTACTAAGGCGAGACGTCTCCTTTTATACCCAATATTCACATTATAAATGTACACCTACTGCCAAAAATTCTAGCCAATAAGATACATTTTCAAGCAAAGTATCACATAGCAAAAACTCAATTTACAGTTTCCCAACCCAAAAGGTAATTATTAGGAATGTCCCAAATTCAATCTCCACAAGCCGGACAAACCTATAATTGAAAGCATAACCCATGTAATGAAGAAACATAAAAAAAGAAACAGTAACAGATGCTGAACAAGATAAGGCATGTGCAAGGAAACTAAAAAGTTAACGATGTGGTGAACATTGATTGGCAATCTCAGACAAGGATCGATGAGGGAAATTGGCTTTGCGAGGCCAGTGTCAGGTGATGAGGTCAGTTTTTTACAGTTCATTTCAGAGTCAAAAAGAAACCTAGTTAATGTATACATGAACTAAGAAGGCCAGGCCACTTTGTTCACCAGGCTACATTTACAGGCCTACGTGAGGGCAACACAAAATGGTGGCACAGAACAAAATGGAGTCAGACTCAAGAATTACAGAACCTCAGCCCCTCCTTTTGCCATTACGTAGGCAATAACCTAAGACTCATGTTAATCTGAATCTAGGTCTATATCGATATTCATTAGGTCATCAAAGTGTTGCTGTAGCATCATTTTATTATTCTCTACTTCTCTCGGGACAGATCTCCGAACACACATAGTAGCACAAAGACTACAAATGGCGGGACCACACTTGATGCAAAGACAACAAGAGAAAAGGATGGCTAAAACCATACCAAGGAATGTCAGAATCTTCCATCCCCATTTGGACAGCAGTCCCCAAAACCATCCCGTCGATGACCAGTCTCCTTCGTCTACATGGATAGACTCAGAGATCTTATGCAACCTAGAGATGGCTTAGTACACTGTAGGGGCATTATCTGGTATGTAAACACAGCAACTGGATCTAATCAATTTACATACTCCTCCTCGATCTGCAAGTATGATGTCTAATACCATACGATTCTGCAAAGTCATAAGGCGGTCCGCTTGAAGCTCAGCTGTAACATTACTAAGAGCACCTGCTATCTCATTAATAGTAGCTTCAACAATGCGGACAAGCTGTCGAATATGCCTACTATTGATCATAGGACCCCAAAAGGGCAGGAAGCCCTTGAAGAAATCTCCTACTTCGTGTGCTGCAGTATCTTCCTTATTGAAGACACCTCTACCATATCTCGTTCTATGATAGTCTGAAGCAGTAGTGTATGTAGGGGGAAGCAAAAAATCCACATAACATGTTCCTGAAAAATCAGGTGGCAACCATGTGTAGGTTCTGTCATGACAAACAAAATATGTGCCTTTAGCTGGCACAGACGGTGGAGAAGTCCGGGATGAATAGATATAGGTTTGAGCACACACACTCTTACCTAGCTGAGCTTTCGGATTCCGACCAATACCTTGCAAATAAAAATGGCCTAGGTGGGGTACAATCCAAATAGGGGGAGACCTTTTTCGTCTCTCCTTCTCTGTCAAGCTGGTACTATATCCAGTCACGTTCCAACCAACATAAGCCTGCACCTCATCCTTAGGGATAGCATTATATGCATCAATATCTCGGATCATAGCTACTATTGCCCTTATCAAGGCACTATTGCTGGAGTTATCTTTATGGAAACGCAAGGGGCGTACCTCATCTGCATAGATAAAAATGGTCTGTAAAGCCCACACAGACCCATTAAAAGAAAAAGGCAAAACTAAATATGGCATACCTTTATCTGTCGTATGAGGCATAAGACCACAAACCCAACAATTAGTGTTATTTACTACTAACTGATGCTGATGCAACAACTGTATGAACGAGTTGTTGACAAATTCTGATCTCCTTGTCTGTTCATGTTCAGGCAACGTATAAAACTGGTGCAAAGAAACAGTAGTGAAAGAAAGCATAGGTTGGGAGGTGGGTGCAGATGTCTGTTGTGTAACATAGACAATCCAACCCACACAAGCTAATGTGATACTTAAAAAACATCAAAAAGCACAATATTATAAAACATTTGCTATGTATCAATGTACAAAATCTTGTCTTAAGATCTATTCTCTCAACATCTCTTTCAGTTACAACAGACTCCATCTTGTAATGTGCTGCTCGCGGCAATTTTCCTTCTTCACTCAAGTGTGCGTCCAGGCGTCCTAGACGTCCCTAGAACCGCAGACCTTTCGCAAATACCCGGGTCACCCCTTAAGTCTTATACCGCGACCCTGCAGCTGAACCCGGATGGTGGCTCGAAAAAGAAAAATAGTCTCTTGTCTGAAAGAGTGTAATTCACAAAAAAATTCAGATTTTATTTGTCCTTTTTAGACCTTAAGTTGTAGCGTTCTTTACCAGGCACAGTTTGATCCTGAAAGAGTGTCTCTGGATGCGTAGTATCAAATCTCAAACACAGCAGCACAGCTTCTTGCAAGACTTCATTATCCGCACGTTCTGACTGAGGCCATTCCAGATGTGCATCGCTATAAGGTACAAATCTTGGAACCCTTTCACTCTCGAACCCACTTATCGTACGGTAAGGGCAAAGGTATCTTCTTGCAATGGGTACCATGTACCCAGGTTTTCTTGCCGAACACTTTAATAGCAGTCCGAGTTGATAACAGGACTTGGTATGGACCGGTCCATCTTGGTTCCAAGTTCTTTGACCTCTGGAAATTCCTGGTTAGAATCCAATTACCAAGTTGAATCGTGTGGCCTGCGTCTACAGAAACTGAAGGCAAAGTGTCATGGACCTGTTGGTGAAGAACACGCAATTTAGCAGTCAAATCATGTAAGTAGTTAACCAACATAGGGTACTTGATATCACTGTACTTCTTAGGCCTTGGCAAACCCCAGACATTCGCTGGGCATCCAAAAATAATCTTGTATGGGCTAAGTCCCACGCAAGAATGTACTGTCGTTCTCGTGGACAAAAGTGCCAATGGTAAGGCATCGGGCCATGTAAGACCAGAGCTTGCTTGCACCTTGGGCCAATTCAGCTTCAGAGTGCCATTATAGCACTCGACAAGGCCTGCTGACTGGGGGTGATTCGCAGCGTGAAACTTCTGTTTAATACCCACACCCGCACATACTTTCTTCATAATCTGACCCACAAATTCACTTCCATTATCACTCCATACCATCCTCGGCAAGCCATATCTGGGAATAAATTCTTTGAGCAAAACCTTGGCTGTAGACAAGGCAGTATTATCCTTTAGGGGGTAGGCCTCTATTGTATTGTTGTATTGTATTGTAGCATACTTGTATAGCGCAACCTGTCACCACCAAGGGCATCCTGGCGCTTTGACCCATAATCCAGCGGAAACAGTAACTCAACCCATCCTGGGAAAGAGATGGGTTTTCAGAGCCTTTCTGAAGGCCAGAAGATCTTCAAGGCTTCTCAAGGATATTGGCAGAGAGTTCCAAAGTTTGGCCGCCGCTACTCTGAACGAGCGGCCACCCATTCTCACTCTCTGGAAGCGCGGAACTATCAGTAGTCTGGACGTCGAGGAGCGTAAGGCTCGAGGTGGACAATACCAGGCGAACATTCGTCGCAGAGGAATAGGGCCCAGGCCATGAATAGCCCTGAACACCATACAAGCTGCTTTATAACGAACCCGCAGATGGACCGGCAGCCAATGGAGTTCTTGCAGCGCTGTCGTAGAAGAACTATGATAAGGGCGAGAAAGGGCAAGTTTAGCAGCGATGTTCTGCACCCTTTGCAGCTTGCTCAGAAGTGTTACCGGGGCCTCCAGAAGCAGTGCGTTGCAATAGTCAAGTCGACTTAGGATGGTACAACGCACTACTTCTGGCCTGGCCTGCTCCGGGAGAAGGGGTAAGACCTTACGCAGCATACGGATAAGCATCATACATGTGGAAGTGGTCTTGTTTACATGTAGATCTAGCTGCAGGTTGGGCCCAGAAATAACGCCCAAGTTGCGCGCAGATTGTGCGGCTGACACCGTCTCAGAAAAGGACGGAGGCCAAAAATCGGCCGGCAAGTCGCGAGGAACTCGATCTGTAGAGCAGTGTAAAACCTCCGTCTTGGTACCGTTGAACTGTAGTGAGTTCAGACGGAGCCATTCTGCTGTCGCCTGCATACACCGGTGGAAAGTCTCCAATGTGACTGCATCCTGACCCTCCAGCGAAAAGACCAGCTGGGTATCATCCGCATAGTTGAATGCGGAGATACCAAAGGATTTAATGATCTGGACTAGAGGGCGGAGGTAGATATTAAAAAGTATTGGGCTGATGGCAGAGCCCTGGGGAACACCTTGTCCCACTCTCCGCTCCTCTGAACTGAAGGGGGGTAACGAGACCCTTTGCTGACGGCAGTCCAAATAGGAGATTAACCAATCCCTAGCTCTGTCTGTAACCCCGCATTCTTCCAGCCTAGAGATCAAGGTGGGATGGCTGACCGTGTCGAACGCGGCCGACATGTCGAGCAGCACCAAAAATGCTGCCCGACCACTGTCGACTCGCGCCCGCAGGTTGTCTAGCACGGTCACCAGCGCAGATTCCGTCCCGTGTGCAGGGCGAAAACCAAATTGCATTTCATCCAACCAGGTGTTCCCTTCAACAAAGCCGGACAGGGTGCGGGTGACCAATTTTTCCATGATTTTCACCGGAAAAGGAAGCAGGGAAATCGGCCGGTAGTTGGATAGGCATGTAGGGTCGAGCGTCGTTTTTTTTAAAAGTGGGGATACC
Source organism: Lissotriton helveticus (assembly GCF_964261635.1). NCBI lineage: Eukaryota > Metazoa > Chordata > Amphibia > Caudata > Salamandridae > Lissotriton > Lissotriton helveticus. Next base: position 614,343,017 of record NC_136063.1, on the reverse strand, counting down.
ACTGCCTTCTTCCAGCAACTTGGTACAATGCCTGTCTCAAATGACTGACAGCAGATGGAATGCAAGGGCTGGAAGAGCTCCTCTTGAAACACCTTCCAGAGTTTTGGAGGGAGAGGATCCAAAGGCGAACCAGAAGTAACAGTAAGCGCTAAGTCTCCGAACTCCTTCAAAGAGGGAAGGGGAAAGCAACTCAGCTGGGGTCGACTGGCTTCAGTCGCCGGAGCTCCCAAGCTGAGAGCTAAATCCAGAGAAGGAGAAGAGGGATTACTCTGCTGGGGTCGACTGGCCACCGACGCCGGAGCTCCCAAGCAGAGGGTTGGAACCAGAGGAGGAGGAGAGGGGCTGCTCAGCTGGGGTCGACTGGCTTCAGTCGCCGGAGCTCCCAAGCTGAGAACTAAATCCAAAGGAGGGGAAGAGGGATTACTCTGTTGGGGTCGACTGGCCACCGACGCCGGAGCTCCCAAGCAGAGAGTTGGAACCAGAGGAGGAGGAGAGAAGCTGCTCAGCTGGGGTCGACTGGCTTCAGTCGCCGGAGCTCCCAAGCTGAGAGCTAAATCCAAGGAAGGAAAAGAGGGATTACTCTGCTGGGGTTGACTGGCCACCAACGCCGGAGCTCCCATGCAGAGAGTTGGAACCAGAGGAGGAGGAGAGAAACTGCTCCGCTGGGGTCGACTGGCTTCACTCGCCGGAGCTCCCAAGCAGAGAGTTGGAGCCAGAGAAGGAGAAGAAAGACTGCTCGGCTGGGGTCGACTGGCCACAGTCGCCGGAGCTCCCAGCCAACGAGCCGAATCCAAAGAAAGAAGGGAGGGGCTACTCAACTGGGGTCGACTGGCCACACTCGCCGGAGCTCCCATTCCGAGAGCCTGATCCAAAAAAGGAGAAGGAGAATTACTCGGCTGGGGTCGACTGGCTTCCGTCGCCGGAGCTCCCGAGTTGGGGGGCTTCTCATCTGGTCGGGATCGACTAGAGGACGTGGCCGGAGCTTCCTGACAGAGGTGAATACCCCTCTGCAGGGGTCGACTGGCCATCTCCTCCAGGGCTCCCTCCTCAGTGGTGGAGAACCGTGGATCCTGCAGACCTGTTAAGATTTTACAGATTTTTTCCTCAAAAGCATCCGCAAGTGAGTCACAAAGAGCTTGCGATGCAGGGACTGCGCTAGCCACACACGTGGGGTGGGCAAGGTCCTTAACGATTTTAAAGAGGGCCTGTGCCTTGTTTGGGGCCTGATTCAGAGTAGATTCAAGAAAGGTCGCTTTCGCCGTCTTAATTTGAGCTTTGTATTTATACATGGCCGACCTAAATGCAATTTTATCAGAATCTAGGTACTGTTTTCTCCAGACCCGTTCTGCGCGTCTACAGTCGAGTTTAAGCTGGCGTAATTCACTCGTGTACCAAGGGCTTGCTCGGTTCACCCTTCCTCGGGACTTCCGGAGAGGTGCCAACTTATCCAATGAACTCGATATGGATTGGCAGAAAAGATTATAACTTTCTTCGACGGTGTTGCCAAGCTTGAAATCCTCACCTAAAATGTTCGGCAGTGGGGAGGTTTTGAGTATTCGGGACCAAGGTCTCTCAAGCTTGGTTAGGGGTACTCCAGCCTTTCGCGACAAAGGGTCCTCCCTACGGAGGGAAAACCTGATCAGAGAATGATCCGTCCAAAACTGGCACTTGATGTCCACTAATGCAGCCCACTGAGGGTCCGCGAACACCAAGTCCAAAGTATGGCCTTTCCGATGCGTGGAGGCATTCACCAGCTGTTCTAAGTTGATGTCAATACAAGCTTGGCTAAGAGAGAAGAAAGCATGGTCCAGCGAACTGCCTGCCCACAAATTAAAATCTCCAAGGACCAATAGCCTGGAGTGCGAGCTGGCAAGTTCGTAAATCAAATCAATGAGAAAGGATATAGTAGGTGCCGGTCCCGGGGGACGATAACAAAGGACACCCGAGCAGCAGATCAACTCCTGCTGTTTAACTGTAAAACCCATCAATTCGAATCCCGGTACCTCTCGAATCTTTAGCTGGGAAAGGGTAAGCGAGTCCCTATAGATATATCCAATTCCCCCTCCTCGATTAAGAGGGCGCGGAGAATGGCTGATTTTGTACCCTAAGGGGCAAGCTAAACCCAGCTCGACCTCACAGTCCTCCCGAGTCCACGTTTCCGTGAGGAAGAGGACATCGAGCTGTTCAGACTCGATTAGGAAGGCTATTTCCGTGTGGTGCTTGCAGAGGGATCTGACATTAAGCAAGCCACAGGAAATGGGTCTCGTAATTGGAAGGCTGATCTGGTCCTGACCAGGTCTGAGACTAATTAGCTCAGACCGAGTATAGGTCAGGCGGTTTGGACCGGAGGGGCCAGAGGTAGCGGCCCTAAGCGCGTCCGTTGCGCGAACGGGCGCAAACGGGCTTACCTCTGGCGCACCTCCGGCGCCCCTACGGCGCCCCCGCTGCGCACCGTCGCTGTGCACCTGTCTAACGGCCATCTTAAATGGCCAGCAGGGTGTCACGTGGGTCCTGGCAGGGCGAGTGTCTCTCCCTCACCTAAGATGGCGCTCAGAGTGGAAGGACTTCTCCCCACTCCAAAATGGCGCTCAAAACCGGCGCGATGGTCCTGCAGTGCCCCCGAGTCCCTTCTGTCCCACAAAGTGTGGATATGGGATGGTTATAGTGCGGGTGAGAGCTCCCTTATTCCCTCTAAGCGGTCCTAATAATTAAAAGCGCGTAGCGCTCGGCGCAGTAAAATACAAGCGAAGTACAGTTAAAATCACAAGCAGGAAGATTGCAGCAAGAGGAGCATTAAGCGCGCAGCGCTAGAGCAGCGTTAGCACTGAATAGAGTCAGACAGAGCGAGGTAGGAGGTCCTACTGTTATTACCTCCTCCTCCAATGCGTGGGTCCTGGCAGGGCGAGTGTCTCTCCCTCACCTAAGATGGCGCTCAGAGTGGAAGGACTTCTCCCCACTCCAAAATGGCGCTCAAAACCGGCGCGATGGTCCTGCAGTGCCCCCGAGTCCCTTCTGTCCCACAAAGTGTGGATATGGGATGGTTATAGTGCGGGTGAGAGCTCCCTTATTCCCTCTAAGCGGTCCTAATAATTAAAAGCGCGTAGCGCTCGGCGCAGTAAAATACAAGCGAAGTACAGTTAAAATCACAAGCAGGAAGATTGCAGCAAGAGGAGCATTAAGCGCGCAGCGCTAGAGCAGCGTTAGCACTGAATAGAGTCAGACAGAGCGAGGTAGGAGGTCCTACTGTTATTACCTCCTCCTCCAATGCGTGGGTCCTGGCAGGGCGAGTGTCTCTCCCTCACCTAAGATGGCGCTCAGAGTGGAAGGACTTCTCCCCACTCCAAAATGGCGCTCAAAACCGGCGCGATGGTCCTGCAGTGCCCCCGAGTCCCTTCTGTCCCACAAAGTGTGGATATGGGATGGTTATAGTGCGGGTGAGAGCTCCCTTATTCCCTCTAAGCGGTCCTAATAATTAAAAGCGCGTAGCGCTCGGCGCAGTAAAATACAAGCGAAGTACAGTTAAAATCACAAGCAGGAAGATTGCAGCAAGAGGAGCATTAAGCGCGCAGCGCTAGAGCAGCGTTAGCACTGAATAGAGTCAGACAGAGCGAGGTAGGAGGTCCTACTGTTATTACCTCCTCCTCCAATGCGTGGGTCCTGGCAGGGCGAGTGTCTCTCCCTCACCTAAGATGGCGCTCAGAGTGGAAGGACTTCTCCCCACTCCAAAATGGCGCTCAAAACCGGCGCGATGGTCCTGCAGTGCCCCCGAGTCCCTTCTGTCCCACAAAGTGTGGATATGGGATGGTTATAGTGCGGGTGAGAGCTCCCTTATTCCCTCTAAGCGGTCCTAATAATTAAAAGCGCGTAGCGCTCGGCGCAGTAAAATACAAGCGAAGTACAGTTAAAATCACAAGCAGGAAGATTGCAGCAAGAGGAGCATTAAGCGCGCAGCGCTAGAGCAGCGTTAGCACTGAATAGAGTCTATCCATCTGGAAAAGGCACAAACAAACACAAGGACATACTTCAAGTTATTGCATCTTTCCATATGAATGTAGTCTATCTGCAGCACCTCGAACGGATACGTTGGAGGAGCAAAATGACCCGCTGGAGTTGGGGTTCCCTTTCCAGGACTATGCATCAATCAAATCAAGCAGTGTTTAACCAAATTCTCAGCACACTTAGGAATTCCACCATTCTGCCATACCGGAGCCAACAACTTACATATCCCTTTTGAACTAATGTGAGCCAGCCCATGAGCCATAGTAACCACCGGGAGCAGATATGCATCTGGCAACAACCATCACCGGTGCTCTGACAACTCAACCCAACAGCCTGTCGAATCCAACATTCCCGTACTCTCTCTCCACATACTCAATTCTTTCTCAGTAACTTCTGCCTGAATCATCTTCACACTTTCTAAAAGCCCTCTTCCTAGAGCGCTCTCGACCGCTAAGATGAATCTAGAATGGACTGAAGGCTTATATTGATTTCCCACCTCCGGGAATCACGCTGCGGTACTGTTGTCATTCTGACGCTGATTTACTTAACCAAAGATGCTTTGTCTGTATTTTCTTCTTTGCTCCTATTTTCCGTTCAGATATTGTTTGCATATAATTTGTACATGCTGGGAAGCGCTCTGATACCTCCGGGTCCAGCTAGCGCTATACAAAACTTTAATAAATAAATAAATACTTTCTGTTGTATCTTCACACATTCCTCCTTCCACAACCCATCTGGCAGGACCTGCAAATGTAACGACCGGATTTTCGGAACAACTAGGCTACCTACCGTAGCTAACCCAATCGTCACGCAAACACACTCTTCTCAGGCCACTATTTACAAGATATCTGGAGGACTCACCTGAGAAGGTGAAAAGAAGCTATTTACAAGCCTGTACAATTAAAACTACTCATGTTTTATCCTATATTTACCTCACCTTATTTAGTTTAACGTCTTGTGACTCTTTATTTTATTGTCTTTCGACTCTTTATTTTATTGTCTTTCGACTCTTTAGTTTAATGTCTTTCGACTCTTTATTTTATTGTCTTTCGACTCTTTAGTTTAATGTCTTATGACTCAGTCCCTAACTCTTAGGATCAATATCACCTACGCTTCCCGCTGGTGAACCTGTTGTCTCCCAGTGGGGTGTTCTATAGGGGTCGGCGGTAAACCTAAGGTGCACCGACGATATGTACTATTCCTAATTTAGAAGAATTATCTGATTATCTCATTTGGGAGTTCTCTCCTGTCAAAAACCACCCGGTCCTCCATTTCTCAGTTACCTGCTAGAAGGGAATTCCTCATCCTTCTAAACGACAGCACCTGGTTAAAAAGAAAGGTTAGTCCTGTCATGGAAACAACACTCAAATATATGTATTGGACATTATATCTTTATTCTACAATTAGACATAATAGCATTAGCAATCTAGACATGATTGAAATTAGTCACCATCTACAACCTAAAAAGGGAGGAAAATGGATGATTATATGTATTCTACACTAACTCAGAACGCCTCACCTTATACGTGCGTCTTTCCATCTCAGCAGCGGAGCTGATCCCTCTCTCCCTCTCGGGTCTTCACTCGCTCGGGACTCTGCTCTCCCACTATGACGCACGAATACACGTCTGCACCGCTATGCCTCGTTTACGCTGCCTTGGTTCCGAAACTCGAACCCTCTTCTGGACTCAGTCTCTGTCTCTACCACTCCTGCATGTTGGCCTTACAGGACTCTCGATCTCTTCCTCCTCTTCGCTATAAGCTAGTAATTGGTATCAGTCTCTGCACCAGCTCTTGGACCAACTTCATCTGTCTGCTCCACACATTGCTCTCTCTCTGTCTGCTACCTGCTCTCTGATAATATAGATCTCCCTTTCTCTACGGAAATTTACAGCCTTAGGCCGACTCCCACGAATTCCTGTACCGGTCTCCGGCTGCTTACGCCTTCCGCAGTGGCCAATTGCATGTTGCGTCTACCGCCGAAGAGCCAAACACATTCCTTCGATAAGGGCCAGTCTTGACCGGTTCCTCACTAGCGAATAACAAGTTAAACTCTAAACATTACCTTTGCTCTGCAAGCGCCTCGGACAGACGAGGCAGCTATCTAAGATGGACGAGGCAGCTATCCAAGATGGCTGCCCTATGGTTTTCGGGCCTGCAGGCCTGACTAATGGGAAAAGGCACTAAACCCTGTCAAAGCGCATAGTTAAGCCCTACAAATGAACAAAAATGTTACTAAGACTGAAATGGTAGTAGATTATAGTCATTACTAGTCTACGAATAGGCTAGAAATTACCCTGGCGTAACACTCCACTCCTGACTATATATACTAGCATTGAAGGATTAGAATAACAGCTAATCTAGGGGGAGGAATCTCACACTGAATGCATGTCATTTGTGGAATAATAGGAAACAAAACTAAATGATCTAGCCATGACATGTGGACGGAACATATGGAAAAAGGATGGTATACATTGAATGCAGCAACAAATAGCAACTAAAATGCAAATTACCAAAACAATTCCACCTAAAATTTGGCGTACGGAATGTAAATCTGGTAGCCAACTGAAGAGCCAGTCAAACCACCCTACGTTTAAATGTTCCCTCACTTCTTGGGTCAGCTCATGTAATTTGTTAAGATGGGATCTAATGGATTGGGAATGGTCTGAGAAGTTAAAACAACACAGACCTTTAAAATCTGAGCAGCCATGATCATGTTTTAATAATAAGTAATCAATAGCAGCTCTATTCTGCAAGATGGCACGGCGTTCTCCTTGATTGTCTAATAATAGGTCAGTTAAAATAGTGGAGGTATTATTGAGGGATTTTACCATCCAGCAAGCAAGTTTACCTATAGTTTTGGCATTATAAACAGATAAAGCAGGAACACCCACAATGGACACAGCTAAACTAAGATATTCAGATTTGGAGAAAAGGTGACGTGATGAATCACATTCACTTGAAAGTGTAGGAGCATCACGTGCAACACGGGATGACATTGTTCCATCAGGGGAAAACATTAAAAGACTTAATCGCGTTAAGGCACATGGACCTCCAGAAATATTTGCCGGGATGTAGGACCAGGATATATTGCCACAGGAAAAGAGCCATCCGGCTGGTAATAACACATGATAATAATGACTTGCAGTTAATATTATACGTTTACAACTCATGCTATTGTCGAAGGAAGTGCATAAATTAGCAGTTCTAGTCTGACACAAAATTCGTTCATGTATGGAGAATGAATTAGAACGTTCTAATCGTAATTGGGCACATTTGCCTATGTACCTGTGGTCACATGTCATATTATAACAGACATCACTCTCAGTGATGTTATAAGTTGAAATTTGAAAAGTCAGTGGGGGTTCTGGTTCACTTAGAACAGTACATGAGACGCAAAAACTGTAGGGTGTAAAGTCTGAATGAATGAACTCGGGATGAACTTCAGATACATTAAAGAAATGTAGAAGGGAAGCTGTGGATATTGGGACAGCCACAAGGCACGTGGTGAGGAGGTCATTGATGGACCTCATAGATGCTAAGCAAAAATGGGATGAATTCGTAATAGTTCGGGCCAAGCTGGCCCAGAAATTAGTAGTAATGTCCCACGAAGCAACAGAACGATGTCCTCTGTCCACATGGTTCATCCGGTCCTGGACACTCTCTTGACTCTCGTCGCAGCAGACCCACGGGAGTCCAACGACGACACATCCGGCAGCAGCAATCCATACAATGATCTGCAATTCAAATAACAAGCATCACTTATTCTCGCAGATAACACTTATCAGCCGGGACTACATCCCAGCCTTCCTGCCCTGGTCTCATCACTAATACTGTGTTATCAGATCCTGTTGCAATAATTTCGGCCTGTTCAGGGGGATTATTCGGCGACTGCACCCACACTCTAGCTCCAGGATTATCGGTGGAACCAAAGCCACCCGTTCCGCGCATTGTTAACAGAGTTGGAGCAGTGCCCTTTTGAATCGCACCACTGACAACAGGCATAATAATCAATTGAGCAATTTGAGCAGTTTCTTGAATCATTATTTCAGAATCGCCACTGTTCAACAGGATAACTTTGATTTCTCCTTGATAATCACTGTCAATTACTCCACCAAGCACCTGGATGCCTTTTAAAGCTAAACCAGATCTCGGGGCAATCAAACCAAAATGTTCTGTAGATATTTGGACACCTATTCCTGTTTCAATTATGGTAATCACATTGACTTTTAAAATCGTGGTTTTTAAAGAATGCAGGTCTAAACCTGCAGATCCAGGGGTAGCTCTACGTGGAGCCAAGGCTCCGGGGGTGATTTCCCTATAGGACTCTGTACTTTTAATCGTATTAGGTTTGACATCAGCTGCTGGAGGAAATAAACGCATTAAAGGAGAATTTGCATACAAATATGGTCTGTTATTCAAAATCAATAAAGCATCTGATAAATGATCTCTCCAATTCTTTATGGTACCATCTGACAATTTGCGTAATTGATCTTTCAGCAATCCGTTCAATCAAACCGGATGCTTGTGGGAAATAGGGTATATGAAACACCCAATCAATGTTATTTTCGGCACAGTAATTTTGTACTAATCTTCCTTTGAAATGTGATGCATTGTCAGATTGCACCTAGAGTGGGGTACCATAATACAACGTAATTAAATCCAAAGTCTTCAATGTATTCACTTGTGTAGCATTCTTACAGGGGAAAGCGATTAAGAAACCGCTAAAAGTATCAACAACTGTGCAAACATATTGGCAGTTTCTACTCATGGGTAAAGGACCAATATAATCAATCTGCCAAATCTGTGCAGGGGATTTGCCTCGATGCAACTGGCCTTTCACTATTTGAGGCACCTCTCTGTGTCGGGAATGTTGGCATATAGGACAGTGGAGTATGGCTGTTTTAATCAAATCAAGGGGAATATGAATGCCTCTCTCAGCAGCCCACCTGCTTGTAATTTTCTCTCCAAAATGTCCTGCTTTTTGGTGAACCCATTTCGCCAAGCCTGCCAAATCAGAATTTTGTTGGTCCACCACTGCCTCAGAAATTTTAGATTTCTCATCTGCAATATTATTGAACAATTTGTCAAGAGAATCAATAGGCATATGAGCATCAACATGAAAAACTGTCACATTGCTTTGAGGAAGTAACTCCCAAATGTCCTGCAATAATTCTTTACCCCAAATCTCTTTGTTGTGAACTCTCCAATTACGGGACTGCCACGTAGGCAGCCACATCACTAAACCATTTGCAGTTGACCATGAATCGGTAAAAATATAACATTTTCCAGGTAACTCTTGTTTCAGAACTTGATAAACAGCATATAATTCTGCAAACTGACTACTTCGCCCTTCACCAGTAGTGCTCAGTAACTTTTGGGTTGTAGGATTATACGAGACTGCTTTCCAATGTCTCTTCTCTCCTATGTACCTGGCTGAACCATCCGTAAACCAAACGTGTTTTCTATCCTCCACGGACAGATCATCGAACGGCATACCCCATTTAATAGGTGATTCCTGTACTACAGGTACGGAGAACTCATTCTCTCTCTCTCCCATCGGCGCCTGCGCCACTTTCTCATGCAACATTGCCACTCCTTTTGGACCCACACGAGCCCGGTCTTGTATAAACCACTTCCACTTTATGATGCTCGCTTCCTGAGCATGTCCAATTCGATGAGTTTTCGGCGAACTCAAAACCCATTGCATAATAGGGATCTCTGGTCTCAAAATCACATCAAGTCCCAATGTCAATTGTTCAGTGTCTACTAAAGCCCAGTAACATGCAAGCAACTGTTTCTCAAAAGGTGTATAACGCTCACCAGCTTCCGGTAACTTTTTAGTCCAAAAACCTAGGGGTACTCTAGTTTTACCTTGCTTCTGCCACAAACTCCAATTTGCATACATATCTTGTACAGATACATTCAGATCCACAACACCATCGCGCACTGGCCACAAATCCAAAGCATGCTGAATCGCTTCTTTCGCCAAATCAAACGCATCTTGCTGTGCTTTGTTCCATTCAAACGCATTCTTTTTACGTGTAACTTTGCACAAGGGGGCCACAATCTGACTCAAATGTGGAATATGTTGGCGCCAAAAGCCAAACAAACCAATGAATTTTTGGGCTTCCTTCCTATTCTTAGGGACTGCAAATTCTGCAATTTTCTGTCTCACTTGAGGAATTACTTCTCTATTTCCTTCATGCCAATGAATACCTAAAAATTTCACATGTTGCGCTGGACCCTGCAATTTGTCAGGATTAATCTCCCAGCCTTTGATTTGTAAGTGTGCAATGATTTGTTCAAATTGTGTTCGCACCTGATCTTGTGTCTCACCTTGGATTAGTATGTCATCAATATAATGACACACCTGAACTTTGGGGTCAACAGTCACCTCATCTAAATGCTCTGCCACTATCCGATGACAGATTGTCGGACTATGCATGTAGCCCTGGGGAAGACTTCTGAACGTCATTTGACGGCCATTCCATGTAAAACTGAATTGTTCCTGACATTCGGGAGCAATTGGAATAGAAAAGAAAGCATTAGCAATATCAATGGTTGCATACCATGTTCCTGAATGTTTCTGAATTCTCTCAATCAAAGTAATAACATCAGGGACTGCAACAGTCAAATAAGGTATATGTTTGTTCAATTCTCGATAATCAACTGTCATGCGCCAAGAATTATCACTCTTACGGACCGGCCAAACGGGATTGTTCCAAGCCGAAGTGACAGGAATTATTACTCCTGCGTCCATCAAATCTTGAATGGTTGCACTGATCTCATTATGCCCACCGGTAATGCGGTATTGTTTCATTGCAACCACTTTCGTGGCTTGAGGAATCTTAATCGGAGGCATTATTAAACGCCCAACTCTTACAGCTTTTGTTGATATGTAATAGTCATGTCCGAATTTGTAACATCCATCATCTAAATACAATGTCATACCTTTTAAAATATTAATGCCAATTATATATTCATCAAGAGGTACCACCAATACGTGATACTCTTTTCGGGGATTCCTTCCTAATTTTAACTCAAGTTTAGTTTGTACTGCGGGGGTCTCTTTACCACCTAATCCAGTAATCGTGTAGCCCTGTCCTTTAAACTTTTTAGGATTTCCAGAAATTAGAGTGGCCTCCGCTCCAGTATCCACCAATGCTCGGGCCCTCTGTATATTTCGATGTTTCCAATAAATTTCAATATCTACATAAGGCCTATGGTCTTTACGAGACCAATTTCGCACTGGAGCTTGACCTACTTCCTAGTCTCGTTTACTATGTTCTTGCGCCCAAGTCAAATCAGGATAAAGACTCTCATATCGTTTGGGTAGTTTCGCTTCTCGTTCATATCCTTTATCCTCATGAAAAGGATTTTTGTCATTCGAAAAAAATTGTGATCTTCTCTCAAGAGATTGTGATCTTTTATCTCTCATCCTCACCTCTGGGGATTGATCTCTCTCTATCCCTCTCTCTCGTACAGAATGGTCTCTTCTTTCCTCTCTATCTCTCTCTTTCTCTCTCTCTCTCTCTCTTCTGGAATAAGATGATTCATCTCGTGTCCTATCCCACTCTCTTTCTCTCCCACTCTCTCTCTCTTTCTCTTGATACGACCTAGTATCATTGTCACTGTCATCAGAGCGGTTGTGGTCAAGGTCCTGTTTACGAACCATCCGAGCACCTTCCTTCTTATCCAAGCCGCGCTTACGGAACATAGCCCACAGCACGTTATTAGGCTTGTCACGAATATCCTCTTCATTGACACCATCCTTAATCAGAGCTAGATACATATCACGTCTAGTGAATAGGTAATTATTAGTGCGACCTTCCGGTCGAGACTGTCTTTCAGGTTTAATCCAGTCACCCAACTCACCAAGCTCACGCACAGCTTCAATCACGTCAGACAAAGGATTACCAGTCTGATTAATCAACAAAGTCATCATCACTTGTTTGTAAGCAGAAGGAGAAGTACGAATTATTCTGTTCCTCACAGAAGTATTAAGCACACCATCCATCAATCTATGTGCCGTACCTAAAAAGATAGCGGTCTTCATGCATTCCTCTTTCAATCGCTGAGACGCATCTCTCAGAGTATACCAAGGCTTGTCATTCAGAGGCCAATCAGACTCTGTCGGGTACTTATGATTGCAGCCGTCAACTGCCAACTGCAAGAGATTAGTCTGATTATTGCCATTATAATGGCGAAAACTCTCCTGAATAGTACGATCAGAACTCAAAGTACAAAACTTCATCGCATCACCTTTATCTAACGAGATACCTGAAGCACCTGTGTCAAAAAGACGGGCCATCCAAGTCAGTAAGGATTCACCCGGCTTCTGCCGGAAACGATCCAAAATGTCATTTAATTCTTGTTGTGTGTAATCTTCTAAGCTGTCAAGCGGAATACCCTGGGGAGCATTAGGATTGCCCTGTAATTTACGTTGATAAATCGGATGAGCAGAAATATCAGTACGATCTTTAGAAGGGTCTCGACACGTAGCACGAGAAGGCGCACGCGTAATATTCTCTTCAGCTGAAGAAAATGAATCAGATGAATTCCAAATATCACCATCCCATTCGTCGGGATTGCAATCGAGCCCTGCCTTCGCAACAACCATACGCACTTTCCTGGTATTAACCTTTCCACGTCTGTGTCTATATTTGTACTTCGCAATGCGGACAGCAGCCCTTTCGGCTACAGCCTGATATGTCTCAAGTTTGTCAGCGAGCAATTTATTTTGACATCGCAAAAGAGTAACATCATTTTGAACCTGAACAAACTGTTCTTCCAAAGTCTTATTCTCACGTTGTAATCGAGAACAATTCTCATGTACAAGCCTGTACGCATTCAACAAAATCCAACCTCTCCGTCCCAATATGGGAAGCTCATTGCCTTTCGCAAACGGGACTTTCTGCAAGCACGCAACCAGCTGAGCTGGCTCGGCATCTTCCAAGCACGAATTCCAGTTCTCACTCAAACCAGTAGAATTAGCCCATTCATGCGCAAGCGCTTCATAAGCAGTCGCCTCCCAACCAGGAATTTCCATAGGCAATCGGAAAGGCGGTTTCACTTTCTTCGAAAACATTTCGTACAATCAAAACAAGAACAATATCAATCAAAAACTGTACAATAAATCAAATATATACAAAATCACTCACGGCGAGAACCCACGGATCCTCTCAAGAAATCACGAAGGCACACCCGCACCCATCAATCGAAAGCGGTTCGTGACGCCAAATGTAACAACCGGATTTTGGGAACTACTAGGCTACCTACCGTAGCTAACCCAATCGTCACGCAAACACACTCTTCTCAGGCCACTATTTATGAGATATCTGGAGGACTCACCTGAGAAGGTGAAAAGAAGCTATTTACAAGCCTGTACAATTAAAACTACTCTCATATTTTATCCTATATTTACCTCACCTTATTTAGTTTAATGTCTTGCGACTCTTTATTTTATTGTCTTTCGACTCTTTATTTTATTGTCTTTCGACTCTTTATTTTATTGTCTTTCGACTCTTTAGTTTAATGTCTTTCGACTCTTTAGTTTATTGTCTTTCGACTCTTTAGTTTAATGTCTTACGACTCAGTCCCTAACTCTTAGGATCAATATCACCTACGCTTCCCGCTGGTGAACCTGTTGTCTCCCAGTGGGGTGTTCTATACGGGTCGGCGGTAAACCTAAGGTGCACCGACGATATGTACTATTCCTAATTTAGAAGAGTTATCTGATTATCTCATTTGGGAGTTCTCTCCTGTCATAAACCACCCGGTCCTCCATTTCTCAGTTACCTGCTAGAAGGGAATTCCTCATCCTTCTAGACGACAGCACCAGGTTAAAAAGAAAGGTTAGTCCTGTCATGGAAACAACACTCAAATATATGTATTGGACATTATATATTTATTCTACAATTAAACATAATAGCATTAGCAATCTAGACATGATTGAAATTAGTCACCATCTACAACCTAAAAAGGGAGAAAAATGAATCATTATATGTATTCTACACTAACTCGGAACGCCTCACCTTATACGTGCGTCTTTCCATCTCAGCAGCGGAGCTGATCCCTCTCTCCCTCTCGGGTCTTCACTCGCTCGGGACTCTGCTCTCCCACTATGGCTCACGAATACACGTCTGCACCGCTATGCCTCGTTTACGCTGCCTTGGTTCCGAAACTCGAACCCTCTTCTGGACTCAGTCTCTGTCTCTACCACTCCTGCATGTTGGCCTTACAGGACTCTCGATCTCTTCCTCCTCTTCGCTATAAGCTAGTAATTGGTATCAGTCTCTGCACCAGCTCTTGGACCAACTTCATCTGTCTGCTCCACATGTTGCTCTCTCTCTGTCTCCTACCTGCTGTCTGATAATATAGATCTCCCTTTCTCTACGGAAATTTACAGCCTTAGGCCGACTCCCACCAAATTCCTGTACCGGTCTCCGGCTGCTTCCGCCTTCCGCAGTGGCCACCTGCATGTTGCGTCTACCGCCGAAGAGCCAAACACATTCCTTCGATAAGGGCCAGTCTTGACCGGTTTCCTCACTAGTGAATAATAGGTTAAACTCTAAACATTACCTTTGCTGTGCAAGCGCCTCGGACAGACGAGGCAGCTATCTAAGATGGACGAGGCAGCTATCCAAGATGGCTGCTCTATGGTTTTTGGGCCTGCAGGCCTGACTAACGGGAAAAGGCACTAAACCCCGTCAAAGCGCATAGTTAAGCCCTACAAATGAACGAAAATGTTACTAAGACTGAAATGGTAGTAGATTATAGTCATTACTAGTCTAAGAATAGGCTAGAAATTACCCTGGCGTAACAGCAACATACATCCGACTCGTCACATCTTTCGCTGTTTCTCTCGCTACTTCATCTGCAAACCCATTCCCTCGACCCACATCATCCGTAACCTTCTTATGCGCACTACACTTTACTATCGCAATTTGGGTCGGCAAAGTAAGTGATTCAAGAAGTTCACTCACTAATTGTCCATGCTGAATTTTCGTACCATGGGAAGTAAGAAGTCCTCTCTCTTTCCACAAACGACCAAAACTGTGAGCCACGCCAAATGCATATTGGCTATCAGTAAAAACATTCACTCTCTTTCCTTTTGACAACACACACGCTCTAGTCAATGCTATCAACTCCGCTGCCTGTGCTGAATTCTGTGCAATACGTGCTGTTTCAACAATCATGTGCAAAGTTGTGACAGCATATGCTGCAGTCGTCTCTCCATTCGGAAGCTTAAAGCACAAATCATCTACCCATAGGGTACCATCAGGATTTGAAAGAGGAGTATCTTTCAGATCAACTCTACCCTTCGTTTCCTCCTCTGTCCGGAGAAAACAGTCATGCTGTTCCTGAACATCTGTCTCTACAAAAATTGGCAACAATGTAGCTGGATTCAATGTATTGCACCGCTTGATGTGCACATGGCTAGCCAAAAGCGTCAACTCATAACCTGACAAACGTGCACTGGTAAGATGTTGAGTCTTTGTTCTGTTCAATAGGGTATCCACTGCATGTGGAACCATCACAATTAATGTATTATCCAATACCAAACCAGCAGACTGTCGGATAGAAACAGCTGCTGCTGCTGTAGCTCTTAGACAACTAGGCAACGCCCTAGCTACCGGATCTAAAGTGGCTGAAAAATACGCACATGGGCGCTGCTTGTCTCCAAATTGTTGTGTCAACACTGAAAACGCACAACCTTCTCTCTCGTGTACATAAAGTGTAAACGGTTTAC
The DNA here is from genome assembly GCF_964261635.1 of Lissotriton helveticus. NCBI lineage: Eukaryota > Metazoa > Chordata > Amphibia > Caudata > Salamandridae > Lissotriton > Lissotriton helveticus. The sequence goes on along the minus strand of NC_136063.1, from coordinate 614,327,264 downwards.
TATAGTCGGAGGTACCCAACACCGGAGCAGAACACAATGCATCACGCAATTCAGAAAACCTCTTCTGACATTCGTCAGACCAAGGAAGAGAGTGTGGTGTGTCCTTAAGAGTAAGTGCCAACAAAGGTTTCGCTAGCAAAGAAAAATTCGGAATCCACTGTCTACAATATGAGGTGATACCTAAGAAGGCATGCACCTCTCTCTGTGTGCATGGCACAGTCATTTGGGCAATCGCTTGAATACGTTCTGGGGTCAATCGTCTTCCCTCCTTCGACAAGAGATGACCTAAGTAGGTCACTTCTTGTCGGCAATACTGCAACTTCGAAGGTGACACTTCATGATGAAGGTCAGACAGGTGTCGCAACAAAGAAAGAGTAACCTCTTTACAAATCTCTTCATCATCAGCAGCAACCAACAGATCATCAACATACTGGATAAGAGTAGCACCAGAAGGCAATGCAAAAGTATCAAGCTGAGTTTTCAAAGCCGGATTATAAATGGAGGGACTCTCACAATAACCTTGAGGAGCGCGTTTAAACCGGAAACTGCGGCCTCCTAAAGAGAAGCCAAAAATATCCCTACTTTCCTCAGCAATCGGAATACTGAAGAAAGCGTTCTCCAGATCAATAACAGAAAACCAAGCAGATGAGGCAGGGATCATAGTCAATAAAGCAGTAATGTCTGGGACAACAGGAAAATGTGGCACAACAATCTTATCGACCTCTCAAAGGTCGATCACAAACCGATACACAGGTGGCTGAGAAGAGTCAGTACGCTTAAGGCCAAGCAGAACAGGACTATTACACACATTACCTCTCGTTTCTTCAACCACACCTTTCTCAATCAAATCATAGATAATCGCTAAAAGAGCTCTTTCGCCATCACTGGAAATTTTGTACTGAGGAAAGCGAGGTAATTTAGCATTCGACTTAAGGGTAACAACGTAGGGTGGAATTTGCAAGAGACCCACATCATTAGGACCTGTAGTCCAAAGTGTATCAGGGAGAGAACACAGTTCCAGTGGAAGGCGATCCTTAGATAGATACGTCGGGGAAATCACTTTCTTACCCACTGTAAGATGTACTCCCAAAGGAGAACAAAATAATGTTGCATGCAATCTTTTCAACAAGTCCAAACCCAACAAATTCTCGCCACAGCCAGTCGTTAGAATAAGGGGAGCCTCCAAGTCACAAGGACCAATAGAAAGGGGCAAAGGACAAGAAATCGGGTTACGAACTGGGGCGCCAGAAAATCCTATCGAAACATTAGTCAAGCCAGACAAGGGTGCGCCAGGGAGTTTAGAGTGCATGATAGAACTCTTTGATGCACAAGTATCCAAAAGAAAAGGTTCTGCCACACCTGATGTAATCACTTCAACATAAGGTCCATTCTGGTCTACTGGAACTGACACTACTCCCTCCCTTTGTCCATGGCTGTCCTAACTATCATTAAAACCAGCACTCTCACTTCCAACATAATAATCATCAGTGTAGTACTGAGCGGACTGGACGGTCGGAACATTTTGTTGGTCAAAATAATTTATAGAATTCTGAGGGGAAAAGGAACGTTCATTCTGGGGAAACGTACCACGTCCCCTACCCCTAGGTACTTGTTGGTACCACCACGACCTCTCAGACCAGACATACCATTCGCACGCTGTTGCAAGATCGGGCAACTATTCTTGAAGTGACCTTCCTCTTTACAATAAGCACACTGATTAGGGCCCAGCGGGAGTCGCGAAGCAAAAGACTCAGGCTTCTGCAACAGTTTCCGTAACTGTGGGGGTTGCTGAAACTGACGCTGATTAGGGCGAGGCGGATAAGCCTGCTGCAGAAGAACTTTCGTTTTTAATTCTCTAGTCTTCTTCTCTACTTTATCCTTCTCATCTTTATCTCTATTCTCATAGTATTGTGCAGTAGCCAATATCTGGGCCGAAGAAGAAACAGCCCATAAACTTTCAGAGTCCTTTAACTTATTAGAAAGTTCAGGAAGTAAGTTAAAAACAAACTTATCTACAAACAACCTTTGACCACCTTCTGTACTCATGTCCTGACCACTATGATCAATGAATGTTTCCTCAAACCTAGTGAAGAAATCAGACACACTCTCATCTTTCTTTTGTTTACATGCTGCTAACTTGTCCTAATTCACCCGCAAAGGAGGCATCATAGTTTTCATTAAATTAATAATCCTACCAGGTAGTTCTGCAACTAAGGGTTCAGGTTTGGCACCTCCTACCTGCCGACCATCTGCAGCAGTAATATTAACCCACGTATCTCCTAACTCTGGCGCGTGATCCTCGTGACGGATCTTCGCCCACAAGGGTTGAGGAACTACATTACCCATCAACATATCTATGTCGGCTAAATTCATAACACACGCATCAACTGTCTGAGACAACTCCTTGTAATAACCAGCAGGATTTTTACGGGGGTCAGGCAAGGTCTGCTTAAGAGTCAGGACCTCAGCTCTCTTCCAAGGGACATCCACCCACACTCGCTGAAAATGAGCCGGTGCAGCCGCAATACCATGAGCGGCATCAGCCACAACTGCCTCTCTCCATACAGGGGGAACCTCTCTCATAGGATACTGCTTCACTTTTCTCCTAACAGAAGGGTCCGGTTCGAACAATAACTGAGGTGGAAGTCTAGACCTAAAAGTGAGTAGTGTCTCTACCGCTTCCTCAGCATCGGAACACACTATGGTTCCTTTAGCAAATTCAGACTGAACATTAATCAATTCCAGTGGAATTGAACCCAACTCATTATCTTGCCACTCGTGACGAAGGAAGGTACATATGACATCAAAAACATACCTTTGTTTTGGTGCCTCCTACTGTAGGAAGATATCCATAACCACTTGTGGACCGTACTTGGAGGCATTCGAAACCCATCTACGAGCAAGGAGATCTAATACTGCCCGCTCTTCGGGACCAGGAAGCTGATTACGTCTCTGCTTACGTTCAGAAACAGGGGTCATATTCAGTGACCCAAAGAAAGGAGTCAAAAGACTAGTGACAGTCTCAGTCATTCGTTGCCGAGCAGAAGGAGAAGAAGTTGACATGAGGACAGGAGACAAAGTGTTTTGGGGCAAGAGAGACATAGGGACAGAAATAAGAGAAGTCCAAGATAAAGGAGTGTAAGGCAAAGGAATTTGAGGCAAGGCTGGTGACAAAGCTGGCGGCCCTGGAGGGGGCTGCGCCGCGAGAGGAAGAACCACCTGTGAAGCAACAGATGGCTGAACAACAGCAGGGGGTTGAACGACAACATGGGGTGCAACAACTGGAGGTAACGGAGGTGCAGTAGCACCCTGCACATAAGGGGGTGGTAATTTCAGTAAATGTGACATCTAAGGATCCTTTTCAGGATCTTCAGTCACATTTGAAAGGGGAGGATGCAAAGTCGGGTAACATTTGTCAATCGCCATGCAATGTTGTCTATCTGACACTTCAATCGCACGATCTTCTTCATCCTCCTTATACTGCCTAGCAGCTTGCATAACCAACATATTCCTTTCCTTCCTATCTCTTTTAGCTTGCTTAATTTCTCGCTGTTTGGCTTCCTTACGCCAAAGGCGGAAAGAGTCGAACATCACCGGCCGGGCTTTCTTCTTAAATAGCGCAACTTCTAGATATCTAAAACATCTGATTCAAAACTACCATGTTGGGGCCATCGTAAAACACCATCTTTCCTTGTATAACAGACCCATACTTCATTAAAGGTAATGGGACCCACAGCATGCTTTGAATAGAGCTCATAAATTTGAGTTCCAACCGGAGGTATCGGACACGAGTCCTCCAATCGGGTATCCTTATTACAACTACAACAAAACCATTTCCTAATTTTGCCAAACCAGGCATATTAAGCTCACTAGTCTTGCTTCAAACTTCAAGGGGTTATCAAAAATAATACACTTGTAAATATACGAACCCCTCGGCTTCGACTATTGCAATGGCCGAATCAAAACGAAGAAACAAAACAAAGTTGTGGGAGCGACCCACTTATATTTAACCAAAATGTCTGTCACGCCACCAGAAGACCGTCTAACGTCTCGCCTTACAAATCATCACAAGAGGGTCCAAGACAGGGCGACAGTCAGGGCAGCAGTCCTCCGCAGCCGTCGGAAAGGGGAAGCCTCGCAGAAAAAAACCTTTGGTCCACGTCGACATGCAGGGGTCAATGAAGTGGCGGCCGTCCTCCAGAATTTCCTCACTGGGCTCCTCACAATCTTCGGGCTTGGACCAGTACCGCTAAAGTCGCCCCACGTGGGCGCCAGTTGAAGAACCGGGATTTAACCCAGCGGCGTCAGGGGCACGCCTAAGATCTTCGAGTTCACCTGTCTTGGTATTCAAAGACACGGAATACTTCTGGATGGCGTCAGAGACGAAGTTTATTAGCTGCAGCTAGTAACAGTGATCCTAGAAATACATCACAGTGTAAATTCCCAGGAGACTGCTCATTTTACTAAGGCGAGACATTTCCTTTTATACCCAATATTCACATTATAAATGTACACCCACTGCACAAAATTCTAGCCAATAAGATACATTTTCAAACAAAGTATCACATAGCAAAAACTCAATTTACAGTATCCCAACCCAAAAGTTAATTATTAGGAATGTCCCAAATTCAATCTCCACAAGCCGGACAAACCTATAATTGAAAGCATAACCCATGTAATGAAAAAACATAAAAAAGAAACAGTAACAGATGCTGAACAAGATAAGGCATGTGCAAGGAAACTAAAAAGTTAACAATGTCCTGAACATCGATTGGCAATCTCAGACAAAGATCGATCAGGGAAATTGGCTTTGAGAGGTCAGTTTCAGGTGAAGAGGTCAGTTTCTTACAGTTCATTTCAGAGTCAAAAATAAACCTAGTTAATGTATACATGAACTAAGAAGGCCAGGCCACTTTGTTTGCCAGGCTACCTTTACAGGCCTACGTGAGGGCAACACAAAATGGTGGCACAGAACAAAATGGAGTCAGACTCGAGAATTACAGAACCTCAACACTCCATCTGGATATTTCCATTCTTTTCTTCATAATACTTACATTTAGAGTTCTTGAGCGCCTTAACATTTGTCTTATAAAGATATATTTCATTAATCAATGCCAATGTTGTTGATTGTGATCAACTAATAATTCTAAAATAAATCTTTGTGCCTGCATTCCATCCTCTCTGTTGTTATTGTTAAAATGAATTGGTTTCATTTAAGGGCAAATCAATACTGAATGCTAACTCTCCCTCAAAGCTTCGAGATGACTATCAAAGGTCCATACGACCAGTGGGGGATTCTGTTTGATGACTATATCAAACAATTGAGGGTTAAAACTCCTTGCTCCATCAAATGTCAAACTGAAACTTATGGCCAGGCCCTCAGCACAACTTCAAGTGTAACCAGTTCCCATTGTGTTTAACCTCGTACAAAGAATATGGCCACTAGGCCTGGCTTTCACTTCCAGGCCCTGTGTTATACCAACCATATGTCCAACCCCGAATGTGCATGGTGTTCAGCCTTACATAATAGAAGTTGAATGGATTACATGCCTTGGAGCAGTCCCAGCATCCGACCTCCAGTGCAGCCAACCTCTGCTGTGCACGATCTTAGTAGGGCTGGCTGCAGGGTCTGAGCTGCACCAGACACTGCCTCCAGTGCACAGTAAAACCAACTCTACAGCACTCTTCTTAAATGTAAAGTGTAGTGCTTATATAGCGCACGTATCACCCCCGATGGGGTCTCAAGGCGCTGTACACATACCGCTGTGGAACCCTTCCTGGCCTTTCCCTGTGAAGGGCCCACTCCTGGGCACCCCCAATGTGAGGCCAAGCATCCTAGCGCTGTTGGGGCCATTGTGGAGATTAAGCAAGCTATTGCCCAGAGTTGCAGAGTGGGACCCATGATTAGAATAGGCACAGAGGTGAGAATTATCAGGTCCGGGAAATTGAGCCCAAGAACCGCCGAGGCAGGAATTGAACCCTGGTCTGGGCCAGACCTCTGCATCAGGGTCTGCTGCTCTAACCATTGAGCCACACTTCTCCACTTATGCTGTAAGCAGCTGGGGCTCCTGGGTTGTTGTGAGACCATAACTTAACGCTGCCAGTGGCCAATACATCATGCGGCCAGGTCCTGCTGTGCATGGCTACTGTACTCACAGAAAGCCTGCGTGTTCATTTTTTTTTGGCCTACACATCAGTATATGGGTGTAGGGATGGCTTGAAGGTAGGCCTTATGCAAGCTTCAAGCCTTGACACAAGCTGCACATAGCCTTCAGCTCTGCAATGTACTCTGAGCAAAGGGCTTGTGGACATTCTTTGCACCCAACCACATGGGTTGCACATGATCAGGTTTTGAGTGCTAGCCAGGCCAGCCCCATAAGTCACCAACCAACTCTGCCTTTTGCCATGCTGAGTAGTCAGCAGTTCTGGCACTATGCCATTCCCTGTGTCACTGAACCAGCCATGTGCAATGGGTGCAGAGTGTGGCCTCCAGCTAGGGCCTGCACCACCCTCTGTGCCACAAACCCAGTTGTAAGGCTTATGACCAAGCCCTGGGCCAGCCTTTGGTTCCACAGTGCTCAGTGTGCAGTGTTTGACCCTGAACAGTTGTACTTTGATTTTTTCAGCATTCCCCTACCTGGCTCAAAATAATGCTTTTTCAAAACATTTTGAAAAAACTTTGCAAACATTTGCGGATCCTCCCATGGATTTGCAGATCTGATTTTGTGAATCCTGTAATGTGTATCTCTCTGCCATCAAAACATGGATGTTAACCTCTTACCTTAAATTAATTTGCAAGAACAACATCATTCATTTTTGTTGTCATAAGAAACGAGCAAGCTGAATTCCAGCATTGGCTGGAGGACTTCACTCACCAGTACACCGACCGCACCAAATTCCCTCAATTTCATCACAGACATTAATCTATCTTTCACAATACACATCAACAAGAAGACCCAGACAGCGTTGTATACAAGCTTCCACTTCTATGGAAAATAAAATCCTACTTACCTGAAACTGACTTTAGAACTGTAGTTCAAGGTTTAGCAATTATCAAAGTAGTAACAACAAATGGGGTTTGCCTGCACCAAAACCTAATACACTCTGGAACATGCCAGCAGTGCAGGGACACTACCCATGTGGGACATGTACAGCATGCCCACAAACGAAACATACCACAGAGGTAGACATCGGCACCCTCAGACCTTGGAGACAGACAAAGCATACCAACTGTAACAGTGAGAGAGTGATTTATTTAATAACATGCTCATGCTCTAAAAAATACGTTGGGATGACTACACATAAAATTAAACTACGAATCATGGAGCATAAAAGCACCATTCAGTGTAAAAAACAGGCCACTCATCTGACCAGTCATTTACTTGAACAGAAACATAGACCTGAGGATATGATGTGGACTATTTTGGAACAGCCATACATACCCAGACACATTACTAACGTCACCGCATTTCTATTCAGGAGGGAACAGCTTTGGGTGTTCAAGTTACGTAGCAATGTAGAGGGGCTCAATGATGAAATTGTGTGTACTTCAATTTAGTTCCACCTATCTCATTCTTATTTCATCAAGAATCCCGGCTTCTCTATTAAATAGAACTGCTTAAGTGGGGTTCATAGATGTATTTTTGTGGACTTCATTCGAGCTCCACCCATTCCTTTTACACTTCATTGAACCCCGGCTTCTTTGAGCACATTGCTCTTCTATTAAAGAATTGCTTGATATAACAGCGGCGTGGCAACCTGCATGGCACGGAGGTTTATCTAAATACATCTGTCTATGGCTCAGACTCTTTGTTTGATACCCAGGTAGATTTAGTAGGCCTCTTTATATCTGGATGTTCACTTACCAGGAGGTGCTTTATTAACAGTGACACCTCAGTTTGTATGTTATGAATGTTTTGTGTCACTTTGTACACAAATAGCGAGTCCCACTTTGCTTTTTGCTGTTCACATCAATATCAATATTTTGATTACAATTGGCAGGGGCGGCCTAAGGCATGTGCAAGCTGTGCACCTGCACAGGGCCACCAAACCCCTGGGGCCACCACACCAATATATATCCTAAATATAATAATCCTCTGAGGATGCCCCGCCCGGACCCCTTCTTCCGGGGCCCCCTACCTACGCTCCCTGCCCAGGGCCGCCATGAGCCTAGAGCCGCCCCTGCAATCGGGAACTGGCAGTACTGAGGACGATACGATTGAACAAAAATGGCCTCATGTGCAAATTGGTTATGATATCCATCATATTGTACCACCTTGTCCAGGATTAATATTTTATTTCTATTCGTTTGGGTGACAGGGTGCACACTAGACCATAACTCCCTATGCCCCTTGACACACGGATGACGTTAGGGTTTACATCAGACTACAACTCCCTACGTCCCTAGAAACTTTTTGAGGTTCTTTTTTAAAAAAAATGTTTTTATTGGAGTTCATGGTGCAATAAGGAAATACATAAATAGCCATAAGCAAGGTATAAGAACATCTGATACAATTATATGATCGCTCATATATAAGCAGTTAAAAAACACAATATTTCATGTGGGGATAAAAATTATATAGAAGATCTGTCAATAGATATAACAATACAGTACATTTCAAGTTCTTATTCTATCGTCCAGCCATTTCTTAACCGGGGCCCATAATCGTCTTCCCATTTCTCGTTTTTTAACACCTTTAAATTCATAGAGGCCAGACTCAATGTTGTAAATGGCCAAGAATCTGGAGATCCACATCTGAAAAGACGGGGCAGTAACATTCTTCCATCCGGTCGAGATTATAATTCTGAGCACAGCGACCGACATAAAAACCAAAGCAGCCTCATCCTCTGTTAAAACCAATTTAGAATCTGAGCCAAATAACATCAGTGTTGGGGATAGATCGATCTTATGACCTAGCAGCCCCTCCCAAAATGTTGTTATTCCATCCAGGGCGGGGGCCAGTCGCTCACAGGTAAAAAACATATGTAGTAAGTCGGCTTGCCCCTTATTACATCTCGGGCAGCAATCATCGTTCCTAACACCCCAAGCAAATAGTTTAGCCGGTGTATGGTACAGATTAAAAACTGTTTTAAAATGTTGTGCTCGTAAGTTGGACGCCCGAAAGATCTTTTTATTCAAGCATAATGCTAGGTCCAAATCTACATCCGGGTTTCCCAATTTGGTTGCCCAGTCACTTTCTACTTTTCCTACATCGTCCTGTAATCTGGACACCAGCATGTTATAAACATCTTTTATCTTCCTACAACTTCTTCCTATGCCCTCAACCACAGGAAAGTCTGCAAGGGGTTTAAGCTTTGGCCTACAAGCCTGCAAGATACCGGAGATTTGACCATATATAAGCCATTAATTCGAAGGGAGGCCATATCTCCTTTGCATGTCCTCAAACCCGCTTATCTTATCTCCTACCATTAGGTCTCCAATAGTCTTAACCCCTAAGCCCTTCCAGACTCGTAGGATCCCATCATTACTTAACTGAGGAAAAAGGCTTGAATTTTGCAAAAGGAGTGAAGGGTTGATTTTAGAGACATGAAAGAATTTTAAGGTTGATTTCCATGCTTGCCATGCACCTAGCAAGATCTTAAATCGCGCCTTCCTATAGAACCTATATTCCAGTTCCGTCAGCAGTAGACCAGTTGCTTTCCCCCCGAACAGTAGTTTGAAGATAGGAGGGGGACCCTGGTTGTCTGTAATAGTCGCACCAGTGTCACATTGAAACAGGATTGACATCTGGATTAGGAGACAAGTCCAGTGATACAATCTCAGGTTCGGAAGTGCCATCCCACCCCTTTCACACGGAAGGGACATAAGGGTCGTTGATCGTCTAACCTTACCGTACTGTCATATGAACCTGATAAAGACAGACTCTAATTGCTTCAGAATTTTCTCCTCAATATATAGGGGAATGGCTCTAAATAGATATAGCACCCTTGGAAACATCGCCATTTTTAAGACATTAACTCTCCCGACCAGCGAAAGATGAAGAGCATCCATCCTTTTCAGTTCTATCTCTATGGATTTTACGAGGGGGGGTAATTCTCTTCCACTATCTTACCCACTGTAGCATTTATCTTAACCCCTAAATATATAGCAGAATCAACATACCTTATGTCGGGTCTTGGTATGTTCCTAGAGGAGATTATCTGGGTTTTGGATTCATTCAGAAGATATCCAGAACCTTGACCGAAAGCTTTAGCCATCTGTACCAATTCTGGGAGTGCCTGCTGTGGGTCTGTTGTAATAACCGCCAGGTCATCAGCGTAGGCTAAGATCTTGTTTTCGTAGCCATTAAAAATCACTGGAGATATTCTAGGGCACTCTAAAATCTTCTGAATGAGTGGATCAATGTACAGAGCGAATAGTATGGGGGAGCAGGGACAGCCCTGCCGTGTCCCTCTACTTATCTTAAACGTATCTGATTTCTCTCCCATTGCCGTAATTGTCGCTTCTGGGTCTATATCCATAGCTTTGATAGCCCTAACGATATTTGGACCAAAACCCCTCCTGGCCAAAATGCTCCAGAGGAAGCTCCACCCCACCCGATCAAAAGCTTTTTCTGCGTCGAGCAGGATCATGGCCATCCCTCCCCCCACGGCTTCCTGGGCATCAAACAAAGTTATTGCTCTACATGTGTGATCTGTCGTACCATGCCCAGGAACAAAACCATGTTGCCATGGAGAGACAAGACCGCCTATGAACCTGCCCAACCTCTTCGCCCAGATCCTTGAATATAGCTTGGTATCGGCATTTATTAAGGATATAGGTCGATATGACCCCAGATTCTCTGCTGGTTTACCTTTCTTATGAAAGACTATAATGTTGGTTTCTTTCCACGAATCGGGAACCACCCCAGAGTACAGTATCCCGTTAAAAAGATCTACTAAAAGAGGAGCGATCTCTTTTTCAATTGCTTTATAAACCTCTGAGGGGAGACCATCAGGACCTGATGCTTTCCCTGGGGCTAATTCTCGCAGGGCAGATAAAACTTCCTCAGACGTAATATCCTTATCAAGTGCTATTCTTGTTATATCATCCAAACTTTTTGCGGTTCTAGTGATGGTGGCGTCGCGCGTCAGTTTTACGCGACGCACGCCACTTGCTATTCTTGAAACAACGGCTGGATTTGCCAGCTTTCCGCGGCTTGCGTCACGCTGTTTGGTGCACAGCGACTGCCTTTTCACAGCTGTAGGCAGTTTCTTCTTTTTTCACTGAGGCATATTTAAACCCCCAGAACCGGATGGAAATCACTGCCGACGATTCTCAGGTTCCGGCCCAGGGTAACGACAGACTAGGTGAGAGACTTCTACTTTATTGCCGGCCATCCTATTGCCCTGCTAATTCCATGTAATCATAGCGTGGGTGTATTAATGTCGGAGACTATTGAGGCAGCATTCGGCAGGTATAGTCTCCTTTTTGCAGGTTCTTGCTGTTTCTTGTCCCGATAAAAACTCTCTTTTGAAAAGTCTGGCTATGTTTGTATGGGAGTCTATTGTGGCAGCCTACACTAAGGTAAGTTTCCTTCCTGCTACTTTAGAAGTGAGGCAGCGCACTGGCTAGCTGTTTGTTTGTTTTAACTTTGATCCCAAACCATACATTTATTGTCATCTACATCCAATTTCCTAAGTTGTTTATATTTGATAATATTAACCCACAGGACTTCTTGTAATCCCTGGTTGTGTTTGTAATGGAGTCCATTGTGGCATCAATTTCAATTCTGATCCCATCTCATACATCGACTGTCATTGACAGCCCATTTCCACAGCTGCTGTCTTTGACTAGACTTAAAAAGTAACCCACATGATTTTATTTTTAGTGGTGGTGCAAAGTGCGCCTACTACTTTTTAATACTATTTCCCTATTTTATTCGGTTTAGTTTCTTCTCTTTTCGTTTCACAGAGCGTTGCTTCACGCCCTGAGCTGTTGCCAGGTGCGATGAGTTCCCTCCCGACTTGATATGGGTATGGTGGTATGTTATTGAGTCCCCATCTCTCTGTGAGGACTGTGATTTATTCACACTACAATTGAACGTGTGTTTTGTTTATTTTTAACATGTAGACCGCTGTTCAGCATGTATAAATGTAAAAACAATATTCCCCTTTTCCTTTTTTCAACAGGAGCACGACACCTATGCCTTGGGTGCCAACAATTATTGTACTCAGGTATAAGGGTGTATCGTTCCTTACACAATTGTTCAAATCCTTTTTCACTAGTAAGTAATAATTTTTCTTTATTTAGATATAAAAACAATATCTTTTTCACTACTATTGTAGTTACATCATCTAGGTCCTGAAGAAAGCCAAGATCACCGGAAGATCTGAAATGGCTGAAACATGTCGACCTCATTTCTAGCGCGCTCTCACATTTATTCAGAGCGTTCTTGCACTTTTTTATCCTTTGACACCAGAGGATATTTAATAAATAAATCTTTCCCCTGGTAGCCAATTGTAATTTATTATTTTTCACACTGCACTATATATTCATCACACTGCATTATGCTTCATTGATCTAAGTTGATCTTGATTTAGATCTCACTTAAAACATCCGTGAGCTCCTCCTTTTACACTAGCAAGGAGTTGTAGCTCCTTGGCTGCACTAGAGTGCAGCCGAGAGGAGATCCCCAAATGATGAAGCATGCCACTTCGGTGGGTGATGGGAATCCATCCTCTTAATTGAGACTCCCCTTTGCTTATTGTGTTAATTTTCTCCTGTTGGATGCATTCTGCAACACCGGTCTTCACACACAATTGTTCCTTTTGTCCTTCCCTTGTTTCAGACCCGTGGAATTTTGCTGTTGTCATAAATGGTTAGGGGATTTATTCGCGCAGGTCTTTAAATGTCCCTTGGAACCTCTTTCTTAACTGGTAGTATATTGTAATGACATTTGACCCAATCAACCCCCTCTGTAATGGATGTATTCTTTATAACCCTAAACTATATAGCATCTTTAGGAACTACTGCATCATGTGCAAACCAATAACGACCAAAGCGCTAGTTTATCAGGCACAATAATATACCATCTCAAAAGGCCATGGCATTGCCAAGCTCAAAGTCAAGATCTGCGGAAAATTTTAAAAGCAAGCCTTTTGATGTTATTACCTCAGACTCTGCAGCACCATTCAAAGTCACATCAGGCTTGTCCCGTAGCTTCTATAATTGGGAAAACAACTTAAAATTCAAATGTTCAAGGGGTACCTCATCCATTATTGAGCCTCCAGCCCAAAGTCGTCGACCAAGAGGCAACCCTCCCTGTTACCAAATCATGCCCTGTGTTGTCATTCTGATGTACCCAATATTGAAACATTTGCTACTTCATTGTACCATACTCTGCTGTTTGCTAGCTGAGTCTGTGCTATGCCAAGGGTGTTCAACATAGGCTGAAGAGGACTGAATCCAGTACAGCTTTCCATATCTAATTTAAAAAAAATGCATATTAAATTAATCCAAAGAGAGCTAATTTATGAAGCCAGTGGTTATCCTGAAGCTCTGACATAAATTAAGCCATCATGGTTCTAATTCGGACACTCGAGTTATATAATTATTACTGTAATGCTATACCTTGTGTGTGTGTATATATATATATATATATATATATATTACCTACTGGCGGTCGCCAGTAGGTAGTTATAGTTAGGGCCTAGTTTCCATAGGAAATCCGCAACATTCTATTGGGAATAACTTTGGCGTTGATGGACGGAATTGGCTGAATTTCTCCAAGAAAATGGCCAGCTCCGCTCCGCTCTTTCCCTGAAAGTTTGGGGGGATTCGTGAAGCGGGGGACGAGATAAAAGGGGGGTCCCCAAACGTGTTTTTCCCATGTTAATTTCCATAGGGCGGTTGGACTCACTTTTAGCCCGAACGGCTGAATGGATTTCCACCAAACTTGGCAAAAATGTAGGGACTGGTAGCCCGATGTGCCTTTGCTATGTCTCAAGATATGTGCTCCAGTGGATTTTGAGTAATTTAGGTTAAAAAAAATATATATATCTATAAGCGCGCCCCGGTACGCGCACCGGGGCGCGTACCAGCGCGCTACGCGAGTTCGCGAGCGGAAAGCGGATTGGCTCTCGGGTGTCTGTCAACATTCCAAACAGTCCGGAGCGGCCGCCATCTTGTGTCTCGGTAGGATCGAGACCCAAGAGGTGGCAAAACAAAGGGGGAAATGACCAAAAGGAGGCAGGGTAGACCCCCCTGATCCCCTAGGTTTGATGTGGGGGCCATAAAAGGGCCCCGCGGGGCAAAAAAAAATAATGTTTTTTTTATTTTCGCGGGGGGAGCGCCCGGTACGCGCACCAGGGAGCGTACCGGGGAGCGTACCCTGGAGAAAAAAGAATGACAGTTTTTAAAAAATGTAGCATTTTTTTATAAATTGGAGGTAGTTCTAAAAAGAACTGGTTTTTTTTATTCTTTTTGTTGTTTTATATTTTTTTATTGTTTTTTTTAACATTTTTTACTTTTTTTGGCTTTAATGAACAATTTTATATTTGTTTTGTATTTTTTATGGGGACAAACAAAAAACAGGGAATTGTAAACGGCTCAACTGGAGCAAAAAAAAAATCAGGAAAAAATTAAGGTTTCTTTCAGCAGTTGTGGTTGTCTCCAGCACGGTAGATGAGTTTGATGCTTTGCTCCCCATAAGAAATTGTAGTCCCGCAATATATACAAACAATTTTGTAATCTCCAAACTGGCGTTGGATGTTTGGGACCATCTCCCTTGTCTCTGGACCCGATAGAGTGGGTTGTTTGGGGGTGCTCGGAGAAGATTGGGGAGGGTTTCTGGTCAGTTCTCTGACCTCTGCCGCAGCATAGTTGTTAGGGTGCTTGCGTTGCATGTGGCGAAGCATTGTATGGTTCCCAAATTAATATTTTTTTTCAGGGTTCCCCCTGGAAAGTACACTGCCACAGTTGAGACAGGTCACTTTTGCAGCATTTACTTTCTTTGCACCCCTTGGGATTTTAAAATAACTCCCACACAAAGTCCTCCTTAGGTTTATAGGGGGGATTATCTTCAGGCAGGAACTGCCTCTCCTTCTCCTCCTCCTCCTCCTCCTCCTCCTCTTCTTCTTCACCACCAATGTGGTGTTGTGGTGGTCCTTGTGGTGGTGGTGGTGGTGGTGGTGGTGGTGGTGGTGGTGGTGGTGCAGATGCTCCTGCTGCTACTGTAGCCATTTCTCAATGAATAGAAGCAGGTCTTCCTCACTCAAAGAACAAAGTGAGAATGAGGAAAAAAGGTGGGGGCTTTCATCATTTGGAAAACAAAACTGTTCTGAACCAATGAAAAGTGTTATTTTCAGGTCACATGATCCGGGCTTTCATCATTTGGAAAACAAAACTGTTCTGAACCAATGAAAAGTGTTATTTTCAGGTCACATGACCCGACGCACTTACGCTACGCTCCCGGGGGCGCGAACCGGGGCACGCCCCGGGGCGCGTAGCGTAAGCGCGTCGTGTCGCGCCCGGGGACGCTTACGTTGTGCGATTGTATGCGCTCGGGCGCTTCCGGGTGCGCTTACGCCGTGCGTCATAAGACGCATCACGCGGCTACGCGATACGCCACAATGATGTTTTCGTTCGCGGCAATAGCGCTAACTGGACGCTCACCGGTACGCGCACCGGAGCGCGCCGCAAATGCACTTACCGGTGCGCTCACCGGTACGCGCACCGGGAGCGCTCCAGGGCAAAAAAAAATAAAAAATAAAAAAAAGGAAAACTATACATAAAAAAATTAGTATTACATAAATATACAATATAAAATTCATTATAAGAAATATTATATTTCATAGCTATAGAGATTTGCTATTAAAAAACCTTTGAAATTCACTGAAAAAAAACATAGGTTTGAGGCCCTATATATAGTTAGGAATTAGCATTTACAAAACCTGTGAAATTCACTGAAAAAACCATAGGTTTCACACCAGTTATAGTTAGGAATTAGCATTTAAAAAACCTATTAAATTCACTGAAAAAACCATAGGTTTGACACCAGTTATAATTAGCTGGAAATTTTACTGACATAAAACCATTGAAATTCCCACGTTATAGTTAGTTGGACTCACTATAACTTGCGCGCCTGTAATGCACTGCAGATGACGTCACATATTACATCACTCATGACATGGTCAGTGACATCACTCATGACATCACTGATGACACCATACTTGTGACAGAGTGACAGACCTCCTTTCAGTGTAATGTAACCCTTGAAACACATATTCAAAAATAGAAACTAAAATTTAAAAAAAATGGAGATACCCATACCCGTTACAACAACCAATTCAGTAATTCCACCATCTATATACACATCCACTCATTCACCAACAGTTCTATATAGTCACTCATACATATACTCACTCATCATATGTAGTGATACACTTATACATCCTGTTACACACCGACAGTCATCCAAAAGTTACTCACACACATACTCACACATGCAAATAAAATACTGAACATCCATTTATTTGCATATACAGCTATACATACACTACCACTTTACTTCTAAGGAAACTTACACATACTTACTCTCTTAAACAATCACCTATAGAAACACATACTAATTTAAACAGGAACTCTTACAATCTCTCACTCTCACATATACTTACTTATATACATCAATATTCACATATACTAGATTAAAACATATGTAGTTACTGATAAAGACACTAGTGAGACAGGCATTTACTCACTAACACACATATACACACTCATCCACCCATACAGTCCTGCACATATGCTGTCTTCAAAACACATACAAACAGTGAGTCAGTCATTGATGCATCTATGTGTTAAGTAATACCCCCACCAAACCATACAGACCTTTACATATACATATATAAAACATATTTATTTTTCATAAAAGACGCACATTAACTGGATGGTGTCATCAGTGATGTCATGAGTGATGTCACTGACCATGTCATGAGTGATGTAATATGTGACGTCATCAGCAGTGCATTGCAGGCGCGCAAGTTATAGTGAGTCCAACTAACTATAACGTGGGAATTTCAATGGTTTTATGTCAGTAAAATTTCCAGCTAACTATAACTGGTGTCAAACCTATGGTTTTTCAGTGAATATATATATATATATATATATATATATATATATATATATATATATATATATATATATATATATATATATATATATATATATTATATATATTCACTGAAAAACCATAGGTTTCAGGAGTTATATAGTTAGGAATTAGTTTTTAAAAAACCTTTGAAATTCACTCAAAAAACTATAAGTTTTAGTGGTGTTATAGTTAGCTGGACATTTTACTCATACAAAACCAATGAAATTGCTCCTATATAGTTAGTTGTACTAACAATATTTCGCGCACCCGCAATCCACTGCTGATGATGTCACATATTAGATCATTCATGACATGGTCAGTGACATCACTGATGACATCTCAAATGACATCACTGATGACATCACTGATGTCATCATCCAGTGAATGTGGTTTGCTTCGTTATTTAAATATGCATTATATATATAGCAATTTACATTGAAGAATGAGTGGATATATATAAATAAATATTTGGATCGAGGATTTAGTAGCAGTGTAATTGACTGTTTACTTGACCAATTTATAATGTCTCACTAAATATAGTGGATAGTGACTAAACTGTGTGAATATCTGTATCACTTTGTCAGTTGTTGTGTAAACTGATTCTACAGTTGGTTACTAGCTATGTGAAAGTCTATATTAGTTATTGATTAGTTAACTGAGTATTTGTATGGGAGTGTGAAAGTGTGTGTGGTTCGGTGGGGGGGGGGGGGGGGTGTGACTGTCCAAAGATGTGTGAATAGTTGATTCAGTTGATATATGAAGTTAAAACTACATGTTCTAACAGTTTGGGTGAGGGAATCTCTTTATGGGTGTGGTGATGAGCAAATATATTTCTCAAAGGTACAGGTCCAAGAAACTAGAAAAATAAAAGGCAGTGTATGTGTCAGTTGTTGTATATAAATAAGTATACATAAGACACAATGATTGAGGGGGCGTGGCTTGGGCGCCAATGGCGGAGGTCGCCTAGAAGCTCGGCTCCGCGGTCGAGCCTCCATTTATCCTGTTACCGGGGGCCTCTTGGGAGCCCCAACCCCGCACAGGCATTCCCGGTACCCTGCGAGCCTCTCTGGCCTGGCCGCGGGTCTGTAGCGGCTCCTGCGACGGAGAGGAGACGAAGTGAATGAGCCGAGCGGCGCGGGCCAAGATGGCGCCGACTCCGCTCTGACCGCGGCGGCAGCGGCCGGAGCCCCAGAGACGTCGGAGTTCCCGGCACCCAGGCGACACAGGTGATCCTTCTCCAAGGAGGGGACACCCCATGCCCTGACCCCTGAAGTCCCCGGAGGAGATTGCGAGCACCCGGCGGCCAACGAGGTGGGACCTGGGGCTGCCGCGAGACGCTGCGGAGAAGTGCCGGGGGGGGGAGGAGCGGATCGGCGTGCCCGCAGCCGAGAGAGGAGCGGCGGTGTGGAGTTAGGAGAAGAGATCTGGCACCCGCAACGGCCTGGAAGCGGCCGCTCTATGATACCGAGGAGGGGCTGAGGGTCGCCCTGGCTGCTGCCTGCCGTATAGACACTGGGGGGGGGCGGCGTGACGCCGGTTTATGGCGCTTCGGCTGGGGGGCCGGAGGACCTGAGGACACCTAGCAATAACCGGGGGTGGTGTGAGGCCCCGGATCGGTGCTCCGTGGACGCTGTGCGGTGGCTGAGAGCGGAGGCGGAGAGGGGGCTCCGAAGAGGTGGACGCTGGGGCAGCCCTTAAACTGCATTATTGCCCCGACCTACAGAACTGAGCACCGGAGCAGGGTTGCTGCTGAGCCCACGCTGGGCGGTGTTGTGCCTTCTGGGCAGGTGCCCGGATCACGAGCTGGGGACCCGGGGCGGCTGGAGGGTGCGTGACTTCTCGGGCCCCGCCAGCACCCCGACGGGATATCTTCTGCCCCCCCATTGACATTGCAGCCACGAGTACTCATCCGCCAAACGGATTGAAGTGGTGGGGAGTGCTTGCTTATCCCCGTTGCGTACTATCCTCCCGCTCCGGACGGACCAACCGGCGAACACCCGCTGTGACCACCACCAGGAGGCCCACTTGCCAGGTGACCAGCTGCTGACCGCGGGGGGGCGCTTGGAGTCTGGTTGACACGTCGCGCGGGCTTGGCTACCCCCGGTGCCCGAGGAGATCCTCCAGAGGACCCTACACATCATGGGGAAGCCGAGGGGTACTAAGGGGGGCGCCCAGACCGCATCTGATGTGGAGCCACCTGAAACGGAAGAGCGCGTGCACCTGGAAGGATTAGGTAATCCACCGCTTCAGGAACAACTGGACCAAATCCTACGTGCAATCACTGAGACTAGATCGGCCCTCCGTGAGGACATAGCCCAAGTCGCAACGAGCTTGGGACTACTTCGAGCTGACCACAGTAAGCTCTCAGACAGAGTGAAGGAAGTAGAGGGTTCGGTGCGCCACCTAGAGCCGGCACAGAAAGCATTAGACGCCACAATGAAAGACGCTCTGTCCAGGATAGAAGCCCTAGAGAAACGTGCGGAGGATGCGGAAGGACGCAACAGGAGAAATAACATTTGCATAGTGGGCCTTCCGCAAAACATTGAGGGAGAAGACATGGTGGCGTTCCTAGAGGATTGGCTGCGGACGACGGTGGCGCCAGAAGGACTATCACCTTTTTATACATTGGAACGGGCACACAGAGTGCCGACCAGGCCGCCGTTGCAGGGTCGCCCCCCCCGGCCGGTGGTGGCGAGGTTGCTCCATTCCGAGACAGGGACTTACTGCTACAGGCGGCCAGGAAAGGAGGACCATATCAGGTGGACAATAGCCGTGTGAACATCTTCCCGGATTACACTTATGAGACGCAGAGACGCCGGTCCTCCTTCCTGGCGGTAAAACGGGAGCTGCGAGCTGAGGGCATTCAATACTCCTTGCTATTTCCGGCACGACTCCGCATCATAATCGACGATTCCACCAAGTTCTTTGATACCCCGGACGAAACGTGCAGCTGGCTTGAATTGTACAGAGCTGGCAAGGATGGATTTGGGGCCTCTTCTCACGCAACAATGGAAGACGTCCTACAGCGGAAACCGAAGAGGTTCAGGCATCGCAGGGGCAGGTCTACTCGTCCCTCTACGGTGGAGACAGCGGAGGAGAGGCGTGGAGCGTTGGAAATGGTCTCTTCCATATCTGGCCCTCAGGGAGACCAAGAGACAGCACGATCTGAACCTGGTGAAAGCGGGGACCGCTCGGACACGGAGGGTTCGGAAGTTGACAGCCTGAAACTTCCAGCTGTCACCCCGGAAACGGCAGAGGGCCTGTTGGATGAACAATGAACATTTGGGTGAGCCGGTTCTAGTTGTGGGGGCAGTGGGGGGGGGCAACTGCATGGATGAAGGAGATGAGACTTGCCTGGGGAACTGTTAACTTCTTGCCTGTGTGGAGGGTTGCGAGGTTTCCCTATATAGTCCAGGATGACATTGGGCTCGACCGCAAGGTATCTTGTAGTGGGGTGACCCCACATTGCTGTTCGGCCCCCCACATCGCCCTTAAGGCACACCTGCGGTGGCTACCGTCAGGTTAGTTGGGGAGGGATTCCCTGAGGGTACAGTTTGGATGGGAACTGGATGGAATTATTTGGAACCTGTTCTGGGAGGGAGGTGGGGGGGGTTCTTGGTTGATAGTTACTTCATTGTTGTTGAATGGGGGACTCGTCATTGGTGAGGGGGTGGCTGGGTGCTTGCCCGTGCCTGAAGTGTACTTAGAGAGACTGGACCGCAAAACATGGGATAATGGCTGATCTCTCAAACCTGAAATGCATCACCTGGAATGTGCGGGGCCTGCACACCATGTCCAGACGGCATAAAGTTCATGCTTATCTAGTGCGCAGAGGAATACAGATTGCACTCCTCCAGGAGACACATCTCACCAAATCAGAGGGGCTAGCGCTGCAGCGTAGGTGGCGAGGTCAGGTATATAACACCACATACTCGGCTTATGCAAGGGGTGCGCTGATATGGATAAAGGCGGGAGTGCCCTCGCAGGTACATAGTCACACAATAGATCCAGAGGGGAGATTTGTGGCAATCGCAGGGAGACGGGAAGTGAGCATTTGCTGCATTTATGCGCCTAACACGGACCAGCTCGCCTTTCTGACTGGACTGTCGGGCTCACTGGCCCGTTATTTGTCAGGGCCCATCCTACTGGGGGGCGATTACAATTCGGTGCTCGACGTTAATCTGGATAGATCCCATCCTCCCCTCCCGGACTCCCCGACGCATCGGGTGGCCAAAGGCAGGGTGGACTGGCAGACTAAATGGGCTCTGACGGATCTCTGGCGAGCGCAACACCCACACACCCGGGACTACTCCCATTTCTCCGATATGCACGAGTTGCATGTGAGACTGGATGGTCTGCTGGGATCGAGAGAGGTGGTCTCTTCGGTTACAAGCTCTGAGTACTTGACGAGAACCATTTCAGACCATAATCCGCTGTTGATTGATCTCCGGTGGCTCCGGGGAACCCCTTGTGTACCAACCTGGAAGTTACGACCAGAACTCCTGGATGACCAGGTGTTCCGGGGTGATCTGGAGGATAAGATAGCGGGATACTTTGAGCTGAACGAGGGCACGACTGCCGAGAGGGCCACGGAATAGGACGCCTTTCAGGTGGTTGTTAGGGGCTATTGCATAACACAGAAAGTTGGAGTACGCCGCATACTCCTAGAGGACCTGGAGAAAGCTGATCGAATCCTCCGCGACTTAGAAGTTACCCGCCCTGGCCGCCCGGAGCTCCAACATCAGGTCCTAGCGGCTAAAGAAGCTGTAGCCGTAGAGGTTGAGCGCCTACGAAGCTAGGACTATAAAACTTACCTGACTAGATCACTGGTTGAGAGCGACAAATCGAGTACGCTGCTGGCTTGGCTTGCCAATCCAACGCGACGCACCTCGCCGGTTGTGGCCATGCAAACAGCGGAAGGCAGTACGGTTTATACTCAACCCGAAATACTTAACTGCTTTTGGAACTACTATGAACAGCTCTATAGTAGTCGCTTAGCCCCGGATATTACTCCAACGGACACCTTCCTGAGAGACCTCCCGGTCCCCACTCTGGAACCGGAATTGGCGAAAGCCCTGGGACGGGACGTGGAGATCGGTGAGATCAGAAACGCCATAAAGAAAATGGCGCGAAATAAAACTCCGGGCCTGGATGGACTCCCGGTCGAGTTTTATGCTGTATACATAGAGCTCCTGGCCCCCCAAGCTCCTGCACGTTTATAAGGAAGTGAAAATTCTGGGGAAATTGCCGAGCTCGATGCGAGAGGCCCTGGTGATACCTCTACTTAAGCCTGACCGTGAGGGCGTGGAGCCGGCGTCTTATAGGCCGCTCTCGATGCTCACGGTCGACTACAAGATCTTGAGCAGCATATTGGCCGCACGACTGTTGGAACATATGGGCTCCCTAGTACACACGGACCAGGCGGGCTTCATCCCCGGACGTAACACCACGATGAACATCAGGCCCTTGTTCCGGCTGTTGGAGGGGGATCATGCCTATGCCTCTGACCCTATGGTTCTCTCGATAGATCTGGAGAAAGCCTTCGACAGCTTGGAATGGGTTTATCTCCATAGGGTCCTGGAGCGGTTTGGCTTGGGCGAGGGGTTCCTGAGATGGACCAAGGTATTGTATTCCTCGGTGGTGGCTAGGGTGAAGTCGGGCCCGCTGATATCTCAACGTTACCCTGTGGAGAGGGGCACAAGGCAAGGCTGCTCGCTATCCCCACTACTATTTGCCCTGGCGGTGGAACCACTGGCAATATCGATCCGTACTGGGGCCCACTACGGGGGATTGCAGTCTCCGGCGGGCCAACAGTATATTTCCCTATACGTTGATGACCTGTTGCTTTTCCTAGAAAACGCTGGGCCGGCCCTGGCTGGAGCGGACTCAGCGCTCACGACCTTTGGTGCGGTGTCGGGACTCCGGGTAAACTGGGCTAAAACCTGCCTGTTCCCGATCCGCAGTGATAGCCCCGAACCGGACATTCATAGGGAGATCAGATGGGAGCCGGTTTGTTTTAAGTACTTGGGGGTGCACGTTTACCATCGCCCTGCTGACTTACTTGAGGGTAACATCTCCAGAGCTATCCGAGCGCTTAAGGGTAGCATGTCCTTTTGGTCCACCCTACCCCTATCGGTGGCGGGAAGAATTGCACTACTGAAGATGGTGGCACTTCCCCGCCTGTTGTACTACTTCAGAACGCTGCCGATCTGGATCCCTAGATCTAGCTTTCAGGGCCTGGAGTCCTTGATAGTGGCGTTCCTGTGGGGCTCGGGCCGCCGCAGAGTGGCGCTCAGGACCTTGCAGAGACCTAAGGCAGAAGGGGGGTTAGCGGCGCCTGACTTTGAAACGTACTATTTAGCCGCACAGCTGCAGACCTATACCCAGGAGGTGGCGCGCGAGTTCCGAGGTCCAGTGGAGACACGGGGCACTGGCATACCCAGACATATCTTGTCATATATTGCGCTACAACAGAAACTCAGTTTGAGGGACCTCACTCTGGAGGAGCGTACCATACGCTCGTGCTGGAACAGAACGTATCGTAAAATAGGACGACCGAGACCCTACGCACCGGAGATTCCGCTGGGAGTGCTCATTGCACTACCTCATGGTGGAGACTGGTCACGACTAGGAGACTGGGAAGAGTTGGGTATACAGACCGTGGGTGACCTTTACGAGGGCGGGGCGTTGATGCCCTTCCAGGCGCTCTTGGACCGATATGATGTCCCTGGGGGCGATTTTTTGCTCCACGCGGCGGTCACGAGGGCACTCCACGCACATTGGAAGATGGGTCAGGAGGAACCGCTGGTGTCGATGGCGTGCCAATACGCCATGATGTCTGCGGGAACGGTTAAAGCAGTCTCATGCTTATATTCCAGAATGGTGGAGGATAGATTGACCCCCTTGACGATCATTAAGACCAGATGGGAAATGGACATAGGGAAAGAAATACCAGAGGCCACGTGGGCCCAGCTGGTGCAGCGCGCCTGGAGGAGCACACGTAATGCCCGATTTCAACTGGTCCACTTCTACATACTACATCGAGCCTATTTGACGCCGGAGAAATTACAGAAATACTTCGGCCTGGAGACGGCGGCCTGCCCTAGATGCAGGACGGACGGAGCGGACCTGCTGCACATGCTATGGTCCTGTTCCATGTTAACTTCCTACTGGTTGAAGTGACTGGTAGATCGTTGCAGATGGAGCCAGCTGTAGGGATCCTACATTGGTTTCCGCATACCCCCAAACATAAGATTACTAATAAGTTTATAGATTTAGGGCTGCTTCTG